>NC_134453.1:16118527-17390537 GCF_030867145.1 Opisthocomus hoazin
TCAAACGTAGCCTAGGGGGTTCTTGCCATCTTATCCCGCAGCCCTGACTCGAATATGCAAAAGTCTCAGGATATCTCTTACCATTTATTGGCTAGCCTGGAAAGCTCTTTTTGAGCCTCATCTGCCCATAGAACTGCTTGCACAGGTGAACAGAGTCTGGGGCTGCTTGCTTGCCTTGCCACCTCAAACTACGAACGTAGCCTAGGGGGTCTTTGCCGGGGGCCTCCCGCAGCCATGACCTGAATATGCGAGCGTCTCAGGATATCTCTTACCAAGAAAGGGCTAGACTGGAAAGTTGCTGCTCAGCCTCATCTGCCCTTGGAACTGCTCACACAGGCGCAAAGACACTGGGGCTGCTTGCTTGCCTTGCCACCTCAAACTTCAAACGTACCCTAGAGGATCCTTGCTGGGGGCCTCCCGCAGCCCTCACCCGAATATGCAAACGTCTCAGGATATCTCTTAACAAGTATTGACAAGCCTTGAAAGCTGTTGCTCAGCCTCATCTGCCCATGGCACTGGTCGCACAGACGCACAGAGACTGGGGCTGCTTGCTTGCCTTGCTACCTCAGTCTTCAAACAGAACCCTGGTGTCCCTTCCGGGTGCCTCCAGCAGCCCTGCCCCAAATATGAGAATGTCTCCAGATAGCTCGCAGCCAGAAGGGCTAGCCTGGAAAACTGTTGCTCAGCCTCATCTGCCCATGGCACTGCTCGCACAGGCGCACAGAGACAGGGGCTGCTAGCTTCCCTTGACACCTTAAACTTCAAACGTAGCCTAGGGGGTTCTTGCCATCTTCTCCCGCAGCCCTGACTCGAATATGCAAAAGTCTCAGGATATCTCTTACCATTTATTGGCTAGCCTGGAAAGCTCTTTTTGAGCCTCATCTGCCCATAGAACTGCTTGCACAGGTGAACAGAGTCTGGGGCTGCTTGCTTGCCTTGCCACCTCAAACTACGAACGTAGCCTAGGGGGTCTTTGCCGGGGGCCTCCCGCAGCCATGACCTGAATATGCGAGCGTCTCAGGATATCTCTTACCAAGAAAGGGCTAGACTGGAAAGTTGTTGCTCAGCCTCATCTGCCCTTGGAACTGCTCACACAGGCGCAAAGACACTGGGGCTGCTTGCTTGCCTTGCCACCTCAAACTTCAAACGTACCCTAGAGGATCCTTGCTGGGGGCCTCCCGCAGCCCTCACCCGAATATGCAAACGTCTCAGGATATCTCTTAACAAGTATTGACAAGCCTTGAAAGCTGTTGCTCAGCCTCATCTGCCCATGGCACTGGTCGCACAGACGCACAGAGACTGGGGCTGCTTGCTTGCCTTGCTACCTCAGTCTTCAAACAGAACCCTGGTGTCCCTTCCGGGTGCCTCCAGCAGCCCTGCCCCAAATATGAGAATGTCTCCAGATAGCTCGCAGCCAGAAGGGCTAGCCTGGAAAACTGTTGCTCAGCCTCATCTGCCCATGGCACTGCTCGCACAGGCGCACAGAGACAGGGGCTGCTAGCTTCCCTTGACACCTTAAACTTCAAACGTAGCCTAGGGGGTTCTTGCCATCTTCTCCCGCAGCCCTGACTCGAATATGCAAAAGTCTCAGGATATCTCTTACCATTTATTGGCTAGCCTGGAAAGCTCTTTTTGAGCCTCATCTGCCCATAGAACTGCTTGCACAGGTGAACAGAGTCTGGGGCTGCTTGCTTGCCTTGCCACCTCAAACTACGAACGTAGCCTAGGGGGTCTTTGCCGGGGGCCTCCCGCAGCCATGACCTGAATATGCGAGCGTCTCAGGATATCTCTTACCAAGAAAGGGCTAGACTGGAAAGTTGTTGCTCAGCCTCATCTGCCCTTGGAACTGCTCACACAGGCGCAAAGACACTGGGGCTGCTTGCTTGCCTTGCCACCTCAAACTTCAAACGTACCCTAGAGGATCCTTGCTGGGGGCCTCCCGCAGCCCTCACCCGAATATGCAAACGTCTCAGGATATCTCTTAACAAGTATTGACAAGCCTTGAAAGCTGTTGCTCAGCCTCATCTGCCCATGGCACTGCTCGCACAGGCGCACAGAGACTGGGGCTGCTTGCTTGCCTTGCAAACTCAAACTTCAAACGTTGCCTAAGGTGTACTTGCCAAGCTCATTCCGCAGCCCTGACCCGAATATGCAAACGACTCAGGATATCTCTTACCAAAAAGGGTCTAGCCTGGAAAAGAGTTGCTCAGCCTCATCTGCCCATGGCACTGCTCGCACAGGCGCACAGAGACTGGGGCTGCTTGCTTGCCTTGCCACCTAAAACTTCAAACGTATCCATGTGGTCCCTGCTGGTTGCCTCCAGCAGCCCTGACCCGAATAGGCGAACGTCTCCAGATAGCTCCCACCCAGAAAGGGGCTAGCCTGGAAAGCTGTTGCTCAGCCTCATCTACCCATAGCACTGCTCGCACATGCGCACAGACACTGGGGCTGCTCGCTTGCCTTGCCACCTCAAACGTCAAACGTAGTCCGGGGGTTAGTGCTGCGTGCCTCCAGCATCCCTGCACCAAATATGCGAACGTCTCAGGATGTCTCTTACGAAGAAGGCACTAGCCTGTAAAGTTGTTGCTCAACCTCATCTGCCCATGGCACTGCTCACACAGGCGCCCAGAGACTGAGGTATCTTGCTTCCCTTGCCACTTCAAACTTCAGACGTAGCCTAGGGGGTCTTTGCTGGGCGCCTGCCGCAACCCTGACATGAATATGCGAACGTCTCAGGATATCTCTTACCAAGAAGGGGCTATCCTGGAAAGCTGTTGCTCAGCCTCATCTGTCCATGGCACTCCTCGCACAGGCGCACAGACACTGGGGCTGCTTGCTTCCCTTGCCACCTCAAAGTTCAAATATATTCCAGGAGTCCCTTCCGGGTGCCTCCAGCAGCCCTGCACCGAAAATGAGAATGTCTCCAGATAGCTCGAACCCAGAAGGGGCTAGCCTGGAAAGCTGTTGCTCAGCCTCATCTGCCCATGGCACTGCTCGCACAGGCACACAGAGACTGGGGCTGCTTGCTTGCCTTGCTACCTCAAACTTTAAACATAACCCACTGGTCCCTGTTGGGTGCCTCTAGCAGCCCTGACCCGAATATGCGAACGTCTCCAGATAGCTCGAACCCAGAAGGGGCTAGCCTGGAAAGCTGTTGCTCAGCCTCATCTGCCCATGGCACTGCTCGCACAGGCGCACAGAGACAGGGGCTGCTAGCTTCCCTTGACACCTTAAACTTCAAACGTAGCCTAGGGGGTTCTTGCCATCTTATCCCGCAGCCCTGACTCGAATATGCAAAAGTCTCAGGATATCTCTTACCATTTATTGGCTAGCCTGGAAAGCTCTTTTTGAGCCTCATCTGCCCATAGAACTGCTTGCACAGGTGAACAGAGTCTGGGGCTGCTTGCTTGCCTTGCCACCTCAAACTACGAACGTAGCCTAGGGGGTCTTTGCCGGGGGCCTCCCGCAGCCATGACCTGAATATGCGAGCGTCTCAGGATATCTCTTACCAAGAAAGGGCTAGACTGGAAAGTTGTTGCTCAGCCTCATCTGCCCTTGGAACTGCTCACACAGGCGCAAAGACACTGGGGCTGCTTGCTTGCCTTGCCACCTCAAACTTCAAACGTACCCTAGAGGATCCTTGCTGGGGGCCTCCCGCAGCCCTCACCCGAATATGCAAACGTCTCAGGATATCTCTTAACAAGTATTGACAAGCCTTGAAAGCTGTTGCTCAGCCTCATCTGCCCATGGCACTGCTCGCACAGGCGCACAGAGACTGGGGCTGCTTGCTTGCCTTGCAAACTCAAACTTCAAACGTTGCCTAAGGTGTACTTGCCAAGCTCATTCCGCAGCCCTGACCCGAATATGCAAACGACTCAGGATATCTCTTACCAAAAAGGGTCTAGCCTGGAAAAGAGTTGCTCAGCCTCATCTGCCCATGGCACTGCTCGCACAGGCGCACAGAGACTGGGGCTGCTTGCTTGCCTTGCCACCTAAAACTTCAAACGTATCCATGTGGTCCCTGCTGGTTGCCTCCAGCAGCCCTGACCCGAATAGGCGAACGTCTCCAGATAGCTCCCACCCAGAAAGGGGCTAGCCTGGAAAGCTGTTGCTCAGCCTCATCTACCCATAGCACTGCTCGCACATGCGCACAGACACTGGGGCTGCTCGCTTGCCTTGCCACCTCAAACGTCAAACGTAGTCCGGGGGTTAGTGCTGCGTGCCTCCAGCATCCCTGCACCAAATATGCGAACGTCTCAGGATGTCTCTTACGAAGAAGGCACTAGCCTGTAAAGTTGTTGCTCAACCTCATCTGCCCATGGCACTGCTCACACAGGCGCCCAGAGACTGAGGTATCTTGCTTCCCTTGCCACTTCAAACTTCAGACGTAGCCTAGGGGGTCTTTGCTGGGCGCCTGCCGCAACCCTGACATGAATATGCGAACGTCTCAGGATATCTCTTACCAAGAAGGGGCTATCCTGGAAAGCTGTTGCTCAGCCTCATCTGTCCATGGCACTCCTCGCACAGGCGCACAGACACTGGGGCTGCTTGCTTCCCTTGCCACCTCAAAGTTCAAATATATTCCAGGAGTCCCTTCCGGGTGCCTCCAGCAGCCCTGCACCGAAAATGAGAATGTCTCCAGATAGCTCGAACCCAGAAGGGGCTAGCCTGGAAAGCTGTTGCTCAGCCTCATCTGCCCATGGCACTGCTCGCACAGGCACACAGAGACTGGGGCTGCTTGCTTGCCTTGCTACCTCAAACTTTAAACATAACCCACTGGTCCCTGTTGGGTGCCTCTAGCAGCCCTGACCCGAATATGCGAACGTCTCCAGATAGCTCGAACCCAGAAGGGGCTAGCCTGGAAAGCTGTTGCTCAGCCTCATCTGCCCATGGCACTGCTCGCACAGGCGCACAGAGACAGGGGCTGCTAGCTTCCCTTGACACCTTAAACTTCAAACGTAGCCTAGGGGGTTCTTGCCATCTTATCCCGCAGCCCTGACTCGAATATGCAAAAGTCTCAGGATATCTCTTACCATTTATTGGCTAGCCTGGAAAGCTCTTTTTGAGCCTCATCTGCCCATAGAACTGCTTGCACAGGTGAACAGAGTCTGGGGCTGCTTGCTTGCCTTGCCACCTCAAACTACGAACGTAGCCTAGGGGGTCTTTGCCGGGGGCCTCCCGCAGCCATGACCTGAATATGCGAGCGTCTCAGGATATCTCTTACCAAGAAAGGGCTAGACTGGAAAGTTGCTGCTCAGCCTCATCTGCCCTTGGAACTGCTCACACAGGCGCAAAGACACTGGGGCTGCTTGCTTGCCTTGCCACCTCAAACTTCAAACGTACCCTAGAGGATCCTTGCTGGGGGCCTCCCGCAGCCCTCACCCGAATATGCAAACGTCTCAGGATATCTCTTAACAAGTATTGACAAGCCTTGAAAGCTGTTGCTCAGCCTCATCTGCCCATGGCACTGGTCGCACAGACGCACAGAGACTGGGGCTGCTTGCTTGCCTTGCTACCTCAGTCTTCAAACAGAACCCTGGTGTCCCTTCCGGGTGCCTCCAGCAGCCCTGCCCCAAATATGAGAATGTCTCCAGATAGCTCGCAGCCAGAAGGGCTAGCCTGGAAAACTGTTGCTCAGCCTCATCTGCCCATGGCACTGCTCGCACAGGCGCACAGAGACAGGGGCTGCTAGCTTCCCTTGACACCTTAAACTTCAAACGTAGCCTAGGGGGTTCTTGCCATCTTCTCCCGCAGCCCTGACTCGAATATGCAAAAGTCTCAGGATATCTCTTACCATTTATTGGCTAGCCTGGAAAGCTCTTTTTGAGCCTCATCTGCCCATAGAACTGCTTGCACAGGTGAACAGAGTCTGGGGCTGCTTGCTTGCCTTGCCACCTCAAACTACGAACGTAGCCTAGGGGGTCTTTGCCGGGGGCCTCCCGCAGCCATGACCTGAATATGCGAGCGTCTCAGGATATCTCTTACCAAGAAAGGGCTAGACTGGAAAGTTGTTGCTCAGCCTCATCTGCCCTTGGAACTGCTCACACAGGCGCAAAGACACTGGGGCTGCTTGCTTGCCTTGCCACCTCAAACTTCAAACGTACCCTAGAGGATCCTTGCTGGGGGCCTCCCGCAGCCCTCACCCGAATATGCAAACGTCTCAGGATATCTCTTAACAAGTATTGACAAGCCTTGAAAGCTGTTGCTCAGCCTCATCTGCCCATGGCACTGGTCGCACAGACGCACAGAGACTGGGGCTGCTTGCTTGCCTTGCTACCTCAGTCTTCAAACAGAACCCTGGTGTCCCTTCCGGGTGCCTCCAGCAGCCCTGCCCCAAATATGAGAATGTCTCCAGATAGCTCGCAGCCAGAAGGGCTAGCCTGGAAAACTGTTGCTCAGCCTCATCTGCCCATGGCACTGCTCGCACAGGCGCACAGAGACAGGGGCTGCTAGCTTCCCTTGACACCTTAAACTTCAAACGTAGCCTAGGGGGTTCTTGCCATCTTCTCCCGCAGCCCTGACTCGAATATGCAAAAGTCTCAGGATATCTCTTACCATTTATTGGCTAGCCTGGAAAGCTCTTTTTGAGCCTCATCTGCCCATAGAACTGCTTGCACAGGTGAACAGAGTCTGGGGCTGCTTGCTTGCCTTGCCACCTCAAACTACGAACGTAGCCTAGGGGGTCTTTGCCGGGGGCCTCCCGCAGCCATGACCTGAATATGCGAGCGTCTCAGGATATCTCTTACCAAGAAAGGGCTAGACTGGAAAGTTGTTGCTCAGCCTCATCTGCCCTTGGAACTGCTCACACAGGCGCAAAGACACTGGGGCTGCTTGCTTGCCTTGCCACCTCAAACTTCAAACGTACCCTAGAGGATCCTTGCTGGGGGCCTCCCGCAGCCCTCACCCGAATATGCAAACGTCTCAGGATATCTCTTAACAAGTATTGACAAGCCTTGAAAGCTGTTGCTCAGCCTCATCTGCCCATGGCACTGCTCGCACAGGCGCACAGAGACTGGGGCTGCTTGCTTGCCTTGCAAACTCAAACTTCAAACGTTGCCTAAGGTGTACTTGCCAAGCTCATTCCGCAGCCCTGACCCGAATATGCAAACGACTCAGGATATCTCTTACCAAAAAGGGTCTAGCCTGGAAAAGAGTTGCTCAGCCTCATCTGCCCATGGCACTGCTCGCACAGGCGCACAGAGACTGGGGCTGCTTGCTTGCCTTGCCACCTAAAACTTCAAACGTATCCATGTGGTCCCTGCTGGTTGCCTCCAGCAGCCCTGACCCGAATAGGCGAACGTCTCCAGATAGCTCCCACCCAGAAAGGGGCTAGCCTGGAAAGCTGTTGCTCAGCCTCATCTACCCATAGCACTGCTCGCACATGCGCACAGACACTGGGGCTGCTCGCTTGCCTTGCCACCTCAAACGTCAAACGTAGTCCGGGGGTTAGTGCTGCGTGCCTCCAGCATCCCTGCACCAAATATGCGAACGTCTCAGGATGTCTCTTACGAAGAAGGCACTAGCCTGTAAAGTTGTTGCTCAACCTCATCTGCCCATGGCACTGCTCACACAGGCGCCCAGAGACTGAGGTATCTTGCTTCCCTTGCCACTTCAAACTTCAGACGTAGCCTAGGGGGTCTTTGCTGGGCGCCTGCCGCAACCCTGACATGAATATGCGAACGTCTCAGGATATCTCTTACCAAGAAGGGGCTATCCTGGAAAGCTGTTGCTCAGCCTCATCTGTCCATGGCACTCCTCGCACAGGCGCACAGACACTGGGGCTGCTTGCTTCCCTTGCCACCTCAAAGTTCAAATATATTCCAGGAGTCCCTTCCGGGTGCCTCCAGCAGCCCTGCACCGAAAATGAGAATGTCTCCAGATAGCTCGAACCCAGAAGGGGCTAGCCTGGAAAGCTGTTGCTCAGCCTCATCTGCCCATGGCACTGCTCGCACAGGCACACAGAGACTGGGGCTGCTTGCTTGCCTTGCTACCTCAAACTTTAAACATAACCCACTGGTCCCTGTTGGGTGCCTCTAGCAGCCCTGACCCGAATATGCGAACGTCTCCAGATAGCTCGAACCCAGAAGGGGCTAGCCTGGAAAGCTGTTGCTCAGCCTCATCTGCCCATGGCACTGCTCGCACAGGCGCACAGAGACAGGGGCTGCTAGCTTCCCTTGACACCTTAAACTTCAAACGTAGCCTAGGGGGTTCTTGCCATCTTATCCCGCAGCCCTGACTCGAATATGCAAAAGTCTCAGGATATCTCTTACCATTTATTGGCTAGCCTGGAAAGCTCTTTTTGAGCCTCATCTGCCCATAGAACTGCTTGCACAGGTGAACAGAGTCTGGGGCTGCTTGCTTGCCTTGCCACCTCAAACTACGAACGTAGCCTAGGGGGTCTTTGCCGGGGGCCTCCCGCAGCCATGACCTGAATATGCGAGCGTCTCAGGATATCTCTTACCAAGAAAGGGCTAGACTGGAAAGTTGCTGCTCAGCCTCATCTGCCCTTGGAACTGCTCACACAGGCGCAAAGACACTGGGGCTGCTTGCTTGCCTTGCCACCTCAAACTTCAAAC
Source organism: Opisthocomus hoazin (assembly GCF_030867145.1). Lineage (NCBI taxonomy): Eukaryota > Metazoa > Chordata > Aves > Opisthocomiformes > Opisthocomidae > Opisthocomus > Opisthocomus hoazin. The sequence goes on from NC_134453.1 coordinate 16,127,104, forward strand.
GTACCCTAGAGGATCCTTGCTGGGGGCCTCCCGCAGCCCTCACCCGAATATGCAAACGTCTCAGGATATCTCTTAACAAGTATTGACAAGCCTTGAAAGCTGTTGCTCAGCCTCATCTGCCCATGGCACTGGTCGCACAGACGCACAGAGACTGGGGCTGCTTGCTTGCCTTGCTACCTCAGTCTTCAAACAGAACCCTGGTGTCCCTTCCGGGTGCCTCCAGCAGCCCTGCCCCAAATATGAGAATGTCTCCAGATAGCTCGCAGCCAGAAGGGCTAGCCTGGAAAACTGTTGCTCAGCCTCATCTGCCCATGGCACTGCTCGCACAGGCGCACAGAGACAGGGGCTGCTAGCTTCCCTTGACACCTTAAACTTCAAACGTAGCCTAGGGGGTTCTTGCCATCTTCTCCCGCAGCCCTGACTCGAATATGCAAAAGTCTCAGGATATCTCTTACCATTTATTGGCTAGCCTGGAAAGCTCTTTTTGAGCCTCATCTGCCCATAGAACTGCTTGCACAGGTGAACAGAGTCTGGGGCTGCTTGCTTGCCTTGCCACCTCAAACTACGAACGTAGCCTAGGGGGTCTTTGCCGGGGGCCTCCCGCAGCCATGACCTGAATATGCGAGCGTCTCAGGATATCTCTTACCAAGAAAGGGCTAGACTGGAAAGTTGTTGCTCAGCCTCATCTGCCCTTGGAACTGCTCACACAGGCGCAAAGACACTGGGGCTGCTTGCTTGCCTTGCCACCTCAAACTTCAAACGTACCCTAGAGGATCCTTGCTGGGGGCCTCCCGCAGCCCTCACCCGAATATGCAAACGTCTCAGGATATCTCTTAACAAGTATTGACAAGCCTTGAAAGCTGTTGCTCAGCCTCATCTGCCCATGGCACTGCTCGCACAGGCGCACAGAGACTGGGGCTGCTTGCTTGCCTTGCAAACTCAAACTTCAAACGTTGCCTAAGGTGTACTTGCCAAGCTCATTCCGCAGCCCTGACCCGAATATGCAAACGACTCAGGATATCTCTTACCAAAAAGGGTCTAGCCTGGAAAAGAGTTGCTCAGCCTCATCTGCCCATGGCACTGCTCGCACAGGCGCACAGAGACTGGGGCTGCTTGCTTGCCTTGCCACCTAAAACTTCAAACGTATCCATGTGGTCCCTGCTGGTTGCCTCCAGCAGCCCTGACCCGAATAGGCGAACGTCTCCAGATAGCTCCCACCCAGAAAGGGGCTAGCCTGGAAAGCTGTTGCTCAGCCTCATCTACCCATAGCACTGCTCGCACATGCGCACAGACACTGGGGCTGCTCGCTTGCCTTGCCACCTCAAACGTCAAACGTAGTCCGGGGGTTAGTGCTGCGTGCCTCCAGCATCCCTGCACCAAATATGCGAACGTCTCAGGATGTCTCTTACGAAGAAGGCACTAGCCTGTAAAGTTGTTGCTCAACCTCATCTGCCCATGGCACTGCTCACACAGGCGCCCAGAGACTGAGGTATCTTGCTTCCCTTGCCACTTCAAACTTCAGACGTAGCCTAGGGGGTCTTTGCTGGGCGCCTGCCGCAACCCTGACATGAATATGTGAACGTCTCAGGATATCTCTTACCAAGAAGGGGCTATCCTGGAAAGCTGTTGCTCAGCCTCATCTGCCCATGGCACTGCTCGCACAGGCGCACAGAGACTGGGGCTGCTTTCTTTCCTTGCTACCTCAAACTTTAAAATTATCCCGCATGTCCCTTCCGGGTGCCTCAAGCAGCCCTGCACCGAACATGTGAATGTGTCGGGATATCTATTGCCAAGAAGGGTTTAGCCTGGAAAGCTGTTTCTCAGCCTCATCTGCCCAGGACACTGCTCGCACAGATGAACAGAGACTGGGGCTGCTTGCTTGCCTTGCCGCGTCAAACTTGAAACGTAACCTAGGGGGTCTTTGACCGGCTCCTCCAGCAGCTGTGACCTGTATATGCGAACGTCTCAGAATTTCTCTTACCAAGAATGGGCTATGCTGGAAAGCTGTTACTCAACCTCATCTGCCCATGGCACTGCTCACACAGGCGCGCAGAGACTGGGGCTGCTTGCTTGCCTTGTCACCTCAAACTTGAAACGTATCCTAGGGGGTCTTTGTCAGGCCCCCACCGCACACTTGTCTCGAATATGCGAGCGTCGCATAATATCTCTTACCAAGAAGGGGCTAGCCTGGAAAGCTGTTGCTCAGCCTCATCTGCCCATGGCACTGGTCGCACAGGGGCACAGAGACTGGGGCTGCTTGCTTGCCTTGCCACCTCAAACTTCAAACACATACCGGGCGTCCCTGCCGGGTGCCTCCAGCAGCCCTGCACTGAAAATGTGAACGTCTCAGCATAGCTCGCACCCAGAAGGGGCTAGCCTGAAAGCTGTTGCTCAGCCTCATCTGTCCATGGCACTCCTCGCACAGGCGCACAGACACTGGGGCTGCTTGCTTCCCTTGCCACCTCAAAGTTCAAATATATTCCAGGAGTCCCTTCCGGGTGCCTCCAGCAGCCCTGCACCGAAAATGAGAATGTCTCCAGATAGCTCGAACCCAGAAGGGGCTAGCCTGGAAAGCTGTTGCTCAGCCTCATCTGCCCATGGCACTGCTCGCACAGGCACACAGAGACTGGGGCTGCTTGCTTGCCTTGCTACCTCAAACTTTAAACATAACCCACTGGTCCCTGTTGGGTGCCTCTAGCAGCCCTGACCCGAATATGCGAACGTCTCCAGATAGCTCGAACCCAGAAGGGGCTAGCCTGGAAAGCTGTTGCTCAGCCTCATCTGCCCATGGCACTGCTCGCACAGGCGCACAGAGACAGGGGCTGCTAGCTTCCCTTGACACCTTAAACTTCAAACGTAGCCCAGGGGGTTCTTGCCATCTTCTCCCGCAGCCCTGACTCGAATATGCAAAAGTCTCAGGATATCTCTTACCATTTATTGGCTAGCCTGGAAAGCTCTTTTTGAGCCTCATCTGCCCATAGAACTGCTTGCACAGGTGAACAGAGTCTGGGGCTGCTTGCTTGCCTTGCCACCTCAAACTACGAACGTAGCCTAGGGGGTCTTTGCCGGGGGCCTCCCGCAGCCATGACCTGAATATGCGAGCGTCTCAGGATATCTCTTACCAAGAAAGGGCTAGACTGGAAAGTTGCTGCTCAGCCTCATCTGCCCTTGGAACTGCTCACACAGGCGCAAAGACACTGGGGCTGCTTGCTTGCCTTGCCACCTCAAACTTCAAACGTACCCTAGAGGATCCTTGCTGGGGGCCTCCCGCAGCCCTCACCCGAATATGCAAACGTCTCAGGATATCTCTTAACAAGTATTGACAAGCCTTGAAAGCTGTTGCTCAGCCTCATCTGCCCATGGCACTGGTCGCACAGACGCACAGAGACTGGGGCTGCTTGCTTGCCTTGCTACCTCAGTCTTCAAACAGAACCCTGGTGTCCCTTCCGGGTGCCTCCAGCAGCCCTGCCCCAAATATGAGAATGTCTCCAGATAGCTCGCAGCCAGAAGGGCTAGCCTGGAAAACTGTTGCTCAGCCTCATCTGCCCATGGCACTGCTCGCACAGGCGCACAGAGACAGGGGCTGCTAGCTTCCCTTGACACCTTAAACTTCAAACGTAGCCTAGGGGGTTCTTGCCATCTTCTCCCGCAGCCCTGACTCGAATATGCAAAAGTCTCAGGATATCTCTTACCATTTATTGGCTAGCCTGGAAAGCTCTTTTTGAGCCTCATCTGCCCATAGAACTGCTTGCACAGGTGAACAGAGTCTGGGGCTGCTTGCTTGCCTTGCCACCTCAAACTACGAACGTAGCCTAGGGGGTCTTTGCCGGGGGCCTCCCGCAGCCATGACCTGAATATGCGAGCGTCTCAGGATATCTCTTACCAAGAAAGGGCTAGACTGGAAAGTTGTTGCTCAGCCTCATCTGCCCTTGGAACTGCTCACACAGGCGCAAAGACACTGGGGCTGCTTGCTTGCCTTGCCACCTCAAACTTCAAACGTACCCTAGAGGATCCTTGCTGGGGGCCTCCCGCAGCCCTCACCCGAATATGCAAACGTCTCAGGATATCTCTTAACAAGTATTGACAAGCCTTGAAAGCTGTTGCTCAGCCTCATCTGCCCATGGCACTGCTCGCACAGGCGCACAGAGACTGGGGCTGCTCGCTTGCCTTGCCACCTCAAACGGCAAACGTAGTCCGGGGGTTAGTGCTGCGTGCCTCCAGCATCCCTGCACCAAATATGCAAACGTCTCAGGATGTCTCTTACGAAGAAGGCACTAGCCTGTAAAGTTGTTGCTCAACCTCATCTGCCCATGGCACTGCTCACACAGGCGCCCAGAGACTGAGGTATCTTGCTTCCCTTGCCACTTCAAACTTCAGACGTAGCCTAGGGGGTCTTTGCTGGGCGCCTGCCGCAACCCTGACATGAATATGCGAACGTCTCAGGATATCTCTTACCAAGAAGGGGCTATCCTGGAAAGCTGTTGCTCAGCCTCATCTGCCCATGGCACTGCTCACACAGGCGCCCAGAGACTGAGGTATCTTGCTTCCCTTGCCACTTCAAACTTCAGACGTAGCCTAGGGGGTCTTTGCTGGGCGCCTGCCGCAACCCTGACATGAATATGCGAACGTCTCAGGATATCTCTTACCAAGAAGGGGCTATCCTGGAAAGCTGTTGCTCAGCCTCATCTGCCCATGGCACTGCTCGCACAGGCGCACAGAGACTGGGGCTGCTTGCTTGCCTTGCTACCTCAAACTTTAAACATAACCCACTGGTCCCTGTTGGGTGCCTCTAGCAGCCCTGACCCGAATATGCGAACGTCTCCAGATAGCTCGAACCCAGAAGGGGCTAGCCTGGAAAGCTGTTGCTCAGCCTCATCTGCCCATGGCACTGCTCGCACAGGCGCACAGAGACAGGGGCTGCTAGCTTCCCTTGACACCTCAAACTTCAAACGTAGCCTAGGAGGTTCTTGCCATCTTCTCCCGCAGCCCTGACTCGAATATGCAAAAGTCTCAGGATATCTCTTACCATTTATTGGCTAGCCTGGAAAGCTCTTTTTGAGCCTCATCTGCCCATAGAACTGCTTGCACAGGTGAACAGAGTCTGGGGCTGCTTGCTTGCCTTGCCACCTCAAACTACGAATGTAGCCTAGGGGGTCTTTGCCGGGGGCCTCCCGCAGCCATGACCTGAATATGCGAGCGTCTCAGGATATCTCTTACCAAGAAAGGGCTAGACTGGAAAGTTGTTGCTCAGCCTCATCTGCCCTTGGAACTGCTCACACAGGCGCAAAGACACTGGGGCTGCTTGCTTGCCTTGCCACCTCAAACTTCAAACGTACCCTAGAGGATCCTTGCTGGGGGCCTCCCGCAGCCCTCACCCGAATATGCAAACGTCTCAGGATATCTCTTAACAAGTATTGACAAGCCTTGAAAGCTGTTGCTCAGCCTCATCTGCCCATGGCACTGCTCGCACAGGCGCACAGAGACTGGGGCTGCTTGCTTGCCTTGCAAACTCAAACTTCAAACGTTGCCTAAGGTGTACTTGCCAAGCTCATTCCGCAGCCCTGACCCGAATATGCAAACGACTCAGGATATCTCTTACCAAAAAGGGTCTAGCCTGGAAAAGAGTTGCTCAGCCTCATCTGCCCATGGCACTGCTCGCACAGGCGCACAGAGACTGGGGCTGCTTGCTTGCCTTGCCACCTAAAACTTCAAACGTATCCATGTGGTCCCTGCTGGTTGCCTCCAGCAGCCCTGACCCGAATAGGCGAACGTCTCCAGATAGCTCCCACCCAGAAAGGGGCTAGCCTGGAAAGCTGTTGCTCAGCCTCATCTACCCATAGCACTGCTCGCACATGCGCACAGACACTGGGGCTGCTCGCTTGCCTTGCCACCTCAAACGTCAAACGTAGTCCGGGGGTTAGTGCTGCGTGCCTCCAGCATCCCTGCACCAAATATGCGAACGTCTCAGGATGTCTCTTACGAAGAAGGCACTAGCCTGTAAAGTTGTTGCTCAACCTCATCTGCCCATGGCACTGCTCACACAGGCGCCCAGAGACTGAGGTATCTTGCTTCCCTTGCCACTTCAAACTTCAGACGTAGCCTAGGGGGTCTTTGCTGGGCGCCTGCCGCAACCCTGACATGAATATGTGAACGTCTCAGGATATCTCTTACCAAGAAGGGGCTATCCTGGAAAGCTGTTGCTCAGCCTCATCTGCCCATGGCACTGCTCGCACAGGCGCACAGAGACTGGGGCTGCTTTCTTTCCTTGCTACCTCAAACTTTAAAATTATCCCGCATGTCCCTTCCGGGTGCCTCAAGCAGCCCTGCACCGAACATGTGAATGTGTCGGGATATCTATTGCCAAGAAGGGTTTAGCCTGGAAAGCTGTTTCTCAGCCTCATCTGCCCAGGACACTGCTCGCACAGATGAACAGAGACTGGGGCTGCTTGCTTGCCTTGCCGCGTCAAACTTGAAACGTAACCTAGGGGGTCTTTGACCGGCTCCTCCAGCAGCTGTGACCTGTATATGCGAACGTCTCAGAATTTCTCTTACCAAGAATGGGCTATGCTGGAAAGCTGTTACTCAACCTCATCTGCCCATGGCACTGCTCACACAGGCGCGCAGAGACTGGGGCTGCTTGCTTGCCTTGTCACCTCAAACTTGAAACGTATCCTAGGGGGTCTTTGTCAGGCCCCCACCGCACACTTGTCTCGAATATGCGAGCGTCGCATAATATCTCTTACCAAGAAGGGGCTAGCCTGGAAAGCTGTTGCTCAGCCTCATCTGCCCATGGCACTGGTCGCACAGGGGCACAGAGACTGGGGCTGCTTGCTTGCCTTGCCACCTCAAACTTCAAACACATACCGGGCGTCCCTGCCGGGTGCCTCCAGCAGCCCTGCACTGAAAATGTGAACGTCTCAGCATAGCTCGCACCCAGAAGGGGCTAGCCTGAAAGCTGTTGCTCAGCCTCATCTGTCCATGGCACTCCTCGCACAGGCGCACAGACACTGGGGCTGCTTGCTTCCCTTGCCACCTCAAAGTTCAAATATATTCCAGGAGTCCCTTCCGGGTGCCTCCAGCAGCCCTGCACCGAAAATGAGAATGTCTCCAGATAGCTCGAACCCAGAAGGGGCTAGCCTGGAAAGCTGTTGCTCAGCCTCATCTGCCCATGGCACTGCTCGCACAGGCACACAGAGACTGGGGCTGCTTGCTTGCCTTGCTACCTCAAACTTTAAACATAACCCACTGGTCCCTGTTGGGTGCCTCTAGCAGCCCTGACCCGAATATGCGAACGTCTCCAGATAGCTCGAACCCAGAAGGGGCTAGCCTGGAAAGCTGTTGCTCAGCCTCATCTGCCCATGGCACTGCTCGCACAGGCGCACAGAGACAGGGGCTGCTAGCTTCCCTTGACACCTTAAACTTCAAACGTAGCCCAGGGGGTTCTTGCCATCTTCTCCCGCAGCCCTGACTCGAATATGCAAAAGTCTCAGGATATCTCTTACCATTTATTGGCTAGCCTGGAAAGCTCTTTTTGAGCCTCATCTGCCCATAGAACTGCTTGCACAGGTGAACAGAGTCTGGGGCTGCTTGCTTGCCTTGCCACCTCAAACTACGAACGTAGCCTAGGGGGTCTTTGCCGGGGGCCTCCCGCAGCCATGACCTGAATATGCGAGCGTCTCAGGATATCTCTTACCAAGAAAGGGCTAGACTGGAAAGTTGCTGCTCAGCCTCATCTGCCCTTGGAACTGCTCACACAGGCGCAAAGACACTGGGGCTGCTTGCTTGCCTTGCCACCTCAAACTTCAAACGTACCCTAGAGGATCCTTGCTGGGGGCCTCCCGCAGCCCTCACCCGAATATGCAAACGTCTCAGGATATCTCTTAACAAGTATTGACAAGCCTTGAAAGCTGTTGCTCAGCCTCATCTGCCCATGGCACTGGTCGCACAGACGCACAGAGACTGGGGCTGCTTGCTTGCCTTGCTACCTCAGTCTTCAAACAGAACCCTGGTGTCCCTTCCGGGTGCCTCCAGCAGCCCTGCCCCAAATATGAGAATGTCTCCAGATAGCTCGCAGCCAGAAGGGCTAGCCTGGAAAACTGTTGCTCAGCCTCATCTGCCCATGGCACTGCTCGCACAGGCGCACAGAGACAGGGGCTGCTAGCTTCCCTTGACACCTTAAACTTCAAACGTAGCCTAGGGGGTTCTTGCCATCTTCTCCCGCAGCCCTGACTCGAATATGCAAAAGTCTCAGGATATCTCTTACCATTTATTGGCTAGCCTGGAAAGCTCTTTTTGAGCCTCATCTGCCCATAGAACTGCTTGCACAGGTGAACAGAGTCTGGGGCTGCTTGCTTGCCTTGCCACCTCAAACTACGAACGTAGCCTAGGGGGTCTTTGCCGGGGGCCTCCCGCAGCCATGACCTGAATATGCGAGCGTCTCAGGATATCTCTTACCAAGAAAGGGCTAGACTGGAAAGTTGTTGCTCAGCCTCATCTGCCCTTGGAACTGCTCACACAGGCGCAAAGACACTGGGGCTGCTTGCTTGCCTTGCCACCTCAAACTTCAAACGTACCCTAGAGGATCCTTGCTGGGGGCCTCCCGCAGCCCTCACCCGAATATGCAAACGTCTCAGGATATCTCTTAACAAGTATTGACAAGCCTTGAAAGCTGTTGCTCAGCCTCATCTGCCCATGGCACTGCTCGCACAGGCGCACAGAGACTGGGGCTGCTCGCTTGCCTTGCCACCTCAAACGGCAAACGTAGTCCGGGGGTTAGTGCTGCGTGCCTCCAGCATCCCTGCACCAAATATGCAAACGTCTCAGGATGTCTCTTACGAAGAAGGCACTAGCCTGTAAAGTTGTTGCTCAACCTCATCTGCCCATGGCACTGCTCACACAGGCGCCCAGAGACTGAGGTATCTTGCTTCCCTTGCCACTTCAAACTTCAGACGTAGCCTAGGGGGTCTTTGCTGGGCGCCTGCCGCAACCCTGACATGAATATGCGAACGTCTCAGGATATCTCTTACCAAGAAGGGGCTATCCTGGAAAGCTGTTGCTCAGCCTCATCTGCCCATGGCACTGCTCGCACAGGCGCACAGAGACTGGGGCTGCTTGCTTGCCTTGCTACCTCAAACTTTAAACATAACCCACTGGTCCCTGTTGGGTGCCTCTAGCAGCCCTGACCCGAATATGCGAACGTCTCCAGATAGCTCGAACCCAGAAGGGGCTAGCCTGGAAAGCTGTTGCTCAGCCTCATCTGCCCATGGCACTGCTCGCACAGGCGCACAGAGACAGGGGCTGCTAGCTTCCCTTGACACCTCAAACTTCAAACGTAGCCTAGGAGGTTCTTGCCATCTTCTCCCGCAGCCCTGACTCGAATATGCAAAAGTCTCAGGATATCTCTTACCATTTATTGGCTAGCCTGGAAAGCTCTTTTTGAGCCTCATCTGCCCATAGAACTGCTTGCACAGGTGAACAGAGTCTGGGGCTGCTTGCTTGCCTTGCCACCTCAAACTACGAACGTAGCCTAGGGGGTCTTTGCCGGGGGCCTCCCGCAGCCATGACCTGAATATGCGAGCGTCTCAGGATATCTCTTACCAAGAAAGGGCTAGACTGGAAAGTTGTTGCTCAGCCTCATCTGCCCTTGGAACTGCTCACACAGGCGCAAAGACACTGGGGCTGCTTGCTTGCCTTGCCACCTCAAACTTCAAACGTACCCTAGAGGATCCTTGCTGGGGGCCTCCCGCAGCCCTCACCCGAATATGCAAACGTCTCAGGATATCTCTTAACAAGTATTGACAAGCCTTGAAAGCTGTTGCTCAGCCTCATCTGCCCATGGCACTGCTCGCACAGGCGCACAGAGACTGGGGCTGCTTGCTTGCCTTGCAAACTCAAACTTCAAACGTTGCCTAAGGTGTACTTGCCAAGCTCATTCCGCAGCCCTGACCCGAATATGCAAACGACTCAGGATATCTCTTACCAAAAAGGGTCTAGCCTGGAAAAGAGTTGCTCAGCCTCATCTGCCCATGGCACTGCTCGCACAGGCGCACAGAGACTGGGGCTGCTTGCTTGCCTTGCCACCTAAAACTTCAAACGTATCCATGTGGTCCCTGCTGGTTGCCTCCAGCAGCCCTGACCCGAATAGGCGAACGTCTCCAGATAGCTCCCACCCAGAAAGGGGCTAGCCTGGAAAGCTGTTGCTCAGCCTCATCTACCCATAGCACTGCTCGCACATGCGCACAGACACTGGGGCTGCTCGCTTGCCTTGCCACCTCAAACGTCAAACGTAGTCCGGGGGTTAGTGCTGCGTGCCTCCAGCATCCCTGCACCAAATATGCGAACGTCTCAGGATGTCTCTTACGAAGAAGGCACTAGCCTGTAAAGTTGTTGCTCAACCTCATCTGCCCATGGCACTGCTCACACAGGCGCCCAGAGACTGAGGTATCTTGCTTCCCTTGCCACTTCAAACTTCAGACGTAGCCTAGGGGGTCTTTGCTGGGCGCCTGCCGCAACCCTGACATGAATATGTGAACGTCTCAGGATATCTCTTACCAAGAAGGGGCTATCCTGGAAAGCTGTTGCTCAGCCTCATCTGCCCATGGCACTGCTCGCACAGGCGCACAGAGACTGGGGCTGCTTTCTTTCCTTGCTACCTCAAACTTTAAAATTATCCCGCATGTCCCTTCCGGGTGCCTCAAGCAGCCCTGCACCGAACATGTGAATGTGTCGGGATATCTATTGCCAAGAAGGGTTTAGCCTGGAAAGCTGTTTCTCAGCCTCATCTGCCCAGGACACTGCTCGCACAGATGAACAGAGACTGGGGCTGCTTGCTTGCCTTGCCGCGTCAAACTTGAAACGTAACCTAGGGGGTCTTTGACCGGCTCCTCCAGCAGCTGTGACCTGTATATGCGAACGTCTCAGAATTTCTCTTACCAAGAATGGGCTATGCTGGAAAGCTGTTACTCAACCTCATCTGCCCATGGCACTGCTCACACAGGCGCGCAGAGACTGGGGCTGCTTGCTTGCCTTGTCACCTCAAACTTGAAACGTATCCTAGGGGGTCTTTGTCAGGCCCCCACCGCACACTTGTCTCGAATATGCGAGCGTCGCATAATATCTCTTACCAAGAAGGGGCTAGCCTGGAAAGCTGTTGCTCATCCTCATCTGACCATGGCACTGGTCGCACAGGGGCACAGAGACTGGGGCTGCTTGCTTGCCTTGCCACCTCAAACTTCAAACACATACCGGGCGTCCCTGCCGGGTGCCTCCAGCAGCCCTGCACTGAAAATGTGAACGTCTCAGCATAGCTCGCACCCAGAAGGGGCTAGACTGAAAGCTGTTGCTCAGCCTCATCTGTCCATGGCACTCCTCGCACAGGCGCACAGACACTGGGGCTGCTTGCTTCCCTTGCCACCTCAAACTTCAAATATATTCCAGGAGTCCCTTCCGGGTGCCTCCAGCAGCCCTGCACCGAAAATGAGAATGTCTCCAGATAGCTCGAACCCAGAAGGGGCTAGCCTGGAAAGCTGTTGCTCAGCCTCATCTGCCCATGGCACTGCTCGCACAGGCACACAGAGACAGGGGCTGCTTGCTTGCCTTGCTACCTCAAACTTTAAACATAACCCACTGGTCCCTGTTGGGTGCCTCTAGCAGCCCTGACCCGAATATGCGAACGTCTCCAGATAGCTCGAACCCAGAAGGGGCTAGCCTGGAAAGCTGTTGCTCAGCCTCATCTGCCCATGGCACTGCTCGCACAGGCGCACAGAGACAGGGGCTGCTAGCTTCCCTTGACACCTTAAACTTCAAACGTAGCCTAGGGGGTTCTTGCCATCTTCTCCCGCAGCCCTGACTCGAATATGCAAAAGTCTCAGGATATCTCTTACCATTTATTGGCTAGCCTGGAAAGCTCTTTTTGAGCCTCATCTGCCCATAGAACTGCTTGCACAGGTGAACAGAGTCTGGGGCTGCTTGCTTGCCTTGCCACCTCAAACTACGAACGTAGCCTAGGGGGTCTTTGCCGGGGGCCTCCCGCAGCCATGACCTGAATATGCGAGCGTCTCAGGATATCTCTTACCAAGAAAGGGCTAGACTGGAAAGTTGTTGCTCAGCCTCATCTGCCCTTGGAACTGCTCACACAGGCGCAAAGACACTGGGGCTGCTTGCTTGCCTTGCCACCTCAAACTTCAAACGTACCCTAGAGGATCCTTGCTGGGGGCCTCCCGCAGCCCTCACCCGAATATGCAAACGTCTCAGGATATCTCTTAACAAGTATTGACAAGCCTTGAAAGCTGTTGCTCAGCCTCATCTGCCCATGGCACTGCTCGCACAGGCGCACAGAGACTGGGGCTGCTTGCTTGCCTTGCCACCTAAAACTTCAAACGTATCCATGTGGTCCCTGCTGGTTGCCTCCAGCAGCCCTGACCCGAATAGGCGAACGTCTCCAGATAGCTCCCACCCAGAAAGGGGCTAGCCTGGAAAGCTGTTGCTCAGCCTCATCTACCCATAGCACTGCTCGCACATGCGCACAGACACTGGGGCTGCTCGCTTGCCTTGCCACCTCAAACGTCAAACGTAGTCCGGGGGTTAGTGCTGCGTGCCTCCAGCATCCCTGCACCAAATATGCGAACGTCTCAGGATGTCTCTTATGAAGAAGGCACTAGCCTGTAAAGTTGTTGCTCAACCTCATCTGCCCATGGCACTGCTCACACAGGCGCCCAGAGACTGAGGTATCTTGCTTCCCTTGCCACTTCAAACTTCAGACGTAGCCTAGGGGGTCTTTGCTGGGCGCCTGCCGCAACCCTGACATGAATATGCGAACGTCTCAGGATATCTCTTACCAAGAAGGGGCTATCCTGGAAAGCTGTTGCTCAGCCTCATCTGACCATGGCACTGCTCGCACAGGCGCACAGAGACTGGGGCTGCTTGCTTGCCTTGCCACCTCAAACTTCAAACACATACCGGGCGTCCCTGCCGGGTGCCTCCAGCAGCCCTGCACTGAAAATGTGAACGTCTCAGCATAGCTCGCACCATGAAGGGGCTAGCCTGAAAGCTGTTGCTCAGCCTCATCTGTCCATGGCACTGCTCTCACAGGCGCACAGACACTGGGGCTGCTTGCTTCCCTTGCCACCTCAAACTTCAAATATATTCCAGGAGTCCCTTCCGGGTGCCTCCAGCAGCCCTGCACCGAAAATGAGAATGTCTCCAGATAGCTCGAACCCAGAAGGGGCTAGCCTGGAAAGCTGTTGCTCAGCCTCATCTGCCCATGGCACTGCTCGCACAGGCGCACAGAGACAGGGGCTGCTAGCTTCCCTTGACACCTCAAACTTCAAACGTAGCCTAGGGGGTTCTTGCCATCTTCTCCCGCAGCCCTGACTCGAATATGCAAAAGTCTCAGGATATCTCTTACCATTTATTGGCTAGCCTGGAAAGCTCTTTTTGAGCCTCATCTGCCCATAGAACTGCTTGCACAGGTGAACAGAGTCTGGGGCTGCTTGCTTGCCTTGCCACCTCAAACTACGAACGTAGCCTAGGGGGTCTTTGCCGGGGGCCTCCCGCAGCCATGACCTGAATATGCGAGCGTCTCAGGATATCTCTTACCAAGAAAGGGCTAGACTGGAAAGTTGTTGCTCAGCCTCATCTGCCCTTGGAACTGCTCACACAGGCGCAAAGACACTGGGGCTGCTTGCTTGCCTTGCCACCTCAAACTTCAAACGTACCCTAGAGGATCCTTGCTGGGGGCCTCCCGCAGCCCTCACCCGAATATGCAAACGTCTCAGGATATCTCTTAACAAGTATTGACAAGCCTTGAAAGCTGTTGCTCAGCCTCATCTGCCCATGGCACTGCTCGCACAGGCGCACAGACACTGGGGCTGCTCGCTTGCCTTGCCACCTCAAACGTCAAACGTAGTCCGGGGGTTAGTGCTGCGTGCCTCCAGCATCCCTGCACCAAATATGCGAACGTCTCAGGATGTCTCTTATGAAGAAGGCACTAGCCTGTAAAGTTGTTGCTCAACCTCATCTGCCCATGGCACTGCTCACACAGGCGCCCAGAGACTGAGGTATCTTGCTTCCCTTGCCACTTCAAACTTCAGACGTAGCCTAGGGGGTCTTTGCTGGGCGCCTGCCGCAACCCTGACATGAATATGCGAACGTCTCAGGATATCTCTTACCAAGAAGGGGCTATCCTGGAAAGCTGTTGCTCAGCCTCATCTGCCCATGGCACTGCTCGCACAGGCGCAGAGAGAGTGGGGCTGCTTGCTTGCCTTGCCACCTCAAACTTCAAACGCAACCTAGGAGGTCTTTGCCGGGCGCCTGCCACAGCCCTTACCCGAATATGTGAGCATCTCAAGATATCTTATGCCAAGAAAGATCTAGCCTGGAAACCTGTTTCTCAGCCTCCTCTGCCCATGGCAATGGTCGCAGAGGCGCGCAGGTACTGGGGCTGCTTGCTTGCCTTGCCACCTCAAACTTCAAACCTAGCCTAGGGGGTCGTTGCCGGGCACCTCCCACAGACCTGACCTGAATATGCGAACCCCTCAGGTTATCTCGTACCAAAATTTTCTAGCCTGGAAACCTGTTTCTCAGCCTCATCTGCCCATGGCACTGCACGCACAGGCGCACAGAGAATGGGGCTGCTTGCTTGCCTTGCCACCTCAAACTTCAAACACATACCGGGCGTCCCTGCCGGGTGCCTCCAGCAGCCCTGCACTGAAAATGCGAAAGTCTCCGGATAGCTCACACCCAGAAGGTGTTAGCCTGAAAGCTGTTGCTCAGCCTCATCTGCCCATGGCACTGCTCGAACAGACGCACAGAGACTGGGGCTGCTTTCTTTCCTTGCTACCTCAAACTTTAAAATTATCCCGCATGTCCCTTCCGGGTGCCTCAAGCAGCCCTGCACCGAAAATGTGAATGTGTCGGGATATCTATTGCCAAGAAGGGTTTAGCCTGGAAAGCTGTTTCTCAGCCTCATCTGCCCAGGACACTGCTCGCACAGATGAACAGAGACTGGGGCTGCTTGCTTGCCTTGCCGCGTCAAACTTGAAACGTAACCTAGGGGGTCTTTGACCGGCTCCTCCAGCAGCTGTGACCTGTATATGCGAACGTCTCAGAATTTCTCTTACCAAGAATGGGCTATGCTGGAAAGCTGTTACTCAACCTCATCTGCCCATGGCACTGCTCACACAGGCGCGCAGAGACTGGGGCTGCTTGCTTGCCTTGTCACCTCAAACTTGAAACGTATCCTAGGGGGTCTTTGTCAGGCCCCCACCGCACACTTGTCTCGAATATGCGAGCGTCGCATAATATCTCTTACCAAGAAGGGGCTAGCCTGGAAAGCTGTTGCTCAGCCTCATCTGACCATGGCACTGGTCGCACAGGCGCACAGAGACTGGGGCTGCTTGCTTGCCTTGCCACCTCAAACTTCAAACACATACCGGGCGTCCCTGCCGGGTGCCTCCAGCAGCCCTGCACTGAAAATGAGAATGTCTCCAGATAGCTCGCACCCAGAAGGGGCTAGCCTGAAAGCTGTTGCTCAGCCTCATCTGTCCATGGCACTGCTCGCACAGGCACACAGAGACTGGGGCTGCTTGCTTCCCTTGCCACCTCAAACTTTAAACATAACCCACTGGTCCCTGTTGGGTGCCTCCAGGAGCCCTGACCCGAATATGCGAACGTCTCCAGATAGCTCGAACCCAGAAGGGGCTAGCCTGGAAAGCTGTTGCTCAGCCTCATTTGCCCATGGCACTGCTTGCACAGGCACACAGAGACTGGGGCTGCTTGCTTGCCTTGCTACCTCAAACTTTAAACATAACCCACTGGTCCCTGTTGGGTGCCTCTAGCAGCCCTGACCCGAATATGTGAACGTCTCCAGATAGCTCGAACCCAGAAGGGGCTAGCCTGGAAAGCTGTTGCTCAGCCTCATCTGCCCATGGCACTGCTTGCACAGGTGCTAAGACACTGGGGCTGTTTTCTTGCCTTGCCACCTCAGTCTTCAAACGGAGCCCAAGGATCCCTGTCGGGTGCCTCCAGCAGACCTGCAATGAAAATGCGAAAGTCTCCAGATAGATCGCACCCAGAAGGGACTAGCCTTGAAAACTGTTTCTCAGCCTCATCTGCCCAGGACACTGCTCGCACAGATGAACAGAGACTGGGGCTGCTTGCTTGCCTTGCCGCGTCAAACTTGAAACGTAACCTAGGGGGTCTTTGACCGGCTCCTCCAGCAGCTGTGACCTGTATATGCGAACGTCTCAGAATTTCTCTTACCAAGAATGGGCTATGCTGGAAAGCTGTTACTCAACCTCATCTGCCCATGGCACTGCTCACACAGGCGCGCAGAGACTGGGGCTGCTTGCTTGCCTTGCCACCTCAAACTTGAAACGTATCCTAGGGGGTCTTTGTCAGGCCCCCACCGCACACTTGTCTCGAATATGCGAGCGTCGCATAATATCTCTTACCAAGAAGGGGCTAGCCTGGAAAGCTGTTGCTCAGCCTCATCTGCCCATGGCACTGCTCGCACAGGCGCACAGAGACAGGGGCTGCTAGCTTCCCTTGACACCTTAAACTTCAAACGTAGCCTAGGGGGTTCTTGCCATCTTCTCCCGCAGCCCTGACTCGAATATGCAAAAGTCTCAGGATATCTCTTACCATTTATTGGCTAGCCTGGAAAGCTCTTTTTGAGCCTCATCTGCCCATAGAACTGCTTGCACAGGTGAACAGAGTCTGGGGCTGCTTGCTTGCCTTGCCACCTCAAACTACGAACGTAGCCTAGGGGGTCTTTGCCGGGGGCCTCCCGCAGCCATGACCTGAATATGCGAGCGTCTCAGGATATCTCTTACCAAGAAAGGGCTAGACTGGAAAGTTGTTGCTCAGCCTCATCTGCCCTTGGAACTGCTCACACAGGCGCAAAGACACTGGGGCTGCTTGCTTGCCTTGCCACCTCAAACTTCAAACGTACCCTAGAGGATCCTTGCTGGGGGCCTCCCGCAGCCCTCACCCGAATATGCAAACGTCTCAGGATATCTCTTAACAAGTATTGACAAGCCTTGAAAGCTGTTGCTCAGCCTCATCTGCCCATGGCACTGCTCGCACAGGCGCACAGAGACTGGGGCTGCTTGCTTACCTTGCCACCTAAAACTTCAAACGTATCCATGTGGTCCCTGCTGGTTGCCTCCAGCAGCCCTGACCCGAATAGGCGAACGTCTCCAGATAGCTCCCACCCAGAAAGGGGCTAGCCTGGAAAGCTGTTGCTCAGCCTCATCTACCCATAGCACTGCTCGCACATGCGCACAGACACTGGGGCTGCTCGCTTGCCTTGCCACCTCAAACGTCAAACGTAGTCCGGGGGTTAGTGCTGCGTGCCTCCAGCATCCCTGCACCAAATATGCGAACGTCTCAGGATGTCTCTTATGAAGAAGGCACTAGCCTGTAAAGTTGTTGCTCAACCTCATCTGCCCATGGCACTGCTCACACAGGCGCCCAGAGACTGAGGTATCTTGCTTCCCTTGCCACTTCAAACTTCAGACGTAGCCTAGGGGGTCTTTGCTGGGCGCCTGCCGCAACCCTGACATGAATATGCGAACGTCTCAGGATATCTCTTACCAAGAAGGGGCTATCCTGGAAAGCTGTTGCTCAGCCTCATCTGCCCATGGCACTGCTCGCACAGGCGCACAGAGACTGGGGCTGCTTGCTTGCCTTGCCACCTCAAACTTCAAACACATACCGGGCGTCCCTGCCGGGTGCCTCCAGCAGCCCTGCACTGAAAATGTGAACGTCTCAGCATAGCTCGCACCATGAAGGGGCTAGCCTGAAAGCTGTTGCTCAGCCTCATCTGTCCATGGCACTGCTCTCACAGGCGCACAGACACTGGGGCTGCTTGCTTCCCTTGCCACCTCAAACTTCAAATATATTCCAGGAGTCCCTTCCGGGTGCCTCCAGCAGCCCTGCACCGAAAATGAGAATGTCTCCAGATAGCTCGAACCCAGAAGGGGCTAGCCTGGAAAGCTGTTGCTCAGCCTCATCTGCCCATGGCACTGCTCGCACAGGCGCACAGAGACAGGGGCTGCTCGCTTGCCTTGCCACCTCAAACTTCAAACGTAGCCTAGGGGGTTCTTGCCATCTTCTCCCGCAGCCCTGACTCGAATATGCAAAAGTCTCAGGATATCTCTTACCATTTATTGGCTAGCCTGGAAAGCTCTTTTTGAGCCTCATCTGCCCATAGAACTGCTTGCACAGGTGAACAGAGTCTGGGGCTGCTTGCTTGCCTTGCCACCTCAAACTACGAACGTAGCCTAGGGGGTCTTTGCCGGGGGCCTCCCGCAGCCATGACCTGAATATGCGAGCGTCTCAGGATATCTCTTACCAAGAAAGGGCTAGACTGGAAAGTTGTTGCTCAGCCTCATCTGCCCTTGGAACTGCTCACACAGGCGCAAAGACACTGGGGCTGCTTGCTTGCCTTGCCACCTCAAACTTCAAACGTACCCTAGAGGATCCTTGCTGGGGGCCTCCCGCAGCCCTCACCCGAATATGCAAACGTCTCAGGATATCTCTTAACAAGTATTGACAAGCCTTGAAAGCTGTTGCTCAGCCTCATCTGCCCATGGCACTGCTCGCACAGGCGCACAGACACTGGGGCTGCTCGCTTGCCTTGCCACCTCAAACGTCAAACGTAGTCCGGGGGTTAGTGCTGCGTGCCTCCAGCATCCCTGCACCAAATATGCGAACGTCTCAGGATGTCTCTTACGAAGAAGGCACTAGCCTGTAAAGTTGTTGCTCAACCTCATCTGCCCATGGCACTGCTCACACAGGCGCCCAGAGACTGAGGTATCTTGCTTCCCTTGCCACTTCAAACTTCAGACGTAGCCTAGGGGGTCTTTGCTGGGCGCCTGCCGCAACCCTGACATGAATATGCGAACGTCTCAGGATATCTCTTACCAAGAAGGGGCTATCCTGGAAAGCTGTTGCTCAGCCTCATCTGCCCATGGCACTGCTCGCACAGGCGCAGAGAGAGTGGGGCTGCTTGCTTGCCTTGCCACCTCAAACTTCAAACGCAACCTAGGAGGTCTTTGCCGGGCGCCTGCCACAGCCCTTACCCGAATATGTGAGCATCTCAAGATATCTTATGCCAAGAAAGATCTAGCCTGGAAACCTGTTTCTCAGCCTCCTCTGCCCATGGCAATGGTCGCAGAGGCGCGCAGGTACTGGGGCTGCTTGCTTGCCTTGCCACCTCAAACTTCAAACCTAGCCTAGGGGGTCGTTGCCGGGCACCTCCCACAGACCTGACCTGAATATGCGAACCCCTCAGGTTATCTCGTACCAAAATTTTCTAGCCTGGAAACCTGTTTCTCAGCCTCATCTGCCCATGGCACTGCACGCACAGGCGCACAGAGAATGGGGCTGCTTGCTTGCCTTGCCACCTCAAACTTCAAACACATACCGGGCGTCCCTGCCGGGTGCCTCCAGCAGCCCTGCACTGAAAATGCGAAAGTCTCCGGATAGCTCACACCCAGAAGGTGTTAGCCTGAAAGCTGTTGCTCAGCCTCATCTGTCCATGGCACTGCTCGCACAGGCACACAGAGACTGGGGCTGCTTGCTTCCCTTGCCACCTCAAACTTTAAACATAACCCACTGGTCCCTGTTGGGTGCCTCCAGGAGCCCTGACCCGAATATGCGAACGTCTCCAGATAGCTCGAACCCAGAAGGGGCTAGCCTGGAAAGCTGTTGCTCAGCCTCATTTGCCCATGGCACTGCTTGCACAGGCACACAGAGACTGGGGCTGCTTGCTTGCCTTGCTACCTCAAACTTTAAACATAACCCACTGGTCCCTGTTGGGTGCCTCTAGCAGCCCTGACCCGAATATGTGAACGTCTCCAGATAGCTCGAACCCAGAAGGGGCTAGCCTGGAAAGCTGTTGCTCAGCCTCATCTGCCCATGGCACTGCTTGCACAGGTGCTAAGACACTGGGGCTGTTTTCTTGCCTTGCCACCTCAGTCTTCAAACGGAGCCCAAGGATCCCTGTCGGGTGCCTCCAGCAGACCTGCAATGAAAATGCGAAAGTCTCCAGATAGATCGCACCCAGAAGGGACTAGCCTTGAAAACTGTTTCTCAGCCTCATCTGCCCAGGACACTGCTCGCACAGATGAACAGAGACTGGGGCTGCTTGCTTGCCTTGCCGCGTCAAACTTGAAACGTAACCTAGGGGGTCTTTGACCGGCTCCTCCAGCAGCTGTGACCTGTATATGCGAACGTCTCAGAATTTCTCTTACCAAGAATGGGCTATGCTGGAAAGCTGTTACTCAACCTCATCTGCCCATGGCACTGCTCACACAGGCGCGCAGAGACTGGGGCTGCTTGCTTGCCTTGCCACCTCAAACTTGAAACGTATCCTAGGGGGTCTTTGTCAGGCCCCCACCGCACACTTGTCTCGAATATGCGAGCGTCGCATAATATCTCTTACCAAGAAGGGGCTAGCCTGGAAAGCTGTTGCTCAGCCTCATCTGCCCATGGCACTGCTCGCACAGGCGCACAGAGACAGGGGCTGCTAGCTTCCCTTGACACCTTAAACTTCAAACGTAGCCTAGGGGGTTCTTGCCATCTTCTCCCGCAGCCCTGACTCGAATATGCAAAAGTCTCAGGATATCTCTTACCATTTATTGGCTAGCCTGGAAAGCTCTTTTTGAGCCTCATCTGCCCATAGAACTGCTTGCACAGGTGAACAGAGTCTGGGGCTGCTTGCTTGCCTTGCCACCTCAAACTACGAACGTAGCCTAGGGGGTCTTTGCCGGGGGCCTCCCGCAGCCATGACCTGAATATGCGAGCGTCTCAGGATATCTCTTACCAAGAAAGGGCTAGACTGGAAAGTTGTTGCTCAGCCTCATCTGCCCTTGGAACTGCTCACACAGGCGCAAAGACACTGGGGCTGCTTGCTTGCCTTGCCACCTCAAACTTCAAACGTACCCTAGAGGATCCTTGCTGGGGGCCTCCCGCAGCCCTCACCCGAATATGCAAACGTCTCAGGATATCTCTTAACAAGTATTGACAAGCCTTGAAAGCTGTTGCTCAGCCTCATCTGCCCATGGCACTGCTCGCACAGGCGCACAGACACTGGGGCTGCTCGCTTGCCTTGCCACCTCAAACGTCAAACGTAGTCCGGGGGTTAGTGCTGCGTGCCTCCAGCATCCCTGCACCAAATATGCGAACGTCTCAGGATGTCTCTTACGAAGAAGGCACTAGCCTGTAAAGTTGTTGCTCAACCTCATCTGCCCATGGCACTGCTCACACAGGCGCCCAGAGACTGAGGTATCTTGCTTCCCTTGCCACTTCAAACTTCAGACGTAGCCTAGGGGGTCTTTGCTGGGCGCCTGCCGCAACCCTGACATGAATATGCGAACGTCTCAGGATATCTCTTACCAAGAAGGGGCTATCCTGGAAAGCTGTTGCTCAGCCTCATCTGCCCATGGCACTGCTCGCACAGGCGCAGAGAGAGTGGGGCTGCTTGCTTGCCTTGCCACCTCAAACTTCAAACGCAACCTAGGAGGTCTTTGCCGGGCGCCTGCCACAGCCCTTACCCGAATATGTGAGCATCTCAAGATATCTTATGCCAAGAAAGATCTAGCCTGGAAACCTGTTTCTCAGCCTCCTCTGCCCATGGCAATGGTCGCAGAGGCGCGCAGGTACTGGGGCTGCTTGCTTGCCTTGCCACCTCAAACTTCAAACCTAGCCTAGGGGGTCGTTGCCGGGCACCTCCCACAGACCTGACCTGAATATGCGAACCCCTCAGGTTATCTCGTACCAAAATTTTCTAGCCTGGAAACCTGTTTCTCAGCCTCATCTGCCCATGGCACTGCACGCACAGGCGCACAGAGAATGGGGCTGCTTGCTTGCCTTGCCACCTCAAACTTCAAACACATACCGGGCGTCCCTGCCGGGTGCCTCCAGCAGCCCTGCACTGAAAATGCGAAAGTCTCCGGATAGCTCACACCCAGAAGGTGTTAGCCTGAAAGCTGTTGCTCAGCCTCATCTGTCCATGGCACTGCTCGCACAGGCACACAGAGACTGGGGCTGCTTGCTTCCCTTGCCACCTCAAACTTTAAACATAACCCACTGGTCCCTGTTGGGTGCCTCCAGGAGCCCTGACCCGAATATGCGAACGTCTCCAGATAGCTCGAACCCAGAAGGGGCTAGCCTGGAAAGCTGTTGCTCAGCCTCATTTGCCCATGGCACTGCTTGCACAGGCACACAGAGACTGGGGCTGCTTGCTTGCCTTGCTACCTCAAACTTTAAACATAACCCACTGGTCCCTGTTGGGTGCCTCTAGCAGCCCTGACCCGAATATGTGAACGTCTCCAGATAGCTCGAACCCAGAAGGGGCTAGCCTGGAAAGCTGTTGCTCAGCCTCATCTGCCCATGGCACTGCTTGCACAGGTGCTAAGACACTGGGGCTGTTTTCTTGCCTTGCCACCTCAGTCTTCAAACGGAGCCCAAGGATCCCTGTCGGGTGCCTCCAGCAGACCTGCAATGAAAATGCGAAAGTCTCCAGATAGATCGCACCCAGAAGGGACTAGCCTTGAAAACTGTTTCTCAGCCTCATCTGCCCAGGACACTGCTCGCACAGATGAACAGAGACTGGGGCTGCTTGCTTGCCTTGCCGCGTCAAACTTGAAACGTAACCTAGGGGGTCTTTGACCGGCTCCTCCAGCAGCTGTGACCTGTATATGCGAACGTCTCAGAATTTCTCTTACCAAGAATGGGCTATGCTGGAAAGCTGTTACTCAACCTCATCTGCCCATGGCACTGCTCACACAGGCGCGCAGAGACTGGGGCTGCTTGCTTGCCTTGCCACCTCAAACTTGAAACGTATCCTAGGGGGTCTTTGTCAGGCCCCCACCGCACACTTGTCTCGAATATGCGAGCGTCGCATAATATCTCTTACCAAGAAGGGGCTAGCCTGGAAAGCTGTTGCTCAGCCTCATCTGCCCATGGCACTGCTCGCACAGGCGCACAGAGACAGGGGCTGCTAGCTTCCCTTGACACCTTAAACTTCAAACGTAGCCTAGGGGGTTCTTGCCATCTTCTCCCGCAGCCCTGACTCGAATATGCAAAAGTCTCAGGATATCTCTTACCATTTATTGGCTAGCCTGGAAAGCTCTTTTTGAGCCTCATCTGCCCATAGAACTGCTTGCACAGGTGAACAGAGTCTGGGGCTGCTTGCTTGCCTTGCCACCTCAAACTACGAACGTAGCCTAGGGGGTCTTTGCCGGGGGCCTCCCGCAGCCATGACCTGAATATGCGAGCGTCTCAGGATATCTCTTACCAAGAAAGGGCTAGACTGGAAAGTTGTTGCTCAGCCTCATCTGCCCTTGGAACTGCTCACACAGGCGCAAAGACACTGGGGCTGCTTGCTTGCCTTGCCACCTCAAACTTCAAACGTACCCTAGAGGATCCTTGCTGGGGGCCTCCCGCAGCCCTCACCCGAATATGCAAACGTCTCAGGATATCTCTTAACAAGTATTGACAAGCCTTGAAAGCTGTTGCTCAGCCTCATCTGCCCATGGCACTGCTCGCACAGGCGCACAGAGACTGGGGCTGCTTGCTTGCCTTGCCACCTAAAACTTCAAACGTATCCATGTGGTCCCTGCTGGTTGCCTCCAGCAGCCCTGACCCGAATAGGCGAACGTCTCCAGATAGCTCCCACCCAGAAAGGGGCTAGCCTGGAAAGCTGTTGCTCAGCCTCATCTACCCATAGCACTGCTCGCACATGCGCACAGACACTGGGGCTGCTCGCTTGCCTTGCCACCTCAAACGTCAAACGTAGTCCGGGGGTTAGTGCTGCGTGCCTCCAGCATCCCTGCACCAAATATGCGAACGTCTCAGGATGTCTCTTATGAAGAAGGCACTAGCCTGTAAAGTTGTTGCTCAACCTCATCTGCCCATGGCACTGCTCACACAGGCGCCCAGAGACTGAGGTATCTTGCTTCCCTTGCCACTTCAAACTTCAGACGTAGCCTAGGGGGTCTTTGCTGGGCGCCTGCCGCAACCCTGACATGAATATGCGAACGTCTCAGGATATCTCTTACCAAGAAGGGGCTATCCTGGAAAGCTGTTGCTCAGCCTCATCTGACCATGGCACTGGTCGCACAGGCGCACAGAGACTGGGGCTGCTTGCTTGCCTTGCCACCTCAAACTTCAAACACATACCGGGCGTCCCTGCCGGGTGCCTCCAGCAGCCCTGCACTGAAAATGTGAACGTCTCAGCATAGCTCGCACCATGAAGGGGCTAGCCTGAAAGCTGTTGCTCAGCCTCATCTGTCCATGGCACTGCTCTCACAGGCGCACAGACACTGGGGCTGCTTGCTTCCCTTGCCACCTCAAACTTCAAATATATTCCAGGAGTCCCTTCCGGGTGCCTCCAGCAGCCCTGCACCGAAAATGAGAATGTCTCCAGATAGCTCGAACCCAGAAGGGGCTAGCCTGGAAAGCTGTTGCTCAGCCTCATCTGCCCATGGCACTGCTCGCACAGGCGCACAGAGACAGGGGCTGCTCGCTTGCCTTGCCACCTCAAACTTCAAACGTAGCCTAGGGGGTTCTTGCCATCTTCTCCCGCAGCCCTGACTCGAATATGCAAAAGTCTCAGGATATCTCTTACCATTTATTGGCTAGCCTGGAAAGCTCTTTTTGAGCCTCATCTGCCCATAGAACTGCTTGCACAGGTGAACAGAGTCTGGGGCTGCTTGCTTGCCTTGCCACCTCAAACTACGAACGTAGCCTAGGGGGTCTTTGCCGGGGGCCTCCCGCAGCCATGACCTGAATATGCGAGCGTCTCAGGATATCTCTTACCAAGAAAGGGCTAGACTGGAAAGTTGTTGCTCAGCCTCATCTGCCCTTGGAACTGCTCACACAGGCGCAAAGACACTGGGGCTGCTTGCTTGCCTTGCCACCTCAAACTTCAAACGTACCCTAGAGGATCCTTGCTGGGGGCCTCCCGCAGCCCTCACCCGAATATGCAAACGTCTCAGGATATCTCTTAACAAGTATTGACAAGCCTTGAAAGCTGTTGCTCAGCCTCATCTGCCCATGGCACTGCTCGCACAGGCGCACAGACACTGGGGCTGCTCGCTTGCCTTGCCACCTCAAACGTCAAACGTAGTCCGGGGGTTAGTGCTGCGTGCCTCCAGCATCCCTGCACCAAATATGCGAACGTCTCAGGATGTCTCTTACGAAGAAGGCACTAGCCTGTAAAGTTGTTGCTCAACCTCATCTGCCCATGGCACTGCTCACACAGGCGCCCAGAGACTGAGGTATCTTGCTTCCCTTGCCACTTCAAACTTCAGACGTAGCCTAGGGGGTCTTTGCTGGGCGCCTGCCGCAACCCTGACATGAATATGCGAACGTCTCAGGATATCTCTTACCAAGAAGGGGCTATCCTGGAAAGCTGTTGCTCAGCCTCATCTGCCCATGGCACTGCTCGCACAGGCGCAGAGAGAGTGGGGCTGCTTGCTTGCCTTGCCACCTCAAACTTCAAACGCAACCTAGGAGGTCTTTGCCGGGCGCCTGCCACAGCCCTTACCCGAATATGTGAGCATCTCAAGATATCTTATGCCAAGAAAGATCTAGCCTGGAAACCTGTTTCTCAGCCTCCTCTGCCCATGGCAATGGTCGCAGAGGCGCGCAGGTACTGGGGCTGCTTGCTTGCCTTGCCACCTCAAACTTCAAACCTAGCCTAGGGGGTCGTTGCCGGGCACCTCCCACAGACCTGACCTGAATATGCGAACCCCTCAGGTTATCTCGTACCAAAATTTTCTAGCCTGGAAACCTGTTTCTCAGCCTCATCTGCCCATGGCACTGCACGCACAGGCGCACAGAGAATGGGGCTGCTTGCTTGCCTTGCCACCTCAAACTTCAAACACATACCGGGCGTCCCTGCCGGGTGCCTCCAGCAGCCCTGCACTGAAAATGCGAAAGTCTCCGGATAGCTCACACCCAGAAGGTGTTAGCCTGAAAGCTGTTGCTCAGCCTCATCTGCCCATGGCACTGCTCGAACAGACGCACAGAGACTGGGGCTGCTTTCTTTCCTTGCTACCTCAAACTTTAAAAATATCCCGCATGTCCCTTCCGGGTGCCTCAAGCAGCCCTGCACCGAAAATGTGAATGTGTCGGGATATCTATTGCCAAGAAGGGTTTAGCCTGGAAAGCTGTTTCTCAGCCTCATCTGCCCAGGACACTGCTCGCACAGATGAACAGAGACTGGGGCTGCTTGCTTGCCTTGCCGCGTCAAACTTGAAACGTAACCTAGGGGGTCTTTGACCGGCTCCTCCAGCAGCTGTGACCTGTATATGCGAACGTCTCAGAATTTCTCTTACCAAGAATGGGCTATGCTGGAAAGCTGTTACTCAACCTCATCTGCCCATGGCACTGCTCACACAGGCGCGCAGAGACTGGGGCTGCTTGCTTGCCTTGTCACCTCAAACTTGAAACGTATCCTAGGGGGTCTTTGTCAGGCCCCCACCGCACACTTGTCTCGAATATGCGAGCGTCGCATAATATCTCTTACCAAGAAGGGGCTAGCCTGGAAAGCTGTTGCTCAGCCTCATCTGACCATGGCACTGGTCGCACAGGCGCACAGAGACTGGGGCTGCTTGCTTGCCTTGCCACCTCAAACTTCAAACACATACCGGGCGTCCCTGCCGGGTGCCTCCAGCAGCCCTGCACTGAAAATGAGAATGTCTCCAGATAGCTCGCACCCAGAAGGGGCTAGCCTGAAAGCTGTTGCTCAGCCTCATCTGTCCATGGCACTGCTCGCACAGGCACACAGAGACTGGGGCTGCTTGCTTCCCTTGCCACCTCAAACTTTAAACATAACCCACTGGTCCCTGTTGGGTGCCTCCAGGAGCCCTGACCCGAATATGCGAACGTCTCCAGATAGCTCGAACCCAGAAGGGGCTAGCCTGGAAAGCTGTTGCTCAGCCTCATTTGCCCATGGCACTGCTTGCACAGGCACACAGAGACTGGGGCTGCTTGCTTGCCTTGCTACCTCAAACTTTAAACATAACCCACTGGTCCCTGTTGGGTGCCTCTAGCAGCCCTGACCCGAATATGTGAACGTCTCCAGATAGCTCGAACCCAGAAGGGGCTAGCCTGGAAAGCTGTTGCTCAGCCTCATCTGCCCATGGCACTGCTTGCACAGGTGCTAAGACACTGGGGCTGTTTTCTTGCCTTGCCACCTCAGTCTTCAAACGGAGCCCAAGGATCCCTGTCGGGTGCCTCCAGCAGACCTGCAATGAAAATGCGAAAGTCTCCAGATAGATCGCACCCAGAAGGGACTAGCCTTGAAAACTGTTTCTCAGCCTCATCTGCCCAGGACACTGCTCGCACAGATGAACAGAGACTGGGGCTGCTTGCTTGCCTTGCCGCGTCAAACTTGAAACGTAACCTAGGGGGTCTTTGACCGGCTCCTCCAGCAGCTGTGACCTGTATATGCGAACGTCTCAGAATTTCTCTTACCAAGAATGGGCTATGCTGGAAAGCTGTTACTCAACCTCATCTGCCCATGGCACTGCTCACACAGGCGCGCAGAGACTGGGGCTGCTTGCTTGCCTTGCCACCTCAAACTTGAAACGTATCCTAGGGGGTCTTTGTCAGGCCCCCACCGCACACTTGTCTCGAATATGCGAGCGTCGCATAATATCTCTTACCAAGAAGGGGCTAGCCTGGAAAGCTGTTGCTCAGCCTCATCTGCCCATGGCACTGGTCGCACAGACGCACAGAGACTGGGGCTGCTTGCTTGCCTTGCTACCTCAGTCTTCAAACAGAACCCTGGTGTCCCTTCCGGGTGCCTCCAGCAGCCCTGCCCCAAATATGAGAATGTCTCCAGATAGCTCGCAGCCAGAAGGGCTAGCCTGGAAAACTGTTGCTCAGCCTCATCTGCCCATGGCACTGCTCGCACAGGCGCACAGAGACAGGGGCTGCTAGCTTCCCTTGACACCTCAAACTTCAAACGTAGCCTAGGGGGTTCTTGCCATCTTCTCCCGCAGCCCTGACTCGAATATGCAAAAGTCTCAGGATATCTCTTACCATTTATTGGCTAGCCTGGAAAGCTCTTTTTGAGCCTCATCTGCCCATAGAACTGCTTGCACAGGTGAACAGAGTCTGGGGCTGCTTGCTTGCCTTGCCACCTCAAACTACGAACGTAGCCTAGGGGGTCTTTGCCGGGGGCCTCCCGCAGCCATGACCTGAATATGCGAGCGTCTCAGGATATCTCTTACCAAGAAAAGGCTAGACTGGAAAGTTGTTGCTCAGCCTCATCTGCCCTTGGAACTGCTCACACAGGCGCAAAGACACTGGGGCTGCTTGCTTGCCTTGCCACCTCAAACTTCAAACGTACCCTAAAGGATCCTTGCTGGGGGCCTCCCGCAGCCCTCACCCGAATATGCAAACGTCTCAGGATATCTCTTAACAAGTATTGACAAGCCTTGAAAGCTGTTGCTCAGCCTCATCTGCCCATGGCACTGCTCGCACAGGCGCACAGAGACTGGGGCTGCTTGCTTGCCTTGCCACCTAAAACTTCAAACGTATCCATGTGGTCCCTGCTGGTTGCCTCCAGCAGCCCTGACCCGAATAGGCGAACGTCTCCAGATAGCTCCCACCCAGAAAGGGGCTAGCCTGGAAAGCTGTTGCTCAGCCTCATCTACCCATAGCACTGCTCGCACATGCGCACAGACACTGGGGCTGCTCGCTTGCCTTGCCACCTCAAACGTCAAACGTAGTCCGGGGGTTAGTGCTGCGTGCCTCCAGCATCCCTGCACCAAATATGCGAACGTCTCAGGATGTCTCTTATGAAGAAGGCACTAGCCTGTAAAGTTGTTGCTCAACCTCATCTGCCCATGGCACTGCTCACACAGGCGCCCAGAGACTGAGGTATCTTGCTTCCCTTGCCACTTCAAACTTCAGACGTAGCCTAGGGGGTCTTTGCTGGGCGCCTGCCGCAACCCTGACATGAATATGCGAACGTCTCAGGATATCTCTTACCAAGAAGGGGCTATCCTGGAAAGCTGTTGCTCAGCCTCATCTGACCATGGCACTGGTCGCACAGGCGCACAGAGACTGGGGCTGCTTGCTTGCCTTGCCACCTCAAACTTCAAACACATACCGGGCGTCCCTGCCGGGTGCCTCCAGCAGCCCTGCACTGAAAATGTGAACGTCTCAGCATAGCTCGCACCATGAAGGGGCTAGCCTGAAAGCTGTTGCTCAGCCTCATCTGCCCATGGCACTGCTCTCACAGGCGCACAGACACTGGGACTGCTTGCTTCCCTTGCCACCTCAAACTTCAAATATATTCCAGGAGTCCCTTCCGGGTGCCTCCAGCAGCCCTGCACCGAAAATGAGAATGTCTCCAGATAGCTCGCAGCCAGAAGGGGCTAGCCTGGAAAGCTGTTGCTCAGCCTCATCTGCCCATGGCACTGCTCGCACAGGCGCACAGAGACAGGGGCTGCTAGCTTCCCTTGACACCTCAAACTTCAAACGTAGCCTAGGGGGTTCTTGCCATCTTCTCCCGCAGCCCTGACTCGAATATGCAAAAGTCTCAGGATATCTCTTACCATTTATTGGCTAGCCTGGAAAGCTCTTTTTGAGCCTCATCTGCCCATAGAACTGCTTGCACAGGTGAACAGAGTCTGGGGCTGCTTGCTTGCCTTGCCACCTCAAACTACGAACGTAGCCTAGGGGGTCTTTGCCGGGGGCCTCCCGCAGCCATGACCTGAATATGCGAGCGTCTCAGGATATCTCTTACCAAGAAAGGGCTAGACTGGAAAGTTGTTGCTCAGCCTCATCTGCCCTTGGAACTGCTCACACAGGCGCAAAGACACTGGGGCTGCTTGCTTGCCTTGCCACCTCAAACTTCAAACGTACCCTAGAGGATCCTTGCTGGGGGCCTCCCGCAGCCCTCACCCGAATATGCAAACGTCTCAGGATATCTCTTAACAAGTATTGACAAGCCTTGAAAGCTGTTGCTCAGCCTCATCTGCCCATGGCACTGCTCGCACAGGCGCACAGACACTGGGGCTGCTCGCTTGCCTTGCCACCTCAAACGTCAAACGTAGTCCGGGGGTTAGTGCTGCGTGCCTCCAGCATCCCTGCACCAAATATGCGAACGTCTCAGGATGTCTCTTACGAAGAAGGCACTAGCCTGTAAAGTTGTTGCTCAACCTCATCTGCCCATGGCACTGCTCACACAGGCGCCCAGAGACTGAGGTATCTTGCTTCCCTTGCCACTTCAAACTTCAGACGTAGCCTAGGGGGTCTTTGCTGGGCGCCTGCCGCAACCCTGACATGAATATGCGAACGTCTCAGGATATCTCTTACCAAGAAGGGGCTATCCTGGAAAGCTGTTGCTCAGCCTCATCTGCCCATGGCACTGCTCGCACAGGCGCAGAGAGAGTGGGGCTGCTTGCTTGCCTTGCCACCTCAAACTTCAAACGCAACCTAGGAGGTCTTTGCCGGGCGCCTGCCACAGCCCTTACCCGAATATGTGAGCATCTCAAGATATCTTATGCCAAGAAAGATCTAGCCTGGAAACCTGTTTCTCAGCCTCCTCTGCCCATGGCAATGGTCGCAGAGGCGCGCAGGTACTGGGGCTGCTTGCTTGCCTTGCCACCTCAAACTTCAAACCTAGCCTAGGGGGTCGTTGCCGGGCACCTCCCACAGACCTGACCTGAATATGCGAACCCCTCAGGTTATCTCGTACCAAAATTTTCTAGCCTGGAAACCTGTTTCTCAGCCTCATCTGCCCATGGCACTGCACGCACAGGCGCACAGAGAATGGGGCTGCTTGCTTGCCTTGCCACCTCAAACTTCAAACACATACCGGGCGTCCCTGCCGGGTGCCTCCAGCAGCCCTGCACTGAAAATGCGAAAGTCTCCGGATAGCTCACACCCAGAAGGTGTTAGCCTGAAAGCTGTTGCTCAGCCTCATCTGCCCATGGCACTGCTCGAACAGACGCACAGAGACTGGGGCTGCTTTCTTTCCTTGCTACCTCAAACTTTAAAATTATCCCGCATGTCCCTTCCGGGTGCCTCAAGCAGCCCTGCACCGAAAATGTGAATGTGTCGGGATATCTATTGCCAAGAAGGGTTTAGCCTGGAAAGCTGTTTCTCAGCCTCATCTGCCCAGGACACTGCTCGCACAGATGAACAGAGACTGGGGCTGCTTGCTTGCCTTGCCGCGTCAAACTTGAAACGTAACCTAGGGGGTCTTTGACCGGCTCCTCCAGCAGCTGTGACCTGTATATGCGAACGTCTCAGAATTTCTCTTACCAAGAATGGGCTATGCTGGAAAGCTGTTACTCAACCTCATCTGCCCATGGCACTGCTCACACAGGCGCGCAGAGACTGGGGCTGCTTGCTTGCCTTGTCACCTCAAACTTGAAACGTATCCTAGGGGGTCTTTGTCAGGCCCCCACCGCACACTTGTCTCGAATATGCGAGCGTCGCATAATATCTCTTACCAAGAAGGGGCTAGCCTGGAAAGCTGTTGCTCAGCCTCATCTGACCATGGCACTGGTCGCACAGGCGCACAGAGACTGGGGCTGCTTGCTTGCCTTGCCACCTCAAACTTCAAACACATACCGGGCGTCCCTGCCGGGTGCCTCCAGCAGCCCTGCACTGAAAATGAGAATGTCTCCAGATAGCTCGCACCCAGAAGGGGCTAGCCTGAAAGCTGTTGCTCAGCCTCATCTGTCCATGGCACTGCTCGCACAGGCACACAGAGACTGGGGCTGCTTGCTTCCCTTGCCACCTCAAACTTTAAACATAACCCACTGGTCCCTGTTGGGTGCCTCCAGGAGCCCTGACCCGAATATGCGAACGTCTCCAGATAGCTCGAACCCAGAAGGGGCTAGCCTGGAAAGCTGTTGCTCAGCCTCATTTGCCCATGGCACTGCTTGCACAGGCACACAGAGACTGGGGCTGCTTGCTTGCCTTGCTACCTCAAACTTTAAACATAACCCACTGGTCCCTGTTGGGTGCCTCTAGCAGCCCTGACCCGAATATGTGAACGTCTCCAGATAGCTCGAACCCAGAAGGGGCTAGCCTGGAAAGCTGTTGCTCAGCCTCATCTGCCCATGGCACTGCTTGCACAGGTGCTAAGACACTGGGGCTGTTTTCTTGCCTTGCCACCTCAGTCTTCAAACGGAGCCCAAGGATCCCTGTCGGGTGCCTCCAGCAGACCTGCAATGAAAATGCGAAAGTCTCCAGATAGATCGCACCCAGAAGGGACTAGCCTTGAAAACTGTTTCTCAGCCTCATCTGCCCAGGACACTGCTCGCACAGATGAACAGAGACTGGGGCTGCTTGCTTGCCTTGCCGCGTCAAACTTGAAACGTAACCTAGGGGGTCTTTGACCGGCTCCTCCAGCAGCTGTGACCTGTATATGCGAACGTCTCAGAATTTCTCTTACCAAGAATGGGCTATGCTGGAAAGCTGTTACTCAACCTCATCTGCCCATGGCACTGCTCACACAGGCGCGCAGAGACTGGGGCTGCTTGCTTGCCTTGCCACCTCAAACTTGAAACGTATCCTAGGGGGTCTTTGTCAGGCCCCCACCGCACACTTGTCTCGAATATGCGAGCGTCGCATAATATCTCTTACCAAGAAGGGGCTAGCCTGGAAAGCTGTTGCTCAGCCTCATCTGCCCATGGCACTGGTCGCACAGACGCACAGAGACTGGGGCTGCTTGCTTGCCTTGCTACCTCAGTCTTCAAACAGAACCCTGGTGTCCCTTCCGGGTGCCTCCAGCAGCCCTGCCCCAAATATGAGAATGTCTCCAGATAGCTCGCAGCCAGAAGGGCTAGCCTGGAAAACTGTTGCTCAGCCTCATCTGCCCATGGCACTGCTCGCACAGGCGCACAGAGACAGGGGCTGCTAGCTTCCCTTGACACCTCAAACTTCAAACGTAGCCTAGGGGGTTCTTGCCATCTTCTCCCGCAGCCCTGACTCGAATATGCAAAAGTCTCAGGATATCTCTTACCATTTATTGGCTAGCCTGGAAAGCTCTTTTTGAGCCTCATCTGCCCATAGAACTGCTTGCACAGGTGAACAGAGTCTGGGGCTGCTTGCTTGCCTTGCCACCTCAAACTACGAACGTAGCCTAGGGGGTCTTTGCCGGGGGCCTCCCGCAGCCATGACCTGAATATGCGAGCGTCTCAGGATATCTCTTACCAAGAAAAGGCTAGACTGGAAAGTTGTTGCTCAGCCTCATCTGCCCTTGGAACTGCTCACACAGGCGCAAAGACACTGGGGCTGCTTGCTTGCCTTGCCACCTCAAACTTCAAACGTACCCTAGAGGATCCTTGCTGGGGGCCTCCCGCAGCCCTCACCCGAATATGCAAACGTCTCAGGATATCTCTTAACAAGTATTGACAAGCCTTGAAAGCTGTTGCTCAGCCTCATCTGCCCATGGCACTGCTCGCACAGGCGCACAGAGACTGGGGCTGCTTGCTTGCCTTGCAAACTCAAACTTCAAACGTTGCCTAAGGTGTACTTGCCAAGCTCATTCCGCAGCCCTGACCCGAATATGCAAACGACTCAGGATATCTCTTACCAAAAAGGGTCTAGCCTGGAAAAGAGTTGCTCAGCCTCATCTGCCCATGGCACTGCTCGCACAGGCGCACAGAGACTGGGGCTGCTTGCTTGCCTTGCCACCTAAAACTTCAAACGTATCCATGTGGTCCCTGCTGGTTGCCTCCAGCAGCCCTGACCCGAATAGGCGAACGTCTCCAGATAGCTCCCACCCAGAAAGGGGCTAGCCTGGAAAGCTGTTGCTCAGCCTCATCTGCCCATGGCACTGCTCGCACATGCGCACAGACACTGGGGCTGCTCGCTTGCCTTGCCACCTCAAACGTCAAACGTAGTCCGGGGGTTAGTGCTGCGTGCCTCCAGCATCCCTGCACCAAATATGCGAACGTCTCAGGATGTCTCTTACGAAGAAGGCACTAGCCTTTAAAGTTGTTGCTCAACCTCATCTGCCCATGGCACTGCTCACACAGGCGCCCAGAGACTGAGGTATCTTGCTTCCCTTGCCACTTCAAACTTCAGACGTAGCCTAGGGGGTCTTTGCTGGGCACCTGCCGCAACCCTGACATGAATATGCGAACGTCTCAGGATATCTCTTACCAAGAAGGGGCTATCCTGGAAAGCTGTTGCTCAGCCTCATCTGCCCATGGCACTGCTCGCACAGGCGCACAGAGACTGGGGCTGATTGCTAGCCTTGCCACCTAAAATTTCAAACGTAGCCTAGGAGATGTTTTCCGAGCGCCCGCCACAACCGTGACCCGAACATGCGAGCGTCTCAACATATCTTATGCCAAGAATGGGCTAGCCTGGAAAGCTGTTGCTCAGCCTCCTCTGCCCATGGCACTGGTCGCAGAGGCGCGCAGGTACTGGGGCTGCTTGCTTGCCTTGCCACCACAAACTTCAAACCTAGCCTAGGGGGTCGTTGCCGGGCACCTCCCACAGACCTGACCTGAATATGCGAACCCCTCAGGTTATCTCGTACCAAAATTTTCTAGCCTGGAAACCTGTTTCTCAGCCTCATCTGCCCATGGCACTGCACGCACAGGCGCACAGAGAATGGGGCTGCTTGCTTGCCTTGCCACCTCAAACTTCAAACACATACCGGGCGTCCCTGCCGGGTGCCTCCAGCAGCCCTGCACTGAAAATGCGAAAGTCTCCAGATAGCTCACACCCAGAAGGTGTTAGCCTGAAAGCTGTTGCTCAGCCTCATCTGCCCATGGCACTGCTCGAACAGACGCACAGAGACTGGGGCTGCTTTCTTTCCTTGCTACCTCAAACTTTAAAAATATCCCGCATGTCCCTTCCGGGTGCCTCAAGCAGCCCTGCACCGAAAATGTGAATGTGTCGGGATATCTATTGCCAAGAATGGTTTAGCCTGGAAAGCTGTTTCTCAGCCTCATCTGCCCAGGACACTGCTCGCACAGATGAACAGAGACTGGGGCTGCTTGCTTGCCTTGCCGCGTCAAACTTGAAACGTAACCTAGGGGGTCTTTGACCGGCTCCTCCAGCAGCTGTGACCTGTATATGCGAACGTCTCAGAATTTCTCTTACCAAGAATGGGCTATGCTGGAAAGCTGTTACTCAACCTCATCTGCCCATGGCACTGCTCACACAGGCGCGCAGAGACTGGGGCTGCTTGCTTGCCTTGTCACCTCAAACTTGAAACGTATCCTAGGGGGTCTTTGTCAGGCCCCCACCGCACACTTGTCTCGAATATGCGAGCGTCGCATAATATCTCTTACCAAGAAGGGGCTAGCCTGGAAAGCTGTTGCTCATCCTCATCTGACCATGGCACTGGTCGCACAGGGGCACAGAGACTGGGGCTGCTTGCTTGCCTTGCCACCTCAAACTTCAAACACATACCGGGCGTCCCTGCCGGGTGCCTCCAGCAGCCCTGCACTGAAAATGTGAACGTCTCAGCATAGCTCGCACCCAGAAGGGGCTAGCCTGAAAGCTGTTGCTCAGCCTCATCTGTCCATGGCACTGCTCGCACAGGCGCACAGAGACAGGGGCTGCTTGCTTCCCTTGCCACCTCAAACTTCAAATATATTCCAGGAGTCCCTTCCGGGTGCCTCCAGCAGCCCTGCACCGAAAATGAGAATGTCTCCAGATAGCTCGAACCCAGAAGGGGCTAGCCTGGAAAGCTGTTGCTCAGCCTCATCTGCCCATGGCACTGCTCGCACAGGCACACAGAGACTGGGGCTGCTTGCTTGCCTTGCTACCTCAAACTTTAAACATAACCTGTGGGGGGATGGCAAGGCTCGACCGAATTGCTTGTTGTAGAAAATCCATTTTAAGCTTAGCACACGGTGTCCTTGACAGAACAAGGAATTTAACAAATCAACTCTGCGGTTAGCAAGAATGTGAAAAACAGGTTGCAGCTGGAGAAGAATGAGGGAGTATGGGCGGAGTTGACATTTAGCTGGCTAGCCAATAATGAGCTCTAACTTTGCAATATGTAGTAGCTAATTAATCACTCTATAAATTGTGTAACCAAACTGTAATAAACGAAGCTTGCTTATCACTCACATTGAGTCGGCTGCATTCTTCCGCCGCTTCTCCAGGTTCGCGACCCTCGGGGCAGGACTTAGCCGATCGCCCCGACATTTGGCGCCCGAACAGCGACCTGGAGCAGCGGCAAGGAGCGGGGCACTGGGAGCAGCGACCAGGGGGCAGAAGCGACCGAACACTGCGCTGTGGTGTGTCGACTTAGGAGCCTGACTACGTGATTTTGCGTACGCTCGCCACCGCAAGGGCTACAGGTTAAGGGCTGCAAGGATATCGCTTCGGCAGGTATATGTTTTTAATTGTTGTTAAAGGATAAAGGCTTATTGTTAAAGGTATGGATAAGGAAGTAGCCCTAGAGTTATTACAGCGCTTTTTAGAAAAGCGGGGAGTAGAGCTTGGTTGTATTAAACAGCTAGCAGGACTAGTGGCAACCGGTAAGCTCAAGGGGTTTTTTAAGACTCCAGATTCGTTATTTGAGGAGAAGGAGTGGAGGGATTTTGGAGACGTGTTATGGGATATGGTGATTGATGATGACAAGATAGGTAAAAAGTTAATGAAGCCGTGGCGGGAGGTTATCAATTGCATTAAGAGGTATAAAGTTGAGAAAAACCTTGCGGCCGTTGTTACTCAGAAGTTGGAAAAGGTAGAGCCGTCAGCCCCCCCGCCGGAGGCGGGATGTTCCTTGTTTTCTAGTGGAACCACGGCACCCCCTGGAGACAATGCCTTATTATTTAGTACAAGTAAGGTCCCGGAGCCTCCGTGCTGGGAAAAAGTGAAGGTGACGATGGAAGGGTCTAGTAACAATCAAGAGGCTGAGGAAGAAAAGGAGTTAGGGATAGGGCGGAAGGTGGAGCAGCAAGGGATGGAGCAAGGAAAGGGGGAGCAAGGGAATAAAGAAACGGGAAAGGATAGTGGGACCTGTAGGAGACCGATGGGTATTAATTGGAGGAAGGTGGCAGACGAAGCGTCTGAGGCAGGGGAATTTCTCCCCTTGGCCTTTCCGGTAGCGTTTGAAGAAGATGCGCATGGGGATTATCATGGTAATCATATTCCGTTGGGCTGGAAATTGTTGTCACAGTTACGGAACACGATGAATGAATCAGGTTTGCACGGCGAGCCATCTAAGCAGATGTTGAATTATATATGGGGGGGTGCTGTGCTTTGTCCTGAGGATATTAAGGTTATTATGCGAATGATTATGACTCAGTCGCAGTTATTGTTGTGGCAGGCCCATTGGCAGCGATATTGTGAAGCGTCCGCTCAAACGCCGCGGGAGCAGGGCGATCCGCTGCGAGGCGTAACAGTAGAACAACTGATGGGGGCAGGTCCTTTTGTCACAATCAGGGCACAACTGCAGATGGGGCCGCAGCGATGCTTGGAGGCTATGCGTACGGCTAGAGCTGCTCTTGAACACGTTAAAACCGCACAGCCCTCGCCGTCCTATATGGGCATTAAGCAAGGAAGGGAGGAAACTTTTGCTCGCTTTATTGATCGCCTCACTAGTGCCATAGAACAGTCAGATGTACCGGAGTGGATGAGGGCAGCTTTGCTAAGGCAGTGTGTTATTCAGAATTCGAATACTCAAACCAGAAACATCATAAGTTCTTTACCCGCTGATGCCACAGTAGAACTGATGTTGGATAGAATGAGTAGGGTACCGGTAGGACCACAAGCTATGTTGGTCGAGGCTATGAAACAGTTAGGAAGCGATATCCTTCAAGCCCAACAACAGGCCTTCACAGCCCAACAGCAATTCCAACAGCAAGTGTTCGCCGCTCTGCAACCCCTTCGAGTTAATGCTGCGGAGGCACGACCGAAGCCGCCACGAAACTTTAAGTGTTACCGATGTGGGCGAGAAGGACATATGAGACGTAATTGTCAAGCCACCAGGGTGTGGTGTGAGAACTGCCGTACGAACAATCACAATACTGAGATATGTCTCAAGTCGGGAAACGGACGGATGAGCGCGTCGAGCCGTCGCGCCCCGACACAAGTAGCAGCTCCAGCAGTGCAGCAAGTGACTGCCAACTTACAAACGCCCACAGCGACATCAGCAGCCAGTTACAACCAGCTACAGCCGGCAGCCTCGGAATGGATGTGGCAACGGCAGTAGCTGTCACCTTATTGGATCAAAGACCCCAACGAGTACCAAGCAATGTAAAGGGACCAGTGATTATTAATAAACAAGCATGTGAATCGTTATTACTCGGCCGCTCGTCAACAAGCCTAAAAGGTTTGACGGTCATCCCAAGACTCATTGACGCCGATTTTACCGGGACTATTAGCATCATTGTCCAGACATCGTTTCCGCCAATACATATTCCAACAGGCAGCAAAATTGCCCAATTGGTACCGCTGCCGCACCTGACTGCGGGTATTTCCCCGAAAATCACCACCCCCTGGGAGGACCGAGGGTTTGACTCAACGGGAGCAGGAGTATTTCTGACCATGTCTATGAACCGTCGACCGACTACGATGGCTACGCTAGAGGCCCGGGGTCAACAGATCCACCTCTCGCTGCTGTTGGATACAGGTGCTGACTTAACTATTATAGAAGAAGGGGTCTGGCCTAAAACATGGCCTACGAAACCAATGGAGCGAGGAGTTGAAGGAGTGGGAGGATACACTCCGGTACAACGGAGCGTGGCCCGTATTTTGATAATCATAGACAACAGACATGCGACCGTGCCAGTCACTGTCATGCCCCTCCCGACTGGAGTGAATGGTCTAATTGGAAGAGATGTTCTTGACCAATTGGGGGTGGTGCTAACCACCGAGAAGGTTTTTCAGTAACGGTCACTGCAACCTGGGCTTTCCCGATCCCATTGCAGTGGATAACGAACGAACCAGTGTGGGTCGAGCAGTGGCCGTTAAAGCAGGAAAGCCTCGCCGCCGCTCATCAAATAGTGCAAGAACAACTAGACCAAAAACATCTGCGGTTATCGACAAGCCCTTGGAATACCCCAATTTTTGTGATCAAGAAAAAATCTGGAAAATTTAGGCTAGTACATGACTTAAGGGCAGTTAACACTCAAATGCAATCGATGGGAGCGCTGCAGCCAGGACTACCTAACCCCGCTATGTTACCAGAGCATTGGAGACTGTTGATAGTGGACTTAAAAGATTGCTTTTTTACTATTGCATTACACGAGCAAGATATGCAACGCTTCGCGTTTACTTTGCCCTCTGTTAACAAAGAGGCGCCAGCACAGCGTTTTGAATGGACAGTATTACCACAAGGGATGAAGAATAGTCCCACGCTGTGCCAGTTGTATGTGGACAATGCACTACAACCCTTAAGGAAATTATGGCCACACACGTTAATTTATCATTATATGGATGATATCCTGCTCGCGCAGGAGTCGGAGTTCAGCGCCGAACAAGTTCAGCTATTACATACGACACTGAGAGAGAATGGCTTAATAATAGCTGTTGAAAAAATTCAAACGAAAGCGCCATGGCTATATCTAGGCTGGAAGATTGCTGACTCTCAGATTCAACCACAAAAACTACAACTCAACACGTCAATCAACACGCTACATGATGCCCAGAGGCTGATGGGAGACATCCAATGGATCCGTCCTGTCGTCGGAATATCCAACGCACAGTTGGACAGTCTTCGACCGTTACTACGTGGGACAGACCCAACCACACCGGTGCAACTTACGTCGGAACAGCAGCGTATCCTCTCTCAAATTGCTGACCAGATTGCCTCACGTTTCGTCCACCGTCGTGACCCCGACCTCCCTATTGACCTTTGTGTATTTTTAACAAATTCTCATCTATTAGGAGCCCTATCGCAATTTAAAAAGAAAAAGGGGGAAGTGTGGGGGGATGGCAAGGCTCGACCGAATTGCTTGTTGTAGAAAATCCATTTTAAGCTTAGCACACGGTGTCCTTGACAGAACAAGGAATTTAACAAATCAACTCTGCGGTTAGCAAGAATGTGAAAAACAGGTTGCAGCTGGAGAAGAATGAGGGAGTATGGGCGGAGTTGACATTTAGCTGGCTAGCCAATAATGAGCTCTAACTTTGCAATATGTAGTAGCTAATTAATCACTCTATAAATTGTGTAACCAAACTGTAATAAACGAAGCTTGCTTATCACTCACATTGAGTCGGCTGCATTCTTCCGCCGCTTCTCCAGGTTCGCGACCCTCGGGGCAGGACTTAGCCGATCGCCCCGACAATAACCCACTGGTCCCTGTTGGGTGCCTCTAGCAGCCCTGACCCGAATATGCGAACGTCTCCAGATAGCTCGAACCCAGAAGGGGCTAGCCTGGAAAGCTGTTGCTCAGCCTCATCTGCCCATGGCACTGCTTGCACAGGTGCTAAGACACTGGGGCTGTTTTCTTGCCTTGCCACCTCAGTCTTCAAACGGAGCCCAAGGATCCCTGTCGGGTGCCTCCAGCAGACCTGCAATGAAAATGCGAAAGTCTCCAGATAGATCGCACCCAGAAGGGACTAGCCTTGAAAACTGTTTCTCAACCTCATCTGCCCAGGACACTGCTCGCACAGATGAACAGAGACTGGGGCTGCTTGCTTGCCTTGCCGCGTCAAACTTGAAACGTAACCTAGGGGGTCTTTGACCGGCTCCTCCAGCAGCTGTGACCTGTACATGCGAACGTCTCAGAATTTCTCTTACCAAGAAGGGGCTAGCCTGGAAAGCTGTTGCTCAGCCTCATCTGCCCATGGCACTGGTCGCACAGACGCACAGAGACTGGGGCTGCTTGCTTGCCTTGCTACCTCAATCTTCAAACAGAACCCGGGTGTCCCTTCCGGGTGCCTCCAGCAGCCCTGCCCCAAATATGAGAATGTCTCCAGATAGCTCGCACCCAGAACGGGCTAGCCTGGAAAGCTGATGCTCAGCCTCATGTGCCCATGGCACTGCTCACACAGGCACTCAGAGACTGGGGCTGCTTGCTTGCCTTGACACCTCAGTCTTCAAACGTAAACAGGGGGTCCCTGCAGGGAGCCTCCCAGAGCCCTGACCCAAATATGCGAACGTCTGCAGATACCTTGCACCAAGAAGGGGCTAGCCTGGAAAGCTGTTGCTCAGTCTCATCTGCCCATGGCACTGCTCACGCAGGCTCACAGAGACTGGGGCTGCCTGCTTGCCTTGCCACCTCAAACTTCAAACGTTGCCTAGGGGCTCTTTGCCAGGCGCCTGCCACACCCCTGTCCCAAATATGGGAGCGTCTCACGATATCTCTTACCAAGAAGTGGCTAGCCTTGAAAGGTGTTGCTCAGCCTCATCTGCCCATGGCACTGCTCGCACAGGCGCACAGAGACAAGGGCTGCTTGCTTGCCTTGCCACCTCAA
Source organism: Opisthocomus hoazin (assembly GCF_030867145.1). Classification (NCBI taxonomy): domain Eukaryota; kingdom Metazoa; phylum Chordata; class Aves; order Opisthocomiformes; family Opisthocomidae; genus Opisthocomus; species Opisthocomus hoazin. The sequence continues at coordinate 16,168,489 of NC_134453.1, forward strand.
ACTTCACCCTTACCTCTGGGCTCCCTGCCGGGTCCCTCCGGCAGCCCTGCACCGAGAATGCTAACGTCTAAGCATATCTCTTACCAAGAAGGGTGTAACCTGGAAAGCTGTTTCTCAGCCTCATCTGCTAAGGGCACTGCTCGCACAGGCACACAGAGACTGGGGCTGCTTGCTTGCCTTGCCACCTCAAAGCTCAAAGGTAGCCTAGGGTGTCCTTGCAGGGGGCCTCCCACAGCCCTGACCTGAATATGCGAACGTCTCAGGATATCTCTTACCAAGAAGGGGCTAGCCTGGAAATCTGTTGCTCAGCCTCATCTGCCCATGGTACTGCTCGCACAGGAGCACACAGACTGAGAGTGCTTGCTTGCCTTGCCACCACAAATCTCCAAAGTATCCTGGGGCTCCCTGGCCGGTCCCTCCAGCACCCCCGCACGGAGAATGCGAATGTCTCAGGATATCTCGTACCAAGAAGGGTTTAGCCTGGAAAGCTGTTGCTCACAGTCATCTGCCCATGGCACTGCTCACACAGGCCCACATAGACTGGGGTTTCTTGCTTGCCTTGCCACCTCAAAATTCAAATGTAGCCTAGGGGTCCCTGCCGGGTTCCTGCAGCAGCCCTGCACCGAAGGTGTGAATGTGTCCAGATAGTTCGCACTTACAAGGGTCTAGGCTGGAAATCTGTTTCCCAGCCTCATCTGCCCATGGCACTGCTCGCAAAGGTGCTCAGAGACTAGGGTTGCTTGCTTGACTTGCCACCTCAAACTTCAAACGTAGCCTAGGGGGTCCTTGCCGGGCGCCTACCGCAGCCCGGATCTAAATATTCGAACGTCTCAAGATGTCTCTTACCAAGAATGGGCTAAACTGGAAAGCTGTTGCTCAGCCTCATCTGCCCATGGCACTGCTCGCACAGGCGCACAGAGACTGGGGCTGCTTGCTTGCCTTGCCACCTCAAACTTGAAACGTAGCCTAGGACGTTTTTTCGGGCGTCTGCCTCAACCCTGATCCGAACAAGTGAGCTTCTCCAGATATCTCACACCCAGAAGGGGCTAGCCTGGAAAGCTGTTTCTCAGCCTCATCTTCCCATGGCACTGCTCGCACAGGTGCCCAGAGACTGGGGCTACTTGCTTGTCTTGCCACCTCAAACTTCATTCGCAGCCTAGGGGGTCCTTGCCGGGCGCCCACCGGAGCCCGGACGTAAATATGCAAATGTCTCAGGATATCTCTTACCAAGAAGGGGCTAGACTGGAAAGCTGTTGCTCAGCCTCATCTGCCCATGGCACTGCTTGCACAGGGGCTCAGAGACTGGGGCTGCTTGCTTGCCTTGCCACCTCAAACTTCAAACGTAACCTAGGGGATCCTTGCCGGGCGCCTGCCGCAGCCCTTGCCAGAATATGTGAGCATCTCAAGATATCTTATGCCAAGAAAGGTCTAGCCTGGTAACATGTTTCTCAGCCTTCTCTGCCCGTGGCACTGGTCGCAGAGGCGCGCAGAGTCTGGGGCTGCTTGCTTGCCTTGCCACCTCAATCTTCAAACCTAGCCTAGGGGGTCGTTGCCGGGCACCTCCCACAGACCTGACCTGAATATGCGAACCTCTCAGGATATCTCGTACCAAAATTGTCTAGCCTGAAAAGCTGTTTCTCAGCCCCATCTGCCCATGGCACTACTCCTACAGGCGCAGAGAGAGTGAAAGTGCTTGCTTAACTTGCCACCTCAAAATTCATACGTCCTGGGGGTTCCTACCGGGCGCCTTGTCCTGGGTTTGGCCAGGACAGGGTTAATTTTCACCGGACTCCAGGAAGGGGCACAGCCGGGGGGTGGGGGCTGATTCCACCTGGCCAAACAGAGCCGGGTATTCCATACCATGTGACGTCACGCTGGGTTCCAGTGGGGGGTGGGGCGCGGCGGGAAATAACTCGCGGCTCGGGAGCGTGCGGCGCCGGTGCGGTCCGAGAGAGCGGGTCTGTTTTTGTCGTGTTTTCTCCTTATCTGTATCGTTGTTGTTCCTGTTTCCCTCTGTTTGCTGTTCTGTTAAACTGCCCTTATCCCGACCCACCAGTTTCTGCCTCTTTCTTTCCATTCTCCTCCGCACGCCGGCGGGGGGAGGCGCGGCCGCGTGGCGCTTTTGTTGTCGGCAGCAGCCGAACCAGAACATTTAATTGGCGCCCAGACGTGGAGCAGGGATAATGGCAGGGCTGAGCAGCGGATGTTAAAACTGCTTTCATAGATTTTGTTAAAATTTATTTTACGCATTTACTGTGTTAGTTAAAGTCGCCGGTAAAAATGTTTCTGACTTTGATCAAATATCTGTGCTACGTAAATCCTTACTTGCTGTATGTGTTTGCCGCCGTGCTGTTTGTTACCTCGGGAAAAAAGATCAGGATGATGATTTTGCTGTACTGTATGATATCGACTTATGATATGATAACATCACTGTGCATGAAATTAGGCTTGTGTTTGCATGCGGCACTGCGGTCATTTCCGTACCTCGGATCCTATGTCTTAGAATTTGTTAGTAATCAAACCCAATCTGTGGGGAAAACCGAAGGGGATACCTTCCCCCACTCTTTCGCCCCCCCTCTCTCCCTCGGGCTGGTCCTAACGGCTTTTGAGAATTTCGAGTTTTCGGCGAAGCTACTGAAGGTGAAGGGTTCTGGAGCAGAGGCTCGCGCCGAGGGACCCTTTCTCCGGTGGCAAAACCGCAGCGGCGAGGCGGCAAAAAGCGCTGAGAGAGAGAGAGGAGACCCCAGCCCCCCCCCTGAGCGGGAAAGCGGGAGGTGCCAACGAGCGGCAGCTCTGACTCAGCGGGGGCGGAGTCGAGTGTGACAGCGGCCAAACCCCCTCACGGATAAGAGCAGCCCCCAGGGAGCGCGAGCGACCAGGAGCGCGGGCAAACAGAGCTAGCAAACAGAGGCGGCGCAGCAGCCCGGGAGCGGCGCATCAGTTTGTGCGGCAGTTCGCGCAGGCAGGGCGAGCGGGGAAGGCGACTGGCAGGGTACAGCCGCCCCTTCTGGCAACTCAAGTAGTGGGCATCGCTCTTCCAGGAGATATTCTAGCCATGGTTACCACCCGTGGTAAAGCTGTTGCTCGAAGGAGCGTGGGGACCCAGACGGAGGCCTCACGCAAGAACGCGGGTGTCCCGGTCTCTGGCTGCAGGGAGTGCCTGAGCCTGGCGCTCGTACCGGCGGACAGCAGAGACAACGGCTGTGTTCGGTGCGAGCAGGTGAATGACCTGCTCAGCCTGGTGGCAGAGCTGAAGGAGGAAGTGGAGAGGCTGAGGAGCATCCGGGAGTGTGAGAGGGAGATTGACTGGTGGAGCCGCTCCCTGCCCTCCCTGAGGCCGAGGCAGCAGGAAGCGGCTCCACAGAAAGCAGAGAACCCCCTACCCTCTTGCCACCGAGCAGAAAGAGGGGGCCTAAGAGATGGGGGGGAATGGAAACAGGTCCCTGCTTGGGGGGACAAGCGAATCTCCCCCCGGCCTCCCTCACTGGACCAGTTGCCCTTAAGCAACAGATATGGGGCTCTGGAATGTGAGGGACTGGCCACAGAGGATGTGGGTGAAGGTGAGGCTCCACCCAGGGGGTTGCCTAGAATGAGTCAGACAGCCCCAGAATTACGACTGCCTCAACTAAGAAAAAAAGGAGGGTCATTGTCATAGGTGATTCCCTTCTGAGGGGAACAGAGGGCCCGATCTGCCGACCGGACCCATCCCACAGGGAAGTCTGCTGCCTCCCTGGGGCCCGGGTTAGGGATGTTGCGAAGAAACTCCCTGGTCTGGTGCAGCCTTCTGATTACTACCCCCTCTTGGTAATGCAGGTTGGCGGGGACGAGATAGCAGAAAGAAGTCCCAAGGCCATCGAAAGGGACTTCAGGGCACTGGGGCGATTGGTTGAGGGATCAGGGGCGCAGGTGGTGTTTTCCTCCATCCCATCAGTGGCAGGGAACAGCACTGAAAGGGGCAGGAAAACTCACCTGGTTAACAGGTGGCTCAGGGACTGGTGCCATCAGTCAAATTTCGGCTTCTTTGATCATGGGGAGGTGTACACAGCACCGGGCCTGCTGGCGACAGGTGGAACTCAGCTATCTCAAAGGGGAAAAAGGATTCTTGGCCACGAGCTGGCGGGGCTCATTGAGAGGGCTTTAAACTAGGTTCGAAGGGGGAAGGGGATATTGCCCAGCTCACTAGGGATGAGCCTAGGCTTGGAGTGCCAAGGCCAGGGGTGAGATTGACAGCCCAGCTCAAGTGTGTTTACACCAATGCACGTAGCATGGGCAATAAACAGGAGGAGCTGGAAGCCATTATACAGCAGGACGGCTACGACTTGGTCGCCATCACAGAAACGTGGTGGGACAACTTGCATGACTGGCATGCTGTCATGGATGGCTACAGACTCTTTAGGAAAGACAGACCAACAAGGAGAGGTGGGGGAGTTGCTCTATATGTGAGGGAGCAAGTAGAATGCATTGAGCTTGGCCTGGGGGCAAATGAGGAACAAGTTGAAATCTTGTGGGTTAGAATTAAGGGACAGGCTCATAAGGGTGACATTACGGTGGGTGTGTACTACAGGCCACCTGACCAGGAGGAGGAGGTTGATGAGGCCTTCTACAGGCAGCTGCAAGCAGCCTCACAGTCACAGGCCCTGGTTCTCATGGGGGACTTCAACCACCCTGACATCAGCTGGGAAGACCATACAGCTAGGCAGGCGCAATCCAGGAGGTTCCTACAGAGCATCGATGATAACTTTCTGATGCAAGTGGTGGAGGAACCAACAAGGAAAGGTGCGCTGCTGGACCTTGTGTTAACAAACAAGGAGGGACTGGTGGAGGATGTGAAGGTCGGAGGTAGACTCGGCTGCAGTGACCATGAAATGGTCGAGTTCAGGATCCTGCGTGGAGGAAGCAGGGCGATAAGCAGGATCAAAACCCTGGACCTCAGGAGGGCTGACTTTGCCCTCTTCAAGGAGCTACTGGGAGGAATCCCGTGGGCCAGGGCTCTCGAAGGCAGGGGGGTCCATGAGTGCTGGTCGCTCTTTAAACAACACTTCTTCCATGCACAGGAGCAATGCATCCCCCTGAGAAAGAAATCTAGCAAAGGAGGCAGGAGACCTGCATGGTTAAACAAGGAGCTTCTAGCAGAGATCAGGCAGAAGAGAAAGGTCCATGGAATGTGGAAAGAGGGGCAGGCCAATTGGGAAGAGTACAGAAAAGTGGTGAGAGCATGCAGGGATGCGACGAGGAAGGCCAAGGCTCACCTGGAATTGAAGCTGGCAAGGGATGTCAAAAACAACAAGAAGGGCTTCTTCAACTACATCAGCAGCAAAAGGAAGGCTAGGGACAACGTGGGGCCGCTGCTGAATGAGACGGGTGTCCTGGTGACAGAGGATGCGGAGAAGGCAGAGCTACTGAATGCCTTCTTTGCTTCAGTCTTCAGTGCTAAGACTGACCCTCAGGAATCCCAGGCCCCGGAGGTAAGAGAAGAAGCCTACAAAGAGGACGACTTTCCCTTGGTCGAGGAGGACTGTGTGAGGGATCGCTTAAGCGATCTGGATGTCCACAAATCCATGGGCCCCGATGGAATGCACCCACGAGTGCTGAGGGAGCTGGCGGATGTCATTGCTGAGCCACTCTCCATCATCTTTGAGAGGTCCTGGAGGACAGGAGAGGTGCCCGAGGACTGGAGAAAGGCCAATGTCACTCCAATCTTCAAAAAGGGCAAGAAGGAGGACCCAGGGAACTACAGGCCGGTCAGCCTCACCTCCATCCCGGGAAAGGTGATGGAGCAGCTTATACTGGAGGCCATCATGAAGCAAGTGCAAGAAAAGAAGGTTATCAGGAGTAGTCAGCATGGATTCACCAAGGGGAAATCATGCCTGACCAATCTGATAGCTTTCTACAACGACATGACTGGATGGGTAGACGAAGGGAGAGCCGTGGATGTTGTCTACCTTGACTTCAGCAAGGCTTTCGACACAGTCTCCCATGATATCCTCCTAGGGAAGCTGAGGAAGTGTGGGCTGGATGGGTGGTCGGTGAAGTGGATAGAGAACTGGCTGAATGGCAGAACTCAGAGGGTTGTGATCAGTGGCGCTGAGTCTAGTTGGAGGCTGGTAACAAGTGGTGTCCCCCAGGGGTCAGTACTGGGCCCAGTCTTGTTTAACTTCTTCATCAACGACCTGGATGAAGAGTTAGAATGTACCCTCAGCAAGTTTGCTGATGACACCAAACTGGGAGGTGTTGTAGATACACCAGAAGGCTGTGCTGCCATTCAGCGTGACCTGGATAGGCTGGAAAGCTGGGCAGAGAGGAACCTGATGAGGTTCAACAAGGGCAAGTGCAGGGTCCTGCACCTGGGGAGGAACAACCTCATGCACCAGTACAGGCTTGGGGTGGACCTGCTGGAGAGCAGCTCTGCGGAGAGGGACCTGGGTGTCCTGGTGGACGACAGGTTAACCATGAGCCAGCAGTGTGCCCTGGCTGCCAAGAAAGCCAATGGGATCCTGGGGTGCATCAAGAAGAGTGTGGCCAGCAGGACGAGGGAGGTTCTCCTTCCCCTCTACACTGCCCTGGTGAGGCCTCATCTGGAGTACTGTGTCCAGTTCTGGGCTCCCCAGTTCAAGAAAGATGAAGAGCTACTGGAGAGAGTCCAGCGGAGGGCTACGAGGATGGTGAGGGGACTGGAACAGCTCCCCTACGAGGAGAGGCTGAGGGAGCTGGGCTTGTTCAGCCTGAAGAAGAGAAGGCTGCGAGGGGACCTAATAAAGGCCTACAAATATCTGAAGGGTGGGTGTCAGGAGGATGGGGCCAAGCTCTTTTCAGTGGTGCCCAGTGACAGGACAAGGGGCAATGGGCACAAACTCAGGCACAGGAAGTTCCGTCTGAACATGAGGAAGAACGTCTTCCCTCTGAGGGTGACGGAGCACTGGAACAGGCTGCCCAGGGAGGTTGTGGAGTCTCCTTCTCTGGAGATATTCAAGACCCGCCTGGACAAGGTCCTGTGCAGCCTGCTGTAGGTGACCCTGCTTCAGCAGGAGGGTTGGACTAGATGACCCACAGAGGTCCCTTCCAACCCCTACTATTCTGTGATTCTGTGATTCTGTCCCTGACGGGTGCCTCCAGCAGCTCTGCAAAGAATATGCGAACGTCTCCAGATAGCTTGCACCCAGAAGGGGCTAGCCTGGAGAGCTGTTGCTCTGTCTCATCTCCCCATGGCACTGCTCGCACAGATGCACAGAGACTGGGGCTGCTTGCTTCCTTTGCCACCTTAAACTTCAAACATAACCCAGGGGTCCCTGCTGGGTGCCTCTAGCAGCACTGCACTGAAAATGCAAAAGTCTCCAGATAGCCCGCACCCAGAAGGGGCTAGCCTGCAAAGCTGTTGCTCAGCCTCATCTGCCCATGGCACTGCTCGCACAGGCGCACAGACACTGGGTCTGCTTGCTTGCCTTGCCAGCTCAAAGGTCAAACGTACCCAACGTCAAACGTACTGGGGCTGCTTGCTTGCCTTGCCACCTCAAACCTCAAACGTAGCCTAGGGGGTCTTTGCGGGTTGCCTGCCGCACCCCTGTCCCAAATGTGCAAGAGTCTCCGGATATCTCTTACCAAGAAGGGGCTAGCCTGGAAAGCTGTTGCTCAGCCTCATCTACACATGGCACTGTTTGCACAGGCACAGATGGACTGGGGCTGCTTGCCTGCCTTGCGACCTTAAACTTCAAACATAGCCTGGGTTTCCCTTCCAGGTGCCTCCAGCAGCCCTGCACCGAAGGTGCAAACGTCTCCAGATAGCTCAAATCCAGAAGGGGCTAGCCTGGAAATCTGTTGCTCAGCCTCATCTGCCCATGGCACTGCTCGCACAGATGCACAGAGACTGGGGCTGCTTGCTTGCCTTGCCACCTCAGACTTCAGAAGTAGACCAGGGCTTTACGACAGGTCCCTCCAGCAGCCATGCTCCAAAAAAGCGAACGTCTCAAGATAGACCGCACCCCGAAGGGGCTAGCCTGGAAAGCTGTTGCTCAGCCTCATCTGCCCATGGCACTGCTCGCACTGATGCACAGAGACTGGGTCTGCTTGCTTGCCTTGCCACCTCAAACTTCAAACGTAGCCGAGGGGGTCCTTGCCAAGCTGCTTTCGCAGCCCTGACCCGAATATGCGAACGTCTCAAAATATCTCATACCAACTGTTGGCTAGCCTGGAAAGCTGTTCTTCGGCCTCATCTGCCCATGGCACTGCTCGCACAGGCGCACAAAGACTGGGGCTGCTTGCTTCCCTTGCCAACTTAAACTTCAAACATAGCCCGGGTGTCTCTTCCGGGTGCCTCCAGCAGCCCTGCCCCAAATCTGAGAATGTCTCCACATAGGCCGCACCCAGAAGGGACTAGCATTGACAGATGTTGCTCAGCCTCATCTGCCCATGGCACTGCTCGCACAGGCACACAGAGACTGGGTCTGCTTGCTTGCCTTGTCAGCTCAAACTTCAAACGGACCCTAGGGGGTCTTTGCCGGGGTCCTTTCGCAGCCCTGACCCGAATACGCAAACGTCTCATGGTATCTCTTACCAAGAAGGGGCTAGCCTGGAAAGATGTTGCTCAGTCTCATCTGCTCATGGCATTGCTTGCACAGGAGCACAGAGACTGGGTCTGCTTGCTTGCCTTGCCACCTCAATCTTCAAACATATCCCGGGAATCCCTGCCGAGTGCCTCTAGCAGACCTGCACTGAAAATGCGCACATCTCTAAATAGATCGCACCCAGAAGGGAGTAGCCTTGAAAGCTGTTTCTCAGCCTCATCTGCCCAAGGCACTGCTCGCACAAGCTCACAGATTGACTGGGGCTACTTGCTTGCCTTGCCACCTCAAACTTGAAACTTAGCTGAGGGGGTCTTTGCCGGGTGCCTCCTGCAGCCCCGCACCGAAAATGCAAACGTCTCTAGATAGCTCGAACTCAGAAGGGGCTAGCCTGGAAAGCTGTTGCTCAGCCTCATCTGACCATGACACTGCTCGCACAGGCGCTAAGAGACTGGGGCTGCTTGCTTGCCTTGACACCTGAAACTTCAAACGTAATCAGGGGGTCCCTGCCGGGTGCCTCCATAAGCCCTGACCCTAATATGCGAACGTGTCCAGATAGCTCGCAACCAGAAGGGGCTAGCCTGGAAAGATGTTGCTCAGACTCATCTGCCAATGGTACTGCTCACGCAGGCGCACAGAGACTGGGGCTGCTTGCTTGCCTTGCCACCTGAAACTTCAAACGTAGCCTAGGGGGTCCTTGCCGGGCCCTTCCCACAGCGCTGACTTTAATATGCGAACATCCCAGGATATCTCTTAACAAGAAGAGGCTAGCCTGGAAAGCTGATGCTCAGCCTCATCTGCCCATGGCACTGCTCGCACAGGCGCACAGAGACTGGGGATGCTTGTTTGCCTTGTCACCTCAAACTTTTAACGTAGCCTAGGGATCCCTGCAGGGCGCCTCAGGCAGACCTGCACCTGGAATGCGAACGTCACAGGACATCTCCTACCAAGAAGGGGCTAGCCTGGAAAGCTGTTGCTCAGCCTCATTTGCCTATGGCACTGCTTGCACAGACGCACAGAGACTGGGGCTGCTAGCTTGCCTTGGCACCTCAAACTTCAAACGTATCCTAGGGGGTCCTTGCCGGGCCCCTCCCACAGCCCTGACGTTAATATGCGAACAACTCAGGATATCTCTTAACGAGAAGGAGTTAGCCTGGAAAGCCTTTGCTCAGCCTCCTCTGCCCCTGGCACTGTTCGCACAGGCCCCAGAGACTGGGGTTGCTTGCTTCCCTTGCCACCGCAAACTTCAAACGTAGCCTAGGGGGTCGATGCCGGGCACCTCCCACAGACCTGACCCTAATATGCGAATGCCTCAGCATATTTCTTACTAAAATTTTCTTGCCACGAAAGCTGTTGCTCAGCCTCATCTGCCCATGGCACTTCTCAACCAGGCGCACAGAGACTAGGTTTTCTTGCTTGCCTTTCCACCTCAAAATTCAAATGTAGCCTAGGGGTCCCTGCCGGGTGCCTCCAGGAGCCCTGCACCGAAGGTGTGAACGTCTCCAGATAGCTCGCATATAGAAGGGGCTAGGCTGCAAAGCTGTTACTCACCCTCATCTGCCCATGGTGCTGCTCGCACAGGTGCACAGAGACTGGAGCTGCTTGCTTGCCTTGCCACCTCAAACTTCAAACGTAGCCTAGGGGGTCTTTGCCGGGCGCTTGCCGCAGCCCGTAGCCAAATATGCGAGCGTCTCCAGATATCTCACACCCAGAATGGGCTAGCCTGGAAAGCTGTTGCTCAGCCTCATCTGCCCATGGCACTGCTCACACAGGCCCTCAGAGACTGGGGCTGCTTGATTGCCTTGACACCTCAGTCTTCAAACGTAACCAGGTGTTCCCTGCAGGGTGCCTCCACCAGCCCTGCAAAGAATATGTTAACGTCTCCAGATATCTCTTACCTAGAAGGGTTTAGCCTGGAAAGCTGTTTCTCAGCCTCATCTGCCCATGGCACTTCTCACATAGGTGCACAGACTGTGGGATTTCTTGCTTGCCTTGCCACCTCGAAATTCAAATGTAGCCTATGGGTCCCTCCGGGTGCCTCCAGTAGCCCAGCACAAAAAGTGTGAATGTCTCCAGATAGCTCGCACCCAGAAAGGTCTAGCCTGGAAAGCTATTGCTCAGCCTCATCTGCCCGTGACACTGCTAGCACAGGCGCATAGTGACTGGGGCTGCTTGCTTGCCTTGCCAAATTGACGTGCGGAATAAAACTTCACAACTCAGAGTTACAAAGCAGATATGTTTATTGCGGCACCGGGTGCAAGGGGTTTCGCTCCTCCTAACTTGCACACCGAGTCACGAAGCATGCACCTATTTATTACAAAGCTTATCTAAGTAGGCTGGACTATTGTAATTATTTCTAGGAATTCATTATCATACTCCACCCCCCTTTAGCACTTGCGCAGTGTTGTCTGGTGGTCGTCTGTGGGGGTCTTATGGATGAAGGCTCGTAGTCTTCCTCGCTGTGTGCTTTCAGTTTTGGCTCAAAAATTCCTGAGTTGTCTGTGTTGGCTGAGTCCCAAACCATAGAACCAGTTTCAGCTAGACAGTTGCTTCTTACAGACAACACAGTTCTGGTTATCAGTCCTTGTTTCTCTTCGTCTGTCTCGCGAGCAGTCCTTGTTAGCTACATTTGAGCCACAACAGTCCTTGTTAGCAAGATTACAAAGAGCAGAACTAAATTAATTAACAGTGTTTAACTCTTACCTTAACACAGATGCAAAGTTTTATAACAAAATTAAACTAAAGCTATAGCAAAATCGAACTAACTGTCTGTTTCCCACATCATGTCCCCCCTTTTCTTTCTTCTTTTGCAAATTCTTTTGCTATAAAGTTACCCTCCTTAAGGGTTTTGGCAAAATATTTGACACTGTCACTGTTTTAACTTATGTTTCTCATTTAGCCCTTCCCATTGGGGTAGTACCTCTGACTTGAGATATTGGTTATTACCTCTGGCTAAGAGTGACGATCGTAACGTGTTGTATTCTACTTAAATCTTGCGTAATGGTGGACAACTTATTCGCCAGCACCTCGGAATCTATACAGTTCAAAATTATTAAACCCGTTCCCACAAAGCCCGTTGTATCCCTTTTTCTCCTTTGAGATGTGCGAATCATTATTAGCTCCACTTTCTTTAATGAACTATCATTTTCCATTTGCCCATACGCTTAACTATATAGGGGCTCACTTCATATACATAAGGTGCTGTCATTTTCTGGGGTGTAGGAGAAGTTGACACCGTGATGGGCACAGGTATAGACGTAGTCGAAATCTTTTCCTGTGATATGTCCAACACAAATTTAAATGATAACGCTCTGTCTCCTCTGCCAGTGCTCTTTAAACAGACAACAGATACTGACTGAATTATAGTAAAATTGAACCAACAAACATCAGATGCACAATGTTCCCCACCTATTGTGGGTTCTGTTCTTTGTTCAGAAAATCTTCTCGTAGTAACTTGGGTTAAAGGAGGGAAATTTTTTTCTACTGCTAGTACTAAAGATTCTGCAACCTATATGGATTGTTTTCCTTTTATCAACCTTCCGTCTATGCATCGAATGCTTCCATTCTGATTCATGTAATTGCAATTCCCTGTTGTCATATATGATGACAGTTGCTAGATTCATTCCCGCTAAGTCTTTTCTCATAATTTCTGTATATCAAAAATAGGCTTTTGACCAAGGCCATTCCCAAGTATTAACTCTCATGGGTTTCAGCACAGTTACCACCCACATTATTGCAAAGGTTCTTAGCTTAGCTTGGTTAGTCCATGTTAGCGTCTTTGGATGCGGAGCTTCAGGGGTCCAGTGGACGTTATTTTCCATTGCTGCTGAGGAGCTTTCTTCACTCTTGTATGATGGATCCAGGATGTCTGCTCCTTAATCTTGACTGCTGTGTGGAATGTCAGCAGCACTTGGAACGGTCCTTCCCATTTCGGTTCTAGCGGAGAATCTAAAAGAGATCTGACATATACATAGTCACCAGGTTCAATATTATGTACAGGCCCATCAAGACCTCGGGCTCTTGTTCCTAAGACCAGTTCCTCTACTTTTCGAAACTGCTTCTGCAAACTTACTATATAGCTAGTTAATACTTCATCCCCAACTTGAGTTGATGTTCCTGCTTGTACAATGTAGGGCCTCCCGTACATTATTTCGAAAGCGTTTAGTCCTTTTTGGTTCAGGGTTTGGTTCTAATTCTCAGGAATGCTAATGGCAATGATTGGGGCCAAGACAGGTTAGCCTCCTGACCCAATTTTACAATTTGCAGTTTAATTAGGTGGTTCATCTTTTTTACTTGATTGCTTGATTTTGGATTGTATGGGGTATGTAATTGCCGATCTATTCCCAAAAGTTTACTAACTTGTTGAATGATCTTGGCAATAAAATGTCAACCTCTGTCTGACGAGATTACCGCAGGAACCCCAAATCTCGGTATTAGTTCTTGCAACAGTACCTTGGTTACTTCCCTAGCTTTATTAGTTCGACAAGGGAATGCTTCTGGTCATCCTGAAAAGGTATCCGTCAAGACTAGCAGGTATCAAAACCCCCCTTTTCTTGGCACTTCTGAGAAATCAATTTGCCACTGCTGTCCTGGGTAATTACCTTTCCCGATTTGTCCTAGCTAAGCTTTAGGTCTTGTCTTAGGGTTACTCTGTAAACAAACCCCGCATTGTTGTGTTACCTGCTTGATAGTAGTGTATAGATTTTGGGCGACTATCAGCCAGTTCAAATATTTATACAGGGCCTCTGTTCCCTAATGAGATTTTCTATGTTCTGCCATAACTACGGCCCATAACAATGCAAATGGTATTATTGTTTTACCTTGTGGAGTCTTTGCCCACCTACCTTTCTCTATTTTTCCCCCTAGGTCTTCAATTGATTTTTGATCTTCTTTAGAATACTTGGGTTCACAATCAATTTGTACTTTACCGTCTGGGACTAAAGATTGCACCCCCAATTCACTCTTCTCAGCTACTCTTTTAGCCTCGCAGTCCGCCATGGCGTTGCACAGTTCTTGAGCGGTGTCTCCTTTCTGATGAACTTTACAATGCGTGATAGCCACTTTCTCGGGTAGCTGCACTGCTTCCAGGAGCTTAAGAATTTCTTCGGCATGTTTTATATGTTTTCCTTGGGTAGATAGGAGTCTTCTTCCTTTCCACACAGCTCCATGAGCATGGACTACCCCAAAGGCGCATTTAGAGTCCGTTCAGATATTAATTTTCTTGCCTTTTGCTAGTTCTAATGCTCGAGTTACGGCTATTATTTCTGCCTTTTGAGCTGAGGTGTTTGGGGCAAGGGTTTTGGACTTGATTACCTGATCTGTAGTGGTTACCGCGTATCCTGCTTTGCGGACTCCTTGTCAAACGAAGCTGCTTCTGTCAGTGTACCAGCAATCTTCAGCGTCCTCCAGTGGCTCCTCTTTTAGGTCAGGTTGGCTGGAATAGACTGCTTCAATCGTTTCCAAGCAGTCATGCGATACTGGTTCCCCTGTGGTCCTGCTGAGGAAAGATGCTGGATTGACAATGTTAGTAACCGCTATTTCCACATCATCCTGCTCTACCAGGATAGCTTGACATTTAAGAAACTTTTGTGGTGAGAGCCAGTGTCCTCCCTTCACCTCCAATACTGCTGATACAGTATGAGATACCGGTACTGTAATCTTTTGGCCTAGTGTAAATTTACGTGCTTCTTGAATGTTCAGCACTACTGCTGCTACTGTCCTCAGGCAGCGAGGCCAACCCTTGCTTACTTCATCAAGTTGTTTAGAGAAGTATGCCACCGCCCTCCGATATGGTCCCAGATTTTGGGTTAGGATTCCTAGGGCTATTCCCTACTTATCATGAGAGAACAGCCAGAAGGGCTTAGTAGTGTCTAGTAATCCCAAAGCAGGGGCATCCATCAGCCTTTTCTTTAGCTGTTGGAATGCTCTTTTTGCTTCCTTATTCCAGATGAGGAGTTTTTTGTCAGATTTTAATAGCTCACAGAGTGGTTTTACCAAGATTCCGTAATTATATATCCATAGGCAACACCATCTTGTCGTTCTCAGGAACGTGCGGAGCTCTTTAGGTGTCTGTGGTCGAGGGGTCTGACAGATGGCCTCCTTCCTCGTTGTCCCCAGTGTTCATTGGCCCGCAGCTATCTCATACTCGAGAAAGGTTACTTGCTGTCAACCTATTTAGGCTTCCTGTGGAGAAACTCGATAGCTGTTAAGTCCAAGGAAATTTAGCAGACTGATTGTCCATATTATACAAAGTTCTTTCATTTCAGTGCCTATTAATAGATCATCTACATATTGTAATATTGTTCCAAGGGGTCACTCCCATTGTTCCAAGTCTTTAGCTAATTGATTTCCAAAAAGAGTGGGGCTATTTTTAAACCCCTGGGGTAACACAGTCCATGTCAGCTGTGTCTTCCTTCCGGAGTCTGGGTTTTTCCATTCAAATGCAAACAACAACTGGTTTTCTAACTTAAAGGGATGCAAAAGAAGGCGTCTTTCAAGTCTAGGATGGTAAACCAGGCCAATTCAGGTATCAATTTAGTTAATAATGTGTATGGGTTTGCCACGACAGCTTGCAGATCCTTAACAACTCTTTTGATAGCCCTGAGATCCTGTACTATTGGATAACTACCATCCGGTTTTTAATAGATAAAATGGGAGTGTTATATTCTAATTCACACTTTATTAATAACCCATCTTTGATGAACCGGTTGATCACTGGTTGAATTCCTTCCCTGTCTTCCATTCTAAGACGATATTCTCTAATCCTTACAGGCCGTGTTCCTTGCTTAAGTTTGACTATTATTGGAGAGGCATTTTTTGCTTTTCCTGGTGTCTCTGTGGCCCTTACTCCTGGGTATACCTGGTTCTGGACTTCCTCAGATACTCCTGAGCCAGCAGAGTTATTTATGAGGGCCAAACTCAAAACTTTAATTAGCTGGTCACTTCCCACCCAGAGCTCTACTTTCCTTTTGTCAAATCTTATTTCTGCCTTTAATTGTTCCAATAAATCTCGTCCTAATAGAGGTCTTGGCGAATTAGCCATATATAAAAATTTGTGTACCCCCAATTGTTTCCCTAATTTGAATTCAAGAGGTTTTAGAAAGTACGCCTTTTCACTTTGGCCAGTAGCTCCCCTTACCGTTACAAAGTCATCATCTACAGGTGTCAATGCCTGATTTAAAACTGACAATGTTGCTCCAGTATCAACTAAAAACTCCACACTCTGTTGCCGTTTCCTTAGCTTTAATACAACCAGTGGATCCACTAGGGTAGATTCCCCAGGTCCCCGTCAATCCTCCTTGATGTGGGCCTGTATTCTTTTCCTCTTGCTCTGCCTTTCTGGACACTCATTTTTCTAATGTCCCCTCTGCCTACAACACGCACATTGGTTTCTTTCCAAGGGCCTCTCAGGTCCTTCACGTCTGAATCTTTCACTGTCTTGTAACACCGCTACTAACATCCTCTTCTTTCACTTTCTTGTAACGCTGCTAACAACATCTGCTTATCTTTCTTTTGATCCTCCTCCTCCCTGTTACTAAACACTCTCCACGCTTCGTCTAGTAAATTTTCCAAATTCCTGCTGTCTGCCGCTCTCAGTTTCTGCATCACTTGCTGACTGCCCAATGAATAATGTTCTGGTAGGTCAGATACATGATCCCTCCAGGATCTTTCATTTTATCCAACTCAGTACATCTCTGCCCTATAATACACGCTGAGCAACATCCTTTCAACTTCCTTGTTCTTCTTTCTTATTTTATACAAAATACAGCCCAAAGGGCTTTTCTTCCGTATCTCTCTGCTCTGTGAAATCCCCATTATTTACCACGTCCACCTCTCTGCCCCTCAATCAACATGCGACAAACCAACTTTGCACTTAAACAAATTCTTTTAACACCGACAGCTCCAACTCTTAACCAAACTTCTGTACTTTAAGCACCGAGAAATAGTTATGGGCTGCATACGAAACCTTGTCCCACTTCTTTTTTCTTCTCAAAAATAACATCAATTGCAACAAGGTATTATAATTTAGGGTTCCATTAGAGGGCTATTGTCCTCATCATCTAATTTATACCAAAGCCATCACTGATTACAATACTTTATTAAGGTCCTTTTGTTCACACTCCTGCCTGGTGGTCCTCCTATATCCTTCCAGTGAGCCAAAATACAGCCTAAAAGGCTCTTTTTCACTGTCTCTCCACTTTGTTTACCTCTCATTACTCATTTAATGGTTTGCTCTCCTAGTGTATCATGCAAGAACTTTCCCTGTCTTCCTCCCTTGCTAGTTAAGGAATACAGTCTGATTAAACCGACAGCACTAATACCTTATCCAAGGCAGAAGGTGCAGAGGTGTACCCACCCCACAGCAAATACACCTAAATTCAAGACAATTATTAACATAAAGCTCCTGTCTTCCATTTGACAAAAATAACGTTCTTCTAACCCTTTGAACACTGAATGTGAACAAATAGGCAACAGCAGTGACAAAGTGGACAGGAGCTAGTACGAGCTCCACATTGAGGGAGCACAGTGCTACTCTGTCCTATGTCCCTTCCCATGTAATAACAAGAATTCTGTAGCTATACTTTTATTGCCCGAATTTCACTGATTTTTAATATTTCCTAAATTTCCTCAAATCGCTTGCTAAAGTCCACCTGAGCAATCAATCCTGTCCCAGTCAGACCAATTTCCACATTATGTACACTGACAATCGTCTCTAAATAGTACCCAAACGTTTTTCTCACAAACAAAACACTTAAAAACCGAGTTACATGAAAAATCCCCATGTACGGAACACCAAGGGTTAATACTTGATTCAAGTAACACTGTTTCAGTCTGCCACACGCTTCCTTAGTCTCCGGCTTGCTCTCCTTGCAGAGAACACGAAACTGCGGATCAGAACTTTGCACTCACTTTGCAGCCAGGCTGCATCTCACTCGCCCAATCACTCACCCAGCACTTTTAACACACAATAACAGCACAATAATACACATACATTCTGGGGCTAGCCCGGCACTTCATACAAACATCAAGGCCTTATTGTTAGGTGTTATAATAGTGATAGATGGTATGATCCTTCACACAACACACGGTACCGCATTTTTACAGCATATAACAATAACCATGGCAATACCAAATATAACTCCTGCTACCGCAGTCAGGAGAACCCAAGTTACCATTAGTCGAGGTACAAGACTTACAAGCCTTACCCCACCACCTTATGGGGACCTCAAATCCCCACCACCATCTTATGGGGACCTCAAACCCCCAACCCAGGGGCGAGCACCAATGCTCTTTACCTCGCGTGGGACGTCTCCTCACGACTTACAGGTATCCCCTTACAGTATAAACATACCTGGTCCGCTGGAGATGGTCCTTGTCTGTCCCCGCGGTGACCTGGGTGAGTAGGGGAGTCCTCCCGAGAAATCTCGGGGGCGCCCGGAGGAGTCCCGTCCTCAGCAGATCCCGCAGCCGGACGGAGAGGATCCCATCTGGGTCGCCAAATTGACGTGCGGAATCAAACTTCACAACTCAGAGAGTTATAAAGCAGGTGTGTTTATTGCGGCACCGGGTGCAAGGGGTTTCGCTCCTCCTAACTTGCACACCGAGTCACGAAGCATGCACCTATTTATTACAAAGCTTATCTAAGTAGGCTGGACTATTGTAATTATTTCTAGGAATTCATTATCATACTCCACCCCCCTTTAGCACTTGCGCAGTGTTGTCTGGTGGTCGTCTGTGGGGGTCTTATGGATGAAGGCTCGTAGTCTTCCTCGCTGTGTGCTTTCAATTTTGGCTCAAAAATTCCTGAGTTGTCTGTGTTGGCTGAGTCCCAAACCATAGAACCAGTTTCAGCTAGACAGTTGCTTCTTACAGACAACACAGTTCTGGTTATCAGTACTTGTTTCTCTTTGTCTCTCTCGCGAGCAGTCCTTGTTAGCTACATTTGAGCCACAACAGTCCTTGTTAGCAAGATTACAAAGAGCAGAACTAAATTAATTAGCAGTGTTTAACTCTTACCTTAACACAGATGCAAAGTTATATAACAAAATTAATCTAAAGCTATAGCAAAATCGAACTAACTGTCAATTTCCCACATCAATATGTCGTACCAAAATGTGTCTAGCCTGGAAAGCTGTTGCTCAGCCTCATCTGCCCGTGGCACTGCTCGTACAGGCTCACAGAGACTGAGAGTGCTTGCTTGCCTTTGCACCTCAAACTTCAAACGTCCCGGAGGTCCCTGGCGGGCGCCTCCAGCAGCCCTGCCCCAAAAGGTAGAATGTCTTCAGATATCTCGCACCCACAAGGGGCTAGCCTGGAAAGCTGTTGCTCAGCCTCATGTACCCATGGCACTGCTCACACAGGTGCACAGAGACTGGGGCTGCTTGCTTGCCTTGACACCTCAAACCTCAAACATAGCCTAGGTGGTCTTTGCTGGGCACCTGTCGCAGCCCTGACCCGAATATGCAAGCGTCTCAGGATATCCCTTACCAAGAAGGGGCTAGCCTGGAAAGCTGTTGCTCAGCCTCTTCTGCCCATGGCACTGCTCGCGCAGGTGCACAGAGACAGGGGCTGCTTGCTTGCCTTGCCACCTCAAACTTCAAATGTAGCCTAGGGGATCTTTGCCGGGCGCCTGCCACAGCCCAGACTCGAATATACGAGCGTCTCAAGATATCTTATACCTGGAAGAGGC
Source organism: Opisthocomus hoazin (assembly GCF_030867145.1). Lineage (NCBI taxonomy): Eukaryota > Metazoa > Chordata > Aves > Opisthocomiformes > Opisthocomidae > Opisthocomus > Opisthocomus hoazin. The sequence continues at coordinate 16,187,734 of NC_134453.1, forward strand.
TAGCATGGAAAGCTGTTTGTCCTGGGTTCGGCCAGGACAGGGTTAGTTTTCACCAGAATCCAGGAAGGGGCACAGCCGGGTGGTCTGACCCAACCCCAACCTGGCCAAACAGAGCCGGGTATTCCATACCATGTGCCGTCATGCTGGGTTCCGGTGGGGGGGGCAGCACGGCGGGAACTCACTCGCGGCTCAGGAGCGCGGCGCCGGTCCTGTCCGGGAGAGTGGCTCTGTGCGGTTCGTTGTTGTGTTTTCTCCTTATCTGTATCGTTGTTGTTACTGTTTCCCTTTGTTTGCTGTTCTGTCAAACTGCCCTTATCCCGACCCACCTGTTTTCTGCCTCTTTCTTTCCATTGTCCTCAGCACCGCGGCGGGGGGAGGGGCGGCCACGTGGCCCTTTTGTTGCCGGCGGCAGCCAAAACCAAAACATTCAATTGGCGCCCAAGCGTGGGGCGGGGATAACGGCAGGGCTGAGCAGCGGGTGTTAAAACAGCTTTCTTAGATTTTGTTATAATTTGTTGTACGTATTTGCTGTGTTAGTTAAACAGTCGCCAGTAAAAATGTTTCTGTCTTTGATCAGATGGCTGTGGTTTTTGAATCCTTATTTGCTGTATCTGTTCGTTGCCATGCTGTTCATTACCTCGGGGAAAAGGACCAGGATGATGATTTTGCTGTACTGTCTGATATCGACTTATGATATGATGACATCACTGTGCATGAAATTAGGCTTGTATTTGCATGCGGCACTACGATCATGTCCATACCTCGGATCCTATGTCTTAGAATTTGTTAATAATCAAACCCAGCCTGTGGGGAATACCGGAGGGGATTCCTTCCCCCACTTTTTGCCCCCACTCTTTCCTTCATGCTGGTCCTAACAGCTTTTGAGAATTTCCAGTACCCGTGGGATGCTCAGGGCAGCACTCTCCTTTTGTTATGCCTCCTGAATGGGCTTCAGGTTTTGTTTAGGGTTAAGCAAGCAGTTAAGAACATCCTGCAGAGACCTGCCCCGGGGCCGGATAGCTGTGAGTGGCTGGGTCTGTGGGACAGCATGGGCAAGTACCTAGGGCAGTGGGCACCCCAGGTGTTTTTTAAACTCACCCCTGAACAAATACAGAATCCGGACAATCTGGTAAAATACCTGCAAAAAATGTGCTGCCACCCTGGGAACTCCAGAGAGACACAAATCACCACAACGTGCTGGGGTCTGGCTCACGCTTACCGAGCTTCCCTGTTCAACAATGTTCAGTTCCCTAAAGGGGAAAGGGGGGAAAATGAAGCGGCAGGCACTGCAGCTGGCACTGCCCCCCCAGCCGGCCCTGCAGCCCCTCCAGTCCAGCAGGCAGTCACAGCCCCCCCGACCGGCACCACCGCTGCTGCAGCCACTGGCGTGGTCCCGGCTCCCCCAGCGGGCACGGCAGCGGCTCCAGCCCCAGCTCCAGCTGCAGGCATCGCGGACGAGCCCAATAACCAACCTGTGGCGGTAGCAGTCGCCCCCGTAAAAGCAAAGAAAGACGCAAAGAGAGCAGATCGCTCCGGGAGGGATGACGATGAGCCAGGGTCATCGCGGGAGACAGAGACAGAGATCATCACCCGGTCCCTGTCCCTGGGCGAGCTGCGAGACATGCGGAAAGATTTCAACCGCCACCCAGGCGAGCACATTGTCACCTGGCTGCTGCGTTTCTGGGATAACGGGGCCAGCAGCTTGGAGTTAGAGGGCAAGGAAGCCAAGCAGCTGGGATCCCTGGCCAGGGATAAGGGCATTGACAAGGACATTGGGAAGAAGGAACAAGTCCTCAGCCTCTGGAGGAGACTTCTGTCAGGCGTGAGGGAGAGGTACCCCTTCAGTGACGATTTTGTATGCTATCCTGGCAAGTGGACCAATATGGAAAGGGGCATTCAGTACTTGAGAGAATTAACTGTGCGGGAGATGGTTTACCGTGAACCAGACGATGACCAGTTACCCACAGACCCAGATGAAGTCCAGTGTCCAGCATCTATGTGGAGGAAGTTTGTGCGGAGCGCACCATCCTCATATGCCAACTCACTGGCAGTAGTAAACTGGAAAGGTAAAGAGGCACCAACAGTGGATGAGGTGGCTGTCAGACTCCGCCAATATGAGGAAAGTCTCTCTTCCTCCCTTGTCTCAGCTGTGAATAAATTGTCCCGGCAGTTCCAGCAATTCAAAGAGGATATGTCCTACTCCCCACCTGTGCGGGCCCGCATCTCGGCTATTAGGGGCAAGCGTTTCTCTGCTCAGGAGAGGGAATACAGAGGCTACACACCACGGGGCACCCTGTGGTTTTACCTGCGTGACCACGGAGAGGACATGAGGAAGTGGGATGGAAAACCCACCTCAAGTCTAGAGGCACGAGTGCGTGAGTTGCGAGGTAAAACAATCACCAAAGGGGATTCTCTTAGGAAAAATGCCGCTCCAGTTGCCAGAAGCCAGCTCTCCAGGCCAGGTAGACAGTTTGACCTTGATTCCAATCCTCTGGAGGGGACCTGCAAGTCATTTTTACAGCAGGTGAGCAGCAAATTCTCTGACCAGGATTAGAGGGGCCCTGCCTCCAGCCAGGTGGAGGGAAGGGACAACCGTGTTTATTGGACGGTGTGGATTCGGTGGCCTGGCACGTCAGATCCACAAGAGTATAAAGCTCTAGTGGACACTGGTGCACAGTGTACCTTAATGCCATCAGATTTCAAAGGGTCAGAGTCCATTTGCATTTCGGGAGTGACAGGGGGGTCCCAAGAGCTGAGTGTATTGGAGGCTGAAGTGAGCCTCACTGGGCAGGAGTGGCAGAAACACCCCATTGTCACTGGCCCCGAGGCTCCGTGCATCCTTGGGATAGACTATCTTAGGAGAGGCTATTTCAAGGACCCAAAGGGGTATCGGTGGGCTTTTGGCATAGCTACTTTGAAGACGGAAGAAATTAAACAGCTGTCCATTTTGCCTGGTCTCTCGGAGGATCCTTCCGTTGTGGGGTTGCTGAGGGTTGAAGAACAACAGGTACCCACCGCAACCACAACGGTGCACCGGCGACAGTATCGTACCAACCGAGACTCCCTTCTCCCCATTCATCAGCTGATCCGCCAGCTGGAGAGTCAAGGAGTGATCACCAAAACTCGCTCACCCTTTAATAGTCCCATATGGCCAGTGAGAAAATCTACTGGAGAGTGGAGACTGACAATAGACTACCGTGGCCTGAATGAAGTCACACCACCGCTGAGTGCTGCCGTGCCAGACATGCTAGAACTTCAATATCAGCTGGAGTCAAAGGCAGCCAAGGGGTATGTGACAATTGACATTGCTAATGCATTCTTCTCCATCCCTTTGGCAGTAGAGTGCAGGCCACAGTTTGCTTTCACCTGGAGGGGCGTTCAGTACACCTGGAATCGACTGCCCCAGGGGTGGAAACACAGTCCCACCATTTGCCATGGACTAATCCAGACTGCACTGGAAAAGGGTGAAGCTCCAGAACATCTGCAGTACATCGATGACATCATTGTATGGGGCGACAGAGCGGAGGAAGTTTTTGAGAAAGGGGAGAAAATAGTTCAGATCCTTCTGAAAGCCGGTTTCGCCAAGAGCGAAGTAAAGTCAAGGGACCTGCGCAAGAGATCCAGTTTTTGGGAATAAAATGGCAGGATGGGCACCGTCAAATCCCAATGGATGTCATCAACAAAATAGCAGCTATGTCTCCACCAACCAGCAAAAAGGAAGCACAGGCCTTCCTGGGTGTTGTGGGGTTTTGGAGGATGCACATCCCAAATTACAGCCAAATTGTGAGTCCTCTGTACCACGTGACCCAGAAGAAGAAAGATTTTGAATGGGGCCCTGAGCAACGACAGGCATTTGAACAGATTAAACGGGAGATAGGTCATGCCATAGCCCTTGGTCCAGTCCGGTCAGGGTAAGATGTTAAAAACGTGCTCTACACCGCAGCCGGGGAGAATGGCCCAACCTGGAGTCTCTGACAGAAAATACCAGGGGAGACTTGAGGTCGACCCCTGGGGTTTTGGATACAAAGGATCCATGGCCTGCTATACTCCCACTGAAAAAGAGATTCTGGCAGCATATGAAGGCATTCGAGCTGCTTCAGAAGTGGTCGGCACTGAAGCACAGCTCCTCCTAGCACCACGATTGCTGGTCCTGGGCTGGATGTTCAAAGAGAGGGTCCCCTCTACGCATCATGCCACCGATGCTACGTGGAGTAAGTGGGTCGCGCTGATCACCCAGCACGCCCGAATGGGAAACCCCAGTCGCCCAGGAATTCTGGAGGTAATCATGGACTGGCCAGAAGGCAAAGATTTTGGAGCATCGCCAGAGGAGGAGGTGACACGTGCTGAAGAGGCCCCACTGTATAACCAGCTGCCAGAAGATAAGAAACAGTATGCCCTGTTCACGGATGGGTCCTGTCGCATTGTGGGGAAGCAGCGGAGGTGGAAGGCTGCTGTATGGAGCCCTACACGACAAGTCGCAGAAACTGCCAAGGGAGAAGGTGAGTCCAGCCAGTTTGCAGAGGTGAAAGCCATCCAGCTGGCTTTAGACATTGCCAGTCGAGAGAAGTGGCCAGTGCTCTATCTTTACACCGACTCTTGGATGGTGGCCAATGCCTTGTGGGGGTGGCTGCAGCAATGGAAGAAGAACAACTGGCAGCGCAGAGGCAAACCTATCTGGGCTGCCCCATTGTGGCAAGATATTGCTGCCCGGCTGGAGCAGTTGGCTGTAAAAGTCCGTCACGTGGATGCCCACTTCCCTAGGAGTCGGGCCACTGAGGAACATCAAAACAACCACCAGGTAGATCAGGCTGCTAAGATTGAAGTGGCTCAGGTGGATCTGGACTGGCAGCATAAGGGTGAACTCTTTATAGCTCGGTGGGCCCATGACACCTCGGGCCACCAAGGAAGAGACGCGACATATAGATGGGCTTGTGACCGAGGGGTGGACTTGACCATGGACACCATCACACAGGTTATCCATGAATGTGAGACATGCGCTGCAATCAAGCAAGCCAGGCGGGTAAAGCCTCAGTGGTATGGAGGACGATGGCTAAAATATAAATATGGGGAGGCTTGGCAGATTGACTACATCACACTGCCACAAACCCGCCAAGGCAAGCGCTATGTGCTCACAATGGTGGAGGCCACCACCGGATGGCTGGAAACCTACCCTGTGCCCCATGCCACCGCCCGGAATACCATCCTGGGCCTGGAAAAACAAGTCCTGTGGCGACATGGCACTCCCGAAAGAATTGAGTCGGACAACGGGACTCATTTTCGCAACAGCCTCATAGACACCTGGGCCAAAGAACACGGTATTGAGTGGGTGTATCACATCCCCTACCATGCACCAGCCTCTGGAAAGATCGAGCGGTACAATGGGCTGCTAAAAACCACTTTGAGGGCAATGGGGCGGTGGGACTTTCAAAAATTGGGATACCCATTTAGCAAAGGCCACCTGGTTGGTTAACACCAGAGGGTCCACTAACCGGGCTGGTCCTGCCCAGTCAAAACCTCAGCGCCCCGTAGAAGGAGATAAAGTCCCTGTAGTGCACACGCGGAACATGTTAGGGAAGACAGTCTGGGTTAGTCCTGCCTCGGGCAAAGGCAAGCCCGTCCATGGGATTGCTTTTGCTCAAGGACCTGGGTGTACCTGGTGGGTAATGCGGAAGGATGGGGAAGTCCGATGTGTACCTCATGGGGATTTGATTTTGGGGGAGAATAGTCCATAAATAAATTGTATAAAGTTTATTGTTAAATAACCCTGTCACTGTCTCTTATCACTGTTATAATTGTTATATTTTGAACCAGTAGTAGCATAGTAAGAATTGTCCAGATTAAAGAAATATGAACTTTTTTTTTTTTTTTTTTTTTTTTGATGAAAACCTAGCAGAGCACAGCGATGATGGAACTGGACCTGGTTTTCAACAACTGGCACCCAGCAACTTCATCGAGATCGACGTCTCCAACCTGCAGACTGTGGGCACGGGCCGCACCAGATACATCAACCGTGAGCTCCAGATGCAGCAAGTGACCGCCCACCACCACACATCACCTCTCCTGCCACGGAACACCATTACAACAGATGGATTAAGTGTACTAAACGGACACTTTAGAGTGATGATCCATAGACTAAGGTAACGACATCTGGAGACAGGAGAAGTGGTGGTGATCAACTGGACAATGGGGGACCCGGGCACGACATAGATGGTATGGAATAAGGGGTGGATAATGTCCTTGGTTTGGCCAGGACAGGGTTAATTTTCACCAGAATCCAGGAAGGGGCACAGCCGGGTGGTCTGACCCAACCCCAACCTGGACAAACAGAGCCGGGTATTCCATAACATGTGCCGTCACGCTGGGTTCCGGTGGGGGGGACGGCGCGTTGGGAACTCACTGGCGGCTCAGGAGCGCGCGGCACCGGTCCGGTTAGGGAGAGCGGCTCTGAGGCTTGTGCGGTACGTTGTGGTGTTTTCTCCTTATCTGTATCGTTGTTACTGTTTCCCTTTGTTTGCTGTTCTGTCAAACTGCCCTTAACCCGACCCACCGGTTTTCTGCCTGTTTCTTTCCATTCCCTTCAGCACCGCGGCGGGGGGAGGGGCAGCCGCGTAACACTTTTGTTGCAGGCGGCAGCCGAAACAAAAACACTTTTGCTCAGCCTCATCTGCCCATGGCACTGCTCGCACAGGCGCACAGAGACTGGGGCTGCTTGCTTGCCTTGCCACCTCAAACTTCAAACGTATCCCGGGGCTCTCTGACCGGTAAATCAAGCAGCCCTGCACCGAAAATGCGAACGCCTCGTGTTATCTGTTACCAAGATGGGGTTATCCTGGTAAGCTGTTGCTCAGCCTCATCTGCTCATGGCACTGCTCGCACAGATGCACAGAGACTGGGGCTGCTTGCATGCTTTGCCACCTCAAATTTCAAACGTAGCCTAGGGGGTCCTTGCCGGGCGCCTCCCACAGCCCTGACCCGAATATGCGTGCGTCTCACTATATCTCGTACCAAAAGCGGGCTAGCCTTGAAAGGTGTTGCTCAGCCTCATCTGCCCATGGCACTGCTTGCAGCGTTGCTCAGAGACTGGGGCTGCTTGCTTGCCTTGCCACCTCAAACTTCAAACGTAACCAGGGAGTCCCTGACGGTTGCCTCCAGCAGCCGTGACCCGAATAGGCGAACTTCTCCAGATAGCTTCCACCCAGAACGGGCTAGCCTGGAAAGCTGTTGCTCAGCCTCATCTGCCCATGGCACTGCTCGCACAGGCGCACAGAGACTGGGGCTGCTTGCTTCCCTTGCCACTTTAAACTTCAAAAGTAGCCTAGGGGGTCCTTGCAGGGTCCCTCCCACAACCCTGACCTTAAAATGTGAGCGTCTAAGGATATCTCTTACCAAGTAAGGGCTAGCCTGGAAAGCTCTTGCTCAGCCTCATCTGCCCATGCAACTGCTCGCACAAGCGCACAGAGACTGGGGCTGCTTGCTTGCCATTGCACCTCAATTTTCAAACGTAGCCCAAAGATGCCTGCCGGATGCCTCCAGCAGACCTGCACTGAAGGTGTGAACATCTCCAGATAGCTCGCGCCCAGAAGGGACTAGCCTTGAAAACTGTTCCTTAGCCTCATCTGCCCAAGGCCCTGCTCCCACAGGTGCACAGCGACTGGGGCTGCTTGCTTGCCTTGCCACCTCAAACTTCAAATATATCCTAGGGGGTCCTTGGCGGGGGCCTCCCGCAGCCCTGACCCGAATATGCAAACGTCTCAGGATATCTCTTACTAAGAAGGGGATAGCCTGGAAAGCTTTTGGTCAGACTCATCTGCCCGTGGCACTGCTTGCAGAGGCGCACAGAGAGACTGGGGCTGGTTGCTTGCCTTGCAAACTCAAACTTCAAACGTAGCTTAGGTGGTCCTTGCCGGGCCCCTCCCACAACCCTGACCTTAAAATGTGAGCGTCTCAGTATATCTCTTACCAAGAAGGGGCTAGCCTGGAAAGCTGTTGCTCAGCCTCATCTGGCCATGGCACAGCTTGCACATGGGCTCAGAGACTGGGGCTGCTTGCTTGCCTTGCATCCTCAAACTTCAAACAAATCCCGGGCGTACCTGCCGGGTGCCTCCAGCAGCCATGCTCCCAAAATGCGAAAGTCTCCAGATAGCTCACAACCAGAAAGGGATAGCCTGGAAATCTGTTGCTCACCCTTATCTGCCCATGGCACTGCTCGCACAGGGGCAGAAAGACTGGGGCTGGTTGCTTGCCTTGCCACCTCAAAGTTGAAAAGTAGCCTAGGGGATCCTTGACAAGCTCCTTCCGCATCCCTGACCCGAATATGCAAACATCTCAGTATATCTCTTACCAAGAAGGGTTTAGCCTTGTGTCGCGTTAAAGGGGGGGGGTAAGGGGAGTCTGATATTCAACTAGCCTGCCAGAGCCCTTCCAAGGACTTTCACTGAAACAGCTTCGCAAAGTTGAAACAATAGGTAATTTATTCAAGCGACAGGTATCACAGATTCGAAATTGCCGTTGATAAATTCACTGTCTACAAAAGTTGAGCTCAAAGTAATAGTTTAGCGCTTTAGTTAACAATGTGTTCCCGGGGGTACGTCTGACAAAGTCAGAGGCGCGACTCTTACCAAAAAGGCGTCCCTTCTTGGGGGGGGAAGAGAGGTTCAGGCCCGTCGACCCGTCCGTCAGGTGAAGTTCTCGCTTGGCTCCTCCTCCCAAAGAGAGTTTTCAAGTGCCAATTTTTATATGTTTGGAAATCTTTTTGTGAGGTGGGACTAAGTCAATTATTGTGTATCGATTTGCTCTTGGCATGGAATGTCGTGTCGTCAGAAGCGGGACTCAGCAGTGTGACATGCCTTCATAGCGGGCATCTTGGTATGTGCATTCGGAGGCCATCTGTGCTTTGTCCAAAGCAATCTCTGAAGCAATCTCTGGCTGCGCAGCCTCCGCGGCGCCCCACAGATCACTGAGTTTACAGTGATGGGCTATCCCCCCTTACTTTTGTCTGATAAGATAAGCAGCAGTTATTTACTTCCTTTGTTAGCTCTTCGGCTCTTGATGCCTCAGACCGTTTGTCTTTTGTCTTGCATTCGACAAGTCCAGCAAGGCCATCGATTACATTATCCACCCCGTGACTTTAGTCACATCTCGTCAAAAAGGAATATTAGATGAATTTAGGTTCAGACGGGTTGAGGGGCTCATCTTCCTCCCTAATAGGAGAAGGAATTAAAGGAACATAATCAGGGTTATGAACTTTAAGCATTCTAATATGCGTACTAAAAGTTTTAACTAGTGAAGATTGTACACATGATAAACCCACACAAATAACAATAAGGAGTACAATAAACATCAGTACATATTGAATCAAACTTTGTATCCATCCACTAATGTTTAGTCCAAGTCCATTAAAAACTTTCGAGATCCACCCCGTCCATTCCCAGGGCTTCTGCTTCATATTTTCACGGAGTTCTCGAGACTGTTCCGCAATCTTACGCATTTCATCCATGGCTTGATGTAAAGTGACGGATACATTTGGGATAGAAACACAACAGGTTTCATCAGGATAGGAGGCATTTAGCCATCCACAAACACCACTTTCTTTTAACAAAATCATATCTAAGGCTAACCTATTTTGTAGTGTCATTTTGGATGTAGCTTGCAGCTGCAAGTCAACTGCATTAATTGCTGGTTTTGTCCAGTTTGCTAGGGATTCTACTTGCCATGTCAAATTTTCTATATATAATCGATTATTGGTAATTACTGTCCAATAACCCCAAAAAGCTTTCATTCCCAAGTTTATTCTCATTGCTGGTGTATAATAGCTCGGCCAAGCAAAAAGATTACCATTTTCTTGCATAGAGTTCCACATTTGTGACTGTCTTTTAGCTCTATGTCCTCGTGATTTTGTTAAGGATTGAATGAAATTAAAAGCTATAGTAGGACACAAACTTGGAATACCTAGAGTACATTCTAATCCATCCCAGTAGGGTTGAATGTAGTCTGATATTTGTCCATTAGAACACACCCATACAGTTTCAGGCGGTGCAGGCAGCATTAAAGTGCTACACGTACTATTTTCGAGTTCATCGAGGCTATTATGTCCATTTAGATAATGCTGGAAAGGAACTTGGCATCTTTTGGCCTGTGGCTCATCATTGTTGCTAGAAACTATACGATATGCCCATGTGTTAACCTGTTTGGGATCCACTTTTATCATACACTCTGACCTTGTCTTAGGGATTGGAGCACTATAATTATGACATAAACATACACTTCTTAAAGCATGGTAAAGGTCTGCAACCATCCATACCCATGGGTATTCATCAATATTAGAACTAGTTATCTTGTTAGTACAATTCCATAATTGGACTGGCCCTAGCGGCGTGGTAATTGGAGGTTTTTCTCCCCATTGTGTAAAACGAGTTCTATGATCAGCAATAGTCCACATACAAGGTACGTCATTAGATTGTGGACTACACTTAGATCCATAGTTTGAGGGAAATTCGATACACCATTCAGCTTGTACTGGGATACTGTATTTAAAGGTAATAGGTACACCCCAGAATGGTCGAGGAGGCTGGTCAAGCCAGGGTATCTCCGTGCAGTCGATAGACAATTTTATCTTGTTGTTTAAATTCAGGAAATTTTTGTCAAGCTCTCGAGTGCAGTTAGAATTAGACCATATGTTGGTATAGTTAAGATTTGAAGGATAAGTATAATGTTTGTAGGTAATTCCACTTCCCCATGGTATGGAGATGGTATTGTCTTTCATTTCCCATAAATCCAGCAGTGCTCCTTTTAAGTCAAGGGGAATAGCCATAAAAGGGAGTCCCTCTGCAGGGGTCGTTGGCAACATAAGACAAGTGGTTCCTTGAGTCCAATTCATCATTCTAAGAAATCCTTGTAATAACTTAAAGGCTGTGTTTTCCTCTATCATACCCAAAGACTTCTTTGTTTTTTGATTATAATCTCTATGGAACACATGCACAATTATTACACCCAATATGTAAACACATGTTAAACTTACACATATTTGTCTACCACTGCCAATGCATGATAGAAGATTCATATTGACAATTCTATAGTAAATTATAACTATCAAAACCACAACAAAATAAAACTATTTTGCATTATAAAAACAGTAACCTAAACAATAAAGTAAAAAGTAAAAAAAAGGTCACATAATATACAACTAAAATTAGAAATCAGTATTCCTATCAAAATTAAATCACTATTGTCCTTTTTGTCAGATTGTGTCGACCTTCTGGAAACTTTGGTTCACAGATGATTCCACAGACTAGGACTAGAAGTATAAATCAGCAGTCCTTGATGGCAGTCTGTTTTGACATGTGACAGTCTGTGTTTTCAGGCGTAGTTTCCCAGCATTTGGAAAATACCGAATTGCTGCTTCTTTTGCCCAGTCTTGTACCACTGCAGCTGTAAAGTGTGATCCGTTGTCACTTTGAATCTCCTCAGGAAGGGGGAGGGTGCTGAACCATTCCTTCAGGCAGTAAACTGTGTTATCTCCAGTTGCAGCCGGGACAGCTGTTGCCATGGTAATTCCTGAAACAACTTCCACCCCTACTAATATATGTTTTTTACCCCCTGAGGGTCGCAATGGACCTATGTAATCAATTTGCCAGGTGTGCCACAGTGTTTTTTTATTTCGGATGTGCATGGGAGGTGCCTTACTTGGATGATCTTTGTTAAGTCGCAGGCGACACTGTGAACAGGCAGTGACCACTTGTTCACACAGTTTTGTTGACACAGGCTATCCCCGGGCTATGCCTTCCCGATACAAATCAGCTCGGCCAGTGTGCCCTCGTTTTACATGTAACCATTCAAGTAAACGTTCCTATTCTAATTCATCACTTACAATATCAATTTTGTGTAGCCGTGTGAGGCTACCAACTTGTTGATTGAACTGAGCAGCAATAGAGGCTGATCGATCATGCCCTTTCACCCAACCAATGTGCAGTATCATTTGTTCTCCTATTTTTAGCAATTGTTTCCAGCTGTCAGTTTGCCAGACTGGGACTCTATTTACCTGCCAGTCGTTGGCTGCCCAGTGGCTCACCCACTCGGTAGCTCCTTTAAAAACAGCATATGAGTCAGTGTAAATATAGTCAGCACCGTGTTGTGCAGCTAATAAAACTGCCCTAAGCTCCCCCACTTGTGCACTTCCTTTACCTGTTTCGCTGACCCGTTCTCCCGTGGCCACTTCCAGTGCCACTGCATTATAATTCCACTCATTATTTTGCCTGTAGGATGACGCATCAGTGAACCATACCCCTTCGAGGTTGCTGGTTTCTGTTAGAGGAAGCGCCTCCCGAATTGGAGATGGTTTGCTTGGAGGAGCTTGGAACAGTGAAGTATTATCTATATCTTTTTGCAGTTTAGACACTTTAGTGCTGCCCTCTGTAATAGGCATAATGTCATGGATGCTTTCCAGATAGGCATACCACTTACGGACCGTGGGTTTTTGGGCAATGCCAGCAGGCGGCACCGTCCCTTTAAATATTGTGTCTAGGAGGCGGAAAGGTCCCCGAATGATTACACTCTGTTTTTTTCTTATTTGTTCTACTCGCTTTACAGCTCGTACCAGAGAAAATAGTCCCTTTTCCAGATCTGAGAATCGCGATTCAGTATCATTAAAGGACTTTGAACTGAACTCAAGTGGACGCTCAGGCCCTTCAGGTCCTTTTTGCCAAACATTACAGTGAGAACCGTGTTCACTAAATCCCCATTCCACATGAATTGGATCAGAGGGATGTACAGGACCTAGCTGCTGAAATAGTCTCAATTCTTTTACCAGTGTCTCCAGGGCATTAGAATGTTGATTTGTCCACTCCCATGATTTCTTTTTTCACAGTAAATTGTAAAGGGGTTGAGCAATGATAGAAAATCCAGGGACATGTTTACGCCAGTATACTAAAGTTCCTAAAACTTGTTGCAATTCCTTAACATTAGAGGGATCCTGTCCCTGTTCTATTTTCTCTAGTGTGTCAGGAGGGATAGATAAGGCTCCTTTGATCCACCAGACCCCTAGGAATTTAACTTCCTGTGCTGGTCCCTGACACTTGGATGGGGGAATTTCCAGACCCAAGGCTGTTAATTGCAATGTCACATCATCCATAGCCTGTTTAACAGTGTCAAATTGTTCCCCTCCAATCAAAAGATCATCTATATATTGATATATAGTAACGTCTGATGGAATAGGAATTCCAGTCAGTGTTTTAGCTAAAGCATTGTGAGCAATGGTGGGGGAATGTTTATATCCCTGAGGCAGCCTGTTAAAGGTGTATTGTATCCCTTTCCAGGTAAAAGCAAATTGGGCTTTATCATGTTCCTGGAGTGGAACCATAAAAAACATATCTTTTACATCTAAAGTTGCCATCCATGTGTGAGATGCTCCCTGTATCTGAGTTACTAATTCTGCAATGGTCGATACAGCTGCAGTTAAAGGTGCAGTGTTGGCATTTAATCGCCTGTAATCAATCGTGAGTCTCCACTGCCCGTTTGGTTTTTTTACTGGCCAGACAGGGGAATTATAGGGTGAGTGTGTACGAGTGGTGATGCCTCGGTTTTCTAAGTCTTTTACCACCCCGTCAATACCCGATTGCGCAGCTGCTGGTAAGGTGTACTGTTTTGTGTTTGTAATTTTTGATGGTGGTAAAGATATGGACATTACTAATAAATTAATATTTTTAGGCTCATTCTGTTTAATTTCTCGCCCAGCAAAACTCCAAACTGAACCATCAGGGAGTTTCCACACTCTGCCATACAACAAATCAAATCCCAAAATATTAGTGTTAGCAGCACCGACCAATACTTCAGTGCGGGTTAATCTTGGTTCGCCCGGGAGCCACAGGGTAATTTTTGCTGTAGGGCATTTCCTTATGACTCCATCAATGCCTGTAAATTTTACTTTACGGTGACCAGGTTTTACATTTAAGCATGTTGCAGTCTCCTTGGTGATTACCGAAATTCGAGCACCAGTATCAATGAGAAAATTTACAAAAACTTTCTTTGGTCCCACCGGGATGGCAATGACAGGTTCGGGAGGTGTATCGAAGAGCCACTGTATAGCTAGTACCCGCCGAGGAAGGAGGCTCACAGCCCTCCCCGCGGATGGGCGTTTTTTGCCTGAGGGTCTGTCAGATCAATTAACTCCTGTTGTGGGGCGGGGGGGTGCAGTGTTAAAAGTTGCTTTGTTTTCTGCCGGCTGACCTGTCTTTGCTGAATTAAGCTTATGGCTTAACGACTGTACCAGAATTTTTAGGTCAGTCGTGGATATACCAATCAGTAGATGCCGTGGCACCCCAATAGCTCGAGCTTTACGCCAGAGCTCGTTACGCTCCGTATCAAATTTTAATTTGCATTCGGGCTTAGCCTTAGGGCTGTGAATCTGGTGAAGTCGCCGAGGTGGCGGATCAGATAACTGTGAGGATCTGATCCATCCCATCCTGCGCCCGTAGTTTACTATATCTTGTACAAATTCACTCCAAGTGATTACTAGATTTTGATTTTGGTCCTGATCCTGATCCTGCCCTCGACGTGGGCGTCGGCCTTGTCTGGGGCGAGCGACTTGAAGTCGATCTTGTATATTGGCCACATATGTTTTTAAACTGTCTGGGAGGCCTCGGATCAGTGGAGTTAATCTTGCCGGATCTATAGGGGCTAACATTGGGGATCTTATTAACACATCCCGCTCATGCATTGCTTGTATGCAGGCAGCCTTTTGCACAGATGTCACCAAATCAGAGAACCCTGAGGTTTTTATAACAGAAGGTTCTCCTCTGTCATGTGGGTCTACGCCACCAGCCCAATAAGCAGCTCGCATAGTTAATGAATAATTATGATTACCTGGAGTGGTAGTTAGAAATACTCCAGGACCCCAGTAGCCTCCTGTTTCTTCCTCATTTAAGAGGATTCGATCTCCCCCGGTAAGGGAGACTCGACACACATATTCCGTCTCGGATTCCTCCGGACGCCTGGAATATTTTTCCTGCAATTTTGCCAGTTCAGCAGGAGACCATGGAATGGTTCGTACAGTAGTACGAGCCTGTTCTCCACCCTCATCGGTGGTTTCTGTTTTAATCAGTGGTCGAATAGGTATAGGTTCTGGGGCCAAATCATAATCAGAATTTTCCTCCAGTTCATCATTATCATCCCTGTCCCAGATGTCTCCATCCCACGTCTCGGGATCCGCATATTGTGTTAATTTGCAGACTTGTTTAGCTGAGACCGAGGATGGTTTAATGAGAGATTTAATTTTTCTTCTAAATGTTTTTCTCGCCTATTGGCCCAAAACAATTGCGATTTAAAGTAACCGATTTCACCTTTTAGGGTGTCGATTTGTGTCTCAAATTTATTTTGACTTTCCTTTTCAAAAGTCAGTGAAGTTTTTAACACTTCATTTTCTGATTTTAGTGCAGCATATTCTACATCTGCAGTTTTTTCAGGTGGTGGGGACTCTTTAATTTCTTTCTGCGCGCAAGATAGGCAAGCCCCTAATACAGCACAAATAAATTTTTTACCTTTAGTGCCTTTGATCTTTTGCTTACTTAAACATTGTTTTATACGTTCTACCACTTTATCCTCATCTTTCCAGAATTTCTGGGCCCATTCAATTCCTGCTTGTGAAGGTGCACACTTATATGTTTGTAGCAGTTTATCCATGGCAATCCTGCCAACTACGCCAATTTTTTTACTGTCGTGTTAAAGGGGGGGGGTAAGGGGAGTCTGATATTCAACTAGCCTGCCAGAGCCCTTCCAAGGACTTTCACTGAAACAGCTTCGCAAAGTTGAAACAATAGGTAATATATTCAAGCGACAGGTATCACAGATTCGGAATTGCCGTTGATAAATTCACTGTCTACAAAAGTTGAGCTCAAAGTAATAGTTTAGTGCTTTAGTTAACAATGTGTTCCCGGGGGTACGTCTGACAAAGTCAGAGGCGCGACTCTTACCAAAAAGGCGTCCCTTCTTGGGGGGGGAAGAGAGGTTCAGGCCCGTCGACCCGTCCGTCAGGTGAAGTTCTCGCTTGGCTCCTCCTCCCAAAGAGAGTTTTCAAGTGCCAATTTTTATATGTTTGGAAATCTTTTTGCGAGGTGGGACTAAGTCAATTATTGTGTATCGATTGGCTCTTGGCATGGAATGTCGTGTCGTCAGAAGCGGGACTCAGCAGTGTGACATGCCTTCATAGCGGGCATCTTGGTATGTGCATTCGGGGGCCATCTGTGCTTTGTCCAAAGCAATCTCTGAAGCAATCTCTGGCTGCGCAGCCTCCACGGCGCCCCACAGATCACTGAGTTGACAGTGATGGGCTATCCCCCCTTACTTTTGTCTGATAAGATAAGCAGCAGTTATTTACTTCCTTTGTTAGCTCTTCGGCTCTTGATGCCTCAGACCGTTTGTATTTGTCTTGCATTCGACAAGTCCAGCAAGGCCATCGATTACACCTGGAAAGAAGTTGCTCAGCCTCATCTGCCCATGGCACTGATCGCACAGGCACACAGAGAGACTTGGGCTGCTTGCTTGCTTTGCCACCTCAATTTTCAAACGTAGCCCGGGGATCCCTCACGGGTGACTCCAGCAGACCTGCACTGAAGATGCGAACGTCTTAGGATATCTCTTACAAGTATTGGCAAGCCTGGAAAACAGTTGCTCAGCCTCATCTGCCCATGGCACTGCTCGCACAGGCACACAGAGACTGGGGGTGCTTGCTAGCCTTGCCACCTTAAACTTCAAACATAGCCCGGGTGTCCCTTTTGGGTGCCTCCAGCAGCCCTGCCCCAAATATGAGAACGTCTCCAGATAGCTCGCAACCAGAAAGGGATAGCCTGGAAAACTGTTGCTCAGCCTCGTCTGCCTATGGCACTGCTCGCACAGGGGCAGAAAGACTGGGGTTTCTGGCTTGCCTTGCCACCTCAAACTTCAAACTTACCCTAGGGGGTCTTTGCCGGGCGCCCGCTGCACCCTTGTCCTGAATATGCGAGTGTCTCAGGATATCTCCTACCAAGGAGGGGCTAGCCTGGAAAGCTGTTGCTCAGCCTCATCTGCCCATGACACTGCTCACACAGGCGCACAGAGACTGGGGCTGCTTGCTTGCCTTGCCACGTAAAATTTCAAACAAATCCTCGGCGTCCTTGCCAGGTGCCTTTAGCAGCCCTGCACTGAAAATGCGAAAGTCTCCGGACAGCTCGCACCCAGAAAGGGCTAGCCTGGAAAACTGTTGCTCAACCTCATCTGCCCATGGAACTGCTCGCACAGGCGCACAGAGAATGGGGCTGCTTGCTTGCTTTGCCACCTCAAACTTCAAACTTACCATAGGGGGTCCTTGCCGTGCCCCTCCCACAGCCCTGACCCGAATATGCGAACGTCTCAGGATATCTCTTGCCAAGTATTGGCAAGCCTGGAAAACAGTTGCTCAGCCTCATCTGCACACAGCACTGGTCGCACAGGCACACACAGACTGGGGCTGCTTGCTACACTTGCCACCTTAAACTTCAAACATAGCCCGGGTGTCCCTTCCGGGTGCCTCCAGCAGCCCTGCCCCAAATATGAGAACGTCCCCAGATAGCGCGCAACCAGAAGGGGCTAGCCTTGAAAGATGTTTCTCAGCCTCATCTGCCCATGGCACTGCTCGCACAGGCACACAGAGACTGGGGCTGCTTGCTTGCCTTGCCACCTCAATCTTCAAACGTAGCCTGGGGATTCCTGGCGGGTGCATCCAGCAGACCTGTACTGAATATGCTAACGTCTCAGGATATCTCTTATCAAGAAGGGGCTCGACTGGAAAGGTGTTTCTCAGCCTCATCTGCCCAAGGAACTGCTCGCACAGGTGCACAGACACTGGGGCTGCTTGCTTGCCTTGCCACCTCAAACTTAAAACATAGCCTAGGGAGTCTTTGCCGGGTGCCTGCCGCACACTTGTCCCAAATATGTGAGCGTCTCAGGATACCTCTTACCAAAAAGGGCCTAGCCTGCAAAGCTGTTGCTCAGCGTCATCTGCCCATGGCACTGCTCGCACAAGCGCACAGAGACTGGGGCTGCTTGCTTGCCTTGCCACCTCAATTTTCAAACGTAGCCCGGGGATCCCTGCCGGGTGCCTCCAGCAGACCTGCAGCAAAAATGCGAACGTCTCAGGATATCTCTTACCAAGTATTGGCTAGCCTGGAAAGCTGTTGCTCAGCCTCACCTGCCCATGGCACTGCTCGCACAGGCGCACAGAGAGACTGGGGCTGCTTGCTTGCCTTGCCACATCAAACTTCAAACGTAGCCCGGGACTCTGTGCTTTGTGCCTCCAGCAGCCGTGCTCCCAAAACGCGAACTTTTCCACATAGCCTGCACCCAGCAGGGTCTAGCCCAGAAAGCTGTTGCTCAGCCTCACCTGCCCATGGCACTGCTTGCACAGGCTACAGAGAGACTGGGGCTGCTTGCTTGCCTTGCATCCTCAAACTTCAAACAAATCCCGGGCGTACCAGCCGGGTGCCTCCAGCAGCCATGCTCCCAAAATGCGAAAGTCTCCAGATAGCTCACAACCAGAAAGGGATAGCCTGGAAATCTGTTGCTCACCCTTATCTGCCCATGGCACTGCTCGCACAGGGGCAGAAAGACTGGGGCTGGTTGCTTGCCTTGCAAACTCAAACTTCAAACGTAGCCCAGGTATCCCTGTGGGGTGCCTCCAGCAGAGCTGCACTGAAGATGCGAACATCTCCAGATAGATCGCACCCAGAAGGGACTAGCCTTGAAAACTGTTTCTTAGCCTCATCTGCCCATGGCACTGCTCACACAGGTGCACAGAGACTGGGGCTGCTTGCTTGCCTTGCCACCTCAAAGCTGAAAAGTAGCTTAGGGGATCCTTGACAAGCTCCTTCCGCATCCCTGACCCGAATATGCAAACATCTCAGTATATCTCTTACCAAGAAGGGTTTAGCCTGGAAAGCAGTTGCTCAGCCTCATCTGCCCATGGCAGTGATCGCACAGGCACACAGAGACTGGGGCTGCCCTCTTGCCTTGCCACCTCAATTTTCAAATGTAGCCCAAAGATCCCTGCCGAGCGCCTCCAGCAGACCTGCACTGAAGATGTGAACATCGCCAGATAGATCGCACCCAGAAGGGACTAGCCTTGAAAACTGTTTCTCAGCCTTATCTGCCAATGGCACTTCTCGCACAGGCGCACAGAGAATGGGGCTGCTTACTTGACTTGCCACCTCAAACTTCAAACTTACCATAGGGGGTCCTTGCCGTGCCCCTCCCACAGCCCTGACCCGAATATGCGAACGTCTCAGGATATCTCTTGCCAAGTATTGGCAAGCCTGGAAAACAGTTGCTCAGCCTCATCTGCACACAGCACTGGTCGCACAGGCACACACAGACTGGGGCTGCTTGCTTGCCTTGCCACATCAAACTTCAAACGTAGCCCGGGACTCTGTGCTTTGTGCCTTCAGCAGCCGTGCTCCCAAAATGCGAACTTCTCCACATAGCCTGCACCCAGCAGGGTCTAGCCCAGAAAGCTGTTGCTCAGCCTCACCTGCCCATGGCACTGCTTGCACAGGCTACAGAGAGACTGGGGCTGCTTACTTGCCTTGCATCCTCAAACTTCAAACAAATCCCGGGCGTACCAGCCGGGTGCCTCCAGCAGCCATGCTCCCAAAATGCGAAAGTCTCCAGATAGCTCGCAACCAGAAAGGGATAGCCTGGAAAAATGTTGCTCAGCCTCGTCTGCCCATGGCACTGCTCGCACAGGGGCAGAAAGACTGGGGCTGGTTGCTTGCCTTGCCAACTCAAACTTCAAAAGTAGCCCAGGGATCCCTGTGGGGTGCCTCCAGCAGACCTGCACTGAAGATGCGAACATCTCCAGATAGATCGCACCCAGAAGGGACTAGCCTTGAAAACTGTTTCTCAGCCTTATCTGCCAATGGCACTGCTCGCACAGGTGCACAGAGACTGGGGCTGCTTGCTTGCTTTGCCACCTCAAACTTCAAACTTACGCTAGGGGGTCTTTGCCGGGCGCCCGCTGCACCCCTGTCCCGAATATGCTAGTGTCTCAGGATATCTCTTACCATAAAGGGGATAGCCTGGAAAGCTGTTGCTCAGCCTCATCTGCCCATGGCAGTGATCGCACAGGCGCACACAGAGACTGGGGCTGCTGCTTGCCTTGCCACCTCAATCTTCATACAAATCCCGGGCGTCCCTGCCGGGTGCCTTCAGCAGTCCTGCACCGAAAGTGCGAAAGTGTCCCGAAAGGTTTCACCCAGAAAGGGCTAGCCTGGAAAGCTGATGTTCAGCCTCATCTGCCCAAGGAACTGCTCGCACAGGTGCACAGAGACTGGGGCTGCTTGCTTGCTTTGCCACCTCAAACTTCAACTGTAGCCTAGAAAGTCTTTGCCGGGTGCCCGCCGCACCCTTGTCCTGAATATGCGAGCATCTCAGGATACCTCTTACCAAAAAGGGGCTAGACTGCACAGCTGTTGCTCATCCTCATCTGTCCATGGTACTGCTCGCACAAGCGCACAGAGAGTGGGGCTGCTTGCTTGCCATGCCACCTCAATTTTCAAACGTAGCCCAAAGATACCAGCCGGATGCCTCCAGCAGACCTGCACTGAAGATGTGAACATCTCCAGATAGCTCGCACCCAGAAGGGACTAGCCTTGAAAACTGTTTCTTAGCCTCACCTGCCCAAGGCCCAGCTCCCACAGCTGCACAGAGACTGGGGCTGCTTGCTTGCCTTGCCACCTCAAACTTCAAATATATCCTAGGGGGTCCTTGGCGAGGGCCTCCCACAGTCCTGACCCGAATATGCGAACGTCTCAGGACATTTCTTACCAAGAAGGGGCTAGCCTGGAAAGCTGTTGCTCAGCCTCATCTGCCCATGGCACTGCTTGCACAGGCGCCCAGAGACTGGGGCTGCTTGCTTGCCTTCCCACCTCAAACTGCAAACGTAGCCCGGGACTCCCTGCCAGGTGCCTCCAGCAGCCTTGCACCGAAAATGAGAATGTTTCAGGATATCTCTTAACAAGAAGGGGCTAGCATGGAAAGCTGTTTCACAGCCTCATCTTCCCATGGCACTGCTCGCACAGGGGCAGAAAGACTGGGGCTGTTTGCTTGCCTTGCCAACTCAAACTTCACACAAATCCCGGGCGTACCTGCCGGGTGCCTCCAGCAGCCCTGCACCGAAAATGCGAAAGTCTCCAGATAGCTCGCAACCAGATAGGGATAGCCTGGAAAACTGTTGCTCAACCATATCTGCCCATGGTACAGGTCACAGGCGCACGGAGACGGGGGCTGCTTGCTTGCCTTGCCACCTCAAAATTCAAACAAATCCCGGGAGTCCCTGCCGGGTGCCTCCAGCAGACCTGCACTGAAGATGCGAACGTCTTAGGATATCTCTTACTAAGAAGGGTTTAGCCTGGAAAGCTGTTGCTCAGCCTCAACTGCCCATGGAACTGCTCACACAGGCGCACAGAGAGACTGGGGATGCTTGCTTGCCTTGCCATCTGAAACTTCAAACGTATCCTAAGGGGTCCTTCGTGAGGGCCTCCGGCAGCCCTGACCCGAATATGCGAACAATCTCAGGATATCTCTTACCATGAAGGGTTTAGCCTGGAAAGCAGTTGCTCAGCCTCATCTTCCCATGGCAAAGCTCGCACAGGTGCACGAAGAGACTGGGGCTGCTTGCTTGCCTTGTCACCTCAAACTATAAACGTATCCTAGGGGGTCCTTGGCGGGGGCCTCCCGCAGCCCTCACCCGAGTATGCGAACGTCTCAGGATATCTCTTACCAAGACGGGGCTAACCTGGAAAGCTGTTGCTCAGCCTCAACTGCCCATGGCACTGGTCGCACAAGCGCACACAGACTAAGGCGGCTTGCTTCCCTTGCCACCTTAAACTTCAAACATAGCCCTGATATCCCTTCCGGGTGCCTCCAGCAGCCCTTCCCCAAGTATGAGAACGTCTCCAAATAGCTCGCTACCAGAAGGGGCTAGACTGGAAAACTGTTGCTCAGCCTCATCTGCCCATGGCACTGCTCGCACAGGCGCACAGAGACTGGGGCTGCTTGATTGCCTTGCCACATCAAACTTGAAACCTAGCCTAGGGGGTCCTTGACAAGCTCCTTCCGCAGCCCTGACCCGAATATGCCAACAATCTCAGGATATCTCTTACCAAGAAAGGGCTAGCCTGGAAAGCTCTTGCTCAGCCTCATCTGCCCATGGCACTGCTCGCACAGGCGCACAGAGACTGGGGATGCTTGCTAGGCTTGCCACCCCAATTTTCAAAGGTAGCCCACGGATCCATGCCGGTTGCCTCCAGCAGACCTGCACTGAAGAAGCGAACGCATCAGGATGTCTATTACCAAGGAGGGGCGAGTCTGGAAAGCGGTTGCTCAGCCTCATGTGCTTATGGCACTGCTCGCACAGGCGCACAGAGACTGGGGCTGCTTGATTGCCTTGCCACCTCAAACTTCAAACAAATCACGGGCATCCCTGCCGGGTGCCTTCAGCAGCCCAGCATGGAAAATGCGAAAGTCTCCGGATAGCTAGCACCCAGAAAGGGCTAGCCTGGAAAGCTGTTGCTCAGCCTCATCTGCCCATGCCACTGGTCGCACAAGCGCACACAGACTAAGGCGGCTTGCTTCCCTTGCCACCTTAAACTTCAAACATAGCCCTGATATCCCTTCCGGGTGCCTCCAGCAGCCCTTCCCCAAGTATGAGAACGTCTCCAAATAGCTCGCTACCAGAAGGGGCTAGACTGGAAAACTGTTGCTCAGCCTCATCTGCCCATGGCACTGCTCACACAGGCACACAGAGACTGGGGCTGCTTGATTGCCTTGCCACATCAAAATTGAGACATAGCCTAGGGGGTACTTGCCAAGCTCCTTCCGCAGCCCTGACCCGAATATGCCAACAATCTCAGGATATCTCTTACCAAGAAAGGGCTAGCCTGGAAAGCTGTTTCTCAGCCTCATCTGCCCATGGCACTGCTCGCACAGGCTCACAGAGACTGGGGCTGCTTGATTGCCTTGCCACCTCAAACTTCAAACAAATCCCGGGCGTCCCTGCCGGGTGCCTTCAGCAGCCCAGCACCGAAAATGCGAAAGTCTCTGGATAGCTAGCACCCAGAAAGGGCTAGCCTGGAAAACTGTTGCTCACCCTCATCTGCCCATGGCTCTGGTCGCACAGACGCACAGAGACTGCGGCTGCTTGTTTCCCTTTCCACCTCAAACTTCAAACGTAGTTTAAGCGGTCCTTGCCGGCTGCCTGCCACACCACTGTCCCGGAGGTGATCCTTGGGAGAGGCGGGCACAGAACCCTGCTGGGAAGGTATAGCGATGAGCTCGGGACACTGGAGCAGCGGGAACGTCACCATTTCCTGCCACACTGTCACTTCCTTCCTGCCACGATGTTTTTTCCTGCCACAGCACTGTTTTCACATCGAGATGCAGCTCTGCACCAGTCACAACGAGTTGCAGTAGTTTTGCCTATATATGGATTGGGGGTTTGACTAATCAGATGCTGTAATTGCTTTTCTATATAAACCTTGTTTTTGCTGACTAATAAAGGTGAACGATCATACTCATATTGGGGTCACATCGTTACAACGTTTCCGTAACCTACGCCAACATTTGGTAGCAGAGGATGGACAATTTCCCTACAGGAGTCTTTCATTTTTCGGTAAGCAGCTAGAGAGGGGTTGTGGGAACAACGGATGGGAGGGTCCTGCCTGGGTGCGAACGCTCAGGGCAGACACGGACGGCCGACTCCCAGGAATTTTCGAGCCACACTGGGGCTGCCTGGCACAGCTAAAATTTAACGTGGAGGCCGTGGTCGCAGGCATGGAGGTGGATGCTGCGGCAACGTTGCTCGTCGGTATGCTCTCTAAGAGAGGAATAGACGCAATGGCAAAGCAACTCATGAAGTTGATTAAACTGGGGCAACAATGGGGTCACTTTGCGGATACCCCGCTACTGTTTTCTGTCTCGGAATGGCAAGAATTAGGAGAGACTATGTGGGAAAGGACAATAACGGGGGAGGACAAGGAGGAAAAGGAGATAAAAGCCGTCTGTGAGCTCTGGCGAACAGTATTACACACCTTAAAAGCCATGAAAGCTGAATGAGAGGTGGCGTGTGCTGCAGCTCAGATGCTAGCTCCGGAGCCCGGGAAAGATCACGCGCCTAAGCCTGGGACATTATCACGGGTTTTCGGGCTACGTGCCGTTAGAGGGATGACTGGGATCACTTGTAACACAATTGCCGAGATTCGAGCGAGTGCGGAGCACGGTTTCGGTCTGGGCGCAGAGGGGGGGCGCCCACCGGAAGTTGCCGCCAGAGAGATCAACTCGAAATGCGAGCCGGACGCGGTAGTACGACCACCCCCGGGGAGCGGGGAGGAGTCGGGTGCGGAAGTGTGACTGTCTTCCAAAAGAGGGGAGGAGCGGCTTCCTTCCGGAAGAGGGGAGGAGCGGCTAGTACCACCCCCAGAGGGGGAGGGAGAAGGGGCGCGGCTTACAACATCAGCCCCTCCTGGGGCGCGGCGTTCAACATCGGCCCCTCCTCTCTATCCACCCCTGCCATCTTCCAGCGAGGCGTCTCCACTCCCGACGCCCTCTGATGGCGGCCAGAACGAATTGCAAGGAAAAAAAAGCGTGCGATCTTTTGCAGTCAGTTTTGCAGAGTCTTCAAGACATGAGCTTGCAGTTACAGCATATGTCAATCGTTACCAGCCCCCCCCACCGGGAAAATGAGGCTTCCTCTCCGAAATGTTTAGCTGGGCCTCCGGCACCGATCACACCTGCCCGCTGGAGCGGTGTTATAAGAGATGCCATCCTAGATGGACAGTGGAACGTTGCCACCACTATGGGAGGTACACAAGCCTTAGCCTGTCCTGTGGTACAGGTTAATGGACAAAGCAAATGGGAACCACATGACTGGAAGATTTTGCAACAGGCCCGTAGCTCCATAACGCAATATGGGGTGAAGTCTGAGGCCACTCGACAAATTGTTACCTGGATTTTTTCTGCTAACTTGATGTGCCCATATGACTGTCGGAATTTAATGTGACTGCTGCTAACTCCTACTCAGTTCTTGTTGTGGGGATCAGCGTGGATACAACGGGCGGTAGATGAGGAGATGTGACATCTGGACCCTTATTATGAAATAACAGCAGAAGAAAAGGTGGCCACTGTCGTTCAGAAGAGTCCTTTTGTTGCAAATGTACCACCTGAAGAAAGCCGTGAGCAGGGGCTGGGTCCAACAGACCCTGAGCAGGAGTCAGGTCTGTTCCCCCCACCCCCCGGCTCGCTGGAGAATGGGACAGTCACTGAGAAAAGGAGCGAAGGCTCCATTAAAGAATTTTTTACAGTGAAGTTTGAAAGGACAAAGTCTTGCAGTTTAAAATCCCTGAGGAAATCATTACTTGGAAATCAGTGCATACAGCTTGAAATGCTCTAAAACTTACAGAGACTATCTCAGAAGCAGCTGCTGTACCTCTGTCCTTATCTCAAAAGCCAGGACAGAGCAGCAGTCTGTTGAAATTTAACCCTACATACGACGAAATTCCTACCGAACATGAGAAATGCGGGAAGTAAATCTGCCAGAACCTGACGATCCTTTGAATCCAGAGAAATGGGAAGTGGGGTGTAAAAATCCGGCATCCCGAAAGTGCACGACAGGGTCTCTCTACAGCAATTGGCGTACCCGACCTGAGATCAAAACGAGGTGAATTCCAACATAAAACTGCACAGTCCCTCAGACGCTGTACAGCCGCCACGCCAGCAGTCACCGCATCGAACGGGTCAGCAAACCTTACACCTGGTGGGGCACATGGCTCCCCCCGGGCAACCGGCGGCACGGTTCCCCCCCCACCCCCCCCCCGTTTCCCCCCCCCCCCTTCCCTCGATCCCAGTGCGCCGGCCAATCCCGGCCAGCCCAGAAGCAACGCGGCGAGAACCATCTTTCTGACATTCAAAGACTTGGTTACAAAAAATGTATACAATTCAATTACTGCAGTAGAATTCCTTCTGAACAAACAGCTGGACTTTATTATCTTTCCAAGGTTCAGATGGTCTACCTACATGATGTTATTCACTCTGCTGAAAGGTGAAAATATTGACATTATGACTGAAGAGTTGTCCCCTCTATTTACTTTGTCAAAAGGGACTCAGATTTATTATTTTCCCGAAGAACAATGCCAAAAGCAAAAACTGTTTTACAAAAGATTTCAGATAGAATTGCAATTGCCTTTACCTTCAGAATTAATGTCGAATTGCCAACAAATTTGTATATCATTTATGAAGGTTTTGTTTTACAGCCTTACCCTCTTTTCGATCAGCGGTGTGTTAACACGCAGAAGTTGAAGACTCTGGAATGAATCTTTTTGTCTCATACGCCCATGAAAACATTGACCTCAAAGGTACACATCATAGTGTCCTTAACAGCACAAGGTTGGAATCACTGTCAGCAAGTTGATACTATTTGCCTGCTACTGGTTAAAGATGACTTTGTGGTATTAAACAGTGAATCCTTATCACTGCAAGCCGCTCTAGCTGATTATTTAAATAACATACGTTATACCCTTCCACAACATAAGCTGTTACATTCCCTCTCAAATTTCATTGCAGCCAAAAAACCGATGTGTTTCTGTTCCTATTAAAAGAGCACGAACAGTGTTTCGGAAACAAACAAATTCATCCGATTAGTAATCATCTATTTTAGTCGTTGAAGGATCCACACAAATTGTTAAGCTATCAGCGGCCTTGCACGTCTTTGAATTGTTTTCGACTGAACCACTCAATGTTGTCGCAGATTCTGCATATGTTGTGAATATTGTTTAACGCATTGCAGATGCAATGATAAGAGAAGTCAATAACAAACATTTTTTTTTCCTTGCTATTAAAATTAGAAAATCGTGTACGTGTGTATTTTATAATGCATATATGGTCACATACTACTCTACCAGGACCAATAACTGAAGGAAAGACTGTAGCAGATAAATTGACAATGGCAGCAGTACTGCCACACAGTTTTAAGCAAGCCCGATTATCTCATGACTTCTTTCATCAAAATGCCTCTTCCTTGCATAAACAATTTGCTTTGCCCCAGGGGCAAGCCACAACAAATGTTCATGCATGCCCTGACTGTCAATGTATTACACCCGTACCATCGTGTGCAGGAGTGAACCCTCGTGGTTTACGAGCTGATGAGTTACAGGACTGGAGTATACAACATGCTACAGGTATACCACATTCTTCTACTGCACAAGCCATTGTCGAAAGTGTCCACGGGACCCTCAAAGCTATGCTAAATAAACAAAGAAAGGGGGAATCCCATGGGCAGTGTTACCCCACAGGAACAGTTAGACAAAGCATTATATGTACTTAATTTTTAAAATCGTTCTGATGATCAATTATTTAAAACAGCAGCTGACCGTCAATTCGGGATGGTCCCTCCATTTGTGGTTCGACCAAAGGTATGGTATAAAGAATTTGGGGAATCGCAATGGACAGGTCCTGTAGAACTAATAACGTGGGGAAGAGGGTATGCGTGTGTTCTTCTTTCAACAGGCCCTCGATGGCTACCGGCAAAATATGTGAAGCCATATCATGAGCTGAAAGAACGTAACACAGAATCCGATGCCAGAGGTGACCACGCTCACTCTCAGGGAGCAACCTCTGACATGGAAGCAGAAGAGATCCACTCTGGATGATCCGATTACACAAGGAACACTGAAAAAATTGCAGCAAACGCAAGTACTCTGATGACTGCAGTGAGTGCACCACCCACACCAATTAATACATTCCTTGCATATTTGGCAATTATCTCCCACAACAGCTTTTGTATAACGAAGCAATCTTGGAGGACACGGTATACATGATTTTAGAACTGCGTCTGCACAAGAGCAAAGGTCAACTAGCAGACACCGTGAGGAAAAGTATAAACCTTCACCTGAGGGCTCCCGACGACTGCCCAGAGGTGCCAATATGCATGTGCAAAAGACATTAATATATAAATATATTAAAAAAAAAAAAAAGGGGGGAGAAATGGAGAATGATAAGTACTTTGCAGAAATGTAATGATTATGTATGTTAACATGGCATAAATATCTAGTAAGAGTGTCTTTTCGGTACACACATTTGAGTAGAGCTATTCCCTGTGCATTCAGTACTGCAGTAAAGAATGCCTGCTTTCTAGAACTCCAACATTAAGTTTTAGGAAGTTAATTATTTTGCTGCTTTCTAGTAATAGATTTTGGGTACCCAGGTAGGACGCTGCTCTTGAACATCTATGGTCCGAGGGATTGCAGGACCTCCAGCCGGCACCGAGGGATTCTCGGGGAGAATCTCTGATCACTGGACAAAAAGTTATGAGCAGGAACCATTAATAAGGCAAAGGCATTCTTCCAGTATTGTTTCTTGTTGCCTATTTGTTAGTCATAGTAAAAGCTTCACAGCATTGAGCTATATCCCTGACGAGAAGGGAAAGGGTCCTTTCTAATCCTGAATCGAAAAGAGAGTACTCTTCCTGAAACTGAAGCTTGGGAATTTGTCTGTTAAGTGTTGAATATTATTGTAAGTCCTGTCTTTGCAGTATTTGGATTTATGCTGAAAACTTGGTGTGCCTGTGTGTGTGTGTGTGTGGTCGCGACCATGAACGTGTGATTTTATGTTACAGTGCTTGTATTTCTGTGATCTGATGGATTTATTGGGTTTCTGTGATCTGACGGATTTGTCTGGACTAAGTAACTGTTTTGTGTCTCTGGTTTGGTAAGTTCTGCAGGTATTGACTGTTTCTGGTTTTGACTTTAGATTGTTGTATTTGAACTCTGATTTATCAAGACTTCGGAAGCATTTGATGCAGCAGGGAATAGATGTGGTGATGTTTGCAGCTTTATGCTTTTATGTACATTAATTTTAGCCTATATAGTTAATGAGTCATAGTTCTAGGTACATTGATTTTAACCTAGGTGATTAATATGGATAGCCAATACTAAATGTTATGGATGTTTGTATGTGTGATAAGTATACCTATAACCGAAGTGCAAATTCACTGAGCTCATATTATTGATACACTGCTATTTCGACGCCTAACGCGATGAGATGCATCCCCTCCAATTGACAATAATGATATGTTGCGGTCAAGTGGTACTTTAGTCTCACCGTCCACACAGGAAGAAAATTGGATACAAGTAAATCCAGCAAGAAAATTGAATACAAGTAAATCAATCTACACCCATATGCTAGGTAACAGATTTACCATCAGTATGTATCATTCTCAAGTTAATTTAATCTTTCTTTATATCCAGCAGGTTGTGGTATGCACTTCACATCTCTATGTCTTCAATTAGCATTTGTGTTCTTATATCTGTTAGTATTGTAGTTTGTGTGGGCCTCTGAAAAACTGGTAGCAAGCTGAAGACCAAAATTATGTCAGCTCTCATCATCATCAACAACCTCATCAACTATACTTGGCTTGCTCAAAAAACAAAAAGGGGGAATTGTGGAGTCCTGGCTGGACGAGAGGGGACATAGTTTGGTGCTGTTGAGCAACCCAGGCTTGACAACGGAGATAGACCTTGAAAGTAGCGAACACGGAACACTGCTACAGAAGTAGAGTGGTGAACACTGAACACTGGGCAGAGAAGCAAGCCAGTGTTACCACAAAAGTCTTGCAATCCCTGCTAGAAGATCAGAGTAGTCTACGACATGCAGTATTGCAAAATAGAGCCGCAATTGATTTTTTACTGCTGGCCCAGGGACATGGTTGTGAGGATTTTGAAGGCATGTGCTGTATGAATTTCTCCGATCATACTAAGTCCATCCACAAGCAATTACAATGGCTCGAACAGCACGCCAATCAAATACAACAAAACCAGGGATTTTTTGATGGATTTCTCACCTCGCTCTTTGGTAATCTGCCCGCCTGGCTTAACAATTTAATTATAGAAATTTTGCGTATATGTATCGTGTTACTTGCTGTTGGAATTATAATATGTATTTGCTTTAGCTGTCTTAAAAGGGCTCTCTGCAAGATGACGAAGCAAACCTGGCTTGCTCAAAAACAAGAAGGGGGAATTGTGGAGTCCTGGCTGGATGAGAGGGGACATAGCTTGGTGCGTTGAGCAACCCAGGTTCCGATCCGGAATTGAGCCTTGGCAGCGGCTGACACGGAACCCTGCTGGGAAGGCAGAGCGACGAGCTCGGGACACTGGAGCAGGGGGAACGTCACCGTTTCCTGCCACACTGTCACTTCCTTCCTGCCACGTTGTTGTTTCCTGCCACAGTAGTGTTTTCACATCGAGATGCAGCTCTGCACCAATCACAACGAGTTGCAGTAGTTTTGCCTATATATGGATTGGAGGTTTGACTAATCAGATGCTGTAATTGCTTTGCTATATAAACCTTGTATTTGCTGACTAATAAAGGTGAACGATCATACTCATATTGGGGTCACAACGTTACAACGTTTCCGTAACCCACGCCAACAGGGCTGCTTGCTTGCCTTTCACCTTACACTTCAAACCTATCTGGGGGTCACTACCAGGTGCCTCCATCAGCCCTGCACAGAAGGTGCGAACGTCTTCGGAAGGCTCGAACCAAGAAGGTGCTAGGCTGGAAAGCTGTTGCTCAGCCTCATCTGCCCATGGCACTGCTCGCACAGGCGCACAGATACTGGGGCTGCTTGCTTGCCTTCGTACCTCAAACTTCTAACGTAGTGATGCCGTGAAAAGCCGGAATTGAAGACTCAATAGTCGGCAGACTATTAAGCAGGTATTCTTTATTGCGGCGCTGGGCACACGGGGGATCTCTCCCCCAAATGCGTGCACCGAAGAGACACAGTTACTAGGTATTTATGCTATGTTAACATACATATTCATTACATTTCCAAGAAATGTTTATCATAGTAATGGCTTTTCCGAGAATTCATTAATATATGGTAATGTCCATCGCACATGTTTGTTTGGCGTGTCTCGGCAGGGGTCTTCAGATTATCCTGCAGCCTCCTTATCTCTGTAGTTTGCATACCTGTTCTCCCAAGGCCCAGGCGCCTAAAGGGATTATTCAGGAGTCCCTTGTCTTGTAACCGTCTGAATGATTCACAAAGAACCAAGACTTGTTTCTGACCACCTGAAGTGATAACATCCCCTACATGTTACATTTGTTACATTTACAGTTATCAATCCCTCCTTTTCTTTTGAGGATTTGTAGCTAGAAAGCTATGAATCCTCACTATTCTATTTTGTAGGTATTATTTTCAAATTCCTTTAGTCTTTCATGCCAGGGCTCTAGGAAAAGTATTTTCCAGTTTCTACTTGGTGCCTGATCTTGTTCCTTTTCCAGTCACTGTATGTCTCAACCGAGCCCTGACAACACCAAAGGAAACATTTGAGAGACATGCAAACAAGTATTCCGAAAACCACCAGTGTGATCATTCCCATGAATAATTGTTTCAATCACTCTACATTGGGGAGCCAAGAGGTTAAATTTTGTTCCCCTACTTACAAGTGGGTTGTCTTCCTGTTTGGCTCGTCTCCATGATGTTCTTAATATGCCTTTAGGTATTTGGGACTGATTATATATTCGGTCCTGGCTGACTAGATGACCTATGGTACACATTCCCTTCCAACCTGCAGGGAGCTGCTTTCTGCTAATGCCATCACCATATAGCCACCAATACCCGTCGGGTATATTTACAGGGCCCGTCAGTGGCTGTGAGATTAGCTCCGTAAAATGTTTCGCAGTTTACCCAGCCAATTGGTACATTCCTAAAATAATCCCTGTTCAAGGGGCTATAGGTTTCTAATTGGGTTCTGCTACAAAAATCCATATATATCACGCCTGTCCCTTTCAAATCACAAGTTCCTACTTCTACTGTAGTTTTGTTGATCAAATAATCATTCCACCCATCTCTGCAAGTACAATTTTTGTGTGTATGGAAGGGGGTCAGCACGAACAAGTGTTGGATCTTGCTTTCCATAGGCAGCTATTATTGCTGACCAATATCTGGGTGTTGTTATCTAATATCTGTAGGTCACATCTTGGTCCAGTCATGTAGTTCGAGTTGTCATGATCGCAGTATCCTAAAAAGCCTAGGTTTAACAAAGTTTCCGCCACAATCATAGTTTCAAACCGCCAGCCTTTTCGATCATCCATCCTGGTTTAGGAGCCTTCTTCACTCGGGAATAATGGATCCAGGCCGGTTGTTCTCTAATCTTGATTGCAGTGAAGGTAGTCAGCAATACCTGGTAAGGTCCATTCCACTTCTCTCTCAGTGGATCACCTGAAAAATTCTTAACATAAACCCAATCTCCAGGGCTAAATGGATGGATCGAGTGATCTAACCCTTTAGCCCTGGTACCCAAAACATTTTTACTAATCCTTTCTAATTGTTTTCCTAAGGATATAACATAATTCTGTAGATACTGATTTCCCAACTGGTTCAAATCTTCCCCCTGATATTTAGCCTGATATGGTCTCCCATATAGTATCTCAAAAGGGCTCAAATTTTCTTTGGCCCTAGGCTTTACAGGTATCCGAAGTAGTGCAATAGGCAATGCTTGGTACCAACATAGATTCGCTTCTTGGCATATTTTTGCATCTTTTCTACTTGCCCACTGGCTTGTGGTCTGTAGGGCGCATGTAACTGCCAATTGATTCCTAACAGTTTGCTGACCTGTTGCACTACTTCTGCACAAAAATGCGTCCCCCTATCTGAGGAGGTAATTGTCGGTACCCCAAATCGAGGTATTATTTCATTTAATAATACCTTAGTTACTTCCCTTGCTTTATTTGTTCTACAAGGGAATGCTTCTGGCCAACCTGAAAAGGTATCCATGAGTACTAATAAGTACCTGTACCCTCCTTTTCTTGGAAGTTCAGAGAAATTAATTTGCCAGTGTTCTCCCGGTATACTTCCCTTCCCAATACTTCCTAACTGTACCTGGTTACCTGTATTTGGGTTATTTTTAAACATGTTTCACATTGTTGGGTTACTTGTCAGACTGTAGTATACAAATTGTTCCCTATTAATTTCTGATTTAAAAATTTATACAGGGAGTCCGCTCCCCAGTGTGTCCTATTGTGTTCTTCTTTAACCACCCCCCATATCTGTTTAGCAGGGATTATAATTCTGCCATCACTTAAGTAGGCCCACCCCTGGGATGGAATTTGTCCTCCTAATCCCTCTATTAATTCTTCAACATCTTTAGAATACTCAACATTTTCTTGGTCACTCAGGTTTCTATTTCTGTTATCTGGAATTAAGGCTAAAATCTCTTGCATTCTTTCTGCTGCCTGTTTAGATTCATAGTCAGCCAACCTGTTACCTCTTTCCTGGTCAGTGTTACCCTTCAGGTGTCCTCGGCAGTGCATGATGGCAACTTTTGCTGGTAGTTGAACAGCTTCTAATAGTCGAAGGATTTCCTCAGCATATATAATGTGCTTCCCTTGCGCAGTTAGTAGTCCTCGCTCCTTCCAAATTGTCCCATGAGTGTGGACAACTCCAAAGGCATATTTGGAATCTATCCATATATTTATCTTTTTCCTTTTGTTAACTCCAGAGCCCTAGATAGGGCAATACTTTCAGCCTTTTGAGCTGATGTTCCAGCAGGTAGTGATTGAGACTAAACTACTTCGTCTGCTGTTGTCACCGCATACCTGGCCTTTCGAATACCTTGTCCGACAATGCTGCTTCCATCGGTGAACCAGGAGTCCTGTGCATCTTCCAGGGGTTCCTCTTTCAGATCTGGTCTGCTGGAGTACACAGTCTCTATGGTTTCTAAGCAATCATGTACCGATGGTTCAGAGATTGATCCGCTGAGAAAAGAAGCTGGGTTCGTAATATTAGTTACTACAATATTAATATCCTCTGCCTGGTATCGTGGAAATTGGGATGGGGAAAGCCAGTAGTTCCCTTTTTGTTGCAGTACAGCTGATATTCTGTGTGAGATCGGTACTGTGATCTTTTGGCCCAAGGTGAATTTTCGGGCTTCCTGAATAGTCAAGACCACCGCCGCCACAACTTGCAGACATCCTGACCATCCTTTGCTTACTCCATCCAGCTGTTTAGCAAAATAGGCCACAGCTCTTTTCTAGGGTCCCAGCTGTTGAGCTAGGATCCCCATAGCTATGCCTTGTCTCTCATAAGAGAACGGCCAGAAGGGTTTGGTAACATCAGGCAGACCCAGAGCCGGGGCCTTCATCAGTTCCTTCTTAAGTGTCTTAAATGCATTTTGAGCTTCTTTGGACCAGATCAGTCGGGTGGGGTTGTTTTTCAAAAGTTCACATAAGGGTCTCACTATTATCCCATAATTATAAATCCATAACCGGCACCAACCTGTCAGTCCCAGAAAGGTCCTGAGCCCTTTTACCGTCTGAGGGAGGGGAGTCCTGCAGGTGGCTTCTTTTCGTTCTGTTCCTAGTTCTCTCTGTCCTCCAGACAGCTCGTATCCAAGGTAGGTTACCCGTTGCTGCACCATCTGAGCTTCCTGTTGAGAGACTCGATACCCATTTAGTCCCAAAAAGTTTAACAAACTGATAGTCCACTGTATACAGTCAGGTTTTGTTTCAGTTGCTATTAATAAATCATCTACATACTGTAAAAGGGTTCCATCTCTGGAGGGCGGGTTCCATGCTTCAAGTTCTCATGCTAGTTGATTTCCAAAGATCTTTGGGCTGTTCTTAAAACCTTGGGGTAACACTGTCCAGGCAAGCTGGGTTTTTCTACCCGTGGTAGGATTTTCCCACTCAAATGCAAATAAATTCAGACTTTCTTTGGCTAAAGGCAGACAGAAGAATGCATCATTTAAATCCAATACCGTAAACCATACTTGCTTCCACATGGTGTATGTCCCTAACAATCTTATTCACTTCTCTTAAATCCTATACTATCCGTACTATCCAATAAGTTCCATCTGATTTTTGCTTTTTTTGTTTGTTTGTTTTTACTGGCAACACAGGAGTATTGTATTGTGATTCACACTCCACTAGTAGTCCATACTGTAAAAAGGTACCTTGTTTCCCCTCTTTTTCATTTCGTTTTTCTGTTGCTTAACTTCTAAGAGCTTTGCTTTTTTTTTTTTTGCTTTTTTTTTTCTGTTTTTTTTTTTCCCTTCTTTAGAGCAGCAGCTAGCAAAGCAGCTTGTAACTTGATACCTTTCTGTTCTGATCACTTTACACAAGCCTTTGTAAAATCCAGAGGGGTTTTCCTTTGGTTTTTTTTTTTTTTCTTTTCAATACCACGTTAAACTTTTCATCTCCAATACTTTTTAATTGTCCACAAAACCGCATCAATTCTAACAACATATCATAATTCAATTAATTGTTTGTGAGGGCATCACCTCCCTCCGAAGCTCATGTTGCAATAAAATAACTTCTCAACTTCTCCACCAATCGGTTAACACAAAACACACACACACACACACAACCTAGAAGTGATCTTTTAAAATCCTTCTGTTTACAAACTGTATCACCTAAGTACAATAATATATACAGGCAAACCACTTCAGTTAACATGTTTATATACATAGAGCTCTTTCAAAACAATATATACAGTATATTTAATACATACCCCAAAACCAGAGCCCCTAAATGATCGATCAATGCCAAATAACTAGAGAATTTGTAACCCCACAATATATACCAACTTGTATTTTAAAACCAATCCCCAATTTCCCAATTTAATTTCTAAATCATGCCGATTTTCTTTAAGCAAACCAAACCCCATACATTATTAAGATGTTGTCAAGTGAGGAATCTCCCCCTACTTTTCCCAATGTTGCCGTCTAGATCCTGGGAGAGACTCTCAAAATCCCCCCCACGGGAAGACCCTGCACTGATACTTAAGAAATCATAAACCACGGCCCCGATGAATCAGAGTTCAAATACAACAGTCCCAAGTCAAAAACCGGAAATCAGCAGAACATACCAAACGTACGTGGTGGGTTTTTTTTTTTTTCCTTCACCATTTTTGTCTCTCTTTTTTTTTCTTTTTTTTTTTTTTTTGACTTATTTGTTTTTCACACAGAGGCTTCATACACAGTCACACAAGCTTTCCAATGTGCTAGAGTACATCCTAAGGGGCTTTTCTTTAAAATACCACTGCTTTGCTGTCCCCCATTTTACTTTATTGATTCTTGTACTTCTGTTAGTCTTTATCTTAACAATTTTAATCTGTTGTCCCCTTCTGTCCCGCTCTGACCACGTTCCAAAAATGTCACAATTAATATTCTGGTCAGGAGAAAAGAGGTTCACCGTGCAAGGCTTTTTTTTGGTTGTTTTTTTTTGGTTTTACGATGCCTGATGGGTATGTTAACAAGCCAGTATCCGAGATATCCGATATCCGAGTTCAATACCAACAAATCCGTATCGCCAGAAGTACAACTTAAGCGGGTTTCCTAAGCGTACCATACCGAATGTACGTTATTACAGAAGTGCAAAGCTTAAACCGTGCCTGCACCAACGCACAACTACCAAAAGTACGTTATTACAGAAGTACAAAGCTTAACCCATGCTTGTACCAATGCACAATTACCAAAAGCACGTTATTACAGAAGTGCAAAACTTAACCCGTGCCTGCACCAATGCACAACTAACTACCAAAAGCACGTTATTACAGAAATGCAGAGCTTAATCCGTGCATGTACCAACGCACAAGCGACTACCAAAAGCACGTTATTACAGAAGTACAAACTTAACCCATGCCTGCACCAACGTACCAAGACGTACACCCTCAGGCACTAGTAGCCTGGTGTACAGCGCTCAGCATAGGACGTCTCCTACGACTTACGAGAACTCTCCAAATGACCGGTCTCACATACCAAAAAAGAGAAAGAAAGGAAAAAAAGAATACCTTTACTCGTTTAGATGGTTCTTGTCTGCTCCCGCAGTGATCCGAGTGAGGTGAGGAGTCCATCCGGGAAATCCCGGGGGTACCCTAGGGAGTCCTGTTCTCAGCGGGTCCTGCAGCCGAGCAGAGCGGGTCCCATCTGGGGTGCCAGAAATGATGCCGTGAAAAGCCGGAATTGAAGACTCAATAGTCGGCAGACTATTAAGCAGGTATTCTTTATTGCGGCGCCGGGCACACAGGGGATCTCTCCTCCAAACGCGTGCACCGAAGAGACACAGTTACTAGGTATTTATGCTATGTTAACATACATATTCATTACATTTCCAAGAAATGTTTATCATAGTAATGGCTTTTCCGAGAATTCATTAATATATGGTAATGTCCATCGCACATGTTTGTTTGGCGTGTCTCAGCAGGGGTCTTCAGATTATCCTGCAGCCTCCTTATCTCTGTAGTTTGCATACCTGTTCTCCCAAGGCCCAGGCGCCTAAAGGGATTATTCAGGAGTCCCTTGTCTTCAAACCGTCCGAATGATTCACAAAGAACCAAGACTTGTTTCTGACCACCTGAAGTGATAACATCCCCTACATGTTACATTTGTTACATTTACAGATATCAGTAGCCTAGGGGGTCTTTGCCGGGCGCCTGCCACAGCCCTGACCTGAATATGTGAACGTCTCATGATATCACTTACCAAGAAGGGGCTAGCCTGGAAAGCTGTTGCTCAGCCTCATCTGCCCACGGCACTGGTCACACAGGCACACAGAGACTGGGGCTGCTTGCTTGCCTTGACACCTCAGTCTTCAAACGTAACCAGGGGGTCCCTGCAGGGTGCCACCATCAGCCCTGACCCTAATATGTGAACGTCTCCAGATACCTCGCACCCAGCAGGGGCTAGCCTGGAAAGCTGTTGTGCAGCGTCATCTGCCCATGGCAGTGCTCGCACAGGCGCACAGAGACTGGGGCTGCTTGCTTGCCTTGCCACCTTAAACTTCAAACGTAGCCTAGGGGGTCATTGCCGGGCCCCTCCCACAGCCCTGACCCGACTATGCGAATGTCTCCAGATAGCTCGCACCCAAAAGGGGGTAGCCTGGAAAGCTGTTGCTCAGCCTCATCTGCCCATGGCACTGCTCACACAGATGCACAGAGACAGGGGCTGCTTGCTTACCTTGCTACCTCAATCTTCAAACGTAGCCCTGGACTCCCTGCCAGGTGCCTCCAGCAGCACCGCACCGAAAATGAGAATGTCTAAGAATATCTCGTACCAAGAAGGGTTTAGCCTGGAAAGCTGTTGCTTACGCACCTGCCCATGGCACTGCTCGGACAGGCGCACAGAGACTGGGGCTGTTTGCTTCCCTTGTCACCTCAAACGTCAAAGGTAGCCTAGGGGTTCTTTGCCAGGCGCCTGCCACACCCCTGTCCTAAACATGCGAGCGTCTCAGGATACCTTTTACCAAGAAGGGGCTAGCCTTGAAAGGTGTTGCTCAGCCTCATCTGCCCATGGCACTGCTCGCACAGAAGCACAGAGACTGGGGCTGCTTGGTTGCCTTGCCATCTTAAACTTCAAACAAAGCCCGGGTGTCCCAGCCGGGTGCCTCCAGCAGCCCTGCCCCAATTATGAGAACTTCTCCAGATAGCTCGCAACTCGAAGGGGGTAGCCTTGAAAGGTGTTTCTCAGCCTCATCTGCCCATGGCACTGATCACACAGATGGACAGAGACTGGGGCTGCTTGCTTGCCTTGCCAACTCAAACTTCAAACGTAGCCTAGGGGGTCTTTGCCAGGCACCTGCCACACCCCTGTCCTAAATACGCGAGCGCCTCAGCATATCTCTTACCAAGAAGGGGCTAGCCTGGAAAGCTGTTGCTCAGCCTCATCTGCCCATGCCACTGCTCGCACAGGCACTCAGAGACAGGGGCTGCTTGCTTGCCTTGACACCTCAAACTTCAAAAGTAGCTTATGAGGTTTTTGACGGGCTCGTGCCGCTGCCATCACCTGAATACGCGAACGTCTCAGGATATATCTTACCAAGAAGGCGCTAGCCTGGAAAGCTTTTGCTCTGCCTCATCTGCCCATGGCACTGCTCGCACAGGCGCACAGAGACTGGGGCTGCTTGCTTGCCTTGCCACCTCAAACTTCAAACATAGCCCGGGTGTCCCTGCCTGGTGCCTCCAACAGCCCTGCACAGAGAATGCTAACGTCTAAGGATATCTCTTACCAAGAAGGGTGTAGCCTGGAAAGCTGTTTCTCAGCCTCATCTGCTAAGGGCACTGCTCGCACAGGTGCACAGAGACTGGCGCTGCTTGCTTGCCTTGCCACCTCAAACATCAAACTTATCCTAGGGTGTCCTTGAAGGGGGCCTCCCACAGCCCTGACCTGAATAAGCGAACATATCAGGATATCTCGTACCAAAAAAGGGCTAGCCTGGATAGCTGTTCCTCAGCCTCATCTGCCCATAGCACTGCTCACACAGGTGCACAGAGACTAGGGCTTCTTGCTTGCCTTGACACCTTAAACTTCAAACATAGCCCAGGTGTCCTAGCCGGGTGCTTCCAGCAGCCCTGCCCCAAATATGAGAACGTCTCCAGATAGCTCGAAACCAGAAGGTGCCAGCCTTGAAAGGTGTTGCTCAGCCTCATCTGCCCATGGCACTGCTCGCACAGATGCACAGACACTGGGGGTGCTTGCTTGCCTTGCCACCTCAAACTTCAAACGTAGCCTAGGGGGTCCTTGACAAGCTCGTTCCGCAGACCTGACACGAATATGCCAACAATCTCAGGATATCTCTTGCCACGAATGGTTTAGCCTGGAAAGCTGTTGCTCAGCCTCATCTGCCCATGGCACTGCTCGCACAAGCGCACAGAGACTGGAGCTGCTTGCTTGCCTTGCCACCTGAAACTTCAAACATAGGGAAAGGCTCCCTGCTGGGTCCCTCCAGCAGCACTGCACCGAAAATGGGAAAGTCTCAGAATATCTTCTACCAAGAAGGGTCTAGCCTGAAAAACTGTTGCTCAGCCTCATCTGCCCATGGCACTGCTCACACAGGCGCACAGAGTCTAGGGTATCTTGCTTCCCTTGCCACTTCACACTTAAAACGTAGCCTAGAGGGTCTTTGCCAGGCGCCTGCCACAGCCCTGACCTGAATATGCGAACGTCTCAGGATGTCTCTTACCAAGAAGGGGCTAGCCTCTAAAGCTGTTGCTCAGCCTCATCTCCCCATGGCACTGCTCGCACAGATGCACAGAGTCTAGGGCTGCATGCTTGCCTTGCCACCTCAAACTTCAGACGTAACCGGGGGGTCCCTGCCAAGTGCCTCCAGCAGCCCTGCAAAGAATATGCAAACTGCTCCAGATAGCTCGCACCCAGAAGGGGCTAGCCTAGAAAGCTGCTGCACAGCCTCATCTGCCCACGGCACTGCTCGCACAGGTGCACAGAGACTGGGGCTGCTTGCTTGCCTTGCCACCACAAATTTGACACGTAGCCTACGAGGTTTTTTCGGGGCGCCTGACGCAACGCTGACCCGAATATGCGAGCGTCTCAAGATATCTTATGCCAAGTAGGGGCTAGACTGGAAAGCTTTTCCTCAGCCTCCTCTGTCCATGGCACTGCTCACACAGGTGCATAGAGACTGGGGTTTCTTGCTTGCCTTGCCACCTCAAAATTCAAACGTAGCCTAGGGGTCCCTGTCAGTTTCCTCCAGCAGCCCTGCACCGAAGGTGTGAACGTCTCCAGATAGTTCGCACTTACAAGGGTCTAGGCTTGAAAACAATTTCCCAGCCTCATCTGCCCATGGCACTGCTCGCACAGGCGCACAGAGACTGGGGCTGCTTGCTTGCCTTGCCACCTCAAACTTCAGTCGCAGCCTAGGGGTTTTTTTCCGGTTGCCTGCTGCAACCCTGACCCTAATATGCGAGCGTCACAACATATATTACGCCAAGAATGGTCTATCCTGGAAAGCTGTTGCTCAGCCTCATCTGCCCATGGCACTGCTCGCAGAGGCGCACAGAGACTGGGGCTGCTTGCTAGCCTTGCCAACTAAAACTTCCAAAGTAACCTAGGAGGTTTGTTGCGGGAGCCTGCCGCAATCCTGACCCGAATATGCGAGCATCTCAACATATCTTATGCTAAGAATGGGCTAGCCTGGAAAACTGTTGCTCAGACTCATCTGCCCGTGGCACTGCTCACACAGGCGCAAAGAGAGTGGGGCTGCTTGCTTGCCTTGCCACCTCAAACTTCAAACGTAACCAGGGGGTTTTATACGGTTGCCTCCAGCAGCCGTGACCCGAATATGCGAACGTCTCCAGATAGCTCACACCCAGAAGGGGCTAGCCTGGAAAGCTGTTTCTCAGCCTCATCTGCCCTTGGCACTGCTCACACAGGCGCACAAAGCCTGGGGCTGCTTGATTGCCGTGCCACCTGAAATTTCAAACGTATCCCGAGGCTATGTGACCGGTTTTTCCAGCAGCCCTCCAATGAAAATGCGAACGTCTCGCATTATATATTACCAAGAAGGGGCTGGCCTGGAAAGCTGTTGCTCAGCCTCATCTGCCCATGGCACTGCTTGCACAGATGCACAGAGACAGGGGCTGCTTGCTTGACTTGCCACCTTAAACTTCAAACGTAGCCTAGGGGGTCCTTGCCGGGCGCCTCCCACAGCCCTGACCCGAATATGCGCGCGTCTCACTATATCTCTTACCAAAGAGGGGCTTGCCTTGAAAGGTGTTGCTCAGCCTCATCTGCCCTTGGCACTGCTCGCACAGAGGCACAGAGACTGGGGCTGCTTGCTTGTCTTGCCACCTCAAACTTCAAACGTAGCCTGGGATTGGAGGGTGTGCCTGCCAGGCTCCGTTCCTAGCCCTGCTCTGAAAATGCGAATGTCTGCAGATAGCTGGCAGCCAGAAGGGGCTAGCCTGGAAAGCTGTTGCTCAGCCTCATCTGAGCATGGCACGGCTAGCACAG
Source organism: Opisthocomus hoazin (assembly GCF_030867145.1). Classification (NCBI taxonomy): domain Eukaryota; kingdom Metazoa; phylum Chordata; class Aves; order Opisthocomiformes; family Opisthocomidae; genus Opisthocomus; species Opisthocomus hoazin. The sequence continues at coordinate 16,229,526 of NC_134453.1, forward strand.
GTGCACAGATACTGGGGGTGCTTTCTTGCCTTGCCTTCCCAAACTTCAAACGTAGCCTAGGGGGTCGTTGCCAGGCCCGTCCCACAGGCCTGACCTTAATACGCGAACATCTCAAGATATGTCTTACCAAGAAGGGGCTAGCCTGGAGAGCTATTACTCAGCCTTATCTGCCCATGCCACTACTCGCACAGGTGCCCAGAGACTAGGGCTGCTTTCTTGCCTTGCCACCTCATACTTCAAACGTAGCCTAGGGGGTCCTTACAGGGGTCCTCCCGCAGCCCTGACCCAAATATGCGAACTTCTCCAGATAGCTCGCACCCAGAAGAAACTAGCCTGCAATGTTATTGCTCAGCCTCATCTGCCAATGGCACTGCTCGCACAGGCGCCCAGAGACTGGGGCTGCTTGCTTGCCTTGCCACCTCAAACTTCAAACGTAGCCTAGGGGGTCCTTACAGGGGTCCTCCCGCAGCCCTGACCCAAATATGCGAACTTCTCCAGATAGCTTGCACCCAGAAGAAACTAGCCTGGAAAGTTATTTCTCAGCCTCATCTGCCAATGGCACTGCTTGCACAGGCGCCCAGAGACTGGGGCTTCTTGCTTGCCTTGCCACCTCAAACTTCAAACGTAGTCCAAGATTCCCTACCCGGTCCCTCCAGCAGCCCTGCTTCGAAAATGCGAACGCCTCGGTTTATCTTTTTCAAGAAGGGGTTACCCTGGAAAGCTGTTGCTCAGCCTCATCTGCTCATGGCACTGCCTGCACAGGCGCACAGAGACTGGGGCTGCTTGCCTGCCTTGCCACCTCAAACTTCAGTCATAACCACGGTGTCCCTGACAAGTGCCTCCGGCAGCCCAGCAAAGTATATGCGAACGTCTCCAGATAGCTCTTACCAAGAAGGGGCTATCCTGGAAAGCTATTGCTCAGCCTCATCTGCCCATGGCACTGCTTGCATAGGCGCACAGAGACTGGGGCTGCTTGCTTGCCTTGCCACCTCAAACTTCAAACAAATCCCGGGCGTCCCTGCTGGGTGCCTTCAGCAGCCCTGCAATGAAGATGCGAAAGTCTCCGGATGCATCGCACCCAGAAGGAGCTAGCCTGTAAAGCTGTTGCTCAGCCTCATCTGCCCATGGCACTGCTCGCACAGGCGCACAGAGACTGGGGCTTCTTGCTTGCCTTGCCACCTCAATCTTCAAACGTAGCCTAGGGGGTCCTTGATGAGGGCCTCCCGCAGCCCTGACCCGAATATGTGAACTTTTCACGATATCTCTTACCAAGAAGGGGCTAGCCTGGATAGCAATTGCTCAGCCTGATGTGTACATGGCACCGCTCTCACAGATGCATAGAGACTGGAGCTGCTTGCTTGCCTTGCCACCTCAATTTTAAACATAGCCCAGGGATCCCTGTTGGGTGCCTTCAGCAGACCTACACTGACAGTGCGAAAGTCTCTAGAAAGTTCTCACACAGAAGGGACTAACCAGGAAAGCTGTTGCTCAGCCTCATCTGCCCATGGCACTGCTCGCACAGGCGCACAGAGACTGGGGCTGCTTGCTTGCCTTGCCACCTCAAACTTCACACGTAGACCGGGGATCCCTGCCGGGTGCCTCCAGCAGACCTGCATTGAAGCTGCGAACGCATCAGGATATCTCTTTCCAAGTATTGGCTAGCCTGGAAAGCTGTTGCTCAGCCTCATCTGCCCATGGCACTGCTCGCACAGGCACACAGAGACTGGGCCTACTTTCTTGCCTTGCCACCTCAAACTTCAAATGCAGCGCGGGGCTCCCTGCCTCGTCCCTCCAGAAGCCCTGCACCAAAAATGCAAAAGTCTCAGTATGTCTGTTACCAAGAAGGGGCTAGCCTGGAAAGCTGTTGCTCAGCCTTATCTGCCCATGGCACTGCTTGCACAGGCGTCCAGAGTCTGGGGCTGCTTGCTTGCCTTGCCACCTCAAACTTCAAACATATCTCGAGGCTCCCTGCCCGCTCCCTGCAGCAGCCATGCACCGAAAATGCGAACGCGTCGAGTAATCAGTTACCAAGAAGCGGTTAGCCTGGAAAGCTGTTGCTCAGCCTCATCTGCTCATGGCACTGCTTGCACAGGTGCTCAGACACTTGGGCTGCTTGCTTTCCTTCCCATTTCAATCTTCAAACGTAGCATGGCGATCCCTGCCGGCTGCCTCCAGCAGACCTGCACCAAAACTGCGAACATATACACGTAGATCGCACCCAGAAGGGGCTAGCCTGGAAAGCTGTTGCTCAGCCTCATCTGCCCATGCCACTGCTCGCACAGATGCACAGAGACTGGGGCTGCTTGCTTGCATTGCCACCTCAAACTTCAAACGTAACCAGGGAGTCCCTGACTGTTGCCTCCAGCAGCCATGAACCAAATAGGCGAACTTCTCCAGATAGCTTCCACCCAGAAGAGGCTAGCCTGGAAAGCTGTTGCTCAGCCTCTTCTGCCCATGGCACTGCTCACACAGATGTACAGAGACTGGTAGTGCTTTCTTTTCTTGAAACCTCAAACTTCAAACGTAGCCGAGGGGGTATTTGCCGGGCGCCTGACACAGCCCTGACCTGAATATGCGAACGTCTCAGGATATCTCTTACCATAAAGGGGCTAGCCTGGAAAGCTGTTGTTCATCTTCATCTGCCCATGGCACTACTCGCACAGATGCACAGAGACTGGGGTTGCCTGCTTGCCTTGCCACCTCAAACGTCAAACGTATCCTATGGAGTTCTTGACGTGGGCCTCTCGCAGCCCTGACCTGAATATGCGAACATATCATGATATCACTTACCAAGAAGGGGCTAGCCTGGAAAGCTGTTGCTCAACCTGATCTGCCCATGGCTCTGCTTGCACAGGGGCTCAGAAACTGGGGCTGCTTGCTTGCCTTGCCACCTCAAACTTCAAACGTACCCTAGGGGATCCTTGCAGGGGTCCTCCTACAACCCTGACCTTAAAATGCGAGCGTCTAAAGATATCTCTTACCAAGTAAGGGCTAGCCTGGAAAGCTGTTACTCAGCCTCATCTGCCCATGGCCCTGCTTGCACAGGCGCACACAGACTGGGGCTGTTGCTTGCCTTGCCACCTCAAACTTCAAACTTAGCCTAGTGGATCACTGCCTGGTGCCTCCAGCAGACCTGCACTTAAGATGTGAACATCTCCAGATAGATCGCACCCAGAACGGGCTAGCCTTGAAACCTGTTGCTCAGCCTCATCTGCCCATGGCACTGCTCGCACAGGCGCACAGATACTGGGGGTGCTTGCTTACCTTGCCACCTCAATCCTCAAACGTAACCAGGGGGACCCTGACGGGTGCCTCCAGCAGCCCTGCAAAGAATTTGAGAATGTCTCCAGATAGCTCGCACCCAGAAGGGATGTGCTTGGAAAGCTGTTGCTCAGACTCATCTGCCCGTGGCACTGCTCGCACAGGTGCTCAGAGACCGGGGCTGCTTGCTTTCCTTGCCACCTCAAACTTCAAAGGTAGCCTAGGGGTCCTTGCCTGGCCCCTCCCACAGCCCTGACCAGAATATGCGAACGTCTTAGGATATCTCTTACCAAGAAGGGTTTAGCCTGGAAAGCTGTTGCTCAGCCTCATCTGCCCTTGGCACTGCTTGCACAGGCGCACAGAGACTGGGGCTGCTTGCTTGCCTTGAAACCTCAATCTTAAAAAGTAACCAGGGGGTCCCTGCCGGGTGCCTCCAGCAGCCCTGACCCTAATATTCGAACGTCTCCAGATAGCTCGCACCCAGAATGGGCTAGCCTGGAAAGCTGTTGCTTAGCCTCATCTGCCCATGGCACTGCTCACACAGGCGCCCAGAGACTGGGGCTGCTTCTTGCCTTGCCAACTCAAACTTCAAACGTAGTTCGCGACTCCCTGACGGGTCCCTCCAGCAGCCCTGCACCAGGAATGCGAACCTCTCAAGATAACTCTTACCAAGAAGGGTTTAGCCTGGAAAGCTGTTGCTCAGCCTCATCTGCCCATGGCACTGCTCACACGGGCGCACAGAGACTGGAGCTGCTTGCTTGCCTTGTTACCTCAAACTTCAAACGTAGCCTAAGGGACCCTTGCAGGGGGCCTCCAGTAGCCCTAACCCGAATATGCGAACGTCTCCAGATAGCTCGCACCCAGAAGGGTCTAGCCTGGAAAGTTGTTGCTCAGCCTCATCTGCCCATGGCACTGCTCACACAGGCGCCCAGAGACTGGGGTATCTTGCTTCCCTTGTCACCTCAAACTTCAAACGTAGCCTAGGGGGTCCTTGCCGGGCCCCTCCCACAGCCTTGACCTTATCATGCAAACGTCTCAGGATATCTCTTACCAAGAAGAGTTTAGCCTAGAAAGCTGTTGCTCAGCCTCATCTGCCCACGGCAATGCTCGCACAGGCTCACAAAGACTGGGGCTGCTTGCTTGCCTTGCCACCTCAATCTTCAAACGTAGCTTGGGGATCCCTGCCGGATGCCTCCAGAACACCTGCACTGAAGATGCGAACATCTCCAGATAGATCGCATCCAGAAGGGGCTAGCCTTGAAAACTGTTTCTCAGGGTCATCTGCCCATGGCACTGCTCGCACAGACGCACAGAGACTGGGGCTGCTTGCTTGCCTTGCCACCTCAAACTTGAAACAGATCCTGGAAGTCCTTGCTGGCTGCGTTCAGCAGCCCCACACTGAAAATGAAAAAGTCTCCAAATAGCTCTCACCCAGAAAGTGTTGGCCTGGAAAGCTGTTGCTCAGCCTCATCTGCCCATGTCACTCCTCACACAGGTGCCCAGAGTCTGGGGATGCTTGCTTGCCTTGCCACTTCAAACTTCATATGTAGCCTAGGGGTCCTTGCCTGGCCCCTCCCACAGCCCTGAGCTTAATATGCGAACGTCTCAGGATATCTATTACCAAGAAGGGGCTAGTCTGGAAAGCTGTTGCTCAGCCTCATCTGCCCAAGGTACTGCTCGCGCAGGCACACATATACTAGGGTTGCTTGCTTACCTTGCCACCTCAAACTTCAAAAGTAGCCTAGGGGTTCCTTGACGGGTCCCTCCCACAACGTAGATCTTAAAATGCGAGCGTCTCAGGATATCTCTTACCAAGTAGGGGCTAGCCTGGAAAGCTTTTGCTCAGCCTCATCTGCCCATGGCACTGCTCGCACAGGCGCAAAGAGACTGGGGCTGCTTGCTTGCCTTGCCACCTCAATCTTCAAACGTAACCAGGAGGTCCCTGGCGGGTGCCTCCAGCAGCCTTGCAAAGAATTCGCGAATGTCGCCAGATAGCTCGCACCCAGAACGGGCTTGCTTGGAAAGCTGTTGCTGTGCCTCATCTGCCCATGGCACTGCTCACACAGGCGCACAGACACTGGGGCTGCTTACTTGCCTTGCTACCTCAAACTTCACATGTAGCCTAAGGGATCCTTGCAGGATGCCTCCAGTAGCCCTGTCCCAAATATGCGAACGTCTCCAGATAGCTCGCACCCAGAAGAGACTAGCCTGGAAAGTTCTTGCTCAGCCTCATCTGCCCATGGCACTGCTCACACAGGCGCACAGAGACTGGGATATCTTGCTTCCCTTGCCACCTTAAACTTCAGACGTAGCCTAGGGGGTCCTTGCCGGGCCCCTCCCACAACCTTGGTCTTATCATGCAAACGTCTCAGGATATCTCTTACCAAGAAATTTCTAGCCTGGAAATCTGTCGCTCAGCCTCATCTGCTCATGGCACTGCTCGCACAGGCGCACAGAGACTGGGGCTACTGGCTTACCTTGCCACCTCAAACTTCAAGCGTTGCTTAGGAGGTCTTTTCTGGGCTCATGCCGCTGCCTTAACCTGAATATGCAAACGTGTAAAGATATATCTTACCAAGAAGGGGCTAGCCTGGAAAGCTTTTGCTCAGCCTCATTTGCCCATGGCAGGGCTCGCACACACGCCCAGAGTCTGGGTCTGCTTGCTTGCCTTGCCACATGAAACTTTAAACGTAGCCCGGGTCTCTCTGCCTGGTCCATCCAGCAGCCCTCCACTGAAAAAGTGGACGTCTTGGGTTATCGCTTACTAAGAAGGGTTTAGCCTGGAAAGCTGTTGCTCAGCCTCATCTGCCCAAAGCAATGCTCGCACAGGTGCCCAGAGACTGGGGCTGCTTGCTTGCCTTGTCACCTCAAACTTCAACCGTAGCCTAGGGGATCTTTTCTGGGCGCCTGCCGCAGCCCAAACCCGAATATGCGAGCGTCTCAGTATATGTCATACCAAGAAGGGGCTAGCCTGGAAAGCTGCTGCTCAGCCTCATCTGCCCATGGCACTGCTTGCAAAGGCACCCAGAGACTGGGGCTGCTTGCTTGCCTTGCCACCTCAAACTTCAAATGTAGCCTAGGGGATCTTTGCCGGGCACCTGCCACAGCCCAGACCCGAATATACGAGCGTCTCAAGATATCTTATACCAGGAAGAGGCTAGCCTGGAAAGCTGTTTGTCCTGTGTTCGGCCAGGACAGGGTTAATTTTCACCAGAATCCAGGAAGGGGCACAGCCGGGTGGTCTGACCCAACCCCAACCTGGCCAAACAGAGTCGGGTATTCCATACCATGTGCCGTCATGCTGGGTTCCGGTGGGGGGGGCAGCACAGCGGGAACTCACTCGTGGCTCGGGAGCGCGCGGCGCCGGTCCTGTCCGGGAGAGCGGCTCTGTGCGGTTCGTTGTTGTGTTTTCTCCTTATCTGTATCGTTGTTGTTACTGTTTCCCTTTGTTTGCTGTTCTGTCAAACTGCCCTTATCCCGACCCACCCGTTTTCTGCCTCTTTCTTTCCATTCTCTTCCGCACTGTGGCGGGGGTAGGGGCGGCCGCCTGGCACTTTTGTTGCCGGCGGCAGCCAAAACCAAAACATTCAATTGGCGCCCAAGCGTGGGGCGGCGATAACGGCAGGGCTGAGCAGCGGGTGTTAAAACAGCTTTCTTAGATTTTGTTATAATTTGTTGTACGTATTTGCTGTGTTAGTTAAACAGTCGCCAGTAAAAATGTTTCTGTCTTTGATCAGATGGCTGTGGTTTTTGAATCCTTATTTGCTGTATCTGTTCGTTGCCATGCTGTTCATTACCTCGGGGAAAAGGACCAGGATGATGATTTTGCTGTACTGTCTGATATCGACTTATGATATGATGACATCACTGTGCATGAAATTAGGCTTGTATTTGCATGCGGCACTACGATCATGTCCATACCTGGGATCCTATGTCTTAGAATATGTTAATAATCAAACCCAGCCTGTGGGGAATACCGGAGGGGATTCCTTCCCCCACTTTTTCGCCCCCACTCTTTCCTTCATGCTGGTCCTAAGGGCTTTTGAGAATTTCGAGTACCCGTGGGATGCTCAGGGCAGCGCTCTCCTTTTGTTATTCCTCCTGAATGGGCTTCAGGTTTTGTTTAGGGTTAAGCAAGCAGTTAAGAACATTGTGCAGAGACCTGCCCCGGGGCCGGATAGCTGTGAGTGGCTGGGTCTGTGGGACAGCATGGGAAAGTACCTAGGGCAGTGGGCACCCCCAGTGTTTTTTAAACTCACCCCTGACCAGATACAGAATCCCGACAAACTAGTAAAATACCTGCAAAAAGTGTGCTGCCACCCTGGGAACTCCAGAGAGACACAAATCACCACAACGTGCTGGGGTCTGGCCCACGCCTACCGAGCTTCCCTGTTCAACAGTGTTCAGTTCCCTAAAGGGGAAAGGGGGGAAAACGAAGCGGCAGGCACTGCAGCTGGCACTGCCCCCCCAGCCGGCCCTGCAGCCCCTCCAGTCCAGCAGGCAGTCACAGCCCCCCCGACCGGCACCACCGCTGCTGCAGCCACTGGCGTGGTCCCGGCTCCCCCGGCGGGCATGGCAGCGGCTCCAGCCCCAGCTCCAGCTGCAGGCATCGCGGCCGAGCCCAATAACCAACCTGTGGCGGTAGCAGTCACTCCCGTAAAAGCAAAGAAAGACGCAAAGAGAGCAGATCGCTCCAGGAGGGATGACGATGAGCCAGGGTCATCGCGGGAGACAGAGACAGAGATCATCACCCGGTCCCTGTCCCTGCGCGAGCTGCGAGACATGCGGAAAGATTTCAGCCGCCACCCTGGCGAGCACATTGTCACCTGACTGCTGCGGTGCTGGGATAACGGGGCCAGCAGCTTGGAATTAGAGGGCAAGGAAGCCAAGCAGCTGGGATCCCTGGCCAGGGATGGGGGCATTGACAAGGCCATTGGGAAGAAGGAACAAGTCCTCAGCCTCTGGAGGAGACTTCTGTCAGGCGTGAGGGAGAGGTACCCCTTCAGTGACGATTTTGTATGCTATCCTGGCAAGTGGACCAATATGGAAAGGGGCATTCAGTACTTGAGAGAATTAACTGTGCGGGAGATGGTTTACTGTGAACCAGACAATGAGCAGGTACCCACAGACCCAGATGAAGTCCAGTGCACAGCATCTATGTGGAGGAAGTTTGTGCGGAGCGCACCATCCTCATATGCCAACTCACTGGCAGTAGTAAACTGGAAAGGTAAAGAGGCACCAACAGTGGATGAGGTGGCTGTCAGACTCCGGCAATACGAGGAAAGTCTCTCTTTCTCCCTTGTCTCAGCTGTTAATAAATTGTCCCGGCAGTTCCAGCAATTCAAAGAGGATATGTCCTACTCCCCACCTGTGCGGGCCTGCATCTCGGCTATTAGGGGCAAGTGTTTCTCTGCTCAGGAGAGGGAATACAGAGGCTACACACCACGGGGCACCCTGTGGTTTTACCTGCGTGACCACGGAGAGGACATGAGGAAGTGGGATGGAAAACCCACCTCAAGTCTAGAGGCACGAGTACGTGAGTTGCGAGGTAAAACAATCACCAAAGGGGATTCTCTTAGGAAAAATGCCGCTCCAGTTGCCAGAAGCCAGCTCTCCAGGCCAGGTAGGCAGTTTGATCTTGATTCCGATCCTCTGGAGGGGACCTCCAAGTCATTTTCACAGCAGGTGAGCAGCAAATTCTCTGACCAGGATTAGAGGGGCCCTGCCTCCAGCCAGGTGGAGGGAAGGGACAACCGTGTTTATTGGACGGTGTGGATTCGGTGGCCTGGCACGTCAGATCCACAAGAGTATAAAGCTCTAGTGGACACTGGTGCACAGTGTACCTTAATGCCATCAGATTTCAAAGGGTCAGAGTCCATTTGCATTTCGGGAGTGACAGGGGGGTCCCAAGAGCTGAGTGTATTGGAGGCTGAAGTGAGCCTCACTGGGCAGGAGTGGCAGAAACACCCCATTGTCACTGGCCCCGAGGCTCCGTGCATCCTTGGGATAGACTATCTTAGGAGAGGCTATTTCAAGGACCCAAAGGGGTATCGGTGGGCTTTTGGCATAGCTACTTTGGAGACGGAAGAAATTAAACAGCTGTCCATTTTGCCTGGTCTCTCGGAGGATCCTTCCGTTGTGGGGTTGCTGAGGGTTGAAGAACAACAGGTGCCAATCGCGACCACAACGGTGCACCGGCGACAGTATCGTACCAACCGAGACTCCCTTCTCCCCATTCATCAGCTGATCCGCCAGCTGGAGAGTCAAGGAGTGATCAGTAAAACTCGCTCACCCTTTAATAGTCCCATATGGCCAGTGAGAAAATCTACTGGAGAGTGGAGACTGACAACAGACTACCGTGGCCTGAATGAAGTCACACCACCGCTGAGTGCTGCCGTGCCAGACATGCTAGAACTTCAATATCAGCTGGAGTCAAAGGCAGCCAAGTGGTATGCGACAATTGACATTGCTAATGCATTCTTCTCCATCCCTTTGGCAGTAGAGTGCAGGCCACAGTTTGCTTTCACCTGGAGGGGCGTTCAGTACACCTGGAATCGACTGCCCCAGGGGTGGAAACACAGTCCCACCATTTGCCATGGACTAATCCAGACTGCACTGGAAAAGGGTGAAGCTCCAGAACATCTGCAGTACATCGATGACATCATTGTATGGGGTGACAGAGCGGAGGAAGTTTTTGAGAAAGGGGAGAAAATAGTTCAGATCCTTCTGAAAGCCGGTTTCGCCAAGAGCGAAGTAAAGTCAAGGGACCTGCGCAAGAGATCCAGTTTTTGGGAATAAAATGGCAGGATGGGCGCCGTCAAATCCCAATGGATGTCATCAACAAAATAGCAGCTATGTCTCCACCAACCAGCAAAAAGGAAGCACAGGCCTTCCTGGGTGTTGTGGGGTTTTGGAGGATGCACATCCCAAATTACAGCCAAATTGTAAGTCCTCTGTACCACGTGACCCAGAAGAAGAATGATTTTGATGGGGCCCTGAGCAACGACAGGCATTTGAACAGATTAAACGGGAGATAGTGCATGCCGTAGCCCTTGGTCCAGTCCGGTCAGGGCAAGATGTTAAAAACGTGCTCTACACCGCAGCCGGGGAGAATGGCCCAACCTGGAGTCTCTGACAGAAAATACCAGGGGAGACTCGAGGTCGACCCCTGGGGTTTTGGAGCCGGGGATACAAAGGATCCAAGGCCTGCTATACTCCCACAGAAAAAGAGATTCTGGCAGCATATGAAGGCGTTGGAGCTGCTTCAGAAGTGGTCGGCACTGAAGCACAGCTCCTCCTAGCACCACGATTGCTGGTCCTGGGCTGGATGTTCAAAGAGAGGGTCCCCTCTACGCATCATGCCACCGATGCTACGTGGAGTAAGTGGGTCGCGCTGATCACCCAGCATGCCCGAATGGGAAACCCCAGTCGCCCAGGAATTCTGGAGGTAATCATGGACTGGCCAGAAGGCAAAGATTTTGGAGCATCGCCAGAGGAGGAGGTGACACGTGCTGAAGAGGCCCCACTGTATAACCAGCTGCCAGAAGATAAGAAACAGTATGCCCTGTTCACGGATGGGTCCTGTCGCATTGTGGGGAAGCAGCGGAGGTGGAAGGCTGCTGTATGGAGCCCTACACGACAAGTCGCAGAAACTGCCGAGGGAGAAGGTGAGTCAAGCCAGTTTGCAGAGGTGAAAGCCATCCAGCTGGCTTTAGACATTGCCAGTCGAGAGAAGTGGCCAGTGCTCTATCTTTACACCGACTCTTGGATGGTGGCCAATGCCTTGTGGGGGTGGCTGCAGCAATGGAAGAAGAACAACTGGCAGCGCAGAGGCAAACCTATCTGGGCTGCCCCATTGTGGCAAGATATTGCTGCCCTTCTGGAGCAGTTGGCTGTAAAAGTCCGTCACGTGGACGCCCACGTCCCTAGGAGTCAGGCCACTGAGGAACATCAAAACAACCACCAGGTAGATCAGGCTGCTAAGATTGAAGTGGCTCAGGTGGATCTGGACTGGCAACATAAGGGTGAACTGTTTATAGCTCGGTGGGCCCATGACACCTCGGGCCACCAAGGAAGAGACGCGACATACAGATGGGCTCGTGACCGAGGGGTTGACTTGACCGTGGACACTATCGCACAGGTTATCCATGAATGTGAGACATGCGCTGCAATCAAGCAAGCCAGGCGGGTAAAGCCTCAGTGGTATGGAGGACGATGGCTAAAATATAAATATGGGGAGGCTTGGCAGATTGACTACATCACACTGCCACAAACCCGCCAAGGCAAGCGCTATGTGCTCACAATGGTGGAGGCCACCACCGGATGGCTGGAAACCTACCCTGTGCCCCATGCCACCGCCCGGAATACCATCCTGGGCCTGGAAAAACAAGTCCTGTGGCGACATGGCACTCCCGAAAGAACTGAGTCGGACAACGGGACTCATTTTCGCAACAGCCTCATAGACACCTGGGCCAAAGAACACGGTATTGAGTGGGTGTATCACATCCCCTACCATGCACCAGCCTCCGGAAAGATCGAACGTTACAATGGGCTGCTAAAAACCACTTTGAGGGCAATGGGGCGGTGGGACTTTCAAAAATTGGGATACCCATTTAGCAAAGGCCACCTGGTTGGTTAACACCAGGGGATCCACCAACCGGGCTGGTCCTGCCCAGTCAAAACCTCAGCGCCCCGTAGAAGGAGATAAAGTCCCTGTAGTGCACACGCGGAACATGTTAGGGAAGACAGTCTGGGTTAGTCCTGCCTCGGGCAAAGGCAAGCCCGTCCACGGGACTGCTTTTGCTCAAGGACCTGGGTGTACCTGGTGGGTAATGCGGAAGGATGGGGAAGTCCGATGTGTACCTCATGGGGATTTGATTTTGGGTGAAAATAGTCCATAAATAAATTGTATAAAGTTAATTGTTAAATAACCCTGTCACTGTCTGTTATCACTGTTATAATTGTTATATTTTGAACCAGTAGTAGCATAGTAAGAATCGTCCAGATTAAAGAAAGATGAACTTTTTTTTTTTTTTTTTTTTTTTTTTTTTGATGAAAACCTAGCAGAGCACAGCGATGATGGAACTGGACCTGGTTTTCAACAACTGGCACCCAGCAACTTCATCGAGATCGATGTCTCCAACCTGCAGACTGTGGGCACGGGCCGCACCAGATACATCAACCGTGAGCTCCAGATGCAGCAAGTGACCGCCCACCACCACACATCACCTCTCCTGCCACGGAAGACCATTACAACAGATGGATTAAGTGTACTAAATGGACACTTTAGAGTGATGATCCATAGACTAAGGTAACGATATCTGGAGACAGGAGAAGTGGTGGTGATCAACTGGACAATGGGGGACCCGGGCACGACGTAGATGGTATGGAATAAGGGGTGGATAATGTCCTTGGTTTGGCCAGGACAGGGTTAATTTTCACCAGAATCCAGGAAGGGGCACAGCCGGGTGGTCTGACCCAACCCCAACCTGGCCAAACAGAGCCGGGTATTCCATACCATGTGCCGTCATGCTGGGTTCCGGTGGGGGGGACGGCGCGTTGGGAACTCACTCGCGGCTCGGGAGCGCGTGGCGCCGGTCCGGTTAGGGAGAGTGGCTCTGAGGCTTGTGCGGTACGTTGTTGTGTTTTCTCCTTATCTGTTCTGTCAAACTGCCCTTAACCCGACCCACCGGTTTTCTGCCTCTTTCTTTCAATTCTCTTCCGCACCGCGGCGGGGAGGGGCAGCCGCGTGCACTTTTGTTGCAGGCGGCAGCCGAAACGAAAACACTTTTCCTCAGCCTCATCTGCCCATGGCACTGCTCGCACAGGCACCCAGAGACTGGGGCTGCTTGCTTGCCTTGCCAGCTCAAACTACAAACGTATCCTATAGGGTCCTTGGCAAGGGCCTCTGGCAAACCTGACCCGAATATGCGAACGTCTCAGGATATCTCTTACCAAGAAGGGGCTAGCCTTGAAAGCTGTTGCTCAGCATCATCTGCCCATGGCACTGCTCGCACAGGCACACAGAGACTGGGACTGCTTGCTTGCCTTGCAAACTCAAACTTCAAACGTAATCAGGGGTTCCCTGACAGTTGCCTCCAGCAGACCTGCACCGAAATTGCGAACGTCTGCAGATAGCTTCCACCCAGAGCGGGCTAGCCCGGAAAGCTGTTGCTCAGCCTCCTCTGCCCATGGCACTGCTCGCACAGGTGCACAGAGACTGGGGCTGCTTGCTTGCCTTGCCACCTAAAACTTCCAACGTATCCAGGGGCTCCTTGCCCAGTCCCTGCAGCAGCCCCGCAGCGAAAATGCGAACGCCTCTGGTTATCTCTTACCAAGAAGGGGCTAGCCAGGAAAGCTGTTGATCAGCCTCATCTGCTCGTGGCAGTGCTTGCACAGGTGCTCAGACACTGGGGCTGCTTGCTTGCCTTGCCGTCTCAAACTTCAGATGTATTCCATGGAGTTCTTGACGTGGGCCTCTCGCAGCCCTGACATGAATATGCGAATGTCTCAGGATATCACTTAACAAGAAAGGGTTAGCCTGGAAAGCTGTTGCTCAGCCTCTTCTGCCCATGGCACTGCTCGCAAAGATGCACAGAGATTGAGGGTGCTTTCTTGCCTTGCCACCTCAAAGTTCAAATGTAGCCTAGGGGGTCCTTACCGGGCGCCTCCCACAGTCCTGACCCGAATATGCACGCGTCTCACTATATCTCTTACCAAAAGAGGCTAGCCTTGAAAGCTGTAGCTCAGCCTCATCTACCCATGGCACTGCTCGCACAGGCGCCCAGAGACTGGGGCTGCTTGCTTACCTTGCCACTTCAAACTTCAAACATTACCCGGGGGTCACTTCCGGGTGCCTCCAGCAGCCGTGCACCAAATATGCGAACGTCTCCAGATAGCTCGCACCCAGAAGGGGCTAGCCTGGAAAGCTGTTGCTCAGCCTCATCTGCCCATGGCACTGCTCGCACAGGCGCACAGAGACTGGGGCTGCTTGTTTGCCTTGCCACCTCAAACTTCAAACGTATCCTTGGGGATCTTTACCGTGCCCCTCCCACAGCCCTAACCTTAATATGCGAATGTCTCGGTATATCTATTACCGAGAAGGGGCTAGGCTGGAAAGCTGTTGCTCAGCCTCATCTGCCCATGGCACTGCTCGCACAGGTGCACAGGGACTGGGGCTCCTTGCTTACCTTGCCACCACAAACTTCAAATTTAACCAGTGGTTCCCTGACAGTTGCCTCCAGCAGCCCTGCAACGAATATCCGAACGTCTCAGGATGTCTCTTACCATGAAGGAGCTAGCCTGGAAAGTTATTGCAGAGTCTCATCTGCCCATGGCACTGCTTGCAAAGGCTCCCAGCGTTTCGGGCTCCTTGCTTGCCTTGCCACCTCAGTCTTCAGTCGTAACCAGGGGGTCCCTGACGGATGCCTGCAGCAGACCTGCACTGAAGATGCGAACGTCTCAGGACATCCCTTACCAAGGAGGGGCTAGTGTGAAAGCTGTTGCTCAGCCTCATCTGCCCATGGCACTGCTCACACAGTCGCACAGAGAATAGGGCTGCTTGCTTGCCTTGCCACCTGAAACTTCAGACGTATCCTGGGGCTCCGTGCCTGGTCCCTCCAGCAGCCCTGCACAAAAAATGCGAACGCCACTATTTATCTATTACCATAAAGGTGTTAGCCTGGAAAGCTGTTGCTCAGCCTCATCTACCCATGGCACTGACCGCACAGACACACAGAGACTAGGGTTGCTTGCTTGCCTTGCCACCTCAAACTTCAAACGTATCCTTGGGGGTCCTTGCCGGGCCCCTCCCACAGCCCTAACATTAATATGCGAATGCCTCGGGATATCTCTTACCAAGAAGGGGCTAGCCTGGAAAGGTGTTGCTCAGCCTCTTCTGCCCATGGCACTGCTCGCACAGACACACAGAGACTGGGGGTGCTTGCTTGCCTTGCCACCTCAAACTTCAAACGTATACATGTGGTCCCTGCTGGTTGCCTCCAGCAGCCCTGACCCGAATAGGCGAACTTCTCCAAATAGCTTCCACCCAGAAGGGGTGAGCCTGGAAAGCTGTTGCTCAGCCTCATCTGCCCATGGCACAGGTTACACAGGCGACCAGAGTCTGGGGCTGCTTGCTTGCCTTGCCACCACAATCTTCAAACGTACCCAGGGGGTCCCTGACGGGTGCCTTTAGCAGCCCTGCAAAGAATATGCAAGTGTCTCCAGATACCTCGCATCCAGAACGGGCTAGCCTGGAAAGCTGTTACTCAGCCTCATCTGCCCGTGGCACTGCTTGCACAGATGCACAGAGACTGGGGCTGCTTGCTTGCCTTGCCACCTCAAACTTCAAACGTATCCCGGGGCTCCCTGCCCGGTCCCTCCAGTAGCCCTGCACTGAAAATGCAAACGCCTCATGTTATCTATTACAGAGAAGGGACTAGCATTGAAAACTGTTGCTCACCCTCATCTTCCCATGGCACTGCTCGCACAGGTGCACAGAGACTGGTGTATCTTGATTCCTTTTTCACCTTAAACTTCAAACGTAGCCAGGGGTCTTTGTCAGGCGCCTGCCACAGCCCTGACCTGAATATGCGAATGTCTCAGCATATCTCTTACTAAGAAGGCTATAACCTGGAAAGTTGTTGTTAAGCCTCATCTGCCCATGGCACTGCTCGCACAGGCGCTCAGAGACTGGGGCTGCTTGGTTGCCTTGACACCTCAAACTTCAAACCTAACCGAGGGGGTTGTTGCCGTGCACCTCCCACAGACCTGACCCGACTATGCGAATGACTCAGGATATCTCTTACTAAAATTTCTAGCCTGGAAAGCTGTTACTCAGCCTCATCTGCCCATGGCACTGCTCGTAGAGGTGCAGATAGACTGGAGAATGCTTCCTTAACTTGCCATCTCAAACTTCAGACGTCCCGGGGATCCCTACCGAGGGCCTCCAGCAGCCTTGCCCCAAATGGTAGAATGTCTTCAGATAGCTCTCATCCAGAAGGGGCTAGCCTGCAAAGCTGTTGCTCAGCCTCATCTGCCCATGGCACTGCTCGCACAGGCGCACAGAGACTGGTGTTTCTTGCTTAAATTGTCACGTCAAAAATCAAATGTAGCCTAGGGGTCCCTGCCAGGTTCTTCCAGCAGCCCTGCACCGAAGGTGTGAATGTCTCCAGATAGCTCGCACCCAGAAGGGGCTAGCCTGGTAAGCTTTTGCTCAGCGTCATCTGCCCATGGCACTGGTCACACAGGCCCTCAGGGACTGGGGCTGCTCCCTTGCCTTGTCACCTCAAACTTCAAACGTAGCCTAGGAGGTTTTTTCGGGCGTCTGCCGCAACCCTGACCCGAATATGCGAGCGTCTCCAGACATCTCACACGCTGAAAGGGCTAGCCTGGAAAGCTGTTGCTCAGCCTCATCTGCCCATGGCTCTTGTCGCAACAGGCGCACAGAGACTGGGGCTACTTGCTTGCCCTGCCACCTAAAACTTGAAACCTAGCCTAGGATGTCTTTGCCGGGCACCTCCCACAGACCTGACCCGAATATGCGAACGCCTCAGCATATATTGTGCCAAAATTGTTAAGCCTGGAAAGCAGTTTCTCAGCCTCATCTGCCCATGGCACTGCTCGCACATATGCACAGAGACTGAGAATGCTTGCTTGCCTTGCCACCTCAAACTTTAAAGGTAGCCTAGGGGTCCCTGCCGGGTGCCTCAGGCAGCCGTGCAACGAAGGTGTGAACGTCTCCAAGTAGCTCGCACCCCGAAGGAGCTAGCCTGCAAAGCTGTTGCTCAGCCTCATCTGCCCATGGTTCTGCTCACACAGGTGCACAGAGACTGGGGCTGCTTGCTTGATTTGCCACCTCAAACCTAACACGTAGCATAACAGGTTTTTTCCGGGCGCCTGCCGCAAACCTGACCCGAGCATGCGAGCGTCTCAAGATATCTCTTACCAAGAAGAGGCTAGCCTGGAAAGCTGTTGCTCAGCCTCATCTGCCCATGGTTCTGCTTGCACAGGCTCCCAGAGACTGGTGTATCTTGCTTCCTTTGCCACCTCAAACTTCAAACGTAGCCTAGGGGGTCCTTGGCAGGGGCCTCTCGCAGCCCTAACCTGAATATGCGAACATATCAGGATATCACTTACCAAGAAGGGGCTAGCCTGGAAAGCTGTTTCTCAGCCTCATCTGCCCATGGCACTTCTCGCACAGGTGCACAGAGACTGGGGCTGCTTGCTTGCCTTGCCACCTCAAACTTCAAACGTAGCCTAGGGGGTCCTTGCTCGGCGTCTACCGCAGCCCGGACCTAAATACGCGAACGTCTCAGGATATCTCTTTACCAAGAAGGGGTAGACTGTAAAGCATTTGCACAGTCTTATCTGCCCATGCAACTGCTCGCACAGATGCACAGAGACTGGGGTTTCTTACTTGTACTGCCACATCAAACTTGAAACGTACCCTAAGAGGTTGTTTCTGGGAGCCCTCCGCAACCCTGACCTTAATATGCGAACGTCTCAGAAGATCTCTTACCAAGAAGGGGCTAGCCTGGAAAGCTGTTGCTCAGCCTCATCTGCCCATGGCACTGGTCGCACAGGCGCACACAGACTGGGGCTGCTTGCGTGCCTTGCCACCTTAAACTTCAAACGTACCCTAGGGGGTCTTTGCCGTACCCCTCCCACAGCCCTGACCCGAATATGCGAAAGTCTCAGGATATCTCTTACCAAGAAGGGGCTACCCTGTAAAGCTGTTGCTCAGCCTCATCTGCCTATGGCACTGCTTGCACATGCGTCCAGAGTCTGGGGCTGCTTGCTTGCCTTGCCAACTCAAACTTCAAACGTAGCCCGGAGCTCCCTGCACAGTCCCTCCAGCAGCCCTGCACCGAAAATGCGAACGTCTCAGAATGTCCCTTACCAAGAAGGGGCTAGCCTGGAAAGTTCTTCCTCAGCCTCATCTGCCCATGGCACTGCTTGCACAGGTGCACAGAGACTGGGGCTGCTTGCTTGCCTTGCTTACTCAGACTTCAAACCTATCTGGGGGTCACTACCGGGTGCCTCCAGCAGACCTGAACCGAAGGTGCGAAAGTCTCCAGATAGTTTCCACCGAGAAGGTGCTAGCCTGGAAAGCTGTTCCTCAGCATCATCTGCCCATGACACTGCTCACACAGGCGCACAGAGAATGGGGCTGCTTGCTAGCCTTGCCACCTCAAACTTCAAATGTAGCCTAGGGGTTCTTTGCCTGGCGCCTGCCGCACCCCTGTCCCAAGTACGTGAGCGTCTCAGGATATAATTTACCCAGAAGGGGCTAGCCTTGAAAGCTGTTGCTCAGCCTCATCTGCCCATGGCACTTCTCGCACAGATGCATAGAGAATGGGGCTACTTGCTTGCCTTGCCACCTCAAACTTCAAATGTAGCCTAGGGGGTACTTGCCGGGCCCGCCCACAGCCCTGACATTAATAGGCGAACGTCTCAGCATGTCTCTTACCAAGAAGGGGCTACCCTGGAAAGCTATTGCTCAGCCTCATCTGTCCATGGCACTGCTCACACAGGCGCAAACAGACTGGGGCTTCTTGCTTGCCTTGCTACCTCAAAATTCACAAGTATCCTAGTGAGTGATTGCAGGACGCCTCCTGTAGCCCTGACCCGAAAATGCGCGCGTCTCACTATATCTCTTACCAAAAAGGGGCTAGCCTGGAGATCTGTTGCTCAGCCTCATCTGCCCATGGCACTGCTCGCACAGGCACCCAGAGACTGGGGCTGCTTGCTTGCCTTGCCAGCTCAAACTACAAACGTATCCTATAGGGTCCTTGGCAATGGCCTCTGGCAAACCTGACCCGAATATGCGAACGTCTCAGGATATCTCTTACCAAGAAGGGGCTAGCCTTGAAAGCTGTTGCTCAGCATCATCTGCCCATGGCACTGCTCGCACAGGCACACAGAGACTGGGACTGCTTGCTTGCCTTGCAAACTCAAACTTCAAACGTAATCAGGGGTTCCCTGACAGTTGCCTCCAGCAGACCTGCACCGAAATTGCGAACGTCTGCAGATAGCTTCCACCCAGAGCGGGCTAGCCCGGAAAGCTGTTGCTCAGCCTCCTCTGCCCATGGCACTGCTCGCACAGGTGCACAGAGACTGGGGCTGCTTGCTTGCCTTGCCACCTAAAACTTCCAACGTATCCAGGGGCTCCTTGCCCAGTCCCTGCAGCAGCCCCGCAGCGAAAATGCGAACGCCTCTGGTTATCTCTTACCAAGAAGGGGCTAGCCAGGAAAGCTATTGATCAGCCTCATCTGCTCGTGGCAGTGCTTGCACAGGTGCTCAGACACTGGGGCTGCTTGCTTGCCTTGCCGTCTCAAACTTCAGATGTATTCTATGGAGTTCTTGACGTGGGCCTCTCGCAGCCCTGACATGAATATGCGAATGTCTCAGGATATCACTTAACAAGAAAGGGTTAGCCTGGAAAGCTGTTGCTCAGCCTCTTCTGCCCATGGCACTGCTCGCAAAGATGCACAGAGATTGAGGGTGCTTTCTTGCCTTGCCACCTCAAAGTTCAAATGTAGCCTAGGGGGTCCTTACCGGGCGCCTCCCACAGTCCTGACCCGAATATGCGCGCGTCTCACTATATCTCTTACCAAAAGAGGCTAGCCTTGAAAGCTGTAGCTCAGCCTCATCTACCCATGGCACTGCTCGCACAGGCGCCCAGAGACTGGGGCTGCTTGCTTACCTTGCCACTTCAAACTTCAAACATTACCCGGGGGTCACTTCCGGGTGCCTCCAGCAGCCGTGCACCAAATATGCGAACGTCTCCAGATAGCTCGCACCCAGAAGGGGCTAGCCTGGAAAGCTGTTGCTCAGCCTCATCTGCCCATGGCACTGCTCGCACAGGCGCACAGAGACTGGGGCTGCTTGTTTGCCTTGCCACCTCAAACTTCAAACGTATCCTTGGGGATCTTTGCCGTGCCCCTCCCACAGCCCTAACCTTAATATGCGAATGTCTCGGTATATCTATTACCGAGAAGGGGCTAGGCTGGAAAGCTGTTGCTCAGCCTCATCTGCCCATGGCACTGCTCGCACAGGTGCACAGGGACTGGGGCTCCTTGCTTACCTTGCCACCACAAACTTCAAATTTAACCAGTGGTTCCCTGACAGTTGCCTCCAGCAGCCCTGCAACGAATATGCGAACGTCTCAGGATGTCTCTTACCATGAAGGAGCTAGCCTGGAAAGTTATTGCAGAGTCTCATCTGCCCATGGCACTGCTTGCAAAGGCTCCCAGCGTTTCGGGCTCCTTGCTTGCCTTGCCACCTCAGTCTTCAGTCGTAACCAGGGGGTCCCTGACGGATGCCTGCAGCAGACCTGCACTGAAGATGCGAACGTCTCAGGACATCCCTTACCAAGGAGGGGCTAGTGTGAAAGCTGTTGCTCAGCCTCATCTGCCCATGGCACTGCTCACACAGTCGCACAGAGAATAGGGCTGCTTGCTTGCCTTGCCACCTGAAACTTCAGACGTATCCTGGGGCTCCGTGCCTGGTCCCTCCAGCAGCCCTGCACAAAAAATGCGAACGCCACTATTTATCTATTACCATAAAGGTGTTAGCCTGGAAAGCTGTTGCTCAGCCTCATCTACCCATGGCACTGACCGCACAGACACACAGAGACTAGGGTTGCTTGCTTGCCTTGCCACCTCAAACTTCAAACGTATCCTTGGGGGTCCTTGCCGGGCCCCTCCCACAGCCCTAACATTAATATGCGAATGCCTCGGGATATCTCTTACCAAGAAGGGGCTAGCCTGGAAAGGTGTTGCTCAGCCTCTTCTGCCCATGGCACTGCTCGCACAGACACACAGAGACTGGGGGTGCTTGCTTGCCTTGCCACCTCAAACTTCAAACGTATACATGTGGTCCCTGCTGGTTGCCTCCAGCAGCCCTGACCCGAATAGGCGAACTTCTCCAAATAGCTTCCACCCAGAAGGGGTGAGCCTGGAAAGCTGTTGCTCAGCCTCATCTGCCCATGGCACAGGTTACACAGGCGACCAGAGTCTGGGGCTGCTTGCTTGCCTTGCCACCACAATCTTCAAACGTACCCAGGGGGTCCCTGACGGGTGCCTTTAGCAGCCCTGCAAAGAATATGCAAGTGTCTCCAGATACCTCGCATCCAGAACGGGCTAGCCTGGAAAGCTGTTACTCAGCCTCATCTGCCCGTGGCACTGCTTGCACAGATGCACAGAGACTGGGGCTGCTTGCTTGCCTTGCCACCTCAAACTTCAAACGTATCCCGGGGCTCCCTGCCCGGTCCCTCCAGTAGCCCTGCACTGAAAATGCAAACGCCTCATGTTATCTATTACAGAGAAGGGACTAGCATTGAAAACTGTTGCTCACCCTCATCTTCCCATGGCACTGCTCGCACAGGTGCACAGAGACTGGTGTATCTTGATTCCTTTTTCACCTTAAACTTCAAACGTAGCCAGGGGTCTTTGTCAGGCGCCTGCCACAGCCCTGACCTGAATATGCGAATGTCTCAGCATATCTCTTACTAAGAAGGCTATAGCCTGGAAAGTTGTTGTTAAGCCTCATCTGCCCATGGCACTGCTCGCACAGGCGCTCAGAGACTGGGGCTGCTTGGTTGCCTTGACACCTCAAACTTCAAACCTAACCGAGGGGGTTGTTGCCGTGCACCTCCCACAGACCTGACCCGACTATGCGAATGACTCAGGATATCTCTTACTAAAATTTCTAGCCTGGAAAGCTGTTACTCAGCCTCATCTGCCCATGGCACTGCTCGTAGAGGTGCAGATAGACTGGAGAATGCTTCCTTAACTTGCCATCTCAAACTTCAGACGTCCCGGGGATCCCTACCGAGGGCCTCCAGCAGCCTTGCCCCAAATGGTAGAATGTCTTCAGATAGCTCTCATCCAGAAGGGGCTAGCCTGCAAAGCTGTTGCTCAGCCTCATCTGCCCATGGCACTGCTCGCACAGGCGCACAGAGACTGGTGTTTCTTGCTTAAATTGTCACGTCAAAAATCAAATGTAGCCTAGGGGTCCCTGCCAGGTTCTTCCAGCAGCCCTGCACCGAAGGTGTGAATGTCTCCAGATAGCTCGCACCCAGAAGGGGCTAGCCTGGTAAGCTTTTGCTCAGCATCATCTGCCCATGGCACTGGTCACACAGGCCCTCAGGGACTGGGGCTGCTCCCTTGCCTTGTCACCTCAAACTTCAAACGTAGCCTAGGAGGTTTTTTCGGGCGTCTGCCGCAACCCTGACCCGAATATGCGAGCGTCTCCAGACATCTCACACGCTGAAAGGGCTAGCCTGGAAAGCTGTTGCTCAGCCTCATCTGCCCATGGCTCTTGTCGCAACAGGCGCACAGAGACTGGGGCTACTTGCTTGCCCTGCCACCTAAAACTTGAAACCTAGCCTAGGATGTCTTTGCCGGGCACCTCCCACAGACCTGACCCGAATATGCGAACGCCTCAGCATATATTGTGCCAAAATTGTTAAGCCTGGAAAGCAGTTTCTCAGCCTCATCTGCCCATGGCACTGCTCGCACATATGCACAGAGACTGAGAATGCTTGCTTGCCTTGCCACCTCAAACTTTAAAGGTAGCCTAGGGGTCCCTGCCGGGTGCCTCAGGCAGCCGTGCAACGAAGGTGTGAACGTCTCCAAGTAGCTCGCACCCCGAAGGAGCTAGCCTGCAAAGCTGTTGCTCAGCCTCATCTGCCCATGGTTCTGCTCACACAGGTGCACAGAGACTGGGGCTGCTTGCTTGATTTGCCACCTCAAACCTAACACGTAGCATAACAGGTTTTTTCCGGGCGCCTGCCGCAAACCTGACCCGAGCATGCGAGCGTCTCAAGATATCTCTTACCAAGAAGAGGCTAGCCTGGAAAGCTGTTGCTCAGCCTCATCTGCCCATGGTTCTGCTTGCACAGGCTCCCAGAGACTGGTGTATCTTGCTTCCTTTGCCACCTCAAACTTCAAACGTAGCCTAGGGGGTCCTTGGCAGGGGCATCTCGCAGCCCTAACCTGAATATGCGAACATATCAGGATATCACTTACCAAGAAGGGGCTAGCCTGGAAAGCTGTTTCTCAGCCTCATCTGCCCATGGCACTTCTCGCACAGGTGCACAGAGACTGGGGCTGCTTGCTTGCCTTGCCACCTCAAACTTCAAACGTAGCCTAGGGGGTCCTTGCTCGGCGTCTACCGCAGCCCGGACCTAAATACGCGAACATCTCAGGATATCTCTTTACCAAGAAGGGGTAGACTGTAAAGCATTTGCACAGTCTTATCTGCCCATGCAACTGCTCGCACAGACGCACAGAGACTGGGGTTTCTTACTTGTACTGCCACATCAAACTTGAAACGTACCCTAAGAGGTTGTTTCTGGGAGCCCTCCGCAACCCTGACCTTAATATGCGAACGTCTCAGAAGATCTCTTACCAAGAAGGGGCTAGCCTGGAAAGCTGTTGCTCAGCCTCATCTGCCCATGGCACTGGTCGCACAGGCGCACACAGACTGGGGCTGCTTGCGTGCCTTGCCACCTTAAACTTCAAACGTACCCTAGGGGGTCTTTGCCGTACCCCTCCCACAGCCCTGACCCGAATATGCGAAAGTCTCAGGATATCTCTTACCAAGAAGGGGCTACCCTGTAAAGCTGTTGCTCAGCCTCATCTGCCTATGGCACTGCTTGCACATGCGTCCAGAGTCTGGGGCTGCTTGCTTGCCTTGCCAACTCAAACTTCAAACGTAGCCCGGAGCTCCCTGCACAGTCCCTCCAGCAGCCCTGCACCGAAAATGCGAACGTCTCAGAATGTCCCTTACCAAGAAGGGGCTAGCCTGGAAAGTTCTTCCTCAGCCTCATCTGCCCATGGCACTGCTTGCACAGGTGCACAGAGACTGGGGCTGCTTGCTTGCCTTGCTTACTCAGACTTCAAACCTATCTGGGGGTCACTACCGGGTGCCTCCAGCAGACCTGAACCGAAGGTGCGAAAGTCTCCAGATAGTTTCCACCGAGAAGGTGCTAGCCTGGAAAGCTGTTCCTCAGCATCATCTGCCCATGACACTGCTCACACAGGCGCACAGAGAATGGGGCTGCTTGCTAGCCTTGCCACCTCAAACTTCAAATGTAGCCTAGGGGTTCTTTGCCTGGCGCCTGCCGCACCCCTGTCCCAAGTACGTGAGCGTCTCAGGATATAATTTACCCAGAAGGGGCTAGCCTTGAAAGCTGTTGCTCAGCCTCATCTGCCCATGGCACTTCTC
This sequence comes from Opisthocomus hoazin, assembly GCF_030867145.1. Classification (NCBI taxonomy): domain Eukaryota; kingdom Metazoa; phylum Chordata; class Aves; order Opisthocomiformes; family Opisthocomidae; genus Opisthocomus; species Opisthocomus hoazin. The sequence goes on from NC_134453.1 coordinate 16,254,021, forward strand.
GCACAGATGCATAGAGAAAGGGGCTGCTTGCTTGCCTTGCCACCTCAAACTTCAAATGTAGCCTAGGGGGTACTTGCCGGGCCCGCCCACAGCCCTGACATTAATAGGCGAACGTCTCAGCATGTCTCTTACCAAGAAGGGGCTACCCTGGAAAGCTATTGCTCAGCCTCATCTGTCCATGGCACTGCTCACACAGGCGCAAACAGACTGGGGCTTCTTGCTTGCCTTGCTACCTCAAAATTCACAAGTATCCTAGTGAGTGATTGCAGGACGCCTCCTGTAGCCCTGACCCGAAAATGCGCGCGTCTCACTATATCTCTTACCAAAAAGGGGCTAGCCTGGAGATCTGTTGCTCAGCCTCATCTGCTCATGGCACTGCTCACACAGGCGCCCAGAGACTGGGGCTGCTTTCTTGCCTTGCCACCTCAAACTTCAAACGTATCCATGTGGTCCCTGCTGGTTGCCTCCAGGAGCCATCATTGGAATAGGCGAACGTCTCCAGATAGCTCCCACCCAGAAAGGGGCTAGCCTGGAAAGCTGTTGCTCAGCCTCATCTGCCCATGGCATTGCTTGCACAGGTGCTCAGAAACTGGAGCTTCTAGCTTGCCTTGCCACCTCAATCTTGAAACGTATCTTGGGGATCCCTGCCGCGTGCCTCCAGCAGACCTGCACCAAAAAAGCAAATCCCTCAAGTTATCTATTATCAAGAAGGGGTTAATCTTTAACGCTATTGCTCAGCCTCATCTGCTCATGGCATTGCTTGCACAGGTGCTCAGACACTGGGGCTCCTAGCTTGCCTTGCCACCTCAGTCTTGAAACGTATCTTGGTTATTCCTGATCCCTCCAGCAGACCTGCTCCAAAAAAGCGAAAATCTCCATATAGTTTCCATCCAGTAGGCGCTAGCCTTGAAAGCTGTTGCTCAGCCTCATCTGCCCATGGCACTGCTCACACAGAGGCACAGATACTGGGGCTGCTTGCTTGCCTTTCCACCTTGTCCTGGGTTTGACCAGGCCAGGGTTAATTTTCACCGGACTCCAGGAAGGGGCACAGCTGGGGAGTGGGGGTTGACCCCACCGGGGCAAACAGAGCCCGGTATTCCATACCATGTGACGTCGCGCTGGGTTCCGTTGTGGGGGGGGCGGCGCGGCGGGAACTCACTCGTGGCTTAGGGGCCGCGGCGCCGGTGCTGTTCGGGAGAGCGGCTGTCTGGGTCGTACGGTTCGTTGCTGTGTTTTCTCTTTATCTGTATAGTTGTTGTTGCTGTTTCCTCTGTTTGCTGTTCTGTTAAACTGCCCTTATCCCGACCCAGCAGTTTCTGCCTCTTTCTTTTCTTTCTCCTCCGCACATCGGCGGGGGGAGGGGCGACCGCGTGGCGCTTTTGTTGCCAGAGACAGCTGAAACCAAAACACACCTAAAACTTCAAACGTATCCTAGGGGGTCCTTGGCGGGGGCCTCCCGCAGCCCTGACCCGAATATGCGAACGTCTCAGGATATCTCTCAGCAAGAAGGGGACAGCCTGGACAGCTGTTGCTCAGCCTCATACGCCCATGGCACTGCTCGCACAGGCGCACAGAGACTGGGGCTGCTTACTTGCCTTGCCACCTCAAACTTCAGACATAGCCCAGGGGTTCCCGCTGGGTGCCTCTAGCAGCACTGCACCGAAAATGCGAACGTCTCCAGATATCTCGCAACCAGAAGTGTCTAGGCTGGAAAGCTGTTGCTCAGCCTCATCTGCGCATGGCACTGCTCGCACAGATGCACAGAGACTGGGGCTGCTTGCTTGCCTTGCCACCTCAAACTTCAAACGTAGCCCGGGACTCCGTGCTTTGTGACTCCAGCAGCTGTGCTCCGAAAATGCGAACGTCTCCAAATAGCTGGAACCCAGAAGGGGCTAGCCTGGAAAGCTGTTACTCAGCCTCATCTGCCCATGGCATTGCTTGCACAGACGCACAGAGACTAGGGCTGCTTGCTTGCCTTGCCACCTCAATCTTCAAATGTGGCCCGCAGATCCCTGCCGGGTGCCTCCAGCAGACCTGCACTAAAAATGCGAACATCTCCATATAGATCGCACCCAGAAGGGACTACCATTGAAAGATGTTTCTCAGCCTCATCTGCCCATGGCACTGCTCGCACAGATGCACAGAGACTGGGTCTGCTTGCTTGCGTTGCCTCGTCAAACTTGAAATGTAGCCTTGGGGCTTTTTGCCTGGCAACTCCAGCAGCCCTGACCTGAATATGAGAACGTCTCAGAATATCTCTGATCAAGAAGCGTCTGACCTGAAAAGCTCTTCCTCAGTCTCATCTTCCCATGGCACTGCTCGCACAGATGCACAGAGACTGGGGCTGCTGACTTGTCTTGCCACCTCAAACCTCGAATGTTGCCCAGGGGACCCTTGCGAGGGGCCTCCCGATCCCCTGACCTGAATATGCGAACGTCTCAGGATATCTCTTACCAAGAAGGGGCTAGCCTGGAATGCTGTTGCTCAGCCTCATCTGCCCATGGCACTGCTCGCAGACGCGCACAGAGGGACTGGGGCTTCTTGCTTGCCTTGCTACCTCAAAATTCAAACGTACCCTAAAGGGTCTTTGCTGGGCACCTTCCGCACCCGTGTCCCGAATATGCGAGCGTCTCAGGATATCTCTTACCAAGAAGGCGCTAGCCTGGAATGCTGTTTCTCAGCCTCATCTGCCCATGGCACTGCTCACACAGGCGCACAGAGACTGGGGCTGCTTGCTTGCCTTGCCACCTCAAACTTCAAAAGTATGCCAGGAGGTCCTTTCTGGGGGCCTTCCACAGCCCTGACCCGAATATGCGAACGTCTCAGGATATCTCTTACCAAGAAGGGGATACCCTCGAAAGCTGTTGCTCAAGCTCATTTGCCCATGGCACAGCTCGCACCGGCGCACACAGACAGGGCTGCTTGCTTGCCTTGCCACCTTATTTTCAAACGTAGCCCAGGGATCCCTGCCAGGTGCCTCCAAGAGACCTGCACTGAAGATGCGAACGTCTTAGGATATCTCTTACCAAGTATTGGCTAGCCTGGAAAGCTGTTGCTCAGCCTCATCTGCCCATGGAACTGCTCGCACAGGCGCACAGAGACTGGGGATTCTTGCTTGCCTTGCCACCAACAACTTCAAACGTAGGCTAGGGGGTTATTGCCAAGCTTCTTCTGCAGCCTTGTCCCGAATATGCAAACGTCTCGGGATATCACTTACCAAGTACTGACTAGCCTGGAAAGCTATTGCTCAGCCTCATCTGCCCATGGCACTGCTCATACAGGCACAGAGAGAGTGAAAGTGCTTGCTTAAATTGACACCTCAAAATTCAGATGTCCTGGGGGTTCCTACTGGGCGCCTCCAGCAGCCCTGCCCCAAAAGGTAGAATGTCTTCAGATTGCTTGCACCCCGAAGGGACCAGCCTTGAAAACTGTTTCTGAGCCTCATCTGTCCATGGCACTGCTCGCACAGGCGCACAGAGTCTGGGTCTGCTTGCTTGCCTTGCCACCTCCAACTTCAAATGTAGCTTAGGAGACCATTGCCAGGGGCCTCCAGCAGCCCTGACCCGAATATGCGAGCGTCTCAGGATATCTCTTACCAAGAACTGACTAGCCTGGAAATCTGTTGGTCAGCCTCATCTGCCCGTGGCACTGGTCGCACAGGCGCACACAGACTGGGGCTGCTTGCTTGCCTCGCCACCTCAAACTTCAAACCTAGCCCAGGGGTTCCTGCAGGATGCCTCTAGCCGCACCGCACCGAAAATGCAAACGTCTCCAGATAGCTTGCACCCAGAAGGGGCTAGCCTGGAAAGCTGGTGTTCAGCCTCATCTGCCCATGGCACTGCTCGCACAGGTGCACAGAGACTGTGGGTCCTTGCTTGTCTTCCCACCTCAAACTTAAAAAGTGTCCTGGGGAGTCTTTGCCGGGGGCCTGCCGCACACCTGTCGCGAATACGCGAGCGTCTCAGGATATCTCTTAGCAAGAAGGGGCTAGCCTGGAAAGCTGTTGCTCACCCTCATCTGCCCATGGCACTGCTCTCACAGGCGCAAAGAGTCTGGGGCTGCTGGCTTGCCTTGCCACCTCCAACTTCAAATGTAGCTTAGGAGACCATTGCCAGGGGCCTCCAGCAGCCCTGACCCGAATATGCGAGCGTCTCAGGATATCTCTTACCAAGAACTGACTAGCCTGGAAAGCTGTTGCTCAGCCTCATCTGCCCATGGCACTGGTCACACAGGCGCACACAGACTGGGGCTGCGTGCTTGCCTCGCCACCTCAAGCTTCTAACCTAGCCCAGGGGTTCCTGCAGGATGCCTCTAGCCGCACCGCACCGAAAAAACAAACGTCTCCAGATAGCTTGCACCCAGAAGGGGCTAGCCTGGAAAGCTGGTGTTCAGCCTCATCTGCCCATGGCACTGCTCGCACAGGTGCACAGAGACTGTGGGTCCTTGCTTGTCTTCCCACCTCAAACTTAAAAAGTGTCCTGGGGGGTCTTTGCCGGGGGCCTGCCGCACGCCTGTCGCGAATACTCTAGCGTCTCAGGATATCATCACAGAATAGTAGGGTTTGGAAGGGACCTCTGTGGGTCATCTAGTCCAACCCCCCTGCCGAAGCAGGGTCACCTACAGCAGGCTGCACAGGACCTTGTCCAGGCGGGTCTTGAATATCTCCAGAGAAGGAGACTCCACAACCTCCCCGGGCAGCCTGTTCCAGTGCTCCGTCACCCTCAGAGGGAAGAAGTTCTTCCTCATGTTCAGACGGAACTTCCTGTGCCTCAGTTTGTGCCCATTGCCCCTTGTCCTGTCACTGGGCACCACTGAAAAGAGCTTGGCCCCATCCTCCTGACACCCACCCTTCAGATATTTGTAGGCCTTTATTAGGTCCCCTCGCAGCCTTCTCTTCTTCAGGCTGAACAAGCCCAGTTCCCTCAACCTCTCCTCGTAGGGGAGATGCTCCAGTCCCCTCACCATCCTCGTAGCCCTCCGCTGGACTCTCTCCAGTAGCTCTTCATCTTTCTTGAACTGGGGAGCCCAGAACTGGACACAGTACTCCAGATGAGGCCTCACCAGGGCAGTGTAGAGGGGAAGGAGAACCTCCCTCGTCCTGCTGGCCACACTCTTCTTGATGCACCCCAGGATCCCATTGGCTTTCTTGGCAGCCAGGGCACACTGCGGGCTCATGGTTAACCTGTCGTCCACCAGGACACCCAGGTCCCTCTCCGCAGAGCTGCTCTCCAGCAGGTCCACCCCAAGCCTGTACTGGTGCATGAGGTTGTTCCTCCCCAGGTGCAGGACCCTGCACTTGCCCTTGTTGAACCTCATCAGGTTCCTCTCTGCCCAGCTTTCCAGCCTATCCAGGTCACGCTGAATGGCAGCACAGCCTTCCGGTGTGTCTACCACACCTCCCAGTTTGGTGTCATCAGCAAACTTGCTGAGGGTACATTCTAACTCTTCATCCAGGTCGTTGATGAAGAAGTTGAACAAGACTGGGCCCAGTACTGACCCCTGGGGGACACCACTTGTTACCAGCCTCCAACTAGACTCAGCGCCGCTGATGACAACCCTCCGAGTTCTGCCATTCAGCCAGTTCTCTATCCACTTCACCGACCACCCATCCAGCCCACACTTCCTCAGCTTCCCTAGGAGGATATCATGGGAGACTGTGTCGAAAGCCTTGCTGAAGTCAAGGTAGACAACATCCACGGCTCTCCCTTCGTCTACCCAGCCAGTCATGTCATCGTAGAAAGCTATCAGATTGGTCAGGCATGATTTCCCCTTGGTGAATCCATGCTGACTAGTCCTGATAACCTTCTTTTCTTCCACTTGCTTGATGATGGCCTCCAGGATAAGCTGCTCCATCACCTTTCCCGGGATGGAGGTGAGGCTGACCGGCCTGTAGTTCCCTGGGTCCTCCTTCTTGCCCTTTTTGAAGATTGGAGTGACATTGGCCTTTCTCCAGTCCTCGGGCACCTCTCCTGTCCTCCAGGACCTCTCAAAGATGATGGAGAGTGGCTCAGCAATGACATCTGCCAGCTCCCTCAGCACTCGTGGGTGCATTACATCGGGAATTCCAGAAGGGACTAGCCTGGAAAGCTATTGCACAGCCTCATCTGCCCATGGCATTGCTCGCACAGGTGCACATAGACTGGGGCTGCTTGCTTGCCTTGCCACGTCAAACTTCAAACATAGCCCGGGACTCCGTGCTTTGTGCCTCCAGCAGCCCTGCCCCAAATATGAGAATGTCTCCAGATAGCTTGCACCCAGAAGGGACTAGCCTGGAAAGCTGTTCCTCAGCCTCATCTGCCAATGGCACTGCTCGCACAGGCGCCCAGAGACTGGGGCTGCTTGCTTGCCTAGCCACGTCAAACTTCAAAAGTATGCCAGGAGGTCCTTTCTGGGGGCCTCCAGCAGCCCTGACCGCAGATGCGAACGTCACAGGATATCTCTTACATAGAAGGGGATAGCCTGGAAAGCTGTTGCTCAGCCTCATCTGCCCATGGCACTGCTCGCACACGCGCGCACAGACTGGAGCTGCTTGCTTGCCTTGCCACCTTAAACTTCAAACATACCCCGTGTTTCCCTTCCGGGTGCCTCCAGCAGCCCTGCCCCAAATATGAGAACGTCTCGGGATATCTCTTACCAAGCAGGGTTTAGCCTGGAAAGCTGTTGTTCAGCCTCATCTGGTCATGGCACTTCTCGCACATATGCACAGAGACTGGGGCAGATTGCTTGCCTTGCCACCTCAAACTTCAAACGTAGCCCTGGTGTCCCTGCTGGGTGCCTCTAGCGGCCCTACAGCGAAGGTGCAAAAGTCTCCAGATACCTCGCACCCAGAAGGGGCTATCCTGGAAAGGTGTTGCTCAACCTCATCTGCCCATGGCACTGCTCGCACAGATGCACAGAGACTGGGACTGCTTGCTTGCCTTGCCACCTCAAACTTCAAAAGTAGACTGGGGCTTTATGCCTGGTCCCTCCATCAGCCCTGCTCCGAAAAAGCGAACGTCTCCAGATACCCGCACCCAGAAGGGGCTAGACCGGTAAGCTTTTGCTCAGCCTCATCTGCCCATGGCACTGCTCACACAGGCGCCCAGAGACTGGGGCTGCTTGCTTGCCTTGCCACCTTAAACTTCAAACATAGCCCGGGTGTCCCTTCCGGGTGCCTTCATGAGCCCTGCACCGAATATGTGAACGTCTCGGGATATCTCTTACCAATCAGGGTTTAGCCTGGAAAGCTGTTGTTCAGCCTCATCTGGTCATGGCACTGCTTGCACAAACGCACAGAGACTGGGGCTGCTTGCTTGCCTTGCCGCGTCATACTTGTAACGTAGCCTAGGGGGTCTTTGACCGGCACCTCCATCAGTTGTGACCTGAATATGCGAAGGTCTCAGAATACCTCTTATCAAGAAGGGGCTAGCCTGGAAAGCTGTTGCTAAGTCTCATCTGCCCATGGCACTGCTCGCAGAGATTCACAGAGACTGGGGCTGCTTGCTTGCCTTGCCAAATAAAACTTCTAATATAGCCTAGGGGACCCTTGCTAGGGGCCTCCCGCAGCCCTGACCCGAATATGCGAACGTCTCGCTTTATCTCTTACCAAGAAGGGACTAGCCTGGAAAGCTATTGCACAGCCTCATCTGCCCATGGCACTGCTTGCACAGGTGGTCAGACTTGGGCTGCTTGCTTGCCTTGCCACCTCAAACGTCAGACGTAGCCCGGGACTCTGTGCTTTGTGCCTCCAGCAGCCGTGCTCCGAAAATGCGAACTTCTCCAGATAGCCCACAGCCAAAAGGGGCTCGCCTGGATAGCTGTTGCTGAGCCTCATCTGCCCATGGCACTGCTCGCACAGGCGCCCAGAGACTGGGGCTGCTTGCTTGCCTTGCCACCTTAAACTTCAAACATAGCCCGGGTGTCCCTTCCGGGTGCCTTCATGAGCCCTGCACCGAATATGTGAACGTCTCGGGATATCCCTTACCAGAAGGGTTTAGCCTAGAAAGCTGTTGCTCAGCCTCATCTGCCCATGGCATTGCTTGCACAGATACACAGACACTGGGGCTGCTTGCTTGCCTTGCCACCTCAATCTTCAAACGTAGCCTAGGGGGTCTTTGCCAGTTGCCTGCCGCACCCCTCTCCTAAATGTGCGAGCGTCTCAGGATTTCTCTTACCAAAAAGGGGATAGCCTGCAAAGCTGTTGCTCAGCCTCATCTGCCCATGGCACTGCTCGCACAGGTGCACAGAGACCGGGGCTGCTTGCTTGCCTTGCCACCTTAAACTTCAAACATAGCCCGGGTGTCCCTTCCGAGTGCCTTCATGACCCCTGCACCGAATATGTGAATGTCTCGTGATATCTCTTACCAAGAAGGTTTTAGCCTAGAAAGCTGTTGTTCAGCCTCATCTGCTCATGGCACGGCTTGCAAAGACGCACAGAGACTGGGGCTGCTTGCTTGCCTTGCCACCTCAAACGTCAAACGTAGCCCGGGACTCTGTGCTTTGTGCCTCCAGCAGCCGTACTCCGAAAATGCGAACGTCTCCATATAGCCCACAGCCAGAAGGGACTAGCCTGGAAAGCTGTTGCTCAGCCTCATCTGCCCATGGCACTGCTCGCAGAGATTCACAGAGACTGGGGCTACTTGCTTGCCTTGCCACCTCAATTTTCGAACTTAGCCCGGGTATCCCTTCCGGGTTCCTCCAGCAGACCTGCACTGAAGATGATAACATCTCCAGATAGCTTGCACCCAGAAGGGACTAGCCTGGAAAACTGTTGCTCAACCTCATCTGTCTATGGCACTGCTCGCACAGGCGCACAGAGACTGGGGCTGCTTGCTTGCCTAGCCACGTCAGACGTCAAAAGTATGCCAGGGTGTCCTTTCTGGGGGCCTCCCGCAGTCCTCACCCGAAGATGCGAATGTCACAGGATATTTCTTAGCAAGAAGGGGATAGCCTGGAAAGCTGTTGCTCAGCCTCATCTGCCCATGGCACTTCTCGCACAGATGCACAGAGACTGGGGAAGCTTGCTTGCCTTGCCGCCTCAATCTTCAAAAGTACCCCGGGACTCCATGCTTTGTGCCTCCAGCAGCCGTGCTCCGAAAATGCGAACGTCTCCAGATAGCCCACACCCAGAAGGGGCTAGCCTGGAAAGCTTTTGCTCAGTCTCATCTGCCCATGGCACAGCTCACACAGACACACAGAGACTGGGGCTGCTTGCTTGCCTTGCCACCTCAATCTTCAAACGTAGCCCTCATGTCCCTGCCGGGTGCCTCCAGCAGCCCTGCCCCAAATATGAGAACATCTCCAGATAGCTCGCAACCAGAAGGGACTAGCCTGGAAAGCTGTTGCTCAGCCTCATCTGCCCATGGCACTGCTCGCACAGGTGCACAGATACTGGGGCTGCTTGCTTGCCTTTCCACCTTGTCCTGGGTTTGACCAGGCCAGGGTTAATTTTCACCGGACTCCAGGAAGGGGCACAGCTGGGGAGTGGGGGTTGACCCCACCGGGGCAAACAGAGCCCGGTATTCCATACCATGTGACGTCGCGCTGGGTTCCGTTGTGGGGGGGGCGGCGCGGCGGGAACTCACTCGTGGCTTAGGGGCCGCGGCGCCGGTGCTGTTCGGGAGAGCGGCTGTCTGGGTCGTACGGTTCGTTGCTGTGTTTTCTCTTTATCTGTATAGTTGTTGTTGCTGTTTCCTCTGTTTGCTGTTCTGTTAAACTGCCCTTATCCCGACCCAGCAGTTTCTGCCTCTTTCTTTTCTTTCTCCTCCGCACATCGGCGGGGGGAGGGGCGGCCGCGTGGCGCTTTTGTTGCCAGAGACAGCCGAAACCAAAACACACCTAAAACTTCAAACGTATCCTAGGGGGTCCTTGGCGGGGGCCTCCCGCAGCCCTGACCCGAATATGCGAATGTCTCAGGATATCTCTCAGCAAGAAGGGGACAGCCTGGAAAGCTGTTGCTCAGCCTCATATGCCCATGGCACTGCTTGCACAGACTTACAGAGACTGGGGCTGCTTACTTGCCTTGCCACCTCAAACTTCAGACATAGCCCAGGGGTTCCCGCTGGGTGCCTCTAGCAGCACTGCACCGAAAATGCGAACGTCTCCAGATATCTCGCAACCAGAAGTGTCTAGGCTGGAAAGCTGTTGCTCAGCCTCATCTGCCCATGGCACTGCTCGCACAGATGCACAGAGACTGGGGCTGCTTGCTTGCCTTGCCACCTCAAACTTCAAACGTAGCCCGGGACTCCGTGCTTTGTGACTCCAGCAGCTGTGCTCCGAAAATGCGAACGTCTCCAAATAGCTGGAACCCAGAAGGGGCTAGCCTGGAAAGCTGTTACTCAGCCTCATCTGCCCATGGCATTGCTTGCACAGACGCACAGAGACTAGGGCTGCTTGCTTGCCTTGCCACCTCAATCTTCAAATGTGGCCCGCAGATCCCTGCCGGGTGCCTCCAGCAGACCTGCACTAAAAATGCGAACATCTCCATATAGATCGCACCCAGAAGGGACTACCATTGAAAGATGTTTCTCAGCCTCATCTGCCCATGGCACTGCTCGCACAGATGCACAGAGACTGGGTCTGCTTGCTTGCGTTGCCTCGTCAAACTTGAAATGTAGCCTTGGGGCTTTTTGCCTGGCAACTCCAGCAGCCCTGACCTGAATATGAGAACGTCTCAGAATATCTCTGATCAAGAAGCGTCTGACCTGAAAAGCTCTTCCTCAGTCTCATCTTCCCATGGCACTGCTCGCACAGATGCACAGAGACTGGGGCTGCTGACTTGTCTTGCCACCTCAAACCTCGAATGTTGCCCAGGGGACCCTTGCGAGGGGCCTCCCGATCCCCTGACCTGAATATGCGAACGTCTCAGGATATCTCTTACCAAGAAGGGGCTAGCCTGGAATGCTGTTGCTCAGCCCCATCTGCCCATGGCACTGCTCACAGATGCGCACAGAGGGACTGGGGCTTCTTGCTTGCCTTGCTACCTCAAAATTCAAACGTACCCTAAAGGGTCTTTGCTGGGCACCTTCCACACCCGTGTCCCGAATATGCGAGCGTCTCAGGATATCTCTTACCAAGAAGGCGCTAGCCTGGAATGCTGTTTCTCAGCCTCATCTGCCCATGGCATTGCTTGCACAGATACACAGACACTGGGGCTGCTTGCTTGCCTTGCCACCTCAAACTTCAAAAGTATGCCAGTAGGTCCTTTCTGGGGGCCTTCCACAGCCCTGACCCGAATATGCGAACGTCTCAGGATATCTCTTACCAAGTATTGGCTAACCTAGAAAGATGTTGTTCAGCCTCATCTGCCCGTGGCACTGCACGCACAGGCACACAGAGACTGGGGCTGCTCGCTTCCCTTGCCAACTCAAACTTCAAACGTAGCCCTGGTGTCCCTTCTGGGTGCGTCTAGCAGCCCTGCATTGAAAATGCGAACATTTCCAGATAGATCGCACCCAGAACGGAGCAGCATTGAAAGCTGTTTCTCAGCCTCATCTGCCCATGGCAATGCTCGCAACGATTCACAGGGACTGGGTCTGCTTGTTTGCCTTGCCACCACAAACTTCAAACGTAACCAAAGGGTCCCTGACGGGTGCCTCCCACAGCCCTGACCCGAATATGCGAACGTCTCGGGATATCCCTTAACGAGAAGGCTTTAGCCTGGAAAGCTGTTGCTCAGCCTCATCTGCCCATGGCACTACTCGCACAGATGCACAGAGACTGGGGCTGCTTGCTTCCCTTGCCACCTCAAACTTCAAACATAGCCCAGGGGTTCCTGCTGGGTGCCTCTAGCAGCACTGCACCGAAAACGCGAACGTGTCCAGATAGCACGCACCCAGAAGGGGCTAGCCTGGAAAGCTGTTGCTCAGCCTCACCTGCCCATGGCACTGCTCGCACAGATGCACACAGACTGGGGCTGCTTGCTTGCCTTTACACCTCAACTTCAAACATAGCGCGGGACTCCGTGCTTTGTGCCTCCAGCAGCCGTGCTCAGAAAATGCTAACGTCTCCAGATAGCTCGCATCCAGAATGGGCTAGTGTTGGCGTGGGTTACGGATCCTTTGTAACGATGTGACCCCAATATGAGTATGATCGTTCAGTCTTTAGTAGTCAGCAAAACAATGTTTATATAGGAAAACTATTACAGCATCTGAATGGTTAAAACCCCAACCCATATATAGGCAAAACTACTGCAACTCGTTGTGATCGGTGCAGAGCTGCATCTCGAAGTGAAAACAGTACTGTGGCAGGAAACAACAACGTGGCAGGAAGGAAGTGACAGTGTGGCAGGAAACGGTGACGTTCCCCCTGCTCCAGTGTCCTGAGCTCTTCGCTCTGCCTTCCCAGCAGGGTTCCGTGTCAGCCGCTCCCAAGGCTCACTTCCGGATCGGAACCTGGGTTGCTCAACGCACCAAGCTATGTCCCCTCTTATCCAGCCAGGACTCCACAAGTCCCCCTTTGCCGCGTTTGAGAGACGGGACACCTGCTTGATACAAGCAGAATGTTCGTTTTATTGTCCTTACACACATACATTTATAGAGATCAAAAGGCAGCGTGTTTTAAACTGATTGGTTAAGTTTCAAACTAGGCACCTATTGATTGGTTAACACAGTTGCTAACACAGACACATTCTTTTCCTAAGCTTATCTAAACTAAGGCCATGCAGACACATTCTTTTCTTATCTTATCTAAGGCCCTGCTTCCTCCTTCAGGATGGCTGGGCACTATCTCCCTTCTTCCCAGGGTTTATGGCCCACAAGCTCCAGCACATCCTTCCTTATCAATTGCACCGCGCTGGGGGCCCTGCTGAGGCCCACATCTCCCCCTTCCTGTTGTACAATAAGAATTCCTTTTACTGAGCCTGTTATTAGTTTTTGCAAACACTGCAACAGGCATGGAAGAAGTAATAGCAACAAAATAAAAACTATTAAAACATAAACTGCTATTTTTACTGGGCTTCTTAACCATCCAGACAGACCCCATCTTCCAAAAAGTTTATCTAGCCAATCCCACTTGTCGTCCTGACGGAGTTTGGGGACTCCGTCCTTAAGCTTTAGGATGCTGGCATGGATTGACTTAGAGTGATCAGAAAGATTCATACAACACATGCCCTCAAAGTCCTCACAGCCATGGCCCTGTGCTAAAAGCAAAAAATCTATGGCAGCTCTATTTTGTAATGTTGCATGGCGAACGCTATCTACATCTAATAAAAGACCCGACAATGCACTGCTAGTAGCATTCATTTGTTTAGCAAGCCAGCAGCCAAGCTTATCTAATGTTGCCAATGCTTTTCCAGGTAAAAAGAGAGAGGCGGCAAAACGCTGACTAAAGGACCAGAATTCTACATTATCATCACACTCAGGGGTGTAGGCATGAACACTACGTTTTGCCCTATGGGAGAGGCGGTATTGCAAAATCATAGATGTGTTAGGGGTCAATACTGACAAGCGCCCAAGACTACACGGACCTCCTTTTATATGCGAGGGGATACCGGGCCATGCTCTGTCTCCACAAATAAAAAATATCCCTGGAGGCAACAAGAGGGGAGCATTAGTAGACTTAGACAAATTCGTTGCTGTATAATTGCACTAGACAGTGTTATTTTTGAAGATAGGGTGAGCAGGCGAAACATCCCATGCCTTAGATTGATTCTTTCCCGTGTAGTTAAACTTGACACAAAAGTCCATCTTTACAGACCCTAACAGCTCAATTTCTTGTGGCTCCAGAGTAGCAAGTGGAAGCTGGGGGGTCCACATGTCCCAACAGTCTGTTACATTTCGAGACACGTTTTTAGATGGGAAGATACGCTGAAGATCCCTGGGAATCGGCCAGTCGTTTAATGGCAAGCCCACAAGACAGGTAGAAAAAGGGTTGTTAGGAGAAGCTGTAGCGAGGCACAAGGTATCCTGTCCCGTAAGATTCGCTAGTGTCACCCATACGTTAACTTTGGGCAATGCAGGCAAAAATGAATAGTTAGATGCCTCCCCTATCATAACCATAATTAGAAGTATTATTTTCAGAGCAGTTTTCTGCCCTTTTTCACCTTCCAAGCAAACCGTTTTTTGCATCGTTCTTTCGTTCGATTCCAGTCCTTTTTTAAGACAGCCCATATAGCAGGCACTAGGTTAGTTCTACTACACTCTAAGTTAGAAAATGATATATCCTCTGCTCTTTTTAGTACTAGATTTGGCCCACCCAGCACAGTTATAAAAATATCGGTTGCTGCCCGATTGTTTGTGCCCGGTAACGAGTAGAAGTCTAGCCACATCAATTTCCCTTTCTAAGCAAGCATCACACCAACGTCTGGCGAGTGTCACCCGACGCCACCATTCCTGCCCACAAGTATAGCATTTACACAAAACCCACGGTTCGCAAGTGTTACAGAAAAGACACGAAACTCTCGTGACTGGTGTTTCTATATGCTGGTTCATACAGTCCTTCTATTTTTATGATTCAGCCGTCCTGATTGTCCCGGTCCTCTGGAGGAGGTTCACCAACTTGCTGCTCTGAAGGTTGGTCCCGGGTGCGATCCGATTCGTCCTCAGATGGTTGTGGCAACGATTCGCGGAAAGGCCACACGCTTTTCGCTGGAATCCATCGGGGGCCTCTTTCTGTGGAAACACAAGCATAACCTCTGCCCCACGTGATAAGGGGGTAAGGCCCCATGATCTTACCTGTTTCGGGATCTCGAATCAATACTGGAGCCTTGATTGTTGCTTCAAACGAAGCGTTTGTATTAAAATGACGAACTATCAGAGGGTTGCTGTCTAACAGAGAACAATTTAAAAAAATTAAAAACATATAAGGCTTTCTGTAGACGCTCCTCAGGGGTAGCAGTCCCTACTCCCCCTTTTTGTTGTTGTAACAAGCGTTTCAGAGATTGATGAGAGCGTTCAATTAAGGATTGGCCTGTAGGGGAGTGAGGAATGCCAGTAAAGTGAGTAATCCCCCAGGAGTTAAAAAAAGCTTTTGTTGCGGCGGACACGTAGGCAGGGCTGTTGTCCGTCTTGATCTGAGAGGGTATACCTAAAGTAGCAAAGGCACGCATTAAATGTTTTTGAACATCACGTGTCTTTTCTCCTGTGTGGCAGGAGGCAAATAAGGCACCAGAAAAGGTATCAATGGAAGAGTGAATACATTTTAGATGACCAAATTCTGAAAAGTGGGTTACATCAGTTTGCCACAGTTGTAAGCTCTGCAGTCCCCTAGGATTAACCCCTCCCGCTACCGACGGAAAGGAGTGTTTTTGACAGTCAGGACACACGGCGATAATATTAGTTGCTTGCTGAGTAGTGAGGCCGAATTGTCGTTTAAGACCTCCAGCATTCTGGTGAAAGAAAGAATGGCTGAGTTTAGCCTGTGCTACGTGATCCGGTAATACTTGCACTGGTAACGTAAGTATATCAGCTCGTCGATTCCCTTCTGCAATAAAACCAGGTAAAACAGTATGTGCCCTGACGTGCATGACAAAATAGGGATGAGGGCGCGAGTCCAGGAGGAAAATAAGTTCCTGCAATAAAGCAAACAATTCAGAATGTGAGACATCACGTAACACAGATGCTTCAGCCCGTTCAACAATTCCTGCAGCATAAGCTGAGTCAGTAACTATGTTAAGCGGTGTGGACCACTTTCGAAAGACTCGAACAACTGCGGTCAGCTCTACTATCTGAGGAGAACCAGGCACAGTCTCTATATCCGAGTCCCATTGTCCACGCTGGTCATCTCACCATAAGATGACCGATTTATGCGACTTTCCAGAGCCGTCCGTAAACACGGTGAGGGCCTGCAAGGGTTGGTCGCTTCTTTTTGGCCTGGACAGAAGATGAAGTCAGCATTGAGTAGCTTATGAGATGGCGGGTGAGAGGTAAGTTGGCCTGTATAGCCAGCTATCGCTATACTGAAGGCGTCGGATTGTTGGTGGAGCCACTGTAAATAAGTACTTGCCACAGGCAAACAGATGCAGGCAAAGTCCATTCCTGATAGTGTCAGTAAACGTTGCCGGGCTCTAATGATTAAAGATGCAAACATCTCGTGCTGTGTTGAAATAGACTTTGTGGACTGATTGGGGAAGAAAATCCATTCAATAATCAGCAGTGGGTCTGATTTCTGAGAATCCCACTGAAATATTAGCGCATGAGGTTGTCGAGCGGGGTTCAAAATAATCAGAAAAAAAGGTAGCTCGGGAGCCCATCGATGTGCTTGTCGGAGACTAATTGCTGTAGCAACCTTTTGCAGGGAGGTAGTGGCTTCAGGGTCAAGACTGCGGGGGGAGCGTAAGTCAGTGTCCCCTTTTAGCAGTCTAAATAAAGGACTTAAATCTGCATTAGAAATCCCCAACAGTGGTCGAACCCAATTGATTGTTCCCAACAATTTTTGTGCATCATGTAAATTTTGTATGTCTGTCTGTATCTGCAGAGGTTGGGGAATTATAGTCTGGGCCCTGATGCGCCAACCTAAGTATTTCCATGGAGATATTTTTTGAATTTTTTCCGGCGCAATACAGAGGCCTGCCGAGTTAATGGCAGCCATGACAAGGGCTACAGCTTCCTCCATGACCTCATGGAGTTGTGCAGCCACCAGGATGTCATCCATATAGTGATACAATAAGACACTAGGCATTGTGGTTCTAACAGGGGTGAGTACTTTAGCTACATACCACTGACAAATCGTAGGACTATTCTTCATTCCCTGTGGCAGCACAGCCCACTGGTATCTTTGCAACGGGGCTTGCATGTTGACGCTTGGAACTGAAAAGGCAAATTTAGGAGCATCGTCTGGATGCAGTGGGATATTAAAAAAGCAGTCTTTGAGGTCAATAACAGTCAAGTGCCAATCTCGAGGGATCATAGTAGGGGACGGGAGTCCTGGTTGAAGGGCTCCCATATCTTCCATAGCGTCATTAATTTTTCTAAGGTCATGGAGTAAGCACCACTTGCCAGTTTGTTTTTTGATGAAAAAGACAGGTGAATTCCAAGGGCTAGTGGAGGGCACGATGTGCCCTTTTGTGAACTGCTCCGTGACTAATTCCTGGAGGGCGCGAAGCTTTTCCAGAGGGAGGGGCCATTGATCTACCCAAATAGGGTCTTCGGTTTTCCAAGTTAATTTCAGGGTGTCGCGCACTTCAATGGCCCCATCTAAAAATGGGTCCGAATGGACATTCCCCACTGAGACAGTACGTCGCGCCCCCACAGGACCATAGGAACAGGCAACACAAAAGGCTTAACAGAAGCTGTATGCCCTTCCGGACCTTGGATTTGGATTAATTCTACGCTTTGGTGGCTTTTACCAGTTCCCCCAATTCCAGCTAATGTCTGGGAAACATTAGCCAGAGGCCATTGTGGAGGCCACTTGGCCTGGGATATTACTGTGACATCAGCTCCAGTATCAATAATCCCATTTAATATTACTTGCTGCCCCCCACGAAAAAGGGTACATTGGTACACAGGTCGTTTTGGGGAAATAGACTGTACCCATAGAATTTGTGGGTTCCCCGTAGATCCAAACCCACCCTGCCTTTGTTGAGGCTGGTTAGGAACTGGGGAGTCCGTCGCTGTGGGAATCAATATCAATTGTGCTATACGGCTGCCTTCTGGCACCATGCAGGGAGGAAACGGGGTCCATGCCATGATTTTAATTTCATCATTACTGTCAGAATCAATAACCTCTGGTAGTACAAAAAGTCCTGACAAGGTGGTAGATGATCTTCCTAACAAAAGCGCTTGGGTTTTTGGGGGTAGGGGCCCCGAAACATTTGTTAACAATAAGTGAACCGAGGAATCGAGCAACGTTACTGTGTGAGAGGTTGCCAGGTCCAATCCGGCGCTACCAGCTGCTGTTGGGTGGAGACTTGAGACACTGCTGGTTCCCTCCGTAGGGGTTGAAACGTCGGCTGCGGTACTTGTGTCTGCGCGCGTCGCTGCCCCGCGCTCCGCGATTGGTTTCCCTGTATCGGTTGACCCTGGAAATCATACTTAGACCGACATTGATTAGCATAATGACGCCCTTTTCAGCATCTAGGGAAGACCCCAGGGGCCTGGGGCCTGGTACCAGCATTGGTAGCCAAACAGTTCTTTTTCAAATGACCTGGTTTGCCGCAACCATAACAATTCCCGGGCCCCCCAGAGCTGTGCATGGCCGCGAAAGCAGCAGCCATGGCTTCAAATTTATGATCCATAGTGCCAATTCTATTAAAAGCCTCTACCATCTCCACCAGTGTGGGGTTTGGATTTGGGAGAGATTTCAGTAAATTTTTACAATCCACATTAGCATTTTCTACAGCCAATTTTAACAACAAAATCTCCCGCACTTCCGTATTGACTATCTGACGCTCCAGGGCTTGCTTCAGCCTGTCAATAAACTGCATATAAGGTTCCTGGGGTTCCTGGGTAATCGTAGTGAAGGTTTTTTGCGGTTTTTGTGAGTCAGGGACCTTAAAAAGGGCTTTTTTAGCTTCTTCACGAGTCGCCTCAAGAGCTTCCCGTGGGATATCCCGGGCTTGAGCCACTGGATCAGAATACTGACCCGTGCCAGTAAGGTGTTCTATAGTCAGCGCAGCTATAGCTGCATTGCCATGACCCACGTAAGTCGTGAGAAGTGCCTGGAGTCCCCCCCTCCAGTGTGACTCCCACAGGGAGTACTGTGTCGGAGTCAGTAACAGTTGCGCTAAAGATTTTAAATCATGCGGAGTCATAACATAAGTGTCAAAAACAGAAGACAGCAAACTTGCAAAATACGGAGACGAAAGCCCGTGCTCAGTAACAGTACGACGCAGTTCCTTAATTACCGAGAAAGATAAAGCCTCCCACTGAGCCCCCCGACCCTGATAGTGATTTCTAACTCCCCCTCCTTCAAGGCTTGGCGTTTTAGATTAGCCCACACATCGCGCGGGTTAGGGGGTTAGAGATCCGGTTCTTTTTCAGGATCCACCGGACCCGGGTCAAAAGGATCCCCCCCTGGGGGGTATCCTGCAGCACACACTCTTAAAGGTTTGTTCTCCGGCAGCACCGGAGGCGCCGTGGGAGAGTTATCCTCCTCCCCTGCTTTGTCTTTATGATTTTTCTCTTGCGCTTTTAAAGTCTCAAAAACACTTCTCCACCAGGGGAGCATACAGTGGGCTTCGGCGTTCCCTGTCGTTGCTGCGTGCCATAGTTTCACCCCCACATCGTCCCAAAGTTCCCGCGTAAAGATAGTAGACGCAGTTACAGTGGGCATCTTCACCTGTACCCATTTAAGTATCAGTTTGAGATCATGCCCAGAAATATTCTTTCCATGTCTTTTAAGGAGAGCTTTCATAAGCTCGTATACGTCTCTCTCTGGGGAAGATGCCTGACTTCCCATGTTTCCCACAGCTCACCTCTCAGCTCCGGAGGGATTGTTTAAGCCGGCTCCTGCTTCCTTTCAGCAGCTCATTCAACGTCCTGTGGGACTCACAGCATGCCACGCAGATAGGTGGTTTTTCTCCGAATCACGTCGGGGTCACCAATTTGCCGCGATTGAGAGACGGGACACCTGCTTGATGCAAGCGGGATGATCGTTTTATTGTTCTTACACACATACATTTATACAGATCAAAAGGCAGCGTGTTTTAAACTGATTGGTTAAGTTTCAAACTAGGCACCTATTGATTGGTTAACACAGTTGCTAATACAGACACATTCTTTTCCTAAGCTTATCTAAACTAAGGCCATGCAGACACATTCTTTTCTTATCTTATCTAAGGCCCTGCTTCCTCCTTCAGGATGGCTGGGCACTATCTCCCTTCTTCCCAGGGTTTATGGCCCACAAGTTCCAGCACATCCTTCTTTATCAATTGCACCGCGCTGGGGGCCCTGCTGAGGCCCACACCCCTTCTTGTTTTTGAGCAAGCCAGGTTTGCTTCATCATCTTGGAGAGCACCCTTTTAAGACAGCTAAAGCAAAAACATATTATAATTCCAACAGCAAGTAACACGATACATATGCGCAAAATTTCTACAATTAAACTGTTAAGCCAAGCGGGCAGATTACCAAAGAGAGAGATGAGCAATCCATCAAAAAATCCCTGGTTTTGTTGTATTTGATTGGCGTGCTGTTCGAGCCATTGTAATTGCTTGTGGATGGACTTAGTATGATCGGACAAGTTCATACAGCACATGCCTTCAGAATCTTCACAGCCATGTCCCTGGGCCAGCAGTAAAAATTCAATTGCGGCTCTATTTTGCAATACCGCATGTCGTAGACTACTCTGATCTTCTAGCAGGGATTGCAAGACTTTTGTGGTAACACTGGCTTGCTTCTCTGCCCAGTGTTCAGTGTTTGCCACTCTACTTCTGTAGCAGTGTTCCGTGTTCACTACATTCAAGGTCTATCTCCATTACCAAGCCTGGGTTGCTCAACAGCACCAAATTATGTCCCCTCTCGTCCAGCCAGGACTCCACAATTCCCCCTTTTTGTTTTTTTGAGCAAGCCAGGTATAGTTGATGAGGTTGTTGATGATGATGAGAGCTGACATAATTTTGGTCTTCAGCTTGCTACCAGTTTTTCAGAGGCCCACACAAACTACAATACTAACAGATATAAGAACACAAATGCTAATTGAAGACATAGAGATGTGAAGTGCATACCACAACCTGCTGGATATAAAGAAAGATTAAATTAACTTGAGAATGATACATACTGATGGTAAATCTGTTACCTAGCATATGGGTGTAGATTGATTTACTTGTATTCAATTTTCTTGCTGGATTTACTTGTATCCAATTTTCTTCCGGTGTGGATGGTGGGACTAAAGTACCGCTTGACCACAACATATCATTATTGTCAATGGGAGGGGATGCATCTCATCGCGTTAGACATCGAAATAGCAGTGTATCAATAATATGAGCTCAGTGAATTTGCACTTGGGTTATAGGTATACTTATCACATATACAAACATCCATAACATTTATTATTGGCTATCCATATTAATCACCTAGGTTAAGATCAATGTATCTAGAACTATGACTCATTAACTATATAGGCTAAAATTAATGTACATAAAAGCATAAAGCTGCAAACATCACCACATCTATTCCCTGCTGCAGCAAATGCTTCCGAAGTTTTGATAAATCAGAGCCCAAATACAACAATCTAAAGTCAAAAACCAGAAATAGTCAATACCTGCAGAACTTACCAAACCAAAAGACACAAAACAGTTACTTATTCCAGACAAATCCGTTAGATCACAGTGTTTTGGTTTCGGCTGCCGCCGGCAACAAAAGCGCCACGCGGCCGCCCCTCCCCCCGCCGGCGTGCGGAGGAGAATGGAAAGAAAGAGGAAGAAACTGGTGGGTCGGGATAAGGGCAGTTTAACAGAACAGCAAACAGAGGGAAAACAGGAACAACAACGATACAAATAAGGAGAAAACACAACCACGAACCGTACAACAGCCGCTCTCCCGAAACCGGACCGGCGCTGCGCCCGCCCAAGCCGCGAGTGCCTTCCCGCCGCGCCGCGCCGCCCCCCCCCACCGGAACCCCGCGTGACGTCACATGGTATGGAATACCGGGCTCTGTTTGGCCAGGTGGGGTCAGCCCCCACCCCCCGGCTGTGCCCCTTCCTGGAGTCCCGTGAAATTTAACCCTGTCCTGGCCAAACCCAGGACATTATCCACCCCTTATTCCATACCATCTATGTCATGCCCAGGTCCCCCATTGTCCAGTTGATCACCACCACTTCTCCTGTCTCCAGATATCATTCCTTTAGTCTATGGATCATCACTCTAAAGTGTCCATTGAGTTCATTTAATCCATGACTTCAGGCTCCATCTGTCGTTATGGTCTTCCGTGGCAGGGGAGGTGATGTGTGGTGATGGGCGGTCACTTGCTGCGTCCGGAGCTCACGGCTGATGTATCTGGTGCGGCCCGTGCCCACAGTCTGCAGGAGATGTTGATCTTGATGAAGTTGCTGGATGCCAGTTGTTGAAAACCAGGTCCAGTTCCATCATCGCTGTGCTCTGCTAGGTTTTCATCGAAAAAGTCCATCCTTCTTTAATCTGGACGATTCTTACTATGCTACTACTGGTACAAAATATAACAATTATAACAGTGATAACAGACAGTGACAGGGTTATTTAACAACTAACTTTATACAATTTATTTATGGACTATTCTCGCCCAAAATTAAATCCCCATGAGGTACACATCGGACTTCCCCATCCTTCCGCATTACCCACCAGGTACACCCAGGTCCTTGAGCAAAAGCAATCCCGCGGACGGGCTTGCCTTTGCCTGAGGCAGGACTAACCCAAACCGTCTTCCCTAACATGTTCCGCATGTGCACTACAGGGACTTTATCACCTTCTACTGGGCGCTGAGGTTTTGACTGGGCAGGACCAGCCCGGTTAGTGGACCCTCTGGTGTTAACCAACCAGGTGGCCTTTGCTAAATGGGTATCCCAATTTTTGAAAGTCCCACCGCCCCATTGCCCTCAAAGTGGTTTTTAGCAGCCCATTGTAACGTTCGATCTTTCCGGAGGCTGGTGCATGGTAGGGGATGTGATACACCCACTCAATACCGTGTTCTTTGGCCCAGGTGTCTATGAGGCTGTTGCGAAAATGAGTCCCGTTGTCCGACTCAATTCTTTCGGGAGTGCCATGTCGCCACAGGACTTGTTTTTCCAGGCCCAGGATGGTATTCCGGGCGGTGGCATGGGGCACAGGGTAGGTTTCCAGCCATCCGGTGGTGGCCTCCACCATTGTGAGCACATAGCGCTTGCCTTGGCGGGTTTGTGGCAGTGTGATGTAGTCAATCTGCCAAGCCTCCCCATATTTATATTTTAGCCATCGTCCTCCATACCACTGAGGCTTTACCCGCCTGGCTTGCTTGATTGCAGCGCATGTCTCACATTCATGGATAACCTGTGCAATAGTGTCCATGGTCAAGTCCACCCCTCGGTCACGAGCCCATCTGTATGTCGCGTCTTTTCCTTGGTGGCCCGAGGTGTCATGGGCCCACCGAGCTATAAAGAGTTCACCCTTATGTTGCCAGTCCAGATCCACCTGAGCCACTTCAATCTTAGCAGCCTGATCTACCTGGTGGTTGTTTTGATGTTCCTCAGTGGCCCGACTCTTAGGGACGTGGGCGTCCACGTGACGGACTTCTACAGCCAACTGCTCTAGCCGGGCAGCAATATCTTGCCACAATGGGGCAGCCCAGATAGGTTTGCCTCTGCGCTGCCAGTTGTTCTTCTTCCATTGCTGCAGCCACCCCCACAAGGCATTGGCCACCATCCAAGAGTCGGTGTAAAGATAGAGCACTGGCCACTTCTCTCGACTGGCAATGTCTAAAGCCAGCTGGATGGCTTTCACCTCTGCAAACTGGCTGGACTCACCTTCTCCCTCGGCAGTTTCTGCGACTTGTCGTGTAGGGCTCCATACAGCAGCCTTCCACCTCCGCTGCTTCCCCACAATGCGACAGGACCCATCCGTGAACAGGGCATACTGTTTCTTATCTTCTGGCAGCTGGTTATACAGTGGGGCCTCTTCAGCACGTGTCACCTCCTCCTCTGGCGATGCTCCAAAATCTTTGCCTTCTGGCCAGTCCTGCCCAGTGAGGCTCACTTCAGCCTCCAGTAGACTCAGCTCTTGGGACCCCCCTGTCACTCCCGAAATGCAAATGGGCTCTGACCCTTTGAACTCTGATGGCATTAAAGTACACTGTGCACCAGTGTCCACTAGAGCTTTATACTCTTGTGGATCTGACGTGCCAGGCCACCGAATCCACACCGTCCAATAGACACGGTTGTCCCTTTCCTCCACCTGGCTGGAGGCAGGGCCCCTCTAATCCTCGTCAGAGAAATTGCTGCTCACCTGCTGTAAAAATGACTTGGAGGTCCCCTCCAGAGGATCGGAATCAAGGTCAAACTGTCTACCTGGTCTGGAGAGCTGGCTTTTGGAAACTGGAGCGGCATTTTTCCTAACAGAGTCCCCTTTGGTGATTGTTTTACCTCGCAACTCACGTACTCGGGCCTCTAGACTTGAGGTGGGTTTTCCATCCCACTTCCTCATGTCCTCTCCGTGGTCACGCAAGTAGAACCACAGGGTGCCCCGGGGTGTATAGCCTCTGTATTCCCTCTCCTGAGCAGAGAAACGCTTGCCCCTAATAGCTGAGATGCGGGCCCGCACAGGTGGGGAGTAGGACATATCCTCTTTGAATTGCTGGAACTGCCGGGACAATTTATTCACAGCTGAGACAAGGGAGGAAGAGAGACTTTCCTCATATTGGCGGAGTCTGAGAGCCACCTCATCCACTGTTGGTGCGTCTTTACCTTTCCAGTTTACAACTGCCAGTGAGTTGGCATGCGAGGAGGGTGCGCTCCGCACAAACTTCCTCCACATGGATTGTGAGCACTGGACTTCATCTGGGTCTGTGGGTACCTGCTCATCGTCTGTGTCACAGTAAACCAGCTCCCGCACAGCTAATTCCCTCAAGTACTGAATACCCCTTTCCATATTGGTCCACTTGCCAGGATAGCATACAAAATCGTCACTGAAGGGGTACCTCTCCCTCACGCCTGACAGAAGTCTCCTCCAGAGGCTGAGGACTTGTTCCTTTTTCCCAATGGCCTTGTCAATGCCCCCATCCCTGGCCAGGGATCCCAGCTGCTTGGCTTCCTTGCCCTCTAATTCCAAGCTGCTGGCCCCGTTATCCCAGCACCGCAGCAGCCAGGTGGCAATGTGCTCGCCAGGGTGGCGGCTGAAATCTTTCCGCATGTCCTGCAGCTCGCCCAGGGACAGGGACCGGGTGATGATCTCTGTCTCTATCTCCCGTGATGACCCTGGCTCATCGTCATCCCTCCCGGAGCGATCTGCTCTCTTTGCGTCTTTCTTTAGTTTTACAGGGGCGACTGCTACTGGCACAGGTTGGTCATTGGGCTCAGTCACTGTGCCTGTGGCTGGAGCTGGGGCTGGAGCAGCTGCCGTGCCCGCTGGGGAAACCGAGGCAGACCCTGCAGCTGTGGCTGCAGCAGCGGTGGTGCCGGTCGGGGGGGCTGGGACTGCCTGCTGGGCTGGAGGGGCTGCAGGGCCGGCTGGGGGGGCAGCGCCAGCTGCAGTGCCTGCCGCTTCATTTCCCCCCCTTTCCCTCTTAAGGCACTGAACAGTGTTGAACAGGGCTCGGTAGGCATGGGCCAGACCCCAGCACATTGTGGTGATCTGTGTCTCTCTGGAGTTCCCAGGGTGGCAGCACACTTTTTTCAGATATTTTACCAGATTGTCCGGATTGTGTATTTGTTCAGGGGTGAGTTTAAAACACACCGCAGGTGCCCACAGCTCTAGACATCTGCCCATGCTGTCCCACACACCCAGCCACTCACAGCTATCCAGCCCCGGGGCAGGTCTCTGCAGGATGTTCTTAACGACTTGCTTAACCCTAAACAAAACCCAGACCCCGTTCAGCAGGCAGAACAAAAGGAGAGTGCTGCCCTGAGCATCCCACGGGTACTCGAAATTATCAAAAGCCGTTAGAACTGGCCTGAAGGAGAGAGGGGGGGCGAAAGAGTGGGGGAAGGTATCCCCTTCGGTTTTCCCCACAGACTGGGTTTGATTATTCACAAATTCTAAGACATAGGATCCGAGGTACGGAAATGACCGCAGAGCCGCATGCAAATACAAGCCTAATTTCATGCACAGTGATGTTATCATATCATAAGTCGATATCGTACAGTAGAGCAAAATTATCATCCTGATCTTTTTCCCAGCGATGATGAACAGCACGGCATTGAATACATACTGCAAATAAGGATTCAAAAACCACAGGCATCTGATCAAAGACAGAAACATTTTTACCGGCGACTATTTAACACAGAAAAATGCGTATGACAAAATTTAACAAAACGTAAGAAAACAGTTTTAACACCCGCTGCTCAGCCCTGCCGTTATCCCTGCCCCGCGCTTGGGCGCCAATTTAAATGTTTTGGTTTCGGCTGCCGCCGGCAACAAAAGCGCCACGCGGCCGCCCCTCCCCCCGCCGGCGTGCGGAGGAGAATGGAAAGAAAGAGGAAGAAACTGGTGGGTCGGGATAAGGGCAGTTTAACAGAACAGCAAACAGAGGGAAAACAGGAACAACAACGATACAAATAAGGAGAAAACACAACCACGAACCGTACAACAGCCGCTCTCCCGAAACCGGACCGGCGCTGCGCCCGCCCAAGCCGCGAGTGCCTTCCCGCCGCGCCGCGCCGCCCCCCCCCACCGGAACCCCGCGTGACGTCACATGGTATGGAATACCGGGCTCTGTTTGGCCAGGTGGGGTCAGCCCCCACCCCCCGGCTGTGCCCCTTCCTGGAGTCCGGTGAAAATTAACCCTGTTCTGGCCAAACCCAGGACACACAGAAACCCAATAAATCCATCAGAACACAGAAATACAAGCACTGTAACATAAAATCACACGTTCATGGTCGCGACCACACACACACACACACAGGCACACCAAGTTTTCAGCATAAATCCAAATACTGCAAAGACAGGACTTACAATAATATTCAACATTTACCAGACAAATTCCCAAGCTTCAGTTTCAGGAAGAGTACTCTCTTTTCAATTCAGGATTAGAAAGGACGCTTTCCTTTCTCGTCAGGGATATAGCTCAATGCTGTGAAGCTTTTACTATGACTAACAAATAGGCAACAAGAAACAATACTGGAAGAATGCCTTTGCCTTATTAATGGTTCCTGCTCATAACTTTTTGGTCCAGTGATCAGAGGTTCTCCCCGAGAATCCCTCGGTGCCGGCTGGAGGTCCTGCAATCCCTCGGACCATTGAAGTTCAAGAGCAGCGTCCTACCTGGGTACCCAAAATCTATTACTAGAAAGCAGCAAAATAATTAACTTCCTAAAACTTAATGTTGGAGTTCTAGAAAGCAGGCATTCTTTACTGCAGTACTGAACGCAGAGGGAATAGCTCTACTCAAATGTGTGTACCGAAAAGACACTCTTACTAGATATTTATGCCATGTTAACATACATAATCATTACATTTCTGCAAAGTACTTATCATTCTCCATTTCTCCCCCCTTTTTTTTTTTTTTAATATATTTATATATTAATGTCTTTTGCACATGCATATTGGCACCTCTGGGCAGTCGTCGGGAGCCCTCAGGTGAAGGTTTATACTTTTCCTCACGGTGTCTGCTAGTTGACCTTTGCTCTTGTGCAGACGCAGTTCTAAAATCACGTATACCGTGTCCTCCAAGATTGCTTCGTTATACAAAAGCTGTTGTGGGAGATAATTGCCAAATATGCAAGGAATGTATTAATTGGTGTGGGTGGTGCACCCACTGCAGTCATCAGAGTACTTGCGTTTGCTGTAATTTTTTCAGTGTTCCCTGTGTAATAGGATCATCCAGAGTGGATCTCTTCTGCTTCCATGTCAGAGGTTGCTCCCTGAGAGTGAGCGTGGTCACCTCTGGCATCGGATTCTGTGTTACGTTCTTTCAGCTCATGATATGGCTTCACATATTTTGCTGGTAACCATCGAGGGCCTGTTGAAAGAAGAACACGCGCATACCCTCTTCCCCACATTATTAGTTCTATAGGACTTGTCCATTGTGATTCCCCAAATTCTTTATACCATACTTTTGGTCGAACCACAAATGGAGGGACCATCCCGAATTGACGGTCAGCTGCTGTTGTAAATAATTGATCATCAGAACGATTTTAAAAATTAAGTACATTAACTGTTCCTGTGGGGTAACACTGCCCATGGGATTCCCCCTTTTTTGTTTATTTAGCATAGCTTTGAGGGTCCCGTGGACACTTTCGACAATGGCTTGTGCAGTAGAAGAATGTTGTATACCTGTAACATGTTGTATACTCCAGTCCTGTAGGAAAACAGAAATTGTCCGTGAAACGTTCCTTTTCTCCCGTATGTGCCGTGGCTACCAGAAATCCTGAGAAAGTATCCACATTAACATGTACACAGTGCAGTCGACCAAATGTTGATATACGTGTAACATCACTTTGCCACAACTCATCAGCTCATAAACCATGAGGGTTCCCTCCTGCACACGATGGTACGGGTGTAATACATTGACAGTCAGGGCATGCATGAACATTTGTTGTGGCTTGCCCCTGGGGCAAAGCAAATTGTTTATGCAAGGAAGAGGCATTTTGATGAAAGAAGTCATGAGATAATCGGGCTTGCTTGAAACTGTGTGGCAGTACTGCTGCCATTGTCAATTGATCTGCTACAACTTTTTCTTCAGTTATTGGTTTTAGTAGAGTAGTATGTAACTATATATGCATTATAAAATATACACGTACATGATTTTCTAATTTCAATAGCAAGGAAAAAAAAATTGTTATTGACTTCTCTTATCATTGCATCTGCAATGCGTTAAACAATATTCACAACATATGCAGAATCTGCGACAACATTGAGTGGTTCAGTCGAAAACAATTCAAAGACGTGCAAGGCCGCTGATAGCTTAACAATTTGTGTGGATCCTTCAACGACTAAAATAGATGATTACTAATCGGATGAATTTGTTTGTTTCTGAAACACTGTTCGTGCTCCTTTAATAGGAACAGAAACACATCGGTTTTTTGGCTGCAATGAAATTTGAGAGAGGGAATGTAACTGCTTATGTTGTGGAAGGGTATAACGTATGTTATTTAAATAATCAGCTAGAGCGGCTTGCAGTGATAAGGATTCACTGTTTAATACCACAAAGTCATCTTTAGCCAGCAGCAGGCAAATAGTATCAACTTGCTGACAGTGATTCCAACCTTGTGCTATTAAGGACACTATGATGTGTACCTTTGAAGTCAATGTTTTCATGGGCGTATGAGACAAAAAGATTCATTCCAGAGTCTTCAACTTCTGCGTGTTAACACACCACTGATCGAAAAGAGGGTAAGGCTGTAAAACAAAACTTTCATAAATGATATACAAATTTGTTGGCAATTCGACATTAATTCTGAAGGCAAAGGCAATTGGAATTCTAGCTGAAATCTTTTGTAAAACAGTTTTTGCTTTTGGCATTGTCCTTCAGGAAAATAATAAATCTGAGTCCCTTTTGACAAAGTAAATAGAGGGGACAACTCTTCAGCTGTAAAGTCAATATTTTCACCTTTCAGCAGAGTGAATAACATCATGTAGGTAGACCGTCTGAACCTTGGAAAGATAATAAAGTCCAGCTGTTTGTTCAGAAGGAATTCTACTGCAGTAATTGAATTGTATACATTTTTTGTAACCAAGTCCTTGCATGTCAGAAAGATGGTTCTGGCCGCGTTGCTTCTGGGCTGACCGGGACGGGCCGGCACGCTGGGATCGAGGGAAGGGGGGGGGGGGGGAAAAGGGTGGGGGGGTGGGGGGGGAACCGTGCCACCGGTTGCCTGGGGGGAGCCATGTGCCCCACCAGGTGTAAGGTTTGCTGACCCGTTCGATGCGGTGACTGCTGGCGCGGCGGCTGTACAGCGTCTGAGGGACTGTGCAGTTTTATGTTGGAATTCACCTCGTTTTGATCTCAGGTCGGGTACGCCAGTTTCTGTCGAGAGACCCTGTCGTGCACTTTCGGGATGCCGGATTTTTACACCCCACTTCCCATTTCTCTGGATTCAAAGGATCGCCTTGTTCTGGCAGATTTACTTCCCGCATTACTCATGTTCGGTAGGAATTTTGTCGTATGTAGGGTTAAATTTCAACAGACTGCTGCTCTGTCCTTGCTTTTGAGATAACAGTGTAGGAGTAGCAGCTGCTTCTGAGATAGTCTCTGTAAGTTTTAGAGCATTTAAAGCTGTATGCACTGATTTCCAAGTAATGATTTCCTCAGGTATTTTAAACTGCAAGACTTTGTTCTTTCAAACTTCACTGTAAAAAGTTCTTTAATGGAGCCTTCGCTCCTTTTCTCAGTGACTGTCCCATTCTCCAGCGAGCCGGGGGGTGGGGGGAACAGACCTGATTCCTGCTCAGGGTCTGTTAGACCCAGCCCTTGCTCACGGCTTTCTTCACGTGGTAACTTAGTGGCCACTCCTCCGGCCAAACACCTGTGCTTATGATTGTCATCCATTAACCTGTTGCACAGTACCGGCTAAGGCTTGTGTACCTCTGATAGTGGTGGCAACGTTCCACTGTCCATCTAAGATGGCATCTCTTATAGCACTGCTCCAGCGGGTAGGTGTGATCCGTGCCAGAGGCCCAGCTAAACATCTCGGAGAGGAAGCCTCATTTTCCCGGTGGGGGGGTTGGTAACGATTGACATATGCTGGAACTGCGAGCTCTTGTCTTGAAGATGCTGCAAAACTGACTGCAACAGATCGCATGGTGGTTTTTTGGGGGGTTTTTGTTTTTGGTGTTTTTTTTTTTTTTTTTGCAATTAGTTCTGGCCGCCATCAGAGGGCGTCAGG
Organism: Opisthocomus hoazin; assembly: GCF_030867145.1. Taxonomy (NCBI): domain Eukaryota; kingdom Metazoa; phylum Chordata; class Aves; order Opisthocomiformes; family Opisthocomidae; genus Opisthocomus; species Opisthocomus hoazin. The sequence continues at coordinate 16,284,361 of NC_134453.1, forward strand.
AGTGGAGACGCCTCGCTGGAAGACGGCAGGGGTGGATAGAGAAGAGGGGCCGATGTTGCAGGCCGCGCCCCAGGAGGGGCCGATTTTGTAAGCCGCGCCCCTTCTCCCTCCCCCTCTGGGGGTGGTAGTAGCCGCTCCTCCCCTCTTCCGAAAGGTAGCCATTCCTCCCCTCTTCCGAAAGGCAGCCGCAATTCCGCGCCCGACTCCTCCCCGTTCCCTGGGGGTGGTCGTACTACCGCGTCTGACTCGCATTTTGAGTTGATGTCACTGGCAGCAACTTCCGGTGGGCCAACCCCCTCTGCGCCCAGACTGGAACTGCACTCTGCACTCGCTCGAATCTCGGCAATTGTGTTACAAGTGATCCCAGTCATCCCTCTAACGGCAGGTAGCCCGAAAACCCGTGCTGCTGTCCCAGGCTTAGGCACGTGATCTTTCCCGGGCTCCGGAGCTAGCATCTGAGCTGCAGCACACGCCACCTCTCATTCAGCTTTTATGGCTTTTAAGGTCTGTAATACTGTTCGCCAGAGCTCGCGGATGGCTTTTAACTCCTTTTCCTCCTTGTCCTCCACCGTTATTGTCCTTTCCCACATAGTCTCTCCTAACTCTTGCCATTCCGAGACGGAAAACAGTAGCGGGGTATCCGCAAAGTGACCCCATGGTTGCCCCAGTTTAATCAACTTCATGAGTTGCTTTGCCGTTGCGTCTATTCCTCTCTTAGAGAGAATACCGACTAGCAACGTTGCCGCAGCCCCTATCTCCGTACTTGCGACCACGGCCTCCACGTTAAATTTTAGCTGCGCCAGGTAGCTGGAGTGTGGCTCGAAAATTCCTGGGAGTCAGCAGTCCGTGTCTGCCCTGCGCGTTCACACCCAGGCAGGACCCGCCCAACCGTTGTTCCCACGCCCCCTCTCTAGCTGCTCACTGCAGACCGAGGGACTCCTGCAGGGAAACCGTCCATCCTCTGCTACCAAATGTTGGCGTGGGTTACGGATCCGTTGTAACGATGTGACCCCAATATGAGTATGATCGTTCAGTCTTTAGTAGTCAGCAAAACAATGTTTATATAGGAAAACTATTACAGCATCTGAATGGTTAAAACCCCAACCCATATATAGGCAAAACTACTGCAACTCGTTGTGATTGGTGCAGAGCTGCATCTCGAAGTGAAAACAGTACTGTGGCAGGAAACAGCAACGTGGCAGGAAGGAAGTGACAGTGTAGCAGGAAACAGTGACGTTCCCCCTGCTCCAGTGTCCCGAGCTCGTCACTCTACCTTCCCAGCAGGGTTCCGTGTCAGCCGCTCCCAAGGCTCACTTCAAGATAGGAACCTGGGTTGCTCAACGCACCAAACTATGTCCCCTCTCGTCCAGCCACAACTCCACAGGCTAGCCTGGAAAGCTGTTGCTCAGCCTCATCTGTCCATTGCACTGCTCGCACAGGCGCACAGAGACTGAGGATGCTTGCTAGCCTTGGCACTTCAAACTTCCAGCGTATCTCAAGGGACCCTTGCCAGGGGCCTCCAGCAGCCCTGACCCGAATATGCGAACGTCTCAGTATATCTCTTACCAAGAAGGGGCTAGCCTGGAAAGCTGTTGCTCAGCCTCATCTGCCCATGGCACGGCTCGCACAGATGCACAGAGACTGGGGCTACTGGCTTTCCTTGCCAAATGAAACTTCAAACGTAGCCCTGGTGTTTGTGCCGGGTGCCTCCAGCAGCCCTGCACCAAAGGTGCAAATGTCTCCAGATAGCTAACACCAAGAAAGGGCTAGCCTGGAAAGCTGTTGCTCACCCTCATCTGTCCATGGCACTGGTCGCACAGATGCACAGGGACTGGGGCTGCTTGCTTGCTTTCCTTGCCACCTCAAACTACAAACGTAGCCAGGGGCTCCCTGCCGGGTTCCTCCAGCAGACCTGCACTGAAAATGCGAACATCTCCAGATAGCTCGCACCCAGAAGGGGCTAGCCTGGAAAGCTGTTGCTCAGCCTCATCTGCCCATGGCACTGCTCGCACAGGTGCACAGCGACTGGGGCTGCTTATTTGCCTTGCCACCTCAAACTGCAAACGTACCCTAGGGGATCCTTGCTGGGGGCCTCCCGCAGCCCTGACCCGAATATGCGAAAGTCTCAGGATATCTCTTACCAAGTATTGGCTAGCCTTGAAAGCTGTTGCTCAGCCTCATGTGCCCATGGCACTGCTTTCACAGATGCACATATAATGGGGCTGCTTGCTTGCCTTTCTACCTCAAACTTAAAACATAGCCCGGGTGTCCCTTTCGGGTGCCTCCAGCAGCCCTGCCCCAAATAGGAGAACGTCTCCAGATAGCTCGCAACCAAAATGGGCTAGCCTGGAAAGCAGTTTCTCAGCCTCCTCTGCCCATGGCACTGCTCGCACAGGCACACAGAGACTGAGTCTGCATGCTTGCTTTACCACCTCAATCTTCTAACGTAACCTGGGGATCCGTGTCGGGTAAACCCAGCAGACCTACACTGAAAATGCAAACATCTCCAGATAGATCGCACCCAGAAGGGACGAGCCTTGAAAGCTGTTTCTCAGTTTCATCTGCCCATGGTACTGCTCTCACAGATGCACAGAGACTGGGGCTGCTTGCTTCCCATGCCACGTTAAACTTCAAACATAGCCTAGGTGGTCTTTGCCGGGCCCCTGCCACAGCCCTGACCTGAATATATAAACGTCTCAGGATATTTCTTACCAAGAAGGGGCTAACCTGCAAAGCTGTTGCTCAGCCTCATCTGCCCATGGCACTGCTCACACAGGCACACAGAGAGACTGAGGCTTCTTGCTTGCCTTGCCACCTCAAACTGCAAACAAATCCCGGGCGTCCCTGACGGGTGCATCCAGCAGAACTGCACCGAAGATGCGAAAGTCTCCAGATAGCTCGCACTCAGAAGAGGCTAGCCTGGAAAGGTGTTGCTCAGCCCCATCTGCCCATGTCTCTGCTCGCACGGGCGCACGAAGACCGGGGCTGCTTGCTTGCCTTGCCTCCTCAAACTTCAGAAGTAGCCTAGGGGGTCCTTGACAAGCTCCTTCCGCAGACCTGACCCTAATATGCCAACGTCTCAGGATAGCTATTACCAAGAAGGGTTTAGCCTGAGAAGCAGTTGCTCAGCCTCATCTGCACAAGGCACTGCTTGCACAGATGCATAAACACTGGGGCTGCTTGCTTGCCTTGCCACCTCAATTTTCAAACGTATCCCGGGGATCCCTGCCGGGTGCCTCAAGCAGACCTGCACTGAAGATGCGAACGTCTCTGGATATCTCTTACCAAGTATTGGCTAGCCTAGAAAGCAGTTGCTCAGTCTCATCTGCCCGTAGAACTGCTCACATAAGCGCAAAGAGACTGGGGCTGCTTGCTTGCCTTGCCACCTCAAACTTCAAACGTAGCCTAGGGGATCCTTGCTGGGGGCCTCCCGCATCCCTCACCCGAATATGCAAACATCTCAAAATATCACTTAACAAGTATGGAATAGCCTGGAAAGCTGTTGCTCAGCCTCATCTGCCCATGGCACTGCTCGCACAGACGCACACAGACTGGGTCTGCTTGCTTGCCTTGCCACCTCAATATTCCAAGGTAGCTCGAGACTCCCTGCCAGGTGCCTCCAGCAGCCCCACACTGAAAATGAGAAAGTCTCAGGATATCTCGTACCAAGAAGGGGTTAGCCTGGAATGCTGCTGCTCAGCCTCATCTGCACATGGAACTGCTCGCACAGACGCACACAAACTGGGTCTGCTTGCTTGCCTTGCCACCTCAAACTTTAAACGTAGCCAAAGGCTCCCTGCTGGGTGCCTCCAGCAGCCCTGCAACGAACATGCGAATGTCTCCAGATAGCTTGCACCCAGAAGGGGCTAGCCTGGAAAGCTGTTGCTCAGCCTCATTTGCCTATGGCACTACTCTCACAGGCGCACAGAGACTGGGGCTGCTTGCTTGCCTTGCCACCTCAAACTTCAAACGTAACAAGGGGGCCCCTGCAGAGTGCCTCCATCAGCCCTGACCCTAATATGCGAACGTCTCCAGATAGCTCGCACCCAGAAGGGGCTAGCCTGGAAAGCTGTTGCTCAGCCTCATCTGCCCATGGCACTGCTAGCACAGATGCACAGAGACTGGGGCTGCTTGCTTGCCTTCCCACCTCAAACTTTAAACGTAACCCGGGTCTCCGTGCCGTGTGCCTCCAGCAGCCCCGCAACTAGAATGCGAACGTCTCAGGATATCTGTTACCAGGAGGGGTTTAGACTGGAAACCTGTTGCTCAGCCTCATCTTCCCATGGCACTGCTCGCACAGGCGCACACAGACTGGGGCTGCTTGCTTGCCTTGCCACCTGAAACCTCAAACGTAGCCTAGGGGGCCCATGGCGGGGGCCTCCCACAGCCCTGACCCGAATATACGAACGTCATAGGATATCTCGTACCAAGAAGGGGCTATCCTTGAAAGCTTTTGCCCAGCCTCATCTACCCATGGCACTGATCGCTCAGGCGCACAGAGACTGGGGATGCTTGCTTGCCTTGCCTCCTCAAACTTCAAACGTACCCTAGAGGGTCTTTGCCAGGCGCCTGCAACACTCCTGTCCTAAATATGCAAGCGTCACACGATATGTCTTACCAAGAAGGGGCTAGCCTGGAAAGCTGTTGCTCAGCCTCATCTGCCCATGGCACCGCTCGTACAGATGCACAGAGACTGGTGCTGCTTGCTTGCCTTGCCTCCTCAAACTTCAAACATAGCCCGGGTGTCCCAGCCGGGTGCCTCCAGCAGCCCTGCCCCAAATATGAGAATGTCTCAGGATATTTCTTACCAAGAAAGGGCTAGCCTTGAAAGGTGTTGCTCAGCCTCATCTGCCAATGGCACTGCTCAAACAGGCGCACAAAGACTGGGGCTGCTTGCTTGCCTTGCCACATCAAATTTCACACTTACCTCAGGGCTCCCTGCCGTGTCCCTCCAGCAGCCCTGCACCGAGAATGCTAACGTCTAAGGATATCTCGTACCAAGAAGGGTGTAGCCTTGAAAGCTGTTGCTCAGCCTCATACGCCCATGGCACTGCTCGCACAGGCAAACAGTGACTGGGGCTGCTTGCTTGCCTTGCCACCTCAAAGTTCAAACGTAGCCTAGGTGGTCTTTTTCGGTTGCTTCCACACCCCTGTCCAAATGTGCGAGCGTCTCAGGATATCTCTTACCAAGAAGGGGATAGCCTGCAAAGCTGTTGCTCAGCCTCATCTGCCCAGGGCACTGGTCACGCAAGCGCACACAGACTAGGGCTGCTTGCTTGCCTTGCCACCTCATAATTCAAACGTTGCCCTGGAGTCCCTTTTGAGTGACTCTAGCAGCCCTGCACCGAAAATGCAATCGTTTCCAGATAGATCGCAACCAGAATGGGCTAGCCTGGAAAACTGTTGCTCAGCCTCATCTGCCCATGGCACTGCTTGCACAGATGCACAGAGACTGGGGGTGCTTGCTTGCCTTGCCACCTCAAACTTCAAAACGTACCCTAGGGGGTCTTTGCCGGGGTCCTTTCCCAGCCCCGCACCGAAAATGCAAATGTCTCAGGAGATCTCTTACCAAGAAGGGGCGAGCCTGGAAAGCTGTTGCTCAGCCTCATCTGCCCATGGCACTGCTCGCACAGGCGCACAGAGACTGGGACTGCTTGCTTGCCTTGCCACCTCAAACTTCAAACGAAGCCTAGGTGGTCTTTGCCGCTTTCCTGCCTCACCCCTGTCCCAAATGTGCGAGCGTCTCAGGATATCTCTTACGAAGAAGGGGCTAGCCTAGAAAACTGTTGCTCAGCCTCATCTGCCCATGGTACTGTTCGCACAAGCGCACAGAGACTGGGGCTGCTTGCTTGCCTTGCCACCTTAAACTTCAAATGTAACCAGGAAGTCCCTGCCGGTTGCCTCCAGCACCCCTGCCCCAAATATGAGAATGTCTCCAGATAGCTCGCAACCAGAAGGGGCTAGCCTGGAAAACTGTTGATCAGCTTCATCTGCCCATGACGTTGCTGGCACAGATGCACAGAGACTGGGGCTGCTTGCTTGCCTTGCCACCTCAAACTTCAGAAGTTTCCTAGGGGGTCTTTGCCGCGCGCCTGCTGCAGCCCTGTCCCGAATATGCGAGCGTCTCAGGATATCTCTTACCAAGAAGGGGCTAGCCTGGAAAGCTGCTGCTCAGCCTCATCTGCCCATGGCACTGCTCACACAGATGCACAGAGACTGGGACTGCTTGCTTCCCTTGCCACCTAAAACTTGAAACATATCTCTGGTGTCCCTGCCGGGTGCCTCCAGTAGCCTTGCACCGAAGGTGCAAACGTCTCCAGATAGCTCGAACCCAGAAGGGGCTAGCCTGGAAAGCTGTTGCTCAGCCTCATCTGCCCACGGCACTGCTCGCACAGGTTCACAGAGACTGGGGCTGCTTGCTTGCCTTGCCACCTTAAACTTCAAACGTAGCCTAGGTGGTCTTTGCCGGTTTCCTGCCGCACCCCTGTCCCAAATGTGCGAGCGTCTCAGGATATCTCTTAGCAAGAAGGGGCTAGCCTGCAAAGCTGTTGCTCAGCCTCATCTGCCCATGGTACTGATCACACACGCGCACACAGACGGGGGTTGCTTGCTTGCCTTGCCACATTAAACTTAAAAATATCCAGGGTTTCCCTTCCGGGTGACTCCAGCAGCACTACCCCAAATATGAGAATGTCTTCAGATAGCTTGCAGCCAGAAGGGGCCAGCCTGGAAAACTGTTGCTCAGCATCATCTGCTCATGGCACTGCTCGCACAGATGCACAGAGACTGGGGCTGCTTGCTTGCCTTGCCACCTCAATCTTCAAACGAACCCTAGGTGGTCTTTGCCGGTTTCCTGCCGCACCCCTGTCCCAAATGTGCGAGCGTCTCAGGATATCTCTTACGAAGAAGGGGCTAGCCTAGAAAACTGTTGCTCAGCCTCATCTGCCCATGGTACTGTTCGCACAAGCGCACAGAGACTGGGGCTGCTTGCTTGCCTTGCCATCTTAAACTTCAAATGTAACCAGAAAGTCCCTGCCGCTTGGTCCAGCACCCCTGCCCAAAATATGAGAATGTCTCCAGATAGCTCGCAGCCAGAAGGGGCTAGCCTGGAAAACTGTTGATCAGCTTCATCTGCCCATGACTTTGCTGGCACAGATGCACAGAGACTGGGGCTGCTTGCTTGCCTTGCCACCTCATACTTCAAACGTTGCCCTGGTGTCCCTTCTGAGTGACTCTAGCAGCCCTGCACCGAAAATGCAATCGTTTCCAGATAGATCGCAACCAGAATGGGCTAGCCTGGAAAACTGTTGCTCAGCCTCATCTGCCCATGGCACTGCTTGCACAGGCACACAGAGACTGGGGCTGCTTGCTTGCCTTGCCACCTCAAACTTCAAACGTTACCTAGGGTGTCCTTGCCAAGTTCCTTCCGCAGCCCTGTCCCGAATATGCGAGTGTCTCAGGATATCTCTTACCAAGTATTGGCTAGCCTGGAAAGCTCTTTTTCAGCCTCATCTGCCCATGGCACTGCTAGTACAGGTGCACGGAGACTGGGGCTGCTTGCTTGCCTTGCCACGCCACCATAAACTTCAAACATAGCCCTCGTGTCCCTTCCAAGTGCCTCCAGCACTCCTGCCTCAAATATGAGAACGTCTTTAGACGGCTTGCAACCAGAAGGGGCTAGCCTGGCAAACTGTTGCTCAGCATCATCTGCCCATGGCACTGCTCGCACAGATGCACAGAGACTGGGGCTGTTTGCTTGCCTTGCCACCTCGAACTTCAAACGTAGCCCTGGTGTCCCTCCCAGGTGCCTCCAGCAGCCCTGCACCGAAGGTGCAAACGTCTCCAGATAGCTCAAACCCAGAAGGGGCGAGCCTGGAAAGCTGTTGCTCAGCCTCATCTGCCCACGGCACTGCTCGCACAGATGCACAGAGACTGGGGCTGCTTGCTTGCCTTACCACCTCAAACTTCAAAATGTACCCTAGGGGGTCTTTGCCGGGGTCCTTTCCCAGCCCTGACCCGAATATGCAAATGTCTCAAGATATCTCTTACCAAGCAGGTGCTATCCTGGAAAGCTGTTGCTCAGCCTCATCTGCCCACGGCACTGCTCGCACAGATGCACAGAGACTGGGGCTGCTTGCTTGCCTTGCCACCTCATACTTCAAACGTTGCCCTGGTGTCCCTTCTGAGTGACTCTAGCAGCCCTGCACAGAAAATGCAATCGTTTCCAGATAGATCGCAACCAGAATGGGCTAGCCTGGAAAACTGTTGCTCAGCCTCATCTGCCCATGGCACTGCTGCACAGATGCACAGAGACTGGGGCTGCTTGCTTGCCTTACCACCTCACACTTCAAAACGTACCCTAGGGGGTCTTTGCCGGGGTCCTTTCCCAGCCCTGCACCGAAAATGCAAATGTCTCAGGATATCTCTTACCAAGAAGGGGCGCGCCTGGAAAGATGTTGCTCAGCCTCATCTGCCCATGGCACTGCTCGCACAGGCGCACAGAGACTGGGACTGCTTGCTTGCCTTGCCACCTCAAACTTCAAACGAAGCCTAGGTGGTCTTTGCCGCTTTCCTGCCGCACCCCTGTCCCAAATGTGCGAGCGTCTCAGGATATCTCTTACGAAGAAGGGGCTAGCCTAGAAAACTGTTGCTCAGCCTCATCTGCCCATGGTTCTGGTCGCACAAGCGCACAGAGACTGGGGCTGCTTGCTTGCCTTGCCACCTTAAACTTCAAATGTAACCAGGAAGTCCCTGCCGGTTGCCTCCAGCACCCCTGCCCCAAATATGAGAAAACTGTTGATCAGCTTCATCTGCCCATGACATTGCTGGCACAGATGCACAGAGACTGGGGCTGCTTGCTTGCCTTGCCACCTCAAACTTCAAAAGTTTCCTAGGGGGTCTTTGCCGGTTGCCTGCCGCACCCCTGTCCCAAATATGAGAACGTCTCCAGATAGATTGCAACCAGAAGGGGCTAGCCTGGAAAATTGTTGCTCAGCATCATCTGCCCATGGCACTGCTCGCACAGATGCACAGAGATGGGGCTGCTTGCTTGACTTGCCAACTCAAACTTCAAACATATCCCTGGTGTCCCTCCCAGGTGCCTCCAGCAGCCCTGCACCGAATGTGAAAACGTCTCCAGATAGCTCGAACCCAGAAGGGGCGAGCCTGGAAAGCTGTTGCTCAGCCTCATCTGCCCATGGCACTGCTCGCAAAGATGCACAGAGACTGGGGCAGCTTGCTTGCCTTGCCACCTCAAACTTCAAACGTTTCATAGGGGGTGTTTGGCGGGCGCCTGCCGCACGCCTGTCTCGAATATGCGAGCGTCTCAGGATATCTCTTACCAAGAAGGGGATAGCCTGCAAAGCTGTTGCTCAGCCTCATCTGCCCATGGCACTGATCACACACGCGCACACAGACGGGGGTTGCTTGCTTGCCTTGCCACATTAAACTTAAAAATATCCAGGGTTTCCCTTCCGGGTGACTCCAGCAGCACTACCCCAAATATGAGAATGTCTTCAGATAGCTTGCAGCCAGAAGGGGCCAGCCTGGAAAACTGTTGCTCAGCATCATCTGCTCATGGCACTGCTCGCACAGATGCACAGAGACTGGGGCTGCTTGCTTGCCTTGCCACCTCAATCTTCAAACGAACCCTAGGTGGTCTTTGCCGGTTTCCTGCCGCACCCCTGTCCCAAATGTGCGAGCGTCTCAGGATATCTCTTACGAAGAAGGGGCTAGCCTAGAAAACTGTTGCTCAGCCTCATCTGCCCATGGTACTGTTCGCACAAGCGCACAGAGACTGGGGCTGCTTGCTTGCCTTGCCATCTTAAACTTCAAATGTAACCAGAAAGTCCCTGCCGCTTGGTCCAGCACCCCTGCCCAAAATATGAGAATGTCTCCAGATAGCTCGCAGCCAGAAGGGGCTAGCCTGGAAAACTGTTGATCAGCTTCATCTGCCCATGACTTTGCTGGCACAGATGCACAGAGACTGGGGCTGCTTGCTTGCCTTGCCACCTCATACTTCAAACGTTGCCCTGGTGTCCCTTCTGAGTGACTCTAGCAGCCCTGCACCGAAAATGCAATCGTTTCCAGATAGATCGCAACCAGAATGGGCTAGCCTGGAAAACTGTTGCTCAGCCTCATCTGCCCATGGCACTGCTTGCACAGGCACACAGAGACTGGGGCTGCTTGCTTGCCTTGCCACCTCAAACTTCAAACGTTACCTAGGGTGTCCTTGCCAAGTTCCTTCCGCAGCCCTGTCCCGAATATGCGAGTGTCTCAGGATATCTCTTACCAAGTATTGGCTAGCCTGGAAAGCTCTTTTTCAGCCTCATCTGCCCATGGCACTGCTAGTACAGGTGCACGGAGACTGGGGCTGCTTGCTTGCCTTGCCACGCCACCATAAACTTCAAACATAGCCCTCGTGTCCCTTCCAAGTGCCTCCAGCACTCCTGCCTCAAATATGAGAACGTCTTTAGACGGCTTGCAACCAGAAGGGGCTAGCCTGGCAAACTGTTGCTCAGCATCATCTGCCCATGGCACTGCTCGCACAGATGCACAGAGACTGGGGCTGTTTGCTTGCCTTGCCACCTCGAACTTCAAACGTAGCCCTGGTGTCCCTCCCAGGTGCCTCCAGCAGCCCTGCACCGAAGGTGCAAACGTCTCCAGATAGCTCAAACCCAGAAGGGGCGAGCCTGGAAAGCTGTTGCTCAGCCTCATCTGCCCACGGCACTGCTCGCACAGATGCACAGAGACTGGGGCTGCTTGCTTGCCTTACCACCTCAAACTTCAAAATGTACCCTAGGGGGTCTTTGCCGGGGTCCTTTCCCAGCCCTGACCCGAATATGCAAATGTCTCAAGATATCTCTTACCAAGCAGGTGCTATCCTGGAAAGCTGTTGCTCAGCCTCATCTGCCCACGGCACTGCTCGCACAGATGCACAGAGACTGGGGCTGCTTGCTTGCCTTGCCACCTCATACTTCAAACGTTGCCCTGGTGTCCCTTCTGAGTGACTCTAGCAGCCCTGCACAGAAAATGCAATCGTTTCCAGATAGATCGCAACCAGAATGGGCTAGCCTGGAAAACTGTTGCTCAGCCTCATCTGCCCATGGCACTGCTGCACAGATGCACAGAGACTGGGGCTGCTTGCTTGCCTTACCACCTCACACTTCAAAACGTACCCTAGGGGGTCTTTGCCGGGGTCCTTTCCCAGCCCTGCACCGAAAATGCAAATGTCTCAGGATATCTCTTACCAAGAAGGGGCGCGCCTGGAAAGATGTTGCTCAGCCTCATCTGCCCATGGCACTGCTCGCACAGGCGCACAGAGACTGGGACTGCTTGCTTGCCTTGCCACCTCAAACTTCAAACGAAGCCTAGGTGGTCTTTGCCGCTTTCCTGCCGCACCCCTGTCCCAAATGTGCGAGCGTCTCAGGATATCTCTTACGAAGAAGGGGCTAGCCTAGAAAACTGTTGCTCAGCCTCATCTGCCCATGGTTCTGGTCGCACAAGCGCACAGAGACTGGGGCTGCTTGCTTGCCTTGCCACCTTAAACTTCAAATGTAACCAGGAAGTCCCTGCCGGTTGCCTCCAGCACCCCTGCCCCAAATATGAGAAAACTGTTGATCAGCTTCATCTGCCCATGACATTGCTGGCACAGATGCACAGAGACTGGGGCTGCTTGCTTGCCTTGCCACCTCAAACTTCAAAAGTTTCCTAGGGGGTCTTTGCCGGTTGCCTGCCGCACCCCTGTCCCAAATATGAGAACGTCTCCAGATAGATTGCAACCAGAAGGGGCTAGCCTGGAAAATTGTTGCTCAGCATCATCTGCCCATGGCACTGCTCGCACAGATGCACAGAGATGGGGCTGCTTGCTTGACTTGCCAACTCAAACTTCAAACATATCCCTGGTGTCCCTCCCAGGTGCCTCCAGCAGCCCTGCACCGAATGTGAAAACGTCTCCAGATAGCTCGAACCCAGAAGGGGCGAGCCTGGAAAGCTGTTGCTCAGCCTCATCTGCCCATGGCACTGCTCGCAAAGATGCACAGAGACTGGGGCAGCTTGCTTGCCTTGCCACCTCAAACTTCAAACGTTTCATAGGGGGTGTTTGGCGGGCGCCTGCCGCACGCCTGTCTCGAATATGCGAGCGTCTCAGGATATCTCTTACCAAGAAGGGGATAGCCTGCAAAGCTGTTGCTCAGCCTCATCTGCCCATGGCACTGCTCGCACAGGCTCACAGAGACTGGGGCTGCTTGCTTGCCTTGCCACCTCAAACTTCAAACCTAGCCTAGGTGGTCTTTGCCGGTTTCCTGCCGCACCCCTGTCTCGAATATGCGAGCGTCTCAGGATATCTCTTACCAAGAAGGGGATAGCCTGCAAAGCTGTTGCTCAGCCTCATCTGCCCATGGTACTGGTCGCACACGCGCACACAGACTGGGGCTGCTTGCTTGCCTTGCCACCTAGAACTTCAAACATATCCCGGGTTTCCCTTCCGGGTGACTCCAGCAGCCCTGCCCCAAATATGAGAACGTCTCCAGATAGATTCCAACCAGAAGGGGCGAGCCTGGAAACCTGTTGCTCAGCATCATCTGCCCATGGCACTGCTTGCACAGATGCACAGAGACTGGGGCTGCTTGCTTGCCTTGCCAACTCCAACTTCAAACATAGCCCTGGTGTCCCTGCGGGTGCCTCCAGCAGCCTTGCACCAAAGGTGCAAACGTCTCCAGATAACTCGAACCCAGAAGGGGCTAGCCTGGAAAACTGTTGCTCAGCCTCATCTGCCCATGGCACTGCTTGCACAGATGCACAGAGACTGGGGGTGCTTGCTTGCCTTACCACCTCAAACTTCAAAACGTACCCTAGGGGGTCTTTGCCGGGGTCCTTTCCCAGCCCCGCACCGAAAATGCAAATGTCTCAGGATATCTCTTATCAAGAAGGGGCGAGCCTGGAAAGATGTTGCTCAGCCTCATCAGCCCATGGCACTGCTCGCACAGATGCACAGAGACTGGGGCTGCTTGCTTGCTTTGCCACCTCAAACTTCAAACGAATCCTAGGTGGTCTTTGCTGGTTTCCTGCCGCACCCCTGTCCCAAATGTGCGAGCGTCTCAGGATATCTCTTACGAAGAAGGGGCTAGACTAGAAAACTGTTGCTCAGCCTCATCTGCCCATGGTACTGGTCGCACAAGCGCACAGAGACTGGGGCTGCTTGCTTGCCTTGCCACCTCAAACTTCAAAAGTTTCCTAGGGGGTCTTTGCCGGGCGCCTGCTGCTGCCCTGTCCCGAATATGCGAGCGTCTCAGGATATTTCTTACCAAGAAGGGGATAGCCTGCAAAGCTGTTGCTCAGCCTCATCTGCCCATGGCACTGCTTGCACAGGCGCACAGAGACTGGGGGATGCTTGCTTGCCTTGCCACCTCAAACTTCAAACGAAGCCTAGGTGGTCTTTGCCGCTTTCCTGCCGCACCCCTGTCCCAAATGTGCGAGCGTCTCAGGATATCTCTTACGAAGAAGGCGCTAGCCTAGAAAACTGTTGCTCAGCCTCATCTGCCCATGGTTCTGGTCGCACAAGCGCACAGAGACTGGGGCTGCTTGCTTGCCTTGCCACCTTAAACTTCAAATGTAACCAGGAAGTCCCTGCCGGTTGCCTCCAGCACCCCAGCCCCAAATATGAGAAAACTGTTGATCAGCTTCATCTGCCCATGACATTGCTGGCACAGATGCACAGAGACTGGGGCTGCTTGCTTGCCTTGCCACCTCAAACTTCAAAAGTTTCCTAGGGGGTCTTTGCCGGTTGCCTGCCGCACCCCTGTCCCAAATATGAGAACGTCTCCAGATAGATTGCAACCAGAAGGGGCTAGCCTGGAAAACTGTTGCTCAGCATCATCTGCCCATGGCACTGCTCGCACAGATGCACAGAGATGGGGCTGCTTGCTTGCCTTGCCAACTCAAACTTCAAACATATCCCTGGTGTCCCTCCCAGGTGCCTCCAGCAGCCCTGCACCGAATGTGCAAACGTCTCCGGACAGCTCGAACCCAGAAGGGGCTAGCCTGGAAAGCTGTTGCTCAGCCTCATCTGCCCATGGCACTGCTCGCAAAGATGCACAGAGACTGGGGCAGCTTGCTTGCCTTGCCACCTCAAACTTCAAACGTTTCATAGGGGGTGTTTGGCGGGCGCCTGCCGCACCCCTGTCTTGAATATGCGAGCGTCTCAGGATATCTCTTACCAAGAAGGGGATAGCCTGCAAAGCTGTTGCTCAGCCTCATCTGCCCATGGCACTGCTCGCACAGGCTCACAGAGACTGGGGCTGCTTGCTTGCCTTGCCACCTCAAACTTCAAACGTAGCCTAGGTGGTCTTTGCCGGTTTCCTGCCGCACCCCTGTCTCGAATATGCGAGCGTCTCAGGATATCTCTTACCAAGAAGGGGATAGCCTGCAAAGCTGTTGCTCAGCCTCATCTGCCCATGGTACTGGTCGCACACGCGCACACAGACTGGGGCTGCTTGCTTGCCTTGCCACCTAAAACTTCAAACATATCCCGGGTTTCCCTTCCGGGTGACTCCAGCAGCCCTGCCCCAAATATGAGAACGTCTCCAGATAGATTCCAACCAGAAGGGGCGAGCCTGGAAACCTGTTGCTCAGCATCATCTGCCCATGGCACTGCTTGCACAGATGCACAGAGACTGGGGCTGCTTGCTTGCCTTGCCAACTCCAACTTCAAACATAGCCCTGGTGTCCCTGCGGGTGCCTCCAGCAGCCTTGCACCAAAGGTGCAAACGTCTCCAGATAACTCGAACCCAGAAGGGGCTAGCCTGGAAAACTGTTGCTCAGCCTCATCTGCCCATGGCACTGCTTGCACAGACGCACAGAGACTGGGGGTGCTTGCTTGCCTTACCACCTCAAACTTCAAAACGTACCCTAGGGGGTCTTTGCCGGGGTCCTTTCCCAGCCCCGCACCGAAAATGCAAATGTCTCAGGATATCTCTTATCAAGAAGGGGCGAGCCTGGAAAGATGTTGCTCAGCCTCATCAGCCCATGGCACTGCTCGCACAGATGCACAGAGACTGGGGCTGCTTGCTTGCTTTGCCACCTCAAACTTCAAACGAATCCTAGGTGGTCTTTGCTGGTTTCCTGCCGCACCCCTGTCCCAAATGTGCGAGCGTCTCAGGATATCTCTTACCAAGAAGGGGCTAGACTAGAAAACTGTTGCTCAGCCTCATCTGCCCATGGTACTGGTCGCACAAGCGCACAGAGACTGGGGCTGCTTGCTTGCCTTGCCACCTCAAACTTCAAAAGTTTCCTAGGGGGTCTTTGCCGGGCGCCTGCTGCTGCCCTGTCCCGAATATGCGAGCGTCTCAGGATATTTCTTACCAAGAAGGGGATAGCCTGCAAAGCTGTTGCTCAGCCTCATCTGCCCATGGCACTGCTTGCACAGGCGCACAGAGACTGGGGGATGCTTGCTTGCCTTGCCACCTCAAACTTCAAACGAAGCCTAGGTGGTCTTTGCCGCTTTCCTGCCGCACCCCTGTCCCAAATGTGCGAGCGTCTCAGGATATCTCTTACGAAGAAGGGGCTAGCCTAGAAAACTGTTGCTCAGCCTCATCTGCCCATGGTTCTGGTCGCACAAGCGCACAGAGACTGGGGCTGCTTGCTTGCCTTGCCACCTTAAACTTCAAATGTAACCAGGAAGTCCCTGCCGGTTGCCTCCAGCACCCCAGCCCCAAATATGAGAAAACTGTTGATCAGCTTCATCTGCCCATGACATTGCTGGCACAGATGCACAGAGACTGGGGCTGCTTGCTTGCCTTGCCACCTCAAACTTCAAAAGTTTCCTAGGGGGTCTTTGCCGGTTGCCTGCCGCACCCCTGTCCCAAATATGAGAACGTCTCCAGATAGATTGCAACCAGAAGGGGCTAGCCTGGAAAACTGTTGCTCAGCATCATCTGCCATGGCACTGCTCGCACAGATGCACAGAGATGGGGCTGCTTGCTTGCCTTGCCAACTCAAACTTCAAACATATCCCTGGTGTCCCTCCCAGGTGCCTCCAGCAGCCCTGCACCGAATGTGCAAACGTCTCCAGATAGCTCGAACCCAGAAGGGGCGAGCCTGGAAAGCTGTTGCTCAGCCTCATCTGCCCATGGCACTGCTCGCAAAGATGCACAGAGACTGGGGCAGCTTGCTTGCCTTGCCACCTCAAACTTCAAACGTTTCATAGGGGGTGTTTGGCGGGCGCCTGCCGCACGCCTGTCTCGAATATGCGAGCGTCTCAGGATATCTCTTACCAAGAAGGGGATAGCCTGCAAAGCTGTTGCTCAGCCTCATCTGCCCATGGCACTGCTCGCACAGGCTCACAGAGACTGGGGCTGCTTGCTTGCCTTGCCACCTCAAACTTCAAACGTAGCCTAGGTGGTCTTTGCCGGTTTCCTGCCGCACCCCTGTCTCGAATATGCGAGCGTCTCAGGATATCTCTTACCAAGAAGGGGATAGCCTGCAAAGCTGTTGCTCAGCCTCATCTGCCCATGGTACTGGTCGCACACGCGCACACAGACTGGGGCTGCTTGCTTGCCTTGCCACCTAAAACTTCAAACATATCCCGGGTTTCCCTTCCGGGTGACTCCAGCAGCCCTGCCCCAAATATGAGAACGTCTCCAGATAGATTCCAACCAGAAGGGGCGAGCCTGGAAACCTGTTGCTCAGCATCATCTGCCCATGGCACTGCTTGCACAGATGCACAGAGACTGGGGCTGCTTGCTTGCCTTGCCAACTCCAACTTCAAACATAGCCCTGGTGTCCCTGCGGGTGCCTCCAGCAGCCTTGCACCAAAGGTGCAAACGTCTCCAGATAACTCGAACCCAGAAGGGGCTAGCCTGGAAAACTGTTGCTCAGCCTCATCTGCCCATGGCACTGCTTGCACAGATGCACAGAGACTGGGGGTGCTTGCTTGCCTTACCACCTCAAACTTCAAAACGTACCCTAGGGGGTCTTTGCCGGGGTCCTTTCCCAGCCCCGCACCGAAAATGCAAATGTCTCAGGATATCTCTTATCAAGAAGGGGCGAGCCTGGAAAGATGTTGCTCAGCCTCATCAGCCCATGGCACTGCTCGCACAGATGCACAGAGACTGGGGCTGCTTGCTTGCTTTGCCACCTCAAACTTCAAACGAATCCTAGGTGGTCTTTGCTGGTTTCCTGCCGCACCCCTGTCCCAAATGTGCGAGCGTCTCAGGATATCTCTTACGAAGAAGGGGCTAGACTAGAAAACTGTTGCTCAGCCTCATCTGCCCATGGTACTGGTCGCACAAGCGCACAGAGACTGGGGCTGCTTGCTTGCCTTGCCACCTCAAACTTCAAAAGTTTCCTAGGGGGTCTTTGCCGGGCGCCTGCTGCTGCCCTGTCCCGAATATGCGAGCGTCTCAGGATATTTCTTACCAAGAAGGGGATAGCCTGCAAAGCTGTTGCTCAGCCTCATCTGCCCATGGCACTGCTTGCACAGGCGCACAGAGACTGGGGGATGCTTGCTTGCCTTGCCACCTCAAACTTCAAACGTAGCCTAGGTGGTCTTTGTCGGTTGCCTGCCGCACTACTGTCCCAAATATGAGAATGTCTCCAGATAGATTGCAACCAGAAGGGGCTAGCCTGAAAAAGTGTTGCTCAGCATCATCTGCCCATGGCACTGCTCGCACAGATGCACAGAGATGGGGCTGCTTCCTTGCCTTGCCAACTCAAACTTCAAACGTTTCCTAGGGGGTCTTTGCCGGGCGCCTGCCGCACGCCTGTCTCGAATATGCAAGCGTCTCAGGATATCTCTTACCAAGAAGGGGATAGCCTGGAAAGCTGTTGCTCAGCCTCATCTGCCCATGGCACTGCTCGCACAGGCTCACAGAAACTGGGGCTGCTTGCTTGCCTTGCCACCTCAAACTTCAAAAGTTTCCTAGGGGGTCTTTGCCGGGCGCCTGCTGCAGCCCTGTCCCGAATATGCGAGCGTCTCAGGATATTTCTTACCAAGAAGGGGATAGCCTGCAAAGGCGTTGCTCAGCCTCATCTGCCCATGGCACTGCTTGCACAGGCGCACAGAGACTGGGGGATGCTTGCTTGCCTTGCCACCTCAAACTTCAAACGTAGCCTAGGTGGTCTTTTTCGGTTGCTTCCACACCCCTGTCCCAAATGTGCGAGAGTCTCAGGATATCTCTTAACAAGAAGGGGCTAGCCTGGAAAACTGTTGCTCAGCCTCATCTGCCCATGGCACTGGTCGCACAAGCGCACAGAGACTGGGGCTGCTTGCTTGCCTTGCCACCTTAAACTTCAAATGTAACCAGGAAGTCCCTGCCAGTTGCCTCCAGCAGCCCTGCACCGAATGTGCAAACGTCTCCAGATAGCTCGAAACCAGAAGGGGCGAGCCTGGAAAGCTGTTGCTCAGCCTCATCTGCCCATGGCACTGCTCGCAAAGATGCACAGAGACTGGGGCAGCTTGCTTGCCTTGCCACCTCAAACTTCAAACGTTTCATAGGGGGTGTTTGGCGGGCGCCTGCCGCACGCCTGTCTCGAATATGCGAGCGTCTCAGGATATCTCTTACCAAGAAGGGGATAGCCTGCAAAGCTGTTGCTCAGCCTCATCTGCCCATGGCACTGCTCGCACAGGCTCACAGAGACTGGGGCTGCTTGCTTGCCTTGCCACCTCAAACTTCAAACCTAGCCTAGGTGGTCTTTGCCGGTTTCCTGCCGCACCCCTGTCTCGAATATGCGAGCGTCTCAGGATATCTCTTACCAAGAAGGGGATAGCCTGCAAAGCTGTTGCTCAGCCTCATCTGCCCATGGTACTGGTCGCACACGCGCACACAGACTGGGGCTGCTTGCTTGCCTTGCCACCTAAAACTTCAAACATATCCCGGGTTTCCCTTCCGGGTGACTCCAGCAGCCCTGCCCCAAATATGAGAACGTCTCCAGATAGATTCCAACCAGAAGGGGCGAGCCTGGAAACCTGTTGCTCAGCATCATCTGCCCATGGCACTGCTTGCACAGATGCACAGAGACTGGGGCTGCTTGCTTGCCTTGCCAACTCCAACTTCAAACATAGCCCTGGTGTCCCTGCGGGTGTCTCCAGCAGCCTTGCACCAAAGGTGCAAACGTCTCCAGATAACTCGAACCCAGAAGGGGCTAGCCTGGAAAACTGTTGCTCAGCCTCATCTGCCCATGGCACTGCTTGCACAGATGCACAGAGACTGGGGGTGCTTGCTTGCCTTACCACCTCAAACTTCAAAACGTACCCTAGGGGGTCTTTGCCGGGGTCCTTTCCCAGCCCCGCACCGAAAATGCAAATGTCTCAGGATATCTCTTATCAAGAAGGGGCGAGCCTGGAAAGATGTTGCTCAGCCTCATCAGCCCATGGCACTGCTCGCACAGATGCACAGAGACTGGGGCTGCTTGCTTGCTTTGCCACCTCAAACTTCAAACGAATCCTAGGTGGTCTTTGCTGGTTTCCTGCCGCACCCCTGTCCCAAATGTGCGAGCGTCTCAGGATATCTCTTACGAAGAAGGGGCTAGCCTAGAAAACTGTTGCTCAGCCTCATCTGCCCATGGTACTGTTCGCACAAGCGCACAGAGACTGGGGCTGCTTGCTTGCCTTGCCATCTTAAACTTCAAATGTAATCAGGAAGTCCCTGCCGGTTGGTCCAGCACCCCTGCCCCAAATATGAGAATGTCTCCAGATAGCTCGCAGCCAGAAGGGGCTAGCCTGGAAAACTGTTGATCAGCTTCATCTGCCCATGACTTTGCTGGCACAGATGCACAGAGACTGGGGCTGCTTGCTTGCCTCGCCACCTCAAACTTCAAAATGTACCCTAGGGGGTCTTTGCCGGGCGCCTGCTGCAGCCCTGTCCCGAATATGCGAGCGTCTCAGGATATTTCTTACCAAGAAGGGGATAGCCTGCAAAGGCGTTGCTCAGCCTCATCTGCCCATGGCACTGCTTGCACAGGCGCACAAAGACTGGGGGATGCTTGCTTGCCTTGCCACCTCAAACTTCAAACGTAGCCTAGGTGGTCTTTTTCCGTTGCTTCCAGACCCCTGTCCCAAATGTGCAAGCGTCTCAGGATATCTCTTACCAAGAAGGGGCTAGCCTGGAAAACTGTTGCTCAGCCTCATCTACCCATGGCACTGGTCGCACAAGCGCACAGAGACTGGGGCTGCTTGCTTGCCTTGCCACCTTAAACTTCGAATGTAACCAGGAAGTCCCTGCCAGTTGCCTCCAGCAGCCCTGCACCGAATGTGCAAACGTCTCCAGATAGCTCGAAACCAGAAGGGGCGAGCCTGGAAAGCTGTTGCTCAGCCTCATCTGCCCATGGCACTGCTCGCACAGGCTCACAGAAACTGGGGCTGCTTGCTTGCCTTGCCACCTCAAACTTCAAACGTAGCCTAGGTGGTCTTTGCCGGTTTCCTGCCGCACCCCTGTCCCAAATGTGCGAGCGTCTCAGGATATCTCTTACCAAGAAGGGGCTAGCCTGGAAAACTGTTGCTCAGCCTCATCTGCCCATGGCACTGCTCACACAGATGCACAGAGACTGGGGCTGCTTGCTTGCCTTGCCACCTCATACTTCAAACGTAGCCTAGGTGGTCTTTGCCGGTTTCCTGCCGCACCCCTGTCCCAAATGTGCGAGCGTCTCAGGATATCTCTTACCAAGAAGGGGCTAGCCTGGAAAACTGTTGCTCAGCCTCATCTGCCCATGGCACTGCTCACACAGATGCACAGAGACTGGGGCTGCTTGCTTGCCTTGCCACCTCATACTTCAAACGTTGCCCTGGTGTCCCTTCTGAGTGACTCTAGCAGCCCTGCACCGAAAATGCAATCGTTTCCAGATAGATCGCAACCAGAATGGGCTAGCCTGGAAAACTGTTGCTCAGCCTCATCTACCCATGGCACTGGTCGCACAAGCGCACAGAGACTGGGGCTGCTTGCTTGCCTTGCCACCTTAAACTTCGAATGTAACCAGGAAGTCCCTGCCAGTTGCCTCCAGCAGCCCTGCACCGAATGTGCAAACGTCTCCAGATAGCTCGAAACCAGAAGGGGCGAGCCTGGAAAGCTGTTGCTCAGCCTCATCTGCCCATGGCACTGCTCGCACAGGCTCACAGAAACTGGGGCTGCTTGCTTGCCTTGCCACCTCAAACTTCAAACGTAGCCTAGGTGGTCTTTGCCGGTTTCCTGCCGCACCCCTGTCCCAAATGTGCGAGCGTCTCAGGATATCTCTTACCAAGAAGGGGCGAGCCTGGAAAGCTGTTGCTCAGCCTCATCTGCCCATGGCACTGCTCGCACAGGCTCACAGAAACTGGGGCTGCTTGCTTGCCTTGCCACCTCAAACTTCAAACGTAGCCTAGGTGGTCTTTGCCGGTTTCCTGCCGCACCCCTGTCCCAAATGTGCGAGCGTCTCAGGATATCTCTTACCAAGAAGGGGCTAGCCTGGAAAACTGTTGCTCAGCCTCATCTGCCCATGGCACTGCTCACACAGATGCACAGAGACTGGGGCTGCTTGCTTGCCTTGCCACCTCATACTTCAAACGTAGCCTAGGTGGTCTTTGCCGGTTTCCTGCCGCACCCCTGTCCCAAATGTGCGAGCGTCTCAGGATATCTCTTACCAAGAAGGGGCTAGCCTGGAAAACTGTTGCTCAGCCTCATCTGCCCATGGCACTGCTCACACAGATGCACAGAGACTGGGGCTGCTTGCTTGCCTTGCCACCTCATACTTCAAACGTTGCCCTGGTGTCCCTTCTGAGTGACTCTAGCAGCCCTGCACCGAAAATGCAATCGTTTCCAGATAGATCGCAACCAGAATGGGCTAGCCTGGAAAACTGTTGCTCAGCCTCATCTACCCATGGCACTGGTCGCACAAGCGCACAGAGACTGGGGCTGCTTGCTTGCCTTGCCACCTTAAACTTCGAATGTAACCAGGAAGTCCCTGCCAGTTGCCTCCAGCAGCCCTGCACCGAATGTGCAAACGTCTCCAGATAGCTCGAAACCAGAAGGGGCGAGCCTGGAAAGCTGTTGCTCAGCCTCATCTGCCCATGGCACTGCTCGCACAGGCTCACAGAAACTGGGGCTGCTTGCTTGCCTTGCCACCTCAAACTTCAAACGTAGCCTAGGTGGTCTTTGCCGGTTTCCTGCCGCACCCCTGTCCCAAATGTGCGAGCGTCTCTGGATATCTCTTACCAAGAAGGGGCTAGCCTG
Organism: Opisthocomus hoazin; assembly: GCF_030867145.1. Lineage (NCBI taxonomy): Eukaryota > Metazoa > Chordata > Aves > Opisthocomiformes > Opisthocomidae > Opisthocomus > Opisthocomus hoazin. The sequence goes on from NC_134453.1 coordinate 16,306,560, forward strand.
GAAAACTGTTGCTCAGCCTCATCTGCCCATGGCACTGCTCGCACAGGCGCACAGAAACTGGGGCTGCTTGCTTGCCTTGCCACCTCAAACTTCAAACGTAGCCTAGGTGGTCTTTGCCGGTTTCCTGCCGCACCCCTGTCCCAAATGTGCGAGCGTCTCAGGATATCTCTTACCAAGAAGGGGCTAGCCTGGAAAACTGTTGCTCAGCCTCATCTGCCCATGGCACTGCTCACACAGATGCACAGAGACTGGGGCTGCTTGCTTGCCTTGCCACCTCATACTTCAAACGTTGCCCTGGTGTCCCTTCTGAGTGACTCTAGCAGCCGTGCACCGAAAATGCAATCGTTTCCAGATAGATCGCAACCAGAATGGGCTAGCCTGGAAAACTGTTGCTCAGCCTCATCTACCCATGGCACTGGTCGCACAAGCGCACAGAGACTGGGGCTGCTTGCTTGCCTTGCCACCTTAAACTTCGAATGTAACCAGGAAGTCCCTGCCAGTTGCCTCCAGCAGCCCTGCACCGAATGTGCAAACGTCTCCAGATAGCTCGAAACCAGAAGGGGCGAGCCTGGAAAGCTGTTGCTCAGCCTCATCTGCCCATGGCACTGCTCGCACAGGCTCACAGAAACTGGGGCTGCTTGCTTGCCTTGCCACCTCAAACTTCAAACGTAGCCTAGGTGGTCTTTGCCGGTTTCCTGCCGCACCCCTGTCCCAAATGTGCGAGCGTCTCAGGATATCTCTTACCAAGAAGGGGCGAGCCTGGAAAGCTGTTGCTCAGCCTCATCTGCCCATGGCACTGCTCGCACAGGCTCACAGAAACTGGGGCTGCTTGCTTGCCTTGCCACCTCAAACTTCAAACGTAGCCTAGGTGGTCTTTGCCGGTTTCCTGCCGCACCCCTGTCCCAAATGTGCGAGCGTCTCAGGATATCTCTTACCAAGAAGGGGCTAGCCTGGAAAACTGTTGCTCAGCCTCATCTGCCCATGGCACTGCTCACACAGATGCACAGAGACTGGGGCTGCTTGCTTGCCTTGCCACCTCATACTTCAAACGTAGCCTAGGTGGTCTTTGCCGGTTTCCTGCCGCACCCCTGTCCCAAATGTGCGAGCGTCTCAGGATATCTCTTACCAAGAAGGGGCTAGCCTGGAAAACTGTTGCTCAGCCTCATCTGCCCATGGCACTGCTCACACAGATGCACAGAGACTGGGGCTGCTTGCTTGCCTTGCCACCTCATACTTCAAACGTTGCCCTGGTGTCCCTTCTGAGTGACTCTAGCAGCCCTGCACCGAAAATGCAATCGTTTCCAGATAGATCGCAACCAGAATGGGCTAGCCTGGAAAACTGTTGCTCAGCCTCATCTACCCATGGCACTGGTCGCACAAGCGCACAGAGACTGGGGCTGCTTGCTTGCCTTGCCACCTTAAACTTCGAATGTAACCAGGAAGTCCCTGCCAGTTGCCTCCAGCAGCCCTGCACCGAATGTGCAAACGTCTCCAGATAGCTCGAAACCAGAAGGGGCGAGCCTGGAAAGCTGTTGCTCAGCCTCATCTGCCCATGGCACTGCTCGCACAGGCTCACAGAAACTGGGGCTGCTTGCTTGCCTTGCCACCTCAAACTTCAAACGTAGCCTAGGTGGTCTTTGCCGGTTTCCTGCCGCACCCCTGTCCCAAATGTGCGAGCGTCTCAGGATATCTCTTACCAAGAAGGGGCTAGCCTGGAAAACTGTTGCTCAGCCTCATCTGCCCATGGCACTGCTCGCACAGGCGCACAGAAACTGGGGCTGCTTGCTTGCCTTGCCACCTCAAACTTCAAACGTAGCCTAGGTGGTCTTTGCCGGTTTCCTGCCGCACCCCTGTCCCAAATGTGCGAGCGTCTCAGGATATCTCTTACCAAGAAGGGGCTAGCCTGGAAAACTGTTGCTCAGCCTCATCTGCCCATGGCACTGCTCACACAGATGCACAGAGACTGGGGCTGCTTGCTTGCCTTGCCACCTCATACTTCAAACGTTGCCCTGGTGTCCCTTCTGAGTGACTCTAGCAGCCCTGCACCGAAAATGCAATCGTTTCCAGATAGATCGCAACCAGAATGGGCTAGCCTGGAAAACTGTTGCTCAGCCTCATCTACCCATGGCACTGCTTGCACAGGCACACAGAGACTGGGGCTGCTTGCTTGCCTTGCCACCTCAAACTTCAAACGTTACCTAGGGTGTTCTTGCCAAGCTCCTTCCGCAGCCCTGTCCCGAATATGCGAGTGTCTCAGGATATCTCTTACCAAGTATTGGCTAGCCTGGAAAGCTCTTTTTCAGCCTCATCTGCCCATGGCACTGCTAGTAGAGGTGCACGGAGACTGGGGTTGCTTGCTTGCCTTGCCACGCCACCTTAAACTTCAAACATAGCCCTCGTGTCCCTTCCAAGTGCCTCCAGCACACCTGCCTCAAATATGAGAACTTCTCTAGACGGCTTGCAACCAGAAGGGGCTAGCCTGGCAAACTGTTGCTCAGCATCATCTGCCCATGGCACTGCTCGCACAGATGCACAGAGACTGGGGCTGTTTGCTTGCCTTGCCACCTCAAACTTCAAACGTAGCCCTGGTGTCCCTCCCAGGTGCCTCCAGCAGCCCTGCACCGAAGGTGCAAACGTCTCCAGATAGCTCAAACCCAGAAGGGGCGAGCCTGGAAAGCTGTTGCTCAGCCTCATCTGCCCACGGCACTGCTCGCACAGATGCACAGAGACTGGGGCTGCTTGCTTGCCTTACCACCTCAAACTTCAAAATGTACCCTAGGGGGTCTTTGCCGGGGTCCTTTCCCAGCCCTGACCCGAATATGCACATGTCTCAAGATATCACTTACCAAGCAGGTGCTATCGTGGAAAGCTGTTGCTCAGCCTCATCTGCCCACGGCACTGCTCGCACAGATGCACAAAGACTGGGGCTGCTTGCTTGCCTTGCCGCCTCAAACTTCAAACGTAGCCTAGGTGGTCTTTTTCGGTTGCTTCCACACCCCTGTCCCAAATGTGCGAGCGTCTCAGGATATCTCTTACCAAGAAGGGGATAGCCTGCAAAGCTGTTGCTCAGCCTCATCTGTCCATGGCACTGGTCACACAAGCGCACACAGACTGGGTCTGCTTGCTTGCCTTCCCACCTCGTACTTCAAACGTTGCCATGGTGTCCCTTCAGAGTGACTCTAGCAGCCCTGCACAGAAAATGCAATCGTTTCCAGATAGATCGCAACCAGAATGGGCTAGCCTGGAAAACTGTTGCTCAGCCTCACCTGCCCATGGCACTGCTGCACAGATGCACAGAGACTGGGGCTGCTTGCTTGCCTTACCACCTCACACTTCAAAACATACCCTAGGGGTTCTTTGCCGGGGTCCTTTCCCAGCCCTGCACCGAAAATGCAAATGTCTCAGGATATCTCTTACCAAGAAGGGGCGCGCCTGGAAAGATGTTGCTCAGCCTCATCTGCCCATGGCACTGCTCGCACAGGCGCACAGAGACTGGGACTGCTTGCTTGCCTTGCCACCTCAAACTTCAAACGAAGCCTAGGTGGTCTTTGCCGCTTTCCTACCGCACCCCTGTCCCAAATGTGCGAGCGTCTCAGGATATCTCTTACGAAGAAGGGGCTAGCCTAGAAAACTGTTGCTCAGCCTCATCTGCCCATGGTACTGGTCGCACAAGCGCACAGAGACTGGGGCTGCTTGCTTGCCTTGCCACCTTAAACTTCAAATGTAACCAGGAAGTCCCTGCCGGTTGCCTCCAGCACCCCTGCCCCAAATATGAGAAAACTGTTGATCAGCTTCATCTGCCCATGACATTGCTGGCACAGATGCACAGAGACTGGGGCTGCTTGCTTGCCTTGCCACCTCAAACTTCAAAAGTTTCCTAGGGGGTCTTTGCCGGTTGCCTGCCGCACCCCTGTCCCAAATATGAGAACGTCTCCAGATAGATTGCAACCAGAAGGGGCTAGCCTGGAAAAGTGTTGCTCAGCATCATCTGCCCATGGCACTGCTCGCACAGATGCACAGAGATGGGGCTGTTTGCTTGCCTTGCCAACTCAAACTTCAAACATATCCCTGGTGTCCCTCCCAGGTGCCTCCAGCAGCCCTGCACCGAATGTGAAAACGTCTCCAGATAGCTCGAAACCAGAAGGGGCGAGCCTGGAAAGCTGTTGCTCAGCCTCATCTGCCCATGGCACTGCTCGCAAAGATGCACAGAGACTGGGGCAGCTTGCTTGCCTTGCCACCTCAAACTTCAAACGTTTCATAGGGGGTCTTTGGCGGGCGCCTGCCGCACGCCTGTCTCGAATATGCGAGCGTCTCAGGATATTTCTTACCAAGAAGGGGATAGCCTGCAAAGCTGTTGCTCAGCCTCATCTGCCCATGGCACTGCTCGCACAGGCTCACAGAGACTGGGGCTGCTTGCTTGCCTTGCCACCTCAAACTTCAAACGTAGCCTAGGTGGTCTTTGCCGGTTTCCTGCCGCACCCCTGTCCCAAATGTGCGAGCGTCTCAGGATATCTCTTACCAAGAAGGGGATAGCCTGCAAAGCTGTTGCTCAGCCTCATCTGCCCATGGTGCTGGTCGCACACGCGCACACAGACTGGGGCTGCTTGCTTGCCTTGCCAGCTAAAACGTCAAACATATCCCGGGTTTCCCTTCCGGGTGACTCCAGCAGCCCCGCCCCAAATATGAGAACGTCTCCAGATAGCTTGCAACCAGAAGGGGCCAGCCTGGAAACCTGTTGCTCAGCATCATCTGCCCATGGCACTGCTTGCACAGATGCACAGAGACTGGGGGATGCTTGCCTGCCTTGCCACCTCAAACTTCAAACGTAGCCTAGGTGGTCTTTGCCGGTTGCCTGCCGCACTACTGTCCCAAATATGAGAACGTCTCCAGATAGATTGCAACCAGAAGGGGCTAGCCTGGAAAAATGTTGCTCAGCATCATCTGCCCATGGCACTGCTCGCACAGATGCACAGAGATGGGGCTGCTTCCTTGCCTTGCCAACTCAAACTTCAAACATATCCCTGGTGTCCCTCCCAGGTGCCTCCAGCAGCCCTGCACCGAATGTGCAAACGTCTCCAGATAGCTCGAAACCAGAAGGGGCGAGCCTGGAAAGCTTTTGCTCAGCCTCATCTGCCCATGGCACTGCTCACACAGATGCACAGAGACTGGGGCAGCTTGCTTGCCTTGCCCCCTAAACCTTTAAACGTTTCCTAGGGGGTCTTTGCCGGGCGCCTGCCGCACGCATGTCTCGAATATGCGAGCGTCTCAGGATATCTCTTACCAAGAAGGGGATAGCCTGGAAAGCTGTTGCTCAGCCTCATCTGCCCATGGCACTGCTCGCACAGGCTCACAGAAACTGGGGCTGCTTGCTTGCCTTGCCACCTCAAACTTCAAACGTAGCCTAGGTGGTCTTTTTCGGTTGCTTCCACACCCCTGTCCCAAATGTGCGAGCGTCTCAGGATATCTCTTACCAAGAAGGGGCTAGCCTGGAAAACTGTTGCTCAGCCTCATCTGCCCATGGCACTGCTCACACAGGCGCACAGAGACTGGGTCTGCTTGCTTGCCTTGCCACCTCATACTTCAAACGTTGCCCTGGTGTCTCTTCTAAGTGACTCTAGCAGCCCTGCTCCGAAAATGCAATCGTTTCCAGATAGATCGCAACCAGAATGGACTAGCCTGGAAAACTGTTGCTCAGCCTCATCTGCCCAGGGCACTGCTCGCACAGGCGCACAGAGACTGGGGCTGCTTGCTTGCCTTGCCACCTCAAACTTCAAACGTAGCCTAGGGTGTCCTTGCCAAGCTCCTTCCGCAGCCCTGTCCCGAATATGCGAGTGTCTCAGGATATCTCTTACCAAGTATTGGCTAGCCTGGAAAGCTCTTTTTCAGCCTCATCTGCCCATGGCACTGCTAGTAGAGGTGCACGGAGACTGGGGTTGCTTGCTTGCCTTGCCACGCCACCTTAAACTTCAAACATAGCCCTCGTGTCCCTTCCAAGTGCCTCCAGCACTCCTGCCTCAAATATGAGAACTTCTCTAGACAGCTTGCAACCAGAAGGGGCTAGCCTGGCAAACTGTTGCTCAGCATCATCTGCCCATGGCACTGCTCGCACAGATGCACAGAGACTGGGGCTGTTTGCTTGCCTTGCCACCTCAAACTTCAAACGTAGTCCTGGTGTCCCTCCCAGGTGACTCAAGCAGCCCCGCACCGAAGGTGCAAACGTCTCCAGATAGCTCGAACCCAGAAGGGGTGAGCCTGGAAAGCTATTGCTCAGCCTCATCTGCCCACGGCACTGCTCGCACAGATGCACAGAGACTGGGGCTGCTTGCTTGCCTTACCACCTCAAACTTCAAAATGTACCCTAGGGGGTCTTTGCCGGGGTCCTATCCCAGCCCTGACCCGAATATGCAAATGTCTCAAGATATCTCTTACCAAGCAGGTGCTATCCTGGAAAGCTGTTGCTCAGCCTCACCTGCCCACGGCACTGCTCGCACAGGCACACACAGACTGGGGCTGCTTGCTTGCCTTGCCACCTCAAACTTCAAACGTAGCCTAGGTGGTCTTTTTCGGTTGCTTCCACACCCCTGTCCCAAATGTGCGAGCGTCTCAGGATATCTCTTACCAAGAAGGGGATAGCCTGCTAAGCTGTTGCTCAGCCTCATCTGCCCATGGCACTGGTCACACAAGCGCACAAAGACTGGGGCTGCTTGCTTGCCTTACCACCTCACACTTCAAAATGTACCCTAGGGGGTCTTTGCCGGGGTCCTTTCCCAGCCCTGCACTGAAAATGCAAATGTCTCAGGATATCTCTTACCAAGAAGGGGCGAGCCTGGAAAGATGTTGCTCAGCCTCATCTGCCCAGGGCACTGCTCGCACAGGCGCACAGAGACTGGGACTGCTTGCTTGCCTTGCCACCTCAAACTTCAAACGAAGCCTAGGTGGTCTTTGCCGGTTTCCTGCCGCACCCCTGTCCCAAATGTGCGAGCGTCTCAGGATATCTCTTACGAAGAAGGGGCTAGCCTAGAAAACTGTTGCTCAGCCTCATCTGCCCATGGCACTGCTTGCACAGGCGCACAGAGACTGGGGCTGCTTGCTTGCCTTGCCACCTTAAACTTCAAATGTAACCAGGAAGTCCCTGCCGGTTGCCTCCAGCACCCCTGCCCCAAATATCAGAAAACTGCTTATCAGCTTATCTGCCCATGACATTGCTGTCACAGATGCACAGAGACTGGGGCTGCTTGCTTGCCTTGCCACCTCAAACTTCAAAAGTTTCCTAGGGGGTCTTTGCCGGTTGCCTGCCGCACCCCTGTCCCAAATATGAGAACGTCTCCAGATAGATTGCAACCAGAAGGGGCTAGCCTGGAAAAATGTTGCTCAGCATCATCTGCCCATGGCACTGCTCGCACAGATGCACAGAGATGGGGCTGCTTCCTTGCCTTGCCAACTCAAACTTCAAACATATCCCTGGTGTCCCTCCCAGGTGCCTCCAGCAGCCCTGCACCGAATGTGCAAACGTCTCCAGATAGCTCGAAACCAGAAGGGGCGAGCCTGGAAAGCTGTTGCTCAGCCTCATCTGCCCATGGCACTGCTCACACAGATGCACAGAGACTGGGGCAGCTTGCTTGCCTTGCCCCCTAAACCTTTAAACGTTTCCTAGGGGGTCTTTGCCGGGCGCCTGCCGCACGCCTGTCTCGAATATGCGAGCGTCTCAGGATATCTCTTACCAAGAAGGGGATAGCCTGGAAAGCTGTTGCTCAGCCTCATCTGCCCATGGCACTGCTCGCACAGGCTCACAGAAACTGGGGCTGCTTGCTTGCCTTGCCACCTCAAACTTCAAACGTAGCCTAGGTGGTCTTTTTCGGTTGCTTCCACACCCCTGTCCCAAATGTGCGAGCGTCTCAGGATATCTCTTACCAAGAAGGGGCTAGCCTGGAAAACTGTTGCTCAGCCTCATCTGCCCATGGCACTGCTCGCACAGATGCACAGAGACTGGGGCTGCTTGCTTGCCTTGCCAACTCAAACTTCAAACGTAGCCCTGGTGTCCCTCCCAGGTGCCTCCAGCAGCCCCGCACCGAAGGTGCAAACGTCTCCAGATAGCTCGAACCCAGAAGGGGCTAGCCTGGAAAGCTGGTGCTCAGCCTCATCTGCCCACGGCACTGCTCGCACAGGCTCACAGAGACTGGAGCTGCTTGCTTGCCTTGCCACGTCAAACTTCAAACGTAGTCCAGGGATTCCTGCAGGGTGCCTCTAGCCGCACTGCACCGAAAATGCAAACGTCTCCATACAGCTTGCACCCAGAAGGGGCTAGCCTGGAAAGCTGGTGCTTAGTCTCATCTGCCCATGACATTGCTGGCACAGATGCACAGAGACTGGGGCTGCTTGCTTGCCTTGCCACCTCAAACTTCAAAAGTTTCCTAGGGGGTCTTTGCCAGGCGCCTGCTGAACCCCTGTCCCGAATATGCGAGCGTCTCAGGATATTTCTTACCAAGAAGGGGATAGCCTGCAAAGCTGTTGCTCAGCCTCATCTGCCCACGGCACTGCTTGCACAGGCGCACAGAGACTGGGGGCTGCTTGCTTGCCTTGCCACCTCAAACTTCAAACGTAGCTTAGGTGGTCTTTGCCGTTTGCCTGCCGCACCCCTGTCCCAAATATGAAAACTTCCCCAGATAGCTTGCAACCAGAAGGGGCTAGCCTGGAAAATTGTTGCTCAGCCTCATCTGCCCATGGCACTGCTCGCACATGTGCACAGAGACTGAGGTTGTTTGCTTGCATCACCACCTCAAACTTCAAACATAGCCTAGGGGGTCCTTGCCAAGTTCCTTCTGCAGCCCTGACCGATATGCAAACGTCTCAGTATATCTCTTACCAAGAAGGGGCTAGCCTTGAAAGCTGTTGCTCAGCCTCATCTGCACATGGCACAGCTCGCACAGATGCACAGAGACTGGGGCTACTTGCTTGCCTTGCCACCTTAAACTTCAAACATATATCAGAGGTCCCTGCTGGGTGCCTCTAGCAGCCCCGCACTGAAAATGCAAAAGTCTCCAGATAGCTCGCACCCAGACGGGGCTAGCCTGGAAAACTGTTGCTCAGCCTCATCTGCGCATGGCACTGCTCGCATAGACGCACAGAGACTGGGGCTGCTTGCTTGCCTTACCACCTCAAACTTCAAACGTAGCCTAGGGGGTCCTTTTCAAAGGCCTCTCGCAGCCCTGACCTGAGTATGCGAATATATCAGGATATCACTTATCAAGAAGGGACTAGCCTGGAAAGCTGTTGCTCAGCCTCATCCGCCCGTGGCACTGCTCGCACAGGCGCACAGAGACTGGGGCTGCTTGCTTGCTTTGCCACGTCAAACTTCAAACATAGCCCAGGGGTCCCTTCCAGGTGCCTCCAGCAGCCGTGCACCGAATATGCGAACGTTTCCAGAGAGATCGCACCCAAAACTTGCTAGCCTGGAGAGCTGTTACTCATCCTCATATGCTCATGGCACTGCTTGCACAGGTGCACGGAGACTGGGGCTGCTTGCTTGCCTTACTACCTCAGACTTGAAACCTATGTGGGGGTCACTACCGGGTGCCTCCAGCAGACGTGCACCGAAGGTGCGGACGTCTCCAGATAGTTTCCACCCAGAAGGTGCTAGCCTAGAAATCTGTTCCTCAGCATCATCTGCCCATGGCACTGCTCGCACAGGCGCACAGAGACTGGGGCTGCTTGCTTCCCTTCCCTTCTCAATTTTCACATGTATCCTAGGGGTCCCTGCCGGGTGTCTTCAGCAGCTCTGCACCGTAGGTGTGATCGTCTCCAGAGAGCTCGCACCCAGAAGGGTCTAGGCTGGAAAGCTGTTTCCCAGCCTCATCTGCCCATGGCACTGCTCGCACAGGTGCACAGAGAATGGGGCTGCTTGCTTGCCTTGCGACCTCAAACTTCAATCGCAGCCTAGGGGGTCCTTGCGAGGCGGATACCGCGGCCCGGACCCAAATATGCGAACTTCTCAGGATATCTCTTAGCAAGAAGGGGCTAGACAGGAACGCTTTTGCTCAGCCTTATCTGCCCATGGCACTGTTCACACAGGTGCACAGACACTGGGGTTTCTTGCTTGAGTTGCCACCTCAAACTTCAAACGTAGCCTAGGGGGTCCTTGCTAGGTGCCTACCGCAGCCCTGAGTCGAATATGCGAGCGTCTCCAGATAGCTCGCACCGAGAAAGGGCTAGCCTGGAGAGCTGCTGCTCAGCCTCATCTGCCCATGGCACTGCTCGCACAGGCGCACAGAGACTGGGGCTGCTTTCTTGCCTTGCCACCTCAAACTTCATTCGCTGCCTAGGGGGTTTTTGCGAGGCGCATACCGCAGCCCGGTCCTAAATATGCGAACGTCTCAATATATCTCTTACCAAGAAGGGGCTAGACTGGAAAGCTATTGCTCAGCCTTATCTGCCCAGGGCACTGCTCGCACAGGCGCACAGAGACTGGGGCTTCTTGCTTGCCTTGCCACCTCAAACTTCACAAGTAGCCCGCGCCTGCCGCAGCCCAGACCCGAATATGTGAGCGTCTCAAGATATCTCTTACCAAGAAGGGGCTATCCTGGAAAGCTATTGCTCAGCCTCCTCTGCCCATAGCACTGCTAGCACAGACACACGTAGACTGGGGCTGCTTGCTTGCCTTCCCACCTCAAACTTCAAACGTAACTCGGGGCTCTCTGCCCGGTCCCTCCAGCACCCCTGCTCTGAAAACATGAACGACTCGGGTTATCTGTTACCAAGAAGGGGTTAGCCTCGAATGGTGTTCTTCAGCCTCATCTGCTCATGGCACTGCTTGCAGAGTTGCTCAGAGACTGGGTCTCCTTGCTTACCTTGTCACCTCAAACTTCAAACGTAGCCCGGGGCTCCCATCTGCGTCCGTCTAGCACACCTGCATGTAGAATGCGAACGTCTCAGGATATCTCGTACCAAGAAGGGTTTAGCCTGGATAGCTGTTGCTCAGACTCATCTGCCCATGGCACTGGGGCTGCTTGCTTGCCTTGTCACCTCAAACTTTAAACGTAGCCCGGGGCTCCCTGCCGGGTGCCTCCAGCAGCCCTGCAAAAAATATGCGAATGTGTCCAGATAGCTTGCACCCAGAAGGGGCTAGCATGGAACGCTGTTGCTCAGCCTTATTTGCCTATGGCACTGCTCGCACAGACGAACAGAGACTGGGGCTGCTTGCTTGCCTTGCCACCTCAAACTTCAAATGTAGCCTAGGAGGTTATTTCCGGGCGCCTACCTGAGCCCGGACCTAAATATGCGAACGTCTCAAGGTATCTCTTACCAACAAGGGGCTAGACTGGAAAGCTTTTGCTCAGCCTTATCTGCTAATGGCACTGCTCGCACAGGTGCACAGAGACTGGGGCTGCTTGCTTGCTCTTTCAACTCAAACTTCAAATTTAACATAGGAGGATTTTCCTGGGCGCCTGCCGCAACCCTGACCCTAATATGCGAGCGCCTCAAAATATATTATGCCAGGAAGGGTCTAGCCTGGAAAAACGTTGCTCAGCCTCCTCTGCCCATGGCACTGGTTGCACAGGCGCACAGAGAGTGGGGCTGCTTGCTTGCCTTGCCACCTCAAACTTCAAACCTATCCTAGGAGGTTTTTTCCGGGCGCCTGCCGCAACCCTGAACCTAATATGCGAGCGTTTCAACATATATTACGCCAAGAAGGAGCTAGACTGGAAATCTTTTGCTCAGCCTCATCTGCCCATGGCACTGCTCGCACAGGCGCACAGAGACTGGGGCTGCTTGCTTCCCTTCCCACCTCTATTTTCACATGTATCCTAGGGGCCCCTGCCGGGTGTCTTCAGCAGCTCTGCACCGTAGGTGTGATCATCTCCAGAGAGCTCGCACCCAGAAGGGTCTAGGCTGGAAAGCTGTTTCCCAGCCTCATCTGCCCATGGCACTGCTCGCACAGGTGCACAGAGAATGGGGCTGCTTGCTTGCCTTGCGACCTCAAACTTCAAACGTAGCTCGGGGCTCTGTGTTTTGTGTCTCCAGCAGCCGTGCTCCCAAAATGCGAACTTCTCCAGATAGTTGGCACCCAGCAGGGTCTAGCCGAGAAAGCTGTACTCAGCCTAACCTGCCTATGGCACTGCTCGCACAGGCGCACAGAGACTGGGCTTCTTGCTTGCCTTGCCACCTCAAACTTCAAACGTAGCCTAGGGGGTCTTTGCCGGGTGCCCGACGCACCCTTGTCCTGAATATGCTAGCGTCTCAGTATATCTCTTACCAAAAAGAGACTAGCCTGGAAAGCTGTTGCTCAGCCTCATCTGCCCATGGCACTGCTCGCACAAGCGCACAGAGACTGGGGCTGCTTGCTTGCCTTGCACCTCAATTTTTAAACGTAGCCCTCGGATCCCTGCCAGGTGCCTCCAGCAGACCTGCACTGAAAATGCGAACATCTCTAGATAGATCGCACCCAGAAGGGACTAGCCTTGAAAGCTGTTGCTCAGCCTCATCTGCGCATGGCACTGCTCGCACAGAGGCACAGAGACTGGGGCTGCTTGCTTGTCTTGCCACCTCAAACTTCAAACGTAGCCTGGGAATGATGGTGTACCTGCTAGGCTCCTTTCGCAGCCCTGCTCTTGAAAAGCAAACGTCTGCAGATAGCTGGCAGCCAGAAGGGGCTAGCCTGGAAAGCTGTTGCTCAGCCTCATCTGCCCATGGCACTGTTCGCACAGAGGCACAGAGAATGGGGCTGCTTGCTTGTCTTGCCACTTGAAACTTCAAACGCATGCTGGGAATGGTGGTGTCCCTGCCAGGCTCCTATCACAGCCCTGCTCCGAAAGTGCGAACGTCTGCAGATAGCTGGCAGGCAGAAGGGGCTAGCCTGGAAAGCTGTTGCTCAGCCTCATCTGCCCACGGCACGGCTCGCACAGAGGCACAGAGACTGAGGCTGCTTGCTTGTCTTGCCACCTCAAACTTCAAACGTAGCCTGGGAATGGTGGTGTCCCAGCCAGGCTCCTTTCGCAGCCCTGCTCCGAAAGTGCGAACGTCTGCAGATAGCTGGCAGCCAGAAGGGGCTAGCCTGGAAAGCTGTTGCTCAGCCTCATCTGCCCATGGCACTGCTCGCACAGAGGCACAGAGACTGAGACTGCTTGCTTGTCTTGCCACCTCAAACTTCACATGTACCATGGGGGGTGCATGCCGGGCTCCTCCGGCAGCCCTGCTTCGAAAATGCGAACGTCTGCAGATAGCTCGCAGCCAGAAAGAGCTAGCCTGGAAAGCTGTTGCTCAGCCTCATCTGCCCATGGCACTGCTCGCACAGATGCACAGAGACTGGGGCTGCTTGCTTGCCTTGACACCTCAGTCTTCAAACATAGCCCGGGTATCCCAGCTAGGTTCCTCCAGCAGCCCTGCAATGAATATGCGAATGTCTCCAGATAGCTTGCACTCAGAAGGCGCTAGCCTTGAAAGCTGTTGCTCAAGCTCATCTGCCCATGGCAGTGCTCACACAGGTGCACAGAGACTGGGGCTTCTTGCTTGCCTTGACACCTTGATCTTCAAACATAGGTCGGGGATCGCTGCTGTCAGCCTCCAGCAGCCCTTCACCGAACATGCGAACATCTCTAGATATCTCTCACCAAGAAGGGGCTAGCCTGGAAAGCTGTTGCTCAGCCTCATCTGCCCATGGCACTGCTCACACAGGCGCACAGAGACTGGGGCTGCTTGCTTGCCTTGCCATCTCAAACTTCAAACGTAGCTTATGGGATCTTTGCCGAGCACCTGCCGCAGCCTTGACAAAAGTATGTGAACGTCTCAAGATATCTCTTACCAAGAAGGGGCTAGCCTGGAAAGCTGTTGCTCAGCCTCATCTGCCCATGGCACTGCTCACACAGATGCACAGAGACTGGGACTTCTTGCTGCTTTGCCACCTCAATGTTCAAACGTAGCCGGGGACTCCCTGACAGGTGCCTCCAGAAGCCTCGCACCGAAAATGAGAATGTCTCAGGGTATTTCTTACCAAGAAGGGGCTAGCCTGGAAAGCTGTTTCTCATCCTAATCTGCCCATGGCACTGCTCACACAGGCGCACAGAGACTGGGGCTGCTTGCTTGCCTTGCCACCTCAAACTTCAAAGGTAGCCTAGGGGGTCTTTGCCAGGCGCCTGCCATACCCCTGTCCTAAATCTGTGAGCGTCTCACGATATCTCGTACCAAGAAGGCTTTAGCCTGGAAAGCTGTTGCTCAGCCTCATCTGCCCACGGCACTGCTCACACAGGCACACAGAGACTGGGGCTGCTTGCTTGCCTTGCCACATGACACCTCAAATGTACCCTAGGGGTTCCTTGGCGGGGGCCTCCCACAGCCCTGACCCGAATATACGAACGTCATAAGATATCTCGTACCAAAAATGGGCTATCCTTGAAAGCTGTTGCTCAGCCTCATCTGCCCATTGCAATGCTCGCACAGGCGCACACAGACTGGGGCTGCTTGCTTGCCTTGCCACCTCAAACTTTAAAGGTAGCCTAGGGGGTCTTTGCCAGGCGCCTGCCACACCCCTGTCCTAAATATGCGAACGTCTCAGGATATCTCTTATAAAGAAGGGGCTAGCTTGGAGAGCTGTTGCTCAGCCCCGTACCTGGGGACTCCGTGCCAGGTGCCTCCAGCAGCCTCGCACCGAAAATTAGAATGTCTCAGGATATCTCGTACCAAGAAGGGTTCAGCCTGGAAAGCTGTTGCTCACTCATCTGCCCGTGGCACTGCTCGCACAGGCGCACAGAGACTGGGTCTGCTTGCTTGCCTTGCCACCTCAAACTTCAAACGTAGCCTAGGGGCTCTTTGCCAGGCGCCTGTCACACCCCAGTCCTAAATATGCGAGCGTTTCACGATATCTCTTACCAAGAAGGGGCTAGCCTTGAAAGGTGTTGCTCAGCCACATCTGCCCATGGCACTGCTCGCACAGATACACACAGACTGGGGCTTCTTGCTTGCCTTGCCACATAAAACTTCAAACATAGCCCGGGTGTCCCAGCCGGGTGCCTCCAGGAGCCCTGCCCCCAATATGAGAACGTCTCCAGATAGCTCGCAACAAGAAGGTGCTAGCCTTGAAAGCTGTTGCTCAGCCTCATCTGCCCATGGCACTGCTCGCACAGGCGCACAGAGATTGGGGCTGCTTGCTTGCCTTGCCACCTTAAACTTCAAACATAGCCCGGGTGTCCCAGCCGGGTGCCTCTAGCAGCCCTGCCCCGAATATGAGGACGTCTCCTGATAGCTCACACCCAGAAGGTGCTAGCCTGGAAAGCTGTTGCTCAGCCTCATCTGCCCATGGCACTGCTCGCACAGGCGCACAGAGACTGGGGCTGCTTGCTTGCCTTGCCACCTCAAACTTCAAACTTACCTTGGGGCTCCCTGATGGGTCCCTCCAGCAGCCCTGCACCGAGAATGCTAACGTCTAAGGATACCTCTTACCAAGAAGGGGTAGACTGTAAAGCCTTTGCTCAGCCTCATCTGCCCATGGCACTGCTCGCACAGGCGCACAGCGAATGGGGCTGCTTGCTTGCCTTGCCACCTCAAACTTCAAACTTACCTTGGGGCTCCCTGATGGGTCCCTCCAGCAGCCCTGCACCGAGAATGCTAACGTCTAAGGATACCTCTTACCAAGAAGGGGTAGACTGTAAAGCCTTTGCTCAGCCTCATCTGCCCATGGCACTGCTCGCACAGGCGCAAAGAGACTGGGGCTGCTTGCTTGCCTTGCCACCTCAATCTTCAAACTTAGCCCAGGACTCCCTGCCAAGTGCCTCCAGCAGCCCTGCCCCTAATATGAGAACGTCTCCAGATAGCTCGCAACCAGAAGGGGCTAGCCTGGAAAGCTGTTGCTCAGCCTCATCTGCCCATGGCACTGCTCACATAGGCGCACACAGACTGGGGCTGCTCTCTTGACTTGCCACCTCAAACTTCAAACGTAGCCCGGGGCTGTCTGCTGGGTCCCTCCAGCACCCCTGCATGGAGAATGAGAACGTCTCAGGATGTCTCGTACCAAGAAGGGTTTAGCCTGGAAAGCTGTTGCTCAGCCTCATCTGCACATGGAGCTGCTCGCACAGACGCACAGAGACTGGGGCTGCTTGCTTGCCTTGCCACCTCAATCTTCAAACGTAGCCCAAGGCTCCCTGCCGGGTGCCTCCAGAAGCCCTGCAATGAATAGGCGAATGTCTCCAGATAGTTTGCACCCAGAAGGGGCTAGCCTGGAAAGCTGTTACTCACCCTCATCTGCCCATGGCACTGCTCACACAGATGCACATAGACTGCGGCTTCTTGCTGCTTTGCCACCTCAGTCTTCAAACGTATCCCGGGACTCCCTGCCATGTGTCTCCAGCAGCCCCGCACCGAAAATGAGAATGTCTCAGGATATTTCTTACCAAGAAGGGGCTAGCCTGGAAAGCTGTTGCTCAGCCTCATCTGCCCATGGCACTGCTCGTACAGATGCACAGAGACTGGGTCTGCTTGCTTGCCTTGCCACCTCAATCTTCAAACGTAACCAAAGGGGTCTTTGACCGGCACGTCCAGCAGCTGTGACCTGAATATGTGAACGTCTCACAATTTCTCTTACAGAGAATTGGCTAGCATGGAAAACTGTTGCCCTGCCTCATCTGCCCATTGCACTGCTCGCACAGACGCACAGAGACTGGAGCTGCTTGCTTGCCTTGCCACCTCAAACTTCAAACTTATCATAGGAAGTCCTTGCCGTGCCCCTTCCACAGCCCTGACCTGAATATGCGAACGTCTCAGTATATCTCTTACCAAGTACGGGCTAGCCTGGAAAGCTGTTACTCAGCCTCATCTGCCCATGGCACTGCTCGCACAGACGCACAGAGACTGGGGCTGCTCGCTTCGCTTCCCACCTGAAACGTCAAACGTACCCTAGGGGGTCCTTGCCGCGACTCTCCAACAGCCGTGACCCGAATATGCGAACGTCTCAGGATATATTTTACCAAAAGGTTTCAGCCTGGAAAGCTGTTGCTCAGCCTCATCTGTCCATGGCACTGCTCACACAGGCGCACAGAGACTGGGGCTGCTTGCTTGCCTTGTCACCTCAAACTTCAAACGTAGCCTAGGGGATCTTTGCCAGGCGCCTGCCACACCCTTGTACCAAATATGCGAGCGTCTTAGGATACCTCTTACCAATAAGGGGCTAGCCTGGAAAGCTGTTGCTCAGCCTCATCTGCCCATGGCACTGCTGCTACAGGCGCACAGAGACTGGGGCTGCTTGCTTCCCTTACCACCTCAAACTTCAAACGTAGCCTAGGGGGTCTTTGCAGGGCGCCTGCCACACCCTTGTACCAAATATGCGAGCGTCTTAGGATATCTCTTACCAATAAGGGGCTAGCCTGGAAAGCTGTTGCTCAGACTCATCTGCCCATGGCACTGCTCGCACAGGCGCACAGAGACTGGGGCTTCTTGCTTCCCTTGCCACCTTAAACTTCAAACATAACTCGGGTGTCCCAGCTGGGTGCCTCCAGCAGCCCTGCCCCCAATATGAGAACGTCTCCAGATAGCTCGCAACCCGAAGGTGCTAGCCTTGAAAGCTGTTGCTCAGCCTCATCTGCCCATGGCACTGCTCGCACAGGCACACAGAGACTGGGGCTGCTTGCTTGCCTTGCCACCTCAAACTTCAAACGTAGCCCGAGGCTCCCTGCTGGGTCCCTCCAGCACCCCTGCACGGAGAATGCGAACGTCTCAGGATATCGCTTACCAAGTAGGGTTTAGCCTGGAAAGCTGTTGCTCAGCTTCATCTGCCCATGGCACTGCTCACTCAGGCGCCCAGAGACTGGGGCTGCTTGCTTGCCTTGCCACCTCGATCTTCAAACATCAGTCGGGAATCCCCGCTGGTAGCCTCCAGCAGCCCTTCACCGAAAATGCGAACATCCCTAGATATCTCTTACCAAGAAGGGACTAGCCTGGAAAGCTGTTTCTTAGCCTCATGTGCCCATGGCACTGCTCACTCAGGCGCACAGAGACTGGGGCTGCTAGCTTGCCTTGACACCTCAGTCTTCAAACATAGCCCGGGTATCCCAGCCAGGTGCCTCCAGCAGCCCTGCAATGAATATGCGAATGTCTCCAGATAGCTTGCACTCAGAAGGCGCTAGCCTTGAAAGCTGTTGCTCAAGCTCATCTGCCCATGGCAGTGCTCACACAGGTGCACAGAGACTGGGGCTTCTTGCTTGCCTTGACACCTTGATCTTCAAACATAGGTCGGGGATCGCTGCTGTCAGCCTCCAGCAGCCCTTCACCGAACATGCAAACATCTCTAGATATCTCTCACCAAGAAGGGGCTAGCCTGGAAAGCTGTTGCTCAGCCTCATCTGCCCATGGCACTGCTCACACAGGCGCACAGAGACTGGGGCTGCTTGCTTGCCTTGCCATCTCAAACTTCAAACGTAGCTTATGGGATCTTTGCCGAGCACCTGCCGCAGCCTTGACAAATTATGTGAACGTCTCAAGATATCTCTTACCAAGAAGGGGCTAGCCTGGAAAGCTGTTGCTCAGCCTCATCTGCCCATGGCACTGCTCACACAGATGCACAGAGACCGGGACTTCTTGCTGCTTTGCCACCTCAATGTTCAAACGTAGCCGGGGACTCCCTGACAGGTGCCTCCAGAAGCCTCGCACCGAAAATGAGAATGTCTCAGGGTATTTCTTACCAAGAAGGGGCTAGCCTGGAAAGCTGTTTCTCATCCTAATCTGCCCATGGCACTGCTCACACAGGCGCACAGAGACTGGGGCTGCTAGCTTGCCTTGACACCTCAGTCTTCAAACATAGCCCGGGTATCCCAGCCAGGTGCCTCCAGCAGCCCTGCAATGAATATGCGAATGTCTCCAGATAGCTTGCACTCAGAAGGCGCTAGCCTTGAAAGCTGTTGCTCAAGCTCATCTGCCCATGGCAGTGCTCACACAGGTGCACAGAGACTGGGGCTTCTTGCTTGCCTTGACACCTTGATCTTCAAACATAGGTCGGGGATCGCTGCTGTCAGCCTCCAGCAGCCCTTCACCGAACATGCGAACATCTCTAGATATCTCTCACCAAGAAGGGGCTAGCCTGGAAAGCTGTTGCTCAGCCTCATCTGCCCATGGCACTGCTCACACAGGCGCACAGAGACTGGGGCTGCTTGCTTGCCTTGCCATCTCAAACTTCAAACGTAGCTTATGGGATCTTTGCCGAGCACCTGCCGCAGCCTTGACAAAAGTATGTGAACGTCTCAAGATATCTCTTACCAAGAAGGGGCTAGCCTGGAAAGCTGTTGCTCAGCCTCATCTGCCCATGGCACTGCTCACACAGATGCACAGAGACTGGGACTTCTTGCTGCTTTGCCACCTCAATGTTCAAACGTAGCCGGGGACTCCCTGACAGGTGCCTCCAGAAGCCTCGCACCGAAAATGAGAATGTCTCAGGGTATTTCTTACCAAGAAGGGGCTAGCCTGGAAAGCTGTTTCTCATCCTAATCTGCCCATGGCACTGCTCACACAGGCGCACAGAGACTGGGGCTGCTTGCTTGCCTTGCCACCTCAAACTTCAAAGGTAGCCTAGGGGGTCTTTGCCAGGCGCCTGCCATACCCCTGTCCTAAATCTGTGAGCGTCTCACGATATCTCGTACCAAGAAGGCTTTAGCCTGGAAAGCTGTTGCTCAGCCTCATCTGCCCACGGCACTGCTCACACAGGCACACAGAGACTGGGGCTGCTTGCTTGCCTTGCCACATGACACCTCAAATGTACCCTAGGGGTTCCTTGGCGGGGGCCTCCCACAGCCCTGACCCGAATATACGAACGTCATAAGATATCTCGTACCAAAAAGGGGCTATCATTGAAAGCTGTTGCTCAGCCTCATCTGCCCATTGCAATGCTCGCACAGGCGCACACAGACTGGGGCTGCTTGCTTGCCTTGCCACCTCAAACTTCAAACGTAGCCTAGGGGCTCTTTGCCAGGCGCCTGTCACACCCCAGTCCTAAATATGCGAGCGTTTCACGATATCTCTTACCAAGAAGGGGCTAGCTTTGAAAGGTGTTGCTCAGCCCCGTACCCGGGGACTCCGTGCCAGGTGCCTCCAGCAGCCTCGCACCGAAAATTAGAATGTCTCAGGATATCTCGTACCAAGAAGGGTTTAGCCTGGAAAGCTGTTGCTCACTCATCTGCCCGTGGCACTGCTCACACAGGCGCACAGAGACTGGGTCTGCTTGCTTGCCTTGCCACCTCAAACTTCAAACGTAGCCTAGGGGCTCTTTGCCAGGCGCCTGTCACACCCCAGTCCTAAATATGCGAGCGTTTCACGATATCTCTTACCAAGAAGGGGCTAGCCTTGAAAGGTGTTGCTCAGCCACATCTGCCCATGGCACTGCTCGCACAGATACACACAGACTGGGGCTTCTTGCTTGCCTTGCCACCTTAAACTTCAAACATAGCCCGGGTGTCCCAGCCGGGTGCCTCCAGGAGCCCTGCCCCCAATATGAGAACGTCTCCAGATAGCTCGCAACAAGAAGGTGCTAGCCTTGAAAGCTGTTGCTCAGCCTCATCTGCCCATGGCACTGCTCTAACAGGCGCACACAGACTGGGGCTGCTTGCTTGCCTTGCCACCTCAAACTTCAAACATAGCCTGAGGCTCCCTGCTGGGTCCCTCCAGCACCCCTGCACGGAGAATGCGAACGTCTCCAGATAGCTTGCACCCAGAAGGTGCTAGCCTGGAAAGCTGTTGCGCAGCCTCATCTGCCCATGCCACTGCTCGCACAGGCGCACAGAGACTGGAGCTGCTTGCTTGCCTTGACACCTTAGTCTTCAACAGTAACCAGGGGCTCCCTGCAGGGTGCCTCCATCAGCCCTGACCCTAATATGCGAACGTCTCCAGATAGCTCGCACCCAGAAGCGGCTAGCTTTGAAAGCTGTTGCTCAGCCTCATCTGCCCATGGCACTGCTCACACAGATGCACAGAGACTGGGGCTGCTTGCTGCTTTGCCACCTCAATCTTCAAACTTATCCGGGGACTCCCTGCCAGGTGCCTCCAGCAGCCCCGCACTGAAAATGAGAATGTCTCAGGATATCTCGTACCAAGAAGGGTGTAGCCTGGAAAGCTGTTGCTCACTCATCTGCCCATGAGACTGCTCACTCAGGCGCACAGAGATTGGGGCTGCTTGCTTGCCTTGCCACCTTAAACTTCAAACATAGCCCGGGTGTCCCAGCCGGGTGCCTCTAGCAGCCCTGCCCCGAATATGAGGACGTCTCCTGATAGCTCACACCCAGAAGGTGCTAGCCTGGAAAGCTGTTGCTCAGCCTCATCTGCCCATGGCACTGCTCGCACAGGCGCACAGAGACTGGGGCTGCTTGCTTGCCTTGCCACCTCAAACTTCAAACTTACCTTGGGGCTCCCTGATGGGTCCCTCCAGCAGCCCTGCACCGAGAATGCTAACGTCTAAGGATACCTCTTACCAAGAAGGGGTAGACTGTAAAGCCTTTGCTCAGCCTCATCTGCCCATGGCACTGCTCGCACAGGCGCACAGCGAAAGGGGCTGCTTGCTTGCCTTGCCACCTCAAACTTCAAACTTACCTTGGGGCTCCCTGATGGGTCCCTCCAGCAGCCCTGCACCGAGAATGCTAACGTCTAAGGATACCTCTTACCAAGAAGGGGTAGACTGTAAAGCCTTTGCTCAGCCTCATCTGCCCATGGCACTGCTCGCACAGGCGCAAAGAGACTGGGGCTGCTTGCTTGCCTTGCCACCTCAATCTTCAAACTTAGCCCGGGGCTGTCTGCTGGGACCCTCCAGCACCCCTGCATGGAGAATGAGAACGTCTCAGGATGTCTCGTACCAAGAAGGGTTTAGCCTGGAAAGCTGTTGCTCAGCCTCATCTGCACATGGAGCTGCTCGCACAGACGCACAGAGACTGGGGCTGCTTGCTTGCCTTGCAAACTCAATCTTCAAACGTAGCCCAAGGCTCCCTGCCGGGTGCCTCCAGAAGCCCTGCAATGAATAGGCGAATGTCTCCAGATAGCTTGCACCCAGAAGGGGCTAGCATGGAAAGCTGTTACTCATCCTCATCTGCCCATGGCACTGCTCACACAGATGCACATAGACTGCGGCTTCTTGCTGCTTTGCCACCTCAGTCTTCAAACGTATCCCGGGACTCCCTGCCACGTGTCTCCAGCAGCCCCGCACCGAAAATGAGAATGTCTCAGGATATTTCTTACCAAGAAGGGGCTAGCCTGGAAAGCTGTTGCTCAGCCTCATCTGCCCATGGCACTGCTCGTACAGATGCACAGAGACTGGGTCTGCTTGCTTGCCTTGCCACCTCAATCTTCAAACGTAACCAAAGGGGTCTCTGACCGGCACGTCCAGCAGCTGTGACCTGAATATGTGAACGTCTCACAATTTCTCTTACAGAGAATTGGCTAGCATGGAAAACTGTTGCCCAGCCTCATCTGCCCATTGCACTGCTCGCACAGACGCACAGAGACTGGAGCTGCTTGCTTGCCTTGCCACCTCAAACTTCAAACTTATCATAGGAAGTCCTTGCCGTGCCCCTTCCACAGCCCTGACCTGAATATGCGAACGTCTCAGTATATCTCTTACCAAGTACGGGCTAGCCTGGAAAGCTGTTACTCAGCCTCATCTGCCCATGGCACTGCTCGCACAGACGCACAGAGACTGGGGCTGCTTGCTTCCCTTCCCACCTGAAACGTCAAACATATCCTAGGGGGTCCTTGGCAGGGGGCCACCCGCAGCCCTGACCCAAATAATCGAATGTCTCAGGATATCTCTTACCAAGAAGGGTCTAGCCTTGAAAGCTGTTGCTCAAACTAATCTGCCCATGGCACTGCTCTCACAGATGCACAGAGACTGGGGCTGCTCGCTTCCCTTCCCACCTGAAACGTCAAACGTACCCTAGGGGGTCCTTGCCGCGACTCTCCAACAGCCCTGACCCGAATATGCGAACGTCTCAGGATATCTTTTACCAAAAGGTTTTAGCCTGGAAAGCTGTTGCTCAGCCTCATCTGCCCATGGCACTGCTCACACAGGCGCACAGAGACTGGGGCTGCTTGCTTGCCTTGTCACCTCAAACTTCAAACGTAGCCTAGGGGATCTTTGCCAGGCGCCTGCCACACCCTTGTACCAAATATGCGAGCGTCTTAGGATACCTCTTACCAATAAGGGGCTAGCCTGGAAAGCTGTTGCTCAGCCTCATCTGCCCATGGCACTGCTGCTACAGGCGCACAGAGACTGGGGCTGCTTGCTTCCCTTACCACCTCAAACTTCAAACGTAGCCTAGGGGGTCTTTGCAGGGCGCCTACCACACCCTTGTACCAAATATGCGAGCGTCTTAGGATATCTCTTACCAATAAGGGGCTAGCCTGGAAAGCTGTTGCTCAGACTCATCTGCCCATGGCACTGCTCGCACAGGCGCACAGAGACTGGGGCTTCTTGCTTGCCTTGCCACCTTAAACTTCAAACATAACTCGGGTGTCCCAGCTGGGTGCCTCCAGCAGCCCTGCCCCCAATATGAGAATGTCTCCAGATAGCTCGCAACCCGAAGGTGCTAGCCTTGAAAGCTGTTGCTCAGCCTCATCTGCCCATGGCACTGCTCGCACAGGCACACAGAGACTGGGGCTGCTTGCTTGCCTTGCCACCTCAAACTTCAAACGTAGCCCGAGGCTCCCTGCTGGGTCCCTCCAGCACCCCTGCACGGAGAATGCGAACGTCTCAGGATATCGCTTACCAAGTAGGGTTTAGCCTGGAAAGCTGTTGCTCAGCCTCATCTGCCCATGGCACTGCTCACTCAGGCGCCCAGAGACTGGGGCTGCTTGCTTGCCTTGCCACCTCGATCTTCAAACATCAGTCGGGAATCCCCGCTGGTAGCCTCCAGCAGCCCTTCACCGAAAATGCGAACATCCCTAGATATCTCTTACCAAGAAGGGACTAGCCTGGAAAGCTGTTTCTTAGCCTCATGTGCCCATGGCACTGCTCACTCAGGCGCACAGAGACTGGGGCTGCTAGCTTGCCTTGACACCTCAGTTTTCAAACATAGCCCGGGTATCCCAGCCAGGTGCCTCCAGCAGCCCTGCAATGAATATGCGAATGTCTCCAGATAGCTTGCACTCAGAAGGCGCTAGCCTTGAAAGCTGTTGCTCAAGCTCATCTGCCCATGGCAGTGCTCACACAGGTGCACAGAGACTGGGGCTGCTTGCTTGCCTTGACACCTTGATCTTCAAACATAGGTCGGGGATCCCTGCAGTCAGCCTCCAGCAGCCCTTCACCAAACATGTGAACATCTCTAGATATCTCTCACCAAGACGGGGCTAGCCTGGAAAGCTGTTGCTCAGCCTCATCTGCCCATTGCACTGCTCGCACAGGCTCACAGAGACTGGGGCTGCTTGCTTGCCTTGCCACCTCAAACTTCAAACGTAGCCTAGGGGCTCTTTGCCAGGCGCCTGTCACACCCCAGTCCTAAATATGCGAGCGTTTCACGATATCTCTTACCAAGAAGGGGCTAGCCTTGAAAGGTGTTGCTCAGCCACATCTGCCCATGGCACTGCTCGCACAGATACACACAGACTGGGGCTTCTTGCTTGCCTTGCCACCTTAAACTTCAAACATAGCCCGGGTGTCCCAGCCGGGTGCCTCCAGCAGCCCTGCCCCCAATATGAGAACGTCTCCAGATAGCTCGCAACAAGAAGGTGCTAGCCTTGAAAGCTGTTGCTCAGCCTCATCTGCCCATGGCACTGCTCTAACAGGCGCACACAGACTGGGGCTGCTTGCTTGCCTTGCCACCTCAAACTTCAAACATAGCCTGAGGCTCCCTGCTGGGTCCCTCCAGCACCCCTGCACGGAGAATGCGAACGTCTCAGGATATCTCGTACCAAGAAGGCTTTAGCCTGGAAAGCTGTTGCTCAGACTCATCTGCCCATTGCACTGCTCGCACAGACGCCCAGAGACTGGGGCTGCTTGCTTGCCTTGCCACCTCAAACTTTAAACGTAAACCAAGGCTCCCTGCCGGGTGCCTCCAGCAGCCCTGCAACGAATATGCGAATGTCTCCAGATAGCTTGCACCCGGAAGGGGCTAGCCTGGAAAGCTGTTGCGCAGCCTCATCTGCCCATGCCACTGCTCGCACAGGCGCACAGAGACTGGAGCTGCTTGCTTGCCTTGACACCTTAGTCTTCAACAGTAACCAGGGGCTCCCTGCCGGGTGCCTCCATCAGCCCTGACCCTAATATGCGAACGTCTCCAGATAGCTCGCACCCAGAAGCGGATAGCTTTGAAAGCTGTTGCTCAGCCTCATCTGCCCATGGCACTGCTCACACAAATGCACAGAGACTGGGGCTGCTTGCTGCTTTTCCACCTCAATCTTCAAACTTATCCGGGGACTCCCTGCCAGGTGCCTCCAGCAGCCCCGCACTGAAAATGAGAATGTCTCAGGATATCTCGTACCAAGAAGGGTGTAGACTGGAAAGCTGTTGCTCAGCCTCATCTGCCCATGGCACTGTTCGCACAGGCGCACAGAGATTGGGGCTGCTTTCTTGCCTTGCCACCTCAATCTTCAAACGTAATCCGGGGGTCCCTGCCGGGTGCCTCCATCAGCCCTAACCCTAATATGCGAATGTCTCAAGATAGCTCTCACCCAGAAGGTGCTAGCCTGGAAAGCTGTTGCTCAGCCTCATCTGCCCATGGCACTGCTGCTACAGGCGCACAGAGACTGGGGCTGCTTGCTTGCCTTGCCACATGACACCTCAAATGTACCCTAGGGGGTCTTTGGCGGGGGCCTCCCACAGCCCTGACCCGAATATACGAACGTCATAAGATATCTCGTACCAAAAATGGGCTACCCTTGAAAGCTGTTGCTCAGCCTCATCTGCCCATTGCAATGCTCGCACAGGCGCACACAGACTGGGGCTGCTTGCTTGCCTTGCCACCTCAAACTTTAAAGGTAGCCTAGGGGGTCTTTGCCAGGCGCCTGCCACACCCCTGTCCTAAATATGCGAACGTCTAAGGATATCTCTTATAAAGAAGGGGCTAGCTTGGAGAGCTGTTGCTCAGCCCCGTACCCGGGGACTCCGTGCCAGGTGCCTCCAGCAGCCTCGCACCGAAAATTAGAATGTCTCAGGATATCTCGTACCAAGAAGGGTTTAGCCTGGAAAGCTGTTGCTCACTCATCTGCCCATGGCACTGCTCGCACAGGCGCACAGAGACTGGGTCTGCTTGCTTGCCTTGCCACCTCAAACTTCAAACGTAGCCTAGGGGCTCTTTGCCAGGCGCCTGCACACCCCAGTCCTAAATATGCGAGCGTTTCACGATATCTCTTACCAAGAAGGGGCTAGCCTTGAAAGGTGTTGCTCAGCCACATCTGCCCATGGCACTGCTCGCACAGATACACACAGACTGGGGCTTCTTGCTTGCCTTGCCACATTAAACTTCAAACATAGCCCGGGTGTCCCAGCCGGGTGCCTCCAGGAGCCCTGCCCCCAATATGAGAACGTCTCCAGATAGCTCGCAACAAGAAGGTGCTAGCCTTGAAAGCTGTTGCTCAGCCTCATCTGCCCATGGCACTGCTCTGACAGGCGCACACAGACTGGGGCTGCTTGCTTGCCTTGCCACCTCAAACTTCAAACATAGCCCGAGGCTCCCTGCTGGGTCCCTCCAGCACCCCTGCACGGAGAATGCGAACGTCTCAGGATATCTCGTACCAAGAAGGCTTTAGCCTGGAAAGCTGTTGCTCAGACTCATCTGCCCATTGCACTGCTCGCACAGACGCCCAGAGACTGGGGCTGCTTGCTTGCCTTGCCACCTCAAACTTTAAACGTAAACCAAGGCTCCCTGCCGGGTGCCTCCAGCAGCCCTGCAACGAATATGCGAATGCGTCCAGGTAGCTTTCACCCAGAAGGGGCTAGCCTGGAAAGCTGTTGCTCAGCTTCATCTGCCCATGCCACTGCTCGCACAGGCGCACAGAGACTGGAGCTGCTTGCTTGCCTTGACACCTTAGTCTTCAACAGTAACCAGGGGCTCCCTGCCGGGTGCCTCCATCAGCCCTGACCCTAATATGCGATCGTCTCCAGATAGCTCGCACCCAGAAGTGGCTAGCTTTGAAAGCTGTTGCTCAACCTCATCTGCCCATGGCACTGCTCACACAGATGCACAGAGACTGGGGCTGCTTGCTGCTTTGCCACCTCAATCTTCAAACTTATCCGGGGACTCCCTGCCAGGTGCCTCCAGCAGCCCCGCACTGAAAATGAGAATGTCTCAGGATATCTCGTACCAAGAAGGGTGTAGACTGGAAAGCTGTTGCTCAGCCTCATCTGCCCATGGCACTGTTCGCACAGGCGCACAGAGACTGGGGCTGCTTGCTTGCCTTGCCACCTAAAACTTCAAACGTAACCCGGGGGTCCTTGCCGGGTGCCTCCATCAGCCCTAACCCTAATATGCGAATGTCTCCAGATAGCTCTCACCCAGAAGGTGCTAGCCTGGAAAGCTGTTGCTCAGCCTCATCTGCCCATGGCACTGCTGCTACAGGCGCACAGAGACTGGGGCTACTTGCTTCCCTTACCACCTCAAACTTCAAACGTATCCTAGGGGGTCTTTGCAGGGCGCCTGCCACACCCTTGTACCAAATATGCGAGCGTCTTAGGATATCTCTTACCAATAAGGGGCTAGCCTGGAAAGCTGTTGCTCAGACTCATCTGCCCATTGCAATGCTCGCACAGGCGCACACAGACTGGGGCTGCTTGCTTGCCTTGCCACCTCAAACTTTAAAGGTAGCCTAGGGGGTCTTTGCCAGGCGCCTGCCACACCCCTGTCCTAAATATGCGAACGTCTCAGGATATCTCTTATAAAGAAGGGGCTAGCTTGGAGAGCTGTTGCTCAGCCCCGTACCCGGGGACTCTGTGCCAGGTGCCTCCAGCAGCCTCGCACCGAAAATTAGAATGTCTCAGGATATCTCGTACCAAGAAGGGTTTAGCCTGGAAAGCTGTTGCTCACTCATCTGCCCGTGGCACTGCTCGCACAGGCTCACAGAGACTGGGTCTGCTTGCTTGCCTTGCCACCTCAAACTTCAAACGTAGCCTAGGGGCTCTTTGCCAGGCGCCTGTCACACCCCAGTCCTAAATATGCGAGCGTTTCACGATATCTCTTACCAAGAAGGGGCTAGCCTTGAAAGGTGTTGCTCAGCCACATCTGCCCATGGCACTGCTCGCACAGATACACACAGACTGGGGCTTCTTGCTTGCCTTGCCACATTAAACTTCAAACATAGCCCGGGTGTCCCAGCCGGGTGCCTCCAGGAGCCCTGCCCCCAATATGAGAACGTCTCCAGATAGCTCGCAACAAGAAGGTGCTAGCCTTGAAAGCTGTTGCTCAGCCTCATCTGCCCATGGCACTGCTCTGACAGGCGCACACAGACTGGGGCTGCTTGCTTGCCTTGCCACCTCAAACTTCAAACATAGCCCGAGGCTCCCTGCTGGGTCCCTCCAGCACCCCTGCACGGAGAATGCGAACGTCTCAGGATATCTCGTACCAAGAAGGCTTTAGCCTGGAAAGCTGTTGCTCAGACTCATCTGCCCATTGCACTGCTCGCACAGACGCCCAGAGACTGGGGCTGCTTGCTTGCCTTGCCACCTCAAACTTTAAACGTAAACCAAGGCTCCCTGCCGGGTGCCTCCAGCAGCCCTGCAACGAATATGCGAATGCCTCCAGGTAGCTTTCACCCAGAAGGGGCTAGCCTGGAAAGCTGTTGCGCAGCCTCATCTGCCCATGCCACTGCTCGCACAGGCGCACAGAGACTGGAGCTGCTTGCTTGCCTTGACACCTTAGTCTTCAACAGTAACCAGGGGCTCCCTGCCGGGTGCCTCCATCAGCCCTGACCCTAATATGCGATCGTCTCCAGATAGCTCGCACCCAGAAGCGGCTAGCATTGAAAGCTGTTGCTCAGCCTCATCTGCCCATGGCACTGCTCACACAAATGCACAGAGACTGGGGCTGCTTGCTGCTTTTCCACCTCAATCTTCAAACTTATCCGGGGACTCCCTGCCAGGTGCCTCCAGCTGCCCCGCACTGAAAATGAGAATGTCTCAGGATATCTTGTACCAAGAAGGGTGTAGACTGGAAAGCTGTTGCTCAGCCTCATCTGCCCATGGCACTGTTCGCACAGGCGCACAGAGACTGGGGCTGCTTGCTTGCCTTGCCACCTAAAACTTCAAACGTAACCCGGGGGTCCTTGCTGGGTGCCTCCATCAGCCCTAACCCTAATATGCGAATGTCTCCAGATAGCTCTCACCCAGAAGGTGCTAGCCTGGAAAGCTGTTGCTCAGCCTCATCTGCCCATGGCACTGCTGCTACAGGCGCACAGAGACTGGGGCTACTTGCTTCCCTTACAACCTCAAACTTCAAACGTATCCTAGGGGGTCTTTGCAGGGCGCCTGCCACACCCTTGTACCAAATATGCGAGCGTCTTAGGATATCTCTTACCAATAAGGGGCTAGCCTGGAAAGCTGTTGCTCAGACTCATCTGCCCATTGCAATGCTCGCACAGGCGCACACAGACTGGGGCTGCTTGCTTGCCTTGCCACCTCAAACTTTAAAGGTAGCCTAGGGGGTCTTTGCCAGGCGCCTGCCACACCCCTGTCCTAAATATGCGAACGTCTCAGGATATCTCTTATAAAGAAGGGGCTAGCTTGGAGAGCTGTTGCTCAGCCCCGTACCCGGGGACTCCGTGCCAGGTGCCTCCAGCAGCCTCGCACCGAAAATTAGAATGTCTCAGGATATCTCGTACCAAGAAGGGTTTAGCCTGGAAAGCTGTTGCTCACTCATCTGCCCGTGGCACTGCTCGCACAGGCGCACAGAGACTGGGTCTGCTTGCTTGCCTTACCACCTCAAACTTCAAACGTAGCCTAGGGGGTCTTTGCAGGGCGCCTGACACACCCTTGTACCAAATATGCGAGCGTCTTAGGATATCTCTTACCAATAAGGGGCTAGCCTGGAAAGCTGTTGCTCAGACTCATCTGCCCATGGCACTGCTCGCACAGGCGCACAGAGACTGGGGCTTCTTGCTTGCCTTGCCACCTTAAACTTCAAACATAACTCGGGTGTCCCAGCTGGGTGCCTCCAGCAGCCCTGCCCCCAATATGAGAACGTCTCCAGATAGCTCGCAACCCGAAGGTGCTAGCCTTGAAAGCTGTTGCTCAGCCTCATCTGCCCATGGCACTGCTCGCACAGGCGCCCAGAGACTGGGGCTGCTTGCTTGCCTTGCCACCTCGATCTTCAAACATCAGTCGGGAATCCCCGCTGGTAGCCTCCAGCAGCCCTTCACCGAAAATGCGAACATCCCTAGATATCTCTTACCAAGAAGGGACTAGCCTGGAAAGCTGTTTCTTAGCCTCATGTGCCCATGGCACTGCTCACTCAGGCGCACAGAGACTGGGGCTGCTAGCTTGCCTTGACACCTCAGTCTTCAAACATAGCCCGGGTATCCCAGCCAGGTGCCTCCAGCAGCCCTGCAATGAATATGCGAATGTCTCCAGATAGCTTGCACTCAGAAGGCGCTAGCCTTGAAAGCTGTTGCTCAAGCTCATCTGCCCATGGCAGTGCTCACACAGGTGCACAGAGACTGGGGCTTCTTGCTTGCCTTGACACCTTGATCTTCAAACATAGGTCGGGGATCGCTGCTGTCAGCCTCCAGCAGCCCTTCACCGAACATGCGAACATCTCTAGATATCTCTCACCAAGAAGGGGCTAGCCTGGAAAGCTGTTGCTCAGCCTCATCTGCCCATGGCACTGCTCACACAGGCGCACAGAGACTGGGGCTGCTTGCTTGCCTTGCCATCTCAAACTTCAAACGTAGCTTATGGGATCTTTGCCGAGCACCTGCCGCAGCCTTGACAAAAGTATGTGAACGTCTCAAGATATCTCTTACCAAGAAGGGGCTAGCCTGGAAAGCTGTTGCTCAGCCTCATCTGCCCATGGCACTGCTCACACAGATGCACAGAGACTGGGACTTCTTGCTGCTTTGCCACCTCAATGTTCAAACGTAGCCGGGGACTCCCTGACAGGTGCCTCCAGAAGCCTCGCACCGAAAATGAGAATGTCTCAGGGTATTTCTTACCAAGAAGGGGCTAGCCTGGAAAGCTGTTTCTCATCCTAATCTGCCCATGGCACTGCTCACACAGGCGCACAGAGACTGGGGCTGCTTGCTTGCCTTGCCACCTCAAACTTCAAAGGTAGCCTAGGGGGTCTTTGCCAGGCGCCTGCCATACCCCTGTCCTAAATCTGTGAGCGTCTCACGATATCTCGTACCAAGAAGGCTTTAGCCTGGAAAGCTGTTGCTCAGCCTCATCTGCCCACGGCACTGCTCACACAGGCACACAGAGACTGGGGCTGCTTGCTTGCCTTGCCACATGACACCTCAAATGTACCCTAGGGGTTCCTTGGCTAGGGCCTCCCACAGCCCTGACCCGAATATACGAACGTCATAAGATATCTCGTACCAAAAAGGGGCTATCATTGAAAGCTGTTGCTCAGCCTCATCTGCCCATGGCACTGCTCACACAGGCGCACAGAGACTGGGGCTGCTTGCTTGCCTTGCCATCTCAAACTTCAAACGTAGCTTATGGGATCTTTGCCGAGCACCTGCCGCAGCCTTGACAAAAGTATGTGAACGTCTCAAGATATCTCTTACCAAGAAGGGGCTAGCCTGGAAAGCTGTTGCTCAGCCTCATCTGCCCATGGCACTGCTCACACAGATGCACAGAGACTGGGACTTCTTGCTGCTTTGCCACCTCAATGTTCAAACGTAGCCGG
The DNA here is from genome assembly GCF_030867145.1 of Opisthocomus hoazin. Classification (NCBI taxonomy): domain Eukaryota; kingdom Metazoa; phylum Chordata; class Aves; order Opisthocomiformes; family Opisthocomidae; genus Opisthocomus; species Opisthocomus hoazin. The sequence goes on from NC_134453.1 coordinate 16,338,338, forward strand.
GGACTCCCGGACAGGTGCCTCCAGAAGCCTCGCACCGAAAATGAGAATGTCTCAGGGTATTTCTTACCAAGAAGGGGCTAGCCTGGAAAGCTGTTTCTCATCCTAATCTGCCCATGGCACTGCTCACACAGGCGCACAGAGACTGGGGCTGCTAGCTTGCCTTGACACCTCAGTCTTCAAACATAGCCCGGGTATCCCAGCTAGGTTCCTCCAGCAGCCCTGCAATGAATATGCGAATGTCTCCAGATAGCTTGCACTCAGAAGGCGCTAGCCTTGAAAGCTGTTGCTCAAGCTCATGTGCCCATGGCAGTGCTCACACAGGTGCACAGAGACTGGGGCTTCTTGCTTGCCTTGACACCTTGATCTTCAAACATAGGTCGGGGATCGCTGCTGTCAGCCTCCAGCAGCCCTTCACCGAACATGCGAACATCTCTAGATATCTCTCACCAAGAAGGGGCTAGCCTGGAAAGCTGTTGCTCAGCCTCATCTGCCCATGGCACTGCTCACACAGGCGCACAGAGACTGGGGCTGCTTGCTTGCCTTGCCATCTCAAACTTCAAACGTAGCTTATGGGATCTTTGCCGAGCACCTGCCGCAGCCTTGACAAATTATGTGAACGTCTCAAGATATCTCTTACCAAGAAGGGGCTAGCCTGGAAAGCTGTTGCTCAGCCTCATCTGCCCATGGCACTGCTCACACAGATGCACAGAGACCGGGACTTCTTGCTGCTTTGCCACCTCAATGTTCAAACGTAGCCGGGGACTCCCTGACAGGTGCCTCCAGAAGCCTCGCACCGAAAATGAGAATGTCTCAGGGTATTTCTTACCAAGAAGGGGCTAGCCTGGAAAGCTGTTTCTCATCCTAATCTGCCCATGGCACTGCTCACACAGGCGCACAGAGACTGGGGCTGCTAGCTTGCCTTGACACCTCAGTCTTCAAACATAGCCCGGGTATCCCAGCCAGGTGCCTCCAGCAGCCCTGCAATGAATATGCGAATGTCTCCAGATAGCTTGCACTCAGAAGGCGCTAGCCTTGAAAGCTGTTGCTCAAGCTCATCTGCCCATGGCAGTGCTCACACAGGTGCACAGAGACTGGGGCTTCTTGCTTGCCTTGACACCTTGATCTTCAAACATAGGTCGGGGATCGCTGCTGTCAGCCTCCAGCAGCCCTTCACCGAACATGCGAACATCTCTAGATATCTCTCACCAAGACGGGGCTAGCCTGGAAAGCTGTTGCTCAGCCTCATCTGCCCATGGCACTGCTCACACAGGCGCACAGAGACTGGGGCTGCTTGCTTGCCTTGCCATCTCAAACTTCAAACGTAGCTTATGGGATCTTTGCCGAGCACCTGCCGCAGCCTTGACAAAAGTATGTGAACGTCTCAAGATATCTCTTACCAAGAAGGGGCTAGCCTGGAAAGCTGTTGCTCAGCCTCATCTGCCCATGGCACTGCTCACACAGATGCACAGAGACTGGGACTTCTTGCTGCTTTGCCACCTCAATGTTCAAACGTAGCCGGGGACTCCCTGACAGGTGCCTCCAGAAGCCTCGCACCGAAAATGAGAATGTCTCAGGGTATTTCTTACCAAGAAGGGGCTAGCCTGGAAAGCTGTTTCTCATCCTAATCTGCCCATGGCACTGCTCACACAGGCGCACAGAGACTGGGGCTGCTTGCTTGCCTTGCCACCTCAAACTTCAAAGGTAGCCTAGGGGGTCTTTGCCAGGCGCCTGCCATACCCCTGTCCTAAATCTGTGAGCGTCTCACGATATCTCGTACCAAGAAGGCTTTAGCCTGGAAAGCTGTTGCTCAGCCTCATCTGCCCACGGCACTGCTCACACAGGCACACAGAGACTGGGGCTGCTTGCTTGCCTTGCCACATGACACCTCAAATGTACCCTAGGGGTTCCTTGGCGGGGGCCTCCCACAGCCCTGACCCGAATATACGAACGTCATAAGATATCTCGTACCAAAAAGGGGCTATCATTGAAAGCTGTTGCTCAGCCTCATCTGCCCATTGCAATGCTCGCACAGGCGCACACAGACTGGGGCTGCTTGCTTGCCTTGCCACCTCAAACTTTAAAGGTAGCCTAGGGGGTCTCTGCCAGGCGCCTGCCACACCCCTGTCCTAAATATGCGAATGTCTCAGGATATCTCTTATAAAGAAGGGGCTAGCTTGGAAAGCTGTTACTCAGCCCCGTACCCGGGGACTCCGTGCCAGGTGCCTCCAGCAGCCTCGCACCGAAAATTAGAATGTCTCAGGATATCTCGTACCAAGAAGGGTTTAGCCTGGAAAGCTGTTGCTCACTCATCTGCCCGTGGCACTGCTCGCACAGGCGCACAGAGACTGGGTCTGCTTGCTTGCCTTGCCACCTCAAACTTCAAACGTAGCCTAGGGGCTCTTTGCCAGGCGCCTGTCACACCCCAGTCCTAAATATGCGAGCGTTTCACGATATCTCTTACCAAGAAGGGGCTAGCCTTGAAAGGTGTTGCTCAGCCACATCTGCCCATGGCACTGCTCGCACAGATACACACAGACTGGGGCTTCTTGCTTGCCTTGCCACATTAAACTTCAAACATAGCCCGGGTGTCCCAGCCGGGTGCCTCCAGGAGCCCTGCCCCCAATATGAGAACGTCTCCAGATAGCTCGCAACAAGAAGGTGCTAGCCTTGAAAGCTGTTGCTCAGCCTCATCTGCCCATGGCACTGCTCTAACAGGCGCACACAGACTGGGGCTGCTTGCTTGCCTTGCCACCTCAAACTTCAAACATAGCCCGAGGCTCCCTGCTGGGTCCCTCCAGCACCCCTGCACGGAGAATGCGAACGTCTCAGGATATCTCGTACCAAGAAGGCTTTAGCCTGGAAAGCTGTTGCTCAGACTCATCTGCCCATTGCACTGCTCACACAGACGCCCAGAGACTGGGGCTGCTTGCTTGCCTTGCCACCTCAAACTTTAAACGTAAACCAAGGCTCCCTGCTGGGTGCCTCCAGCAGCCCTGCAACGAATATGCGAATGTCTCCAGATAGCTTGCACCCAGAAGGGGCTAGCCTGGAAAGCTGTTGCGCAGCCTCATCTGCCCATGCCACTGCTCGCACAGGCGCACAGAGACTGGAGCTGCTTGCTTGCCTTGACACCTTAGTCTTCAACAGTAACCAGGGGCTCCCTGCAGGGTGCCTCCATCAGCCCTGACCCTAATATGCGAACGTCTCCAGATAGCTCGCACCCAGAAGTGGCTAGCTTTGAAAGCTGTTGCTCAGCCTCATCTGCCCATGGCACTGCTCACACAGATGCACAGAGACTGGGGCTGCTTGCTGCTTTGCCACCTCAATCTTCAAACTTATCCGGGGACTCCCTGCCAGGTGCCTCCAGCAGCCCCGCACTGAAAATGAGAATGTCTCAGGATATCTCGTACCAAGAAGGGTGTAGCCTGGAAAGCTGTTGCTCACTCATCTGCCCATGAGACTGCTCACTCAGGCGCACAGAGATTGGGGCTGCTTGCTTGCCTTGCCACCTAAAACTTCAAACGTAACCCGGGTGTCCCAGCCGAGTGCCTCTAGCAGCCCTGCCCCGAATATGAGGACGTCTCCTGATAGCTCACACCCAGAAGGTGCTAGCCTGGAAAGCTGTTGCTCAGCCTCATCTGCCCATGGCACTGCTCGCACAGGCGCACAGAGACTGGGGCTGCTTGCTTGCCTTGCCACCTCAAACTTCAAACTTACCTTGGGGCTCCCTGATGGGTCCCTCCAGCAGCCCTGCACCGAGAATGCTAACGTCTAAGGATACCTCTTACCAAGAAGGGGTAGACTGTAAAGCCTTTGCTCAGCCTCATCTGCCCATGGCACTGCTCGCACAGGCGCACAGCGAATGGGGCTGCTTGCTTGCCTTGCCACCTCAAACTTCAAACTTACCTTGGGGCTCCCTGATGGGTCCCTCCAGCAGCCCTGCACCGAGAATGCTAACGTCTAAGGATACCTCTTACCAAGAAGGGGTAGACTGTAAAGCCTTTGCTCAGCCTCATCTGCCCATGGCACTGCTCGCACAGGCGCAAAGAGACTGGGGCTGCTTGCTTGCCTTGCCACCTCAATCTTCAAACTTAGCCCGGGACTCCCTGCCAAGTGCCTCCAGCAGCCCTACCCCTAATATGAGAACGTCTCCAGATAGCTCGCTACCAGAAGGGGCTAGCCTGGAAAGCTGTTGCTCAGCCTCATCTGCCCATGGCACTGCTCACATAGGCGCACACAGACTGGGGCTGCTCTCTTGACTTGCCACCTCAAACTTCAAACGTAGCCCGGGGCTGTCTGCTGGGACCCTCCAGCACCCCTGCATGGAGAATGAGAACGTCTCAGGATGTCTCGTACCAAGAAGGGTTTAGCCTGGAAAGCTGTTGCTCAGCCTCATCTGCACATGGAGCTGCTCGCACAGACGCACAGAGACTGGGGCTGCTTGCTTGCCTTGCCACCTCAATCTTCAAACGTAGCCCAAGGCTCCCTGCCAGGTGCCTCCAGAAGCCCTGCAATGAATAGGCGAATGTCTCCAGATAGCTTGCACCCAGAAGGGGCTAGCATGGAAAGCTGTTACTCACCCTCATCTGCCCATGGCACTGCTCACACAGATGCACATAGACTGCGGCTTCTTGCTGCTTTGCCACCTCAGTCTTCAAACGTATCCCGGGACTCCCTGCCATGTGTCTCCAGCAGCCCCGCACCGAAAATGAGAATGTCTCAGGATAACTCTTACCAAGAAGGGGTAGACTGTAAAGCCTTTGCTCAGCCTCATCTGCCCATGGCACTGCTCGCACAGGCGCACAGCGAATGGGGCTGCTTGCTTGCCTTGCCACCTCAAACTTCAAACTTACCTTGGGGCTCCCTGATGGGTCCCTCCATCAGCCCTGCACCGAGAATGCTAACGTCTAAGGATACCTCTTACCAAGAAGGGGTAGACTGTAAAGCCTTTGCTCAGCCTCATCTGCCCATGGCACTGCTCGCACAGGCGCAAAGAGACTGGGGCTGCTTGCTTGCCTTGCCACCTCAATCTTCAAACTTAGCCCGGGACTCCCTGCCAAGTGCCTCCAGCAGCCCTGCCCCTAATATGAGAACGTCTCCAGATAGCTCGCAACTAGAAGGGGCTAGCCTGGAAAGCTGTTGCTCAGCCTCATCTGCCCATGGCACTGCTCACATAGGCGCACACAGACTGGGGCTGCTCTCTTGACTTGCCACCTCAAACTTCAAACGTAGCCCGGGGCTGTCTGCTGGGACCCTCCAGCACCCCTGCATGGAGAATGAGAACGTCTCAGGATGTCTCGTACCAAGAAGGGTTTAGCCTGGAAAGCTGTTGCTCAGCCTCATCTGCACATGGAGCTGCTCGCACAGACGCACAGAGACTGGGGCTGCTTGCTTGCCTTGCCACCTCAATCTTCAAACGTAGCCCAAGGCTCCCTGCCGGGTGCCTCCAGAAGCCCTGCAATGAATAGGCGAATGTCTCCAGATAGCTTGCACCCAGAAGGGGCTAGCATGGAAAGCTGTTACTCACCCTCATCTGCCCATGGCACTGCTCACACAGATGCACATAGACTGCGGCTTCTTGCTGCTTTGCCACCTCAGTCTTCAAACGTATCCCGGGACTCCCTGCCACGTGTCTCCAGCAGCCCCGCACCGAAAATGAGAATGTCTCAGGATATTTCTTACCAAGAAGGGGCTAGCCTGGAAAGCTGTTGCTCAGCCTCATCTGCCCATGGCACTGCTCGTACAGATGCACAGAGACTGGGTCTGCTTGCTTGCCTTGCCACCTCAATCTTCAAACGTAACCAAAGGGGTCTTTGACCGGCACGTCCAGCAGCTGTGACCTGAATATGTGAACGTCTCACAATTTCTCTTACAGAGAATTGGCTAGCATGGAAAACTGTTGCCCAGCCTCATCTGCCCATTGCACTGCTCGCACAGACGCACAGAGACTGGAGCTGCTTGCTTGCCTTGCCACCTCAAACTTCAAACTTATCATAGGAAGTCCTTGCCGTGCCCCTTCCACAGCCCTGACCTGAATATGCGAACGTCTCAGTATATCTCTTACCAAGTACGGGCTAGCCTGGAAAGCTGTTACTCAGCCTCATCTGCCCATGGCACTGCTCGCACAGACGCACAGAGACTGGGGCTGCTTGCTTCCCTTCCCACCTGAAACGTCAAACATATCCTAGGGGGTCCTTGGCAGGGGGCCTCCAGCAGCCCTGACCCAAATAATCGAATGTCTCAGGATATCTCTTACCAAGAAGGGTCTAGCCTTGAAAGCTGTTGCTCAAACTAATCTGCCCATGGCACTGCTCTCACAGATGCACAGAGACTGGGCCTGCTTGCTTGCCTTACCTCCTCAAACTTCAAATGTACCCTAGGGGGTCCTTGCCGCGACTCTCCAACAGCCCTGACCCGAATATGCGAACGTCTCAGGATATCTTTTACCAAAAGGTTTTAGCCTGGAAAGCTGTTGCTCAGCCTCATCTGCCCATGGCACTGCTCACACAGGCGCACAGAGACTGGGGCTGCTTGCTTGCCTTGTCACCTCAAACTTCAAACGTAGCCTAGGGGGTCTTTGCAGGGCGCCTGCCACACCCTTGTACCAAATATGCGAGCGTCTTAGGATACCTCTTACCAATAAGGGGCTAGCCTGGAAAGCTGTTGCTCAGCCTCATCTGCCCATGGCACTGCTGCTACAGGCGCACAGAGACCGGGGCTGCTTGCTTCCCTTACCACCTCAAACTTCAAACGTAGCCTAGGGGGTCTTTGCAGGGCGCCTACCACACCCTTGTACCAAATATGCGAGCGTCTTAGGATATCTCTTACCAATAAGGGGCTAGCCTCGAAAGCTGTTGCTCAGACTCATCTGCCCATGGCACTGCTCGCACAGGCGCACAGAGACTGGGGCTTCTTGCTTGCCTTGCCACCTTAAACTTCAAACATAACTCGGGTGTCCCAGCTGGGTGCCTCCAGCAGCCCTGCCCCCAATATGAGAATGTCTCCAGATAGCTCGCAACCCGAAGGTGCTAGCCTTGAAAGCTGTTGCTCAGCCTCATCTGCCCATGGCACTGCTCGCACAGGCGCACAGAGACTGGGGCTGCTTGCTTGCCTTGCCACCTCAAACTTCAAACGTAGCCCGAGGCTCCCTGCTGGGTCCCTCCAGCACCCCTGCACGGAGAATGCGAACGTCTCAGGATATCGCTTACCAAGTAGGGTTTAGCCTGGAAAGCTGTTGCTCAGCCTCATCTGCCCATGGCACTGCTCACACAGGCGCCCAGAGACTGGGGCTGCTTGCTTGCCTTGCCACCTCGATCTTCAAACATCAGTCGGGAATCCCCGCTGGTAGCCTCCAGCAGCCCTTCACCGAAAATGCGAACATCCCTAGATATCTCTTACCAAGAAGGGACTAGCCTGGAAAGCTGTTTCTTAGCCTCATGTGCCCATGGCACTGCTCACTCAGGCGCACAGAGACTGGGGCTGCTAGCTTGCCTTGACACCTCAGTCTTCAAACATAGCCCGGGTATCCCAGCCAGGTGCCTCCAGCAGCCCTGCAATGAATATGCGAATGTCTCCAGATAGCTTGCACTCAGAAGGCGCTAGCCTTGAAAGCTGTTGCTCAAGCTCATCTGCCCATGGCAGTGCTCACACAGGTGCACAGAGACTGGGGCTTCTTGCTTGCCTTGACACCTTGATCTTCAAACATAGGTCGGGGATCGCTGCTGTCAGCCTCCAGCAGCCCTTCACCGAACATGCGAACATCTCTAGATATCTCTCACCAAGAAGGGGCTAGCCTGGAAAGCTGTTGCTCAGCCTCATCTGCCCATGGCACTGCTCACACAGGCGCACAGAGACTGGGGCTGCTTGCTTGCCTTGCCATCTCAAACTTCAAACGTAGCTTATGGGATCTTTGCCGAGCACCTGCCGCAGCCTTGACAAAAGTATGTGAACGTCTCAAGATATCTCTTACCAAGAAGGGGCTAGCCTGGAAAGCTGTTGCTCAGCCTCATCTGCCCATGGCACTGCTCACACAGATGCACAGAGACTGGGACTTCTTGCTGCTTTGCCACCTCAATGTTCAAACGTAGCCGGGGACTCCCTGACAGGTGCCTCCAGAAGCCTCGCACCGAAAATGAGAATGTCTCAGGGTATTTCTTACCAAGAAGGGGCTAGCCTGGAAAGCTGTTTCTCATCCTAATCTGCCCATGGCACTGCTCACACAGGCGCACAGAGACTGGGGCTGCTTGCTTGCCTTGCCACCTCAAACTTCAAAGGTAGCCTAGGGGGTCTTTGCCAGGCGCCTGCCATACCCCTGTCCTAAATCTGTGAGCGTCTCACGATATCTCGTACCAAGAAGGCTTTAGCCTGGAAAGCTGTTGCTCAGCCTCATCTGCCCACGGCACTGCTCACACAGGCACACAGAGACTGGGGCTGCTTGCTTGCCTTGCCACATGACACCTCAAATGTACCCTAGGGGTTCCTTGGCGGGGGCCTCCCACAGCCCTGACCCGAATATACGAACGTCATAAGATATCTCGTACCAAAAAGGGGGTATCATTGAAAGCTGTTGCTCAGCCTCATCTGCCCATTGCAATGCTCGCACAGGCGCACACAGACTGGGGCTGCTTGCTTGCCTTGCCACCTCAAACTTTAAAGGTAGCCTAGGGGGTCTTTGCCAGGCGCCTGCCACACCCCTGTCCTAAATATGCGAACGTCTCAGGATATCTCTTATAAAGAAGGGGCTAGCTTGGAGAGCTGTTGCTCAGCCCCGTACCCGGGGACTCCGTGCCAGGTGCCTCCAGCAGCCTCGCACCGAAAATTAGAATGTCTCAGGATATCTCGTACCAAGAAGGGTTTAGCCTGGAAAGCTGTTGCTCACTCATCTGCCCATGGCACTGCTCGCACAGGCTCACAGAGACTGGGTCTGCTTGCTTGCCTTGCCACCTCAAACTTCAAACGTAGCCTAGGGGCTCTTTGCCAGGCGCCTGTCACACCCCAGTCCTAAATATGCGAGCGTTTCACGATATCTCTTACCAAGAAGGGGCTAGCCTTGAAAGGTGTTGCTCAGCCACATCTGCCCATGGCACTGCTCGCACAGATACACACAGACTGGGGCTTCTTGCTTGCCTTGCCACCTTAAACTTCAAACATAGCCCGGGTGTCCCAGCCGGGTGCCTCCAGGAGCCCTGCCCCCAATATGAGAACGTCTCCAGATAGCTCGCAACAAGAAGGTGCTAGCCTTGAAAGCTGTTGCTCAGCCTCATCTGCCCATGGCACTGCTCTAACAGGCGCACACAGACTGGGGCTGCTTGCTTGCCTTGCCACCTCAAACTTCAAACATAGCCTGAGGCTCCCTGCTGGGTCCCTCCAGCACCCCTGCACGGAGAATGAGAACGTCTCAGGATGTCTCGTACCAAGAAGGGTTTAGCCTGGAAAGCTGTTGCTCAGCCTCATCTGCACATGGAGCTGCTCGCACAGACGCACAGAGACTGGGGCTGCTTGCTTGCCTTGCCACCTCAATCTTCAAACGTAGCCCAAGGCTCCCTGCCAGGTGCCTCCAGAAGCCCTGCAATGAATAGGCGAATGTCTCCAGATAGCTTGCACCCAGAAGGGGCTAGCATGGAAAGCTGTTACTCACCCTCATCTGCCCATGGCACTGCTCACACAGATGCACATAGACTGCGGCTTCTTGCTGCTTTGCCACCTCAGTCTTCAAACGTATCCCGGGACTCCCTGCCACGTGTCTCCAGCAGCCCCGCACCGAAAATGAGAATGTCTCAGGATATTTCTTACCAAGAAGGGGCTAGCCTGGAAAGCTGTTGTTCAGCCTCATCTGCCCATGGCACTGCTCGTACAGATGCACAGAGACTGGGTCTGCTTGCTTGCCTTGCCACCTCAATCTTCAAACGTAACCAAAGGGGTCTTTGACCGGCACGTCCAGCAGCTGTGACCTGAATATGTGAACGTCTCACAATTTCTCTTACAGAGAATTGGCTAGCATGGAAAACTGTTGCCCAGCCTCATCTGCCCATTGCACTGCTCGCACAGACGCACAGAGACTGGAGCTGCTTGCTTGCCTTGCCACCTCAAACTTCAAACTTATCATAGGAAGTCCTTGCCGTGCCCCTTCCACAGCCCTGACCTGAATATGCGAACGTCTCAGTATATCTCTTACCAAGTACGGGCTAGCCTGGAAAGCTGTTACTCAGCCTCATCTGCCCATGGCACTGCTCGCACAGACGCACAGAGACTGGGGCTGCTTGCTTCCCTTCCCACCTGAAACGTCAAACATATCCTAGGGGGTCCTTGGCAGGGGGCCTCCAGCAGCCCTGACCCAAATAATCGAATGTCTCAGGATATCTCTTACCAAGAAGGGTCTAGCCTTGAAAGCTGTTGCTCAAACTAATCTGCCCATGGCACTGCTCTCACAGATGCACAGAGACTGGGCCTGCTTGCTTGCCTTACCTCCTCAAACTTCAAATGTACCCTAGGGGGTCCTTGCCGCGACTCTCCAACAGCCCTGACCCGAATATGCGAACGTCTCAGGATATCTTTTACCAAAAGGTTTTAGCCTGGAAAGCTGTTGCTCAGCCTCATCTGCCCATGGCACTGCTCACACAGGCGCACAGAGACTGGGGCTGCTTGCTTGCCTTGTCACCTCAAACTTCAAACGTAGCCTAGGGGGTCTTTGCAGGGCGCCTGCCACACCCTTGTACCAAATATGCGAGCGTCTTAGGATACCTCTTACCAATAAGGGGCTAGCCTGGAAAGCTGTTGCTCAGCCTCATCTGCCCATGGCACTGCTGCTACAGGCGCACAGAGACCGGGGCTGCTTGCTTCCCTTACCACCTCAAACTTCAAACGTAGCCTAGGGGGTCTTTGCAGGGCGCCTACCACACCCTTGTACCAAATATGCGAGCGTCTTAGGATATCTCTTACCAATAAGGGGCTAGCCTCGAAAGCTGTTGCTCAGACTCATCTGCCCATGGCACTGCTCGCACAGGCGCACAGAGACTGGGGCTTCTTGCTTGCCTTGCCACCTTAAACTTCAAACATAACTCGGGTGTCCCAGCTGGGTGCCTCCAGCAGCCCTGCCCCCAATATGAGAATGTCTCCAGATAGCTCGCAACCCGAAGGTGCTAGCCTTGAAAGCTGTTGCTCAGCCTCATCTGCCCATGGCACTGCTCGCACAGGCGCACAGAGACTGGGGCTGCTTGCTTGCCTTGCCACCTCAAACTTCAAACGTAGCCCGAGGCTCCCTGCTGGGTCCCTCCAGCACCCCTGCACGGAGAATGCGAACGTCTCAGGATATCGCTTACCAAGTAGGGTTTAGCCTGGAAAGCTGTTGCTCAGCCTCATCTGCCCATGGCACTGCTCACACAGGCGCCCAGAGACTGGGGCTGCTTGCTTGCCTTGCCACCTCGATCTTCAAACATCAGTCGGGAATCCCCGCTGGTAGCCTCCAGCAGCCCTTCACCGAAAATGCGAACATCCCTAGATATCTCTTACCAAGAAGGGACTAGCCTGGAAAGCTGTTTCTTAGCCTCATGTGCCCATGGCACTGCTCACTCAGGCGCACAGAGACTGGGGCTGCTAGCTTGCCTTGACACCTCAGTCTTCAAACATAGCCCGGGTATCCCAGCCAGGTGCCTCCAGCAGCCCTGCAATGAATATGCGAATGTCTCCAGATAGCTTGCACTCAGAAGGCGCTAGCCTTGAAAGCTGTTGCTCAAGCTCATCTGCCCATGGCAGTGCTCACACAGGTGCACAGAGACTGGGGCTTCTTGCTTGCCTTGACACCTTGATCTTCAAACATAGGTCGGGGATCGCTGCTGTCAGCCTCCAGCAGCCCTTCACCGAACATGCGAACATCTCTAGATATCTCTCACCAAGAAGGGGCTAGCCTGGAAAGCTGTTGCTCAGCCTCATCTGCCCATGGCACTGCTCACACAGGCGCACAGAGACTGGGGCTGCTTGCTTGCCTTGCCATCTCAAACTTCAAACGTAGCTTATGGGATCTTTGCCGAGCACCTGCCGCAGCCTTGACAAAAGTATGTGAACGTCTCAAGATATCTCTTACCAAGAAGGGGCTAGCCTGGAAAGCTGTTGCTCAGCCTCATCTGCCCATGGCACTGCTCACACAGATGCACAGAGACTGGGACTTCTTGCTGCTTTGCCACCTCAATGTTCAAACGTAGCCGGGGACTCCCTGACAGGTGCCTCCAGAAGCCTCGCACCGAAAATGAGAATGTCTCAGGGTATTTCTTACCAAGAAGGGGCTAGCCTGGAAAGCTGTTTCTCATCCTAATCTGCCCATGGCACTGCTCACACAGGCGCACAGAGACTGGGGCTGCTTGCTTGCCTTGCCACCTCAAACTTCAAAGGTAGCCTAGGGGGTCTTTGCCAGGCGCCTGCCATACCCCTGTCCTAAATCTGTGAGCGTCTCACGATATCTCGTACCAAGAAGGCTTTAGCCTGGAAAGCTGTTGCTCAGCCTCATCTGCCCACGGCACTGCTCACACAGGCACACAGAGACTGGGGCTGCTTGCTTGCCTTGCCACATGACACCTCAAATGTACCCTAGGGGTTCCTTGGCGGGGGCCTCCCACAGCCCTGACCCGAATATACGAACGTCATAAGATATCTCGTACCAAAAAGGGGGTATCATTGAAAGCTGTTGCTCAGCCTCATCTGCCCATTGCAATGCTCGCACAGGCGCACACAGACTGGGGCTGCTTGCTTGCCTTGCCACCTCAAACTTTAAAGGTAGCCTAGGGGGTCTTTGCCAGGCGCCTGCCACACCCCTGTCCTAAATATGCGAACGTCTCAGGATATCTCTTATAAAGAAGGGGCTAGCTTGGAGAGCTGTTGCTCAGCCCCGTACCCGGGGACTCCGTGCCAGGTGCCTCCAGCAGCCTCGCACCGAAAATTAGAATGTCTCAGGATATCTCGTACCAAGAAGGGTTTAGCCTGGAAAGCTGTTGCTCACTCATCTGCCCATGGCACTGCTCGCACAGGCTCACAGAGACTGGGTCTGCTTGCTTGCCTTGCCACCTCAAACTTCAAACGTAGCCTAGGGGCTCTTTGCCAGGCGCCTGTCACACCCCAGTCCTAAATATGCGAGCGTTTCACGATATCTCTTACCAAGAAGGGGCTAGCCTTGAAAGGTGTTGCTCAGCCACATCTGCCCATGGCACTGCTCGCACAGATACACACAGACTGGGGCTTCTTGCTTGCCTTGCCACCTTAAACTTCAAACATAGCCCGGGTGTCCCAGCCGGGTGCCTCCAGGAGCCCTGCCCCCAATATGAGAACGTCTCCAGATAGCTCGCAACAAGAAGGTGCTAGCCTTGAAAGCTGTTGCTCAGCCTCATCTGCCCATGGCACTGCTCTAACAGGCGCACACAGACTGGGGCTGCTTGCTTGCCTTGCCACCTCAAACTTCAAACATAGCCTGAGGCTCCCTGCTGGGTCCCTCCAGCACCCCTGCACGGAGAATGAGAACGTCTCAGGATGTCTCGTACCAAGAAGGGTTTAGCCTGGAAAGCTGTTGCTCAGCCTCATCTGCACATGGAGCTGCTCGCACAGACGCACAGAGACTGGGGCTGCTTGCTTGCCTTGCCACCTCAATCTTCAAACGTAGCCCAAGGCTCCCTGCCAGGTGCCTCCAGAAGCCCTGCAATGAATAGGCGAATGTCTCCAGATAGCTTGCACCCAGAAGGGGCTAGCATGGAAAGCTGTTACTCACCCTCATCTGCCCATGGCACTGCTCACACAGATGCACATAGACTGCGGCTTCTTGCTGCTTTGCCACCTCAGTCTTCAAACGTATCCCGGGACTCCCTGCCACGTGTCTCCAGCAGCCCCGCACCGAAAATGAGAATGTCTCAGGATATTTCTTACCAAGAAGGGGCTAGCCTGGAAAGCTGTTGCTCAGCCTCATCTGCCCATGGCACTGCTCGTACAGATGCACAGAGACTGGGTCTGCTTGCTTGCCTTGCCACCTCAATCTTCAAACGTAACCAAAGGGGTCTTTGACCGGCACGTCCAGCAGCTGTGACCTGAATATGTGAACGTCTCACAATTTCTCTTACAGAGAATTGGCTAGCATGGAAAACTGTTGCCCAGCCTCATCTGCCCATTGCACTGCTCGCACAGACGCACAGAGACTGGAGCTGCTTGCTTGCCTTGCCACCTCAAACTTCAAACTTATCATAGGAAGTCCTTGCCATGCCCCTTCCACAGCCCTGACCTGAATATGCGAACGCCTCAGTATATCTCTTACCAAGTACGGGCTAGCCTGGAAAGCTGTTACTCAGCCTCATCTGCCCATGGCACTGCTCGCACAGACGCACAGAGACTGGGGCTGCTTGCTTCCCTTCCCACCTGAAACGTCAAACATATCCTAGGGGGTCCTTGGCAGGGGGCCTCCCGCAGCCCTGACCCAAATAATCGAATGTCTCAGGATATCTCTTACCAAGAAGGGTCTAGCCTTGAAAGCTGTTGCTCAAACTAATCTGCCCATGGCACTGCTCTCACAGATGCACAGAGACTGGGCCTGCTTGCTTGCCTTACATCCTCAAACTTCAAACGTACCCTAGGGGGTCCTTGCCGCGACTCTCCAACAGCCCTGACCCGAATATGCGAACGTCTCAGGATATCTTTTATCAAAAGGTTTTAGCCTGGAAAGCTGTTGCTCAGCCTCATCTGCCCATGGCACTGCTCACACAGGCGCACAGAGACTGGGGCTGCTTGCTTGCCTTGCCACCTCAAACTTTAAAGGTAAACCAAGGCTCCCTGCTGGGTGCCTCCAGCAGCCCTGCAACGAATATGCGAATGTCTCCAGATAGCTTGCACCCAGAAGGGGCTAGCCTGGAAAGCTGTTGCGCAGCCTCATCTGCCCATGCCACTGCTCGCACAGGCGCACAGAGACTGGAGCTGCTTGCTTGCCTTGACACCTTAGTCTTCAACAGTAACCAGGGGCTCCCTGCAGGGTGCCTCCATCAGCCCTGACCCTAATATGCGAACGTCTCCAGATAGCTCGCACCCAGAAGTGGCTAGCTTTGAAAGCTGTTGCTCAGCCTCATCTGCCCATGGCACTGCTCACACAGATGCACAGAGACTGGGGCTGCTTGCTGCTTTGCCACCTCAATCTTCAAACTTATCCGGGGACTCCCTGCCAGGTGCCTCCAGCAGCCCCGCACTGAAAATGAGAATGTCTCAGGATATCTCGTACCAAGAAGGGTGTAGCCTGGAAAGCTGTTGCTCACTCATCTGCCCATGAGACTGCTCACTCAGGCGCACAGAGATTGGGGCTGCTTGCTTGCCTTGCCACCTAAAACTTCAAACGTAACCCGGGTGTCCCAGCCGGGTGCCTCTAGCAGCCCTGCCCCGAATATGAGGACGTCTCCTGATAGCTCACACCCAGAAGGTGCTAGCCTGGAAAGCTGTTGCTCAGCCTCATCTGCCCATGGCACTGCTCGCACAGGCGCACAGAGACTGGGGCTGCTTGCTTGCCTTGCCACCTCAAACTTCAAACTTACCTTGGGGCTCCCTGATGGGTCCCTCCAGCAGCCCTGCACCGAGATTGCTAACGTCTAAGGATACCTCTTACCAAGAAGGGGTAGACTGTAAAGCCTTTGCTCAGCCTCATCTGCCCATGGCACTGCTCGCACAGGCGCACAGCGAATGGGGCTGCTTGCTTGCCTTGCCACCTCAAACTTCAAACTTACCTTGGGGCTCCCTGATGGGTCCCTCCAGCAGCCCTGCACCGAGAATGCTAACGTCTAAGGATACCTCTTACCAAGAAGGGGTAGACTGTAAAGCCTTTGCTCAGCCTCATCTGCCCATGGCACTGCTCGCACAGGCGCAAAGAGACTGGGGCTGCTTGCTTGCCTTGCCACCTCAATCTTCAAACTTAGCCCGGGACTCCCTGCCAAGTGCCTCCAGCAGCCCTGCCCCTAATATGAGAACGTCTCCAGATAGCTCGCAACCAGAAGGGGCTAGCCTGGAAAGCTGTTGCTCAGCCTCATCTGCCCATGGCACTGCTCACATAGGCGCACACAGACTGGGGCTGCTCTCTTGACTTGCCACCTCAAACTTCAAACGTAGCCCGGGGCTGTCTGCTGGGACCCTCCAGCACCCTTGCATGGAGAATGAGAACGTCTCAGGATGTCTCGTACCAAGAAGGGTTTAGCCTGGAAAGCTGTTGCTCAGCCTCATCTGCACATGGAGCTGCTCGCACAGACGCACAGAGACTGGGGCTGCTTGCTTGCCTTGCCACCTCAATCTTCAAACGTAGCCCAAGGCTCCCTGCCAGGTGCCTCCAGAAGCCCTGCAATGAATAGGCGAATGTCTCCAGATAGCTTGCACCCAGAAGGGGCTAGCATGGAAAGCTGTTACTCACCCTCATCTGCCCATGGCACTGCTCACACAGATGCACATAGACTGCGGCTTCTTGCTGCTTTGCCACCTCAGTCTTCAAACGTATCCCGGGACTCCCTGCCACGTGTCTCCAGCAGCCCCGCACCGAAAATGAGAATGTCTCAGGATATTTCTTACCAAGAAGGGGCTAGCCTGGAAAGCTGTTGCTCAGCCTCATCTGCCCATGGCACTGCTCGTACAGATGCACAGAGACTGGGTCTGCTTGCTTGCCTTGCCACCTCAATCTTCAAACGTAACCAAAGGGGTCTTTGACCGGCACGTCCAGCAGCTGTGACCTGAATATGTGAACGTCTCACAATTTCTCTTACAGAGAATTGGCTAGCATGGAAAACTGTTGCCCAGCCTCATCTGCCCATTGCACTGCTCGCACAGACGCACAGAGACTGGAGCTGCTTGCTTGCCTTGCCACCTCAAACTTCAAACTTATCATAGGAAGTCCTTGCCGTGCCCCTTCCACAGCCCTGACCTGAATATGCGAACGTCTCAGTATATCTCTTACCAAGTACGGGCTAGCCTGGAAAGCTGTTACTCAGCCTCATCTGCCCATGGCACTGCTCGCACAGACGCACAGAGACTGGGGCTGCTTGCTTCCCTTCCCACCTGAAACGTCAAACATATCCTAGGGGGTCCTTGGCAGGGGGCCTCCAGCAGCCCTGACCCAAATAATCGAATGTCTCAGGATATCTCTTACCAAGAAGGGTCTAGCCTTGAAAGCTGTTGCTCAAACTAATCTGCCCATGGCACTGCTCTCACAGATGCACAGAGACTGGGCCTGCTTGCTTGCCTTACCTCCTCAAACTTCAAATGTACCCTAGGGGGTCCTTGCCGCGACTCTCCAACAGCCCTGACCCGAATATGCGAACGTCTCAGGATATCTTTTACCAAAAGGTTTTAGCCTGGAAAGCTGTTGCTCAGCCTCATCTGCCCATGGCACTGCTCACACAGGCGCACAGAGACTGGGGCTGCTTGCTTGCCTTGTCACCTCAAACTTCAAACGTAGCCTAGGGGATCTTTGCCAGGCGCCTGCCACACCCTTGTACCAAATATGCGAGCGTCTTAGGATACCTCTTACCAATAAGGGGCTAGCCTGGAAAGCTGTTGCTCAGCCTCATCTGCCCATGGCACTGCTCGCACAGGCGCACAGAGACTGGGGCTTCTTGCTTGCCTTGCCACCTTAAACTTCAAACATAACTCGGGTGTCCCAGCTGGGTGCCTCCAGCAGCCCTGCCCCCAATATGAGAATGTCTCCAGATAGCTCGCAACCCGAAGGTGCTAGCCTTGAAAGCTGTTGCTCAGCCTCATCTGCCCATGGCACTGCTCGCACAGGCGCACAGAGACTGGGGCTGCTTGCTTGCCTTGCCACCTCAAACTTCAAACGTAGCCCGAGGCTCCCTGCTGGGTCCCTCCAGCACCCCTGCACGGAGAATGCGAATGTCTCAGGATATCGCTTACCAAGTAGGGTTTAGCCTGGAAAGCTGTTGCTCAGCCTCATCTGCCCATGGCACTGCTCACACAGGCGCCCAGAGACTGGGGCTGCTTGCTTGCCTTGCCACCTCGATCTTCAAACATCAGTCGGGAATCCCCGCTGGTAGCCTCCAGCAGCCCTTCACCGAAAATGCGAACATCCCTAGATATCTCTTACCAAGAAGGGACTAGCCTGGAAAGCTGTTTCTTAGCCTCATGTGCCCATGGCACTGCTCACTCAGGCGCACAGAGACTGGGGCTGCTAGCTTGCCTTGACACCTCAGTCTTCAAACATAGCCCGGGTATCCCAGCCAGGTGCCTCCAGCAGCCCTGCAATGAATATGCGAATGTCTCCAGATAGCTTGCACTCAGAAGGCGCTAGCCTTGAAAGCTGTTGCTCAAGCTCATCTGCCCATGGCAGTGCTCACACAGGTGCACAGAGACTGGGGCTTCTTGCTTGCCTTGACACCTTGATCTTCAAACATAGGTCGGGGATCGCTGCTGTCAGCCTCCAGCAGCCCTTCACCGAACATGCGAACATCTCTAGATATCTCTCACCAAGAAGGGGCTAGCCTGGAAAGCTGTTGCTCAGCCTCATCTGCCCATGGCACTGCTCACACAGGCGCACAGAGACTGGGGCTGCTTGCTTGCCTTGCCATCTCAAACTTCAAACGTAGCTTATGGGATCTTTGCCGAGCACCTGCCGCAGCCTTGACAAAAGTATGTGAACGTCTCAAGATATCTCTTACCAAGAAGGGGCTAGCCTGGAAAGCTGTTGCTCAGCCTCATCTGCTCATGGCACTGCTCACACAGATGCACAGAGACTGGGACTTCTTGCTGCTTTGCCACCTCAATGTTCAAACGTAGCCGGGGACTCCCTGACAGGTGCCTCCAGAAGCCTCGCACCGAAAATGAGAATGTCTCAGGGTATTTCTTACCAAGAAGGGGCTAGCCTGGAAAGCTGTTTCTCATCCTAATCTGCCCATGGCACTGCTCACACAGGCGCACAGAGACTGGGGCTGCTTGCTTGCCTTGCCACCTCAAACTTCAAAGGTAGCCTAGGGGGTCTTTGCCAGGCGCCTGCCATACCCCTGTCCTAAATCTGTGAGCGTCTCACGATATCTCGTACCAAGAAGGCTTTAGCCTGGAAAGCTGTTGCTCAGCCTCATCTGCCCACGGCACTGCTCACACAGGCACACAGAGACTGGGGCTGCTTGCTTGCCTTGCCACATGACACCTCAAATGTACCCTAGGGGTTCCTTGGCGGGGGCCTCCCACAGCCCTGACCCGAATATACGAACGTCATAAGATATCTCGTACCAAAAAGGGGCTATCATTGAAAGCTGTTGCTCAGCCTCATCTGCCCATTGCAATGCTCGCACAGGCGCACACAGACTGGGGCTGCTTGCTTGCCTTGCCACCTCAAACTTTAAAGGTAGCCTAGGGGGTCTTTGCCAGGCGCCTGCCACACCCCTGTCCTAAATATGCGAACGTCTCAGGATATCTCTTATAAAGAAGGGGCTAGCTTGGAGAGCTGTTGCTCAGCCCCGTACCCGGGGACTCCGTGCCAGGTGCCTCCAGCAGCCTCGCACCGAAAATTAGAATGTCTCAGGATATCTCGTACCAAGAAGGGTTTAGCCTGGAAAGCTGTTGCTCACTCATCTGCCCATGGCACTGCTCGCACAGGCTCACAGAGACTGGGTCTGCTTGCTTGCCTTGCCACCTCAAACTTCAAACGTAGCCTAGGGGCTCTTTGCCAGGCGCCTGTCACACCCCAGTCCTAAATATGCGAGCGTTTCACGATATCTCTTACCAAGAAGGGGCTAGCCTTGAAAGGTGTTGCTCAGCCACATCTGCCCATGGCACTGCTCGCACAGATACACACAGACTGGGGCTTCTTGCTTGCCTTGCCACCTTAAACTTCAAACATAGCCCGGGTGTCCCAGCCGGGTGCCTCCAGGAGCCCTGCCCCCAATATGAGAACGTCTCCAGATAGCTCGCAACAAGAAGGTGCTAGCCTTGAAAGCTGTTGCTCAGCCTCATCTGCCCATGGCACTGCTCTAACAGGCGCACACAGACTGGGGCTGCTTGCTTGCCTTGCCACCTCAAACTTCAAACATAGCCTGAGGCTCCCTGCTTGGTCCCTCCAGCACCCCTGCACGGAGAATGAGAACGTCTCAGGATGTCTCGTACCAAGAAGGCTTTAGCCTGGAAAGCTGTTGCTCAGCCTCATCTGCACATGGAGCTGCTCGCACAGACGCACAGAGACTGGGGCTGCTTGCTTGCCTTGCCACCTCAATCTTCAAACGTAGCCCAAGGCTCCCTGCCGGGTGCCTCCAGAAGCCCTGCAATGAATAGGCGAATGTCTCCAGATAGCTTGCACCCAGAAGGGGCTAGCATGGAAAGCTGTTACTCACCCTCATCTGCCCATGGCACTGCTCACACAGATGCACATAGACTGCGGCTTCTTGCTGCTTTGCCACCTCAGTCTTCAAACGTATCCCGGGACTCCCTGCCACGTGTCTCCAGCAGCCCCGCACCGAAAATGAGAATGTCTCAGGATATTTCTTACCAAGAAGGGGCTAGCCTGGAAAGCTGTTGCTCAGCCTCATCTGCCCATGGCACTGCTCGTACAGATGCACAGAGACTGGGTCTGCTTGCTTGCCTTGCCACCTCAATCTTCAAACGTAACCAAAGGGGTCTTTGACCGGCACGTCCAGCAGCTGTGACCTGAATATGTGAACGTCTCACAATTTCTCTTACAGAGAATTGGCTAGCATGGAAAACTGTTGCCCAGCCTCATCTGCCCATTGCACTGCTCGCACAGACGCACAGAGACTGGAGCTGCTTGCTTGCCTTGCCACCTCAAACTTCAAACTTATCATAGGAAGTCCTTGCCGTGCCCCTTCCACAGCCCTGACCTGAATATGCGAACGTCTCAGTATATCTCTTACCAAGTACGGGCTAGCCTGGAAAGCTGTTACTCAGCCTCATCTGCCCATGGCACTGCTCGCACAGACGCACAGAGACTGGGGCTGCTTGCTTCCCTTCCCACCTGAAACGTCAAACATATCCTAGGGGGTCCTTGGCAGGGGGCCTCCCGCAGCCCTGACCCAAATAATCGAATGTCTCAGGATATCTCTTACCAAGAAGGGTCTAGCCTTGAAAGCTGTTGCTCAAACTAATCTGCCCATGGCACTGCTCTCACAGATGCACAGAGACTGGGCCTGCTTGCTTGCCTTACATCCTCAAACTTCAAACGTACCCTAGGGGGTCCTTGCCGCGACTCTCCAACAGCCCTGACCCGAATATGCGAACGTCTCAGGATATCTTTTACCAAAAGGTTTTAGCCTGGAAAGCTGTTGCTCAGCCTCATCTGCCCATGGCACTGCTCACACAGGCGCACAGAGACTGGGGCTGCTTGCTTGCCTTGTCACCTCAAACTTCAAACGTAGCCTAGGGGATCTTTGCCAGGCGCCTGCCACACCCTTGTACCAAATATGCGAGCGTCTTAGGATACCTCTTACCAATAAGGGGCTAGCCTGGAAAGCTGTTGCTCAGCCTCATCTGCCCATGGCACTGCTGCTACAGGCGCACAGAGACTGGGGCTGCTTGCTTGCCTTGCCACCTAAAACTTCAAACGTAACCCGGGTGTCCCAGCCGGGTGCCTCTAGCAGCCCTGCCCCGAATATGAGGACGTCTCCTGATAGCTCACACCCAGAAGGTGCTAGCCTGGAAAGCTGTTGCTCAGCCTCATCTGCCCATGGCACTGCTCGCACAGGCGCACAGAGACTGGGGCTGCTTGCTTGCCTTGCCACCTCAAACTTCAAACTTACCTTGGGGCTCCCTGATGGGTCCCTCCAGCAGCCCTGCACCGAGAATGCTAACGTCTAAGGATACCTCTTACCAAGAAGGGGTAGACTGTAAAGCCTTTGCTCAGCCTCATCTGCCCATGGCACTGCTCGCACAGGCGCAAAGAGACTGGGGCTGCTTGCTTGCCTTGCCACCTCAATCTTCAAACTTAGCCCGGGACTCCCTGCCAAGTGCCTCCAGCAGCCCTGCCCCTAATATGAGAACGTCTCCAGATAGCTCGCAACCAGAAGGGGCTAGCCTGGAAAGCTGTTGCTCAGCCTCATCTGCCCATGGCACTGCTCACATAGGCGCTGTTTCGGTTTCGGCTGCCGCCGGCAAACAAAAGCGCCACGCTGCCGCCCCTCCCCCCGCCGGCGTGCGGAGGAGAATGAAAAAGAAAGAGGCAGAAACCGGTGGGTCGGGATAAGGGCAGTTTAACAGAACAGCAAACAGAGGGAAACAGGAACAACATCGATACAAATAAGGAGAAAACACAACCACGAACCGTACAACAGCCGCTCTCCCGAAACCGGACCGGCGCTGCGCCCGCCCAAGCCGCGAGTGCCTTCCCGCCGCGCCGCCCCCCCCACCGGAACCCCGCGTGACGTCACATGGTATGGAATACCCGGCTCTGTTTGGCCAGGTGGGGTCAGCCCCCACCCCCCGGCTGTGCCCCTTCCTGGATTCCGGTGAAAATTAACCCTGTTCTGGCCAAACCCAGGACATTATCCACCCCTTATTCCATACCATCTACGTCATGCCCAGGTCCCCCATTGTCCATCTGATCACCGCCACTTCTCCTGTCTCCAGATATCATTCCCTTAGTCTATGGATCATCACTCTAAAGTGTCCGTTGAATTCATTTAATCCATGACTTCGGGCTCCATCTGTCGTTACGGTCTTCCGTGGCAGGGGAGGTGATGTGTGGTGATGGGCGGTCACTTGCTGCGTCCGGAGCTCACGGCTGATGTATCTGGTGCGGCCCGTGCCCACAGTCTGCAGGAGATGTTGATCTTGATGAAGTTGCTGGATGCCAGTTGTTGAAAACCAGGTCCAGTTCCATCATCGCTGTGCTCTGCTAGGTTTTCATCGAAAAAGTCCATCCTTCTTTAATCTGGACGATTCTTACTATGCTACTACTGGTACAAAATATAACAATTATAACAGTGATAACAGACAGTGACAGGGTTATTTAACAACTAACTTTATACAATTTATTTATGGACTATTCTCGCCCAAAATTAAATCCCCACGAGGTACACATCGGACTTCCCCATCCTTCCGCATTACCCACCAGGTACACCCAGGTCCTTGAGCAAAAGCAATCCCGCGGACGGGCTTGCCTTTGCCCGAGGCAGGACTAACCCAAACCATCTTCCCTAACATGTTCCGCATGTGCACTACAGGGACTTTATCCCCTTCTACGGCGTGCTGAGGTTTTGACTGGGCAGGACCAGCCCGGTTGGTGGACCCTCTGGTGTTAACCAACCAGGTGGCCTTTGCTAAATGGGTATCCCAATTTTTGAAAGTCCCACCCCCCATTGCCCTCAAAGTGGTTTTTAGCAGCCCATTGTAACGTTCAATCTTTCCAGAGGCTGGTGCATGGTAGGGGATGTGATACACCCACTCAATACCGTGTTCTTTGGCCCAGGTGTCTATGAGGCTGTTGCGAAAGTGAGTCCCGTTGTCCGACTCAGTTCTTTCGGGAGTGCCATGTCGCCACAGGACTTGTTTTTCCAGGCCCAGGATGGTATTCCGGGCGGTGGCATGGGGCACAGGGTAGGTTTCCAGCCATCCGGTGGTGGCCTCCACCATTGTGAGCACATAGCGCTTGCCTTGGCGGGTTTGTGGCAGTGTGATGTAGTCAATCTGCCAAGCCTCCCCGTATTTATATTTTAGCCATCGTCCTCCATACCACTGAGGCTTTACCCGCTTGGCTTGCTTGATTGCAGCGCATGTCTCACATTCATGGATAACCTGTGCGATGGTATCCATGGTCAAGTCCACCCCTCGGTCACGAGCCCATCTGTATGTCGCGTCTTTTCCTTGGTAGCCCGAGGTGTCATGGGCCCACCGAGCTATAAACAGTTCACCCTTATGTTGCCAGTCCAGATCCACCTGAGCCACTTCAATCTTAGCAGCCTGATCTACCTGGTGGTTGTTTTGATGTTCTTCAGTGGCCCGACTCTTAGGGACGTGGGCGTCCACGTGACGGACTTTTACAGCCAACTGCTCTAGCCGGGCAGCAATATCTTGCCACAATGGGGCAGCCCAGATAGGTTTGCCTCTGCGCTGCCAGTTGTTCTTCTTCCATTGCTGCAGCCACCCCCACAAGGCATTGGCCACCATCCAAGAGTCGGTGTAAAGATAGAGCACTGGCCACTTCTCTCGACTGGCAATGTCTAAAGCCAGCTGGATGGCTTTCACCTCTGCAAACTGGCTGGACTCACCTTCTCCCTCGGCAGTTTCCGCGACTTGTCGTGTAGGGCTCCATACAGCAGCCTTCCACCTCCGCTGCTTCCCCACAATGAGACAGGACCCATCCGTGAACAGGGCATACTGTTTCTTATCTTCTGGCAGCTGGTTATACAGTGGGGCCTCTTCAGCACATGTCACCTCCTCCTCTGGCGATGCTCCAAAATCTTTGCCTTCTGGCCAGTCCATGATTACCTCCAGAATTCCTGGGCGACTGGGGTTTCCCATTCGGGCGCGCTGGGTGATCAGAGCGACCCACTTACTCCACGTAGCATCGGTGGCATGATGTGTAGAGGGGACCCTCTCTTTGAACATCCAGCCCAGGACCAGCAATCGTGGTACTAGGAGGAGCTGTGCTTCAGTGCCGACGACTTCTGAAGCAGCTCGAACGCCTTCATATGCTGCCAGAATCTCTTTTTCAGTGGGAGTATAGCGGGCCTCGGATCCTTTGTATCCCCGGCTCCAAAACCCCAGGGGTCGACCTCGAGTCTCCCCTGGTGCCTTCTGCCAGAGACTACAGGTTGGGCCATTCTCCCCGGCTGCGGTGTAGAGCACGTTTTTAACATCTTGCCCTGACCGGACTGGACCAAGGGCTACGGCATGAACTATCTCCCGTTTAATTTGTTCAAATGCCTGTCGTTGCTCAGGGCCCCATTCAAAATCATTCTTCTTCCGGGTCACGTGGTACAGAGGGCTGACAATCTGGCTGTAATTTGGGATGTGCATCCTCCAAAAACCCACAACACCCAGGAAGGCCTGTGCTTCCTTTTTGCTGGTTGGTGGAGACATAGCTGCTATTTTGTTGATGACATCCATTGGGATTTGACGGCGCCCATCCTGCCATTTTATTCCCAAAAACTGGATCTCTTGCGCAGGTCCCTTTACTTTACTTCGCTTAATGGCGAAACCGGCTTTCAGAAGGATCTGAACTATTTTCTCCCCTTTCTCGAAAACCTCCTCCACTGTGTCGCCCCATATAATGATGTCATCGATGTACTGCAGATGTTCTGGGGCTTCACCCTTTTCCAGTGCAGTCTGGATTAGTCCATGGCAAATGGTGGGACTGTGTTTCCACCCCTGGGGCAGTCGATTCCAGGTGTACTGGATGCCCCTCCAGGTGAAAGCAAACTGTGGCCTGCACTCTGCTGCCAAAGGAATGGAGAAGAATGCATTAGCGATGTCAATTGTAGCGTACCACTTGGCTGCCTTTGACTCCAGCTGATATTGAAGTTCTAGCATGTCTGGCACGGCAGCACTCAGCGGTGGTGTGACTTCATTCAGGCCACGGTAGTCTATTGTCAGTCTCCACTCTCCAGTAGATTTTCTCACTGGCCATATGGGACTATTAAAGGGTGAGCGAGTTTTACTGATCACTCCTTGACTCTCCAGCTGGCGGATCAGCTGATGAATGGGGAGAAGGGAGTCTCGGTGGTACGATACTGTCGCCGGTGCACCGTTGTGGTTGCGATGGGTACCTGTTGTTCTTCAACCCTCAGCAACCCCACAACGGAAGGATCCTCCGAGAGACCAGGCAAAATGGACAGCTGTTTTATTTCTTCCATCTCCACAGCAGCTATGCCAAAAGCCCACCGATACCCCTTTGGGTCCTTGAAATACCCTCTCCTAAGATAGTCTATCCCAAGGATGCACGGAGCCTCGGGGCCAGTTACAATGCGGTGCTTCTGCCAGTCCTGCCCAGTGAGGCTCACTTCAGCCTCCAGTAGACTCAGCTCTTGGGACCCCCCTGTCACTCCCGAAATGCAAATGGGCTCTGACCCTTTGAACTCTAATGGCATTAAAGTACACTGTGCACCAGTGTCCACTAGAGCTTTATACTCTTGTGGCTCTGACGTGCCAGGCCACCGAATCCACACCGTCCAATAGACACGGTTGTCCCTTTCCTCCACCTGGCTGGAGGCAGGGCCCCTCTAATCCTCGTCAGAGAATTTGCTGCTCACCTGCTGTAAAAATGACTTGGAGGTCCCCTCCAGAGGATCGGAATCAAGATCAAACTGTCTACCTGGTCTGGAGAGCTGGCTTTTGGAAACTGGAGCGGCATTTTTCCTAACAGAGTCCCCTTTGGTGATTGTTTTACCTCGCAACTCACACACTCGGGCCTCTAGACTTGAGGTGGGTTTTCCATCCCACTTCCTCATGTCCTCTCCGTGGTCACGCAAGTAGAACCACAGGGTGCCCCGGGGTGTATAGCCTCTGTATTCCCTCTCCTGAGCAGAGAAACGCTTGCCCCTAATAGCTGAGACACTGGCCCGTACAGGTGGGGAGTAGGAAATACTCTGTTCGAGTCGCTGGACCTTCTGGGACAATTTATTTACAGCTGAGACAAGGGAGGAAGAGAGACTTTCCTCATATTGGCGGAGTCTGACAGCCACCTCGTCCACTGTTGGTGTGTCATTACCTTTCGAGTTTACAACTGCCAGTGAGTTGGCATGCGAGGAGGGTGCGCTCCGCACAAACTTCCTCCACATGGATTGTGAGCACTGGAGTTCATCTGGGTCTGTGGGTACCTGCTCATCGTCTGTGTCACAGTAAACCAGCTCCCGCACAGCTAATTCCCTCAAGTACTGAATACCCCTTTCCATATTGGTCCACTTGCCAGGATAGCATACAAAATCGTCACTGAAGGGGTACCTCTCCCTCACGCCTGACAGAAGTCTCCTCCAGAGGCTGAGGATTTGTTCTTTTTTCCCAATGGCCTTGTCAATGCCCCCATCCCTGGCCAGGGATCCCAGCTGCTTGGCTTCCTTGCCCTCTAACTCCAAGCTGCTGGCCCCGTTATCCCAGCACCGCAGCAGCCAGGTGGCAATGTGCTCGCCTGGGTGGCGGCTGAAATCTTTCCGCATGTCTCGCAGCTCACTCAGGGACAGGGACCGGGTGATGATCTCTGTCTCTATCTCCCGTGATGACCCTGGCTCATCGTCATCCCTCCCGGAGCGATCTGCTCTCTTTGCGTCTTTCTTTAGTTTTACAGGGGCGACTGCTACGGGCAGAGGTTGGTCACTGGGCTCAGCCACGCTGCCTGCAGCTGGAGCTGGGGCTGGAGCAGCTGCTGTGCCTGCCAGGGAAACCGAGGCAGACCCTGCAGCTGTGGCAGCGGCGGTGCCAGCTGGGGGGGCTGTGACTGCCTGCAGGGCTGGAGGGGCTGCAGGGCCGGCTGGGGGGGCAGTGCCAGCCGCAGTGCCTGCTGCTTCGTTTCCCCCTCTTTCCCCTTTAGGGCACTGAACAGTGTTAAACAGGGCAGCTCGGTAGGCGTGGGCCAGACCCCAGCACGTTGCTGTGATCTGTGTCTCTCTCGAGTTCCCAGGGTGGCAGCACACTTTTTGCAGATACTTTACTAGTTTGTCCGGATTCTGTACTTGCTCAGGGGTGAGTTTAAAAAACATCGGGGGTGTCCACTGCCCTAGGTACTTGCCCATGCTGTCCCACAGACCCAGCCACTCACAGCTATCCAGCCCCGGGGCAGGTCTCTGCACGATGTTCTTAGCAACTTGCTTAGCCCTAAACAAAAACCAAAACCCGTTCAGGAGGCATAACAAAAGGAGAGTGCTGCCCTGAGCATCCCAGGGGTACTCGAAATTATCAAAAGCCGTTAGAACTGGCCTGAAGGAGAGAGGGGGGGCGAAAGAGTGGGGGAAGGTATCCCCTTCGGTTTTCCCCACAGACTGGGTTTGATTATTCACAAATTCTAAGACATAGGATCCGAGGTACGGGAATGACCGCAGAGCCACATGCAAATACAAGCCTAATTTCATGCACAGTGATGTTATCATATCATAAGTCGATATCGTAAGGTAGAGCAAAATTATCATCCTGATCTTTTTCCCAGCGATGATGAACAGCACGGCATTGAATACATACTGCAAATAAGGATTCAGAAACCACAGCCATCTGATCAAAGACAGAAACATTTTTACCGGCGACTATTTAACACAGAAAATGCGTATGATAAATTTTAACAAAATCTATGAAAGCAGTTTTAACACCAGCTGCTCAGCCCTGCTGTTATCCCCGCTCCACGTCTGGGCGCCAATTGAATGTTTTGGTTTCGGCTGCCGCCGGCAAACAAAAGCGCCACGCGGCCGCCCCTCCCCCCGCCGGCGTGCAGAGGAGAATGAAAAAGAAAGAGGCAGAAACTGGTGGGTCGGGATAAGGGCAGTTTAACAGAACAGCAAACAGAGGGAAAACAGGAACAACAACGATACAAATAAGGAGAAAACACAACCACGAACCGTACAACAGCCGCTCTCCCGCAACCGGACCGGCGCTGCGCCCGCCCAAGCCGCGAGTGCCTTCCCGCCGCGCCGCCCCCCCCACCGGAACCCAGCATGACGTCACATGGTATGGAATACCGGGCTCTGTTTGGCCAGGTGGGGTCAGCCCCCACCCCCCGGCTGTGCCCCTTCCTGGATTCCGGTGAAAATTAACCCTGTTCTGGCCAAACCCAGGACAGGCGCACACAGACTGGGGCTGCTCTCTTGACTTGCCACCTCAAACTTCTAACGTAGCCCGGGGCTGTCTGCTGGGTCCCTCCAGCACCCCTGCATGGAGAATGAGAACGTCTCAGGATGTCTCGTACCAAGAAGGGTTTAGCCTGGAAAGCTGTTGCTCAGCCTCATCTGCACATGGAGCTGCTCGCACAGACGCACAGAGACTGGGGCTGCTTGCTTGCCTTGCCACCTCAGTCTTCAAACGTAGCCCAAGGCTCCCTGCCGGGTGCCTCCAGAAGCCCTGCAATGAATAGGCGAATGTCTCCAGATAGCTTGCACCCAGAAGTGGCTAGCATGGAAAGCTGTTACTCACCCTCATCTGCCCATGGCACTGCTCACACAGATGCACATAGACTGCGGCTTCTTGCTGCTTTGCCACCTCAGTCTTCAAACGTATCCCGGGACTCCCTGCCACGTGTCTCCAGCAGCCACGCACCGAAAATGAGAATGTCTCAGGATATTTCTTACCAAGAAGGGGCTAGCCTGGAAAGCTGTTGCTCAGCCTCATCTGCCCATGGCACTGCTCGTACATATGCACAGAGACTGGGTCTGCTTGCTTGCCTTGCCACCTCAATCTTCAAACGTAACCAAAGGGGTCTTTGACCGGCACGTCCAGCAGCTGTGACCTGAATATGTGAACGTCTCACAATTTCTCTTACAGAGAATTGGCTAGCATGGAAAGCTGTTGCTCAGCCTCATCTGCCCATTGCACTGCTCACACAGGCGCACAGAGACTGGGGCTGCTTGCTTGCCTTGACACCTCAAACTTCAAATGTAGCCTAGGGGATCTTTGCCGGGCGCCTGCCACAGCCCAGACCCGAATATACGAGCATCTCAAGACATCTTATACCAGGAAGAGGCTAGCTTGGAAAGCTGTTTGTCCTGGGTTCGGCCAGGACAGGGTTAGTTTTCACCAGAATCCAGGAAGGGGCACAGCCGGGTGGTCTGACCCAACCCCAACCTGGCCAAACAGAGCCAGGTTTTCCATACCATGTGCCGTCATGCTGGGTTCCGGTGGGGGGGGTGGCGCGGCGGGAACTCAATCGCGGCTCGGGAGCGCGCGGCGCCAGTCCTGTCCGGGAGAGCGGTTCTGTGCGGTTCGTTGTTGTGTTTTCTCCTTATCTGTATCGTTGTTGTTACTGTTTCCCTTTGTTTGCTGTTCTGTCAAACTGCCCTTATCCCGACCCACCCATTTTCTGCCTGTTTCTTTCCATTCTCCTCCGCACCGCGGCCGGGGGAGGGGCGGCCGCGTGGCACTTTTGTTGCCGGCGGCAGCCAAAACCAAAACATTCAATTGGCGCCCAAGCGTGGGGCAGGGATAACGGCAGGGCTGAGCAGCGGGTGTTAAAACAGCTTTCTTAGATTTTGTTATAATTTGTTGTACGTATTTGCTGTGTTAGTTAAACAGTCGCCAGTAAAAATGTTTCTGTCTTTGATCAGATGGCTGTGGTTTTTGAATCCTTATTTGCTGTATCTGTTCGTTGCCATGCTATTCATTACCTCGGGGTAAAGGACCAGGATGATGATTTTGCTGTACTGTCTGATATCGACTTATGAGATGATGACATCACTGTGCATGAAATTAGGCTTGTATTTGCATGCGACACTACGATCATGTCCATACCTCGGATCCTATGTCTTAGAATTTGTTAATAATCAAACCCAGCCTGTGGGGAATACCGGAGGGGATTCCTTCCCCCACTTTTTCGCCCCCACTCTTACCTTCATGCTGGTCCTAAGGGCTTTTGAGAATTTTGAGTACCCGTGGGATACTCAGGGCAGCGCTCTCCTTTTGTTATGCCTCCTGAATGGGCTTCAGATTTTGTTTAGGGTTAAGCAAGCAGTTAAGAACATTGTGCAGAGACCTGCCCCGGGGCCGGATAGCTGTGAGTGGCTGGGTCTGTGGGACAGCATGGGAAAGTACCTAGGGCAGTGGGCACCCCCGGTGTTTTTTAAACTCACCCCTGAACAGATACAGAATCCCGACAAACTAGTAAAATACCTGCAAAAAGTGTGCTGCCACCCTGGGAACTCCAGAGAGACACAAATCACCACAACGTGCTGGGGTCTGGCCCACGCCTACCGAGCTTCCCTGTTCAACAGTGTTCAGTTCCCTAAAGGGGAAAGGGGGGAAAACGAAGCGGCAGGCACTGCGGCTGGCACTGCCCCCCCAGCCGGCCCTGCAGCCCCTCCAGTCCAGCAGGCAGTCACAGCCCCTCCGACCGGCACCACCGCTGCTGCAGCCACTGGCGTGGTCCCGGCTCCCCCGGCGGGCATGGCAGCGGCTCCAGCCCCAGCTCCAGCTGCAGGCATCGCGGCTGAGCCCAATAACCAACCTGTGGCGGTAGCAGTCGCCCCCGTAAAAGCAAAGAAAGACGCAAAGAGAGCAGATCGCTCTGGGAGGGATGACGATGAGCCAGGGTCATCACGGGAGACAGAGATCATCACCCGGTCCCTGTCCCTGGGCGAGCTGCGAGACATGCGGAAAGATTTCAGCCGCCACCCAGGCGAGCACATTGTCACCTGGCTGCTGCGGTGCTGGGATAATGGGGCCAGCAGCTTGGAATTAGAGGGCAAGGAAGCCAAGCAGCTGGGATCCCTGGCCAGGGATGGGGGCATTGACCAGGCCATTGGGAAGAAGGAACAAGTCCTCAGCCTCTGGAGGAGACTTCTGTCAGGCGTGAGGGAGAGGTACCCCTTCAGTGACGATTTTGTATGCTATCCTGGCAAGTGGACCAATATGGAAAGGGGCATTCAGTACTTGAGAGAATTAACTGTGCGGGAGATGGTTTACCGTGAACCAGACGATGACCAGTTACCCACAGACCCAGATGAAGTCCAGTGCACAGCATCTATGTGGAGGAAGTTTGTGCGGAGCGCACCATCCTCATATGCCAACTCACTGGCAGTAGTAAACTGGAAAGGTAAAGAGGCACCAACAGTGGATGAGGTGGCTGTCAGACTCCGCCAATACGAGGAAAGTCTCTCTTCCTCCCTTGTCTCAGCTATGAATAAATTGTCCCGGCAGTTCCAGCAATTCAAAGAGGATATGTCCTACTCCCCACCTGTGCGGGCCCGCATCTCGGCTATTAGGGGCAAGCGTTTCTCTGTTCAGGAGAGGGAATAGAGAGGGTACACACCCCGGGGCACCCTGTGGTTTTACCTGCGTGACCACGGAGAGGAATGAGGAAGTGGGATGGAAAACCCACCTCAAGTCTAGAGGCACGAGTGTGTGAGTTGCGAGGTAAAACAATCACCAAAGGGGATTCTCTTAGGAAAAATGCCACTCCAGTTTCCAGCAGCCAGCTCTCCAGGCCAGGTAAGCAGTTTGATCTTGATTCCGATCCTCTGGAGGGGACCTCCAAGTCATTTTTACAGCAGGTGAGCAGCAAATTCTCTGACGAGGATTAGAGGGGCCCTGCCTCCAGCCAGGTGGAGGGAAGGGACAACCGTGTCTATTGGACGGTGTGGATTCGGTGGCCTGGCACGTCAGAGCCACAAGAGTATAAAGCTCTAGTGGACACTGGTGCACAGTGTACCTTAATGCCATCAGAGTTCAAAGGGTCAGAGTCCATTTGCATTTCGGGAGTGACAGGGGGGTCTCAAGAGCTGAGTGTATTGGAGGCTGAAGTGAGCCTCACTGGGCAGGACTGGCAGAAACACCCCATTGTCACTGGCCCCGAGGCTCCGTGCATCCTTGGGATAGACTATCTTAGGAGAGGCTATTTCAAGGACCCAAAGGGGTATCGGTGGGCTTTTGGCATAGCTGCTGTGGAGATGGAAGAAATAAAACAGCTGTCCATTTTGCCTGGTCTCTCGGAGGATCCTTCCGTTGTGGGGTTGCTGAGGGTTGAAGAACAACAGGTGCCCATCGCAACCACAACGGTGCACCGGCGACAGTATCGTACCAACCGAGACTCCCTTCTCCCCATTCATCAGCTGATCCGCCAGCTGGAGAGTCAAGGAGTGATCAGTAAAACTCGCTCACCCTTTAATAGTCCCATATGGCCAGTGAGAAAATCTACTGGAGAGTGGAGACTGACAACAGACTACCGTGGCCTGAATGAAGTCACACCACCGCTGAGTGCTGCCGTGCCAGACATGCTAGAACTTCAATATCAGCTGGAGTCAAAGGCAGACAAGTGGTATGCGACAATTGACATTGCTAATGCATTCTTCTCCATCCCTTTGGCAGCAGAGTGCAGGCCACAGTTTGCTTTCACCTGGAGGGGCATCCAGTACACCTGGAATCGACTGCCCCAGGGGTGGAAACACAGTCCCACCATTTGCCATGGACTAATCCAGACTGCACTGGAAAAGGGTGAAGCTCCAGAACATCTGCAGTACATCGATGACATCATTGTATGGGGTGACAGAGCGGAGGAAGTTTTTGAGAAAGGGGAGAAAATAGTTTAGATCCTTCTGAAAGCCGGTTTCGCCAAGAGCGAAATAAAGTCAAGGGACCTGCGCAAGAGATCCAGTTTTTGGGAATAAAATGGCAGGATGGGCGCCGTCAAATCCCAATGGATGTCATCAACAAAATAGCAGCTATGTCTCCACCAACCAGCAAAAAGGAAGCACAGGCTTTCCTGGGTGTTGTGGGTTTTTGGAGGATGCACATCCCAAATTACAGCCAAATTGTAAGTCCTCTGTACCACGTGACCCAGAAGAAGAATGATTTTGAATGGGGCCCTGAGCAACGACAGGCATTTGAACAGATTAAACGGGAGATAGGTCATGCCATAGCCCTTGGTCCAGTCCGGTCAGGGCAAGATGTTAAAAACGTGCTCTACACCGCAGCTGGGGAGAATGGCCCAACCTGGAGTCTCTGACAGAAAATATACCAGGGGAGACTCGAGGTCGACCCCTGGGGTTTTGGAGCCGGGGATACAAAGGATCCGTGGCCTGCTATACTCCCACTGAAAAAGAGATTCTGGCAGCATATGAAGGCGTTCGAGCTGCTTCAGAAGTGGTCGGCACTGAAGCACAGCTCCTCCTAGTACCACGATTGCTGGTCCTGGGCTGGATGTTCAAAGAGAGGGTCCCCTCTACACATCATGCCACCGATGCTACGTGGAGTAAGTGGGTCGCGCTGATCACCCAGCGCGCCCGAATGGGACACCCCAGTCGCCCAGGAATTCTGGAGGTAATCATGGACTGGCCAGAAGGCAAAGATTTTGGAGCATCGCCAGAGGAGGAGGTGACACGTGCTGAAGAGGCCCCACTGTATAACCAGCTGCCAGAAGATAAGAAACAGTGTGCCCTTTTCACGGCTGGGTCCTGTCGCATTGTGGGGAAGCAGCGGAGGTGGAAGGCTGCTGTATGGAGCCCTACACGACAAGTCGCAGAAACTGCCGAGGGAGAAGCTGAGTCAAGCCAGTTTGCAGAGGTGAAAGCCATCCAGCTGGCTTTAGACATTGCCAGTCGAGAGAAGTGGCCAGTGCTCTATCTTGACACCGACTCTTGGATGGTGGCCAATGCCTTGTGGGGGTGGCTGCAGCAATGGAAGAAGAACTGGCAGCGCAGAGGCAAACCTATCTGGGCTGCCCCATTGTGGCAAGATATTGCTGCCCTTCTGGAGCAGTTGGATGTAGAAGTCCGTCACGTGGACGCCCACGTCCCTAGGAGTCGGGCCACTGAGGAACATCAAAACAACCACCAGGTAGATCAGGCTGCTAAGATTGAAGTGGCTCAGGTGGATCTGGACTGGCAGCAAAAGGGTGAACTGTTTATAGCTCGGTGGGCCCATGACACCTCGGGCCACCAAGGAAGAGACGCGACATACAGATGGGCTCGTGACCGAGGGGTGGACTTGACCATGGACACCATCGCACAGGTTATCCATGAATGTGAGACATGCGCTGCAATCAAGCAAGCCAGGCGGGTAAAGCCTCAGTGGTATGGAGGACGATGGTTAAAATATAAATATGGGGAGGCTTGGCAGATTGACTACATCACACTGCCACAAACCCGCCAAGGCAAGCGCTATGTGCTCACAATGGTGGAGGCCACCACCGGATGGCTGGAAACCTACCCTGTACCCCATGCCACCGCCCGCAATACCATCCTGGGCCTGGAAAAACAAGTCCTGTGGCGACATGGCACTCCCGAAAGAATCGAGTCAGACAACGGGACTCATTTTCGTAACAGCCTCATAGACACCTGGGCCAAAGAACACGGTATCGAGTGGGTGTATCACATCCCCTACCATGCACCAGCCTCTGGAAAGATCGAGTGGTACAATGGGCTGCTAAAAACCACTTTGAGGGCAATGGGGCGGTGGGACTTTCAAAAATTGGGATACCCATTTAGCAAAGGCCACCTGCTTTGTTAACACCAGGGGATCCACCAACCGGGCTGGTCCTGCCCAGTCAAAACCTCAGCGCCCCGTAGAAGGAGATAAAGTCCCTGTAGTGCATATGCGGAACATGTTAGGGAAGACAGTCTGGGTTAGTCCTGCCTCGGGCAAATGCAAGCCCGTCCACGGGATTGCTTTTGCTCAAGGACCTGGGTGTACCTGGTGGGTAATGCGGAAGGATGGGGAAGTCCGATGTGTACCTCATGGGGATTTGATTTTGGGGGAGAATAGTCCATAAATAAATTGTATAAAGTTTATTGTTGAATAACCCTGTCACTGTCTGTTATCACTGTTATAATTGTTATATTTTGAACCAGTAGTAGCATAGTAAGAATCGTCCAGATTAAAGAAAGATGAACTTTTTTTTTTTTTTTTTTTTTTTTTTTTTTTTTTGATGAAAACCTAGCAGAGCACAGCGATGATGGAACTGGACCTGGTTTTCAACAACTGGCATCCAGCAACTTCATCAGGATCAACATCTCCTGCAGACTGTGGGCATGGGCCGCACCAGATACATCAGCCATGAGCTCCGGATGCAGCAAGTGACCGTCCATCACCACACATCACCTCTCCTGCCACAGAAGACCATTACGACAGATGGAGCCTGAAGTCACGGATTAAATGAACTCAACGGACAGTTCAGAGTGATGATCCATAGACTAAGGGAATGATATCTGGAGACAGGAGAAGTGGCGGTGATCAACTGGACAATGGGGGACCTGGACATGACGTAGATGGTATGGAATAAGGGGTGGATAATGTCCTGGGTTCAGCCAGGACAGGGTTAATTTTCACCAGAATCCAGGAAGGGGCACAGCCGGGTGGTCTGACCCAACCCCAACATGGACAAACAGAGCCGGGTATTCCATAACATGTGCCGTCACGTTGGGTTCCGGTGGGGGGGGCGGCACGTTGGGAACTCACTCGCGGCTCAGGAGCGCGCGGCACCGGTCCTGTTAGGGAGAGCGGCTCAGAGGCTCGTGCAGTACGTTGTGGTGTTTTCTCCTTATCTGTATCGTTGTTGTTATTGTTTCCCTTTGTTTGCTGTTCTGTCAAACTGCCCTTAACCCGACCCACCGGTTTTCTGCCTGTTTCTTTCCATTCTCTTCAGCACCGCGGCGGGGGGAGGGGCAGCCGCGTGGCACTTTTGTTGCCGGCGGCAGCCGAAATGAAAAAAATTTCCTCAGCCTCATCTGCCCATGGCACTGCTCGCACAGGTGCACAGAGACTGGGGCTGCTTGCTTGCCTTGCCACCTCAAACTTCAAACGTAGCCTAAGGGTTCCTTGGCGGGTGCCTCTCGCAGCCCTGACCTGAATATGCGAACATATCAGGATATTTCTCACCAAGAAGGGGCTGGCCTAAAAAGCTGTTGCTCAGCCTCATCTGCCCATGGCACTGCTCGCACAGGCGCACAGAGACTGGGGTTGCTTGCTTGCCTTGCTACCTCAAACTTCAAACGTATCCCGTAGCTCCCTGCCCGGTCCCTCCAGCAGCCCTGCATAGAAAATGCGAACGCCACAAGTTATCTATTGCCAAGAAGGGGTTAGCCTGGAAAGCTGTTGCTCAGTCTCATCTGCCCATGACACTGCTTGCACAGATGCACAGAGACTGGGGCTGCTTGCTTGCCTTGCCACCTCAATCTTCAAACGTAGCTTGGGGATCCCTGCCGGGTGCCTCCAGCAGACCTGCACCGAAAATGCGAACGCCTCGGGTTATCAATTACCATGAAGGGGTTAGCCTGGAAAGCTGTTGCTCAGCCTCATCTGCTCATGGCACTGCTTGCACAGGTGCTCAGACAGTGGGGCTGCTTGCTTGCCTTGCCTCCTCAATCTTCAAACGTAGCTTGGGGATCCCTGCCGGGTACCTCCAGCAGCCCTGCACCAAAAATGCTAACGTCTCCAGATAGCTAGCACCCAGGAGGGGCTAGCCTTGAAAGTTGTTGCTTAGCCTGTTCTGCCCATGGCACTGCTCCTACAGGCGCACAGAGAGTAAGGCTGCTTGCTTGCCTTGCCACCTTAAACTTCAAACGTAGCCCGGGCCTCCCTGCCCGGTCCCTCCAGCAGCCCTGCAACGAAAATGCAAATGTCTCAGGATATCTCTTACCAAGATAATTTTAGCCTGGAAAGCTGTTGCTCAGCCTCATCTGCCCATGGCACTGCTCACACAGGTGCACAGAGCCTGGGGCTGCTTGCTTGCCTTGCCACCTCAATCCTCAAACGTATCGCGGGACTCCCTGCCAGGTGCCTCCATGATTCGAAGATCCGGTAAGAAAAACCTAACAGTGCAATGTATACTGTTAAGCAGGTATTCTTTATTGCGGCGCCGGGCACACGGGGGATTTCTCCTCCAAACGTGCGCGCCAGACACCCTGTTGCTTCAGGTTAAATACAATCACACAGGTAATTATTCATTATATTTGTAGGAACTAATTAGCATATGTAAATGTCTTTCACGCATGTCTGTTAGTATCTTTGGGTGGTCTTCGGGGGTCCCAAGATGAAGGCCCATCCTCTTCATCACGCTGTTCACTGATTGACATTTGTTTCTGCGCAAACTCAGTTCTAGCATCACGTATATCATGTCCTTCAGGTTGTTTTGCTCCGGTCTTGTTGCTCTCTTGGTGCCTCCTTATCTCTGTAGCTTAGCGCATTTGCCCTCCCAAGGCTGAGCTGTCTGGAGTAGAGTTATTTAGGAGTCTCTTTTATCCCACAATTATCCCAATTATTTGCTGAGAATCAAGACCACTTTTGTTTCACTTAATTATTTTGTCTAACGACTAAGTGATAGCTTGTGCCCATGTCCTTCCACTACATTCCTTAATGAGAAAACAGGGATTAGTGTAACAGTTATATTGTTAGATCACTATGCATGCAGAAATACAAGTTACAGTACTAAAGACTACTAAAAACTAGAAAATATTAAGGCTTTTTGTTATAGTTTCACATTTCTTACAATCCCCCCTATCATTCCCCCCTTTTCTTTTAAGACTTTTGCTTCTTTTAGATCAAAAAGTCTTAGTAATCATCAGATCAGTCCATTCTTACATTGCCAACATAATCGATTACAGCACTTGCAGCACTGAATCATTATGCAGGCCAAAACACATACACCTACTATCACAAGAGCTAGGAAAAATAGGTTCTTTAACCAGGATAAATTTGGTAGCCACGAGGTGAGTTTATTCCACATTTCCTCAAATCCGTAGGAAGTATCATCTTTAACTACTTCGTGTAATATTCTGGTTTGTTTCCAAATTTCCTCTAGATCCATCGAGACTCTACCACTTTGGTCTATATACACACAGCAGCTTGTGTTTATGACTGTGCAGACACCACCCTGTGAGGCTAGTAGTAAATCAAGGGCCATTCTGTTTTGGATCACTACCTTTGATAGGCTCGATACTTCAGTTTGCAGGGCACTTACGGCATCTGTGGTTCTATTTTCGATGTTTTCTATCACTGCTGATATGTTTACGATGGCTTTTTGTAATTCACTTACTCCAAGCCATGGAAGGAACCATCTAACAAAGATGTGAAAGCTAGTAGGCCTTTCTACGATGGGATTGGGAGTATTTGGGGTCCTTTTAATTCGCCTAAAGAAAGTCTTGATCCATCCCTCCTGTTGATGTATTTTGTCAGTAATTGTAATATTGGGGATTACAGCTCCCAGAGTGCATACCCCTTTCCACCCAAAAGGTAGAACCTTCCAAGCTCGATTTCCGCACAGCCAGTACCATCCTGTTTTCTCAGGACTTTTAGGCACCGGTCACCCAACGTCAGGTTTAGTATTAGTTGCCTTAAAGCCCGCTAGTAAATCTTCGTCCCAACTTCCCTCCCCAAACAAATCTTTATATCTGCTACACCCTGTTGTTTTCCCCACATCTATGGTAGTATTACTCTTGCAGAATGGGGTGTTGATCTCTCCCTGTATGTGGCATCGTTGTATGCAGGTATAATTGTACCATGTTTTGGGTTCCTCTATTTGAATTTCTTGCTGAGTGCTCATGTTACCCGATTCCCATTTTTGGTCTACCTTTAAATGTAAGCTGCCGGGGATGGGTATCCCTATGAGGGTTCCCCTGCTCTCTCCTGAAGTTGGCATTTGAGTACAAATCCAACAATCATTTTTGTGTAGTATCCGAGTGATGTTCTGGACTAGGATCAGATGCAAATTCCTGTCCCATTGTATTGTCCAAATAGCTGGACTCATGGCTACCATCATTACCCACGGAGTTAGATCCGTCATGGTCGTCTTGTTATTTTTATCTTGAGAGGTGACTGTTGTTCTGCAGTCCAGGGAACAGAGGCTTTCTTGACCCTTGAATAATGAATCCAAGCTGGTTGTTCTCGGATTTTGATTGCAGTAAAAGTGGTTAGCAGCACTTGATAAGGTCCGTTCCACTTCTCTCCAAGGGGATCACCTGAAAGAGTCTTAACAAAAACCCAATCTCCAGGTTTAATCAAGTGTATTGGTTGGTCTAGGCCCCTACCCCGTGCTTCTAGAACTAATTTCTGAACATTATTTATCTGCTTTCCCAAAGCTATCAGATATTCTTGTAAGTATCCCTCCCCAATTTGCACCATATCCTCCCCTTGATATGACAATTGATAAGGCCTTCCAAACAAAATTTCAAATGGACTAATGCCGCCTTTGCTCCTGGGTTTTACTCTGATTCTTAGTAAAGCTAAGGGTAGAGCTTTGTCCCAAGACAAATTTGCCTCCTGACCAATTTTTGCCAGTTGTTGTTTGATCAAATGATTCATTTTTTCTACTTGGCCACTTGCCTGTGGTCTGTAGGGGGTGTGTAGCTGCCAATCAATACCCAAAATTTTACTGATGTGTTGTACTATTTGTGCACAAAAACGTGACCCTCTATCTGAGGATATGATTGCTGGTACCCCAGACCGTGGTATGATTTCATTTAACAAAATTCGTACCACTTCCCGAGCCTTATTTGTTCTACAGGGAAATGCTTCAGGCCATCCGGAAAACGTGTCTGTTATAACCAATAAGTATCTATACCCCCCTTTTCTTGGAAGTTCTGAACAATCTATTTGCCAATGTTGTCCCGGTATGTTCCCCTTTCCAATTTTCCCCAAGTGTACTTTGCATGTTGTATTTGGATTATTTCTCAGACAAATTTCACACATTTGTGTTGCTTGTTTTACAGTAGTGTACAGGTTTCTGCCTACTATTCTCTTGTTCAGATCTTTATATAGTGCATCTGCTCCCCAGTGAGTTTTGTTGTGTTCTTTTCTGACTACTTCCCATAATAGATTTGAAGGTATAACTGTACGATTATCTGGTGTTAAATACATCTTACCTTGTTCACTTGCTCCCAAATCTTTTACTAATTTCATATCTTCTTTTGAATATTTAAATTCCATTTCTGTATCTACGAGTTTACCGTCTGGTACCAGTGCCAAGGTTTTTACAAAACTTCTTTCTGCTGCCCTTTTAGCCTCTTGATCTGCTAGTTTATTTCCCAGTTCCTGTTCAGTGTTACCTTTTTGATGTCCTCTGCAATGCATTATTGCCACTTGTTCTGGTAGATTTATAGCTTCCAAAAGCTGTAAGATTTCTTTTGCATGTTTGATCTGTTTACCTTGAGCTGTGAGCAGTCCTCGTTCTTTCCACAATGCTCCATGAGCATGGACGACCCCGAAGGCGTATTTGGAGTCTGTCCAAATATTTATTTTCTTTCCTTTCGCCAATTCTAAGGCTCTGGTTAAAGCGATTATCTCTGCCTTTTGAGCAGACGTACCTGCAGGTAAAGGTTCTGCCTCGATTACCTTGTGTGCGGTGGTTACTGCATACCCTGCTTTACAAGCTCCGTCTTTTATGAAGCTGCTTCCATCGGTGAACCAGGAGTCCTCTGCGCTTTCCAACGGTTCCTCCTTTAAATCAGGTCTGCTGGAATAGACTGTTTCAATAGTCTCCAAGCAGTCGTGCGTTAGGGGTTCCATAGTGGCGGAATCTTTACTAAGAAAAGATGCTGGATTTACAATGTTAGCTGTCACAATATTAACATCATCTTGTTCCACCAAAATAGCCTGGTATTTTAGGAATCGGGATGGTGAGAGCCAATGGCCCCCTTTTTGTTCCAATACTGCAGAAACTGTATGTGAGACTATGACTGTCATTTTCTGGCCCGTAGTGAACTTACGAGCTTCTTGAATGTTAAGGACAACTGCTGCAACAGCTCGCAGACACCCAGGCCATCCTTTGCTTACCTCATCCAATTGCTTGGAGAAATATGCCACTGCTCTCTTGTGCGGCCCCAGCTGTTGAGCGAGCACTCCCAGGGCAATGCCTTGTCTCTCGTGAGAAAATAGCCAAAAGGGTTTTAGAACATTTGGAAGTCCGAGAGCCGGGGCTCTCATAAGTTCCTTTTTTAACTGTTCAAAAGCCCTTTTTGCATCTCCGGTCCAAATCAGGTATCTGGCATTATTTTTCAACAGTTCATACAAGGGCTTTACCATTAGTCCATAATTATATATCCATAGTCTACACCATCCTGTCATTCCTAAAAAGGTTCTTAATTCTTTTACCGTTTGTGGTTCTGGAGTCCGGCAGATTGCTTCTTTCCTCTCTCTTCCCAGTTCTCGTTGTCCTCTTGAGATTTTGAGTCCGAGGTAAGTCACTTGTTGTTGAATCATCTGAGCTTTCTGTTGAGAAACTCGATAACCATTAAGCCCCAGAAAATTAAGAAGACTCACTGTCCATTTTTTGCAATCCCCCTCTGTTTCTGCAGCGATGAGGAGATCATCGACATATTGTAAC
This sequence comes from Opisthocomus hoazin, assembly GCF_030867145.1. NCBI lineage: Eukaryota > Metazoa > Chordata > Aves > Opisthocomiformes > Opisthocomidae > Opisthocomus > Opisthocomus hoazin. The sequence goes on from NC_134453.1 coordinate 16,380,219, forward strand.
AATGTCCCCTTTTGTGTCGGAGGATTCCATTTTTCGAGATCCCGAGCTAGCTGATTTCCAAAGATGGTAGGGCTATTTTTGAAACCTTGGGGTAACACTGTCCAGGTTAACTGGGTTTTTCGTCCGGAATCTGGATTTTCCCATTCAAAAGCGAATAGGTTCTGACTGTTTGAGGCCAGAGGTAAACAGAAAAAGGCATCTTTTAAATCCAGTACGGTAAACCATCCCTGGCTATCTTCCAGTTTATTCAACAAGGTATAGGGATTAGCTACTACTGGGTAGAGATCTTCCACGATTTTATTAGTTGCCCTCAAATCTTGTACTAACCTGTAACTTTTCCCATCCGACTTTTTCACTGGCAAAATGGGGGTGCTGTATTCAGATTCACATTCTATTAACAATCCAAAATTTATAAAACTATCAATTATTTTCTTAATTCCTCTTCGGTCCTCTAGCTTAAGGGGGTATTGTTTGATCTTAACTGGTCGAGCTCCAGGCTTCAATTTTATCTCTATTGGGTCCGCATTTTTGGCTCTGCCTGGAGTTCCCGAAGCCCATACACCTGGATACACTTGGTCCAGTATATCCTGAGGTATTTCTCCTTTTTCTATAATTTGAATCAATGCCAGGCTCAGAATTTTGGTTAATTTAGTATCCTCAATTTTAAATTTTATTTGTCCCTTTCTGAAAATTATTGTGGCATTCAGTTGTTCCAATAGGTCTCGTCCTAGAAGGGACTTAGGGGCCCCAGGCAGGTACAAAAATCTGTGTATTCCAATGTGTTTACCTAATTTGTACTTTAATGGTTTTAGAAAATATGCCTTTTCCGATTGGCCTGTAGCGCCCACAACGGTTATAAAATCCTTATCCAAAGGCATCAGTTGTTGATTTAAAACAGAAAACGACGCACCAGTGTCTACCAAAAATTCCATTCTGTTTCCCTAGCTTTATGTTAACCAGTGGATCCGCTAGGGTGGATTCCCCAGGTCCCCGTCATTCGGTATCCTGTAGGTCAGCAACTATTCTGGGGCAGGGTGCCTTTTTCTTCTGTGGACATTCCCTCTGCCAATGTCCGAATCCCTTACAACGAGCGCACTGATTGCTTTTTAGTCTCCTTTGATCGTAATTCCTCTTATTGTTCTCATCCCTCTTACGATACACTCGCCACGCCTCTTCCACTAGTTTCTCTAAATTCCTTACATCTGGTTCTTCAAGTTTCTGCAGCTTCTTTCTAATATCATTATCAGCCTGTCCTATAAATAGAGATATTAGCTGCTGTCTAGCTGCATCTGATGCCGGATCCATGGTAGTGTATTTCCGCACTGCTGTTCGTAATCTATCTAAGAATTCTGTCGGAGTTTCTGTCGGACCTTGTTTTACTTCATATAAGGCTGACCAGTTTACTGCTTTCGGGATCCCGTGTTCCAGCCCATACTGAATCCAAACACGGTATTGCTGTAACAGTCGATACTGGGTTTGATCATTAGGGTCCCACCCCGGGTCTCTAAGTGGAACATGTTGTTCCTCGGTCCCTTGTAAAGTACCTGCAGTAATTTGTGCCCTCACATGATCCCTTGCTGTTTTTAACACAATTCCTTTCTCAGTTTCTGTCATTGCCTCTAACATCAAATCCACATCTTTCCAATCCGGATCCAAATTCTTAACTATCCATTCAAATTTCTTGGCTACCCTGCTAGGATCTTCCCTGTATTCCCTTACAGTTTCTCTCCATTTGTCTATATCTTCCATTTGGAAGGGTGTTCTTATCAGGGTTGGCCCCCCCGGCCCCATCGCCTGTCTTAAAGGGGCTTGGATGATGGGTCCCACCCTACTACGAGTCCGAGCAGTGATGGGACTTGACCCGCTAGATGGCGTTCCGCCCTCATCAGAGGACTCGTCCCCGTCTGCGCGGGCGGGGGTTCCCGCAGCCAACCCAGCATCAGGGAGGGGGGGGGGTGACACAAAATCCTCCATACGCTCCTCTAATTTCTTCCGATTCCCTTTTGTTTTTAGACACCTTTGCCCTATGCTGCACGCAGAACAACACCGCTTAAGTTTTCCCGGCTCTTTCTTTCTATCCCTTTCCAATGCCAACACAAGGGGATCCTGCGGGGCTAGATTTATACCACTTTCTTTTTGCCACTCGGGGTGATTTCGCAAAGTGAAAAACATATCGGCATATGAGACCTCATCCCATTTTCCTTCTCTTCTCAAGAACAACATTAGCTGTAGCAAAGTATTATAATCCAGGGTCCCATTGTCAGGCCACTTTGCCTCCTCATCTAACTTGTATAACGGCCACCATTGATTACAACACTTAACTAACGTCCTTTTATTCACTCTACATCCAGGGGGTCCCCCTATCTCCTTCCAATGTTGCAAAATACAGCCCAAGGGGCTCTTCTTCAGAATCTCTTTGCTCTGTGAAGTTCCCATTATGCAGCACGTCCACCTCTTTGTTCCCCAATCAATGTACAGCAAACCCTAACAAACAAACCTAAACAAATCCTTCTAACGCCGTTAGCTCTAATTACTTAACCAAAATTCTATACTTTAAGCTAAGAGAAATAAGTACTGAACCGCGATTTTACACCAGAACGTTATACGACACTTATAACAAAACAACTATTATAATTATCACTAGTAGTATTCCGTCGATAACAACAATGGGATAATTACTTTAAAATAAACATTCACTGTTTTCTTACGCTTTGTTCTTTACCGGCTGCTTCCCTCGCGGGAGAACAGAACCGCAGGTCAAAACTCCACACTCACCCTTGTTTATATGTCTCATTCACACAGAGGCCTCACACACAGTCACACAATTTTAACCCGGAGTTACTGCAATCCGAACCGTTTTCCAGAACCGTAGTCAATTTCCAGAATAATGATCCATATATCAGTCAAGACCGTGTCCAGTGGGGACTCAAACCCCTACAGTGGGGACTCAAACACCCCACAGTGGGGACTCAAACCCCTATATACCTCTAAGGTGCTAGCAGCCCGGTATACTCTCCCTGCGTAATTAAATTACGACTTAGGGGACTCGGACCCCGTTGCTTAGTAAAAAGTAGTAAAAGAATACCTTTACTCACGGATGGTCCTTGTCTGTTCCCGCGGTGATCCAGATAAGGCGAGGAGCCCCTTCGGGAAAAGGCTCCCGAGGGCCCAAGGGGGTCCTGTTCTTACCGGGTCCCGCAGCCGAACAGAGTGAGTCCCATCTGGGGTGCCAAATTGATTCGAAGATCCGGTAAGAAAAACCTAACAGTGCAATGTATACTGTTAAGCAGGTATTCTTTATTGCGGCGCCGGGCACACGGGGGATTTCTCCTCCAAACGTGCGCGCCAGACACCCTGTTGCTTCAGGTTAAATACAATCACACAGGTAATTATTCATTATATTTGTAGGAACTAATTAGCATATGTAAATGTCTTTCACGCATGTCTGTTAGTATCTTTGGGTGGTCTTCGGGGGTCCCAAGATGAAGGCCCATCCTCTTCATCACGCTGTTCACTGATTGACATTTGTTTCTGCGCAAACTCAGTTCTAGCATCACGTATATCATGTCCTTCAGGTTGTTTTGCTCCGGTCTTGTTGCTCTCTTGGTGCCTCCTTATCTCTGTAGCTTAGCGCATTTGCCCTCCCAAGGCTGAGCTGTCTGGAGTAGAGTTATTTAGGAGTCTCTTTTATCCCACAATTATCCCAATTATTTGCTGAGAATCAAGACCACTTTTGTTTCACTTAATTATTTTGTCTAACGACTAAGTGATAGCTTGTGCCCATGTCCTTCCACTACATTCCTTAATGAGAAAACAGGGATTAGTGTAACAGTTATATTGTTAGATCACTATGCATGCAGAAATACAAGTTACAGTACTAAAGACTACTAAAAACTAGAAAATATTCAGGCTTTTTGTTATAGTTTCACATTTCTTACAATCCCCTCTATCACACCTCAAACTTCAAACATATCTATGGGCTCCCTGCCCGATCCCTCCGGCAGCCCTGCACTGAAAATGAGAACGCCTCATGTTATCTATTACCAAGAAGGGGTTATCCTGGAAAGCTGTTGCTCAGCCTCATCTGCCCATGACACTGCTCGCACAGGCGCTCAGACACTGGGGCTGCCTGCTTGCCTTGCCACCTCAAACTGCAAACATATCCCGGGGCTCCCTACCCAATCCCTCCAGCAGCCCTGCACCGAAAATGAGAATGCCTCGGGTTATCTATTACCAAAAAAAGGTTAGCCTGGAAAGCTGTTGCTCAGCCTCATCTGCCCGTGGCACACCTTGCACACTTGCTCAGACACTGGGCTGCTTGCTTGCCTTGCCACCTCAAACTTCAAAGTAGCTTGGGGATCCCTGCCGGGTGCCTCCAGCAGACCTCCACCAAAAATGCGAACATCTCCAGATAGCTTCCATCCAGAAGGGGCTAGCCTGGAAAGCTGTTGCTCAGCCTCATCTGCCCATGGCACTGCTCGCACAGATGCACGGAGACTGGCGCTGCTTCCTTGCCTTGCCACCTCAAACTTCAAACGTAGCCTAGGTGGTCCTTTCCGGGTGCCTCCCACAGCCCTGACCCGAATACGCGCGCGTCTCACTATATCTCGTACCAAAAAGGGGCTAGCCTTGAAAGGTGTTGCTCAGCCTCATCTGCCCTTGGCACTGCTCGCACAGGCGCCCAGAGACTGGGGCTGCTTTCTTGCCTTGCCACCTCAAACTTCAAACGTAGCCTAGGGGGTCCTTGCCAGGCCCGTCCCACAGCCCTGACCTTAGTATGCGAACATCTCAAGATATGTCTTACCAAGAAGGGGCTAGCCTGGAAAGCTGTTCCTCAGCATCATCTGCCCATGGCACTGCGAACACAGGCACACAGAGAATGGGGCTGCTTGCTTGCCTTGCCACCTCAAACTTCATACGTACTTTGGGGGTCCCTGCTGGGTCCCTCCAGCAGCCCTGCACCGAATATGCGAATGTCTCAGGATGTCTCTTACCAAGAAGGGACTAGCCTGGAAAGGTCTTGCTCAGCCTCATCTGCCCATGGCACTGCTTGCACAGGTGCTCAGAGACTGGGGCTGCTTGCTTACCTTGCCATCTCAAAGTTCAAACGTAGCCTAGGGGGTCCTTGCCGGGCGCCTCCCACAGCTCTGACCCGAATATGCGCGCGTCTCACTATATCTCTTACAAAAAAAGGGGCTAGCCTGGAGAACTGTTGCTCAGCCTCATCTGCCCGTGGCACTGCTCGCACAGATGCACGGAGACTGAGGCTGCTTGCTTGCCTTGCTACCTCAAACTACAAACGTATCCTAGGGGGTCTTTGGCGGGGGCCTCTGGCAACCCTGAACCGAATATGAGAACGTCTCAGGATATCTCTTACCAAATAGAGGCTAGCATGGAAAGCTGTTGCTCAGCCTCATCTGCCCATGACACTGCTCGCACAGGCGCACAGAGACTGGGGCTGCTTGCTGGCCTTGCCACCTCAAACTTCAAACAAATCCTGGGCGTCCCTGACAGGTGCCTCCAGCAGCCCTGCACCGAAAATGTGAAAGTCTCCGGATAGCTCGCACCCAGAAAGGGCTATCTTGGAAAGCTATTGCTCAGCCTCATCTGCCCATGGCACTGCTCGCACAGGCGCACAGAGACTGGGGCTGCTTGCTTGCCTTGCCACCTCAAACTTCAAACGTATCATAGGGGGTCCTTGCCGTGCCCCTCCCACAGCCCTGACTCGAATATGCGAACGTCTCACGATATATCTTAGCAAGTATTGGCTAGCCTGGAAAGCTGTTGCTCAGTCTCATCTGCCCATGGCACTGCTCGCACAGGCGCACAGAGACTGGGGCTGCTTGCTTGCCTTGCCACCTCAAACTTCAAACGTACCCCGGGACTCCATGGTTTGTGCCTCCAGCAGCCGTGCTCCGAAAATGCAAACGTCTCCAGATAGCCTGCACCCAGAAAGGACTTGCAGGCGTGGGTTACGGACCCGTTGTAACGATGTGACCCCAATATGGGTATGATCGTACACCTTTATTAGTCAGCAAAACAAGGTTTATATAGCAAAACTATTATAGCATCTGAATGGTTAAAACCCCAACCCATATATAGGCAAAACTACTGCAACTCGCTGTGATTGGTGCAGAGCTGCATCTCGAAGTGAAAATAGTACTGTGGCAGGAAACAGCAACGTGGCAGGAAGGAAGTGACAGTGTGGCAGGAAACGGTGACGTTCCCCCCTGCTCCAGTGTCCCGAGCTCGTCGCTCTGCCTTCCCAGCAGGGTTCCGTGTCAGCCGCTCCCAAGGCTCACTTCCGGATCGGAACCTGGGTTGCTCAACGCACCAAACTATGTCCCCTCTCGTCCAGCCAGGACTCCACAATTCCCCCTTCTTGTTTTTGAGCAAGCCAGGTTTGCTTCGTCATCTTGGAGAGAGCCCTTTTAAGACAGCTAAAGCAAATACATATTTTAATTCCAACAGCAAGTAACACGATACATATGCGCAAAATTTCTATAATTAAATTGTTAAGCCAAGCGGGCAGATTACCAAAGAGCGAGGTGAGAAATCCATCAAAAAATCCCTGGCTTTGTTGTATTTGATTGGCGTGCTGGTCAAGCCATTGTAATTGCTTGTGGATGGACTTAGTATGATCGGACAAGTTCATACAGCACATGCCTTCAAAATCTTCACAGCCATCTCCCTGGGCCAGCAGTAAAAAGTCAATTGCAGCTCTATTTTGCAATACTGCATGTCGTAGACTACTTTGATCTTCTAGCAGGGATTGCAAGACTTTTGTGGTAAGACTGGCTTGCTTCTCTGCCCAGCACGTTAATTTCCCTAACTGGTTTAACGCTGCGCCGGCAGCGGCACCGGGCACTAATAACGCCATAAATACTCGCTCGGTGGTACTTGGGAGAGTTATTCGATCATCGCAGTTAGGAGGAAGACCCGTAACACCTCGCTTGGGACGAGTTGTCACCTTCTTCCACCACTGTCGATCTGGAGCTAGTAGTGTCAGCTGACCTAAGTAACACGGGTCGCCATAGATGTTACGAGGAATTCCTTGACATGCCCTGTCGCCACAGATTAAGAACACGTCAGGAGGCAAGGCTTTAGGCGTAGCATTATTCCACAAGGGAGAACCACCTTCCACCCCGTAGGCGCCCAGACTTTGGAGGCTTCTTTTGTTCGTATCATTGGTGCCACAGAAGGTGACTGCTCTAGAGTGGCCCTGATAGTCATAATAAGAAGCAATTGGAGTGACATTGGCCCACCCTGACTGGTTGAAGAAATGGCGATGGTTAGGCCTAGCAATAGCAGGCCCTGCAAATACAAAACAAGTCTGAGTCCAATTTTTGGTCGTGTTACCAATCCTCATCGATCCTAACAAGTTCAGCACTTGAGGATCCCAGGGCAATGTGCGATTCAGACCTTGTATGAGCTTGGCACTGCAACTACTCACCTGAATCTCCTTTGTACATCTGCCTGCACTATAATTAGCAAAATGAGTAACATTACAGCTAGGTACCCCTATTAGACAGGTGCGAAAAGGTTCTGTTGCGGAAGCAAGAGACAAACAAAATGCTGATTGGCCCGTTTTGTTCGCCCAGGTAACCCATAGATTTTGTCGGGGCTCTATGCGGTAAAGGGTTTCTTCGCCTACTATAATCTGACAACACGTAAAGACTACGGTTAACAGGGTAATCACTTGCTTTACGGCCATTCCCTTCAAAACTGATGTAAGCACCGCACTCTCGTCTTTCCCCCTCCGCTTTGGGGATGGTCCAAACAGCAGGCACTAATTTACTTTGGCTATATTAAAAGAACTACTTACCCTTACGGTTTTAACTCTCTGGTTTGCTAACCTTACCCACTTCAAACTGCTACAGAGATAAGCATCGCTTCCTTTTGTCTTGAGCTTTGTAACAATTAAAGCGCGAGCTACGCTGCGCCCTATTAAAGGCACTGATCACACCGATGCTTCCCACACGATATTCGACGCTGCCGCTATGGTTAGCAAGTGTAACAATTACATAAAACCCGAGGCTTACAGATCTTGCAAAACATCACAGGTGGTATCGGTGACAAGTACCTCCTGGTAACTACTCCTATACTCCTCCCTCTACTCAGGTTACTTCTACTTGATTGCTCTGCTCGTGAGAGTCTGCTTGTTGCTCCTCGGCTAACTTGTCTTGCTGATTCAAAGCAGGCTTCACGGCTCGGCTAGGCACCCAGACTGGACCGCGATCTGTGGAAACACACATATAACCTCGACCGTTAAATATCACTGGTACGGGTCCAGCCCATTCTCCAGTAGTCGGGTCTCTATAGATCACTTTAAACCGCGGTAAAGTCGTTGCACTATTGAATTTTAAATTCTGGTGATGCACCACAACAGGCGGTGCCTCCTGATCACCCATAAGGCACAAATAGTTTAAAGTAAAAAGAACTCGATGCAACCTTGATTGCGCTTCTGTTTCAGCTCCTCACTGTTTATCTAAGTAGTCTTTCAGCACACAATGAGTGCGCTCTAGGAGGCCTTGCCCTGTCGGAGAATGCGCAATTCCCGAGGTGTGCTTAATTCCCCACGTCAACAAGAATGATCTCATCTTTTGACTGACGTAGGCAGGTCCATTATCGGTCTTAATTTCTTCAGGGACCCCCAGTACTGCAAAACACGAAAGCAGATGTTTACAAACATGTTGCACTTTCTCCCCAGGTAAAGCAGAGGCCCATATCATTTTTGAAAAGGTGTCTATTGTGACATGCATGTACTTCAGTCGCCCAAATTCGGAGAAGTGCGTGACGTCCATCTGCCACAGCGCAAGTGCCCGTAGCCCTTTTGGATTTACTCCTTGGCCTATACCTGGTCCTTGGTTTCCGCACTTAGGACAGGCCTGTACAATATAACGAGCCTCATTCTCTGTCAGTCCAGATTGCCTTCGCAGACCTCTTGCATTTTGGTGAAAATTCTCATGACTCTGTCTGGCCTGCTGAAACTTGTCTACTGGAGGCATAGGGCATGCGGGACTGACTAAGTTGTCAGCAATCTGATTGCCGTGCCCTAGTCCCAGATCCCGTTGGTGGCTACGCACATGAATGACACAACAAGGTACGGCCCGTTGAGACAGTACGGTCCGCGACTGGATAAACAGCTTGCCTAATCTAGGATTGACTGCCTCCCTAAGCAAGGCATCCGGTATTCGAGGCACTATCCCGGCTACATAAAGGGAGTCAGTTACAACATTTAAAGGCTCATTTAACCAATTAGTTAAAGCCCAGACCACGGCAGTCAGCTCTAACACTTGTAGCGAATCTCCATCCTGTCCTTGTATCATATGATGACACCACCGGCCCCCTTCTTGCCAAACACAAACTGCCTTACGCAGCCTCCTGCCTGCATCTGTATACACTGTGATTCCTTCGGCCAGCGGCTTCTCCTGAACTCTGGACCTCTCAAGCCATAGATTACGCTTCAAGAACTGCCACAATCTCCCTTTCGGCTGTCGGGAATGTATCCTCCCATCATAGCCTAACAGAGCTTCCTGTATGGGTAGAGCATGCCTCAACCACCATTCCAAATCTGCTGCTTTGACCGGTATACTGATGTCCTGCAGCTCTTCCCCTGATATTTCCACTATCCTCGTCCTACCCTTTCTGATTAGCTCTCCCACAGCTTCTGATCGTGTCTGTGTACTAGTCTTTGGTTGCACACTTAAAAACACCCACTCTAGTATGTAAAATAGATCATCGCCCCTAATAGGTTTGTCAGTGGCAAAGTCAGGACTATTCAACGATGCTGTACAGGAAGGAGTCTCCCCCTTCTTGTTTTGCCACTGACAAACAAGGGCATACGGTGACTCTGCAGGGTTACAAATAAGCAAGGAAACAGGTAGGGTTAGCAATCGCCTAGCAGTCCAGGCTGTTTGAAGCTTCTGTACGATGTGCTGCAAAGCTGCTTGCTGTGTCTGTGATAGGGTGACTGCTGTGCTGGGATGTGAGCCACGTAGTAGTAATGTCAATGGTGCAATGTCAGCATTGGAAATACCAGCACAGTTGCGCACCCACTGGATATCTCCAAGTAAAGTCTGTACATCAGTCAATGTGCGCAAATTTGTTGCTAACTCCACCTTTTGTGGTCGGATCTTAGCGTCAGAGATGCGCCACCCCAAATACTTCCATGGTGTAGATCGCTGTACCTTTTCCGGGGCAATAACAAGGCCCTTGCTGGCTAAAACAGTACTCAGCTGTGTCAAGGAATCGTCATTGAACGCTTCCTGTTGACAGCAGAGGATGTCATCCATATAATGATAAATGAGTGTATTCGGCCATTGCTCCCTGAGTGGAGCTAAGGCCCAAGCCACATAAAGTTGACACAGCGTGGGTGAGTTTCTCATGCCTTGCGGCAAGACAACCCACTCATATCGCTCTGAAGGTGCTGCTTTGTTGGTTACCGGTATCGAAAAGGCAAACCATTGAGTGTCTCGCGGATGTAAAGGTATAGTGAAAAAACAGTCTTTTATGTCAACAATGATCATGTGCCAACCCGACGGAAGCATAGCAGGTGATGGCATTCCAGGTTGTACAGCTCCCATGGGTTGCATCTGCTCATTAATCTTACGTAGGTCGTGTAAGAGGCGCCATTTGCCGCTCTTTTTCGGAATGACGAAAATGGGGGCATTCCATGGGCTGACTGAAGGCTTGATGTGGCCTGCAGCAAGTTGTTCTGCTACCAATTGCCTTGTTATTTGCAGTCGCTCTTCTGTCATGGGCCACTGGTCAACCCACACGGGTTCGTTGGAAAGCCAGGTTAGCGGTGGGTTGGGCGACTGCTCTCCAGTGCCCATAACTAAAAAGGGGTAGTAGTTAGTACAACTCCAATTTGACTCAAAACGTAGCGGCCAATTAGGGCTGAAAGAGTTTCGGGCAGCTGCATGACATAGACCTTTAGACTGACCTTCTGTCCTTCAGGAAAAGTTATTTGTACAAGGTATTGGCTCATCATGGGAATGGAGTGTCCCCCCACACCTGCGATAGCCATTGTGGGAACACTCAGTGGCCACTCCTCCGGCCAAACACCCGTACTTACGATCGTGATGTCTGCTCCGGTGTCTAGCATGGCATAGGTTTGTACTGATGCATTTTTCTGACTCAACACAATGCGCATATTAGGGCGACGGTCCATCTTTCTAGTGAAGCAAACTGCAGGGTCTGTGGAATCAAGACTTCGGTTTTCACGAGAAGTCTTTTCTAAAGAATGGTCGATTGAGCTGCCTGTCACTAAAACCTGTGCTATCTTACTGCCTTTTGGAACAAACAAAGGAGGACAAAGGGTATGGACCATAATATGAATCTGGTCTGCATAGTTTACATCAATAACCTTAGGAACAATTAGCAGTCCCTTAACGCCGGCAGAAGAACGTCTCACTAAAAGTCCTTTCATTCTGCTGTCGGAATTAATCCTTGGCCCGACCGCATTGCTAGGGATCTCATGTACGGTTGTGTCGTTAAGGACAACGTCTATTGTGGTTGCCAAGTCGATTCCCAAGCTGCCTCTGGTTGCGGCTTGAGGCTGTTGTAAAAAACTCTTGCGTCGCTCGGAGGATTGATTTGTTTCCTCACGCGGCCTCTGTCTGCGCTCCTCCTCTCGTTTCCCGGACATACTTTTGTGGCATGGGTATCCTTTTGACATTTGTCACACCAGACGGCGCTACGGCAGCAACGTCTGACGTGCCCCTTTTCCCCACGCCGATAGCAAATACGGCAGACTGAAAATTGCGCCTGCAGAGGACTGTTTTGTTGCACTGCAGCTGCAAGTGGTTGGACAACTTCTCTGACCGCTCCTTGCACAACAACAGCGATCGTTGCCTGTTGCTTGTGTTCTCCAGCCCTCTGGACCCTGGACAGCATGTCTTCAACTCCTGCCTCTCTCGGCAGACCTGCCAGAAGCTGTTTGGTAGCCTTATTGGCGTTGTCAAAGGCTAGCACACGAAACATTTGCTGCTTGGTTTCGTCATTTACATCTGGATGATTCATTAACGCACTATACAGCCGGTCAATGAAGTTGCTGTAAGTTTCAGTGGCTCCTTGCACTACAGTTCCGAAAGATGGAACAGACGAACCAGGCAGTGCCAAGAAAGCTTCCAGGGCAAGACGTGCTGACAACTGAAGCACATGGGCGGGGAAGGTCAATTGCTGTTCCATGGTAGCATAAACTCCTTGTCCGGTAAGTATGTCCACTGTTATTCCATGATAAGGATCTTGCTGGTCCTGATGTCGCATTGACTCATCTATAGCCCGTTGTGTCCACGCTGCTCCCCACAACAAGAACTCAGTAGGGGTGAGTAACAATCGCATTAAACTTCGACAGTCATATGGACACATCAGGTCAGCAGAGTAAATCCAGGAAACAATTTGTCGAGTGGCCTCAGACTTCACCCCATATTGTGTTATGGTGCTACGGGCCTGTTGCAAAATTTTCCAGTCATGTGGTTCCCATTTACTTTGTCCATTAACCTGTACCACAGGACAGGCTAAGGCTTGTGTACCTCCCATAGTGGTGGCAATGTTCCACTGTCCATCTAGGATGGCATCTCTTATAACACTGCTCCAGTGGGTAGGTGTGACCGGTGCTGGAGGCCCAGCTAAACACCTCAGAGAGGAAGCCTCATTTTCCCGGTGGGGGGGGCTGGTAACGATTGACATATGCTGTAACTGCAAGCTCATATCTCGAAGACTCTGCAAAACTGACTGCAACAGATCGCACGCTTTTTTCCCTTGCAATTCGTTCTGGCCGCCATCAGAGGGCATCGGGAGTGGAGACGCCTCGCTGGAATGTGGCAGGGGTGGATAGAGAGGAGGGGCCCATGTTGCAGGCCGCGCCCCAGGAGGGGCCGATGTTGTGAGCCACGCCCCTTCTCCCTCCCCCTCTGGGGGTGGTACTAGCCGCTCCTCCCCTCTTCCGCAAGACAGTCGCACTTCCGCACCCGACTCCTCCCTGTTCCCCGGGGGCGGTCGTACTACCGCGTCCGGCTGGCATTTCGAGTTGATGTCTCTGGCAGCAACTTCCGGTGGGCCATCCCCCTCTGCGCCGAGACCGGAACCGCACTCTGCACTCGCTCGAATCTTGGCAATTGTGTTACAAGTGATCCCAGTCATCCCTCTAACGGCAGGTAGCCCGAAAACCCGTGGTAATGTCCCAGGCTTAGGCGCGTGATCTTTCCCGGGCTCCGGAGCTAGCATCTGAGCTGCAGCACACGCCACCTCTCGTTCAGCTTTCATGGCTTTTAAGGTGTGTAATACTGTTCGCCAGAGCTCGCGGACAGCTTTTATCTCCTTTTCCTCTTTGTCCACCCGGGTTATTGTCCTTTCCCACATCGTCTCTCCTAAGATTGCCATTCCGAGACAGAAAACAGTAGCGGGGTGTCCGCAAAGTGACCCCATCGTTGCCCCAGTTTAATCAACTTCATGAGTTGCTTTGCCGTTGTGTCTATTCCTCTCTTAGAGAGAATACCGACTAACAACGTTGCCGCGGCATCCACCTCCATGCCTGCGACCCCGGCCTCCACGTTAAAATTTAGCTGCGCCAGGCAGCCCCAGTGTGGCTCGAAAATCCCTGGGAGTCGGCCGTCCGTGCCTGCCCTGCGAGTCCGCACCCAGGCAGGACCCTCCCAGCCGTTGTTCCCACGCCCCCTCTCTAGCTGCTCACCGCAGACCGAGGGCCTCCTGCAGGGAAAACGTCCATCCTCTGCTACCAAATGTAGGCGTGGGTTACGGACCCGTTGTAACAATGTGACCCCAATATGAGTATGATCGTACACCTTTATTAGTCAGGAAAACAAGGTTTATATAGCAAAGCAATTACAGCATCTGAATGGTTAAAACCCCAACCCATATACAGGAAAAACTACTGCAACTCGTTGTGATTGGTGCAGAGCTGCATCTCGAAGTGAAAACAGTACTGTGGCAGGAAACAGCAACGTGGCAGGAAGGAAGTGACAGTGTGGCAGGAAACGGTGACGTTCCCCCTGCTCCAGTGTCCCGAGCTCGTCGCTCTGCCTTCCCAGCAGGGTTCTGTGTCAGTCGCTCCAATGTTTCACTTCCGGATCAGAACCTGGGTTGCTCAACGCACCAAACTATGTCCCCTCTCGTCCAGCCAGGACTCCAGGGACTAGCATCGAAAGATGTTCCTCAGCCGCATCTGCCCATGGCACTGCTCGCACAGGCACACAGAGACTGGGGCTGCTTGCTTGCCTTGCCACCTCAAACTTGAAACGTCGCCCGGGGATCCCTGCCGGGTGCCTCCAGACTCCCTGCACTGAAAATGCGAACGTCTCACAGAATCACAGAATCACAGAATAGTAGGGGTTGGAAGGGACCTCTGTGGGTCATCTAGTCCAACCCCCCCGCCGAAGCAGGGTCACCTACAGCAAGCTGCACAGGACCTTGTCCAGGCAGGTGTTGAATATCTCCAGAGAAGGCGACTCCACAACCTCCCTGGGCAGCCTGTTCCAGTGCTCCGTCACCCTCAGAGGGAAGAAGTTCTTCCTCATGTTCAGACGGAACTTCCTGTGCCTCAGTTTGTGCCCATTGCCCCTTGTCCTGTCACTGGGCACCACTGAAAAGAGCTTGGCCCCATCCTCCTGACACCCACCCTTCAGATATTTGTAAGCATTTATAAGGTCCCCTCGCAGCCTTCTCTTCTTCAGGCTGAACAAGCCCAGTTCCTTCAGCCTCTCCTCGTAGGGGAGATGTTCCAGTCCCCTCATCATCCTCGTAACCCTCCGCTGGACTCTCTCCAGTAGCTCTTCATCTTTCTTGAACTGGGGAGCCCAGAACTGGACACAGTACTCCAGATGAGGCCTCACCAGGGCAGTGTAGAGGGGAAGTAGAACCTCCCTCGTCCTGCTGGCCACACTCTTCTTGATGCACCCCAGGATCCCATTGGCTTTCTTGGCAGCCAGGGCACACTGCTGGCTCATGGTAAACCTGTCGTCCACCAGGACACCCAGGTCCCTCTCCGCAGAGCTGCTCTCCAGCAGGTCCACCCCAAGCCTGTACTGGTGCATGAGGTTGTTCCTCCCCAGGTGCAGGACCCTGCACTTGCCCTTGTTGAACCTCATCAGGTTCCTCTCTGCCCAGCTTTCCAGCCTATCCAGGTCACGCTGAATGGCAGCACAGCCTTCTGGTGTATCTACCACACCTCCCAGTTTGGTGTCATCAGCAAACTTGCTGAGGGTGCATTCTAACTCTTCATCCAGGTCGTTGATGAAGAAGTTAAACAAGACTGGGCCCAGTACTGACCCCTGGGGGACACCACTTGTTACCAGCCTCCAACTAGACTCAGCGCCGCTGATGACAACCCTCTGAGTTCTGCCATTCAGCCAGTTCTCTATCCAGTTCACCGACCACTCATGCAGCCCACACTTCCTCAGCTTCCCTAGGAGGATATCATGGGAGACTGTGTCGAAAGCCTTGCTGAAGTCAAGGTAGACAACATCCACGGCTCTCCCTTCCTCTAGCCAGCCAGTCATGTCATCGTAGAAAGCTATCAGATTGGTCAGGCATGATTTCCCCTTGGTGAATCCATGCTGACTACTCCTGATAACCTTCTTTTCTTCCACTTGCTTGATGATGGCCTCCAGGATAAGCTGCTCCATCACCTTTCCCGGGATGGAGGTGAGGCTGACCGGCCTGTAGTTCCCTGGGTCCTCCTTCTTGCCCTTTTTGAAGATTGGAGTGACATTGGCCTTTCTCCAGTCCTCGGGCACCTCTCCTGTCCTCCAGGACCTCTCAAAGATGATGGAGAGTGGCTCAGCAATGACATCCGCCAGCTCCCTCAGCACTCGTGGGTGCATTCCATCGGGGCCCATGGATTTGTGGACATCCAGATCACTTAAGCGATCCCTCACACAGTCCTCCTCGACCAAGAGAAAGTCGTCCTCTTTGTAGGCTTCTTCTCTTACCTCCAGGGCCTGGGATTCCTGAGGGCCAGTCTTAGCACTGAAGACTGAAGCAAAGAAGGCATTCAGTAGCTCTGCCTTCTCCGCATCCTCCGTCACCAGGACTCCCGCCTCATTCAGCAGCGGCCCCACGTTGTCCCTAGCCTTCCTTTTGCTGCTGATGTAGTTGAAGAAGCCCTTCTTGTTGTTTTTGACATCCCTTGCCAGCTTCAATTCCAGGTGAGCCTTGGCCTTCCTCGTCGCATCGCTGCACGCTCTCACCACGTTTCTGTACTCTTCCCAAGTGGCCTGCCCCTCTTTCCACATTCCATGGACCTTTCTCTTCTGCCTGATCTCCGCTAGAAGCTCCTTGTTTAACCATGCAGGTCTCCTGCCTCCTTTGCTAGATTTCTTTCTCAGGGGGATGCATTGCTCCTGTGCATGGAAGAAGTGTTGTTTAAAGAGCGACCAGCACTCATGGACCCCCCTGCCTTCGAGAGCCCTGGCCCACGGGATGCCTCCCAGTAGCTCCTTGAAGAGGGCAAAGTCAGCCCTCCTGAGGTCCAGGGTTTTGATCCTGCTTATCGCCCTGCTTCCTCCACGCAGGATCCTGAACTCGACCATTTCATGGTCACTGCAGCCGAGTCTACCTCCGACCTTCACATCCTCCACCAGTCCCACCTTGTTTGTTAACACGAGGTCCAGCAGCGCGCCTTTCCTTGTTGGTTCCTCCACCACTTGCATCAGAAAGTTATCATCGATGCTCTGTAGGAACCTCCTGGATTGCGCCTGCCTAGCCGTATGGTCTTCCCAGCTGATGTCAGGGTGGTTGAAGTCCCCCATGAGAACCAGGGCCTGTGACTGTGAGGCTGCTTGCAGCTGCCTGTAGAAAGCCTCATCAACCTCCTCCTCCTGGTCAGGTGGCCTGTAGTACACACCCACCGTAATGTCACCCTTATGAGCCTGTCCCTTAATTCTAACCCACAAGCTTTCAACTTGTTCCTCATTTGCCCCCAGGCCAAGCTCAATGCATTCTAGTTGCTCCCTCACATATAGAGCAACTCCCCCACCTCTCCTTGTTGGTCTGTCTTTCCTAAAGAGTCTGTAGCCATCTATGACAGCATGCCAGTCATGCGAGTTGTCCCACCACGTTTCTGTGATGGCGACCAAGTCGTAGCCGTCCTGCTGTATAATGGCTTCCAGCTCCTCCTGTTTATTGCCCATGCTACGTGCATTGGTGTAAACACACTTGAGCTGGGCTGTCAATCTCACCCCTGGCCTTGGCACTCCAAGCCTAGGCTCATCCCTAGTGAGCTGGGCAATATCCCCTTCCCCCTTCGAACCTAGTTTAAAGCCCTCTCAATGAGCCCCGCCAGCTCGTGGCCAAGAATCCTTTTTCCCCTTTGAGATAGCTGAGTTCCACCTGTCGCCAGCAGGCCCGGTGCTGTGTACACCTCCCCATGATCAAAGAAGCCAAAATTTGACTGATGGCACCAGTCCCTGAGCCACCTGTTAACCAGGTGAGTTTTCCTGCCCCTTTCAGTGCTGTTCCCTGCCACTGATGGGATGGAGGAAAACACCACCTGCGCCCCTGATCCCTCAACCAATCGCCCCAGTGCCCTGAAGTCCCTTTTGATGGCCTTGGGATTTCTTTCTGCTATCTCATCCCCGCCAACCTGCATTACCAAGAGGGGGTAGTAATCAGAAGGCCGCACCAGACCAGGGAGTTTCTTCGCAACATCCCTAACCCGGGCCCCAGGGAGGCAGCAGACTTCCCTGTGGGATGGGTCCGGTCGGCAGATCGGGCCCTCTGTTCCCCTCAGAAGGGAATCACCTATGACAATGACCCTCCTTTTTTTCTTAGTTGAGGCAGTCGTAATTCTTGGGGCTGTCTGACTCGTTCTAGGCAACCCCCTGGGTGGAGCCTCACCTTCACCCACATCCTCTGTGGCCGGTCCCTCACACTCCAGAGCCCCATATCTGTTGCTTAAGGGCAACTGGGCCGGTGAGGGAGGCCGGGGGGAGATTCGCTTGCCCCCCCGAGCAGGGACCTGTTTCCATTCCCCCCCATCTCTTAGGCCCCCTCTTTCTGCTCGGTGGCAAGAGGGTAGGGGGTTCTCTGCTTTCTGTGGAGCCGCTTCCTGCTGCCTCGGCCTCAGGAGAGAAGGGTGCGGCTCCACCAGTCGATCTCCCTCTCACACTCCTGGATGCTCCTCAGCCTCTCCACTTCCTCCTTCAGCTCTGCCACCAGGCTGAGCAGGTCATTCACCTGCTCGCACCGAACACAGCAGTTGTCTCTGCTGTCCTCCGGTACGAGCGCCAGGCTCAGGCACTCCCTGCAGCCAGAGACCTGGACACCCGCGTTCTTGCGTGGGGCCTCCGTCTGGGTCCCCACACTCCTTCGCGCAACAGCTTTATCACGGGTGGTAACCATGGCTAGAATATCTCCTGGAAGAGCGATGCCCACTACTTGAGTTGCCAGAAGGGGCGGCTGTACCCTGCCAGTCGCCTTCCCCGCTCGCCCTGCCTGCGCGAACTGCCGCGCAAACTGCTGCGCCGCTCCCGGGCTGCTGCGCCGCCTCTGTTTGCCGGTTCTGTTCGCCCGCGCTCCCTGGGGGCTGCTCTTATCCGTGAGGGGGTTTGACTACTGTCACACTCGACTCTGCCCCCGCTGACTCAGAGCTGCCGCTCGTTGGCTCCTCCCACTTTCCCGCTCGGGGGGGGGGGCTGGGGTCTCCTCTCTCTCTCTCGGCGCTTTTTGCCGCATAGCCGCTGCGGTTTTGCCAGCGGAGAAAGGGTCCCTCGGCGCGAGCCTCTGCTCCAGAACCCTTCACCTTCAGTAGCTTCGCCAAAAAATCTCCATATAGATCACTGCGAAAAAGGACTAACCTTGAAAGCTGTTGCTCAGCCTCATCTGCCCATGGCACTGCTCGCACAGATGCACAGAGACTGGGTCTGCTTGCTTCCCTTGCCGCATCAAACTTGAAACGTAGCCTGGGGATCCTTTCTTGGTGCCTCCAGCAGCACTGCACCGAAAATGCGAACGACTCCAGATAGCTCGCACCCAGAAGGGCCTAGCCTGGAAAGCTGTTCCTCAGCCTCATCTGCCCATGGCCCTGCTCGCACAGGCGCACAGAGACTGGGGATGCTTGCTTGCTTGCCACCTTAAACTTCAAATATAGCCCGGGTGTTGATTCCGGGTGCCTCCAGCAGCCCTGCACCGAAAATGCGAACATCTCGGGATATCTATTACCAAGAAGGGTTTAGCCTGGAAAGCTGTTGCTCAGCCTCATCTGCCCATGGAACTGCTCACACAGGCGCCCAGAGACTGGGGCTGCTTGCTTGCCTTGCCACCTCAAACTTCAAACATATCCTACGGGGTCCAAGGCGGGGGCCACCCGCAACCCTGACCCCAATATGCGAACGTCTCAGGATATCTCTTACCAAGAAAGGGATAGCCTCGAAAGCTGTTGGTCAGCCTCATCTGCCCATGGCACTGGTCGCACAGATGCACAGAGACTGGGGCAGCTTGCTTGCCTTGCCACCTCAAACTTCAAACATATCCCGGGACTCCGTGCTTTGTGCCTGCAGCAGCTGTGCTCCGAAAATGCGAACGTCACCATATACCCCGCAGCCAGAAGGGACTAGCCCCGAAAGCTGTTGCTCAGCCTCATCTGCCCATGGCACTGCTTGCACAGGCGCACAAAGACTGGGGCTGCTTGCTTGCCTTGCCAACTCAAACTTCAAACGTAGCCTTGGTGTTCCTTCCGGGTGCCTCTAGCAGACCTGCATCGAAAATGTGAAAGTCTCCAGATAGCTCGAACACAAAAGGGGCTAGCCTGGAAAGCTGTTGGTCAGCCTCATCTGCTCATGGCATTGCTTGCACAGACGCGTGGAGACTGGGTCTACTTGCTTGCCTTGTCACCTCAAACTTCAAACTCATCACAGGGGGTCCTTGCCATGCCCCTTCCACAGCCCTGACCTGAATATGCGAACGTCTCAGGATATGTCTTACCAAGAAGTGGCTAGGCTGGAAAGCTGTTGCTCAGCCTGACCTGCCCATGGCACTGCTCTCACAGGCGCACAGAGAGACTGGGGCTGCTTGCTTGCCTTGCCACCTCAAACTTCAAACGTAGCCTAGGGGGTCTTCGCTGGGCCCCCACCGGACAGTTGTCCCGAATATGCGAACATCTCAGGATATCTCTTACCAAGAAGGGGCTAGCCTGGAAAGCTCCTTCTCAGCCTCATCTGCCCATGGCACTGCTCACACAGGCGCACAGAGAGACTGGGGATGCGTGCTTGCCTTGCCACCTCAAACTTCAAACAAAACGGGGACGTCCCTGCCGGGTGGCTCCAGCAGCCCTGCACTGGAAAAGCGAAAGTCTCCAGATAGCTCAAACCCAGAAAGGCATAGCCTGGAAAGCTCTTGCTCAGTCTCATCTGCCCATGGCACTGCTCGCACAGGTGCACAGATACTGGGGCTGCTTGCTTGCCTTGCCACCTCAAACATTGAACATACTTCGGGACTCCCTTCCGGGTGCCTCCAGCAGCCCTGCCACAAATATGAGAACGTCTCCAGATAACTCGGAACCAGAAGGGTCTAGCCTGGAAAGCTGTTGCTCAGCCTCATTTGCCTATGGCACTGCTCTCACAGGCGCACAGAGACTGGGGCTGCTTGCTTGCCTTGCCACATCAAACTTCAAACGTAGCCTAGCGGGGTCTTTGCCAAGCTCCTTCCGCAGCTCTGACCCGAATATGCGAATGTCTCTGGATATTTCTTCCCAAGAACGGGCTAGCCTGGAAAACCGTTGCTCAGCCTCATCTGCCCATGGCACTGCTCGCAAAGGCGCACAGAGACTGGGTCTGCTTGCTTGCCTTGCATCCTCAAAGTTCAAACGTACCCTAGGAGGTCCTTGCCAAGCTCCTTCCGCACACCTGACCCGAATATGCGAACGTCTCAGGATATCTCTTACCAAGAACGGGCTAGCCTGGAAAGCTGTTGCTCAGCCTCATCTGCCCATGGCACTGCTCGGACAGGCGCCGAGAGAGTGGGGCTGTGCGAGTGTCGGAGGAAAACAGGCAAACGACTCAATATGAGTGTTAACGCACTGAATCCGTTTATTGTCCAGATAGCTCTCCTTTTATCCTGTTAGTTTTAATTATGCCTACTTGTAAAGCAGTAATTGGCCATAGCTCTAAAGGTTACATTCACATAGTCCTCCTACTTGCGGTTATCTTGCGGTTACAGCTGCAGCTAGCTTTCTCTTCTGAAATCCTGTTTGCGTGCTGCTGGGGATCTCCAGACCCGTCAAGGACACAGTGTCCTTGACGGGCTCCCGCGGCCTAGTCATGCTAAGCTCTCTAGGCTCTGCTCGTACAACTGTTCCATGGAGTTGTGGCCTCTCTCCTTTAGCCAATTCCGAACAATTCCCCCTTCTTCTTTTTGTACGAGCATATCCTCTTGAGCTGCTTGCATAAACAGTTTCTTAATACATGAAAATATACATGAAAGACATAGCAACACGACCATTACTATTATTAGTAACATAATTAAGCTTTGTAATAGGCTGCTAATCCACCCCCCAAGGTTAAGCATATCTGTTAGACCTTCCAACCCAAACAGTCCAGTATCCTGTTTTATCTTCTTTGAGTGGTCCATTAATTGCTGGATTTGCCTGTGAATGGCACTAGAGTTATCCTGTAGGTCCATACAGCACATACCCTCAAAATCTTCACACCCATGACCATGCGCTAAAAGCAAAAAATCAATAGTCATGCGGTTCTGCAATACAGCATGTTGAGCATGAAATAATGAGTCAGCTAACTCCCCCAAAATCAAGCTGGTTTGATTGGCCTCTTTCTTAGCCCAGCATGCAGGTTTATTAATCTTGGTATTAGCTTTTGCCGCAGCTGCTCCTGGGGCAAATATAGAAGCAAAGATTATTTCCCACCTATTCCACAAATTAACATCACCACATCTATTCCCTGCTGCATCAAATGCTTCCGAAGTCTTGATAAATCAGAGTCCAAACACAACAGTCCAAAGTCAAAAACCAGAAATAGTCAATACCTGCAGAACTTACCACACCAGAGACACAAAACAGTTACTTAGTCCAGACAAATCCGTTAGATCACAGAAACCCAATAAATCCATCAGATCACAGAAATGTAAGCACTGCAACATAAAATCACACGTTCATGGTCGCGACCACACACACACACACACAGGCACAACAAGTTTTCAGCATAAATCCAAATATTGCAAAGACAGGACTTACAATAATATTGAACATTTACCAGACAAATTCCCAAGATTCAGTTTCAGGAAGAGTACTCTCTTTTCAATTCTGGATCAGAAAGGACGCTTTCCTTTCTCGTCAGGGATATAGCTCAATGCTGTGAAGCTTTTACTATGACTAACAAATAGGCAACAAGAAACAATACTGGAAGAATGCCTTTGCCTTATTAATGGTTCCTGCTCATAACTTTTTGGTCCAGTGATCAGAGGTTCTCCCCGAGAATCCCTCGGTGCCGGCTGGAGGTCCTGCAATCCCTCGGACCACTGAAGTTCAAGAGCAGCGTCCTACCTGGGTACCCAAAATCTATTACTAGAAAGCAGCAAAATAATTAACTTCCTAAAACTTAATGTTGGAGTTCTAGAAAGCAGGCATTCTTTACTGCAGTACTGAACGCACAGGGAACAGTTCTACTCAAATGTGTGTACCGAAAAGACACTCTTACTAGATATTTATGCCATGTTAACATACATAATCATTACATTTCTGCAAAGTACTTATCATTCTCCATTTCTCCCCCTTTTTTTTTTTTAATATATATTAATGTCTTTTGTACATGCATATTGGCACCTCTAGGCAGTTGTCAGGAGCCCTCAGGTGAAGGTTTATGCTTTTCCTCACGGTGTCTGCTAGTTGACCTTTGCTCTTGTGCAGACGCAGTTCTGAAATCGCGTATACCGTGTTCTCCAAGATTGCTTCGTTATACAAAAGCTGTTGTGGGAGATAACTGCCAAATATGCAAGGAATGTATTAATTGGTGTGGGTGGTGCACCCACTGCAGTCATCAGAGTACTTGCGTTTGCTGTAATTTTTTCAGTGTTCCCTGTGTAATAGGATCATCCAGAGTGGATCTCTTCTGCTTCCATGTCAGAGGTTGCTCCCTGAGAGTGAGCGTGGTCACCTCTGGCATCGGATTCTGCGTTACGTTCTTTCAGCTCATGATATAGCTCCACATATTTTGCCGGTAACCATCGAGGGCCTGTTGAAAGAAGAACACACGCATACCCTCTTCCCCACATTATTAGTTCTATAGGACTTGTCCATTGTGATTCCCCAAATTCTTTATACCATACTTTTGGTCGAACCACAAATGGAGGGACCATCCCGAATTGACGGTCAGCTGCTGTTGTAAATAATTGATCATCAGAACGATTTTAAAAATTAAGTACATTAACTGTTCCTGTGGGGTAACACTGCCCATAGGATTCCCCCTTTTTTGTTTATTTAGCATAGCTTTGAGGGTCCCGTGGACACTTTTGACAATGGCTTGTGCAGTAGAAGAATGTTGTATACCTGTAACATGTTGTATACTCCAGTCCTGTAGGAAAACAGAAATTGTCCGTGAAAAGTTCCTTTTCTCCCATATGTGCCGTGGCTACCAGAAATCCTGAGAAAGTATCCACATTAACATGTACACAATGCAGTCGACCAAATGTTGATATATGTGTAACATCACTTTGCCACAACTCATCAGCTCGTAAACCACGAGGGTTCCCTCCTGCACACGATGGTACGGGTGTAATACATTGACAGTCAGGGCATGCATGAACATTTGTTGTGGCTTGCCCCTGGGGCAAAGCAAATTGTTTATGCAAGGAAGAGGCATTTTGATGAAAGAAGTCATGAGATAATCGGGCTTGCTTGAAACTGTGTGGCAGTACTGCTGCCATTGTCAATTGATCTGCTACAACTTTTTCTTCAGTTATTGGTTTTAGTAGAGTAGTATGTAACTATATATGCATTATAAAATACACACGTACACGATTTTCTAATTTCAATAGCAAGGAAAAAAAAATTGTTTGTTATTGACTTCTCTTATCATTGCATCTGCAATGCGTTGAACAATATTCACAACATATGCAGAATCTGTGACAACATTGAGTGGTTCAGTCGAAAACAATTCAAAGACGTGCAAGGCCGCTGATAGCTTAACAATTTGTGTGGATCCTTCAACAACTAAAATAGATGATTACTAATCGGATGAATTTGTTTGTTTCCGAAACACTGTTCGTGCTCCTTTAATAGGAACAGAAACACATCGGTGTTTTGGCTGCAATGAAATTTGAGAGAGGGAATGTAACAGCTTATGTTGTGGAAGGGTATAACGTATGTTATTTAAATAATCAGCTAGAGCAGCTTGCAGTGATAAGGATTCACTGTTTAATGCCACAAAGTCATCTTTAGCCAGCAGCAGGCAAATAGTATCAACTTGCTGACAGTGATTCCAACCTTGTGCTATTAAGGACACTATGATGTGTACCTTTGAAGTCAATGTTTTCATGGGCGTATGAGACAAAAAGATTCATTCCAGAGTCTTCAACTTCTGCGTGTTAACACACCACTGATCGAAAAGAGGGTAAGGCTGTAAAACAAAACCTTCATAAATGATATACAAATTTGTTGGCAATTCGACATTAATTCTGAAG
This sequence comes from Opisthocomus hoazin, assembly GCF_030867145.1. Taxonomy (NCBI): domain Eukaryota; kingdom Metazoa; phylum Chordata; class Aves; order Opisthocomiformes; family Opisthocomidae; genus Opisthocomus; species Opisthocomus hoazin. The sequence continues at coordinate 16,404,873 of NC_134453.1, forward strand.
GTAAAGGCAATTGGAATTCTAGCTGAAATCTTTTGTAAAACAGTTTTTGCTTTTCGCATTGATCTTCGGGAAAATAATAAATCTGAGTCCTTTTTGACAAAGTAAATAGAGGGGACAACTCTTCAGCTGTTATGTCAATATTTTCACCTTTCAACAGAGTGAATAACATCATGTAGGTAGACCATCTGAACCTTGGAAAGATAATAAAGTCCAGCTGTTTGTTCACAAGGAATTCTACTGCAGTAATTGAATTGTATACATTTTTTGTAACCAAGTCCTTGAATGTCAGAAAGATGGTTCTCGCCGCGCCGCTTCTGGGCTGGCGGGGACGGACCGGCGCGCTGGGATTGAGGGAAAAGGGGGGGGGAAAAAAGGGGGGGGGTTGGGGGGGGGACCGTGCCGCCGGTTGCCTGGGGGGAGCCATGTACCCCACCAGGTGTAAGGTTTGCTGACCCGTTCGATGCGGTGACTGGTGGCGCGGCTGCTGTACAGCGTCTGAGGGACTGTGCAGTTTTATGTTGGAATTCACCTCGTTTTGATCTCAGGTCGGGTACGCCAATTGCTGTCGAGAGACCCTGTTGTGCACTTTTGGGATGCCGGATTTTTACACCCCACTTCCCATTTGTCTGGATTCAAAGGATCGTCAGGTTCTGGCAGATTTACTTCCCGCATTTCTCATGTTTGGTAGGAATTTTGTCGTATGTAGGGTTAAATTTCAACAGACTGCTGCTCTGTCCTTGCTTTTGAGATAAGGACAGAGGTATAGCAGCTGCTTCTAAGATAGTCTCTGTAAGTTTTAGAGCATTTAAAGCTGAGTGCACTGATTTCCAAGTAATGATTTCCTCAGGGATTTTAAACTGCAAGACTTTGTTCTTTCAAACTTCACTGTAAAAAATTCTTTAATGGAGCCTTCGCTCCTTTTCTCAGTGACTGTCCCATTCTCCAGCGAGCCGGGGGGTGGGGGGAACAGACCTGATTCCTGCTCAGGGTCTGTTAGACCCAGCCCCTGCTCACGGCTTTCTTCAGGTGGTAACTTAGTGGCCACTCCTCCGGCCAAACACCTGTACTTACGATTGTCATCCATTAACCTGTTGCACAGGACAGGCTAAGGCTTGTGTACCTCTGATAATGGTGGCAACGTTCCACTGTCCATCTAGGATGGCATCTCTTATAGCACCGCTCCAGCGGGTAGGTGTGATCCGTGCCAGAGGCCCAGCTAAACATCTCGGAGAGGAAGCCTCATTTTCCCGGTGGGGGGGTTGGTAACGATTGACATATGCTGGAACTGCAAGCTCATATCTCGAAGACTCTGCAAAACTGACTGCAACAGATCGTATGGGGTTTTTTTTTTTGTTTTTCTGTTGGTTTTTTTTTTTTTTTTTTTTTTGCAATTCGTTCTGGCCGCCATCAGAGGGCGTCGGGAGTGGAGACGCCTCGCCGGAAGACGGCAGGGGTGGATAGAGAGGAGGGGCCGATGTTGCAGGCCGCGTCCCAGGAGGGGCCGATGTCGTAAGCCGCACCCCTTCTTCCTCCCCCTCTGGGGGTGGTACTAGCCGCTCCTCCCCTCTTCTGAAAGGCAGCCGCAGTTCCGCGCCCGACTCCTCCCCGTTCCCTGGGGGCGGTCATACTACCACGTTCGGCTCGCATTTCGAGTTGATGTCTCTGGCAGCAACTTCCGGTGGGCCAACCCCCCTCTGCGCCGAGACCGGAACCGCACTCTGCACTCGCTCGAATCTCAGCAATTGTGTTACAAGTGATCCCAGTCATCCCTCTAACGGCAGGTAGCCCGAAAACCTGTGATAATGTTCCAGGCTTAGGCGCGTGATCTTTCCCGGGCTCCGGAGCTAGCATCTGAGCTGCAGCACACGCCACCTCTCGTTCAGCTTTCATGGCTTTTAAGGTGTGTAATACTGTTCGCCAGAGCTCGCGGATGGCTTTTATCTCCTTTTCCTCTTTGTCCTCCCCGGTTATTGTCCTTTCCCACATAGTCTCTCCTAAGATTGCCATTCCGAGACAGAAAACAGTAGCGGGGTGTCCGCAAAGTGACCCCATCGTTGCCCCAGTTTAATCAACTTCATGAGTTGCTTTGCCGTTGTGTCTATTCCTCTCTTAGAGAGAATACCGACTAACAACGTTGCCACGGCATCCACCTCCATGCCTGCGACCACGGCCTCCACGTTAAAATTTAGCTGCGCCAGGCAGCCCCAGTGTGGCTCGAAAATCCCTGGGAGTCGGCTGTCCGTGCCTGCCCTGCGCGTTCACACCCAGGCAGGACCCTCCCAGCCGTTACTCCCACGCCCCCTCTCTAGCTGCTCACCGCAGACCGAGGGACTCCTGCAGGGAAACTGTCCATCCTCTGCTACCAAATGTTGGCGTGGGTTACGGATCCTTTGTAATGATGTGACCCCAATATGAGTATGATCGTACACCTTTATTAGTCAGCAAAACAAGGTTTATACAGCAAAACTATTACAGCATCTGAATGGTTAGAGCCCCATTCCATATATAGGCAAAACTACTGCAACTCATTGTGATTTGTGCAGAGCTGCATCTCAAAGTGAAAAAAGTACTGTGGCAGGAAAAAGCAACGTGGCAGGAAGGAAGTGACAGTGTGGCAGGAAATGGTGACATTCCCCCTGCTCCAGTGTCCCGAGCTCGTCGCTCTGCCTTCCCAGCACGGTTATGTGTCAGCCGCTCCCAAGGCTCACTTCCAGATTGGAACCTGGGATGCTCAACGCACCAAACGATGTCCCCTCTCGTTCAGCCAGAACTTCACAGGCTAGCCTGGAAAGCTGTTGCTCAGCCTCATCTGCCCATGGCACTGCTCGCACAGGCGCACAGAGACTGGGGCTGCTTGCTTGCCTTGCCACCTCAAACTTCAAACATAGCCTGGGACTCCGTGCTTTGTGCCTCTAGCAGCCCTGCACCGAAAATGCGAACGTGTTCGATATCTATTGCCAAGAACGGTTTAGCCTTGAAAGCTGTTGCTCAGCCTCGTCTGCCCATGGCACTGCTCGCACAGGTGCACAGAGACTGGAGCTGCTTGCTTGCCTTGCCACCTCAATTTTCATACGAATCCCGGGGATCCCTGCCAGGTGCCTCCAGCAGACCTGCACTGAAGATGCGAACGTCTCAGAGTTTCTCTTACCAAGAAGGGCCTAGCCTGGAAAGCTGTTGCTCAGCCTCATGTGCCCATGGCACTGCTCACACAGGCGCACAGAGACTGGGGTGCTTGCTTTCCTTGCCACCTCAAACTTCAAACATAGCCCGGGTGTCCCTTACGGGTGCCTCCAGCAGCCCTGCCCCAAATATGAGAACGTCTCCAGATAGTTCGCAACTAGAAGGGGCTAGCCTGCAAAGCGGTTGCTCTGCCTCCTCTGCCCATGGCACTGCTCGCACAGGGGCACAGAGACTGACGCTGCCTGCTTGCCTTGCCACCTCAAACTTCAAATCTAGCCTAGGGGGTGCTTGCCAAGCTCCTTCCGCACACCTGACCCGAATATGCGAACGTCTCAGGATATTTCTTACCAAGAAGGGGCTAGCCAGGAAAAATTTTGCTCATCCTCATCTGCCCATGGCACTGCTCACATAGGCACACAGAGGGACTGAGGCTTCTTGCTTGCCTTGCATCCTCAAACTTCAAATAAATCCCAGGTGTCCCTGCTGAGTGCCACCAGCAGACGTGCACCGAAAATGCGAAAGTCTCCAGATAGCTCACATCCAGAAGGGGCTAGCCTGGAAAGCTGTTTCTCAGCCTCATCTGCCCACGGCACTGCTCTCACAGATGCACAGAGACTGGAGCTGCTTGCTTGCCTTGCCACCTCAATCTTTAAATGTAGCCCAGGGATTTCTGCCGGATTCCTTTAGCAGACCTGTACTGAAAATGCGAACATCTCCAGACAGATCGCACTCTGAAGGGGCTAGTCTTGAAAGATGTGTCTCAGCCTCATCTGCCCAAGGCACTGCTCGCACAGGCGCACAGAGACTGGGGCTGCTTGCTTGCCTTGCCACCTAAATCTTCAAACATATCCTAGGGTGTCCTTGCCAAGCTCCTTCCGCAGACCTGACCCGAATATCTGAGCATCTCAGAACATCTCTTACCAAGAAAGGTTTAGCCTGGAAAGGTGTTGCTCATCCTGATCTGCCCATGGCACTGCTCACACAGATGCACAGAGCCTGGGGCTGCTTGCTTGCTTTGCCACCTCAAACTTCAAACATATCCTAGGGGGTCCTTGCCAAACTCCTTCCGCAGACCTGACCCGAATATCTGAGCGTCTCAGAACATCTCTTACCAAGAAGGGTTTAGCTTAAAAAGCTGTTGCTCAGCCTCATCTGCCCATGGCACTGCTCGCACACATGCACAGAAACTGGGACTGCTTGCTTGCCTTGCCACCTCAAACTTCAAACATAGCCCAGGGGTCCCTGCTTGGTGCCTCCAGCAGCACTGCACCAAAAATGCGAACGTCTCCAGATAGCTCGCACCCAGAGGGGGTTAGCCTGGAAAGCTGTTGCTCAGCCTCATCTGCCCATGGCACTGCTCGCACAGAGGCACAGAGACTGGGGCTGCTTGCTTGCCTTGCCACCTCAAACTTCAGACATAGCCCTGGTGTCCCTGCCGGGTTCCTCCAGTAGCCACGCACCAAAAATAGAAACGTCTCAGGATATCTCTTACCAAGAAGGGGCTAACCTGGAAAGAATTTGCTCAGCCTCATCTGCCCATGGCACTGCTCGCGCAGATGCACAGAGAGTGGGGCTGCTTGCTTGCCGTGCCACCTCAAACTTCACACTTACCTCGGGGCTCCCTGCCTGGTCCCTCCAGCAGCCCTGCATCGAGAATGCTAACGTCTAAGGATATCTCTTACCAAAAAGGGGCAGACTGTAAATCCTTTGCTCAGCCTCATCTGCCCATAGCACTGCTCTCACAGGCACACAAAGACTGGGGCTGCTTGCTTGCCTTGCCACCTCAAAGTTCAGAAGTAGCCTAGGGGGTCTTTGCCAGGCGCCTGCCACAGCCCTGTCCCGAATGTGCAAGCGTCTCAGGATATCTCTTACAAAGAAGGAGCTAGTCAGGAAAGCTGTTGCTCAGCCTCATCTGCCCATGGCACTGCTCGCACAGGCGCACACGGACTGAGAGTGCTTGCTTGCCTTGCCACCTCAAACTTCAAACGTAGCCCGGGAATCCGTGCTGGGTCCCTCCAGCATCCTTGCACGGAGAATGCGAACGTCTCAGGATATCTCTTACCAAGAAGGGTTTTGCCTGGAAAGCTGTTCTTCAGCCTCATCTGCCCATGGCACTGCTCGCACAGGTGCACAGATACTGGGGCTCCTTGCTTGCCTTGCCACCTGAAACCTTTAACGTAGCCTAGGGGGTCCTTTACGGGGGCCTCCCACAGCCCTGACATGAATATACGAACATCTTAGGATATCTTGTACCAAAAAGGGACTAACCTTGAAAGCTGTTGCTCAGCCTCATGTGCCCATGGCACTGCTCGCACAGGCGCACACAGACTGGGGCTGCTTGCTTTCCTTGCCACCTCAAACTTCAAACGTAGCCCGGGGCTCCCTGCTGGGTTTCTCCAGCACCCCTGCACAGAGAATGCGAACGTCTCAGGATATCTCATACCATGAAGCGTTTCGCCTGGAAAGCTGTTGCTGAGTCTCATCTGCATATGGAACTGCTTGCACAGACGCACAGAGACTGGGGTTGCTTGCTTGCCTTGCCACCTCAAACTTCAAACGTAGCCCAGGGGTCCCTGCCGGGTTCCTCCAGCAGCACTGCACCGAATATGCAAGTGTCTCAAGATATCTCTTACCAAGGAGGGGCTAACCTGGAAAGATTTTGCTCAGCCTCATCTTCCCATGGCACTGCTCGCACAGGCGCCCAGAGACTGGGGCTTCTTGCTTGCCTTACCACCTTAAACTTAAAACATAGCCCGGGTGTCCCAGCCGGGTGCCTCCAGCAGTCCTGCTCCGAATATGAGAACGTCTCCAGATAGCGCGCAACCAGAAGGCGGTAGCCTTGAAAGGTATTGCTCAGCCTCATCTGCCCATGGCACTGCTCGCACAGGCGCACAGAGAATGGGGCTGCTTGCTTCCCTTGCCACATCAAACTTCAAACGTAGCCTGGGACTCAGTGCTTTGTGCCTCCAGCAGCAGTGCTCCGAAAATGCGAACGTCTCCAGATAGCCCGCACCCAGAAGGGGCTAGCCTGGAAAGCTTATGCTCAGCCTCATCTGCCCATGGCACTGCTTGCACAGACGCACAGAGACTGGGGCTGCTTGCTTGCCTTGTCAACTAAAACTACAAAACGTAGCCCAGGGCTCCCTGTCGAGTCCCTCCAGCAGCCCTTACCCGAATATGCGAACGTCTCTTGATATCTCTTACCAAGAAGGGACTAGCCCGGAAAGCTGTTGCTCAGCCTCATCTGCCCATGGCACTGGTCGCACAGATGCACAGAGACTGGGGCTGCTTGCTTGCCTTGCCACCTGAACTTCAAACGTAGCCCGGGACTCCGTGCTCTGTGATTCCAGCAGCCGTGCTACGAAAATGCGAACATCTCCATAAAGCCCGCACCTAGAAGGGGCTAGCCTGGAAAGCTGTTGCTCAGCCTCATCAGCTCATGGCACTGCTTGCACAAGAGCACACAGACTGGGGCTGCTTGCTTGTCTTGCACCTTAAACGTCAAACATATCCCGGGTGTCCCTTCCTAGTGCCTCCAGCAGCCCTGCCCCAAATATGAGAACGTCTCCAGATATCTCGCAAACGGAAGGGGCTAGCCTGGAAAGCTGTTTCTCAGCCTCATCTGCCCATGGCACTGCTTGCACCGCCGCACAGAGACTGGGGCTGCTTGCTTGTCTTGCCACCTCAAACTTCAGAAGTAGCCTAGGGGGTCTTTGCCAGGCACATCCAGCAGCCCTGTCCCGAATATGAGAACGTCTCAGGATATCTCTTACCAAGAAGGGGCTAGCCTGGAAAGCTGTTGCTCAGCCTCATCTGCCCATGGCACTGCTCGCACAGGCGCTCAGAGACTGGAGATGCTTGCGTGCCTTGCCACCTCAAATTTCAAACGTAGCCCGGGAATCCGTGCTGGGTGCCTCCAGCTGCCATGCTCCAAAAATGCAAACGTCTCCAGATAGCCTGAACCCAGAAGGCGCTAGCCTGGAAAGCTGTTGCTCAGCCTCATCTGCCCATGGCACTGCTCGCACAGGTGCACAGAGACTTGGGCTTCTTGCTTGCCTTGCCAACTCAAACTTCAAACGTAGCCTCGGGGTCACTGCCGGACGCGTCCAGCAGCGCTGCACCGAATATGCGAACATCTCGTGAAAGCTCGCATCGAGAAGGGGCTAGCCTGGAACGCTGTTGCACTGCCTCTTCTGCCCATGGCACTGCTCGCACAGGCGCTCAGAGACTGGAGATGCTTGCGTGCCTTGCCACCTCAAACTTCAAACTTAGCCTAGGGGTTCTTTGCCAGGCACCTCCAGCAGCCCTGACCTGAATATGCGAACGTCTCAGAATATATCATACCAAAAATGGGCTAGCCTGGACAGCTGTTTCTCAAGCTCATCTGCCCATGGCACTGCTCGCACAAGCTTTCAGAGACTGGGGTTGCTTGCGTGCCTTGCCACCTCAAATTTCAAACATAGCCCGGGTGTCCCTTCCGGGTGCCTCCAGCAGCCCTGCACCGAGAATGCTATGGTCGGTGAAGTGGATAGAGAACTGGCTGAATGGCAGAACTCAGAGGGTTGTCATCAGCGGCGCTGAGTCTAGTTGGAGGCTGGTAACAAGTGGTGTCCCCCAGGGGTCAGTACTGGGCCCAGTCTTGTTCAACTTCTTCATCAACGACCTGGATGAAGAGTTAGAATGTACCCTCAGCAAGTTTGCTGATGACACCAAACTGGGAGGTGTGGTAGACACACCGGAAGGCTGTGCTGCCATTCAGCGTGACCTGGATAGGCTGGAAAGCTGGGCAGAGAGGAACCTGATGAGGTTCAACAAGGGCAAGTGCAGGGTCCTGCACCTGGGGAGGAACAACCTCATGCACCAGTACAGGCTTGGGGTGGACCTGCTGGAGAGCAGCTCTGCGGAGAGGGACCTGGGTGTCCTGGTGGACGACAGGTTTACCATGAGCCAGCAGTGTGCCCTGGCTGCCAAGAAAGCCAATGGGATCCTGGGGTGCATCAAGAAGAGTGTGGCCAGCAGGACGAGGGAGGTTCTACTTCCCCTCTACGCTGCCCTGGTGAGGCCTCATCTGGAGTACTGTGTCCAGTTCTGGGCTCCCCAGTTCAAGAAAGATGAAGAGCTACTGGAGAGAGTCCAGCGGAGGGCTACGAGGATGGTGAGGCGACTGGAGCATCTCCCCTACGAGGAGAGGTTGAGGGAACTGGGCTTGTTCAGCCTGAAGAAGAGAAGGCTGCGAGGGGACCTTATAAATGCCTACAAATATCTGAAGGGTGGGTGTCAGGAGGATGGGGCCAAGCTCTTTTCAGTGGTGCCCAGTGACAGGACAAGGGGCAATGGGCACAAACTGAGGCACAGGAAGTTCCGTCTGAACATGAGGAAGAACTTCTTCCCTCTGAGGGTGACGGAGCACTGGAACAGGCTGCCCGGGGAGGTTGTGGAGTCTCCTTCTCTGGAGATATTCAAGACCCGCCTGGACAAGGTCCTGTGCAGCCTGCTGTAGGTGACCCTGCTTCGGCGGGGGGGTTGGACTAGATGACCCACAGAGGTCCCTTCCAACCCCTACTATTCTGTGATTCTGTGATTCTGTCTAAGGATATCTCTTACCAAGAAGGGTGTAGCCTGGAAAGCTGTTGCTCAGCCTCATCTGCCCATGGCACTGCTCGCACAGGCGCCCAGATACTGGGGCTGCTTGCTTGCCTTGCCACCTCAAACTTCAAACGTAGCCCAGGGGTCCCTGCCGGGTTCCTCCAGCAGCACTGCACCGAATATGCAAGTGTCTCAAGATATCTCTTACCAAGGAGGGGCTAACCTGGAAAGATTTTGCTCAGCCTCATCTTCCCATGGCACTGCTCGCACAGATGCACAGAGACTGGGGCTTCTTGCTTGCCTTGCCACCTCAAACTTCAGAAGTAGCCTAGGGGGTCTTTGCCAGGCACATCCAGCAGCCCTGTCCCGAATATGAGAACGTCTCAGGATATCTCTTACCAAGAAGGGGCTAGCCTGGAAAGCTGTTGCTCAGCCTCATCTGCCCATGGCACTGCTCGCACAGGCGCTCAGAGACTGGAGATGCTTGCGTGCCTTGCCACCTCAAATTTCAAACGTAGCCCGGGAATCCGTGCTGGGTGCCTCCAGCTGCCATGCTCCAAAAATGCAAACGTCTCCAGATAGCCTGAACCCAGAAGGCGCTAGCCTGGAAAGCTGTTGCTCAGCCTCATCTGCCCATGGCACTGCTCGCACAGGTGCACAGAGACTTGGGCTTCTTGCTTGCCTTGCCAACTCAAACTTCAAACGTAGCCTCGGGGTCACTGCCGGACGCGTCCAGCAGCGCTGCACCGAATATGCGAACATCTCGTGAAAGCTCGCATCGAGAAGGGGCTAGCCTGGAACGCTGTTGCACTGCCTCTTCTGCCCATGGCACTGCTCGCACAGGCGCTCAGAGACTGGAGATGCTTGCTTGCCTTGCCACCTCAAACTTCAAACTTAGCCTAGGGGTTCTTTGCCAGGCACCTCCAGCAGCCCTGACCTGAATATGCGAACGTCTCAGAATATATCATACCAAAAATGGGCTAGCCTGGACAGCTGTTTCTCAAGCTCATCTGCCCATGGCACTGCTCGCACAAGCTTTCAGAGACTGGGGTTGCTTGCGTGCCTTGCCACCTCAAATTTCAAACATAGCCCGGGTGTCCCTTCCGGGTGCCTCCAGCAGCCCTGCACCGAGAATGCTATGGTCGGTGAAGTGGATAGAGAACTGGCTGAATGGCAGAACTCAGAGGGTTGTCATCAGCGGCGCTGAGTCTAGTTGGAGGCTGGTAACAAGTGGTGTCCCCCAGGGGTCAGTACTGGGCCCAGTCTTGTTCAACTTCTTCATCAACGACCTGGATGAAGAGTTAGAATGTACCCTCAGCAAGTTTGCTGATGACACCAAACTGGGAGGTGTGGTAGACACACCGGAAGGCTGTGCTGCCATTCAGCGTGACCTGGATAGGCTGGAAAGCTGGGCAGAGAGGAACCTGATGAGGTTCAACAAGGGCAAGTGCAGGGTCCTGCACCTGGGGAGGAACAACCTCATGCACCAGTACAGGCTTGGGGTGGACCTGCTGGAGAGCAGCTCTGCGGAGAGGGACCTGGGTGTCCTGGTGGACGACAGGTTTACCATGAGCCAGCAGTGTGCCCTGGCTGCCAAGAAAGCCAATGGGATCCTGGGGTGCATCAAGAAGAGTGTGGCCAGCAGGACGAGGGAGGTTCTACTTCCCCTCTACGCTGCCCTGGTGAGGCCTCATCTGGAGTACTGTGTCCAGTTCTGGGCTCCCCAGTTCAAGAAAGATGAAGAGCTACTGGAGAGAGTCCAGCGGAGGGCTACGAGGATGGTGAGGCGACTGGAGCATCTCCCCTACGAGGAGAGGTTGAGGGAACTGGGCTTGTTCAGCCTGAAGAAGAGAAGGCTGCGAGGGGACCTTATAAATGCCTACAAATATCTGAAGGGTGGGTGTCAGGAGGATGGGGCCAAGCTCTTTTCAGTGGTGCCCAGTGACAGGACAAGGGGCAATGGGCACAAACTGAGGCACAGGAAGTTCCGTCTGAACATGAGGAAGAACTTCTTCCCTCTGAGGGTGACGGAGCACTGGAACAGGCTGCCCGGGGAGGTTGTGGAGTCTCCTTCTCTGGAGATATTCAAGACCCGCCTGGACAAGGTCCTGTGCAGCCTGCTGTAGGTGACCCTGCTTCGGCGGGGGGGTTGGACTAGATGACCCACAGAGGTCCCTTCCAACCCCTACTATTCTGTGATTCTGTGATTCTGTCTAAGGATATCTCTTACCAAGAAGGGTGTAGCCTGGAAAGCTGTTGCTCAGCCTCATCTGCCCATGGCACTGCTCGCACAGGCGCCCAGATACTGGGGCTGCTTGCTTGCCTTGCCACCTCAAACTTCAAACGTAGCCCAGGGGTCCCTGCCGGGTTCCTCCAGCAGCACTGCACCGAATATGCAAGTGTCTCAAGATATCTCTTACCAAGGAGGGGCTAACCTGGAAAGATTTTGCTCAGCCTCATCTTCCCATGGCACTGCTCGCACAGATGCACAGAGACTGGGGCTTCTTGCTTGCCTTACCACCTTAAACTTAAAACATAGCCCGGGTGTCCCAGCCGGGTGCCTCCAGCAGTCCTGCTCCGAATATGAGAACGTCTCCAGATAGCGCGCAACCAGAAGGCGGTAGCCTTGAAAGGTATTGCTCAGCCTCATCTGCCCATGGCACTGCTCGCACAGGCGCACAGAGAATGGGGCTGCTTGCTTCCCTTCCAAATCAAACTTCAAACGTAGCCTGGGACTCAGTGCTTTGTGCCTCCAGCAGCAGTGCTCCGAAAATGCGAACGTCTCCAGATAGCCCGCACCCAGAAGGGGCTAGCCTGGAAAGCTTTTGCTCAGCCTCATCTGCCCATGGCACTGCTTGCACAGACGCACAGAGACTGGGGCTGCTTGCTTGCCTTGTCAACTAAAACTACAAAACGTAGCCCAGGGCTCCCTGTCGAGTCCCTCCAGCAGCCCTTACCCGAATATGCGAACGTCTCTTGATATCTCTTACCAAGAAGGGACTAGCCCGGAAAGCTGTTGCTCAGCCTCATCTGCCCATGGCACTGGTCGCACAGATGCACAGAGACTGGGGCTGCTTGCTTGCCTTGCCACCTGAACTTCAAACGTAGCCCGGGACTCCGTGCTCTGTGATTCCAGCAGCCGTGCTACGAAAATGCGAACATCTCCATAAAGCCCGCACCTAGAAGGGGCTAGCCTGGAAAGCTGTTGCTCAGCCTCATCAGCTCATGGCACTGCTTGCACAAGAGCACACAGACTGGGGCTGCTTGCTTGTCTTGCACCTTAAACGTCAAACATATCCCGGGTGTCCCTTCCTAGTGCCTCCAGCAGCCCTGCCCCAAATATGAGAACGTCTCCAGATATCTCGCAAACGGAAGGGGCTAGCCTGGAAAGCTGTTTCTCAGCCTCATCTGCCCATGGCACTGCTTGCACCGCCGCACAGAGACTGGGGCTGCTTGCTTGTCTTGCCACCTCAAACTTCAGAAGTAGCCTAGGGGGTCTTTGCCAGGCACATCCAGCAGCCCTGTCCCGAATATGAGAACGTCTCAGGATATCTCTTACCAAGAAGGGGCTAGCCTGGAAAGCTGTTGCTCAGCCTCATCTGCCCATGGCACTGCTCGCACAGGCGCTCAGAGACTGGAGATGCTTGCGTGCCTTGCCACCTCAAATTTCAAACGTAGCCCGGGAATCCGTGCTGGGTGCCTCCAGCTGCCATGCTCCAAAAATGCAAACGTCTCCAGATAGCCTGAACCCAGAAGGCGCTAGCCTGGAAAGCTGTTGCTCAGCCTCATCTGCCCATGGCACTGCTCGCACAGGTGCACAGAGACTTGGGCTTCTTGCTTGCCTTGCCAACTCAAACTTCAAACGTAGCCTCGGGGTCACTGCCGGACGCGTCCAGCAGCGCTGCACCGAATATGCGAACATCTCGTGAAAGCTCGCATCGAGAAGGGGCTAGCCTGGAACGCTGTTGCACTGCCTCTTCTGCCCATGGCACTGCTCGCACAGGCGCTCAGAGACTGGAGATGCTTGCGTGCCTTGCCACCTCAAACTTCAAACTTAGCCTAGGGGTTCTTTGCCAGGCACCTCCAGCAGCCCTGACCTGAATATGCGAACGTCTCAGAATATATCATACCAAAAATGGGCTAGCCTGGACAGCTGTTTCTCAAGCTCATCTGCCCATGGCACTGCTCGCACAAGCTTTCAGAGACTGGGGTTGCTTGCGTGCCTTGCCACCTCAAATTTCAAACATAGCCCGGGTGTCCCTTCCGGGTGCCTCCAGCAGCCCTGCACCGAGAATGCTATGGTCGGTGAAGTGGATAGAGAACTGGCTGAATGGCAGAACTCAGAGGGTTGTCATCAGCGGCGCTGAGTCTAGTTGGAGGCTGGTAACAAGTGGTGTCCCCCAGGGGTCAGTACTGGGCCCAGTCTTGTTCAACTTCTTCATCAACGACCTGGATGAAGAGTTAGAATGTACCCTCAGCAAGTTTGCTGATGACACCAAACTGGGAGGTGTGGTAGACACACCGGAAGGCTGTGCTGCCATTCAGCGTGACCTGGATAGGCTGGAAAGCTGGGCAGAGAGGAACCTGATGAGGTTCAACAAGGGCAAGTGCAGGGTCCTGCACCTGGGGAGGAACAACCTCATGCACCAGTACAGGCTTGGGGTGGACCTGCTGGAGAGCAGCTCTGCGGAGAGGGACCTGGGTGTCCTGGTGGACGACAGGTTTACCATGAGCCAGCAGTGTGCCCTGGCTGCCAAGAAAGCCAATGGGATCCTGGGGTGCATCAAGAAGAGTGTGGCCAGCAGGACGAGGGAGGTTCTACTTCCCCTCTACGCTGCCCTGGTGAGGCCTCATCTGGAGTACTGTGTCCAGTTCTGGGCTCCCCAGTTCAAGAAAGATGAAGAGCTACTGGAGAGAGTCCAGCGGAGGGCTACGAGGATGGTGAGGCGACTGGAGCATCTCCCCTACGAGGAGAGGTTGAGGGAACTGGGCTTGTTCAGCCTGAAGAAGAGAAGGCTGCGAGGGGACCTTATAAATGCCTACAAATATCTGAAGGGTGGGTGTCAGGAGGATGGGGCCAAGCTCTTTTCAGTGGTGCCCAGTGACAGGACAAGGGGCAATGGGCACAAACTGAGGCACAGGAAGTTCCGTCTGAACATGAGGAAGAACTTCTTCCCTCTGAGGGTGACGGAGCACTGGAACAGGCTGCCCGGGGAGGTTGTGGAGTCTCCTTCTCTGGAGATATTCAAGACCCGCCTGGACAAGGTCCTGTGCAGCCTGCTGTAGGTGACCCTGCTTCGGCGGGGGGGTTGGACTAGATGACCCACAGAGGTCCCTTCCAACCCCTACTATTCTGTGATTCTGTGATTCTTTGAAAAAGCGAACACGTCGGGATATCTGTTGCCGTAAGGGTTTAGTTTGGAAAGCTGTTGTTCAGCCTAATCTGGTCATGGCACTGATTGAACAGGTGCACAGAGACTGGGGGTACTTCCTTACCCTGCCACCTCAATTGTAAAACGAATCCCGGGGATCCCTGCTGGGTGCCTCCAGCAGACGTGCACTGAAGATGCGAACGTCTCAGAATTTCTCTTACCAAGAAAGGTTTAGCCTGGAAAGCTAGTGCTCAGACTTGTCTGCTCATGGCACTGCTTGCACAGATGCACAGAGACTGGGGCTGCTTGCTTGCCTTGCCACCTCAATCTTCAAACGCAGCCCGGGGATCCCTGTCGGGTTCCCCCAGCAGACCTACACTGAAAATGCGAACATCGCCAGATAGATCTCACCCAGAAGGGACTAGCCTTGGAATCTGTTTCTAAGCCTTATCTGCCCATGGCACTGCTCTCACAGATGCACAGAGACTGGGGCTGCTTGCTTCCGATGCCACCTTAAATATCAAACGTAGCCTAGGGGGTCTTTGCCAGGCGCCTGCCACAGCCCTGACCTGAATACGCAAACGTCTCAGGATATCACTTACCAAGTATTGGCTAGCCTGGAAAGATGTTGCTCGCCCTCATCTGCCCATGGCACTGCTCGCACAGCCACACAGAGGCTGGGGCTGCTTGCTTGCCTTGCCACCTCAAACTTCAAATGAATCCTAGGGGGTCCTTGCCGTGCCCTTTCCATAGCCCAGACCTCAATATGCGAACGTCTCAGGATATCTCTTAGAAAGAAGGGGCTAGCCTGGAAAGGTGTTGCTAAGCCTCATGTGCCCATGGCACTGCTCGCACAAGCGCACAGAGACCCGGTATGCTTGCTTGCCTTCCTACCTCAAACCTCAAACATAGGCCGGGTGTCCATTCCGGGTGCCTCCAGCAGCCCTGCCCCAAATATGAGAACGTCTCCAGATAGCTCGCAAACAGAAGGGGCTAGCCTGCAAAGCAGTTGCTTAGCCTCCTCTGCCCATGGCACTGTTCGCACAGGCGCAGAGAGACTGGGGGTGCTTGCTTTCCTTGCCAACTCAAACTTCAAACGTAGCCCTGGTGTCCCTGCCGGGTACCTCAAGCAGCCGTGCACCAAAGGTGCAAACGTCTACAGATAACTCACACCCAGAAAGGGCTAGCCTGGAAAGCTGTTGCTCAGCCTCATCTGCCCATGGCACTGTTCGCACAGATGCTCAGAGACTAGGGCTGCTTGCTTGCCTTGCCACCTCAAACTGCAAACGTACCCTAGGGGGTCCTTGCCGTGACTCTCCAACAGCCCTGACCCGAATATGCGAACGTCTCAGGATATCTCTTACCAAGAAGGGGCTAGCCTTGAAAGCTGTTGCTCATCCTCATCTGCCCATGGCACTGCTCATACAGGCGCACAGAGAAACTGAGGATTCTTGTTTGTCTTGCATCCTCGAACTTCAAACAAATCCTGGGCGTCTCTGTTGGGTGCGTCCAGCAGACCTGCACCGAAAATGCGAAAGTCTCCAGATAGCACGCACCCAGAAGGGGCGAGCCTTGAAAACTGTTTCTCAGCCTCTTCTGCCCATGGCACTGCTCGCACAGGCGCACAGAGACTGGGGCTGCTTGCTTGCCTTGACACCTCAAACTTCAAACGTAGCCTAGGGGGTCCTTGCCAAGCTCCTTCCGCAGACCTGACCCAAATATGAGAACGTCTCAGGATATCACTTACCAAGAAGGTTTTAGCCTGGAAAGCTGTTGCTCAGCCTCATCTGTCCATGGCACTGCTCGTACAGATGCACAGAGACTGGGGTTGCTTGCTTGCCTTGCCACCTCAAACTTCAAACATAGCCCAGGGGTCCCTGCTGGGTGCCTCCTGCAGAAATGCACCGACAATGCGTATGTGTCGGGATATCTATTGCGAAGTAGGGTTTAGCCTGGAAAGCTGTTGCTCAGCCTCATCTGCCCATGGCACTGCTCGCACAGGCGCACAGAGACGGGGTCTGCTTTCTTGCCTTGCCAACTCAAACTTCAAACGTAGCCTAGTGGTCCCTGCGGGATGCGTCCAATAGCCCTGCACCGAATATGCGAACATCTTTAGAAAGGTCGCATCCAGAATGGGCTAGTCTGAAAAGCTGTTGCTCTGCCTCATCTGCCCATGGCACTGCTTGCACACATGCACAGGGACTGGGGCTGCTTGCTTGCCTTTCCACCTCAAACATAAAACGTAGCCTATAGGTTATTTGCCAGGCACCTCCAGCAGCCCTAACCTGAATATGCGAACGTCTCAAAATATCTCATACCATAAAGGGGCTAGCCTGGAAAGCTGTTGCTCATCCTCATCTGCCCATGGCACTGTTCGCACAGGCGCAGAGAGACTGGGGCTGCTTGCTTGCCTTGCCACCTCAAACTTCAAACAAATCCCGGGCGTCCCTGCCGGGTGCCTCCAGGAGGCCTGCACCGAAAATGCGAAAGTCTCCAGATAGATCGCACACAGAAGGGACTAGCCTTGAAAACTGTTGCTCAGCCTCATCTGCCCATGGCACTGCTCGCACAGCCACACAGATATTGGGGATGCTTGCTTGCCTTGTTACCTCATATTTCAAACGTAGCCAGGGGATCGGCCGAGTGCCTCCATCAGACCTGCGCTGAAGATGCGAACATCTCCAGATAGATCGCACCCAGAAGGGACTAGCCTTGAAAGCTGTTGCTCGGCCTCATCTGCCCATGGCACTGCTCGCACAGGTGCTTAGAGACTGGGGCTGCTTTCTTGCCTTGCCACCTCAAACTTCAAACATAGCCTAGGGGGTCTTTGCCAGGCACCTCCAGCAGCCCTGTCCTGAATGTGCGAGCGTCTCAGGATATCTCTTACCAAGAAAGGGCTAGCCTGGAAAGCTGTTGCTCACCCTCATCTGCCCATGACACTGCTCGCACAGGCGCACAGGGACTGGGGATGCTTGCTTGCCCGGCCACGTAAAACTTCAAACTGAGCCTAGGGGGTCTTTGCATTGCGCCTTCCACAGCCCTGATCTGAATATGCGAACGTCTAAGGATATCAGTTACCAAGGAGGGGCTAGCCTGGAAAGCTGTTGCTCACCCTCATATGCCCATGGCACTGCTCGCACATGCGCCCAGAGACTGGGGCTGCTGGCTTGTCTTGCCACCTCAAACTTCAAACATATCCCGGGACTCCTTGCTTTGTGCCTCCAGGAGCCGTGCTCCGAAAATGCAAACGTCTCCAGATAGCTAACACCCAGAAGGGGCTAGCCTGGAAAGCTTTTGCTCAGCCTAATCTACCCATGGCACTGCTTGCACAGAGGCACAGAGACTGGGGCTGCTTGCGTGCCTTGCCACCTCAAACTTCAAACAAATCCCGGACGTCCCTTCCGGGTGCCTCCAGCAGTCCTGCACCGAAAATGCGAAAGTCTCCAGATAGATCGCACCCAGAAGGGACTAGCCTTGAAAGCTGTTGCTCAGCCTCATCTGCCCATGGCACTGCTTGCACAGGCGCTCAGAGAGTGGAGTTGCTTGCTTGCCTTGCCACCTCAAATTTCAAACGTAGCCCGGGAATCGGTGCTGGGTGCCTCCAGCTGCCTTGCTCCAAAAATGCAAACGTCTCCAGATAGCCCGAACCCAGCAGGGGCTAGCCTGGAATGCTTTTGCTCAGCCTCATCTGCCCATGGCACTGCTCGCACAGATGCACAGTGACTGGGGCTGCTTGCTTGCCTTGCCAACTGAAACTTCAAACGTAGCCTAGGGGTCCCTGCCGGGTGCGTCCAGCAGCCGTGCTCCAAAAATGCGAACGTCTCGAGAAAGGTCGCATCCAGAATGGGATAGTTTGGAAAGCTGTTGCTCTGCATCATCTGCCCATGGCACTGCTTGCACACATGCACAGAGACTGGGGCTGCTTGCTTCCCTTGCCACCTCAAACTTAAACGTAGCCTAGGGGGTCTTTGCCAGGCACCTCCAGCAGCCCTGTCCCGAATGTGCGAACGTCTCAGGATATCTCTTACCAAGAAAGGGCTAGCCTGGAAAGCTGTTGCTCAGCCTCATCTGCCCATAGCACTGCTCGCACAGGCGCACAGGGACTGGGGATGCTTGCTTGCCCGGCCACGTCAAACTTCAAACGGAGCCTAGGGGGTCTTTGCATTGCGCCTTCCACAGCCCTGATCTGAATATGCGAACGTCTAAGGATATCAGTTACCAAGGAAGGGCTAGCCTGGAAAGTTGTTGCTGAGCCTCATCTGCCCATGGCAGTGCTCGCACAGGTGCTTAGAGACTGGGGCTGCTTGCTTGGCTTGCCACCTCAAACTTCAAACGTAGCCTAGGGTGTCTTTGCCAGGCACCTCCAGCAGCCCTGTCCCGAATGTGCAAGCGTCTCAAGATATCTCTTACCAAGAAAGGCCTAGTCAGGAAAGCTGTTGGTCAGCCTCATCTGCCCATGGCACTGCTCGCACAGGCGCACAGGGACTGGGGATGCTTGCTTGCCCGGCCACGTCAAACTTCAAACAAAGCCTAGGGGGTCTTAGCATTGCGCCTTCCACAGCCCTGATCTGAATATGCGAACGTCTAAGGATATCAGTTACCAAGGAGGGGCTAGCCTGGAAAGTTGTTGCTCAGCCTCATCTGCCCATGGCACTGCTCGCACATGCGCCCAGAGACTGGGGCTGCTGGCTTGCCTTGCCACCTCAAACTTCAAACATATCCCAGGACTGCTTGCTTTGTGCCTCCAGGAGCCGTGCTCCGAAAATGCAAACGTCTCCAGATAGCCAGCACCCAGAAGGGACTAGCCTTGAAAGCTGTTGCTCAGTTCATCTTCCCATGGCACTGCTTGCACAGGTGCTCAGAGACTGGGGCTGCTTTCTTGCCTTGCCACCTCAAACTTCAAATATATCCCGGGACTCTGTGCTTTGTGCTTCCAGCAGATGTGCTCCGAAAATGAAAACGTCTGCAGATAGCCAGCACCCAGCAGGGGCTAGCCTGGAAAGCTCTTGCTCAGCCTCATCTGCCCATGGCACTACTCGCACAGGCGCACAGAGACTGGGGCTGCTTGCTTGCTTTGCCACCTCAAACTACAAACGTACCCCTGGGGTCCCTGCCGGGTACCTCCAGTAGCCCTGCACCGAAAAAGGGAACATCTCAGGATATCTCGTACCAAAAACGGGCTAGCCTGGAAAGCTCTTGCTCAGCCTCAGCAGCCCATGGCACTGCTCGCACAGGTGCACCCAGAGTGGGGCTGCTTGCTTGCCTTGCCACCTCAAACTTCAAACGTATCCCGGGCATCCCTGCTGGGTGCCACCAGCAGACCTGCACTGAAGATGCGAACGTCTCAGGATATCTCTTACCAAGTATTGGCTAACCTGGAACGGTGTTCTTCAGCTTCATCTGCCCATGGCACTGCTCGCACAGGCGCACAGAGACTGGGGCTGCTTGCTTGCCTTGACTCCTCAAACTTCAGAAGTAGCATAGGGGGTCTTTGCCGG
The DNA here is from genome assembly GCF_030867145.1 of Opisthocomus hoazin. Lineage (NCBI taxonomy): Eukaryota > Metazoa > Chordata > Aves > Opisthocomiformes > Opisthocomidae > Opisthocomus > Opisthocomus hoazin. The sequence continues at coordinate 16,424,509 of NC_134453.1, forward strand.
CGTCATCCCGCAGCCCTGACCTGAATATGCGAGCGTCTCCAGATAGCCCGAACCCAGAAGGGGCTAGCCTGGAAAGCTGTTGCTCAGCCTCATCTGCCCATGGCACTGCTCGCACAGGCGCACAGACACTGGGGCTGATTGCTTGCATTGCCACCTCAAACTTCAAATGTAGCCCGGGACTCCGTGCTTTGTGACTCCAGCAGCCGTGCTCAAAAAATGCGAATGTCTCCAGGTAGCCCGAACCCAGAAGGGACTAGCCTTGAAAGCTGTTTCTCAGCCTCATCTGCCCATGGCACTGCTCACACAGGTGCACAGAGACTGGGGCTGCTTGCTTGCATTGCCACCTTAAACTTCAAACATAGACCATGGGTCCCTGCTGGGTGCCTCTAGCAGCATAGCACAGAAAATGCAAAACTCTCCAGATAGCTCGCTCCCAGAAGGGGCTAGCCTGGAAAGCTGTTGCTCAGCCTCATCTGCCCGTGGCACTGCTCGCACAGGCGCACAGACACTGGGGCTGCTAGCTTGCCTTGCCGCCTCAAACTTCAAACGTATCCTAGGGGTTCCTTGACGGCGGCCTCCCGCCGCCCTGACCCGAATATGCGAACGTCTCAGGATATCTCTTACCAAGAAGGGGCTAGCCTGGAAAGCTGTTGCTCAGCCTCATCTGCCCATGGCACTGCTCGTACAGGTGCACACAGACTGGGGCTGCTTGATTGCCTTGGCAACTCAAACTTCTAACGTAGCCTAGGGGGTCTTTGCCAGGCCCCCAGTGCACACTTGTCTCGAATATGTGAGCATCTCAGTATATCTCTTACCAAGAAGGGGAAAGCCTGGAAAGCTGTTGCTCAGCCTCATCTGCCCATGGCACTGCTCACACAGGCGCACAGAGACTGGGGCTGCTTGCTTGCCTTGCCGCCTCAATTTTTAAATGTAGCCTGGGGATCCCTGACGGGTGCCTTCAGCCGACCTGCACTGAAAATGAGAAACTCTCCAGACAGCTCGCACCCAGAAGGGGCTAGCCTGGAAAGCTGTTGCTCAGCCTCATGTACCCGTGGCACTGCTCGCACAGGCGCACAGACACTGGGGCTGCTTGCTTGCCTAGCCATCTCAAATTTCAAACGTAGCCCTTGCGTCTCTGCCGGGTGCCTCTAGCAGCCCTGCACCGAAGGTGCAAACGTCCCTAGATAGCTCAAACCCAGAAGGGGCCATCCTGGAAAGCTGTTGCTCATCCTTATCTGCCCATGGCACTGCTTGCACAGATGTACAGAGACTGGGGCTGCTTACTTGCCTTGCCACCTCAAACTTGAAACATAGCACAGGGGTTCTTGCTGGGTGCCTCTAGCAGCACTGCACCGAAAATGCGAACGTCTCCAGATAGCTCGCAACCAGAAGGGTCTAGGCTGGAAAGCATTTGCTAAGCCTCATCTGCCCATGGCACTGCTCGCACAGATGCACAGACACTTTGGCTGATTGCTTGCATTGCCACCTCAAACGTCACACGTAGCCTGGGACTCCATGCTTTGTAACTTCAGCAGCCGTGCACCAAAAATGCGAACGTCTCCAGGTAGAACACACCAAGAAGGGACTAGCCTTGAAAGCTGTTGCTCAGCCTCATGTACCCGTGGCACTGCTCGCACAGGCGCACAGACACTGGGGCTGCTAGCTTGCCTTGCTACCTCAAACTTCAAACATATCCTAGGGGGTCCTTGGCGGCGGCCTCCCACAGCCCTGACCCTAATATGCGAACGTCTCAGGATATCTCTTACCAAGAAGGGGCTAGCCTGGAAGCCTGTTGCTCAGCCTCATCTGCCCATGGCACTGCTCGCACAGATGCACACAGAGTGGGGCTTCTTGCTTGCCTTGCTACCTCAAACTTCAAACATAGCCTAAAGGGTCTTTGCTGGGCACCTGCCGCACCCCTGTCCCGAATATGCGAGCCTCTCAGGATATCTCTTACCAAGATAGGGATAGCCTTGAAAGCTGTTGCTCAGCCTCATCTGGTCATGGCACTGCTTGCACAGGTGCACAGAGAATGGGGCTGCTTGCTTGCCTTGCCACCTCAATCTTCAAGCGTATCCCGGGCATCCCTGCCGGGTGCCTCCAGCAGACCTGCACTGAAGATGCGAGCATCTAAGGATATCTCTTACCATGTATTGGCTAGCCTGGAAAGCTGTTGCTCAGCCTCATCTGCCCATGGCACTGCTCGCACAGGCGCACAGAGACTGGGGCTGCTTGCTTGCCTTGCCACCTCAGACTTCAAACGGAGCCCGGGTCTCTGTGCTTTGTGCCTCAAGCAGCTGTGCTCCGAAAATGCGAACGTCTCCAGATAGCCCACAGCCAGAAGGGGCTAGACTGGAAAGCTGTTGCTCAGCCTCATCTGCCCATGCACTGCTCGCACAGGTGCACACAGACTGGGGCTGCTTGCTTGCCTTGCCGCCTCAATTTTTAAATGTAGCCTGGAGATCCCTGCCGGGTGCCTCCAGGAGACCTGCACTGAAAATGAGAAACTCTGCAGACAGCTAGCACCCAGAAGGGGCTAGCCTGGAAAGCTGTTGCTCAGCCTCATGTACCCGTGGCACTGCTCGCACAGGCGCACAGACACTGGGGCTGCTTGCTTGCCTAGCCATCTCAAACTTCAAACGCAGCCTAGGGGGTCCTTGGCGGGGGCCTCCCGCAGCCCTGACCTGAATATGCGAACGCCTCAGGATATAACTTAACAAGTATTGACTAGCCTGAAATCTGTTGCTCAGCCTCATCTGCCCATGGCAGTGCTTGCACAGGCGCACAGACACTGGGGCTGCTTCTTGTCTTTCCAAGTCAAACTTCAAACGTAGCCCGGGTGTCCCTGCCGGGTGCCTCTAACAGCCCTACACCGAAGGTGCAAACGTCTCCAGATAGCTCGCACCCAGAAGGGGCTAGCATGGAAAGCTATTGTTCAGCCTCATCTGCCCATGGCACTGCTTGCACAGACGCACAGAGACTGGGGCTGCTTGCTTGCCTTGGCACCTCAAACTTCAAACATATCCCAGGGGACCCTTGCCAGGGGCCTTCCGCAGCCCTGACCCGAATATGCGAGAGTCTCAGGATATCTTTTTCCAAGACGGGGCTAGCCTGGAAAGCTGTTGCTCAGCCTCATCTGCTCATGGTATTGCTCGCATAGGCGCACAGAGACTGGGGCTGCTTGCTTCCCTTGCCACCTTAAACTTCAAACATAGCCCGGGTGTCCCAGCCTGGCGCCTCCAGCAGCCCTGCTCGAATATGAGTATATCTCCAGATAGCTCGCAACCCGAAGGGGCTAGCCTTGTAAGGCGTTGCTCAGCCTCATCCACCTATGGCACTGCTCGCACAGATGCACAGAGACTGGGGCTTCTTGCTTGCCTTGCCACCTTAAACTTCAAACATAGCCCGGTTGTCCCAGCTCGGTGCCTCCAGCAGCCCTGCACCGAAAATGTGAATGGCTCCAGATATCTCGAACCCAGAAAAGGCTAGCCTTGAATGGTGTTGCTCAGCCTCATCTGCTCATGGCACTGGTTGCACAAGTGCTCAGAGACTGGGGCTTCTTGCTTGCATTGCTACCTCAAACTTCAAACGTAGCCCGGAGCTCCCTGCTGGGTCCCTCCAGCACGTTTGCACGGAGAATGCGAATGTCTCCACATAGCTCGAACCCAAAAGGGTCAAGCCTGGAAAGCTGTTGCTCAGCCTTTTCAGCTCATGGCACTGATTGCACAAGTGCTCAGAGACTTGGGCTGCTTGCTTGCCTTGCCACCTCAAACCTCAAACGTAGCCTAGGGGGTCCTTGGCGGGGGCCTCCCACAGCCCTGACCCGAATATACGATCGTCTCAGGATACCTCTTACCAAAAAGGGGCTAGCCTGGATAGCTGTTTCTCAGCCTCATCTGCCTATGGCACTGCTCGCACAGGTGCACAGAGACTGGGGCTGCTTGCTTGCCTTGCCACCTCAAACTTCAAACGTACCTCGGGGCTCTCTGCCCAGTCCTTACAGCACCCCTGCTCAGAAAATATGAACGTCTCGGGTTATCTATTACCAAGAAGGGGTTAGCCTGCAAAGCTGTTTCACAGCCTCATCTGCCCATGGCACTGCTCACACAGGCGCACAGAGTCTGTGGCTGCTTTCTTGCGTTGCCACCTCAAACCTCAAACGTAACCAGGGGGTCCCTGCCGGATGCCTCCATCAGCCCTGACCCGAATATGTGAACATCTCCACATAGCTCGCACCCAGAAGGGTTTAGCCTGGAAAGCTTTTGCTCAGCATCATCTGCCCATGGCACTGCTCGCACAGGCGCACAGAGACTGGGGCTTCTTGCTTGCCTTGTCACCTCAAACTTCAAACGGAGCCTAGGGGGTCTTTGCATTGCGCCTTCCACAGCCCTGATCTGAATATGCGAACGTCTAAGGATATCAGTTACCAAGGAGGGGCTAGTCTGGAAAGCTGTTACTCACCCTCATCTGCCCATGGCACTGCTCGCACATGCGCCCAGAGACTGGGGCTGCTGGCTTGTCTTGCCACCTCAAACTTCAAACGTATCCCGGGACTCCTTGCTTTGTGCCTCCAGGAGCCGTGCTCCGAAAATGCAAACGTCTCCAGATAGCTAGCACCCAGAATGGGCCAGCATGGAAAGCTTTTGCTCAGCCTAATCTACCCATGGCACTGCTTGCACAGAGGCACAGAGACTGGGGCTGCCTGCGTGCCTTTCCACCTCAAACTTCAAACAAATCCCGGACGTCCCTTCCGGGTGCCTCCAGCAGTCCTGCACCGAAAATGCGAAAGTCTCCAGACAGATCGCACCCAGAAGGGACTAGCCTTGAAAGCTGTTGCTCAGCTCATCTGCCCATGGCACTGCTTGCACAGGCGCTCAGAGAGTGGAGTTGCTTGCTTGCCTTGCCACCTCAAATTTCAAACGTAGCCCGGGAATCGGTGCTGGGTGCCTCCAGCTGCCTTGCTCCAAAAATGCAAACGTCTACAGATAGCCCGAACCAAGCAGGGGCTAGCCTGGAAAGCTCTTGCTCAGCCTCATCTGCCCATGGCACTGCTTGCACAGGCACTCAGAGACTGGGGCTGCTTGCTTGCCTTGCCACCTCAAATTTCAAACGTAGCCCGGGAATCGGTGCTGGGTGCCTCCAGCTGCCTTGCTCCAAAAATGCAAACGTCTCCAGATAGCCCGAACCCAGCAGGGGCTAGCCTGGAATGCTTTTGCTCAGCCTCATCTGCCCATGGCACTGCTCGCACAGGCGCACAGTGACTGGGGCTGCTTGCTTGCCTTGCCAACTCAAACTTCAAACGTAGCCTAGGGGTCCCTGCAGGGTGCGTCCAGCAGCCGTGCTCCAAAAATGCGAACGTCTCGAGAAAGGTCGCATCCAGAATGGGATAGTTTGCAAAGCTGTTGCTCTGCATCATCTGCCCATGGCACTGCTTGCACACATGCACAGAGACTGGGGCTGCTTGCTTCCCTTGCCACCTCAAACTTAAACGTAGCCTAGGGGGTCTTTGCCAGGCACCTCCAGCAGCCCTGTCCTGAATGTGCGAACGTCTCAGGATATCTCTTACCAAGAAAGGGCTAGCCTGGAAAGCTGTTGCTCAGCCTCATCTGCCCATGGCACTGCTCGCACAGGCGCACAGGGACTGGGGATGCTTGCTTGCCCGGCCACGTCAAACTTCAAACTGAGCCTAGGGGGTCTTTGCATTGCGTCTTCCACAGCCCTGATCTGAATATGCGAACGTCTAAGGATATCAGTTACCAAGGAGGGGCTAGCCTGGAAAGTTGTTGCTCAGCCTCATCTGCCCATGGCAGTGCTCGCACAGGCGCACAGACACTTGGGCTGCTTGCTTGTCTTGCCAAGTCAAACTTCAAACGTAGCCCGGGTGTCCCTGCCGGGTGCCTCTAACAGCCCTACACCGAAGGTGCAAACGTCTCCAGATAGCTCGCACCCAGAAGGGGCTAGCATGGAAAGATTTTGCTCAGCCTCATCTGCCCATGGCACTGCTCACACAGGCGCACAGACACTGGGGCTGCTGGCTTGTCTTGCCACCTCAAACTTCAAACATATCCCGGGACTCCTTGCTTTGTGCCTCCAGGAGCCGTGCTCCGAAAATGCAAACGTCTCCAGATAGCTAACACCCAGAAGGGGCTAGGCTGGAAAGATTTTGCTCAGCCTAATCTACCCATGGCACTGCTTGCACAGAGGCACAGAGACTGGGGCTGCTTGCGTGCCTTGCCACCTCAAACTTCAAACAAATCCCGGACGTCCCTTCCGGGTGCCTCCAGCAGGCCTGCACCGAAAATGCGAAAGTCTCCAGATAGATCGCACCCAGAAGGGACTAGCCTTGAAAGCTGTTGCTCAGCTCATCTGCCCATGGCACTGCTTGCACAGGCGCTCAGAGACTGGAGTTGCTTGCTTGCCTTGCCACCTCAAATTTCAAACGTAGCCCGGGAATCGGTGCTGGGTGCCTCCAGCTGCCTTGCTCCAAAAATGCAAACGTCTCCAGATAGCCCGAACCCAGCAGGGGCTAGCCTGGAAAGCTCTTGCTCAGCCTCATCTGCCCATGGCACTACTCGCACAGGCGCACAGTGACTGGGGCTGCTTGCTATCCTTGCCAACTCAAACTTCAAACGTAGCCTAGGGGTCCCTGCAGGGTGCGTCCAGCAGCCGTGCTCCAAAAATGCGAATGTCTCGAGAAAGTTTGCATCCAGAATGGGCTAGCCTGGAAAGTTGTTGCTCAGCTCATCTGCCCATGGCACTGCTTGCACAGGTGCTCAGAGACTGGGGCTGCTTTCTTGCCTTGCCACCTCAAACTTCAAACATATCCCGGGACTCCGTGCTTTGTGCTTCCAGCAGATGTGCTCCGAAAATGAAAACGTCTGCAGATAGCCAGCACCCAGCAGGGGCTAGCCTGGAAAGCTCTTGCTCAGCCTCATCTGCCCATGGCACTGCTCGCACAGGCGCACACAGACTGGGGCTGCTTGCTTGCTTTGCCACCTCAAACTACAAACGTACCCCTGGGGTCTCTGTCGGGTACCTCCAGTAGCCCTGCACCGAAAAAGGGAACATCTCAGTATATCTCGTACCAAAAACGGGCTAGCCTAGAAAGCTCTTGCTCAGCCTCAGCAGCCCATGGCACTGCTCGCACAGGCGCACCCAGAGTGGGGCTGCTTGCTTGCCTTGCCACCTCAAACTTCAAACGTAGCTTAGGGGGTCTTTGTCGGGCGCTTGCCGCAGCCCATACCCAAATATACGAGTTTGTCCAGATATCTCACACCCAAAGGGGTACCCTGGAAGCTGTTGCTCAGCCTCATCTGCCCATGGCATTGCTCGCACAGGCGCACAGAGACTGGGTCTGGTGGCTTGCCTTGCCACCTCAATCTTCAAACGTATCCCGGGCATCCCTGCTGGGTGCCACCAGCAGACCTGCACTGAAGATGCGAACGTCTCAGGATATCTCTTACCAAGTATTGGCTAACCTGGAACGGTGTTCTTCAGCTTCATCTGCCCATGGCACTGCTCGCACAGGCGCACAGAGACTGGGGCTGCTTGCTTGCCTTGACTCCTCAAACTTCAGAAGTAGCATAGGGGGTCTTTGCCGGCGTCATCCCGCAGCCCTGACCTGAATATGCGAGCGTCTCCAGATAGCTCGCAACCAGAAGGGACTAGCCTGGGAAGCTGTTTCTCAGACTCATCTGCCCATGGCACTGCTCACACAGGCGCACAGACACTGGGTCTGATTGCTTGCATTGCCACCTCAAACTTCAAATGTAGCCCGGGACTCCGTGCTTTGTGACTCCAGCAGCCGTGCTCAAAAAATGCGAACGTCTCCAGGTAGCCCACACCCAGAAGGGACTAGCCTTGAAAGCTGTTTCTCAGCCTCATCTGCCCATGGCACTGCTCACACAGGTGCACAGAGACTGGGGCTGCTTGCTTGCCTTGCCACATCAATGTTCAAACGTAGCCCTGGACTCCCTGCCTGGTGCCTCCATCAGCCCCGCAGCGAAAATGAGAACGTCTCAGGATATCTCGTACCAAGAAGGGTTTAGCCTGGAAAACTATTGCTCATCCTCATCTCCCCATGGCACTGCTCGCACAGGCGCACAGAGAGTGGGGCTTCTTGCTTGCCTTGTCACCTCAAACTTCAAACGGAGCCTAGGGGGTTTTTGCATTGCGCCTTCCACAGCCCTGATCTGAATATGCGAACGTCTAAGGATATCAGTTACCAAGGAGGGGCTAACCTGGAAAGCTGTTGCTCAGCCTCATCTGCCCATGGCAGTGCTCGCACAGGCGCACAGACACTGGGGCTGCTTGCTTGTCTTGCCAAGTCAAACTTCAAACGTAGCCCGGGTGTCCCTGCCGGGTGCCTCTAACAGCCCTACACCGAAGGTGCAAACGTCTCCAGATAGCTCGCACCCAGAAGGGGCTAGCATGGAAAGATTTTGCTCAGCCTCATCTGCCCATGGCACTGCTTGCACAGAGGCACAGAGACTGGGGCTGCTTGCGTGCCTTTCCACCTCAAACTTCAAACAAATCCCGGACGTCCCTTCCGGGTGCCTCCAGCAGTCCTGCACCGAAAATGCGAAAGTCTCCACATAGATCGCACCCAGAAGGGACTAGCCTTGAAAGCTGTTGCTCAGCTCATCTGCCCATGGCACTGCTTGCACAGGCGCTCAGAGAGTGGAGTTGCTTGCTTGCCTTGCCACCTCAAATTTCAAACGTAGCCTGGGAATCGGTGCTGGGTGCCTCCAGCTGCCTTGCTCCAAAAATGCAAACGTCTGCAGATAGCCCGAACCAAGCAGGGGCTAGCCTGGAAAGCTCTTGCTCAGCCTCATCTGCCCATGGCACTGCTTGCACAGGCACTCAGAGACTGGGGCTGCTTGCTTGCCTTGCCACCTCAAATTTCAAACATAGCCCGGGAATCGGTGCTGGGTGCCTCCAGCTGCCTTGCTCCAAAAATGCAAACGTCTCCAGATAGCCCGAACCCAGCAGGGGCTAGCCTGGAATGCTTTTGCTCAGCCTCATCTGCCCATGGCACTGCTCGCACAGGCGCACAGTGACTGGGGCTGCTTGCTTGCCTTGCCAACTCAAACTTCAAACGTAGCCTAGGGGTTCCTGCAGGGTGCGTCCAGCAGCCGTGCTCCAAAAATGCGAACGTCTCGAGAAAGGTCGCATCCAGAATGGGATAGTTTGGAAAGCTGTTGCTCTGCATCATCTGCCCATGGCACTGCTTGCACACATGCAAAGAGACTGGGGCTGCTTGCTTCCCGTGCCACCTAAAACTTAAACGTAGCCTAGGGGGTCTTTGCCAGGCACCTCCAGCAGCCCTGTCCTGAATAAGCGAACGTCTCAGGATATCTCTTACCGAGAAGGGGCTAGCCTGGGAAGCTGTTACTCAGCCTCATCTGCCCCTGGCACTGCTCACACAGGCGCACAGAGACTGGGCTTCTATTTGCCTTGCCACCTTTAAACTTTAAAATTAGTACGGGTGTCCCTTCTGGGTGCCTCCAGCAGCCCTGCCCCAATTATGAGAACGTCTCCAGATAGCTCGCAACTCGAAGGGGCTAGCCTTGAAAGGTGTTGCTCAGCCTCATCTGCCCATGGCACTGCTCGCACAGACGCACAGAGAATGGGGTTGCTGCTTGCCCTGCCACCTTAAACTTCAAACTGAGCCTAGGGGGTCCTTGCTGGGCCCCTCCCACCGCCCTGGCCTTAATATGCGAACGTCTCAGGATAACACTTAACGAGAAGGAGCTAGCCTGGAAAGCTGTTTCACAGCCTCATCTGCCCATGGCACTGCTCGCACAGGTGCATAGAGACTGGGGCTGCTTGCTTGCCTTGCCACCTCAAACTTCAAACATAGCCCGTGCTCCCCGCCGTGTGCCTTCAGCAGCCCTGCAACGAATAATCGAATGTCTCCAGATAGCTCGCACCCAGAAGGGGCTAGCCTGGAAAGCGGTTGCTCAGCCTCATGTGCCCATGGCACTGTTCACACAGGCGCACAGAGACTGGGGTGCTTGCTTGCCTTGCCACCTCAGTGTTCAAACGTAGCCCTGGACTCCCTGTCAGGTGCCTCCATCAGTCCCGCTCTGAAAATGACAACGTCTCACGATATTACGTACCAAGAAGGGTTTAGCCTGGAAAACTGTTGCTCAGCCTCATCTGCCCATGGCACTGCTCACACAGGCGCACAGAGACTGGGGCTGCTTGCTTGCCTTGCAACCTCTAACTTTGAAAGTATCCCGGGACTCTTCGCCCGGTCCATCCTGCAGCCCTGCACTGAAAATGTGAACGTCTCAAGTTATCTATTATCAAGAAGGGCGTAGACTGGGGAGCTGTTGCTCAGACTCATAAGCCCATGGCACTGCTTGCACAGGTGCTCAGAGACGGGGGCTGCTTGCTTGCCTTGCCACCTCAAACCTCAAACGTAGCCTAGGGGTTCCTTGGCGGGGGCCTCCCACAGCCCTGACCCGAATATGCAAAAGTCATTAGATATCTCGTACCAAAAAGAAGCCATCCTTGAAAGCTGTTGCTCAGCCTCATCTGCCCATGGCACTGCTCGCACAGACGCACAGAGACTGGGGCTGCTTGCTTGCCTTGCAACCTCTAACTTTGAAAGTATCCCGGGACTCTTCGCCCCGTCCATCCGGCAGCCCTGCACTGAAAATGTGAACGTCTCGGGTTATCTATTACCAAGAAGACTTTAGCCTGGAGAACTGTTGCTCACCCTCATCTGCTAAGGGCACTGCTCGCACAGGCGCACAGAGACTGGGGCTGCTTGCTTGCCTTGTCACCTCAAACCTCAAACGTAGCCTTGGGGGTCTTTGGCGCAGGCGTCCAACATCCCTGACCTGAATATACGAACGTCACAGCATATCTCGTAATAAAAAGGGGCTAGCCTGGAAAGCTATTGCTCAGCCTCATTTGCCTATGGCACTGCTCGCACAGGCGCACAGAGACTGGGGCTGCTTGCTTGCCTTGCCACCTCAAACTTCAAAAGTAGCCTAGGGGGCCTTGCAGGGCCCCTCCCACAGTCCTGACTTTAATGTCCGAACGTCCAAGGATATCTCTTAACGAGAGGGGGCTAGCCTGCAAAGCTGTTGCTCAGCCTCATCTGTCCATGGCACTGCTCACACAGGCGCACACAGACTGGGGCTGCTTGCTTGCCTTGCCACCTCAAACATCAAACGTAGCCTATAGGGTCCCTTCTGAGTCCCTCCAGCAGCCCTGCATGGAGAATGCGAACGTCTCAGGATATCTCTTACCAAGAAGAGTTTAGCCTGGGAAACTATTGCTCAGCCTCATGTGCTAAGGGCACTACTCACACAGGCGCACAGAGACTGGGGCTGCTTGCTTGCCTTGCCACCTCAAACTTCAAACGTAGCCCAGGCGGTCTCTGACAGGCGCCTGCCACAGCCCTGTCCTAAATATGCCAACGTCTCATGATATGTCTTACCAAGAAGGGGATAGCCTGGAAAGCTGTTGCTCATCCTCATCTTCCAAAGGCACTGCTCGCACAGGCGTACACAGACTGAGAGTGCTTGCTTGACTTACCACCTCAAACGTCAAAAGTAGCCTGAGGCTACCTGCTGGGTCGCTCCAGCACCACTGCATGGATAATGCGAACGTCTCAGGATATCTCGTACCAAGAAGGGTTTAGCCTGGAAAGCTGTTGCTCAGCCTCATCTGTCCATGGCACTGCTCACACAGGCCCACACAGACTGGGGCTGCTTGCTTGCCTTGCCACCTCAAACTTCAAACGTATCCCGGGGATTCTTGCCGGATGCCTTCAGCAGCCCTGCACCGAAGGTGCAAACGTCTCCAGATAGCTCGAACCGACAAGGGTGTAGCCTAGAAAGCTGTTGCTCAGCCTCATCTGCCCATGGCACTGCTCGCACAGGCGCACACAGACTGGGGCTGCTTGCTTGCCTTGCCACATCAAACTTCAAACGTAGCCGGGGCTCTCTGCCCGGTCCATCCAGCAGCCCTGCACTGAAAATGTGAATGTCTCGGGTTATCTATCACCAAGAAGAGTTTAGCCTGGAGAACTGTTGCTCACCCTCATCTGCTCATGGCACTGCTCACACAGGCGCATAGACACTGGGGCTGCTTGCTTGCCTTGCCACCTCAAACTTCAAACGTAGCTTAAGGGGTCTTTGCCGGGCGCCTGCCTCACCCCTGTCCCAAATAAGCGAGCTTCTGAGGTTGTCTTTTATCAAGAAGGGGTAGCCTGGAAAGCTGTTGCTCAGCCTCATCTGCCCATGGCACTGCTCGCACAGGCGCACAGAGACTGCGGCTGCTTGCTTGCCTCGCCACCTTAAACTTCAAACATAGCCTAGGAGGTCCTTGACGGGCCCCTCCCACAGCCCTGACCTCAGTATGCGAACGTCTCAGGATAACTCTTAACGAGAAGGGGCTAGCCTTGAAAGCTCTTTCAAAGCCTCATCTGCCCATGGCACTGCTCGCACAGGCGTACAGAGACTGGGGCTTCTTGCTTGCCTTGCCACCTTAAACTTCAAACATAGTCCTGGTGTCCCAGCCGGGTGCCTCCAGCAGCCCTGCCCCAAATATGAGAACGTCTCCAGATAGCTCGCACCCAGAAGGTGCTAGCCTTGAAAGGTGTTGCTCTGTCTCCTCTGCCCATGGCACTGCTCGCACAGGCACACAGAGACTGGGGCTGCTTACTTGCCTTGCCACCTCAAAACTCAAATCTAACCTAGGGGTCTATGCCGGGTGCCTCCAGCAGCCCTGCACCGTAGGTGTGAACGTTTCCAGATATCTCTTACCAAGAAGGGGCTAGCCTGGAAAGCTGTTGCTCAGTCTCATCTGCTCATGGCACTGCTTGCACAGGCACCCAGAGACTGGGACTGCTTGCTTGCCTTGCCACCTCAAACTGCAAACCTAGCCTAGGGGGTCTTTGCCTGGCACCTGCCGCAGCCCAGACCCGAATACGTGAGCATCTCAAGATATCTTATGCCAAGAAGGGGATAGCCTGGAAAGCAGTTGCTCAGCCTCATCTGCGCATGGCACTGCTTGCACAGGCACCCAGAGACTGGGGCTGCTTGCTTGCCTTGCCACCTCAAACCTCAAACGTAGCCTTGGGGATCCTTGGCGCGGGCCTCAAACAGCCCTGACCCGAATATACGAACGTCACAGCATATCTCGTAACAAAGAGGGGCTAGCGTGGAAAGCTATTGCTCAGCCTCATCTGTCCATGGCACTGGTCGCACAGGCGCACACAGACTGGGGCTTCTTGCTTGCCCTGCCACCTCAAACCTCAAACGTAACCGGGGGGGCCCTGCCGGGTGCCTCCATCAGCCCTGACCCAAATATGCGAACATCTCCAGATATCTCTTACCAAGAAGGGTCTAGCCTGGAAAGCTGTTGCTCAGCCTCCTCTGCACATTTCACTGCTCACACAGGCGCACAGAGACTGGGGATGCTTTCTTGCCTTGCCACCTCAGTGTTCAAACGTAGCCCTGGACTCCCTGCCAGGTGCCTCCATCAGTCCCGCTCTGAAAATGACAACGTCTCACGATATTACGTACCAAGAAGGGTTTAGCCTGGAAAACTGTTGCTCAGCCTCATCTGCCCATGGCACTGCTCACACAGGCGCACAGAGACTGGGGCTGCTTGCTTGCCTTGCAACCTCTAACTTGAAACGTAAACCGGGGCTCTCTGCCTGGTCCATCCAGCAGCCCTGCACTGAAAATGAGAACGTCTCGGGTTATCTCTTACCAAGAAGGGTCTAGGCTGGAAAGCTGTTGCTCATCCTCATCAGCCCATGGCACTGCTCGCACAGGTGCACAGAGACTGGGGCTGCTTGCATGCTTTGAAAAATCAAATGCCGAGGGCCCCGGCCGGGTGCCTCCTGCAGCCCTGCACTGAAAATGCGAACGTCTCCAGATAGCTCGTACCCAGAAGAGGCTAGCCTGGAAAGCTTTTGCTCAGCCTCGTCTGCCCATGGCACTGCTCGCACAGGCATTCAGAGACCGGGGCTGCTTGCTTGCCTTGTCACCTCAAACTTCAAACATAGCCCGGGGATCCCTGCCAGGTGCCTCCAGCAGCCCTGCATTGAATGTGCAAACGTCTCCAGATATCTCGAACACAGAAGGGGCTAGCCTGGAAAGCTGTTGCTCAGCCTCATCTGCTCATGGCACTGCTTGCACAGGCGCACAGAGACTGGAGCTGCTTGCTTGCCTTGCCACCTCAAACTACAAATGTAGCCCGGGTGTCCCTGCCGGGTGCCTCCAGCACCCTTGCACCTAGAATGCGAACGTCTCAGGATATCTTGTACCAAGAAGGGATTAGAATGGAAAGCTGTTGCTGAGCCTCATCTGCCCATGGCACTGCTCACACAGGCGCAAAGACACTGGGGCTGCTTGCTTGCCTTGCCACCTTAAACTTCAAACATAGCCTAGGGGGTCCTTGACGGGCCCCTCCCACAGCCCTGACCTCAGTATGCGAACATCTCAGGATAACTCTTAACGAGAAATTGGCTAGCCTGGAAAACTGTTTCACAGCCTCATCTGCCCATGGCACTGCTCTCACAGGCGTACAGAGACTGGGGCTTCTTGCTTGCATTGCCACCTCAAGCCTCAAACTTAACCAGGGGGTCCCTGCCGGATGCCTCCATCAGCCATGACCCGAATATGCGAACATCTCCAGATAGCTCGCACCCAGAAGGGTTTAGCCTGGAAAGCTGTTACTCAGCCTCATGTGCCCATGGCACTGCTCGCAAAGGTGCCCAGAGACTGATGCTACTTGCTTGCCTTGCCACATCAATGTTCAAACGTAGCCCTGGACTCCCTGCCAGGTGCCTCCATCAGCCTCGCACCGAAAATGAGAACGTCTCAGGATATCTCATACCAAGAAGGGTTTATCCTGGAAAACTTTTGCTCATCCTCATCTGCCCATGGCACTGCTCGCACAGGCGCACAGTGACTGGGGCTGCTTGCTTGCCTTGCAACCTCAAACTTCAAACGTATCTTATGGGGTCTTTGCCGGGCGCCTGCTGCACCCCTGTCCCAAATATGTGAGCGTCTAAGGATATCTCTTACCAAGTATTAGCTAGCCTGGAAAGCTGATGCTCAGCCTCATCTGTCCATGGCACTGCTCGCACAGGCGCACAGAGACTGGGGCTGCTTGCTTGCCTTGCCACCTCAAACCAGAAACGTAGCCAACGGGGTCCTTGGCGGGGGCCTCCCACAGCCCTGACCCGAATATGCAAAAGTCATTAGATATCTCGTACCAAAAAGAAGCCATCCTTGAAAGCTGTTGCTCAGCCTCATCTGCCCATGGCACTGCTCGCACAGACGCACAGAGACTGGGGCTGCTTGCTTGCCTTGCCACCTCAAACTTCAAAGGTAGCCCGGGGATCCCTGCTGGGTCCCTCCAGCACCCCTGCACGGAGAATGCGAAAGTCTCCAGATAGGTTGCACCCAGAAGGGGCTAGCCTGGAAAGCTGTTGCTCAGCCTCATCTGCCCATGGCACTGCTCAAACAGGCACACAGAGACTGGGGCTGCAGCCTTGCCTTTACTCCTCAAATTTCAAACGTAGCTTATGGGGTCTTTGCCGGGCACCTGCCGCAGCCGTGACATGAATATGCGAACGTCTCAGGATATCTCTTACCGAGAAGGGGCTAGCCTGGAAAGGTGTTGCTCAGCCTCATCTGCCCATGGCACTGCTCGCACAGGCGCACACAGACTGGGGCTGCTTGCTTGCCTTGCTACCTCAAACTTCAAACGTAGCCTAGGGGGTCCTTGGCGGGGGCCTTCCACAGCCCTGACCCGAATATGCGAACGTCATAGGATATCTCGTACTAAAAAGAAGATAGCCTGGAAAGCTGTTGCTCAGCCTCATCTGCCCATGGCACTGCTCGCACAGGCCCACAGAGACCGGGCTTCTTCCTTGCCTTGCCACCTATAAACTTCAAAAGTAGCCCGGGTGTCCCTGCCGGGTGCCTCCAGCAGCCCTGCCCGAATTATGAGAACGTCTCCAGATAGCTAGCAACTACAAAGGGCTAGCCTTGAAAGGTGTTGCTCAGCCTCATCTGCCCATGGCACTGCTTGCACAGAAGCACAGAGACTGGGCTTGCTTGCTTGCATTGCCACGTCAAACTTCAAACGTATCCCGGGGATTCTTGCCGCATGCCTTCAGCAGCCCTGCACCGAAGGTGCAAACGTCTCCAGATAGCTCGAACCGACAAGGGTGTAGCCTGGAAAGCTGTTGCTCAGCCTCATCTGCCCATGGCACTGCTCGCACAGGCGCACACAGACTGGGGCTGCTTGCTTGCCTTGCCACCTCAAACTTCAAACGTAGCCGGGGCTCTCTGCCCGGTCCATCCAGCAGCCCTGCACTGAAAATGTGAACGTCTCGGGTTATCTATTACCAAGAAGAGTTTAGCCTGGAGAACTGTTGCTCACCCTCATCTGCTAAGGGCACTGCTCGCACAGGCGCACAGAGACTGGGGCTGCTTGCTTGCCTTGCCACCTCAAACCTCAAACGTAGCCTTGGGGGTCTTTGGCGCAGGCGTCCAACATCCCTGACCTGAATATACGAACGTCACAGCATATCTCATAATAAAAAGGGGCTAGCCTGGAAAGCTATTGCTCAGCCTCATTTGCCTATGGCACTGCTCGCACAGGCGCACAGAGACTGGGGCTGCTTGCTTGCCTTGCCACCTCAAACTTCAAAAGTAGCCTAGGGGGCCTTGCAGGGCCCCTCCCACAGTCCTGACTTTAATGTCCGAACGTCCAAGGATATCTCTTAACGAGAGGGGGCTAGCCTGCAAAGCTGTTGCTCAGCCTCATCTGTCCATGGCACTGCTCACACAGGCGCACACAGACTGGGGCTGCTTGCTTGCCTTGCCACCTCAAACATCAAACGTAGCCTATAGGGTCCCTTCTGAGTCCCTCCAGCAGCCCTGCATGGAGAATGCGAACGTCTCAGGATATCTCTTACCAAGAAGAGTTTAGCCTCGGAAACTATTGCTCAGCCTCATGTGCTAAGGGCACTACTCACACAGGCGCACAGAGACTGGGGCTGCTTGCTTGCCTTGCCACCTCAAACTTCAAACGTAGCCCAGGCGGTCTCTGACAGGCGCCTGCCACAGCCCTGTCCTAAATATGCCAACGTCTCATGATATGTCTTACCAAGAAGGGGATAGCCTGGAAAGCTGTTGCTCATCCTCATCTTCCAAAGGCACTGCTCGCACAGGCGTACACAGACTGAGAGTGCTTGCTTGACTTACCACCTCAAACGTCAAAAGTAGCCCGAGGCTACCTGCTGGGTCGCTCCAGCACCACTGCATGGATAATGCGAACATCTCAGGATATCTCGTACCAAGAAGGGTTTAGCCTGGAAAGCTGTTGCTCAGCCTCATCTGTCCATGGCACTGCTCACACAGGCCCACACAGACTGGGGCTGCTTGCTTGCCTTGCCACCTCAAACATCAAACGTATCCCGGGGATTCTTGCCGGATGCCTTCAGCAGCCCTGCACCGAAGGTGCAAACGTCTCCAGATAGCTCGAACCGACAAGGGTGTAGCCTAGAAAGCTGTTGCTCAGCCTCATCTGCCCATGGCACTGCTCGCACAGGCGCACACAGACTGGGGCTGCTTGCTTGCCTTGCCACATCAAACTTCAAACGTAGCCGGGGCTCTCTGCCCGGTCCATCCAGCAGCCCTGAACTGAAAATGCGAATGTCTCGGGTTATCTATCACCAAGAAGAGTTTAGCCTGGAGAACTGTTGCTCACCCTCATCTGCTCATGGCACTGCTCACACAGGCGCATAGACACTGGGGCTGCTTGCTTGCCTTGCCACCTCAAACTTCAAACGTAGCTTAAGGGGTCTTTGCCGGGCGCCTGCCGCACCCCTGTCCCAAATAAGCGAGCTTCTGAGGTTGTCTTTTATCAAGAAGGGGTAGCCTGGAAAGCTGTTGCTCAGCCTCATCTGCCCATGGCACTGCTCGCACAGGCGCACAGAGACTGCGGCTGCTTGCTTGCCTCGCCACCTTAAACTTCAAACATAGCCTAGGAGGTCCTTGACGGGCCCCTTCCACAGCCCTGACCTCAGTATGCGAACGTCTCAGGATAACTCTTAAAGAGAAGGGGCTAGCCTTGAAAGCTCTTTCAAAGCCTCATCTGCCCATGGCACTGCTCGCACAGGCGTACAGAGACTGGGGCTTCTTGCTTGCCTTGCCACCTTAAACTTCAAACATAGTCCTGGTGTCCCAGCCGGGTGCCTCCAGCAGCCCTGCCCCAAATATGAGAACGTCTCCAGATAGCTCGCACCCAGAAGGTGCTAGCCTTGAAAGGTGTTGCTCAGTCTCCTCTGCCCATGGCACTGCTCGCACAGGCACACAGAGACTGGGGCTGCTTACTTGCCTTGCCACCTCAAAACTCAAATCTAGCCTAGGGGTCTATGCCGGGTGCCTCCAGCAGCCCTGCACCGTAGGTGTGAACGTTTCCAGATATCTCTTACCAAGAAGGGGCTAGCCTGGAAAGCTGTTGCTCAGACTCATCTGCTCATGGCACTGCTTGCACAGGCACCCAGAGACTGGGACTGCTTGCTTGCCTTGCCACCTCAAACTGCAAACCTAGCCTAGGGGGTCTTTGCCTGGCACCTGCCGCAGCCCAGACCCGAATACGTGAGCATCTCAAGATATCTTATGCCAAGAAGGGGATAGCCTGGAAAGCTGTTGCTCAGCCTCATCTGCGCATGGCACTGCTTGTACAGGCACCCAGAGACTGGGGCTTCTTGCTTGCCCTGCCACCTCAAACCTCAAACGTAACCGGGGGGGCCCTGCCGGGTGCCTCCATCAGCCCTGACCCAAATATGCGAACATCTCCAGATATCTCTTACCAAGAAGGGTCTAGCCTGGAAAGCTGTTGCTCAGCCTCCTCTGCACATTTCACTGCTCACACAGGCGCACAGAGACTGGGGATGCTTTCTTGCCTTGCCACCTCAGTGTTCAAACGTAGCCCTGGACTCCCTGCCAGGTGCCTCCATCAGTCCCGCTCTGAAAATGACAACGTCTCACGATATTACGTACCAAGAAGGGTTTAGCCTGGAAAACTGTTGCTCAGCCTCATCTGCCCATGGCACTGCTCACACAGGCGCACAGAGACTGGGGCTGCTTGCTTGCCTTGCAACCTCTAACTTGAAACGTAAACCGGGGCTCTCTGCCTGGTCCATCCAGCAGCCCTGCACTGAAAATGTGAACGTCTCGGGTTATCTCTTACCAAGAAGGGTCTAGGCTGGAAAGCTGTTGCTCATCCTCATCAGCCCATGGCACTGCTCGCACAGGTGCACAGAGACTGGGGCTGCTTGCATGCTTTGAAAAATCAAATGCCGAGGGCCCCGGCCGGGTGCCTCCTGCAGCCCTGCACTGAAAATGCGAACGTCTCCAGATAGCTCGTACCCAGAAGAGGCTAGCCTGGAAAGCTTTTGCTCAGCCTCGTCTGCCCATGGCACTGCTCGCACAGGCATTCAGAGACCGGGGCTGCTTGCTTGCCTTGTCACCTCAAACTTCAAACATAGCCCGGGGATCCCTGCCAGGTGCCTCCAGCAGCCCTGCATTGAATGTGCAAACGTCTCCAGATATCTCGAACACAGAAGGGGCTAGCCTGGAAAGCTGTTGCTCAGCCTCATCTGCTCATGGCACTGCTTGCACAGGCGCACAGAGACTGGAGCTGCTTGCTTGCCTTGCCACCTCAAACTACAAATGTAGCCCGGGTGTCCCTGCCGGGTGCCTCCAGCACCCTTGCACCTAGAATGCGAACGTCTCAGGATATCTTGTACCAAGAAGGGATTAGAATGGAAAGCTGTTGCTGAGCCTCATCTGCCCATGGCACTGCTCACACAGGCGCAAAGACACTGGGGCTGCTTGCTTGCCTTGCCACCTTAAACTTCAAACATAGCCTAGGGGGTCCTTGACGGGCCCCTCCCACAGCCCTGACCTCAGTATGCGAACATCTCAGGATAACTCTTAACGAGAAATTGGCTAGCCTGGAAAACTGTTTCACAGCCTCATCTGCCCATGGCACTGCTCGCACAGGCGTACAGAGACTGGGGCTTCTTGCTTGCGTTCCACCTCAAACCTCAAACTTAACCAGGGGGTCCCTGCCGGATGCCTCCATCAGCCATGACCCGAATATGCGAACATCTCCAGATAGCTCGCACCCAGAAGGGTTTAGCCTGGAAAGCTGTTGCTCAGCCTCATGTGCCCATGGCACTGCTCGCAAAGGTGCCCAGAGACTGATGCTACTTGCTTGCCTTGCCACATCAATGTTCAAACGTAGCCCTGGACTCCCTGCCAGGTGCCTCCATCAGCCTCGCACCGAAAATGAGAACGTCTCAGGATATCTCATACCAAGAAGGTTTTATCCTGGAAAACTTTTGCTCATCCTCATCTGCCCATGGCACTGCTCGCACAGGCGCACAGTGACTGGGGCTGCTTGCTTGCCTTGCAACCTCAAACTTCAAACGTATCTTATGGGGTCTTTGCCGGGCGCCTGCCGCACCCCTGTCCCAAATATGTGAGCGTCTAAGGATATCTCTTACCAAGTATTAGCTAGCCTGGAAAGCTGATGCTCAGCCTCATCTGTCCATGGCACTGCTCGCACAGGCGCACAGAGACTGGGGCTGCTTGCTTGCCTTGCCACCTCAAACCAGAAACGTAGCCAACGGGGTCCTTGGCGGGGGCCTCCCACAGCCCTGACCCGAATATGCAAAAGTCATTAGATATCTCGTACCAAAAAGAAGCCATCCTTGAAAGCTGTTGCTCAGCCTCATCTGCCCATGGCACTGCTCGCACAGACGCACAGAGACTGGGGCTGCTTGCTTGCCTTGCCACCTCAAACTTCAAAGGTAGCCCGGGGATCCCTGCTGGGTCCCTCCAGCACCCCTGCACGGAGAATGCGAAAGTCTCCAGATAGGTTGCACCCAGAAGGGGCTAGCCTGGAAAGCTGTTGCTCAGCCTCATCTGCCCATGGCACTGCTCAAACAGGCACACAGAGACTGGGGCTGCAGCCTTGCCTTTACTCCTCAAACTTCAAACGTAGCTTATGGGGTCTTTGCCGGGCACCTGCCGCAGCCGTGACATGAATATGCGAACGTCTCAGGATATCTCTTACCGAGAAGGGGCTAGCCTGGAAAGGTGTTGCTCAGCCTCATCTGCCCATGGCACTGCTCGCACAGGCGCACACAGACTGAGAGTGCTTGCTTGCCTTGCTACCTCAAACTTCAAACGTAGCCTAGGGGGTCCTTGGCAGGGGCCTTCCACAGCCCTGACCCGAATATGCGAACGTCATAGGATATCTCGTACTAAAAAGAAGATAGCCTGGAAAGCTGTTGCTCAGCCTCATCTGCCCATGGCACTGCTCGCACAGGCCCACAGAGACCGGGCTTCTTCCTTGCCTTGCCACCTATAAACTTCAAAAGCAGCCCGGGTGTCCCTGCCGGGTGCCTCCAGCAGCCCTGCCCGAATTATGAGAACGTCTCCAGATAGCTAGCAACTACAAAGGGCTAGCCTTGAAAGGTGTTGCTCAGCCTCATCTGCCCATGGCACTGCTTGCACAGAAGCACAGAGACTGGGCTTGCTTGCTTGCATTGCCACGTCAAACTTCAAACGTATCCCGGGGATTCTTGCCGCATGCCTTCAGCAGCCCTGCACCGAAGGTGCAAACGTCTCCAGATAGCTCGAACCGACAAGGTTGTAGCCTGGAAAGCTGTTGCTCAGCCTCATCTTCCCATGGCACTGCTCGCACAGGCGCACACAGACTGGGGCTGCTTGCTTGCCTTGCCACCTCAAACTTCAAACGTAGCCGGGGCTCTCTGCCCGGTCCATCCAGCAGCCCTGCACTGAAAATGTGAACGTCTCGGGTTATCTATTACCAAGAAGAGTTTAGCCTGGAGAACTGTTGCTCACCCTCATCTGCTAAGGGCACTGCTCGCACAGGCGCACAGAGACTGGGGCTGCTTGCTTGCCTTGCCACCTCAAACCTCAAACGTAGCCTTGGGGGTCTTTGGCGCAGGCGTCCAACATCCCTGACCTGAATATACGAACGTCACAGCATATCTCATAATAAAAAGGGGCTAGCCTGGAAAGCTATTGCTCAGCCTCATTTGCCTATGGCACTGCTCGCACAGGCGCACAGAGACTGGGGCTGCTTGCTTGCCTTGCCACCTCAAACTTCAAAAGTAGCCTAGGGGGCCTTGCAGGGCCCCTCCCACAGTCCTGACTTTAATGTCCGAACGTCCAAGGATATCTCTTAACGAGAGGGGGCTAGCCTGCAAAGCTGTTGCTCAGCCTCATCTGTCCATGGCACTGCTCACACAGGCGCACACAGACTGGGGCTGCTTGCTTGCCTTGCCACCTCAAACATCAAACGTAGCCTATAGGGTCCCTTCTGAGTCCCTCCAGCAGCCCTGCATGGAGAATGCGAACGTCTCAGGATATCTCTTACCAAGAAGAGTTTAGCCTCGGAAACTATTGCTCAGCCTCATGTGCTAAGGGCACTACTCACACAGGCGCACAGAGACTGGGGCTGCTTGCTTGCCTTGCCACCTCAAACTTCAAACGTAGCCCAGGCGGTCTCTGACAGGCGCCTGCCACAGCCCTGTCCTAAATATGCCAACGTCTCATGATATGTCTTACCAAGAAGGGGATAGCCTGGAAAGCTGTTGCTCATCCTCATCTTCCAAAGGCACTGCTCGCACAGGCGTACACAGACTGAGAGTGCTTGCTTGACTTACCACCTCAAACGTCAAAAGTAGCCCGAGGCTACCTGCTGGGTCGCTCCAGCACCACTGCATGGATAATGCGAACATCTCAGGATATCTCGTACCAAGAAGGGTTTAGCCTGGAAAGCTGTTGCTCAGCCTCATCTGTCCATGGCACTGCTCACACAGGCCCACACAGACTGGGGCTGCTTGCTTGCCTTGCCACCTCAAACATCAAACGTATCCCGGGGATTCTTGCCGGATGCCTTCAGCAGCCCTGCACCGAAGGTGCAAACGTCTCCAGATAGCTCGAACCGACAAGGGTGTAGCCTAGAAAGCTGTTGCTCAGCCTCATCTGCCCATGGCACTGCTCGCACAGGCGCACACAGACTGGGGCTGCTTGCTTGCCTTGCCACATCAAACTTCAAACGTAGCCGGGGCTCTCTGCCCGGTCCATCCAGCAGCCCTGAACTGAAAATGCGAATGTCTCGGGTTATCTATCACCAAGAAGAGTTTAGCCTGGAGAACTGTTGCTCACCCTCATCTGCTCATGGCACTGCTCACACAGGCGCATAGACACTGGGGCTGCTTGCTTGCCTTGCCACCTCAAACTTCAAACGTAGCTTAAGGGGTCTTTGCCGGGCGCCTGCCGCACCCCTGTCCCAAATAAGCGAGCTTCTGAGGTTGTCTTTTATCAAGAAGGGGTAGCCTGGAAAGCTGTTGCTCAGCCTCATCTGCCCATGGCACTGCTCGCACAGGCGCACAGAGACTGCGGCTGCTTGCTTGCCTCGCCACCTTAAACTTCAAACATAGCCTAGGAGGTCCTTGACGGGCCCCTCCCACAGCCCTGACCTCAGTATGCGAACGTCTCAGGATAACTCTTAACGAGAAGGGGCTAGCCTTGAAAGCTCTTTCAAAGCCTCATCTGCCCATGGCACTGCTCGCACAGGCGTACAGAGACTGGGGCTTCTTGCTTGCCTTGCCACCTTAAACTTCAAACATAGTCCTGGTGTCCCAGCCGGGTGCCTCCAGCAGCCCTGCCCCAAATATGAGAACGTCTCCAGATAGCTCGCACCCAGAAGGTGCTAGCCTTGAAAGGTGTTGCTCAGCCTCATCTGCCCATGGCACTGCTCACACAGGCGCACAGAGACTGGGGCTGCTTGCTTGCCTTGCAACCTCTAACTTGAAACGTAAACCGGGGCTCTCTGCCTGGTCCATCCAGCAGCCCTGCACTGAAAATGTGAACGTCTCGGGTTATCTCTTACCAAGAAGGGTCTAGGCTGGAAAGCTGTTGCTCATCCTCATCAGCCCATGGCACTGCTCGCACAGGTGCACAGAGACTGGGGCTGCTTGCATGCTTTGAAAAATCAAATGCCGAGGGCCCCGGCCGGGTGCCTCCTGCAGCCCTGCACTGAAAATGCGAACGTCTCCAGATAGCTCGTACCCAGAAGAGGCTAGCCTGGAAAGCTTTTGCTCAGCCTCGTCTGCCCATGGCACTGCTCGCACAGGCATTCAGAGACCGGGGCTGCTTGCTTGCCTTGTCACCTCAAACTTCAAACATAGCCCGGGGATCCCTGCCAGGTGCCTCCAGCAGCCCTGCATTGAATGTGCAAACGTCTCCAGATATCTCGAACACAGAAGGGGCTAGCCTGGAAAGCTGTTGCTCAGCCTCATCTGCTCATGGCACTGCTTGCACAGGCGCACAGAGACTGGAGCTGCTTGCTTGCCTTGCCACCTCAAACTACAAATGTAGCCCGGGTGTCCCTGCCGGGTGCCTCCAGCACCCTTGCACCTAGAATGCGAACGTCTCAGGATATCTTGTACCAAGAAGGGATTAGAATGGAAAGCTGTTGCTGAGCCTCATCTGCCCATGGCACTGCTCACACAGGCGCAAAGACACTGGGGCTGCTTGCTTGCCTTGCCACCTTAAACTTCAAACATAGCCTAGGGGGTCCTTGACGGGCCCCTCCCACAGCCCTGACCTCAGTATGCGAACATCTCAGGATAACTCTTAACGAGAAATTGGCTAGCCTGGAAAACTGTTTCACAGCCTCATCTGCCCATGGCACTGCTCGCACAGGCGTACAGAGACTGGGGCTTCTTGCTTGCGTTCCACCTCAAACCTCAAACTTAACCAGGGGGTCCCTGCCGGATGCCTCCATCAGCCATGACCCGAATATGCGAACATCTCCAGATAGCTCGCACCCAGAAGGGTTTAGCCTGGAAAGCTGTTGCTCAGCCTCATGTGCCCATGGCACTGCTCGCAAAGGTGCCCAGAGACTGATGCTACTTGCTTGCCTTGCCACATCAATGTTCAAACGTAGCCCTGGACTCCCTGCCAGGTGCCTCCATCAGCCTCGCACCGAAAATGAGAACGTCTCAGGATATCTCATACCAAGAAGGTTTTATCCTGGAAAACTTTTGCTCATCCTCATCTGCCCATGGCACTGCTCGCACAGGCGCACAGTGACTGGGGCTGCTTGCTTGCCTTGCAACCTCAAACTTCAAACGTATCTTATGGGGTCTTTGCCGGGCGCCTGCCGCACCCCTGTCCCAAATATGTGAGCGTCTAAGGATATCTCTTACCAAGTATTAGCTAGCCTGGAAAGCTGATGCTCAGCCTCATCTGTCCATGGCACTGCTCGCACAGGCGCACAGAGACTGGGGCTGCTTGCTTGCCTTGCCACCTCAAACCAGAAACGTAGCCAACGGGGTCCTTGGCGGGGGCCTCCCACAGCCCTGACCCGAATATGCAAAAGTCATTAGATATCTCGTACCAAAAAGAAGCCATCCTTGAAAGCTGTTGCTCAGCCTCATCTGCCCATGGCACTGCTCGCACAGACGCACAGAGACTGGGGCTGCTTGCTTGCCTTGCCACCTCAAACTTCAAAGGTAGCCCGGGGATCCCTGCTGGGTCCCTCCAGCACCCCTGCACGGAGAATGCGAAAGTCTCCAGATAGGTTGCACCCAGAAGGGGCTAGCCTGGAAAGCTGTTGCTCAGCCTCATCTGCCCATGGCACTGCTCAAACAGGCACACAGAGACTGGGGCTGCAGCCTTGCCTTTACTCCTCAAACTTCAAACGTAGCTTATGGGGTCTTTGCCGGGCACCTGCCGCAGCCGTGACATGAATATGCGAACGTCTCAGGATATCTCTTACCGAGAAGGGGCTAGCCTGGAAAGGTGTTGCTCAGCCTCATCTGCCCATGGCACTGCTCGCACAGGCGCACACAGACTGAGAGTGCTTGCTTGCCTTGCTACCTCAAACTTCAAACGTAGCCTAGGGGGTCCTTGGCAGGGGCCTTCCACAGCCCTGACCCGAATATGCGAACGTCATAGGATATCTCGTACTAAAAAGAAGATAGCCTGGAAAGCTGTTGCTCAGCCTCATCTGCCCATGGCACTGCTCGCACAGGCCCACAGAGACCGGGCTTCTTCCTTGCCTTGCCACCTATAAACTTCAAAAGCAGCCCGGGTGTCCCTGCCGGGTGCCTCCAGCAGCCCTGCCCGAATTATGAGAACGTCTCCAGATAGCTAGCAACTACAAAGGGCTAGCCTTGAAAGGTGTTGCTCAGCCTCATCTGCCCATGGCACTGCTTGCACAGAAGCACAGAGACTGGGCTTGCTTGCTTGCATTGCCACGTCAAACTTCAAACGTATCCCGGGGATTCTTGCCGCATGCCTTCAGCAGCCCTGCACCGAAGGTGCAAACGTCTCCAGATAGCTCGAACCGACAAGGTTGTAGCCTGGAAAGCTGTTGCTCAGCCTCATCTTCCCATGGCACTGCTCGCACAGGCGCACACAGACTGGGGCTGCTTGCTTGCCTTGCCACCTCAAACTTCAAACGTAGCCGGGGCTCTCTGCCCGGTCCATCCAGCAGCCCTGCACTGAAAATGTGAACGTCTCGGGTTATCTATTACCAAGAAGAGTTTAGCCTGGAGAACTGTTGCTCACCCTCATCTGCTAAGGGCACTGCTCGCACAGGCGCACAGAGACTGGGGCTGCTTGCTTGCCTTGCCACCTCAAACCTCAAACGTAGCCTTGGGGGTCTTTGGCGCAGGCGTCCAACATCCCTGACCTGAATATACGAACGTCACAGCATATCTCATAATAAAAAGGGGCTAGCCTGGAAAGCTATTGCTCAGCCTCATTTGCCTATGGCACTGCTCGCACAGGCGCACAGAGACTGGGGCTGCTTGCTTGCCTTGCCACCTCAAACTTCAAAAGTAGCCTAGGGGGCCTTGCAGGGCCCCTCCCACAGTCCTGACTTTAATGTCCGAACGTCCAAGGATATCTCTTAACGAGAGGGGGCTAGCCTGCAAAGCTGTTGCTCAGCCTCATCTGTCCATGGCACTGCTCACACAGGCGCACACAGACTGGGGCTGCTTGCTTGCCTTGCCACCTCAAACATCAAACGTAGCCTATAGGGTCCCTTCTGAGTCCCTCCAGCAGCCCTGCATGGAGAATGCGAACGTCTCAGGATATCTCTTACCAAGAAGAGTTTAGCCTCGGAAACTATTGCTCAGCCTCATGTGCTAAGGGCACTACTCACACAGGCGCACAGAGACTGGGGCTGCTTGCTTGCCTTGCCACCTCAAACTTCAAACGTAGCCCAGGCGGTCTCTGACAGGCGCCTGCCACAGCCCTGTCCTAAATATGCCAACGTCTCATGATATGTCTTACCAAGAAGGGGATAGCCTGGAAAGCTGTTGCTCATCCTCATCTTCCAAAGGCACTGCTCGCACAGGCGTACACAGACTGAGAGTGCTTGCTTGACTTACCACCTCAAACGTCAAAAGTAGCCCGAGGCTACCTGCTGGGTCGCTCCAGCACCACTGCATGGATAATGCGAACATCTCAGGATATCTCGTACCAAGAAGGGTTTAGCCTGGAAAGCTGTTGCTCAGCCTCATCTGTCCATGGCACTGCTCACACAGGCCCACACAGACTGGGGCTGCTTGCTTGCCTTGCCACCTCAAACATCAAACGTATCCCGGGGATTCTTGCCGGATGCCTTCAGCAGCCCTGCACCGAAGGTGCAAACGTCTCCAGATAGCTCGAACCGACAAGGGTGTAGCCTAGAAAGCTGTTGCTCAGCCTCATCTGCCCATGGCACTGCTCGCACAGGCGCACACAGACTGGGGCTGCTTGCTTGCCTTGCCACATCAAACTTCAAACGTAGCCGGGGCTCTCTGCCCGGTCCATCCAGCAGCCCTGAACTGAAAATGCGAATGTCTCGGGTTATCTATCACCAAGAAGAGTTTAGCCTGGAGAACTGTTGCTCACCCTCATCTGCTCATGGCACTGCTCACACAGGCGCATAGACACTGGGGCTGCTTGCTTGCCTTGCCACCTCAAACTTCAAACGTAGCTTAAGGGGTCTTTGCCGGGCGCCTGCCGCACCCCTGTCCCAAATAAGCGAGCTTCTGAGGTTGTCTTTTATCAAGAAGGGGTAGCCTGGAAAGCTGTTGCTCAGCCTCATCTGCCCATGGCACTGCTCGCACAGGCGCACAGAGACTGCGGCTGCTTGCTTGCCTCGCCACCTTAAACTTCAAACATAGCCTAGGAGGTCCTTGACGGGCCCCTCCCACAGCCCTGACCTCAGTATGCGAACGTCTCAGGATAACTCTTAACGAGAAGGGGCTAGCCTTGAAAGCTCTTTCAAAGCCTCATCTGCCCATGGCACTGCTCGCACAGGCGTACAGAGACTGGGGCTTCTTGCTTGCCTTGCCACCTTAAACTTCAAACATAGTCCTGGTGTCCCAGCCGGGTGCCTCCAGCAGCCCTGCCCCAAATATGAGAACGTCTCCAGATAGCTCGCACCCAGAAGGTGCTAGCCTTGAAAGGTGTTGCTCAGTCTCCTCTGCCCATGGCACTGCTCGCACAGGCACACAGAGACTGGGGCTGCTTACTTGCCTTGCCACCTCAAAACTCAAATCTAGCCTAGGGGTCTATGCCGGGTGCCTCCAGCAGCCCTGCACCGTAGGTGTGAACGTTTCCAGATATCTCTTACCAAGAAGGGGCTAGCCTGGAAAGCTGTTGCTCAGTCTCATCTGCTCATGGCACTGCTTGCACAGGCACCCAGAGACTGGGACTGCTTGCTTGCCTTGCCACCTCAAACTGCAAACCTAGCCTAGGGGGTCTTTGCCTGGCACCTGCCGCAGCCCAGACCCGAATACGTGAGCATCTCAAGATATCTTATGCCAAGAAGGGGATAGCCTGGAAAGCTGTTGCTCAGCCTCATCTGCGCATGGCACTGCTTGCACAGGCACCCAGAGACTGGGGCTGCTTGCTTGCCTTGCCACCTCAAACCTCAAACGTAGCCTTGGGGGTCCTTGGCGCGGGCCTCAAACAGCCCTGACCCGAATATACGAACGTCACAGCATATCTCGTAACAAAGAGGGGCTAGCGTGGAAAGCTATTGCTCAGCCTCATCTGTCCATGGCACTGGTCGCACAGGCGCACACAGACTGGGGCTTCTTGCTTGCCCTGCCACCTCAAACCTCAAACGTAACCGGGGGGGCCCTGCCGGGTGCCTCCATCAGCCCTGACCCAAATATGCGAACATCTCCAGATATCTCTTACCAAGAAGGGTCTAGCCTGGAAAGCTGTTGCTCAGCCTCCTCTGCACATTTCACTGCTCACACAGGCGCACAGAGACTGAGGATGCTTTCTTGCCTTGCCACCTCAGTGTTCAAACGTAGCCCTGGACTCCCTGCCAGGTGCCTCCATCAGTCCCGCTCTGAAAATGACAACGTCTCACGATATTACGTACCAAGAAGGGTTTAGCCTGGAAAACTGTTGCTCAGCCTCATCTGCTCATGGCACTGCTCACACAGGCGCACAGAGACTGGGGCTGCTTGCTTGCCTTGCAACCTCTAACTTGAAACGTAAACCGGGGCTCTCTGCCTGGTCCATCCAGCAGCCCTGCACTGAAAATGTGAACGTCTCGGGTTATCTCTTACCAAGAAGGGTCTAGGCTGGAAAGCTGTTGCTCATCCTCATCAGCCCATGGCACTGCTCGCACAGGCATTCAGAGACCGGGGCTGCTTGCTTGCCTTGTCACCTCAAACTTCAAACATTGCCCGGGGATCCCTGCCAGGTGCCTCCAGCAGCCCTGCATTGAATGTGCAAACGTCTCCAGATATCTCGAACACAGAATGGGCTAGCCTGGAAAGCTGTTGCTCAGCCTCATCTGCTCATGGCACTGCTTGCACAGACGCACAGAGACTGGAGCTGCTTGCTTGCCTTGCCACCTCAAACTTCAAACGTAGCTTAAGGGGTCTTTGCCGGGCGCCTGCCGCACCCCTGTCCCAAATAAGCGAGCTTCTGAGGTTGTCTTTTATCAAGAAGGGGTAGCCTGGAAAGCTGTTGCTCAGCCTCATCTGCCCATGGCACTGCTCGCACAGGCGCACAGAGACTGCAGCTGCTTGCTTGCCTCGCCACCTTAAACTTCAAACATAGCCTAGGAGGTCCTTGATGGGCCCCTTCCACAGCCCTGACCTCAGTATGCGAACGTCTCAGGATAACTCTTAACGAGAAGGGGCTAGCCTTGAAAGCTCTTTCAAAGCCTCATCTGCCCATGGCACTGCTCGCACAGGCGTACAGAGACTGGGGCTTCTTGCTTGCCTTGCCACCTTAAACTTCAAACATAGTCCTGGTGTCCCAGCCGGGTGCCTCCAGCAGCCCTGCCCCAAATATGAGAACGTCTCCAGATAGCTCGCACCCAGAAGGTGCTAGCCTTGAAAGGTGTTGCTCAGTCTCCTCTGCCCATGGCACTGCTCGCACAGGCACACAGAGACTGGGGCTGCTTACTTGCCTTGCCACCTCAAAACTCAAATCTAGCCTAGGGGTCTATGCCGGGTGCCTCCAGCAGCCCTGCACCGTAGGTGTGAACGTTTCCAGATATCTCTTACCAAGAAGGGGCTAGCCTGGAAAGCTGTTGCTCAGCCTCATCTGACCATGGCACTGCTCGCACAGGTGCACAGAGACTGGGGCTACTTGATTGCCTTGCCACCTCAGACTTCAAAAGAAGCACGGCAATCCCCTACGGGTGCCTCCAGCAGTCCTGCAACGAATATGCGAATGTCTCCAGATAGCTCGCACCTAGAAGGGGCTAGCCTGGGAAGCTGTTTCTCAGCCTCACCTGCCCACGGCACTGCTCGCACAGGCGCTCAGAGACTGGGTCTTCTTGCTTGCCTTGCCACCTCAAACTTTAAACGTAGTCGGGGCTCCCTGCCGGGTGCCTCTAGCAGCCCTGCAGTGAATATGCAAATGTCTCCAGATAGCTTGCACACAGAAGGGGCTAGCCTGGAAAGCTGTTGCTGAGACTCATCTTCCCATGGCACTGCTCGCACAGGCGCTCAGAGAATGGGGCTGCTTGCTTGCCTTGATACCTCAGTCTTAAAACATAACCAGGGTGTCCCTGCAGGGTGCCTCCATCAGCCCTGCCCCAAAAGGTAGAATGTCTGCAGATAGCTCTCACCCAGAAGGGCTAGTCTTGAAAGCTATTGCTCAGCCTCATCTGCCCATGGCACTGCTCACACAGATGCACAGAGACTGGGGCTGCTTGCTTGTCTTGCCACCTCAAACTTCACACTTACCTCGGGGCTCCCTGCCGGGTCCCTCCAAAAGCCATGAACTGAGAATGCTAGCGTCCAAGGATATCTCTTACCAAGAGTGTGTAGCCTGGAAAGCTGTTGCTCAGCCTCATCTGCTCAGGGCACTGCTCGCACAGGCACACAGAGACTGGTGCTGCTTGCTTGCCTTGCCACCTCAAACCTTAAACGTACCCTAGGGGGTCCTTGGCAGGGGCCTCCCACAGCCCTGGAGCCGAATATACGAAGGTCATAGGATATCTCGTACCAAAAAAGGGCTATCTTTGAAAGCTTTTGCTCAGCCTTATCTGCCCATGGCACTGCTCACACAGATGCACAGAGACTGGGGCTGCTTGCTTGCCTTGTCAACAAAAACTACAAAACGTAGCCCGGGGCTCTCTGTCGAGTCCATACAGCAGCCATTACC
This sequence comes from Opisthocomus hoazin, assembly GCF_030867145.1. Taxonomy (NCBI): domain Eukaryota; kingdom Metazoa; phylum Chordata; class Aves; order Opisthocomiformes; family Opisthocomidae; genus Opisthocomus; species Opisthocomus hoazin. The sequence continues at coordinate 16,456,257 of NC_134453.1, forward strand.
CGAATATGCGGACGTCTCTTGATATCTCTTACCAAGAAGGGACTAGCCCAGAAAGCTGTTGCTCAGCCTCATCTGCCCATGGCACTGGTCGCACAGATGCACAGAGACTGGGGTTGCTTGCTTGCCTTGCCACCTGAACTTCAAAGGTAGCCCGGGATACCGTGCTCTGTGATTCCAGCAGCCGTGCTACGAAAATGCGAATGTCTCCAGACAGCTCGCACGCATAAGGGGCTAGCCTGGAAAGCTTTTGCTCAGCCTCATTTCCTCATGGCACTGCTTGCACAAGAGCACACAGACTGGGGCTGCTTGCTTGTCTTGCCACCTCAAAATTCAAACATATCCCGGGTGCCCCTTCCCGGTTCCTCCAGCAGCCCTGCCACAAATATGAGAACGTCGCCAGATAGCTCCCAACCAGAAGGGGCTAGCCTGGAAAACTGTTGCTCAGCCTCATCTGCCCATGGCACTGGTCGCACAGGCACACAGAGAATGGGGCTGCTTGACTGCCTTGCCACCTCAAACTTCAAACATAGCCTATGGGGTCCTAGGCGGAGGCCTCCCACAGCCCTGCAGTGAAAATGCGAACGTCTCGGGATATCTATTACCAAGAAGTGTTTAGCCTGGAAAACTGTTGCTCAGCCTCATCTGCCCATAGCACTGCTTGCACAGACGCACAGAGACTGGGGCTGCTTGCTTGCCTTGCCACCTCAAACTACAAACGTAGCCTGGGGCTCCCTGCTGGGTCCCTCCAGCACCACTGCACGGAGAATGTGAACGTCTCAGGCTATCTCATACCAAGAAGGGTTTAGCCTTGAAAGGTGTTGCTCAGCGTCATCTGTCCATGGCACTGCTTGCACAGGCGCACACAGACTGGGGCTGCTTGCTTGCCTTTCCACCTCACACTTCACAATTACCTCGGGGCTCCCTGCAGGGTCCATTCAGCAGGCCTGCACCGAGAATGATAACGTCTAAGAACATCTCTTACCAAGAAGGGTGTAGCCTGGAAAGTTGTTGCTCAGTCTCATCTGCCCACGGCACTGCTCGCATAGATGCACAGAGACTGGGGCTGCTTGCTTGCCTTGCCACCTCAAACTTTAAAGGTAGCCCAGGGCTCCCTGCCGTGTACCTCCAGCAGCCCTGCAACGAATATGCGAATGTCTCCAGATAGCTCGCAACAAGAAGGGGCTAGCCTGGAAAGCTCTTGCTCAGCCTCATCTGCGCATGGCACTGCTTGCACAGGCACCCAGAGACTGGGGCTGCTTGCTTGCCTTTCCACCTCAAACTTCAAACGTAACCAGGGAGTCCCCACCAGTTACCTCCAGCAGCCGTGACCCGAATAGGCAAACTTCTCCAGATAGCTTTCACCCAGAAGCGGCTATCCTTGAAAGCTGTTGCTCAGCCTCATCTGCCCATGGCACTGCTCACACAGGCGCACAGAGACTGGGTCTGCTTGCTTGTCTTGCCACCTCAAACTTCAAACGCAGCCCGGGGCTCCCTACCCGGTCCCTCCAGCAGCCCTGCAATGAATATGCGAAAGTGTCCAGATAGCTCGCACCGAGAACGGGCTAGCCTGGAGAGCTGTTGCTCAGTCTCATCTGCTCATGGCACTGCTCGCACAAGCGCACAGAGACTGGGGTTTCTTGCTTGCCTTGTCAATTCAAAATGCAAACATAGCGCGAGACTCCGTACTTTGTGCCTCCAGCAGCCGTGCTCAGAAAATGCGAACGTCTCCAGATAGCTCGCATCCAGAAGGAGCTAGCGTGGAAACATTTTGCTCAGGCTCATATGCCCATGGCACTTCTTGCACTGGCACACAGAGACTGGGGCTGCTTGCTTGACTTGCCACCTCAAACTTCAAACGCAGCCCGGGGTTCCCTGCCCGGTCCCTCCAGCAGCCCTGCAATGAATACGCGAAAGTGTCCAGATAGCTCATACCGAGAACGGGCTAGCCTGGAGAGCTGTTGCTCAGTCTCATCTGCTCATGGCACTGCTTGCCCAGGTGCTCAGAGACTACGGCTGCTTGCTTGCCTTGCCACCTAAAACTTCAAACATTTCTCTGGGCTCCCTGCCCGATGCCTCCGGCAGCCCTGCACTGAAAATCCAAACACCTCGTGTTATCTATTACCAAGAAGGGGTTAGCCTGGAAAGCTGTTGCTCAGCCTCATCTGCTCATGGCACTGCTTGCACAGGGGCTCAGAGACTGGGGCGGCTTGCTTGCCTTGCCACCTCAAACTTCAAACAAATCCCGGGGCTCTCTACCCGATCCCTCCAGCAGCCCTGCACCAGAAATGAGAATGCCTCGCATTATCTATTACCAAGAAGGGGTTAGCCTGGAAAGCTGTTGCTCAGTCTCATCTGCCCATGGTAATGCTTGCACAGGCGCCCAGAGTCTGGGGCTGCTTACTTGCCTTGGCACCTCATTCTTCAAGCGTAGCCAGGGGGTCCCTGACGAGTGCCTGCAGCAGCCCTGCAAAGAATGTGCGAACGTCTCCAGGTTGCTCGCACCCAGAACGCGCTAGCCTGGAAAGCTGTTGCTCAGCCTCATCTGCCCATGGCAGTGCTCTCACAGGCGCACAGAGACTGGGGCTGCTTGCTTGCCTTGCAACCTCAAACTTCAAGCGTAGCATTCGGGGTCCTTGCCAGGCCCCACCAACAGCCCTGACTCGAATATGCGAATGTCTCAGGATATCTGTTACCAAAAAGGGGCTAGCCTGGAAAGCTGTTGCTCAGCCTCATCTGCCCATGGCACTGCTCGCACAGGCGCACAGAGTCTGGGGCTGCTTGCTTGCCTTGCCACCTCCAACTTCAAACGTAACCAGGGGGTCCCTGACGTGTGCCTTTAGCAGCCCTGCAACGAATATGCGAACGTCTCCAGATACCTCGCAACCAGAACGCGCTAGCATGGAAAGCTGTTGGTCAGGCTCATCTGCTCATGGCACTGCTTGCACAGGTGCTCAGAGACTGCGGTTGCTTGCCTGCCTTGCCACCTCAAACTTCAAACGTAGCCCGGGACTCTGTGCTCTTTGCCTCCAGCAGCCGTGCTCCGAAAATCGTAAGTCCTCAGACAGCCCGCACCCAGAAGGGGTTAGCCTGGAAAGCTGTTGCTCAGCCTCATCTGCCCATGGCACTGCTCGCACAGGCGCACACGGACTAAGAGTGCTTGCTTGCCTTGCAACCTCAATTTTCAAACGTAGCCTAGGGGATCCTTTTTGGGTGCCTCCCGCAGCCCTCCCCCAAATAAGCGAGCGTCTCAGGATATCTCTTACCCAGAAGGCTTTGTCCAGGACAGCTGTTGCTCAGCCTCATCTGCCCATAGCACTCCTCTCACAGATGCACAGAGACTGGGGTTGCTTGCTTGCCTTGCCACCTCAAACTTCAAAAGTATCCTAGGGGGTCTTTGCCTGGCGCCTGCCACAGCCCTGACCTGAATATGCAAACGTCTCAGGATATCACTTAGCAAGTATTGGCTAGCCTGGAAAGCTGTTGCTCAGCCTCATGTGCCCATGGCACTGCTCGCACAAGCGCACAGAGACTGGGGTTTCTTGCTTGCCTTGTCAATTCAAAATGCAAACATAGCGCGGGACTCCGTTCTTTGTGCCTCCAACAGCCGTGCTCAGAAAATGCGAACGTCTCCAGATAGCTTGCATCCAGAAGGGGCTAGCGTGGAAACCTTTTGCTCAGTCTCATATGCCCATGGCACTTCTTGCACTGGCACACAGAGACTGGGGCTGCTTGCTTGACTTGCCACCTCAAACTTCAAACGTAGCCCTTGTGTCCCTGCCGGGTGCCTCAAGTAGCCCTGCGCCAAAGGTGCAAACGTCTACAGGTAGCTCACACCCAGAAAGGCCTAGCCTGGAAAGCTGTTGCTCACCCTCATCTGCCCATGGCACTGCTCGCACAGCTGCTCAGAGACTGGGGCTGCTTGCTTGCCTTGCCACCTCAAACTTCAAAATTATTCTAGGGGGTCCTTGCTGTGACTCTCCCACAGCCCTAACCCGAATATACGAACGTCTCAGGATATCTCTTACAAAGAATAGGATAGCCTGTAAGGCTGTTGCTCAGCCTCATCTGCCCATGGCACTGCTCACACAGGCGCACAGAAAGACTGAGGCTTCTTGCTTGCCTTGCATCCTCAAACTTCAAGCAAATCCCGGGCGTCCCTGCTGGGTGCCTCCAGCAGACCTGCACCAAAAATGCGAAAGTCTCCAGATAGCCTGTACCCAGAAGGGGCTAGCCTGGAAAGCTGTTGCTCAGCCTCATCTGCCCATGGCAGTGCTCGCACAGGCACACAGAGATTGGGGCTGCTTGCTTGCCTTGCCACCTCAAACTTCAAAAGTAGCACGGGGCTCCCTGACCGGTCCCTCCAACAGCCCTGCACCGAAAATGCGAACGCCTCAGGTTATCTATTACCAAGAAGGGTTCAGCCTGGAAAGCTGTTGCTCAGCCTCATCTGCTCATGGCACTGCTTGCACAGGTGCTCAGAGAATGGGGCTGCTTCCCTTGCCTTGCCACCTCAAACTTCAAAAGTATCTTGGGGATCCCTGCAGGGTGCCTCCAGCAGACATGCACTGAAGATGCGAACATATCCAGATAGATTGCACCCAGAAGGGGTTAGCCTTGAAAAGTGTTGCTCAGCCTCATCTGCCCATGGCACTGCTTGCACAGGCGCTCAGAGACTGGAGTTGCTTGCTTGTCTTGCCACCTCAAACTTCAAACATATCCCGAGGGTCCCTGCCGGGTCCCTCCAGCAGCCCTGCACCGAGAATGCGAACCTCTCAATATATATCTTACCAAGAAGGGGCTAGCCCTTAAAGCTGTTGCTCGGCCTCATCTGCCCATGGCAGTGCTTGCACAATCACGTAGAGACTGGGGCTGCTTGCTTGCCTTGCCACCTCAAACTTCAAGCGTAACCTAAGGGATCCTTGCAGGGGGCCTTCCGCAGCCCTGATCCGAATATGCGAACGTCTCAGGTTATATCTTACCAAGGAGGGGCTAGCCTGGAAAGCTGTTGCTCATCCTCATCTGCCCATAGCACTGCTTGCACAGGCGCACACAGACTGGAGCTGCTTGCTTGTCTTGACACCTAAAACTTCAAAAGTAGCCTAGGGGGTCCTTAACGGGTCCCTCCCACATACCTGATCTTAAAATGCGAGCGTCTCAGCATATATCTTACCAAGAAGAGGCTAGCCTGGAAAGCTGTTGCTCAGCCTCATCTGCCGATGGCAGTGCTCGCAGAGGCGCACACAGACTGGGGCTGCTTGCTTGCCTTGCCACCTCTAACTTCAAACGTAGCCCGGGGCTCCCTGCTGGGTCCCTCCAGCACCCCTGCACGTAGAATGCGAACGTCTCAGGATATCTCTTACCAAGAAGAGGTTAGCCTGTAAAGTTGTTGCTCAGCCTCATCTGCCCATGGCACTGCTCGCACAGGCACACAGAGAGACTGGGGCTGCTTGCTTGCCTTGCATCCTCAAACTTCAAACAAATCCCGGGCGTACCTGCCAGGATCCTGCAGCAGCCCTGCACAGAAAATGCGAACGTCTTAGGATATCTCTTACCAAGAAGCGTTTAGCCTGGAAAGCTCTTTCTCAGCCTCAACTGCCCATGGAACTGCTCACACAGGCACACAGAGAGACTGGGGCTGCTTGCTTGCCTTGCCATCTGAAACTTCAAACGTATCCTAGGGGGTCCTTCGCGAGGGCCTCCGGCAGCCCTGACCCGAATATGCAAACGTCTCAGAATATCTCTGATCAAGAAGGGGCTAGCCTGGAAAGCTGTTGCTCAGCCTCATCTGCCCATGGCACTGCTCGCACAGGCGCACAGAGGCCGGGGCTGCTTGCTTGCCTTGCCACATCAAACTTGAAATGTAGCCTAGGGGGTCCTTGCCAAGCTCTTTCCGCAGCCCTGACCCGAATATGCGAACAATCTCAGGATATCACTTACCATGAAGGGTTTAGCCTGGAAAGCAGTTGCTCAGCCTCATCTGCCCATGGCACTGCTCGCACAGAGGCACAGAGACGGGGGCTGCTTGCTTGTCTTGCCACCTCAAATTTCAAACGTAGCCTAGGAGGTCTTTGCCAGGTGCCTGCCGCAGCCCATACCTTAATATGCGAACGTCTCAGGATATCTCTTACCAAGAAGGGGCTATCCTGGAAAGCTGTTGCTCAGCCTCATCTGCCCATGGCACTGCTCGCACAGGCGCACAGAGACTGGGGCTGCTTGATTGCCTTGCCACATCAAACTTGAAACTTAGCTTAGGGGGTCCTTGCCAAGCTCCTTCCGCAGCCCTGACCCGAATATGCCAGCAATCTCAGGATATCTCTTACCAAGAAAGGGCTAGCCTGGAAAGCTCTTGCTCAGCCTCATCTGCCCATGGCACTGCTCGCACAGGCGCACAGAGACTGGGGCTGCTTGATTGCCTTGCCACCTCAAACTTCAGACAAATCCCGGGCGTCCCTGTCGGGTGCCTTCAGCAACACAGCACCGAAAATGCGAAAGTCTCCAGATAGGTCACACCCAGAACGGGCTACCCTAGAAAGCTGTTGCTCAGCCTCATCTGTCCATGGCACTGGTCGCACAAGCGCACACAGACTAAGGCTGCTTGCTTCCCTTCCCACCTTAAACTTCTAACATAGCCCTGTTGTCCCTTCCGGGTGCCTCCAGCAGCCCTGCCCCAAGTATGATAACGTCTCCAGATAGCTCGCTACCAGAAGGTGCTAGACTGGAAAACTGTTGCTCAGCCTCATCTGCCCATGGCACTGCTCGCACAGACGCACAGAGACTGGGGCTGCTTGCTTGCCTTGGCAACTCAAACTTCAAACGTAGCCCTGGTGTCCCTGCCGCGTGCCTCTAGCAGCCCTGCGCTGAAAGTGCAAACGTCTACAGATAGCTCGCACCCAGAAAGGGCTAGCCTGGAAAGCTGTTGCTCAGCCTCATCTGCCCATGGCACTGCTCACACAGGCGCACAGAGACTGGGGCTGCTTGCTTGCTTTTCCATCTCAAACTTCAAACTTATACTAGGGGGTCCTTGGCGAGGGCCTCCCGTAGCCCTCACCCGAATATGCGAACATCTCACGGTATGTCTTACCAAGTATTGACTAGCCTGGAAAGCTGTGGCTCAGCCTCATCTGCACATTCCAAAGCTCGCACAGGTGCACAGAGACTGGGGCTGCTTGCTTGCCTTGCCACCTCGATTTACAAACGTAGCTCGGGGATCCCTGATTGGTGACACCAGCAGACCAGCACTGAAGTTGCGAACGTCTTAGGATGTCTCTTACCAAGTATTGCCTAGCCTGGAAAGCTGTTGCTCAGCCTCATCTGCCCACGGAACTTCTCGCACAGGCGCACAGAGACTGGGGCTTCTTGCCTGCCTTGCCACCTCAAACATCAGACATAACCCAGGGGATCCTTGGTGGGGACCTCCTGCAGCCCTCACCCGAATATGTGAACGTCTCACGATATCTCTTACCAAGAAGGGGCTAGCCTGGAAAGCTGTTGCTCAGCCTCATCTGTACATGGCACTGCTCGCACAGGCGCACAGAGACTGGGGCTGCTTGCTTGCCTTGCCACCTCAATTTTGAACATAGCCCAGGGATCCCTGCCGGGTGCCTTCAGCAGAGCTACACTGAAAATGCGAAAGTCTCCAGATAGATCTCACACAGAAGGGACTAGCCTGGAAAGCTGTTGCTCAGCCTCATCTGCCCATGGCACTGCTCGCACAGACGCACAGAGACTGGGGCTTCTTGCTTGCTTTGCCACCTCAAGCTTCATACGTAGCCTAGGGGGTCCTTGCCAAGCTCCTTCCGCAGCCCTGCACCGAAAATGCGAACATCTCAGGATATCTCTTACCAAGAAGTTTTTAGCCTGGAAAACTGTTGCTCAGCCTCATGTGCCCATGGCTATGCTCACACAGGCGCACAGAGACTGGGGCTGCTTGCTTGCCTTACCACCTCAAACTTGAAACGTATGCTGGAGGGTCCTTGCCAAGCTCCTTCCGGAGCCCAAACCCGAATACGCCAACAATCTTAGGATATATCTTGCCATGAATGGTTTAGCCTGGAAAGCAGTTGCTCAGCCTCATCTGCCCATGGCACTGCTTGCACAGGTGCACAGAGACTGGGGCTGCTTGCGTGCCTTGCCACCTCAAACTTCAAAATTATCATAGGGGGTCCTTGGCGGGAGCCTCCCGCAGCCCTCACTCAAATATGCGAACGTCTCAGGATATCTCTTACCAAGTATTGGCTAGCCTGGAAAGCTGTTGCTCAGCCTCATCTGCCATTGGCACTGCTCGCACAGGCGCCCAGAGACTGGGGCTGCTTGCTTCCCTTGCCACCTCAAACTTCATACGTAGCCTAAAGGGTCCTTGCTGGGGGCCTCCCGCAGCCCTCACCCGAATATGTGAACGTCTCACGATATCTCTTACCAAGTATTGATTAGCCTGGAAAGCTTTTGCTCAGCCTCATCTCTTCATGGAACTGCTCGCACAAGCGCACAGATACTGGGGCTGGTTGCTTGCCTTGCCACCTCAAACTACACACGTATCGTAGGGGCTCCTTGCTGGGAGCCTCCTGCAGCCCTCACCCGAATATGTGAACGTCTCGCGATATCTCTTACCAAGTATTGACTAGCCTGGAAAGCTCTTTCTCAGCCCCATTTGCCCATGGCACTGGTAGCACAGGCGCACAGATACTGGGGCTGCTTGCTTGCCTTGCCACCTCAAACTACACACGTATCGTAGGGGCTCCTTGCTGGGAGCCTCCTGCAGCCCTCACCCGAATATGTGAACGTCTCGCGATATCTCTTACCAAGTATTGACTAGCCTGGAAAGCTCTTTCTCAGCCCCATTTGCCCATGGCACTGGTAGCACAGGCGCACAGACACTGGGGCTGCTTGCTTGCCTTGGCACCTCAATTTTCAAACGTAGCCCGGGGATCCCTGCCCGCTGCCTCCAGCAGACGTGTACTGAAGATGCGAACGTCTCAGGATATCTCTTACCAACAAGGGGCTAGCCTGGAAAGCTGTTGCTCAGCCTCATCTGCCCATGTTTCTGCTCGCACAGGCGCACAGAGACTTGGGTTTCTTGCTTGTCTTGCCATCTCAAAATTCAAATGTAGCCTAAGGGTCCCTCCGGGTGCCTCCAGCAGCCCTGCACCGAAGATGTGAACGTCTCAGGATATCTCGTACCAAAAAGGGGCTAGCCTGGTAAGCTGTTGCTCAGCCTCATCTGCCCATGGCACTGCTCACACAGGCGCACAGAGTCTGGGGCTACTTGCTTGCCTTGCCACCTCAAACCTCACAGACAGTCTTTGGGGTCTTTACCGGGCGCCTGCCACAGCCCTGACCCGAATATGCGAGCGTCTCAGGATATCTCTTACCAAGAAGGGGCTAGGCTGGAATGCTGTTCCCTACCCTCATCTGCCCATGACACTGCTCGCACAAGCGCACAGAGACTGGGAGTGCTTACTTGCCTTGCCACTTCAAACTTCAAACGTTCCGGGGGTCCCTACCAGGCACCTCCAGCAGCCCTGCCCCAAAAGGTAGAATGTCTTCAGATAGCTCGCACTAGCAGGTGCTACCCTGGAAAGCTGTTGCTCAGGCTCATGTGCCCATGGCACTGCTCACACAAGCGCACAGAGACTCGGGTTTCTTGCTTAACTTGCCACCTCAAAATTCAAATGTAGCCTAGGGGTCCCTCCGGGTGCCTGCAGCAGTCCTGCACCGAAAGTGTGAACGTCTCCAGATAGCTCGCACCTAGAAGGGGCTAGCCTGGAAACTTGTTGCTCAGCCTCATCTGCCCATGACACCGCTAGCACAGGTGCATAGAGACTGGGTCTGCTTGGTTGCCCTGCCACCTTGATGTGCGGAATCAAACTTCACAACTCAGAGAGTTATAAAGCAGGTATGTTTATTGCGGCACCGGGTGCAAGGGGTTTCGCTCCTCCTAACTTGCACACCGAGTCACGAAGCATGCACCTACTTATTACAAAGCTTATCTAAGTAGGCTGGACTATTGTAATTATTTCTAGGAATTCATTATCATACTCCACCCCCCTTTACAACTTGCGCAGTGTCCTCTGGTGGTCGTCTGTGGGGGTCTTCTGGATGAAGGCTCGTAGTCTTCCTCGCTGTGTGCTTTCAATTTTGGCTCAAAAACTCCTGAGTTGTCTGTGTTGGCTGAGTCCCAAACCATAGAACCAGTTTCAGCTAGAGAGTTGCTTCTTACAGACAATACAGTTCTGGTTATCAGTCCTTGTTTCTCTTCGTCTGTCTCGCGAGCAGTCCTTGTTAGCTACATTTGAGCCACAACAGCCCTTGTTAGCAAGATTACAAAGAGTAGAACTAAATTAATTAACAGTGTTTAACTCTTACCTTAACACAGATGCAAAGTTATATAACAAAATTAAACTAAAGCTACAGCAAAATCGAACTAAATGTCAATTTCCCACATCAATATCTCGTACCAAAAAGTGTCTAGCCTGGAAAGCTGTTGCTCAGCCTCATCTGCCCATGGCACTACTTACACAGGCACACAGAGACTGGGGCTGCTTGCTTGCCTTGACACCTCAAACCTCAAACATAGCCTAGTTGGTCTTTGCCGGGCACCTGCCGCAGCCCTGACCCGAATATACGAGCGTCTCAGGATATCTCTTACCAAGAAGGGGCTAGCCTGGAAAGCTGTTGCTCAGCCTCTTCTGCCCATGGCACTGCTCGCACAGGCGCACAGAGACTGGGGCTGCTTGCTTACCTTGACACCTCAAACTTCAAATGTAGCCTAGGGGATCTTTGCCGGGCGCCTGCCGCAGCCCAGACCCAAATATAGAGGCGTCTCAAGATATCTTTTACCAGCAAGAGGCTAGCCTGGAAAGCTGTTTGTCCTGGGTTTGGCCAGGACAGGGTTAGTTTTCACCAGAATCCAGGAAGGGGCACAGCCGGGTGGTCTGACCCAACCCCAACCTGGCCAAACAGAGCCGGGTATTCCATACCATGTGCCGTCATGCTGGGTTCCGGTGGGGGGGGCAGCACGGCGGGAACTCACTCGCGGCTCGGGAGCGCGCGGCGCCGGTCCTGTCCGGGAGAGCGGCTCTGTGCGGTTCGTTGTTGTGTTTTCTCCTTATCTGTATCGTTGTTGTTACTGTTTCCCTTTGTTTGCTGTTCTGTCAAACTGCCCTTATCCCGACCCACCCGTTTTCTGCCTGTTTCTTTCCATTCTCCTCCGCACCACGGCGGGGGGAGGGGCGGCCGCGTGGCGCTTTTGTTGCCGGCGGCAGCCAAAACCAAAACATTCAATTGGCGCCCAAGCGTGGGGCGGCGATAACGGCAGGGCTGAGCAGCGAGTGTTAAAACAGCTTTCTTAGATTTTGTTATAATTTGTTGTACGTATTTGCTGTGTTAGTTAAACAGTCGCCAGTAAAAATGTTTCTGTCTTTGATCAGATGGCTGTGGTTTTTGAATCCTTATTTGCTGTATCTGTTCGTTGCCATGCTGTTCATTACCTCGGGGAAAAGGACCAGGATGATGATTTTGCTGTACTGTCTGATATCGACTTATGATATGATGACATCACTGTGCATGAAATTAGGCTTGTATTTGCATGCGGCACTACGATCATGTCCGTACCTCGGATCCTATGTCTTAGAATTTGTTAATAATCAAACCCAGCCTGTGGGGAATACCGGAGGGGATTCCTTCCCCCACTTTTTTGCCCCCACTCTTTCCTTCATGCTGGTCCTAACGGTTTTTGAGAATTTCGAGTACCCGTGGGATGCTCAGGGCAGCGCTCTCCTTTTGTTATGCCTCCTGAATGGGCTTCAGGTTTTGTTTAGGGTTAAGCAAGCAGTTAAGAACATTGTGCAGAGACCTGCCCCGGGGCCGGATAGCTGTGAGTGGCTGGGTCTGTGGGACAGCATGGGCAAGTACCTAGGGCAGTGGGCACCCCCGGTGTTTTTTAAACTCACCCCTGAACAGATACAGAATCCCGACAAACTAGTAAAATCCCTGCAAAAAGTGTGCTGCCACCCTGGGAACTCCAGAGAGACACAAATCACCACAATGTGCTGGGGTCTGGCCCATGCCTACCAAGCTTCCCTGTTCAACAGTGTTCAGTTCCCTAAAGGGGAAAGGGGGGAAAACGAAGCGGCAGGCACTGCGGCTGGCACTGCCCCCCCAGCCGGCCCTGCAGCCCCTCCAGCCCAGCAGGCAGTCACAACCCCCCCGACCGGCACCACCGCTGCTGCAGCCACTGGCGTGGTCCCGGCTCCCCCGGCGGGCATGGCAGCGGCTCCAGCCCCAGCTCCAGCTGCAGGCATCGCGGCCGAGCCCAATAACCAACCTGTGGCGGTAGCAGTCGCCCCCGTAAAAGCAAAGAAAAACGCAAAGAGAGCAGATCGCTCCAGGAGGGATGACGATGAGCCAGGGTCATCGCGGGAGACAGAGACAGAGATCATCACCCGGTCCCTGTCCCTGGGCGAGCTGCGAGACATGCGGAAAGATTTCAGCCGCCACCCAGGCGAGCACATTGTCACCTGGCTGCTGCGGTGCTGGGATAACGGGGCCAGCAGCTTGGAATTAGAGGGCAAGGAAGCCAAGCAGCTGGGATCCCTGGCCAGGGATGGGGGCATTGACAAGGCCATTGGGAAGAAGGAACAAGTCCTCAGCCTCTGGAGGAGACTTCTCTCAGGGGTGAGGGAGAGGTACCCCTTCAGTGACGATTTTGTATGTCATCCTGGCAAGTGGACCAATATGGAAAGGGGCATTCAGTACTTGAGAGAATTAACTGTGCGGGAGATGGTTTACCGTGAACCAGACGATGACCAGTTACCCACAGACCCAGATGAAGTCCAGTGCACAGCATCTATGTGGAGGAAGTTTGTGCGGAGCGCACCATCCTCATATGCCAACTCACTGGCAGTAGTAAACTGGAAAGGTAAAGAGGCACCAACAGTGGATGAGGTGGCTGTCAGACTCCGCCAATACGAGGAAAGTCTCTCTTCCTCCCTTGTCTCAGCTGTGAATAAATTGTCCCGGCAGTTCCAGCAATTCAAAGAGGATATGTCCTACTCCCCACCTGTGCGGGCCCGCATCTCGGCTATTAGGGGCAAGCGTTTCTCTGCTCAGGAGAGGGAATACAGAGGCTACACAACACGGGGCACCCTGTGGTTTTACCTGCGTGACCACGGAGAGGAATGAGGAAGTGGGATGGAAAACCCACCTCAAGTCTAGAGGCACGAGTGTGTGAGTTGCGAGGTAAAACAATCACCAAAGGGGACTCTGTTAGGAAAAATGCTGCTCCAGTTTCCAGCAGCCAGCTCTCCAGGCCAGGTAAGCAGTTTGATCTTGATTCCGATCCTCTGGAGGGGACCTCCAAGTCATTTCTACAGCAGGTGAGCAGCAAATTCTCTGACCAGGATTAGAGGGGCCCTGCCTCCAGCCAGGTGGAGGGAAGGGACAACCGTGTTTATTGGATGGTGTGGATTCGGTGGCCTGGCACGTCAGATCCACAAGAGTATAAAGCTCTAGTGGACACTGGTGCACAGTGTACCTTAATGCCATCAGATTTCAAAGGGTCAGAGTCCATTTGCATTTCTGGAGTGACAGGGGGGTCCCAAGAGCTGAGTGTATTGGAGGCTGAAGTGAGCCTCACTGGGCAGGACTGGCAGAAGCACCCCATTGTGACTGGCCCCGAGGCTCCGTGCATCCTTGGGATAGACTATCTTAGGAGAGGCTATTTCAAGGACCCAAAGGGGTATCGGTGGGCTTTTGGCATAGCTGCTTTGGAGACGGAAGAAATTAAACAGCTGTCTATTTTGCCTGGTCTCTCGGAGGATCCTTCCGTTGTGGGGTTGCTGAGGGTTGAAGAACAACAGGTACCCATCGCAACCACAACGGTGCACCGGCGACAGTATCGTACCAACCGAGACTCCCTTCTCCCCATTCATCAGCTGATCCGCCAGCTGGAGAGTCAAGGAGTGGTCAGCAAAACTCGCTCACCCTTTAATAGTCCCATATGGCCAGTGAGAAAATCTACTGGAGAGTGGAGACTGACAATAGACTACCGTGGCCTGAATGAAGTCACACCACCGCTGAGTGCTGCTGTGCCAGACATGCTAGAACTTCAATATCAGCTGGAGTCAAAGGCAGCCAAGTGGTACGCTACAATTGACATCGCTAATGCATTCTTCTCCATCCCTTTGGCAGCAGAGTGCAGGCCACGGTTTGCTTTCACCTGGAGGGGCGTTCAGTACACCTGGAACCGACTGCCCCAGGGGTGGAAACACAGTCCCACCATTTGCCATGGACTAATCCAGACTGCACTGGAAAAGGGTGAAGCTCCAGAACATCTGCAGTACATCAATGACATCATTGTATGGGGTGACAGAGCGGAGGAAGTTTTTGAGAAAGGGGAGAAAATAGTTCAGATTCTTCTGAAAGCCGGTTTCGCCAAGAGCGAAGTAAAGTCAAGGGACCTGCGCACGAGATCCAGTTTTTGGGGATAAAATGGCAGGATGGGCGCCGTCAAATCCCAATGGATGTCATCAACAAAATAGCAGCTATGTCTCCACCAACCAGCAAAAAGGAAGCACAGGCCTTCCTGGGTGTTGTGGGTTTTTGGAGGATGCACATCCCAAATTACAGCCAGATTGTAAGTCCTCTGTACCACGTGACCCAGAAGAAGAATGATTTTGAATGGGGCCCTGAGCAACGACAGGCATTTGAACAGATTAAACGGGAGATAGGTCATGCTATAGCCCTTGGTCCAGTCCGGTCAGGGCAAGATGTTAAAAACGTGCTCTACACCGCAGCCGGGGAGAACGGCCCAACCTGGAGTCTCTGACACAAAATACCAGGGGAGACTCGAGGTCGACCCCTGGGGTTCTGGAGCCGGGGATACAAAGGATCCGTGGCCTGCTATACTCCCACGGAAAAAGAGATTCTGGCAGCATATGAAGGCGTTCGAGCTGCTTCAGAAGTGGTCGGCACTGAAGCACAGCTCCTCCTAGCACCACGATTGCCGGTCCTGGGCTGCATGTTCAAAGAGAGGGTCCCCTCTACGCATCATGCCACTGATGCTACGTGGAGCAAGTGGGTCGCGCTCATCACCCAGCACGCCCGAACGGGAAACCCCAGTCGCCCAGGAATTCTGGAGGTAATCATGGACTGGCCAGAAGGCAAAGATTTTGGAGCATCGCCAGAGGAGGAGGTGACACGTGCTGAAGAGGCCCCACTGCCGAGGGAGAAGGTGAGTCAAGCCAGTTTGCAGAGGTGAAAGCCATCCAGCTGGCTTTAGACATTGCCGGTCGAGAGAAGTGGCCAGTGCTCTATCTTTACACCGACTCTTGGATGGTGGCCAATGCCTTGTGGGGGTGGCTGCAGCAATGCAAGAAGAACAACTGGCAGCGCAGAGGCAAACCTATCTGGGCTGCCCCATTGTGGCAAGATATTGCTGCCCGGCTAGAGCAGTTGGCTGTAAAAGTCCGTCACGTGGACGCCCACGTCCCTAAGAGTCGGGCCACTGAGGAACATCAAAACAACCACCAGGTAGATCAGGCTGCTAAGATTGAAGTGGCTCAGGTGGATCTGGACTGGCAACATAAGGGTGAACTGTTTATAGCTCGGTGGGCCCATGACACCTCGGGCCACCAAGGAAGAGACGCGACATATAGATGGGCTCGTGACGGAGGGGTGGACTTGACCATGGACACCATTGCACAGGTTATCCATGAATGTGAGACATGCGCTGCAATCAAGCAAGCCAGGCGGGTAAAGCCTCAGTGGTATGGAGGACGATGGCTAAAATATAAATATGGGGAGGCTTGGCAGATTGACTACATCACACTGCCACAAACCCGCCAAGGCAAGCGCTATGTGCTCACAATGGTGGAGGCCACCACCGGATGGCTGGAAACCTACCCTGTGCCCCATGCCACCGCCCGGAATACCATCCTGGGCCTGGAAAAACAAGTCCTGTGGCGACATGGCACTCCCGAAAGAATTGAGTCGGACAACGGGACTCATTTTCGTAACAGCCTCATAGACACCTGGGCCAAAGAACACAGTATTGAGTGGGTGTATCACATCCCCTACCATGCACCAGCCTCTGGAAAGATCGAGCGGTACAATGGGCTGCTAAAAACCACTTTGAGGGCAATGGGGCGGTGGGACTTTCAAAAATTGGGATACCCATTTAGCAAAGGCCACCTGGTTGGTTAACACCAGGGGATCCACCAACCGGGCTGGTCCTGCCCAGTCAAAACCTCAGCGCCCCGTAGAAGGAGATAAAGTCCCTGTAGTGCACACGCGGAACATGTTAGGGAAGACAGTCTGGGTTAGTCCTGCCTCGGGCAAAGGCAAGCCCGTCCACGGGATTGCTTTTGCTCAAGGACCTGGGTGTACCTGGTGGGTAATGGGGAAGGATGGGGAAGTCCGATGTGTACCTCATGGGGATTTGATTTTGGGGGAGAATAGTCCATAAATAAATTGTATAAAGTTAGTTGTTAAATAACCCTGTCACTGTCTGTTATCACTGTTATAATTGTTATATTTTGAACCAGTAATAGCATAGTAAGAATCGTCCAGATTAAAGAAAGATGAACTTTTTTTTTTTTTTTTTTTTTTTGATGAAAACCTAGCAGAGCACAGCGATGATGGAACTGGACCTGGTTTTCAACAACTGGCACCCAGCAACTTCATCGAGATCGACGTCTCCAACCTGCAGACTGTGGGCACGGGCCGCACCAGATACATCAACCGTGAGCTCCAGATGCAGCAAGTGACCGCCCACCACCACACATCACCTCTCCTGCCACGGAAGACCATTACGACAGATGGATTAAGTGTACTCAACGGACACTTTAGAGTGATGATCCATAGACTAAGGTAACGGTATCTGGAGACAGGAGAAGTAGTGGTGATCAACAGGACAATGGGGGACCCGGGCACGACATAGATGGTATGGAATAAGGGGTGGATAATGTCCTTGGTTTGGCCAGGACAGGGTTAATTTTCACCAGAATCCAGGAAGGGGCACAGCCGGGTGGTCTGACCCAACCCCAACCTGGCCAAACAGAGCCGGGTATTCCATACCATGTGCCGTCATGCTGGGTTCCGGTGGGGTGGGCGGCGCGTTGGGAACTCACTCGCGGCTCGGGAGCGCGTGGCGCCGGTCCGGTTAGGGAGAGCGGCTCTGAGGTTCGTGCAATACGTTGTTGTGTTTTCGCCTTATCTGTTCTGTCAAACTGCCCTTAACCCGACCCACCGGTTTTCTGCCTGTTTCTTTCCATTCTCTTCCGCACCGCGGCGGGGAGGGGCAGCCGCGTGCACTTTTGTTGCAGGCGGCAGCCGAAACGAAAACACTTTTGTTCAGCCTCATCTGCCCATGGCACTGCTCGCACAGGCGCACAGAGACTGGGGCTGCTTGCTTGCCTTGCCACCTCAAACTTCAAACGCAACCCAGGGCTCCCTGCCCGTTCCCTCCAGAAGCCCTGCACCTAAAATGCGAACGTCTCAGGATGTATCTTACCAAGAAGGGGCTAGCCTGGAAAGCTGTTGCTCAGCCTCATCTGCTCATGGCACTGCTTGCACAGGTGCTCAGAGACTGGGGCTGCTTGCTTGCCTTGCCACCTAAAACTTCAAACATATCTCGGGGCTCCCTGCCCGATCCCTCCGGCGGCCCTGCACTGAAAATGTGAACGCCTCGGGTTATCTATTACCAAGAAGGGGTTAGTCTGGAAAGCTGTTGCTCAGCCTCATCTGCTCATGGCACTGCATGCACAGGTGCTCAGACACTGGGGCTGCTTGCTTGCCTTGCCACCTCAAACTTCAAACATATCCCGAGGCTCCCTATCCGGTCCCTCCAGCAGCCCTGCACCGAAAATGAGAATGCCTCGGGTTATCTATTACCAAGAAGGGGTTAGCCTGGAAAGCTGTTGCTCAGCCTCATCTGCTCATTGCACTGCTTGCACACTTGCTCAGACACTGGGGCTGCTTGCTTGCCTTGGCAACTCAATCTTCAAACGTAGCTTGGGGATCCCTGCCGGGTGCCTCCAGCAGAACTGCACCAAAAATGCGAACATCTGCAGATAGATTCCACCCAGAAGGCCTAGCCTGGAAAGCTGTTGCTCAGCCTCATCTGCTCATGGCACTGCTTGCACAGGTGCTCAGAGACTGGGGCGGCTTGCTTGCCTTGCCACCTCAAACTTCAAACATAGCCTAGGGGGTCCCTTACGGGTGCTTCCAGCAGCCCTGACCCGAATATGCGCGCGTCTCAGGATATCTCTTACCAAAAAGGGGCTAGCCTTGAAAGGTGTTGCTCAGCCTCATCTGCCCTTGGCACTGCTCGCACAGGCGCCCAGAGACTGGGGCTGCTTGCTTGCCTTGCCACCACAATCTTCAAACGTAACCAGGGTGTCCCTGACTGGTGCCTCCAGCAGCCCTGCAAAGAATATGCGAACGTCTCCAGATACCTCGCACCCAGAATGGGCTAGCATGGAGAGCTGTTGCTCAGCCTCTTATGCTCATGGCACTCCTTGCACAGGCGCCCAGAGTCTGGGGCTGCTTGCTTGCCCTGCCACCTCAATCGTCAAACGTATCCAGGCGCTCCCTTCCCAGTCCCTCCAGCAGCCTTGCACCGAAAATGCGAACACCTCGGGCTATCTATAATGAAGAAGGGGTTAGCCTGGAAAGCTGTTGCTCAGCCTCATCTGCTCATGGCACTGCTTGCACAGGTGCCTAGAGACTGGGGCTGCTTGCTGGCCTTGCCACCTCAAACTTCAAACGTAGCCTAGGGAGTCTCTGCCGGTTGCCTCCAGCAGCCGTGACCCAAATAGGCGAACTTCTCCAGATAGCTTCCACCCAGAATGGGCTAGCCTGGAAAGATGTTGCTCAGCCTCATCTGCCCATGGCACTGCTCGCATAGATGCACAGAGACTGCGGCTGCTTGCTTGCCTTGCCACCACAAACTTCAACGTAGCCTAGGGGGTCCTTGCCGGGCGCCTCCCACAGCCCTGACCCTAATAGGCGCGAGTCTCACTATATCTCTTACCAAAAAGGGGCTAGCCTTGAAAGGTGTTGCTCAGCCTCCTCTGCCCATGGCACTGCTCGCACATGCACACAGAGAATGGGGCTGCTTGCTTGCCTTGCCACCTCAAAATTCAAACGCAACCCAGGGTTCCCTGCCCGTTCCCTCCAGAAGCCCTGCACCAAAAATGCGAACGTCTCAGGATGTCTCTTACCAAGAAGGGGCTAGCCTGGAAAGCTGTTGCTCACCCTCATCTGCTCATGGCACTGCTTGCACAGGTGCTCAGAGACTGGGGCTTCTTGCTTGCCTTGCCACCTAAAACTTCAAACATATCTCTGGGTTCCCTGCCCGATCCCTCCAGCAGCCCTGCACTGAAAATGTGAACGCATCGGGTTATATATTACCAAGAAGGGGTTAGCCTGGAAAGCTGTTTCTCAGCCTCATCTGCTCATTGCACTGCTTGAACACTTGCTCAGACACTGGGGCTGCTTGCTTGCCTTGCCACCTCAGTCTTCAAACGTGGCTTGTGGATCCCTGCCGGGTGCCTCCAGAAGCCCCGCAACGAAAATGGGAACGTCTCAGGATATCTATTCCCAAGAAGGGGCTAGCCTGGAAACCTGTTGCTCAGCCTCATCTGCCCATGGCACTGCTCATACAGGCGCAGAGAGACTGAGATAGCTTGCTTAACTTGCCACCTCAGAATTGATACGTCCTGGGGGTCCCTACCGGCCACCTACAGCAGCCCTGCCCCAAAAGCTAGAATGTCTTCAGATAGCTCGCACGCAGAAGGAGCTAGCCTAGAAAGCTTTTGCTCAGCCTCATCTGCTTATGGCACTGCTCGCACAGGCGCCCAGACACTGGGGCTGCTTGCTTGCCTTGCCACCTCAAACTTCAAACGTAGCCCAAGGGGTCCTTGGTGGGTGCCTCTCGCAGCCTTGACCTGAATATGCGAACATATCAGGATGTCTCTCACCAAGAAGGGGCTAGCCTGGAAAGCTATCGCTCCGCGTCATATGCCCATGGCACTGCTCGCACAGGCGCAGAGAGACTGGGGGTGCTTGCTTGTCTTGCCACCTCAAATTTTTCTGTTCGCCAGAGCTCGCAGATGGCTTTTATCTCCTTTTCCTCTTTGTCCTCCCCGGTTATTGTCCTTTCCCACATAGTCTCTCCTAAGATTGCCATTCCGAGACAGAAAACAGTAGCGGGGTGTCCGCAAAGTGACCCCATCGTTGCCCCAGTTTAATCAACTTCATGAGTTGCTTTGCCGTTGTGTCTATTCCTCTCTTAGAGAGAATACCGACTAACAACGTTGCCACGGCATCCACCTCCATGCCTGCGACCACGGCCTCCACGTTAAAATTTAGCTGCGCCAGGCAGCCCCAGTGTGGCTCGAAAATCCCTGGGAGTCGGCTGTCCGTGCCTGCCCTGCGCGTTCACACCCAGGCAGGACCCTCCCAGCCGTTACTCCCACGCCCCCTCTCTAGCTGCTCACCGCAGACCGAGGGACTCCTGCAGGGAAACCGTCCATCCTCTGCTACCAAATGTTGGCGTGGGTTACGGATCCTTTGTAATGATGTGACCCCAATATGAGTATGATCGTACACCTTTATTAGTCAGCAAAACAAGGTTTATACAGCAAAACTATTACAGCATCTGAATGGTTAGAGCCCCATTCCATATATAGGCAAAACTACTGCAACTCATTGTGATTTGTGCAGAGCTGCATCTCAAAGTGAAAAAAGTACTGTGGCAGGAAAAAGCAACGTGGCAGGAAGGAAGTGACAGTGTGGCAGGAAATGGTGACATTCCCCCTGCTCCAGTGTCCCGAGCTCGTCGCTCTGCCTTCCCAGCACGGTTATGTGTCAGCCGCTCCCAAGGCTCACTTCCAGATTGGAACCTGGGATGCTCAACGCACCAAACGATGTCCCCTCTCGTTCAGCCAGAACTTCACAGGCTAGCCTGGAAAGCTGTTGCTCAGCCTCATCTGCCCATGGCACTGCTCGCACAGGCGCACAGAGAGACTGAGGCTTCTTGCTTGCCTTGCATCCTCAAAATTCAAACCAATCCCAGGCGTCCCTGTTGGGTGCCTCCAGCAGACGTGCACCACAAATGCGAAAGTCTCCAGATACCTCACATCCAGAAGGGGCTAGCCTGGAAAGCTGTTGCTCAGCCTCATCTGCCCATGGCACTGCTCGCACAGGTGCACAGAGACTGCGGCTGCTTGCTTGCCTTGCCACCTCAAACTTCAAACATAGCCTGGGACTCCGTGCTTTGTGCCTCTAGCAGCCCTGCACCGAAAATGCGAACGTGTTCGATATCTATTGCCAAGAACGGTTTAGCCTTGAAAGCTGTTGCTCAGCCTCGTCTGCCCATGGCACTGCTCGCACAGGTGCACAGAGACTGGAGCTGCTTGCTTGCCTTGCCACCTCAATTTTCATACGAATCCCGGGGATCCCTGCCAGGTGCCTCCAGCAGACCTGCACTGAAGATGCGAACGTCTCAGAGTTTCTCTTACCAAGAAGGGCCTAGCCTGGAAAGCTGTTGCTCAGCCTCATGTGCCCATGGCACTGCTCACACAGGCGCACAGAGACTGGGGTGCTTGCTTTCCTTGCCACCTCAAACTTCAAACATAGCCCGGGTGTCCCTTACGGGTGCCTCCAGCAGCCCTGCCCCAAATATGAGAACGTCTCCAGATAGTTCGCAACTAGAAGGGGCTAGCCTGCAAAGCGGTTGCTCTGCCTCCTCTGCCCATGGCACTGCTCGCACAGGGGCACAGAGACTGACGCTGCCTGCTTGCCTTGCCACCTCAAACTTCAAATCTAGCCTAGGGGGTGCTTGCCAAGCTCCTTCCGCACACCTGACCCGAATATGCGAACGTCTCAGGATATTTCTTACCAAGAAGGGGCTAGCCAGGAAAAATTTTGCTCATCCTCATCTGCCCATGGCACTGCTCACATAGGCACACAGAGGGACTGAGGCTTCTTGCTTGCCTTGCATCCTCAAACTTCAAATAAATCCCAGGTGTCCCTGCTGAGTGCCACCAGCAGACGTGCACCGAAAATGCGAAAGTCTCCAGATAGCTCACATCCAGAAGGGGCTAGCCTGGAAAGCTGTTTCTCAGCCTCATCTGCCCACGGCACTGCTCTCACAGATGCACAGAGACTGGAGCTGCTTGCTTGCCTTGCCACCTCAATCTTTAAATGTAGCCCAGGGATTTCTGCCGGATTCCTTTAGCAGACCTGTACTAAAAATGCGAACATCTCCAGACAGATCGCACTCTGAAGGGGCTAGTCTTGAAAGATGTGTCTCAGCCTCATCTGCCCAAGGCACTGCTCGCACAGGCGCACAGAGACTGGGGCTGCTTGCTTGCCTTGCCACCTAAATCTTCAAACATATCCTAGGGTGTCCTTGCCAAGCTCCTTCCGCAGACCTGACCCGAATATCTGAGCATCTCAGAACATCTCTTACCAAGAAAGGTTTAGCCTGGAAAGGTGTTGCTCATCCTGATCTGCCCATGGCACTGCTCACACAGATGCACAGAGCCTGGGGCTGCTTGCTTGCTTTGCCACCTCAAACTTCAAACATATCCTAGGGGGTCCTTGCCAAACTCCTTCCGCAGACCTGACCCGAATATCTGAGCGTCTCAGAACATCTCTTACCAAGAAGGGTTTAGCTTAAAAAGCTGTTGCTCAGCCTCATCTGCCCATGGCACTGCTCGCACACATGCACAGAAACTGGGGCTGCTTGCTTGCCTTGCCACCTCAAACTTCAAACATAGCCCAGGGGTCCCTGCTTGGTGCCTCCAGCAGCACTGCACCAAAAATGCGAACGTCTCCAGATAGCTCGCACCCAGAGGGGGTTAGCCTGGAAAGCTGTTGCTCAGCCTCATCTGCCCATGGCACTGCTCGCACAGAGGCACAGAGACTGGGGCTGCTTGCTTGCCTTGCCACCTCAAACTTCAGACATAGCCCTGGTGTCCCTGCCGGGTTCCTCCAGTAGCCACGCACCAAAAATAGAAACGTCTCAGGATATCTCTTACCAAGAAGGGGCTAACCTGGAAAGAATTTGCTCAGCCTCATCTGCCCATGGCACTGCTCGCGCAGATGCACAGAGAGTGGGGCTGCTTGCTTGCCGTGCCACCTCAAACTTCACACTTACCTCGGGGCTCCCTGCCTGGTCCCTCCAGCAGCCCTGCATCGAGAATGCTAACGTCTAAGGATATCTCTTACCAAAAAGGGGCAGACTGTAAATCCTTTGCTCAGCCTCATCTGCCCATAGCACTGCTCTCACAGGCGCACAAAGACTGGGGCTGCTTGCTTGCCTTGCCACCTCAAAGTTCAGAAGTAGCCTAGGGGGTCTTTGCCAGGCGCCTGCCACAGCCCTGTCCCGAATGTGCAAGCGTCTCAGGATATCTCTTACAAAGAAGGAGCTAGTCAGGAAAGCTGTTGCTCAGCCTCATCTGCCCATGGCACTGCTCGCACAGATGCACAGAGACTGGGGCTGCTTGCTTGCCTTGCCACCTCAAACTTCAAACATAGCTTATGGGGTATTTGCCGGGCACCTGCCGCAGCCTTGACACAAATATGTGAACGTCTCAGGATATCTCTTACCAAGAAGGGGCTAGCATGGAAAGCTGTTGCTCAGCCTCATCTGCCCATGGCACTGCTCGCACAGGCGCACACGGACTGAGAGTGCTTGCTTGCCTTGCCACCTCAAACTTCAAACGTAGCCCGGGAATCCGTGCTGGGTCCCTCCAGCATCCTTGCACGGAGAATGCGAACGTCTCAGGATATCTCTTACCAAGAAGGGTTTTGCCTGGAAAGCTGTTCTTCAGCCTCATCTGCCCATGGCACTGCTCGCACAGGTGCACAGATACTGGGGCTCCTTGCTTGCCTTGCCACCTGAAACCTTTAACGTAGCCTAGGGGGTCCTTTACGGGGGCCTCCCACAGCCCTGACATGAATATACGAACATCTTAGGATATCTTGTACCAAAAAGGGACTAACCTTGAAAGCTGTTGCTCAGCCTCATGTGCCCATGGCACTGCTCGCACAGGCGCACACAGACTGGGGCTGCTTGCTTTCCTTGCCACCTCAAACTTCAAACGTAGCCCGGGGCTCCCTGCTGGGTTTCTCCAGCACCCCTGCACAGAGAATGCGAACGTCTCAGGATATCTCATACCATGAAGCGTTTCGCCTGGAAAGCTGTTGCTGAGTCTCATCTGCATATGGAACTGCTTGCACAGACGCACAGAGACTGGGGTTGCTTGCTTGCCTTGCCACCTCAAACTTCAAACGTAGCCCAGGGGTCCCTGCCGGGTTCCTCCAGCAGCACTGCACCGAATATGCAAGTGTCTCAAGATATCTCTTACCAAGGAGGGGCTAACCTGGAAAGATTTTGCTCAGCCTCATCTTCCCATGGCACTGCTCGCACAGGCGCCCAGAGACTGGGGCTTCTTGCTTGCCTTACCACCTTAAACTTAAAACATAGCCCGGGTGTCCCAGCCGGGTGCCTCCAGCAGTCCTGCTCCGAATATGAGAACGTCTCCAGATACCTCGCAACCAGAAGGCGGTAGCCTTGAAAGGTATTGCTCAGCCTCATCTGCCCATGGCACTGCTCGCACAGGCGCACAGAGAATGGGGCTGCTTGCTTCCCTTGCCACATCAAACTTCAAACGTAGCCCGGGACTCCGTGCTCTGTGATTCCAGCAGCCGTGCTACGAAAATGCGAACATCTCCATAAAGCCCGCACCTAGAAGGGGCTAGCCTGGAAAGCTGTTGCTCAGCCTCATCAGCTCATGGCACTGCTTGCACAAGAGCACACAGACTGGGGCTGCTTGCTTGTCTTGCACCTTAAACGTCAAACATATCCCGGGTGTCCCTTCCTAGTGCCTCCAGCAGCCCTGCCCCAAATATGAGAACGTCTCCAGATATCTCGCAAACGGAAGGGGCTAGCCTGGAAAGCTGTTTCTCAGCCTCATCTGCCCATGGCACTGCTTGCACCGCCGCACAGAGACTGGGGCTGCTTGCTTGCCTTGCCACCTCAAACTTCAGAAGTAGCCTAGGGGGTCTTTGCCAGGCACATCCAGCAGCCCTGTCCCGAATATGAGAACGTCTCAGGATATCTCTTACCAAGAAGGGGCTAGCCTGGAAAGCTGTTGCTCAGCCTCATCTGCCCATGGCACTGCTCGCACAGGCGCTCAGAGACTGGAGATGCTTGCGTGCCTTGCCACCTCAAATTTCAAACGTAGCCCGGGAATCCGTGCTGGGTGCCTCCAGCTGCCATGCTCCAAAAATGCAAACGTCTCCAGATAGCCTGAACCCAGAAGGCGCTAGCCTGGAAAGCTGTTGCTCAGCCTCATCTGCCCATGGCACTGCTCGCACAGGTGCACAGAGACTTGGGCTTCTTGCTTGCCTTGCCAACTCAAACTTCAAACGTAGCCTCGGGGTCACTGCCGGACGCGTCCAGCAGCGCTGCACCGAATATGCGAACATCTCGTGAAAGCTCGCATCGAGAAGGGGCTAGCCTGGAACGCTGTTGCACTGCCTCTTCTGCCCATGGCACTGCTCGCACAGGCGCTCAGAGACTGGAGATGCTTGCGTGCCTTGCCACCTCAAACTTCAAACTTAGCCTAGGGGTTCTTTGCCAGGCACCTCCAGCAGCCCTGACCTGAATATGCGAACGTCTCAGAATATATCATACCAAAAATGGGCTAGCCTGGACAGCTGTTTCTCAAGCTCATCTGCCCATGGCACTGCTCGCACAAGCTTTCAGAGACTGGGGTTGCTTGCGTGCCTTGCCACCTCAAATTTCAAACATAGCCCGGGTGTCCCTTCCGGGTGCCTCCAGCAGCCCTGCACCGAGAATGCTATGGTCGGTGAAGTGGATAGAGAACTGGCTGAATGGCAGAACTCAGAGGGTTGTCATCAGCGGCGCTGAGTCTAGTTGGAGGCTGGTAACAAGTGGTGTCCCCCAGGGGTCAGTACTGGGCCCAGTCTTGTTCAACTTCTTCATCAACGACCTGGATGAAGAGTTAGAATGTACCCTCAGCAAGTTTGCTGATGACACCAAACTGGGAGGTGTGGTAGACACACCGGAAGGCTGTGCTGCCATTCAGCGTGACCTGGATAGGCTGGAAAGCTGGGCAGAGAGGAACCTGATGAGGTTCAACAAGGGCAAGTGCAGGGTCCTGCACCTGGGGAGGAACAACCTCATGCACCAGTACAGGCTTGGGGTGGACCTGCTGGAGAGCAGCTCTGCGGAGAGGGACCTGGGTGTCCTGGTGGACGACAGGTTTACCATGAGCCAGCAGTGTGCCCTGGCTGCCAAGAAAGCCAATGGGATCCTGGGGTGCATCAAGAAGAGTGTGGCCAGCAGGACGAGGGAGGTTCTACTTCCCCTCTACGCTGCCCTGGTGAGGCCTCATCTGGAGTACTGTGTCCAGTTCTGGGCTCCCCAGTTCAAGAAAGATGAAGAGCTACTGGAGAGAGTCCAGCGGAGGGCTACGAGGATGGTGAGGCGACTGGAGCATCTCCCCTACGAGGAGAGGTTGAGGGAACTGGGCTTGTTCAGCCTGAAGAAGAGAAGGCTGCGAGGGGACCTTATAAATGCCTACAAATATCTGAAGGGTGGGTGTCAGGAGGATGGGGCCAAGCTCTTTTCAGTGGTGCCCAGTGACAGGACAAGGGGCAATGGGCACAAACTGAGGCACAGGAAGTTCCGTCTGAACATGAGGAAGAACTTCTTCCCTCTGAGGGTGACGGAGCACTGGAACAGGCTGCCCGGGGAGGTTGTGGAGTCTCCTTCTCTGGAGATATTCAAGACCCGCCTGGACAAGGTCCTGTGCAGCCTGCTGTAGGTGACCCTGCTTCGGCGGGGGGGTTGGACTAGATGACCCACAGAGGTCCCTTCCAACCCCTACTATTCTGTGATTCTGTGATTCTGTCTAAGGATATCTCTTACCAAGAAGGGTGTAGCCTGGAAAGCTGTTGCTCAGCCTCATCTGCCCATGGCACTGCTCGCACAGGCGCCCAGAGACTGGGGCTTCTTGCTTGCCTTACCACCTTAAACTTAAAACATAGCCCAGGTGTCCCAGCCGGGTGCCTCCAGCAGTCCTGCTCCGAATATGAGAACGTCTCCAGATAGCTCGCAACCAGAAGGCGGTAGCCTTGAAAGGTATTGCTCAGCCTCATCTGCCCATGGCACTGCTCGCACAGGCGCACAGAGAATGGGGCTGCTTGCTTCCCTTGCCACATCAAACTTCAAACGTAGCCTGGGACTCAGTGCTTTGTGCCTCCAGCAGCAGTGCTCCGAAAATGCGAACGTCTCCAGATAGCCCGCACCCAGAAGGGGCTAGCCTGGAAAGCTTTTGCTCAGCCTCATCTGCCCACTGCACTGCTTGCACAGACACACAGAGACTAGGGCTTCTTGCTTGCCTTGTCAACTAAAACTACAAAACGTAGCCCAGGGCTCCCTGTCGAGTCCCTCCAGCAGCCCTTACCCGAATATGCGAACGTCTCTTCATATCTCTTACCAAGAAGGGGCTAGCCCGGAAAGCTGTTGCTCAGCCTCATCTGCCCATGGCACTGGTCGCACAGATGCACAGAGACTGGGGCTGCTTGCTTGCCTTGCCACCTGAACTTCAAACGTAGCCCGGGACTCCGTGCTCTGTGATTCCAGCAGCCGTGCTACGAAAATGCGAACATCTCCATAAAGCCCGCACCTAGAAGGGGCTAGCCTGGAAAGCTGTTGCTCAGCCTCATCAGCTCATGGCACTGCTTGCACAAGAGCACACAGACTGGGGCTGCTTGCTTGTCTTGCACCTTAAACGTCAAACATATCCCGGGTGTCCCTTCCTAGTGCCTCCAGCAGCCCTGCCCCAAATATGAGAACGTCTCCAGATATCTCGCAAACGGAAGGGGCTAGCCTGGAAAGCTGTTTCTCAGCCTCATCTGCCCATGGCACTGCTTGCACCGCCGCACAGAGACTGGGGCTGCTTGCTTGCCTTGCCACCTCAAACTTCAGAAGTAGCCTAGGGGGTCTTTGCCAGGCACATCCAGCAGCCCTGTCCCGAATATGAGAACGTCTCAAGATATCTCTTACCAAGAAGGAGCTAGCCTGGAAAGCTGTTGCTCAGCCTCATCTGCCCATGGCACTGCTCGCACAGGCGCTCAGAGACTGGAGTTGCTTGCGTGCCTTGCCACCTCAAATTTCAAACGTAGCCCGGGAATCCGTGCTGGGTGCCTCCAGCTGCCATGCTCCAAAAATGCAAACGTCTCCAGATAGCCTGAACCCAGAAGGAGCTAGCCTGGAAAGCTGTTGCTCAGCCTCATCTGCCCATGGCACTGCTCGCACAGGTGCACAGAGACTTGGGCTTCTTGCTTGCCTTGCCAACTCAAACTTCAAACGTAGCCTCGGGGTCACTGCCGGACGCGTCCAGCAGCGCTGCACCGAATATGCGAACATCTCGTGAAAGCTCGCATCGAGAAGGGGCTAGCCTGGAACGCTGTTGCACTGCCTCTTCTGCCCATGGCACTGCTTGCACACGTGAACAGAGACCGGGGCTGCTTGCTTGCCTTTCCACCTCAAACTTCAATCTTAGCCTAGGGGTTCTTTGCCAGGCACCTCCAGCAGCCCTGACCTGAATATGCGAACGTCTCAGAATATATCATACCAAAAATGGGCTAGCCTGGAAAGCTGTTTCTCAAGCTCATCTGCCCATGGCACTGCTCGCACAAGCTTTCAGAGACTGGGGTTGCTTGCGTGCCTTGCCACCTCAAATTTCAAACATAGCCCGGGTGTCCCTTCCGGGTGCCTCCAGCAGCCCTGCACCGAGAATGCTATGGTCGGTGAAGTGGATAGAGAACTGGCTGAATGGCAGAACTCAGAGGGTTGTCATCAGCGGCGCTGAGTCTAGTTGGAGGCTGGTAACAAGTGGTGTCCCCCAGGGGTCAGTACTGGGCCCAGTCTTGTTCAACTTCTTCATCAACGACCTGGATGAAGAGTTAGAATGTACCCTCAGCAAGTTTGCTGATGACACCAAACTGGGAGGTGTGGTAGACACACCGGAAGGCTGTGCTGCCATTCAGCGTGACCTGGATAGGCTGGAAAGCTGGGCAGAGAGGAACCTGATGAGGTTCAACAAGGGCAAGTGCAGGGTCCTGCACCTGGGGAGGAACAACCTCATGCACCAGTACAGGCTTGGGGTGGACCTGCTGGAGAGCAGCTCTGCGGAGAGGGACCTGGGTGTCCTGGTGGACGACAGGTTTACCATGAGCCAGCAGTGTGCCCTGGCTGCCAAGAAAGCCAATGGGATCCTGGGGTGCATCAAGAAGAGTGTGGCCAGCAGGACGAGGGAGGTTCTACTTCCCCTCTACGCTGCCCTGGTGAGGCCTCATCTGGAGTACTGTGTCCAGTTCTGGGCTCCCCAGTTCAAGAAAGATGAAGAGCTACTGGAGAGAGTCCAGCGGAGGGCTACGAGGATGGTGAGGCGACTGGAGCATCTCCCCTACGAGGAGAGGTTGAGGGAACTGGGCTTGTTCAGCCTGAAGAAGAGAAGGCTGCGAGGGGACCTTATAAATGCCTACAAATATCTGAAGGGTGGGTGTCAGGAGGATGGGGCCAAGCTCTTTTCAGTGGTGCCCAGTGACAGGACAAGGGGCAATGGGCACAAACTGAGGCACAGGAAGTTCCGTCTGAACATGAGGAAGAACTTCTTCCCTCTGAGGGTGACGGAGCACTGGAACAGGCTGCCCGGGGAGGTTGTGGAGTCTCCTTCTCTGGAGATATTCAAGACCCGCCTGGACAAGGTCCTGTGCAGCCTGCTGTAGGTGACCCTGCTTCGGCGGGGGGGTTGGACTAGATGACCCACAGAGGTCCCTTCCAACCCCTACTATTCTGTGATTCTGTGATTCTGTCTAAGGATATCTCTTACCAAGAAGGGTGTAGCCTGGAAAGCTGTTGCTCAGCCTCATCTGCCCATGGCACTGCTCGCACAGGCGCCCAGATACTGGGGCTGCTTGCTTGCCTTGCCACCTCAAACTTCAAACGTAGCCCAGGGGTCCCTGCCGGGTTCCTCCAGCAGCACTGCACCGAATATGCAAGTGTCTCAAGATATCTCTTACCAAGGAGGGGCTAACCTGGAAAGATTTTGCTCAGCCTCATCTTCCCATGGCACTGCTCGCACAGATGCACAGAGACTGGGGCTTCTTGCTTGCCTTACCACCTTAAACTTAAAACATAGCCCGGGTGTCCCAGCCGGGTGCCTCCAGCAGTCCTGCTCCGAATATGAGAACGTCACCAGATAGCGCGCAACCAGAAGGCGGTAGCCTTGAAAGGTATTGCTCAGCCTCATCTGCCCATGGCACTGCTCGCACAGGCGCACAGAGAATGGGGCTGCTTGCTTCCCTTCCAAATCAAACTTCAAACGTAGCCTGGGACTCAGTGCTTTGTGCCTCCAGCAGCAGTGCTCCGAAAATGCGAACGTCTCCAGATAGCCCGCACCCAGAAGGGGCTAGCCTGGAAAGCTTTTGCTCAGCCTCATCTGCCCATGGCACTGCTTGCACAGACGCACAGAGACTGGGGCTGCTTGCTTGCCTTGTCAACTAAAACTACAAAACGTAGCCCAGGGCTCCCTGTCGAGTCCCTCCAGCAGCCCTTACCCGAATATGCGAACGTCTCTTGATATCTCTTACCAAGAAGGGACTAGCCCGGAAAGCTGTTGCTCAGCCTCATCTGCCCATGGCACTGGTCGCACAGATGCACAGAGACTGGGGCTGCTTGCTTGCCTTGCCACCTGAACTTCAAACGTAGCCCGGGACTCCGTGCTCTGTGATTCCAGCAGCCGTGCTACGAAAATGCGAACATCTCCATAAAGCCCGCACCTAGAAGGGGCTAGCCTGGAAAGCTGTTGCTCAGCCTCATCAGCTCATGGCACTGCTTGCACAAGAGCACACAGACTGGGGCTGCTTGCTTGTCTTGCACCTTAAACGTCAAACATATCCCGGGTGTCCCTTCCTAGTGCCTCCAGCAGCCCTGCCCCAAATATGAGAACGTCTCCAGATATCTCGCAAACGGAAGGGGCTAGCCTGGAAAGCTGTTTCTCAGCCTCATCTGCCCATGGCACTGCTTGCACCGCCGCACAGAGACTGGGGCTGCTTGCTTGCCTTGCCACCTCAAACTTCAGAAGTAGCCTAGGGGGTCTTTGCCAGGCACATCCAGCAGCCCTGTCCCGAATATGAGAACGTCTCAGGATATCTCTTACCAAGAAGGGGCTAGCCTGGAAAGCTGTTGCTCAGCCTCATCTGCCCATGGCACTGCTCGCACAGGCGCTCAGAGACTGGAGATGCTTGCGTGCCTTGCCACCTCAAATTTCAAACGTAGCCCGGGAATCCGTGCTGGGTGCCTCCAGCTGCCATGCTCCAAAAATGCAAACGTCTCCAGATAGCCTGAACCCAGAAGGCGCTAGCCTGGAAAGCTGTTGCTCAGCCTCATCTGCCCATGGCACTGCTCGCACAGGTGCACAGAGACTTGGGCTTCTTGCTTGCCTTGCCAACTCAAACTTCAAACGTAGCCTCGGGGTCACTGCCGGACGCGTCCAGCAGCGCTGCACCGAATATGCGAACATCTCGTGAAAGCTCGCATCGAGAAGGGGCTAGCCTGGAACGCTGTTGCACTGCCTCTTCTGCCCATGGCACTGCTCGCACAGGCGCTCAGAGACTGGAGATGCTTGCGTGCCTTGCCACCTCAAACTTCAAACTTAGCCTAGGGGTTCTTTGCCAGGCACCTCCAGCAGCCCTGACCTGAATATGCGAACGTCTCAGAATATATCATACCAAAAATGGGCTAGCCTGGACAGCTGTTTCTCAAGCTCATCTGCCCATGGCACTGCTCGCACAAGCTTTCAGAGACTGGGGTTGCTTGCGTGCCTTGCCACCTCAAATTTCAAACATAGCCCGGGTGTCCCTTCCGGGTGCCTCCAGCAGCCCTGCACCGAGAATGCTATGGTCGGTGAAGTGGATAGAGAACTGGCTGAATGGCAGAACTCAGAGGGTTGTCATCAGCGGCGCTGAGTCTAGTTGGAGGCTGGTAACAAGTGGTGTCCCCCAGGGGTCAGTACTGGGCCCAGTCTTGTTCAACTTCTTCATCAACGACCTGGATGAAGAGTTAGAATGTACCCTCAGCAAGTTTGCTGATGACACCAAACTGGGAGGTGTGGTAGACACACCGGAAGGCTGTGCTGCCATTCAGCGTGACCTGGATAGGCTGGAAAGCTGGGCAGAGAGGAACCTGATGAGGTTCAACAAGGGCAAGTGCAGGGTCCTGCACCTGGGGAGGAACAACCTCATGCACCAGTACAGGCTTGGGGTGGACCTGCTGGAGAGCAGCTCTGCGGAGAGGGACCTGGGTGTCCTGGTGGACGACAGGTTTACCATGAGCCAGCAGTGTGCCCTGGCTGCCAAGAAAGCCAATGGGATCCTGGGGTGCATCAAGAAGAGTGTGGCCAGCAGGACGAGGGAGGTTCTACTTCCCCTCTACGCTGCCCTGGTGAGGCCTCATCTGGAGTACTGTGTCCAGTTCTGGGCTCCCCAGTTCAAGAAAGATGAAGAGCTACTGGAGAGAGTCCAGCGGAGGGCTACGAGGATGGTGAGGCGACTGGAGCATCTCCCCTACGAGGAGAGGTTGAGGGAACTGGGCTTGTTCAGCCTGAAGAAGAGAAGGCTGCGAGGGGACCTTATAAATGCCTACAAATATCTGAAGGGTGGGTGTCAGGAGGATGGGGCCAAGCTCTTTTCAGTGGTGCCCAGTGACAGGACAAGGGGCAATGGGCACAAACTGAGGCACAGGAAGTTCCGTCTGAACATGAGGAAGAACTTCTTCCCTCTGAGGGTGACGGAGCACTGGAACAGGCTGCCCGGGGAGGTTGTGGAGTCTCCTTCTCTGGAGATATTCAAGACCCGCCTGGACAAGGTCCTGTGCAGCCTGCTGTAGGTGACCCTGCTTCGGCGGGGGGGTTGGACTAGATGACCCACAGAGGTCCCTTCCAACCCCTACTATTCTGTGATTCTGTGATTCTTTGAAAAAGCGAACACGTCGGGATATCTGTTGCCGTAAGGGTTTAGTTTGGAAAGCTGTTGTTCAGCCTAATCTGGTCATGGCACTGATTGAACAGGTGCACAGAGACTGGGGGTACTTCCTTACCCTGCCACCTCAATTGTAAAACGAATCCCGGGGATCCCTGCTGGGTGCCTCCAGCAGACGTGCACTGAAGATGCGAACGTCTCAGAATTTCTCTTACCAAGAAAGGTTTAGCCTGGAAAGCTAGTGCTCAGACTTGTCTGCTCATGGCACTGCTTGCACAGATGCACAGAGACTGGGGCTGCTTGCTTGCCTTGCCACCTCAATCTTCAAACGCAGCCCGGGGATCCCTGTCGGGTTCCCCCAGCAGACCTACACTGAAAATGCGAACATCGCCAGATAGATCTCACCCAGAAGGGACTAGCCTTGGAATCTGTTTCTAAGCCTTATCTGCCCATGGCACTGCTCTCACAGATGCACAGAGACTGGGGCTGCTTGCTTCCGATGCCACCTTAAATATCAAACGTAGCCTAGGGGGTCTTTGCCAGGCGCCTGCCACAGCCCTGACCTGAATACGCAAACGTCTCAGGATATCACTTACCAAGTATTGGCTAGCCTGGAAAGATGTTGCTCGCCCTCATCTGCCCATGGCACTGCTCGCACAGCCACACAGAGGCTGGGGCTGCTTGCTTGCCTTGCCACCTCAAACTTCAAATGAATCCTAGGGGGTCCTTGCCGTGCCCTTTCCATAGCCCAGACCTCAATATGCGAACGTCTCAGGATATCTCTTAGAAAGAAGGGGCTAGCCTGGAAAGGTGTTGCTAAGCCTCATGTGCCCATGGCACTGCTCGCACAAGCGCACAGAGACCCGGTATGCTTGCTTGCCTTCCTACCTCAAACCTCAAACATAGGCCGGGTGTCCATTCCGGGTGCCTCCAGCAGCCCTGCCCCAAATATGAGAACGTCTCCAGATAGCTCGCAAACAGAAGGGGCTAGCCTGCAAAGCAGTTGCTTAGCCTCCTCTGCCCATGGCACTGTTCGCACAGGCGCAGAGAGACTGGGGGTGCTTGCTTTCCTTGCCAACTCAAACTTCAAACGTAGCCCTGGTGTCCCTGCCGGGTACCTCAAGCAGCCGTGCACCAAAGGTGCAAACGTCTACAGATAACTCACACCCAGAAAGGGCTAGCCTGGAAAGCTGTTGCTCAGCCTCATCTGCCCATGGCACTGTTCGCACAGATGCTCAGAGACTAGGGCTGCTTGCTTGCCTTGCCACCTCAAACTGCAAACGTACCCTAGGGGGTCCTTGCCGTGACTCTCCAACAGCCCTGACCCGAATATGCGAACGTCTCAGGATATCTCTTACCAAGAAGGGGCTAGCCTTGAAAGCTGTTGCTCATCCTCATCTGCCCATGGCACTGCTCATACAGGCGCACAGAGAAACTGAGGATTCTTGTTTGTCTTGCATCCTCGAACTTCAAACAAATCCTGGGCGTCTCTGTTGGGTGCGTCCAGCAGACCTGCACCGAAAATGCGAAAGTCTCCAGATAGCACGCACCCAGAAGGGGCGAGCCTTGAAAACTGTTTCTCAGCCTCTTCTGCCCATGGCACTGCTCGCACAGGCGCACAGAGACTGGGGCTGCTTACTTTCCTTGACACCTCAAACTTCAAACGTAGCCTAGGGGGTCCTTGCCAAGCTCCTTCCGCAGACCTGACCCAAATATGAGAACGTCTCAGGATATCACTTACCAAGAAGGTTTTAGCCTGGAAAGCTGTTGCTCAGCCTCATCTGTCCATGGCACTGCTCTCACAGATGCACAGAGACTGGGGTTGCTTGCTTGCCTTGCCACCTCAATCTTTAAATGTAGCCCAGGGATTTCTACCGGATTCCTTTAGCAGACCTGTACTGAAAATGCGAACATCTCCAGACAGATCGCACTCTGAAGGGGCTAGTCTTGAAAGATGTGTCTCAGCCTCATCTGCCCAAGGCACTGCTCGCACAGGCGCACAGAGACTAGGGCTGCTTGCTTGCCTTGCCACCTAAATCTTCAAACATATCCTAGGGTGTCCTTGCCAAGCTCCTTCCGCAGACCTGACCCGAATATCTGAGCATCTCAGAACATCTCTTACCAAGAAAGGTTTAGCCTGGAAAGGTGTTGCTCATCCTGATCTGCCCATGGCACTGCTCACACAGATGCACAGAGCCTGGGGCTGCTTGCTTGCTTTGCCACCTCAAACTTCAAACATATCCTAGGGGGTCCTTGCCAAACTCCTTCCGCAGACCTGACCCGAATATCTGAGCGTCTCAGAACATCTCTTACCAAGAAGGGTTTAGCTTAAAAAGCTGTTGCTCAGCCTCATCTGCCCATGGCACTGCTCGCACACATGCACAGAAACTGGGGCTGCTTGCTTGCCTTGCCACCTCAAACTTCAAACATAGCCCAGGGGTCCCTGCTTGGTGCCTCCAGCAGCACTGCACCAAAAATGCGAACGTCTCCAGATAGCTCGCACCCAGAGGGGGTTAGCCTGGAAAGCTGTTGCTCAGCCTCATCTGCCCATGGCACTGCTCGCACAGAGGCACAGAGACTGGGGCTGCTTGCTTGCCTTGCCACCTCAAACTTCAGACATAGCCCTGGTGTCCCTGCCGGGTTCCTCCAGTAGCCACGCACCAAAAATAGAAACGTCTCAGGATATCTCTTACCAAGAAGGGGCTAACCTGGAAAGAATTTGCTCAGCCTCATCTGCCCATGGCACTGCTCGCGCAGATGCACAGAGAGTGGGGCTGCTTGCTTGCCGTGCCACCTCAAACTTCACACTTACCTCGGGGCTCCCTGCCTGGTCCCTCCAGCAGCCCTGCATCGAGAATGCTAACGTCTAAGGATATCTCTTACCAAAAAGGGGCAGACTGTAAATCCTTTGCTCAGCCTCATCTGCCCATAGCACTGCTCTCACAGGCGCACAAAGACTGGGGCTGCTTGCTTGCCTTGCCACCTCAAAGTTCAGAAGTAGCCTAGGGGGTCTTTGCCAGGCGCCTGCCACAGCCCTGTCCCGAATGTGCAAGCGTCTCAGGATATCTCTTACAAAGAAGGAGCTAGTCAGGAAAGCTGTTGCTCAGCCTCATCTACCCATGGCACTGCTCGCACAGATGCACAGAGACTGGGGCTGCTTGCTTGCCTTGCCACCTCAAACTTCAAACATAGCTTATGGGGTATTTGCCGGGCACCTGCCGCAGCCTTGACACAAATATGTGAACGTCTCAGGATATCTCTTACCAAGAAGGGGCTAGCATGGAAAGCTGTTGCTCAGCCTCATCTGCCCATGGCACTGCTCGCACAGGCGCACACGGACTGAGAGTGCTTGCTTGCCTTGCCACCTCAAACTTCAAACGTAGCCCGGGAATCCGTGCTGGGTCCCTCCAGCATCCTTGCACGGAGAATGCGAACGTCTCAGGATATCTCTTACCAAGAAGGGTTTTGCCTGGAAAGCTGTTCTTCAGCCTCATCTGCCCATGGCACTGCTCGCACAGGTGCACAGATACTGGGGCTCCTTGCTTGCCTTGCCACCTGAAACCTTTAACGTAGCCTAGGGGGTCCTTTACGGGGGCCTCCCACAGCCCTGACATGAATATACGAACATCTTAGGATATCTTGTACCAAAAAGGGACTAACCTTGAAAGCTGTTGCTCAGCCTCATGTGCCCATGGCACTGCTCGCACAGGCGCACACAGACTGGGGCTGCTTGCTTTCCTTGCCACCTCAAACTTCAAACGTAGCCCGGGGCTCCCTGCTGGGTTTCTCCAGCACCCCTGCACAGAGAATGCGAACGTCTCAGGATATCTCATACCATGAAGCGTTTCGCCTGGAAAGCTGTTGCTGAGTCTCATCTGCATATGGAACTGCTTGCACAGACGCACAGAGACTGGGGTTGCTTGCTTGCCTTGCCACCTCAAACTTCAAACGTAGCCCAGGGGTCCCTGCCGGGTTCCTCCAGCAGCACTGCACCGAATATGCAAGTGTCTCAAGATATCTCTTACCAAGGAGGGGCTAACCTGGAAAGATTTTGCTCAGCCTCATCTTCCCATGGCACTGCTCGCACAGGCGCCCAGAGACTGGGGCTTCTTGCTTGCCTTACCACCTTAAACTTAAAACATAGCCCGGGTGTCCCAGCCGGGTGCCTCCAGCAGTCCTGCTCCGAATATGAGAACGTCTCCAGATACCTCGCAACCAGAAGGCGGTAGCCTTGAAAGGTATTGCTCAGCCTCATCTGCCCATGGCACTGCTCGCACAGGCGCACAGAGAATGGGGCTGCTTGCTTCCCTTGCCACATCAAACTTCAAACGTAGCCTGGGACTGAGTGCTTTGTGCCTCCAGCAGCAGTGCTCCGAAAATGCGAACGTCTCCAGATAGCCCGCACCCAGAAGGGGCTAGCCTGGAAAGCTTATGCTCAGCCTCATCTGCCCATGGCACTGCTTGCACAGACGCACAGAGACTGGGGCTGCTTGCTTGCCTTGTCAACTAAAACTACAAAACGTAGCCCAGGGCTCCCTGTCGAGTCCCTCCAGCAGCCCTTACCCGAATATGCGAACGTCTCTTGATATCTCTTACCAAGAAGGGACTAGCCCGGAAAGCTGTTGCTCAGCCTCATCTGCCCATGGCACTGGTCGCACAGATGCACAGAGACTGGGGCTGCTTGCTTGCCTTGCCACCTGAACTTCAAACGTAGCCCGGGACTCCGTGCTCTGTGATTCCAGCAGCCGTGCTACGAAAATGCGAACATCTCCATAAAGCCCGCACCTAGAAGGGGCTAGCCTGGAAAGCTGTTGCTCAGCCTCATCAGCTCATGGCACTGCTTGCACAAGAGCACACAGACTGGGGCTGCTTGCTTGTCTTGCACCTTAAACGTCAAACATATCCCGGGTGTCCCTTCCTAGTGCCTCCAGCAGCCCTGCCCCAAATATGAGAACGTCTCCAGATATCTCGCAAACGGAAGGGGCTAGCCTGGAAAGCTGTTTCTCAGCCTCATCTGCCCATGGCACTGCTTGCACCGCCGCACAGAGACTGGGGCTGCTTGCTTGCCTTGCCACCTCAAACTTCAGAAGTAGCCTAGGGGGTCTTTGCCAGGCACATCCAGCAGCCCTGTCCCGAATATGAGAACGTCTCAGGATATCTCTTACCAAGAAGGGGCTAGCCTGGAAAGCTGTTGCTCAGCCTCATCTGCCCATGGCACTGCTCGCACAGGCGCTCAGAGACTGGAGATG
This sequence comes from Opisthocomus hoazin, assembly GCF_030867145.1. Classification (NCBI taxonomy): domain Eukaryota; kingdom Metazoa; phylum Chordata; class Aves; order Opisthocomiformes; family Opisthocomidae; genus Opisthocomus; species Opisthocomus hoazin. The sequence goes on from NC_134453.1 coordinate 16,494,593, forward strand.
CTTGCGTGCCTTGCCACCTCAAATTTCAAACGTAGCCCGGGAATCCGTGCTGGGTGCCTCCAGCTGCCATGCTCCAAAAATGCAAACGTCTCCAGATAGCCTGAACCCAGAAGTCGCTAGCCTGGAAAGCTGTTGCTCAGCCTCATCTGCCCATGGCACTGCTCGCACAGGTGCACAGAGACTTGGGCTTCTTGCTTGCCTTGCCAACTCAAACTTCAAACGTAGCCTCGGGGTCACTGCCGGACGCGTCCAGCAGCGCTGCACCGAATATGCGAACATCTCGTGAAAGCTCGCATCGAGAAGGGGCTAGCCTGGAACGCTGTTGCACTGCCTCTTCTGCCCATGGCACTGCTCGCACAGGCGCTCAGAGACTGGAGATGCTTGCGTGCCTTGCCACCTCAAACTTCAAACTTAGCCTAGAGGTTCTTTGCCAGGCACCTCCAGCAGCCCTGACCTGAATATGCGAACGTCTCAGAATATATCATACCAAAAATGGGCTAGCCTGGACAGCTGTTTCTCAAGCTCATCTGCCCATGGCACTGCTCGCACAAGCTTTCAGAGACTGGGGTTGCTTGCGTGCCTTGCCACCTCAAATTTCAAACATAGCCCGGGTGTCCCTTCCGGGTGCCTCCAGCAGCCCTGCACCGAGAATGCTATGGTCGGTGAAGTGGATAGAGAACTGGCTGAATGGCAGAACTCAGAGGGTTGTCATCAGCGGCGCTGAGTCTAGTTGGAGGCTGGTAACAAGTGGTGTCCCCCAGGGGTCAGTACTGGGCCCAGTCTTGTTCAACTTCTTCATCAACGACCTGGATGAAGAGTTAGAATGTACCCTCAGCAAGTTTGCTGATGACACCAAACTGGGAGGTGTGGTAGACACACCGGAAGGCTGTGCTGCCATTCAGCGTGACCTGGATAGGCTGGAAAGCTGGGCAGAGAGGAACCTGATGAGGTTCAACAAAGGCAAATGCAGGGTCCTGCACCTGGGGAGGAACAACCTCATGCACCAGTACAGGCTTGGGGTGGACCTGCTGGAGAGCAGCTCTGCGGAGAGGGACCTGGGTGTCCTGGTGGACGACAGGTTTACCATGAGCCAGCAGTGTGCCCTGGCTGCCAAGAAAGCCAATGGGATCCTGGGGTGCATCAAGAAGAGTGTGGCCAGCAGGACGAGGGAGGTTCTACTTCCCCTCTACGCTGCCCTGGTGAGGCCTCATCTGGAGTACTGTGTCCAGTTCTGGGCTCCCCAGTTCAAGAAAGATGAAGAGCTACTGGAGAGAGTCCAGCGGAGGGCTACGAGGATGGTGAGGCGACTGGAGCATCTCCCCTACGAGGAGAGGTTGAGGGAACTGGGCTTGTTCAGCCTGAAGAAGAGAAGGCTGCGAGGGGACCTTATAAATGCCTACAAATATCTGAAGGGTGGGTGTCAGGAGGATGGGGCCAAGCTCTTTTCAGTGGTGCCCAGTGACAGGACAAGGGGCAATGGGCACAAACTGAGGCACAGGAAGTTCCGTCTGAACATGAGGAAGAACTTCTTCCCTCTGAGGGTGACGGAGCACTGGAACAGGCTGCCCGGGGAGGTTGTGGAGTCTCCTTCTCTGGAGATATTCAAGACCCGCCTGGACAAGGTCCTGTGCAGCCTGCTGTAGGTGACCCTGCTTCGGCGGGGGGGTTGGACTAGATGACCCACAGAGGTCCCTTCCAACCCCTACTATTCTGTGATTCTGTGATTCTGTCTAAGGATATCTCTTACCAAGAAGGGTGTAGCCTGGAAAGCTGTTGCTCAGCCTCATCTGCCCATGGCACTGCTCGCACAGGCGCCCAGATACTGGGGCTGCTTGCTTGCCTTGCCACCTCAAACTTCAAACGTAGCCCAGGGGTCCCTGCCGGGTTCCTCCAGCAGCACTGCACCGAATATGCAAGTGTCTCAAGATATCTCTTACCAAGGAGGGGCTAACCTGGAAAGATTTTGCTCAGCCTCATCTTCCCATGGCACTGCTCGCACAGGCGCCCAGAGACTGGGGCTTCTTGCTTGCCTTGCCACCTCAAACTTCAGAAGTAGCCTAGGGGGTCTTTGCCAGGCACATCCAGCAGCCCTGTCCCGAATATGAGAACGTCTCAGGATATCTCTTACCAAGAAGGGGCTAGCCTGGAAAGCTGTTGCTCAGCCTCATCTGCCCATGGCACTGCTCACACAGGCGCTCAGAGACTGGAGATGCTTGCGTGCCTTGCCACCTCAAATTTCAAACGTAGCCCGGGAATCCGTGCTGGGTGCCTCCAGCTGCCATGCTCCAAAAATGCAAACGTCTCCAGATAGCCTGAACCCAGAAGGGGCTAGCCTGGAAAGCTGTTGCTCAGCCTCATCTGCCCATGGCACTGCTCGCACAGGTGCACAGAGACTTGGGCTTCTTGCTTGCCTTGCCAACTCAAACTTCAAACGTAGCCTCGGGGTCACTGCCGGACGCGTCCAGCAGCGCTGCACCGAATATGCGAACATCTCGTGAAAGCTCGCATCGAGAAGGGGCTAGCCTGGAACGCTGTTGCACTGCCTCTTCTGCCCATGGCACTGCTTGCACACGTGAACAGAGACCGGGGCTGCTTGCTTGCCTTTCCACCTCAAACTTCAAACTTAGCCTAGGGGTTCTTTGCCAGGCACCTCCAGCAGCCCTGACCTGAATATGCGAACGTCTCAGAATATATCATACCAAAAATGGGCTAGCCTGGACAGCTGTTTCTCAAGCTCATCTGCCCATGGCACTGCTCGCACAAGCTTTCAGAGACTGGGGTTGCTTGCGTGCCTTGCCACCTCAAATTTCAAACATAGCCCGGGTGTCCCTTCCGGGTGCCTCCAGCAGCCCTGCACCGAGAATGCTATGGTCGGTGAAGTGGATAGAGAACTGGCTGAATGGCAGAACTCAGAGGGTTGTCATCAGCGGCGCTGAGTCTAGTTGGAGGCTGGTAACAAGTGGTGTCCCCCAGGGGTCAGTACTGGGCCCAGTCTTGTTCAACTTCTTCATCAACGACCTGGATGAAGAGTTAGAATGTACCCTCAGCAAGTTTGCTGATGACACCAAACTGGGAGGTGTGGTAGACACACCGGAAGGCTGTGCTGCCATTCAGCGTGACCTGGATAGGCTGGAAAGCTGGGCAGAGAGGAACCTGATGAGGTTCAACAAGGGCAAGTGCAGGGTCCTGCACCTGGGGAGGAACAACCTCATGCACCAGTACAGGCTTGGGGTGGACCTGCTGGAGAGCAGCTCTGCGGAGAGGGACCTGGGTGTCCTGGTGGACGACAGGTTTACCATGAGCCAGCAGTGTGCCCTGGCTGCCAAGAAAGCCAATGGGATCCTGGGGTGCATCAAGAAGAGTGTGGCCAGCAGGACGAGGGAGGTTCTACTTCCCCTCTACGCTGCCCTGGTGAGGCCTCATCTGGAGTACTGTGTCCAGTTCTGGGCTCCCCAGTTCAAGAAAGATGAAGAGCTACTGGAGAGAGTCCAGCGGAGGGCTACGAGGATGGTGAGGCGACTGGAGCATCTCCCCTACGAGGAGAGGTTGAGGGAACTGGGCTTGTTCAGCCTGAAGAAGAGAAGGCTGCGAGGGGACCTTATAAATGCCTACAAATATCTGAAGGGTGGGTGTCAGGAGGATGGGGCCAAGCTCTTTTCAGTGGTGCCCAGTGACAGGACAAGGGGCAATGGGCACAAACTGAGGCACAGGAAGTTCCGTCTGAACATGAGGAAGAACTTCTTCCCTCTGAGGGTGACGGAGCACTGGAACAGGCTGCCCGGGGAGGTTGTGGAGTCTCCTTCTCTGGAGATATTCAAGACCCGCCTGGACAAGGTCCTGTGCAGCCTGCTGTAGGTGACCCTGCTTCGGCGGGGGGGTTGGACTAGATGACCCACAGAGGTCCCTTCCAACCCCTACTATTCTGTGATTCTGTGATTCTGTCTAAGGATATCTCTTACCAAGAAGGGTGTAGCCTGGAAAGCTGTTGCTCAGCCTCATCTGCCCATGGCACTGCTCGCACAGGCGCCCAGATACTGGGGCTGCTTGCTTGCCTTGCCACCTCAAACTTCAAACGTAGCCCAGGGGTCCCTGCCGGGTTCCTCCAGCAGCACTGCACCGAATATGCAAGTGTCTCAAGATATCTCTTACCAAGGAGGGGCTAACCTGGAAAGATTTTGCTCAGCCTCATCTTCCCATGGCACTGCTCGCACAGATGCACAGAGACTGGGGCTTCTTGCTTGCCTTACCACCTTAAACTTAAAACATAGCCCGGGTGTCCCAGCCGGGTGCCTCCAGCAGTCCTGCTCCGAATATGAGAACGTCACCAGATAGCGCGCAACCAGAAGGCGGTAGCCTTGAAAGGTATTGCTCAGCCTCATCTGCCCATGGCACTGCTCGCACAGGCGCACAGAGAATGGGGCTGCTTGCTTCCCTTCCAAATCAAACTTCAAACGTAGCCTGGGACTCAGTGCTTTGTGCCTCCAGCAGCAGTGCTCCGAAAATGCGAACGTCTCCAGATAGCCCGCACCCAGAAGGGGCTAGCCTGGAAAGCTTTTGCTCAGCCTCATCTGCCCATGGCACTGCTTGCACAGACGCACAGAGACTGGGGCTGCTTGCTTGCCTTGTCAACTAAAACTACAAAACGTAGCCCAGGGCTCCCTGTCGAGTCCCTCCAGCAGCCCTTACCCGAATATGCGAACGTCTCTTGATATCTCTTACCAAGAAGGGACTAGCCCGGAAAGCTGTTGCTCAGCCTCATCTGCCCATGGCACTGGTCGCACAGATGCACAGAGACTGGGGCTGCTTGCTTGCCTTGCCACCTGAACTTCAAACGTAGCCCGGGACTCCGTGCTCTGTGATTCCAGCAGCCGTGCTACGAAAATGCGAACATCTCCATAAAGCCCGCACCTAGAAGGGGCTAGCCTGGAAAGCTGTTGCTCAGCCTCATCAGCTCATGGCACTGCTTGCACAAGAGCACACAGACTGGGGCTGCTTGCTTGTCTTGCACCTTAAACGTCAAACATATCCCGGGTGTCCCTTCCTAGTGCCTCCAGCAGCCCTGCCCCAAATATGAGAACGTCTCCAGATATCTCGCAAACGGAAGGGGCTAGCCTGGAAAGCTGTTTCTCAGCCTCATCTGCCCATGGCACTGCTTGCACCGCCGCACAGAGACTGGGGCTGCTTGCTTGCCTTGCCACCTCAAACTTCAGAAGTAGCCTAGGGGGTCTTTGCCAGGCACATCCAGCAGCCCTGTCCCGAATATGAGAACGTCTCAGGATATCTCTTACCAAGAAGGGGCTAGCCTGGAAAGCTGTTGCTCAGCCTCATCTGCCCATGGCACTGCTCGCACAGGCGCTCAGAGACTGGAGATGCTTGCGTGCCTTGCCACCTCAAATTTCAAACGTAGCCCGGGAATCCGTGCTGGGTGCCTCCAGCTGCCATGCTCCAAAAATGCAAACGTCTCCAGATAGCCTGAACCCAGAAGGCGCTAGCCTGGAAAGCTGTTGCTCAGCCTCATCTGCCCATGGCACTGCTCGCACAGGTGCACAGAGACTTGGGCTTCTTGCTTGCCTTGCCAACTCAAACTTCAAACGTAGCCTCGGGGTCACTGCCGGACGCGTCCAGCAGCGCTGCACCGAATATGCGAACATCTCGTGAAAGCTCGCATCGAGAAGGGGCTAGCCTGGAACGCTGTTGCACTGCCTCTTCTGCCCATGGCACTGCTCGCACAGGCGCTCAGAGACTGGAGATGCTTGCGTGCCTTGCCACCTCAAACTTCAAACTTAGCCTAGGGGTTCTTTGCCAGGCACCTCCAGCAGCCCTGACCTGAATATGCGAACGTCTCAGAATATATCATACCAAAAATGGGCTAGCCTGGACAGCTGTTTCTCAAGCTCATCTGCCCATGGCACTGCTCGCACAAGCTTTCAGAGACTGGGGTTGCTTGCGTGCCTTGCCACCTCAAATTTCAAACATAGCCCGGGTGTCCCTTCCGGGTGCCTCCAGCAGCCCTGCACCGAGAATGCTATGGTCGGTGAAGTGGATAGAGAACTGGCTGAATGGCAGAACTCAGAGGGTTGTCATCAGCGGCGCTGAGTCTAGTTGGAGGCTGGTAACAAGTGGTGTCCCCCAGGGGTCAGTACTGGGCCCAGTCTTGTTCAACTTCTTCATCAACGACCTGGATGAAGAGTTAGAATGTACCCTCAGCAAGTTTGCTGATGACACCAAACTGGGAGGTGTGGTAGACACACCGGAAGGCTGTGCTGCCATTCAGCGTGACCTGGATAGGCTGGAAAGCTGGGCAGAGAGGAACCTGATGAGGTTCAACAAGGGCAAGTGCAGGGTCCTGCACCTGGGGAGGAACAACCTCATGCACCAGTACAGGCTTGGGGTGGACCTGCTGGAGAGCAGCTCTGCGGAGAGGGACCTGGGTGTCCTGGTGGACGACAGGTTTACCATGAGCCAGCAGTGTGCCCTGGCTGCCAAGAAAGCCAATGGGATCCTGGGGTGCATCAAGAAGAGTGTGGCCAGCAGGACGAGGGAGGTTCTACTTCCCCTCTACGCTGCCCTGGTGAGGCCTCATCTGGAGTACTGTGTCCAGTTCTGGGCTCCCCAGTTCAAGAAAGATGAAGAGCTACTGGAGAGAGTCCAGCGGAGGGCTACGAGGATGGTGAGGCGACTGGAGCATCTCCCCTACGAGGAGAGGTTGAGGGAACTGGGCTTGTTCAGCCTGAAGAAGAGAAGGCTGCGAGGGGACCTTATAAATGCCTACAAATATCTGAAGGGTGGGTGTCAGGAGGATGGGGCCAAGCTCTTTTCAGTGGTGCCCAGTGACAGGACAAGGGGCAATGGGCACAAACTGAGGCACAGGAAGTTCCGTCTGAACATGAGGAAGAACTTCTTCCCTCTGAGGGTGACGGAGCACTGGAACAGGCTGCCCGGGGAGGTTGTGGAGTCTCCTTCTCTGGAGATATTCAAGACCCGCCTGGACAAGGTCCTGTGCAGCCTGCTGTAGGTGACCCTGCTTCGGCGGGGGGGTTGGACTAGATGACCCACAGAGGTCCCTTCCAACCCCTACTATTCTGTGATTCTGTGATTCTTTGAAAAAGCGAACACGTCGGGATATCTGTTGCCGTAAGGGTTTAGTTTGGAAAGCTGTTGTTCAGCCTAATCTGGTCATGGCACTGATTGAACAGGTGCACAGAGACTGGGGGTACTTCCTTACCCTGCCACCTCAATTGTAAAACGAATCCCGGGGATCCCTGCTGGGTGCCTCCAGCAGACGTGCACTGAAGATGCGAACGTCTCAGAATTTCTCTTACCAAGAAAGGTTTAGCCTGGAAAGCTAGTGCTCAGACTTGTCTGCTCATGGCACTGCTTGCACAGATGCACAGAGACTGGGGCTGCTTGCTTGCCTTGCCACCTCAATCTTCAAACGCAGCCCGGGGATCCCTGTCGGGTTCCCCCAGCAGACCTACACTGAAAATGCGAACATCGCCAGATAGATCTCACCCAGAAGGGACTAGCCTTGGAATCTGTTTCTAAGCCTTATCTGCCCATGGCACTGCTCTCACAGATGCACAGAGACTGGGGCTGCTTGCTTCCGATGCCACCTTAAATATCAAACGTAGCCTAGGGGGTCTTTGCCAGGCGCCTGCCACAGCCCTGACCTGAATACGCAAACGTCTCAGGATATCACTTACCAAGTATTGGCTAGCCTGGAAAGATGTTGCTCGCCCTCATCTGCCCATGGCACTGCTCGCACAGCCACACAGAGGCTGGGGCTGCTTGCTTGCCTTGCCACCTCAAACTTCAAATGAATCCTAGGGGGTCCTTGCCGTGCCCTTTCCATAGCCCAGACCTCAATATGCGAACGTCTCAGGATATCTCTTAGAAAGAAGGGGCTAGCCTGGAAAGGTGTTGCTAAGCCTCATGTGCCCATGGCACTGCTCGCACAAGCGCACAGAGACCCGGTATGCTTGCTTGCCTTCCTACCTCAAACCTCAAACATAGGCCGGGTGTCCATTCCGGGTGCCTCCAGCAGCCCTGCCCCAAATATGAGAACGTCTCCAGATAGCTCGCAAACAGAAGGGGCTAGCCTGCAAAGCAGTTGCTTAGCCTCCTCTGCCCATGGCACTGTTCGCACAGGCGCAGAGAGACTGGGGGTGCTTGCTTTCCTTGCCAACTCAAACTTCAAACGTAGCCCTGGTGTCCCTGCCGGGTACCTCAAGCAGCCGTGCACCAAAGGTGCAAACGTCTACAGATAACTCACACCCAGAAAGGGCTAGCCTGGAAAGCTGTTGCTCAGCCTCATCTGCCCATGGCACTGTTCGCACAGATGCTCAGAGACTAGGGCTGCTTGCTTGCCTTGCCACCTCAAACTGCAAACGTACCCTAGGGGGTCCTTGCCGTGACTCTCCAACAGCCCTGACCCGAATATGCGAACGTCTCAGGATATCTCTTACCAAGAAGGGGCTAGCCTTGAAAGCTGTTGCTCATCCTCATCTGCCCATGGCACTGCTCATACAGGCGCACAGAGAAACTGAGGATTCTTGTTTGTCTTGCATCCTCGAACTTCAAACAAATCCTGGGCGTCTCTGTTGGGTGCGTCCAGCAGACCTGCACCGAAAATGCGAAAGTCTCCAGATAGCACGCACCCAGAAGGGGCGAGCCTTGAAAACTGTTTCTCAGCCTCTTCTGCCCATGGCACTGCTCGCACAGGCGCACAGAGACTGGGGCTGCTTACTTTCCTTGACACCTCAAACTTCAAACGTAGCCTAGGGGGTCCTTGCCAAGCTCCTTCCGCAGACCTGACCCAAATATGAGAACGTCTCAGGATATCACTTACCAAGAAGGTTTTAGCCTGGAAAGCTGTTGCTCAGCCTCATCTGTCCATGGCACTGCTCTCACAGATGCACAGAGACTGGGGTTGCTTGCTTGCCTTGCCACCTCAATCTTTAAATGTAGCCCAGGGATTTCTGCCGGATTCCTTTAGCAGACCTGTACTGAAAATGCGAACATCTCCAGACAGATCGCACTCTGAAGGGGCTAGTCTTGAAAGATGTGTCTCAGCCTCATCTGCCCAAGGCACTGCTCGCACAGGCGCACAGAGACTAGGGCTGCTTGCTTGCCTTGCCACCTAAATCTTCAAACATATCCTAGGGTGTCCTTGCCAAGCTCCTTCCGCAGACCTGACCCGAATATCTGAGCATCTCAGAACATCTCTTACCAAGAAAGGTTTAGCCTGGAAAGGTGTTGCTCATCCTGATCTGCCCATGGCACTGCTCACACAGATGCACAGAGCCTGGGGCTGCTTGCTTGCTTTGCCACCTCAAACTTCAAACATATCCTAGGGGGTCCTTGCCAAACTCCTTCCGCAGACCTGACCCGAATATCTGAGCGTCTCAGAACATCTCTTACCAAGAAGGGTTTAGCTTAAAAAGCTGTTGCTCAGCCTCATCTGCCCATGGCACTGCTCGCACACATGCACAGAAACTGGGGCTGCTTGCTTGCCTTGCCACCTCAAACTTCAAACATAGCCCAGGGGTCCCTGCTTGGTGCCTCCAGCAGCACTGCACCAAAAATGCGAACGTCTCCAGATAGCTCGCACCCAGAGGGGGTTAGCCTGGAAAGCTGTTGCTCAGCCTCATCTGCCCATGGCACTGCTCGCACAGAGGCACAGAGACTGGGGCTGCTTGCTTGCCTTGCCACCTCAAACTTCAGACATAGCCCTGGTGTCCCTGCCGGGTTCCTCCAGTAGCCACGCACCAAAAATAGAAACGTCTCAGGATATCTCTTACCAAGAAGGGGCTAACCTGGAAAGAATTTGCTCAGCCTCATCTGCCCATGGCACTGCTCGCGCAGATGCACAGAGAGTGGGGCTGCTTGCTTGCCGTGCCACCTCAAACTTCACACTTACCTCGGGGCTCCCTGCCTGGTCCCTCCAGCAGCCCTGCATCGAGAATGCTAACGTCTAAGGATATCTCTTACCAAAAAGGGGCAGACTGTAAATCCTTTGCTCAGCCTCATCTGCCCATAGCACTGCTCTCACAGGCGCACAAAGACTGGGGCTGCTTGCTTGCCTTGCCACCTCAAAGTTCAGAAGTAGCCTAGGGGGTCTTTGCCAGGCGCCTGCCACAGCCCTGTCCCGAATGTGCAAGCGTCTCAGGATATCTCTTACAAAGAAGGAGCTAGTCAGGAAAGCTGTTGCTCAGCCTCATCTGCCCATGGCACTGCTCGCACAGATGCACAGAGACTGGGGCTGCTTGCTTGCCTTGCCACCTCAAACTTCAAACATAGCTTATGGGGTATTTGCCGGGCACCTGCCGCAGCCTTGACACAAATATGTGAACGTCTCAGGATATCTCTTACCAAGAAGGGGCTAGCATGGAAAGCTGTTGCTCAGCCTCATCTGCCCATGGCACTGCTCGCACAGGCGCACACGGACTGAGAGTGCTTGCTTGCCTTGCCACCTCAAACTTCAAACGTAGCCCGGGAATCCGTGCTGGGTCCCTCCAGCATCCTTGCACGGAGAATGCGAACGTCTCAGGATATCTCTTACCAAGAAGGGTTTTGCCTGGAAAGCTGTTCTTCAGCCTCATCTGCCCATGGCACTGCTCGCACAGGTGCACAGATACTGGGGCTCCTTGCTTGCCTTGCCACCTGAAACCTTTAACGTAGCCTAGGGGGTCCTTTACGGGGGCCTCCCACAGCCCTGACATGAATATACGAACATCTTAGGATATCTTGTACCAAAAAGGGACTAACCTTGAAAGCTGTTGCTCAGCCTCATGTGCCCATGGCACTGCTCGCACAGGCGCACACAGACTGGGGCTGCTTGCTTTCCTTGCCACCTCAAACTTCAAACGTAGCCCGGGGCTCCCTGCTGGGTTTCTCCAGCACCCCTGCACAGAGAATGCGAACGTCTCAGGATATCTCATACCATGAAGCGTTTCGCCTGGAAAGCTGTTGCTGAGTCTCATCTGCATATGGAACTGCTTGCACAGACGCACAGAGACTGGGGTTGCTTGCTTGCCTTGCCACCTCAAACTTCAAACGTAGCCCAGGGGTCCCTGCCGGGTTCCTCCAGCAGCACTGCACCGAATATGCAAGTGTCTCAAGATATCTCTTACCAAGGAGGGGCTAACCTGGAAAGATTTTGCTCAGCCTCATCTTCCCATGGCACTGCTCGCACAGGCGCCCAGAGACTGGGGCTTCTTGCTTGCCTTACCACCTTAAACTTAAAACATAGCCCGGGTGTCCCAGCCGGGTGCCTCCAGCAGTCCTGCTCCGAATATGAGAACGTCTCCAGATACCTCGCAACCAGAAGGCGGTAGCCTTGAAAGGTATTGCTCAGCCTCATCTGCCCATGGCACTGCTCGCACAGGCGCACAGAGAATGGGGCTGCTTGCTTCCCTTGCCACATCAAACTTCAAACGTAGCCTGGGACTGAGTGCTTTGTGCCTCCAGCAGCAGTGCTCCGAAAATGCGAACGTCTCCAGATAGCCCGCACCCAGAAGGGGCTAGCCTGGAAAGCTTATGCTCAGCCTCATCTGCCCATGGCACTGCTTGCACAGACGCACAGAGACTGGGGCTGCTTGCTTGCCTTGTCAACTAAAACTACAAAACGTAGCCCAGGGCTCCCTGTCGAGTCCCTCCAGCAGCCCTTACCCGAATATGCGAACGTCTCTTGATATCTCTTACCAAGAAGGGACTAGCCCGGAAAGCTGTTGCTCAGCCTCATCTGCCCATGGCACTGGTCGCACAGATGCACAGAGACTGGGGCTGCTTGCTTGCCTTGCCACCTGAACTTCAAACGTAGCCCGGGACTCCGTGCTCTGTGATTCCAGCAGCCGTGCTACGAAAATGCGAACATCTCCATAAAGCCCGCACCTAGAAGGGGCTAGCCTGGAAAGCTGTTGCTCAGCCTCATCAGCTCATGGCACTGCTTGCACAAGAGCACACAGACTGGGGCTGCTTGCTTGTCTTGCACCTTAAACGTCAAACATATCCCGGGTGTCCCTTCCTAGTGCCTCCAGCAGCCCTGCCCCAAATATGAGAACGTCTCCAGATATCTCGCAAACGGAAGGGGCTAGCCTGGAAAGCTGTTTCTCAGCCTCATCTGCCCATGGCACTGCTTGCACCGCCGCACAGAGACTGGGGCTGCTTGCTTGCCTTGCCACCTCAAACTTCAGAAGTAGCCTAGGGGGTCTTTGCCAGGCACATCCAGCAGCCCTGTCCCGAATATGAGAACGTCTCAGGATATCTCTTACCAAGAAGGGGCTAGCCTGGAAAGCTGTTGCTCAGCCTCATCTGCCCATGGCACTGCTCGCACAGGCGCTCAGAGACTGGAGATGCTTGCGTGCCTTGCCACCTCAAATTTCAAACGTAGCCCGGGAATCCGTGCTGGGTGCCTCCAGCTGCCATGCTCCAAAAATGCAAACGTCTCCAGATAGCCTGAACCCAGAAGGCGCTAGCCTGGAAAGCTGTTGCTCAGCCTCATCTGCCCATGGCACTGCTCGCACAGGTGCACAGAGACTTGGGCTTCTTGCTTGCCTTGCCAACTCAAACTTCAAACGTAGCCTCGGGGTCACTGCCGGACGCGTCCAGCAGCGCTGCACCGAATATGCGAACATCTCGTGAAAGCTCGCATCGAGAAGGGGCTAGCCTGGAACGCTGTTGCACTGCCTCTTCTGCCCATGGCACTGCTCGCACAGGCGCTCAGAGACTGGAGATGCTTGCGTGCCTTGCCACCTCAAACTTCAAACTTAGCCTAGGGGTTCTTTGCCAGGCACCTCCAGCAGCCCTGACCTGAATATGCGAACGTCTCAGAATATATCATACCAAAAATGGGCTAGCCTGGACAGCTGTTTCTCAAGCTCATCTGCCCATGGCACTGCTCGCACAAGCTTTCAGAGACTGGGGTTGCTTGCGTGCCTTGCCACCTCAAATTTCAAACATAGCCCGGGTGTCCCTTCCGGGTGCCTCCAGCAGCCCTGCACCGAGAATGCTATGGTCGGTGAAGTGGATAGAGAACTGGCTGAATGGCAGAACTCAGAGGGTTGTCATCAGCGGCGCTGAGTCTAGTTGGAGGCTGGTAACAAGTGGTGTCCCCCAGGGGTCAGTACTGGGCCCAGTCTTGTTCAACTTCTTCATCAACGACCTGGATGAAGAGTTAGAATGTACCCTCAGCAAGTTTGCTGATGACACCAAACTGGGAGGTGTGGTAGACACACCGGAAGGCTGTGCTGCCATTCAGCGTGACCTGGATAGGCTGGAAAGCTGGGCAGAGAGGAACCTGATGAGGTTCAACAAGGGCAAGTGCAGGGTCCTGCACCTGGGGAGGAACAACCTCATGCACCAGTACAGGCTTGGGGTGGACCTGCTGGAGAGCAGCTCTGCGGAGAGGGACCTGGGTGTCCTGGTGGACGACAGGTTTACCATGAGCCAGCAGTGTGCCCTGGCTGCCAAGAAAGCCAATGGGATCCTGGGGTGCATCAAGAAGAGTGTGGCCAGCAGGACGAGGGAGGTTCTACTTCCCCTCTACGCTGCCCTGGTGAGGCCTCATCTGGAGTACTGTGTCCAGTTCTGGGCTCCCCAGTTCAAGAAAGATGAAGAGCTACTGGAGAGAGTCCAGCGGAGGGCTACGAGGATGGTGAGGCGACTGGAGCATCTCCCCTACGAGGAGAGGTTGAGGGAACTGGGCTTGTTCAGCCTGAAGAAGAGAAGGCTGCGAGGGGACCTTATAAATGCCTACAAATATCTGAAGGGTGGGTGTCAGGAGGATGGGGCCAAGCTCTTTTCAGTGGTGCCCAGTGACAGGACAAGGGGCAATGGGCACAAACTGAGGCACAGGAAGTTCCGTCTGAACATGAGGAAGAACTTCTTCCCTCTGAGGGTGACGGAGCACTGGAACAGGCTGCCCGGGGAGGTTGTGGAGTCTCCTTCTCTGGAGATATTCAAGACCCGCCTGGACAAGGTCCTGTGCAGCCTGCTGTAGGTGACCCTGCTTCGGTGGGGGGGTTGGACTAGATGACCCACAGAGGTCCCTTCCAACCCCTACTATTCTGTGATTCTGTGATTCTGTCTAAGGATATCTCTTACCAAGAAGGGTGTAGCCTGGAAAGCTGTTGCTCAGCCTCATCTGCCCATGGCACTGCTCGCACAGGCGCCCAGATACTGGGGCTGCTTGCTTGCCTTGCCACCTCAAACTTCAAACGTAGCCCAGGGGTCCCTGCCGGGTTCCTCCAGCAGCACTGCACCGAATATGCAAGTGTCTCAAGATATCTCTTACCAAGGAGGGGCTAACCTGGAAAGATTTTGCTCAGCCTCATCTTCCCATGGCACTGCTCGCACAGGCGCCCAGAGACTGGGGCTTCTTGCTTGCCTTACCACCTTAAACTTAAAACATAGCCCAGGTGTCCCAGCCGGGTGCCTCCAGCAGTCCTGCTCCGAATATGAGAACGTCTCCAGATAGCTCGCAACCAGAAGGCGGTAGCCTTGAAAGGTATTGCTCAGCCTCATCTGCCCATGGCACTGCTTGCACAGACGCACAGAGACTGGGGCTGCTTGCTTGCCTTGTCAACTAAAACTACAAAACGTAGCCCAGGGCTCCCTGTCGAGTCCCTCCAGCAGCCCTTACCCGAATATGCGAACGTCTCTTGATATCTCTTACCAAGAAGGGACTAGCCCGGAAAGCTGTTGCTCAGCCTCATCTGCCCATGGCACTGGTCGCACAGATGCACAGAGACTGGGGCTGCTTGCTTGCCTTGCCACCTGAACTTCAAACGTAGCCCGGGACTCCGTGCTCTGTGATTCCAGCAGCCGTGCTACGAAAATGCGAACATCTCCATAAAGCCCGCACCTAGAAGGGGCTAGCCTGGAAAGCTGTTGCTCAGCCTCATCAGCTCATGGCACTGCTTGCACAAGAGCACACAGACTGGGGCTGCTTGCTTGTCTTGCACCTTAAACGTCAAACATATCCCGGGTGTCCCTTCCTAGTGCCTCCAGCAGCCCTGCCCCAAATATGAGAACGTCTCCAGATATCTCGCAAACGGAAGGGGCTAGCCTGGAAAGCTGTTTCTCAGCCTCATCTGCCCATGGCACTGCTTGCACCGCCGCACAGAGACTGGGGCTGCTTGCTTGCCTTGCCACCTCAAACTTCAGAAGTAGCCTAGGGGGTCTTTGCCAGGCACATCCAGCAGCCCTGTCCCGAATATGAGAACGTCTCAAGATATCTCTTACCAAGAAGGGGCTAGCCTGGAAAGCTGTTGCTCAGCCTCATCTGCCCATGGCACTGCTCGCACAGGCGCTCAGAGACTGGAGTTGCTTGCGTGCCTTGCCACCTCAAATTTCAAACGTAGCCCGGGAATCCGTGCTGGGTGCCTCCAGCTGCCGTGCTCCAAAAATGCAAACGTCTCCAGATAGCCTGAACCCAGAAGGAGCTAGCCTGGAAAGCTGTTGCTCAGCCTCATCTGCCCATGGCACTGCTCGCACAGGTGCACAGAGACTTGGGCTTCTTGCTTGCCTTGCCAACTCAAACTTCAAACGTAGCCTCGGGGTCACTGCCGGACGCGTCCAGCAGCGCTGCACCGAATATGCGAACATCTCGTGAAAGCTCGCATCGAGAAGGGGCTAGCCTGGAACGCTGTTGCACTGCCTCTTCTGCCCATGGCACTGCTCGCACAGGCGCTCAGAGACTGGAGATGCTTGCGTGCCTTGCCACCTCAAACTTCAAACTTAGCCTAGGGGTTCTTTGCCAGGCACCTCCAGCAGCCCTGACCTGAATATGCGAACGTCTCAGAATATATCATACCAAAAATGGGCTAGCCTGGACAGCTGTTTCTCAAGCTCATCTGCCCATGGCACTGCTCGCACAAGCTTTCAGAGACTGGGGTTGCTTGCGTGCCTTGCCACCTCAAATTTCAAACATAGCCCGGGTGTCCCTTCCGGGTGCCTCCAGCAGCCCTGCACCGAGAATGCTATGGTCGGTGAAGTGGATAGAGAACTGGCTGAATGGCAGAACTCAGAGGGTTGTCATCAGCGGCGCTGAGTCTAGTTGGAGGCTGGTAACAAGTGGTGTCCCCCAGGGGTCAGTACTGGGCCCAGTCTTGTTCAACTTCTTCATCAACGACCTGGATGAAGAGTTAGAATGTACCCTCAGCAAGTTTGCTGATGACACCAAACTGGGAGGTGTGGTAGACACACCGGAAGGCTGTGCTGCCATTCAGCGTGACCTGGATAGGCTGGAAAGCTGGGCAGAGAGGAACCTGATGAGGTTCAACAAGGGCAAGTGCAGGGTCCTGCACCTGGGGAGGAACAACCTCATGCACCAGTACAGGCTTGGGGTGGACCTGCTGGAGAGCAGCTCTGCGGAGAGGGACCTGGGTGTCCTGGTGGACGACAGGTTTACCATGAGCCAGCAGTGTGCCCTGGCTGCCAAGAAAGCCAATGGGATCCTGGGGTGCATCAAGAAGAGTGTGGCCAGCAGGACGAGGGAGGTTCTACTTCCCCTCTACGCTGCCCTGGTGAGGCCTCATCTGGAGTACTGTGTCCAGTTCTGGGCTCCCCAGTTCAAGAAAGATGAAGAGCTACTGGAGAGAGTCCAGCGGAGGGCTACGAGGATGGTGAGGCGACTGGAGCATCTCCCCTACGAGGAGAGGTTGAGGGAACTGGGCTTGTTCAGCCTGAAGAAGAGAAGGCTGCGAGGGGACCTTATAAATGCCTACAAATATCTGAAGGGTGGGTGTCAGGAGGATGGGGCCAAGCTCTTTTCAGTGGTGCCCAGTGACAGGACAAGGGGCAATGGGCACAAACTGAGGCACAGGAAGTTCCGTCTGAACATGAGGAAGAACTTCTTCCCTCTGAGGGTGACGGAGCACTGGAACAGGCTGCCCGGGGAGGTTGTGGAGTCTCCTTCTCTGGAGATATTCAAGACCCGCCTGGACAAGGTCCTGTGCAGCCTGCTGTAGGTGACCCTGCTTCGGCGGGGGGGTTGGACTAGATGACCCACAGAGGTCCCTTCCAACCCCTACTATTCTGTGATTCTGTGATTCTGTCTAAGGATATCTCTTACCAAGAAGGGTGTAGCCTGGAAAGCTGTTGCTCAGCCTCATCTGCCCATGGCACTGCTCGCACAGGCGCCCAGATACTGGGGCTGCTTGCTTGCCTTGCCACCTCAAACTTCAAACGTAGCCCAGGGGTCCCTGCCGGGTTCCTCCAGCAGCACTGCACCGAATATGCAAGTGTCTCAAGATATCTCTTACCAAGGAGGGGCTAACCTGGAAAGATTTTGCTCAGCCTCATCTTCCCATGGCACTGCTCGCACAGGCGCCCAGAGACTGGGGCTTCTTGCTTGCCTTGCCACCTCAAACTTCAGAAGTAGCCTAGGGGGTCTTTGCCAGGCACATCCAGCAGCCCTGTCCCGAATATGAGAACGTCTCAGGATATCTCTTACCAAGAAGGGGCTAGCCTGGAAAGCTGTTGCTCAGCCTCATCTGCCCATGGCACTGCTCGCACAGGCGCTCAGAGACTGGAGATGCTTGCGTGCCTTGCCACCTCAAATTTCAAACGTAGCCCGGGAATCCGTGCTGGGTGCCTCCAGCTGCCATGCTCCAAAAATGCAAACGTCTCCAGATAGCCTGAACCCAGAAGGGGCTAGCCTGGAAAGCTGTTGCTCAGCCTCATCTGCCCATGGCACTGCTCGCACAGGTGCACAGAGACTTGGGCTTCTTGCTTGCCTTGCCAACTCAAACTTCAAACGTAGCCTCTGGGTCACTGCCGAACGCGTCCAGCAGCGCTGCACCGAATATGCGAACATCTCGTGAAAGCTCGCATCGAGAAGGGGCTAGCCTGGAACGCTGTTGCACTGCCTCTTCTGCCCATGGCACTGCTCGCACAGGCGCTCAGAGACTGGAGATGCTTGCTTGCCTTTCCACCTCAAACTTCAAACTTAGCCTAGGGGTTCTTTGCCAGGCACCTCCAGCAGCCCTGACCTGAATATGCGAACGTCTCAGAATATATCATACCAAAAATGGGCTAGCCTGGACAGCTGTTTCTCAAGCTCATCTGCCCATGGCACTGCTCGCACAAGCTTTCAGAGACTGGGGTTGCTTGCGTGCCTTGCCACCTCAAATTTCAAACATAGCCCGGGTGTCCCTTCCGGGTGCCTCCAGCAGCCCTGCACCGAGAATGCTATGGTCGGTGAAGTGGATAGAGAACTGGCTGAATGGCAGAACTCAGAGGGTTGTCATCAGCGGCGCTGAGTCTAGTTGGAGGCTGGTAACAAGTGGTGTCCCCCAGGGGTCAGTACTGGGCCCAGTCTTGTTCAACTTCTTCATCAACGACCTGGATGAAGAGTTAGAATGTACCCTCAGCAAGTTTGCTGATGACACCAAACTGGGAGGTGTGGTAGACACACCGGAAGGCTGTGCTGCCATTCAGCGTGACCTGGATAGGCTGGAAAGCTGGGCAGAGAGGAACCTGATGAGGTTCAACAAGGGCAAGTGCAGGGTCCTGCACCTGGGGAGGAACAACCTCATGCACCAGTACAGGCTTGGGGTGGACCTGCTGGAGAGCAGCTCTGCGGAGAGGGACCTGGGTGTCCTGGTGGACGACAGGTTTACCATGAGCCAGCAGTGTGCCCTGGCTGCCAAGAAAGCCAATGGGATCCTGGGGTGCATCAAGAAGAGTGTGGCCAGCAGGACGAGGGAGGTTCTACTTCCCCTCTACGCTGCCCTGGTGAGGCCTCATCTGGAGTACTGTGTCCAGTTCTGGGCTCCCCAGTTCAAGAAAGATGAAGAGCTACTGGAGAGAGTCCAGCGGAGGGCTACGAGGATGGTGAGGCGACTGGAGCATCTCCCCTACGAGGAGAGGTTGAGGGAACTGGGCTTGTTCAGCCTGAAGAAGAGAAGGCTGCGAGGGGACCTTATAAATGCCTACAAATATCTGAAGGGTGGGTGTCAGGAGGATGGGGCCAAGCTCTTTTCAGTGGTGCCCAGTGACAGGACAAGGGGCAATGGGCACAAACTGAGGCACAGGAAGTTCCGTCTGAACATGAGGAAGAACTTCTTCCCTCTGAGGGTGACGGAGCACTGGAACAGGCTGCCCGGGGAGGTTGTGGAGTCTCCTTCTCTGGAGATATTCAAGACCCGCCTGGACAAGGTCCTGTGCAGCCTGCTGTAGGTGACCCTGCTTCGGCGGGGGGGTTGGACTAGATGACCCACAGAGGTCCCTTCCAACCCCTACTATTCTGTGATTCTGTGATTCTGTCTAAGGATATCTCTTACCAAGAAGGGTGTAGCCTGGAAAGCTGTTGCTCAGCCTCATCTGCCCATGGCACTGCTCGCACAGGCGCCCAGATACTGGGGCTGCTTGCTTGCCTTGCCACCTCAAACTTCAAACGTAGCCCAGGGGTCCCTGCCGGGTTCCTCCAGCAGCACTGCACCGAATATGCAAGTGTCTCAAGATATCTCTTACCAAGGAGGGGCTAACCTGGAAAGATTTTGCTCAGCCTCATCTTCCCATGGCACTGCTCGCACAGATGCACAGAGACTGGGGCTTCTTGCTTGCCTTACCACCTTAAACTTAAAACATAGCCCGGGTGTCCCAGCCGGGTGCCTCCAGCAGTCCTGCTCCGAATATGAGAACGTCACCAGATAGCGCGCAACCAGAAGGCGGTAGCCTTGAAAGGTATTGCTCAGCCTCATCTGCCCATGGCACTGCTCGCACAGGCGCACAGAGAATGGGGCTGCTTGCTTCCCTTCCAAATCAAACTTCAAACGTAGCCTGGGACTCAGTGCTTTGTGCCTCCAGCAGCAGTGCTCCGAAAATGCGAACGTCTCCAGATAGCCCGCACCCAGAAGGGGCTAGCCTGGAAAGCTTTTGCTCAGCCTCATCTGCCCATGGCACTGCTTGCACAGACGCACAGAGACTGGGGCTGCTTGCTTGCCTTGTCAACTAAAACTACAAAACGTAGCCCAGGGCTCCCTGTCGAGTCCCTCCAGCAGCCCTTACCCGAATATGCGAACGTCTCTTGATATCTCTTACCAAGAAGGGACTAGCCCGGAAAGCTGTTGCTCAGCCTCATCTGCCCATGGCACTGGTCGCACAGATGCACAGAGACTGGGGCTGCTTGCTTGCCTTGCCACCTGAACTTCAAACGTAGCCCGGGACTCCGTGCTCTGTGATTCCAGCAGCCGTGCTACGAAAATGCGAACATCTCCATAAAGCCCGCACCTAGAAGGGGCTAGCCTGGAAAGCTGTTGCTCAGCCTCATCAGCTCATGGCACTGCTTGCACAAGAGCACACAGACTGGGGCTGCTTGCTTGTCTTGCACCTTAAACGTCAAACATATCCCGGGTGTCCCTTCCTAGTGCCTCCAGCAGCCCTGCCCCAAATATGAGAACGTCTCCAGATATCTCACAAACGGAAGGGGCTAGCCTGGAAAGCTGTTTCTCAGCCTCATCTGCCCATGGCACTGCTTGCACCGCCGCACAGAGACTGGGGCTGCTTGCTTGCCTTGCCACCTCAAACTTCAGAAGTAGCCTAGGGGGTCTTTGCCAGGCACATCCAGCAGCCCTGTCCCGAATATGAGAACGTCTCAGGATATCTCTTACCAAGAAGGGGCTAGCCTGGAAAGCTGTTGCTCAGCCTCATCTGCCCATGGCACTGCTCGCACAGGCGCTCAGAGACTGGAGATGCTTGCGTGCCTTGCCACCTCAAATTTCAAACGTAGCCCGGGAATCCGTGCTGGGTGCCTCCAGCTGCCATGCTCCAAAAATGCAAACGTCTCCAGATAGCCTGAACCCAGAAGGCGCTAGCCTGGAAAGCTGTTGCTCAGCCTCATCTGCCCATGGCACTGCTCGCACAGGTGCACAGAGACTTGGGCTTCTTGCTTGCCTTGCCAACTCAAACTTCAAACGTAGCCTCGGGGTCACTGCCGGACGCGTCCAGCAGCGCTGCACCGAATATGCGAACATCTCGTGAAAGCTCGCATCGAGAAGGGGCTAGCCTGGAACGCTGTTGCACTGCCTCTTCTGCCCATGGCACTGCTCGCACAGGCGCTCAGAGACTGGAGATGCTTGCGTGCCTTGCCACCTCAAACTTCAAACTTAGCCTAGGGGTTCTTTGCCAGGCACCTCCAGCAGCCCTGACCTGAATATGCGAACGTCTCAGAATATATCATACCAAAAATGGGCTAGCCTGGACAGCTGTTTCTCAAGCTCATCTGCCCATGGCACTGCTCGCACAAGCTTTCAGAGACTGGGGTTGCTTGCGTGCCTTGCCACCTCAAATTTCAAACATAGCCCGGGTGTCCCTTCCGGGTGCCTCCAGCAGCCCTGCACCGAGAATGCTATGGTCGGTGAAGTGGATAGAGAACTGGCTGAATGGCAGAACTCAGAGGGTTGTCATCAGCGGCGCTGAGTCTAGTTGGAGGCTGGTAACAAGTGGTGTCCCCCAGGGGTCAGTACTGGGCCCAGTCTTGTTCAACTTCTTCATCAACGACCTGGATGAAGAGTTAGAATGTACCCTCAGCAAGTTTGCTGATGACACCAAACTGGGAGGTGTGGTAGACACACCGGAAGGCTGTGCTGCCATTCAGCGTGACCTGGATAGGCTGGAAAGCTGGGCAGAGAGGAACCTGATGAGGTTCAACAAGGGCAAGTGCAGGGTCCTGCACCTGGGGAGGAACAACCTCATGCACCAGTACAGGCTTGGGGTGGACCTGCTGGAGAGCAGCTCTGCGGAGAGGGACCTGGGTGTCCTGGTGGACGACAGGTTTACCATGAGCCAGCAGTGTGCCCTGGCTGCCAAGAAAGCCAATGGGATCCTGGGGTGCATCAAGAAGAGTGTGGCCAGCAGGACGAGGGAGGTTCTACTTCCCCTCTACGCTGCCCTGGTGAGGCCTCATCTGGAGTACTGTGTCCAGTTCTGGGCTCCCCAGTTCAAGAAAGATGAAGAGCTACTGGAGAGAGTCCAGCGGAGGGCTACGAGGATGGTGAGGTGACTGGAGCATCTCCCCTACGAGGAGAGGTTGAGGGAACTGGGCTTGTTCAGCCTGAAGAAGAGAAGGCTGCGAGGGGACCTTATAAATGCCTACAAATATCTGAAGGGTGGGTGTCAGGAGGATGGGGCCAAGCTCTTTTCAGTGGTGCCCAGTGACAGGACAAGGGGCAATGGGCACAAACTGAGGCACAGGAAGTTCCGTCTGAACATGAGGAAGAACTTCTTCCCTCTGAGGGTGACGGAGCACTGGAACAGGCTGCCCGGGGAGGTTGTGGAGTCTCCTTCTCTGGAGATATTCAAGACCCGCCTGGACAAGGTCCTGTGCAGCCTGCTGTAGGTGACCCTGCTTCGGCGGGGGGGTTGGACTAGATGACCCACAGAGGTCCCTTCCAACCCCTACTATTCTGTGATTCTGTGATTCTTTGAAAAAGCGAACACGTCGGGATATCTGTTGCCGTAAGGGTTTAGTTTGGAAAGCTGTTGTTCAGCCTAATCTGGTCATGGCACTGATTGAACAGGTGCACAGAGACTGGGGGTACTTCCTTACCCTGCCACCTCAATTTTAAAACGAATCCCGGGGATCCCTGCTGGGTGCCTCCAGCAGACGTGCACTGAAGATGCGAACGTCTCAGAATTTCTCTTACCAAGAAAGGTTTAGCCTGGAAAGCTAGTGCTCAGACTTGTCTGCTCATGGCACTGCTTGCACAGATGCACAGAGACTGGGGCTGCTTGCTTGCCTTGCCACCTCAATCTTCAAACGCAGCCCGGGGATCCCTGTCGGGTTCCCCCAGCAGACCTACACTGAAAATGCGAACATCGCCAGATAGATCTCACCCAGAAGGGACTAGCCTTGGAATCTGTTTCTAAGCCTTATCTGCCCATGGCACTGCTCTCACAGATGCACAGAGACTGGGGCTGCTTGCTTCCGATGCCACCTTAAATATCAAACGTAGCCTAGGGGGTCTTTGCCAGGCGCCTGCCACAGCCCTGACCTGAATACGCAAACGTCTCAGGATATCACTTACCAAGTATTGGCTAGCCTGGAAAGATGTTGCTCGCCCTCATCTGCCCATGGCACTGCTCGCACAGCCACACAGAGGCTGGGGCTGCTTGCTTGCCTTGCCACCTCAAACTTCAAATGAATCCTAGGGGGTCCTTGCCGTGCCCTTTCCATAGCCCAGACCTCAATATGCGAACGTCTCAGGATATCTCTTAGAAAGAAGGGGCTAGCCTGGAAAGGTGTTGCTAAGCCTCATGTGCCCATGGCACTGCTCGCACAAGCGCACAGAGACCCGGTATGCTTGCTTGCCTTCCTACCTCAAACCTCAAACATAGGCCGGGTGTCCATTCCGGGTGCCTCCAGCAGCCCTGCCCCAAATATGAGAACGTCTCCAGATAGCTCGCAAACAGAAGGGGCTAGCCTGCAAAGCAGTTGCTTAGCCTCCTCTGCCCATGGCACTGTTCGCACAGGCGCAGAGAGACTGGGGGTGCTTGCTTTCCTTGCCAACTCAAACTTCAAACGTAGCCCTGGTGTCCCTGCCGGGTACCTCAAGCAGCCGTGCACCAAAGGTGCAAACGTCTACAGATAACTCACACCCAGAAAGGGCTAGCCTGGAAAGCTGTTGCTCAGCCTCATCTGCCCATGGCACTGTTCGCACAGATGCTCAGAGACTAGGGCTGCTTGCTTGCCTTGCCACCTCAAACTGCAAACGTACCCTAGGGGGTCCTTGCCGTGACTCTCCAACAGCCCTGACCCGAATATGCGAACGTCTCAGGATATCTCTTACCAAGAAGGGGCTAGCCTTGAAAGCTGTTGCTCATCCTCATCTGCCCATGGCACTGCTCATACAGGCGCACAGAGAAACTGAGGATTCTTGTTTGTCTTGCATCCTCGAACTTCAAACAAATCCTGGGCGTCTCTGTTGGGTGCGTCCAGCAGACCTGCACCGAAAATGCGAAAGTCTCCAGATAGCACGCACCCAGAAGGGGCGAGCCTTGAAAACTGTTTCTCAGCCTCTTCTGCCCATGGCACTGCTCGCACAGGCGCACAGAGACTGGGGCTGCTTACTTTCCTTGACACCTCAAACTTCAAACGTAGCCTAGGGGGTCCTTGCCAAGCTCCTTCCGCAGACCTGACCCAAATATGAGAACGTCTCAGGATATCACTTACCAAGAAGGTTTTAGCCTGGAAAGCTGTTGCTCAGCCTCATCTGTCCATGGCACTGCTCGTACAGATGCACAGAGACTGGGGTTGCTTGCTTGCCTTGCCACCTCAAACTTCAAACATAGCCCAGGGGTCCCTGCTGGGTGCCTCCTGCAGAAATGCACCGACAATGCGTATGTGTCGGGATATCTATTGCGAAGTAGGGTTTAGCCTGGAAAGCTGTTGCTCAGCCTCATCTGCCCATGGCACTGCTCGCACAGGCGCACAGAGACTGGGTCTGCTTTCTTGCCTTGCCAACTCAAACTTCAAACGTAGCCTAGTGGTCCCTGAGGGATGCGTCCAATAGCCCTGCACCGAATATGCGAACATCTTTAGAAAGGTCGCATCCAGAATGGGCTAGTCTGAAAAGCTGTTGCTCTGCCTCATCTGCCCATGGCACTGCTTGCACACATGCACAGGGACTGGGGCTGCTTGCTTGCCTTTCCACCTCAAACATAAAACGTAGCCTATAGGTTATTTGCCAGGCACCTCCAGCAGCCCTAACCTGAATATGCGAACGTCTCAAAATATCTCATACCATAAAGGGGCTAGCCTGGAAAGCTGTTGCTCATCCTCATCTGCCCATGGCACTGTTCGCACAGGCGCAGAGAGACTGGGGCTGCTTGCTTGCCTTGCCACCTCAAACTTCAAACAAATCCCGGGCGTCCCTGCCGGGTGCCTCCAGGAGGCCTGCACCGAAAATACGAAAGTCTCCAGATAGATCGCACACAGAAGGGACTAGCCTTGAAAACTGTTGCTCAGCCTCATCTGCCCATGGCACTGCTCGCACAGCCACACAGATATTGGGGATGCTTGCTTGCCTTGTTACCTCATATTTCAAACGTAGCCAGGGGATCGGCCGAGTGCCTCCATCAGACCTGCGCTGAAGATGCGAACATCTCCAGATAGATCGCACCCAGAAGGGACTAGCCTTGAAAGCTGTTGCTCGGCCTCATCTGCCCATGGCACTGCTCGCACAGGTGCTTAGAGACTGGGGCTGCTTTCTTGCCTTGCCACCTCAAACTTCAAACATAGCCTAGGGGGTCTTTGCCAGGCACCTCCAGCAGCCCTGTCCTGAATGTGCGAGCGTCTCAGGATATCTCTTACCAAGAAAGGGCTAGCCTGGAAAGCTGTTGCTCACCCTCATCTGCCCATGACACTGCTCGCACAGGCGCACAGGGACTGGGGATGCTTGCTTGCCCGGCCACGTAAAACTTCAAACTGAGCCTAGGGGGTCTTTGCATTGCGCCTTCCACAGCCCTGATCTGAATATGCGAACGTCTAAGGATATCAGTTACCAAGGAGGGGCTAGCCTGGAAAGCTGTTGCTCACCCTCATATGCCCATGGCACTGATCGCACATGCGCCCAGAGACTGGGGCTGCTGGCTTGTCTTGCCACCTGAAACTTCAAACATATCCCGGGACTCCTTGCTTTGTGCCTCCAGGAGCCGTGCTCCGAAAATGCAAACGTCTCCAGATAGCTAACACCCAGAAGGGGCTAGCCTGGAAAGCTTTTGCTCAGCCTAATCTACCCATGGCACTGCTTGCACAGAGGCACAGAGACTGGGGCTGCTTGCGTGCCTTGCCACCTCAAACTTCAAACAAATCCCGGACGTCCCTTCCGGGTGCCTCCAGCAGTCCTGCACCGAAAATGCGAAAGTCTCCAGATAGATCGCACCCAGAAGGGACTAGCCTTGAAAGCTGTTGCTCAGCCTCATCTGCCCATGGCACTGCTTGCACAGGCGCTCAGAGACTGGAGTTGCTTGCTTGCCTTGCCACCTCAAATTTCAAACGTAGCCCGGGAATCGGTGCTGGGTGCCTCCAGCTGCCTTGCTCCAAAAATGCAAACGTCTCCAGATAGCCCGAACCCAGCAGGGGCTAGCCTGGAATGCTTTTGCTCAGCCTCATCTGCCCATGGCACTGCTCGCACAGATGCACAGTGACTGGGGCTGCTTGCTTGCCTTGCCAACTGAAACTTCAAACGTAGCCTAGGGGTCCCTGCCGGGTGCGTCCAGCAGCCGTGCTCCAAAAATGCGAACGTCTCGAGAAAGGTCGCATCCAGAATGGGATAGTTTGGAAAGCTGTTGCTCTGCATCATCTGCCCATGGCACTGCTTGCACACATGCGCAGAGACTGGGGCTGCTTGCTTCCCTTGCCACCTCAAACTTAAACGTAGCCTAGGGGGTCTTTGCCAGGCACCTCCAGCAGCCCTGTCCCGAATGTGCGAACGTCTCAGGATATCTCTTACCAAGAAAGGGCTAGCCTGGAAAGCTGTTGCTCAGCCTCATCTGCCCATAGCACTGCTCGCACAGGCGCACAGGGACTGGGGATGCTTGCTTGCCCGGCCACGTCAAACTTCAAACGGAGCCTAGGGGGTCTTTGCATTGCGCCTTCCACAGCCCTGATCTGAATATGCGAACGTCTAAGGATATCAGTTACCAAGGAAGGGCTAGCCTGGAAAGTTGTTGCTGAGCCTCATCTCCCATGGCACTGCTCGCACAGGTGCTTAGAGACTGGGGCTGCTTGCTTGGCTTGCCACCTCAAACTTCAAACGTAGCCTAGGGTGTCTTTGCCAGGCACCTCCAGCAGCCCTGTCCCGAATGTGCAAGCGTCTCAAGATATCTCTTACCAAGAAAGGCCTAGTCAGGAAAGCTGTTGGTCAGCCTCATCTGCCCATGGCACTGCTCGCACAGGCGCACAGGGACTGGGGATGCTTGCTTGCCTTGCCACCTTAAACTTCAAACATAGCCTAGGGGGTCCTTGACGGGCCCCTCCCACAGCCCTGACCTCAGTATGCGAACATCTCAGGATAACTCTTAACGAGAAATTGGCTAGCCTGGAAAACTGTTTCACAGCCTCATCTGCCCATGGCACTGCTCTCACAGGCGTACAGAGACTGGGGCTTCTTGCTTGCATTGCCACCTCAAGCCTCAAACTTAACCAGGGGGTCCCTGCCGGATGCCTCCATCAGCCATGACCCGAATATGCGAACATCTCCAGATAGCTCGCACCCAGAAGGGTTTAGCCCGGAAAGCTGTTGCTCAGCCTCATGTGCCCATGGCACTGCTCGCAAAGGTGCCCAGAGACTGATGCTACTTGCTTGCCTTGCCACATCAATGTTCAAACGTAGCCCTGGACTCCCTGCCAGGTGCCTCCATCAGCCTCGCACCGAAAATGAGAACGTCTCAGGATATCTCATACCAAGAAGGGTTTATCCTGGAAAACTTTTGCTCATCCTCATCTGCCCATGGCACTGCTCGCACAGGCGCACAGTGACTGGGGCTGCTTGCTTGCCTTGCAACCTCAAACTTCAAACGTATCTTATGGGGTCTTTGCCGGGCGCCTGCCGCACCCCTGTCCCAAATATGTGAGCGTCTAAGGATATCTCTTACCAAGTATTAGCTAGCCTGGAAAGCTGATGCTCAGCCTCATCTGTCCATGGCACTGCTCGCACAGGCGCACAGAGACTGGGGCTGCTTGCTTGCCTTGCCACCTCAAACCAGAAACGTAGCCAACGGGGTCCTTGGCGGGGGCCTCCCACAGCCCTGACCCGAATATGCAAAAGTCATTAGATATCTCGTACCAAAAAGAAGCCATCCTTGAAAGCTGTTGCTCAGCCTCATCTGCCCATGGCACTGCTCGCACAGACGCACAGAGACTGGGGCTGCTTGCTTGCCTTGCCACCTCAAACTTCAAAGGTAGCCCGGGGATCCCTGCTGGGTCCCTCCAGCACCCCTGCACGGAGAATGCGAAAGTCTCCAGATAGGTTGCACCCAGAAGGGGCTAGCCTGGAAAGCTGTTGCTCAGCCTCATCTGCCCATGGCACTGCTCAAACAGGCACACAGAGACTGGGGCTGCAGCCTTGCCTTTACTCCTCAAACTTCAAACGTAGCTTATGGGGTCTTTGCCGGGCACCTGCCGCAGCCGTGACATGAATATGCGAACGTCTCAGGATATCTCTTACCGAGAAGGGGCTAGCCTGGAAAGGTGTTGCTCAGCCTCATCTGCCCATGGCACTGCTCGCACAGGCGCACACAGACTGAGAGTGCTTGCTTGCCTTGCTACCTCAAACTTCAAACGTAGCCTAGGGGGTCCTTGGCAGGGGCCTTCCACAGCCCTGACCCGAATATGCGAACGTCATAGGATATCTCGTACTAAAAAGAAGATAGCCTGGAAAGCTGTTGCTCAGCCTCATCTGCCCATGGCACTGCTCGCACAGGCCCACAGAGACCGGGCTTCTTCCTTGCCTTGCCACCTATAAACTTCAAAAGCAGCCCGGGTGTCCCTGCCGGGTGCCTCCAGCAGCCCTGCCCGAATTATGAGAACGTCTCCAGATAGCTAGCAACTACAAAGGGCTAGCCTTGAAAGGTGTTGCTCAGCCTCATCTGCCCATGGCACTGCTTGCACAGAAGCACAGAGACTGGGCTTGCTTGCTTGCATTGCCACGTCAAACTTCAAACGTATCCCGGGGATTCTTGCCGCATGCCTTCAGCAGCCCTGCACCGAAGGTGCAAACGTCTCCAGATAGCTCGAACCGACAAGGTTGTAGCCTGGAAAGCTGTTGCTCAGCCTCATCTTCCCATGGCACTGCTCGCACAGGCGCACACAGACTGGGGCTGCTTGCTTGCCTTGCCACCTCAAACTTCAAACGTAGCCGGGGCTCTCTGCCCGGTCCATCCAGCAGCCCTGCACTGAAAATGTGAACGTCTCGGGTTATCTATTACCAAGAAGAGTTTAGCCTGGAGAACTGTTGCTCACCCTCATCTGCTAAGGGCACTGCTCGCACAGGCGCACAGAGACTGGGGCTGCTTGCTTGCCTTGCCACCTCAAACCTCAAACGTAGCCTTGGGGGTCTTTGGCGCAGGCGTCCAACATCCCTGACCTGAATATACGAACGTCACAGCATATCTCATAATAAAAAGGGGCTAGCCTGGAAAGCTATTGCTCAGCCTCATTTGCCTATGGCACTGCTCGCACAGGCGCACAGAGACTGGGGCTGCTTGCTTGCCTTGCCACCTCAAACTTCAAAAGTAGCCTAGGGGGCCTTGCAGGGCCCCTCCCACAGTCCTGACTTTAATGTCCGAACGTCCAAGGATATCTCTTAACGAGAGGGGGCTAGCCTGCAAAGCTGTTGCTCAGCCTCATCTGTCCATGGCACTGCTCACACAGGCGCACACAGACTGGGGCTGCTTGCTTGCCTTGCCACCTCAAACATCAAACGTAGCCTATAGGGTCCCTTCTGAGTCCCTCCAGCAGCCCTGCATGGAGAATGCGAACGTCTCAGGATATCTCTTACCAAGAAGAGTTTAGCCTGGGAAACTATTGCTCAGCCTCATGTGCTAAGGGCACTACTCACACAGGCGCACAGAGACTGGGGCTGCTTGCTTGCCTTGCCACCTCAAACTTCAAACGTAGCCCAGGCGGTCTCTGACAGGCGCCTGCCACAGCCCTGTCCTAAATATGCCAACGTCTCATGATATGTCTTACCAAGAAGGGGATAGCCTGGAAAGCTGTTGCTCATCCTCATCTTCCAAAGGCACTGCTCGCACAGGCGTACACAGACTGAGAGTGCTTGCTTGACTTACCACCTCAAACGTCAAAAGTAGCCCGAGGCTACCTGCTGGGTCGCTCCAGCACCACTGCATGGATAATGCGAACGTCTCAGGATATCTCGTACCAAGAAGGGTTTAGCCTGGAAAGCTGTTGCTCAGCCTCATCTGTCCATGGCACTGCTCACACAGGCCCACACAGACTGGGGCTGCTTGCTTGCCTTGCCACCTCAAACATCAAACGTATCCCGGGGATTCTTGCCGGATGCCTTCAGCAGCCCTGCACCGAAGGTGCAAACGTCTCCAGATAGCTCGAACCGACAAGGGTGTAGCCTAGAAAGCTGTTGCTCAGCCTCATCTGCCCATGGCACTGCTCGCACAGGCGCACACAGACTGGGGCTGCTTGCTTGCCTTGCCACCTCAAACTTCAAACGTAGCCGGGGCTCTCTGCCCGGTCCATCCAGCAGCCCTGAACTGAAAATGCGAATGTCTCGGGTTATCTATTACCAAGAAGAGTTTAGCCTGGAGAACTGTTGCTCACCCTCATCTGCTCATGGCACTGCTCACACAGGCGCATAGACACTGGGGCTGCTTGCTTGCCTTGCCACCTCAAACTTCAAACGTAGCTTAAGGGGTCTTTGCCGGGCGCCTGCCTCACCCCTGTCCCAAATAAGCGAGCTTCTGAGGTTGTCTTTTATCAAGAAGGGGTAGCCTGGAAAGCTGTTGCTCAGCCTCATCTGCCCATGGCACTGCTCGCACAGGCGCACAGAGACTGCGGCTGCTTGCTTGCCTCGCCACCTTAAACTTCAAACATAGCCTAGGAGGTCCTTGACGGGCCCCTCCCACAGCCCTGACCTCAGTATGCGAACGTCTCAGGATAACTCTTAACGAGAAGGGGCTAGCCTTGAAAGCTCTTTCAAAGCCTCATCTGCCCATGGCACTGCTCGCACAGGCGTACAGAGACTGGGGCTTCTTGCTTGCCTTGCCACCTTAAACTTCAAACATAGTCCTGGTGTCCCAGCCGGGTGCCTCCAGCAGCCCTGCCCCAAATATGAGAACGTCTCCAGATAGCTCGCACCCAGAAGGTGCTAGCCTTGAAAGGTGTTGCTCAGCCTCCTCTGCCCATGGCACTGCTCGCACAGGCACACAGAGACTGGGGCTGCTTACTTGCCTTGCCACCTCAAAACTCAAATCTAGCCTAGGGGTCTATGCCGGGTGCCTCCAGCAGCCCTGCACCGTAGGTGTGAATGTTTCCAGATATCTCTTACCAAGAAGGGGCTAGCCTGGAAAGCTGTTGCTCAGTCTCATCTGCTCATGGCACTGCTTGCACAGGCACCCAGAGACTGGGACTGCTTGCTTGCCTTGCCACCTCAAACTGCAAACATAGCCTAGGGGGTCTTTGCCTGGCACCTGCCGCAGCCCAGACCCGAATACGTGAGCATCTCAAGATATCTTATGCCAAGAAGGGGATAGCCTGGAAAGCTGTTGCTCAGCCTCATCTGCGCATGGCACTGCTTGCACAGGCACCCAGAGACTGGGGCTGCTTGCTTGCCTTGCCACCTCAAACCTCAAACGTAGCCTTGGGGGTCCTTGGCGCGGGCCTCAAACAGCCCTGACCCGAATATACGAACGTCACAGCATATCTCGTAACAAAGAGGGGCTAGCGTGGAAAGCTATTGCTCACCCTCATCTGTCCATGGCACTGGTCGCACAGGCGCACACAGACTGGGGCTTCTTGCTTGCCCTGCCACCTCAAACCTCAAACGTAACCGGGGGGGCCCTGCCGGGTGCCTCCATCAGCCCTGACCCAAATATGCGAACATCTCCAGATATCTCTTACCAAGAAGGGTCTAGCCTGGAAAGCTGTTGCTCAGCCTCCTCTGCACATTTCACTGCTCACACAGGCGCACAGAGACTGAGGATGCTTTCTTGCCTTGCCACCTCAGTGTTCAAACGTAGCCCTGGACTCCCTGCCAGGTGCCTCCATCAGTCCCGCTCTGAAAATGACAACGTCTCACGATATTACGTACCAAGAAGGGTTTAGCCTGGAAAACTGTTGCTCAGCCTCATCTGCTCATGGCACTGCTCACACAGGCGCACAGAGACTGGGGCTGCTTGCTTGCCTTGCAACCTCTAACTTGAAACGTAAACCGGGGCTCTCTGCCTGGTCCATCCAGCAGCCCTGCACTGAAAATGTGAACGTCTCGGGTTATCTCTTACCAAGAAGGGTCTAGGCTGGAAAGCTGTTGCTCATCCTCATCAGCCCATGGCACTGCTCGCACAGGCATTCAGAGACCGGGGCTGCTTGCTTGCCTTGTCACCTCAAACTTCAAACATTGCCCGGGGATCCCTGCCAGGTGCCTCCAGCAGCCCTGCATTGAATGTGCAAACGTCTCCAGATATCTCGAACACAGAATGGGCTAGCCTGGAAAGCTGTTGCTCATCCTCATCTGCCCATGGCACTGCTCGCACAGGCGCACAGTGACTGGGGCTGCTTGCTTGCCTTGCAACCTCAAACTTCAAACGTATCTTATGGGGTCTTTGCCAGGCGCCTGCCGCACCCCTGTCCCAAATATGTGAGCGTCTAAGGATATCTCTTACCAAGTATTAGCTAGCCTGGAAAGCTGATGCTCAGCCTCATCTGTCCATGGCACTGCTCGCACAGGCGCACAGAGACTGGGGCTGCTTGCTTGCCTTGCCACCTCAAACCAGAAACGTAGCCAACGGGGTCCTTGGCGGGGGCCTCCCACAGCCCTGACCCGAATATGCAAAAGTCATTAGATATCTCGTACCAAAAAGAAGCCATCCTTGAAAGCTGTTGCTCAGCCTCATCTGCCCATGGCACTGCTCGCACAGACGCACAGAGACTGGGGCTGCTTGCTTGCCTTGCCACCTCAAACTTCAAAGGTAGCCCGGGGATCCCTGCTGGGTCCCTCCAGCACCCCTGCACGGAGAATGCGAAAGTCTCCAGATAGGTTGCACCCAGAAGGGGCTAGCCTGGAAAGCTGTTGCTCAGCCTCATCTGCCCATGGCACTGCTCAAACAGGCACACAGAGACTGGGGCTGCAGCCTTGCCTTTACTCCTCAAACTTCAAACGTAGCTTATGGGGTCTTTGCCGGGCACCTGCCGCAGCCGTGACATGAATATGCGAACGTCTCAGGATATCTCTTACCGAGAAGGGGCTAGCCTGGAAAGGTGTTGCTCAGCCTCATCTGCCCATGGCACTGCTCGCACAGGCGCACACAGACTGAGAGTGCTTGCTTGCCTTGCTACCTCAAACTTCAAACGTAGCCTAGGGGGTCCTTGGCAGGGGCCTTCCACAGCCCTGACCCGAATATGCGAACGTCATAGGATATCTCGTACTAAAAAGAAGATAGCCTGGAAAGCTGTTGCTCAGCCTCATCTGCCCATGGCACTGCTCGCACAGGCCCACAGAGACCGGGCTTCTTCCTTGCCTTGCCACCTATAAACTTCAAAAGCAGCCCGGGTGTCCCTGCCGGGTGCCTCCAGCAGCCCTGCCCGAATTATGAGAACGTCTCCAGATAGCTAGCAACTACAAAGGGCTAGCCTTGAAAGGTGTTGCTCAGCCTCATCTGCCCATGGCACTGCTTGCACAGAAGCACAGAGACTGGGCTTGCTTGCTTGCATTGCCACGTCAAACTTCAAACGTATCCCGGGGATTCTTGCCGCATGCCTTCAGCAGCCCTGCACCGAAGGCGCAAACGTCTCCAGATAGCTCGAACCGACAAGGGTGTAGCCTGGAAAGCTGTTGCTCAGCCTCATCTGCCCATGGCACTGCTCGCACAGGCGCACACAGACTGGGGCTGCTTGCTTGCCTTGCCACCTCAAACTTCAAACGTAGCCGGGGCTCTCTGCCCGGTCCATCCAGCAGCCCTGCACTGAAAATGTGAACGTCTCGGGTTATCTATTACCAAGAAGAGTTTAGCCTGGAGAACTGTTGCTCACCCTCATCTGCTAAGGGCACTGCTCGCACAGGCGCACAGAGACTGGGGCTGCTTGCTTGCCTTGCCACCTCAAACCTCAAACGTAGCCTTGGGGGTCTTTGGCGCAGGCGTCCAACATCCCTGACCTGAATATACGAACGTCACAGCATATCTCATAATAAAAAGGGGCTAGCCTGGAAAGCTATTGCTCAGCCTCATTTGCCTATGGCACTGCTCGCACAGGCGCACAGAGACTGGGGCTGCTTGCTTGCCTTGCCACCTCAAACTTCAAAAGTAGCCTAGGGGGCCTTGCAGGGCCCCTCCCACAGTCCTGACTTTAATGTCCGAACGTCCAAGGATATCTCTTAACGAGAGGGGGCTAGCCTGCAAAGCTGTTGCTCAGCCTCATCTGTCCATGGCACTGCTCACACAGGCGCACACAGACTGGGGCTGCTTGCTTGCCTTGCCACCTCAAACATCAAACGTAGCCTATAGGGTCCCTTCTGAGTCCCTCCAGCAGCCCTGCATGGAGAATGCGAACGTCTCAGGATATCTCTTACCAAGAAGAGTTTAGCCTGGGAAACTATTGCTCAGCCTCATGTGCTAAGGGCACTACTCACACAGGCGCACAGAGACTGGGGCTGCTTGCTTGCCTTGCCACCTCAAACTTCAAACGTAGCCCAGGCGGTCTCTGACAGGCGCCTGCCACAGCCCTGTCCTAAATATGCCAACGTCTCATGATATGTCTTACCAAGAAGGGGCTAGCCTGGAAAGGTGTTGCTCAGCCTCATCTGCCCATGGCACTGCTCGCACAGGCGCACACACACTGGGGCTGCTTGCTTGCCTTGCTACCTCAAACTTCAAACGTAGCCTAGGGGGTCCTTGGCGGGGGCCTTCCACAGCCCTGACCCGAATATGCGAACGTCATAGGATATCTCGTACTAAAAAGAAGATAGCCTGGAAAGCTGTTGCTCAGCCTCATCTGCCCATGGCACTGCTCGCACAGGCCCACAGAGACCGGGCTTCTTCCTTGCCTTGCCACCTATAAACTTCAAAAGCAGCCCGGGTGTCCCTGCCGGGTGCCTCCAGCAGCCCTGCCCGAATTATGAGAACGTCTCCAGATAGCTAGCAACTACAAAGGGCTAGCCTTGAAAGGTGTTGCTCAGCCTCATCTGCCCATGGCACTGCTTGCACAGAAGCACAGAGACTGGGCTTGCTTGCTTGCATTGCCACGTCAAACTTCAAACGTATCCCGGGGATTCTTGCCGCATGCCTTCAGCAGCCCTGCACCGAAGGTGCAAACGTCTCCAGATAGCTCGAACCGACAAGGGTGTAGCCTGGAAAGCTGTTGCTCAGCCTCATCTGCCCATGGCACTGCTCGCACAGGCGCACACAGACTGGGGCTGCTTGCTTGCCTTGCCACCTCAAACTTCAAACGTAGCCGGGGCTCTCTGCCCGGTCCATCCAGCAGCCCTGCACTGAAAATGTGAACGTCTCGGGTTATCTATTACCAAGAAGAGTTTAGCCTGGAGAACTGTTGCTCACCCTCATCTGCTAAGGGCACTGCTCGCACAGGCGCACAGAGACTGGGGCTGCTTGCTTGCCTTGCCACCTCAAACCTCAAACGTAGCCTTGGGGGTCTTTGGCGCAGGCGTCCAACATCCCTGACCTGAATATACGAACGTCACAGCATATCTCATAATAAAAAGGGGCTAGCCTGGAAAGCTATTGCTCAGCCTCATTTGCCTATGGCACTGCTCGCACAGGCGCACAGAGACTGGGGCTGCTTGCTTGCCTTGCCACCTCAAACTTCAAAAGTAGCCTAGGGGGCCTTGCAGGGCCCCTCCCACAGTCCTGACTTTAATGTCCGAACGTCCAAGGATATCTCTTAACGAGAGGGGGCTAGCCTGCAAAGCTGTTGCTCAGCCTCATCTGTCCATGGCACTGCTCACACAGGCGCACACAGACTGGGGCTGCTTGCTTGCCTTGCCACCTCAAACATCAAACGTAGCCTATAGGGTCCCTTCTGAGTCCCTCCAGCAGCCCTGCATGGAGAATGCGAACGTCTCAGGATATCTCTTACCAAGAAGAGTTTAGCCTCGGAAACTATTGCTCAGCCTCATGTGCTAAGGGCACTACTCACACAGGCGCACAGAGACTGGGGCTGCTTGCTTGCCTTGCCACCTCAAACTTCAAACGTAGCCCAGGCGGTCTCTGACAGGCGCCTGCCACAGCCCTGTCCTAAATATGCCAACGTCTCATGATATGTCTTACCAAGAAGGGGATAGCCTGGAAAGCTGTTGCTCATCCTCATCTTCCAAAGGCACTGCTCGCACAGGCGTACACAGACTGAGAGTGCTTGCTTGACTTACCACCTCAAACGTCAAAAGTAGCCCGAGGCTACCTGCTGGGTCGCTCCAGCACCACTGCATGGATAATGCGAACGTCTCAGGATATCTCGTACCAAGAAGGGTTTAGCCTGGAAAGCTGTTGCTCAGCCTCATCTGTCCATGGCACTGCTCACACAGGCCCACACAGACTGGGGCTGCTTGCTTGCCTTGCCACCTCAAACTTCAAACGTATCCCGGGGATTCTTGCCGGATGCCTTCAGCAGCCCTGCACCGAAGGTGCAAACGTCTCCAGATAGCTCGAACCGACAAGGGTGTAGCCTAGAAAGCTGTTGCTCAGCCTCATCTGCCCATGGCACTGCTCGCACAGGCGCACACAGACTGGGGCTGCTTGCTTGCCTTGCCACATCAAACTTCAAACGTAGCCGGGGCTCTCTGCCCGGTCCATCCAGCAGCCCTGAACTGAAAATGCGAATGTCTCGGGTTATCTATCACCAAGAAGAGTTTAGCCTGGAGAACTGTTGCTCACCCTCATCTGCTCATGGCACTGCTCACACAGGCGCATAGACACTGGGGCTGCTTGCTTGCCTTGCCACCTCAAACTTCAAACGTAGCTTAAGGGGTCTTTGCCGGGCGCCTGCCGCACCCCTGTCCCAAATAAGCGAGCTTCTGAGGTTGTCTTTTATCAAGAAGGGGTAGCCTGGAAAGCTGTTGCTCAGCCTCATCTGCCCATGGCACTGCTCGCACAGGCGCACAGAGACTGCGGCTGCTTGCTTGCCTCGCCACCTTAAACTTCAAACATAGCCTAGGAGGTCCTTGACGGGCCCCTTCCACAGCCCTGACCTCAGTATGCGAACGTCTCAGGATAACTCTTAAAGAGAAGGGGCTAGCCTTGAAAGCTCTTTCAAAGCCTCATCTGCCCATGGCACTGCTCGCACAGGCGTACAGAGACTGGGGCTTCTTGCTTGCCTTGCCACCTTAAACTTCAAACATAGTCCTGGTGTCCCAGCCGGGTGCCTCCAGCAGCCCTGCCCCAAATATGAGAACGTCTCCAGATAGCTCGCACCCAGAAGGTGCTAGCCTTGAAAGGTGTTGCTCAGTCTCCTCTGCCCATGGCACTGCTCGCACAGGCACACAGAGACTGGGGCTGCTTACTTGCCTTGCCACCTCAAAACTCAAATCTAGCCTAGGGGTCTATGCCGGGTGCCTCCAGCAGCCCTGCACCGTAGGTGTGAACGTTTCCAGATATCTCTTACCAAGAAGGGGCTAGCCTGGAAAGCTGTTGCTCAGACTCATCTGCTCATGGCACTGCTTGCACAGGCACCCAGAGACTGGGACTGCTTGCTTGCCTTGCCACCTCAAACTGCAAACCTAGCCTAGGGGGTCTTTGCCTGGCACCTGCCGCAGCCCAGACCCGAATACGTGAGCATCTCAAGATATCTTATGCCAAGAAGGGGATAGCCTGGAAAGCTGTTGCTCAGCCTCATCTGCGCATGGCACTGCTTGCACAGGCACCCAGAGACTGGGGCTTCTTGCTTGCCCTGCCACCTCAAACCTCAAACGTAACCGGGGGGGCCCTGCCGGGTGCCTCCATCAGCCCTGACCCAAATATGCGAACATCTCCAGATATCTCTTACCAAGAAGGGTCTAGCCTGGAAAGCTGTTGCTCAGCCTCCTCTGCACATTTCACTGCTCACACAGGCGCACAGAGACTGGGGATGCTTTCTTGCCTTGCCACCTCAGTGTTCAAACGTAGCCCTGGACTCCCTGCCAGGTGCCTCCATCAGTCCCGCTCTGAAAATGACAACGTCTCACGATATTACGTACCAAGAAGGGTTTAGCCTGGAAAACTGTTGCTCAGCCTCATCTGCCCATGGCACTGCTCGCACAGGCATTCAGAGACCGGGGCTGCTTGCTTGCCTTGTCACCTCAAACTTCAAACATAGCCCGGGGATCCCTGCCAGGTGCCTCCAGCAGCCCTGCATTGAATGTGCAAACGTCTCCAGATATCTCGAACACAGAAGGGGCTAGCCTGGAAAGCTGTTGCTCAGCCTCATCTGCTCATGGCACTGCTTGCACAGGCGCACAGAGACTGGAGCTGCTTGCTTGCCTTGCCACCTCAAACTACAAATGTAGCCCGGGTGTCCCTGCCGGGTGCCTCCAGCACCCTTGCACCTAGAATGCGAACGTCTCAGGATATCTTGTACCAAGAAGGGATTAGAATGGAAAGCTGTTGCTGAGCCTCATCTGCCCATGGCACTGCTCACACAGGCGCAAAGACACTGGGGCTGCTTGCTTGCCTTGCCACCTTAAACTTCAAACATAGCCTAGGGGGTCCTTGACGGGCCCCTCCCACAGCCCTGACCTCAGTATGCGAACATCTCAGGATAACTCTTAACGAGAAATTGGCTAGCCTGGAAAACTGTTTCACAGCCTCATCTGCCCATGGCACTGCTCGCACAGGCGTACAGAGACTGGGGCTTCTTGCTTGCGTTCCACCTCAAACCTCAAACTTAACCAGGGGGTCCCTGCCGGATGCCTCCATCAGCCATGACCCGAATATGCGAACATCTCCAGATAGCTCGCACCCAGAAGGGTTTAGCCTGGAAAGCTGTTGCTCAGCCTCATGTGCCCATGGCACTGCTCGCAAAGGTGCCCAGAGACTGATGCTACTTGCTTGCCTTGCCACATCAATGTTCAAACGTAGCCCTGGACTCCCTGCCAGGTGCCTCCATCAGCCTCGCACCGAAAATGAGAACGTCTCAGGATATCTCATACCAAGAAGGGTTTATCCTGGAAAACTTTTGCTCATCCTCATCTGCCCATGGCACTGCTCGCACAGGCGCACAGTGACTGGGGCTGCTTGCTTGCCTTGCAACCTCAAACTTCAAACGTATCTTATGGGGTCTTTGCCGGGCGCCTGCCGCACCCCTGTCCCAAATATGTGAGCGTCTAAGGATATCTCTTACCAAGTATTAGCTAGCCTGGAAAGCTGATGCTCAGCCTCATCTGTCCATGGCACTGCTCGCACAGGCGCACAGAGACTGGGGCTGCTTGCTTGCCTTGCCACCTCAAACCAGAAACGTAGCCAACGGGGTCCTTGGCGGGGGCCTCCCACAGCCCTGACCCGAATATGCAAAAGTCATTAGATATCTCGTACCAAAAAGAAGCCATCCTTGAAAGCTGTTGCTCAGCCTCATCTGCCCATGGCACTGCTCGCACAGACGCACAGAGACTGGGGCTGCTTGCTTGCCTTGCCACCTCAAACTTCAAAGGTAGCCCGGGGATCCCTGCTGGGT
The DNA here is from genome assembly GCF_030867145.1 of Opisthocomus hoazin. Lineage (NCBI taxonomy): Eukaryota > Metazoa > Chordata > Aves > Opisthocomiformes > Opisthocomidae > Opisthocomus > Opisthocomus hoazin. The sequence continues at coordinate 16,533,942 of NC_134453.1, forward strand.
CCCTCCAGCACCCCTGCACGGAGAATGCGAAAGTCTCCAGATAGGTTGCACCCAGAAGGGGCTAGCCTGGAAAGCTGTTGCTCAGCCTCATCTGCCCATGGCACTGCTCAAACAGGCACACAGAGACTGGGGCTGCAGCCTTGCCTTTACTCCTCAAACTTCAAACGTAGCTTATGGGGTCTTTGCCGGGCACCTGCCGCAGCCGTGACATGAATATGCGAACGTCTCAGGATATCTCTTACCGAGAAGGGGCTAGCCTGGAAAGGTGTTGCTCAGCCTCATCTGCCCATGGCACTGCTCGCACAGGCGCACACAGACTGAGAGTGCTTGCTTGCCTTGCTACCTCAAACTTCAAACGTAGCCTAGGGGGTCCTTGGCAGGGGCCTTCCACAGCCCTGACCCGAATATGCGAACGTCATAGGATATCTCGTACTAAAAAGAAGATAGCCTGGAAAGCTGTTGCTCAGCCTCATCTGCCCATGGCACTGCTCGCACAGGCCCACAGAGACCGGGCTTCTTCCTTGCCTTGCCACCTATAAACTTCAAAAGCAGCCCGGGTGTCCCTGCCGGGTGCCTCCAGCAGCCCTGCCCGAATTATGAGAACGTCTCCAGATAGCTAGCAACTACAAAGGGCTAGCCTTGAAAGGTGTTGCTCAGCCTCATCTGCCCATGGCACTGCTTGCACAGAAGCACAGAGACTGGGCTTGCTTGCTTGCATTGCCACGTCAAACTTCAAACGTATCCCGGGGATTCTTGCCGCATGCCTTCAGCAGCCCTGCACCGAAGGTGCAAACGTCTCCAGATAGCTCGAACCGACAAGGTTGTAGCCTGGAAAGCTGTTGCTCAGCCTCATCTGCCCATGGCACTGCTCGCACAGGCGCACACAGACTGGGGCTGCTTGCTTGCCTTGCCACCTCAAACTTCAAACGTAGCCGGGGCTCTCTGCCCGGTCCATCCAGCAGCCCTGCACTGAAAATGTGAACGTCTCGGGTTATCTATTACCAAGAAGAGTTTAGCCTGGAGAACTGTTGCTCACCCTCATCTGCTAAGGGCACTGCTCGCACAGGCGCACAGAGACTGGGGCTGCTTGCTTGCCTTGCCACCTCAAACCTCAAACGTAGCCTTGGGGGTCTTTGGCGCAGGCGTCCAACATCCCTGACCTGAATATACGAACGTCACAGCATATCTCATAATAAAAAGGGGCTAGCCTGGAAAGCTATTGCTCAGCCTCATTTGCCTATGGCACTGCTCGCACAGGCGCACAGAGACTGGGGCTGCTTGCTTGCCTTGCCACCTCAAACTTCAAAAGTAGCCTAGGGGGCCTTGCAGGGCCCCTCCCACAGTCCTGACTTTAATGTCCGAACGTCCAAGGATATCTCTTAACGAGAGGGGGCTAGCCTGCAAAGCTGTTGCTCAGCCTCATCTGTCCATGGCACTGCTCACACAGGCGCACACAGACTGGGGCTGCTTGCTTGCCTTGCCACCTCAAACATCAAACGTAGCCTATAGGGTCCCTTCTGAGTCCCTCCAGCAGCCCTGCATGGAGAATGCGAACGTCTCAGGATATCTCTTACCAAGAAGAGTTTAGCCTGGGAAACTATTGCTCAGCCTCATGTGCTAAGGGCACTACTCACACAGGCGCACAGAGACTGGGGCTGCTTGCTTGCCTTGCCACCTCAAACTTCAAACGTAGCCCAGGCGGTCTCTGACAGGCGCCTGCCACAGCCCTGTCCTAAATATGCCAACGTCTCATGATATGTCTTACCAAGAAGGGGATAGCCTGGAAAGCTGTTGCTCATCCTCATCTTCCAAAGGCACTGCTCGCACAGGCGTACACAGACTGAGAGTGCTTGCTTGACTTACCACCTCAAACGTCAAAAGTAGCCCGAGGCTACCTGCTGGGTCGCTCCAGCACCACTGCATGGATAATGCGAACATCTCAGGATATCTCGTACCAAGAAGGGTTTAGCCTGGAAAGCTGTTGCTCAGCCTCATCTGTCCATGGCACTGCTCACACAGGCCCACACAGACTGGGGCTGCTTGCTTGCCTTGCCACCTCAAACATCAAACGTATCCCGGGGATTCTTGCCGGATGCCTTCAGCAGCCCTGCACCGAAGGTGCAAACGTCTCCAGATAGCTCGAACCGACAAGGGTGTAGCCTAGAAAGCTGTTGCTCAGCCTCATCTGCCCATGGCACTGCTCGCACAGGCGCACACAGACTGGGGCTGCTTGCTTGCCTTGCCACATCAAACTTCAAACGTAGCCGGGGCTCTCTGCCCGGTCCATCCAGCAGCCCTGAACTGAAAATGCGAATGTCTCGGGTTATCTATTACCAAGAAGAGTTTAGCCTGGAGAACTGTTGCTCACCCTCATCTGCTCATGGCACTGCTCACACAGGCGCATAGACACTGGGGCTGCTTGCTTGCCTTGCCACCTCAAACTTCAAACGTAGCTTAAGGGGTCTTTGCCGGGCGCCTGCCTCACCCCTGTCCCAAATAAGCGAGCTTCTGAGGTTGTCTTTTATCAAGAAGGGGTAGCCTGGAAAGCTGTTGCTCAGCCTCATCTGCCCATGGCACTGCTCGCACAGGCGCACAGAGACTGCGGCTGCTTGCTTGCCTCGCCACCTTAAACTTCAAACATAGCCTAGGAGGTCCTTGACGGGCCCCTTCCACAGCCCTGACCTCAGTATGCGAACGTCTCAGGATAACTCTTAACGAGAAGGGGCTAGCCTTGAAAGCTCTTTCAAAGCCTCATCTGCCCATGGCACTGCTCGCACAGGCGTACAGAGACTGGGGCTTCTTGCTTGCCTTGCCACCTTAAACTTCAAACATAGTCCTGGTGTCCCAGCCGGGTGCCTCCAGCAGCCCTGCCCCAAATATGAGAACGTCTCCAGATAGCTCGCACCCAGAAGGTGCTAGCCTTGAAAGGTGTTGCTCAGCCTCCTCTGCCCATGGCACTGCTCGCACAGGCACACAGAGACTGGGGCTGCTTACTTGCCTTGCCACCTCAAAACTCAAATCTAGCCTAGGGGTCTATGCCGGGTGCCTCCAGCAGCCCTGCACCGTAGGTGTGAATGTTTCCAGATATCTCTTACCAAGAAGGGGCTAGCCTGGAAAGCTGTTGCTCAGTCTCATCTGCTCATGGCACTGCTTGCACAGGCACCCAGAGACTGGGACTGCTTGCTTGCCTTGCCACCTCAAACTGCAAACCTAGCCTAGGGGGTCTTTGCCTGGCACCTGCCGCAGCCCAGACCCGAATACGTGAGCATCTCAAGATATCTTATGCCAAGAAGGGGATAGCCTGGAAAGCTGTTGCTCAGCCTCATCTGCGCATGGCACTGCTTGCACAGGCACCCAGAGACTGGGGCTGCTTGCTTGCCTTTCCACCTCAAACTTCAAACGTAACCAGGGAGTCCCCACCAGTTACCTCCAGCAGCCGTGACCCGAATAGGCAAACTTCTCCAGATAGCTTCCACCCAGAAGCGGCTATCCTTGAAAGCTGTTGCTCAGCCTCATCTGCCCATGGCACTGCTCACACAGGCGCACAGAGACTGGGTCTGCTTGCTTGTCTTGCCACCTCAAACTTCAAACGCAGCCCGGGGCTCCCTACCCGGTCCCTCCAGCAGCCCTGCAATGAATATGCGAAAGTGTCCAGATAGCTCGCACCGAGAACGGGCTAGCCTGGAGAGCTGTTGCTCAGTCTCATCTGCTCATGGCACTGCTTGCCCAGGTGCTCAGAGACTACGGCTGCTTGCTTGCCTTGCCACCTAAAACTTCAAACATTTCTCTGGGCTCCCTGCCCGATGCCTCCGGCAGCCCTGCACTGAAAATCCAAACACCTCGTGTTATCTATTACCAAGAAGGGGTTAGCCTGGAAAGCTGTTGCTCAGCCTCATCTGCTCATGGCACTGCTTGCACAGGGGCTCAGAGACTGGGGCGGCTTGCTTGCCTTGCCACCTCAAACTTCAAACAAATCCCGGGGCTCTCTACCCGATCCCTCCAGCAGCCCTGCACCAGAAATGAGAATGCCTCGCATTATCTATTACCAAGAAGGGGTTAGCCTGGAAAGCTGTTGCTCAGTCTCATCTGCCCATGGTAATGCTTGCACAGGCGCCCAGAGACTTGGGCTGCTGGCTTGCCTTGCCACCTCAAACTTCAAACAAATCCCGGGCGTCCGTGCCGGGTGCCTCCAGCAGACCTGCACTGAAAAAGCGAAAGTCTCCGGATAGCTCGCACCCAGAAAGGGCTAGCCTTGAAAGCCGTTTCTCAGCCTCATCTGCCCATGGCACTGCTCACAAAAGCGCACAGAGACTGGGACTGCTTGCTTACCTCGCTACCTCAAACTTCAAACGTAGCCTAGGGGACCCTTGCCGGGCGCCTGCCGTAACCCTGTCCCGAATATGCGAGCGTCTCAGGATATCTATTACCAAGAAGGGGCTATCCTGGAAAGCTGTTGCTCAGCCTCATCTGCCCTTGGCACTGCTTGCACAGATGCACGCAGACTGGGACTGCTTGCTGGCCTTGCCACCTCAAACTTCAAACGTAGCCCGGGACTCCGTGATTTGTGACTCCAGCACACGTGCTCCGAAAATGCGAACGTCTCCAGATAGCCCGCACCCAGATGGGGCTAGCCAGGAAAGCTGTTTCTCAGCCTCATCTGCCCATGGCACTGCTGTCACAGCTGCACAGAGACTTAGGCTGCTTGCTTGCCTTGCCATCTCAAACTTCAAACGTAGCCCGGGTATCCCTTCTTGGTGCCTCCAGCAGCACTGCACCGAAAATGTGAACGTCTCAGGATAGCTCGCACCCAGAGGGCTAGCCTTGAAAGCTGTTGCTCAGCCTCATGTGCCCATGGCACTGCTCGCACAGGCGCACAGAGACTGGGGCTGCTTGTTTGCCTTGCCACCTCAAACTTCAAACAAAGCACGGCAATCCCTGACGGGTGCCTCCACCAGCCCTGCAACGAATATGCGAATGTCTCCAGATAGCTCGCATCCAGAAGGGGCTAGCCTTGAAAGGTGTTGCTCACCCTCACATGGCCATGGCACTGCTCGCACAGGAGCACAGAGACTGGGGCTGCTTGCTTGCCTTGCCACTTCAAACTTCAAACGTAGCCTAGGGTGTCCTTGCCGGGCGCCTCCCACCACCCTGACCTTAATATGCGAACATCTCAGGATATATCTTAACTAGAAGGGGCTAGCCTTGAAAGCTGTTGCTCAGCCTCATCTGCCCATGGAACTCCTCGCACAGACGCACACAGACTGGGGCTGCTTGCCTGCTTTGCAACCTCAAACTTCCAACGTAGCCTAGGGGTCTTTACCGGGCGCCTGCCGCACCCCTGTCCCAAATATGAGAGGGTCTCTAGATATCTCTAACCAAGAAGGGGCTAGCCTGGGAAGCTGTGCTCAGCCTAATCTGCCCAAGGCACTGCTCGCACAGGCGCACAGAGACTGGGGCTGCTTGATTGCCTTGCCACCGCAAACCTCAAACGTAGCCTAGGGGGTCCTTGGCGGGGGCCTCCCACAGCCCTGACGCGAATATGCGAATGTCACAGGATATCTCGTACCAAAAAGGGGCTAGCCTGGATAGCTGTTGCTCAGCCTCATCTGACCATGGCACTGCTCGCACAGGTGCACAGAGACTGGGGCTACTTGATTGCCTTGCCACCTCAGACTTCAAAAGAAGCACGGCAATCCCCTACGGGTGCCTCCAGCAGTCCTGCAACGAATATGCGAATGTCTCCAGATAGCTCGCACCTAGAAGGGGCTAGCCTGGGAAGCTGTTTCTCAGCCTCACCTGCCCACGGCACTGCTCGCACAGGCGCTCAGAGACTGGGTCTTCTTGCTTGCCTTGCCACCTCAAACTTTAAACGTAGTCGGGGCTCCCTGCCGGGTGCCTCTAGCAGCCCTGCAGTGAATATGCAAATGTCTCCAGATAGCTTGCACACAGAAGGGGCTAGCCTGGAAAGCTGTTGCTGAGACTCATCTTCCCATGGCACTGCTCGCACAGGCGCTCAGAGAATGGGGCTGCTTGCTTGCCTTGATACCTCAGTCTTAAAACATAACCAGGGTGTCCCTGCAGGGTGCCTCCATCAGCCCTGCCCCAAAAGGTAGAATGTCTGCAGATAGCTCTCACCCAGAAGGGCTAGTCTTGAAAGCTATTGCTCAGCCTCATCTGCCCATGGCACTGCTCACACAGATGCACAGAGACTGGGGCTGCTTGCTTGTCTTGCCACCTCAAACTTCACACTTACCTCGGGGCTCCCTGCCGGGTCCCTCCAAAAGCCATGAACTGAGAATGCTAGCGTCCAAGGATATCTCTTACCAAGAGTGTGTAGCCTGGAAAGCTGTTGCTCAGCCTCATCTGCTCAGGGCACTGCTCGCACAGGCACACAGAGACTGGTGCTGCTTGCTTGCCTTGCCACCTCAAACCTTAAACGTACCCTAGGGGGTCCTTGGCAGGGGCCTCCCACAGCCCTGGAGCCGAATATACGAAGGTCATAGGATATCTCGTACCAAAAAAGGGCTATCTTTGAAAGCTTTTGCTCAGCCTTATCTGCCCATGGCACTGCTCACACAGATGCACAGAGACTGGGGCTGCTTGCTTGCCTTGTCAACAAAAACTACAAAACGTAGCCCGGGGCTCTCTGTCGAGTCCATACAGCAGCCATTACCCGAATATGCGGACGTCTCTTGATATCTCTTACCAAGAAGGGACTAGCCCAGAAAGCTGTTGCTCAGCCTCATCTGCCCATGGCACTGGTCGCACAGATGCACAGAGACTGGGGTTGCTTGCTTGCCTTGCCACCTGAACTTCAAAGGTAGCCCGGGATACCGTGCTCTGTGATTCCAGCAGCCGTGCTACGAAAATGCGAATGTCTCCAGACAGCTCGCACGCATAAGGGGCTAGCCTGGAAAGCTTTTGCTCAGCCTCATTTCCTCATGGCACTGCTTGCACAAGAGCACACAGACTGGGGCTGCTTGCTTGTCTTGCCACCTCAAAATTCAAACATATCCCGGGTGCCCCTTCCCGGTTCCTCCAGCAGCCCTGCCACAAATATGAGAACGTCGCCAGATAGCTCCCAACCAGAAGGGGCTAGCCTGGAAAACTGTTGCTCAGCCTCATCTGCCCATGGCACTGGTCGCACAGGCACACAGAGAATGGGGCTGCTTGACTGCCTTGCCACCTCAAACTTCAAACATAGCCTATGGGGTCCTAGGCGGAGGCCTCCCACAGCCCTGCAGTGAAAATGCGAACGTCTCGGGATATCTATTACCAAGAAGTGTTTAGCCTGGAAAACTGTTGCTCAGCCTCATCTGCCCATAGCACTGCTTGCACAGACGCACAGAGACTGGGGCTGCTTGCTTGCCTTGCCACCTCAAACTACAAACGTAGCCTGGGGCTCCCTGCTGGGTCCCTCCAGCACCACTGCACGGAGAATGTGAACGTCTCAGGCTATCTCATACCAAGAAGGGTTTAGCCTTGAAAGGTGTTGCTCAGCGTCATCTGTCCATGGCACTGCTTGCACAGGCGCACACAGAGACTGGGGCTGCTTGCTTGCCTTTCCACCTCACACTTCACAATTACCTCGGGGCTCCCTGCAGGGTCCATTCAGCAGGCCTGCACCGAGAATGATAACGTCTAAGAACATCTCTTACCAAGAAGGGTGTAGCCTGGAAAGTTGTTGCTCAGTCTCATCTGCCCACGGCACTGCTCGCATAGATGCACAGAGACTGGGGCTGCTTGCTTGCCTTGCCACCTCAAACTTTAAAGGTAGCCCAGGGCTCCCTGCCGTGTACCTCCAGCAGCCCTGCAACGAATATGCGAATGTCTCCAGATAGCTCGCAACAAGAAGGGGCTAGCCTGGAAAGCTCTTGCTCAGCCTCATCTGCGCATGGCACTGCTTGCACAGGCACCCAGAGACTGGGGCTGCTTGCTTGCCTTTCCACCTCAAACTTCAAACGTAACCAGGGAGTCCCCACCAGTTACCTCCAGCAGCCGTGACCCGAATAGGCAAACTTCTCCAGATAGCTTCCACCCAGAAGCGGCTATCCTTGAAAGCTGTTGCTCAGCCTCATCTGCCCATGGCACTGCTCACACAGGCGCACAGAGACTGGGTCTGCTTGCTTGTCTTGCCACCTCAAACTTCAAACGCAGCCCGGGGCTCCCTACCCGGTCCCTCCAGCAGCCCTGCAATGAATATGCGAAAGTGTCCAGATAGCTCGCACCGAGAACGGGCTAGCCTGGAGAGCTGTTGCTCAGTCTCATCTGCTCATGGCACTGCTCGCACAAGCGCACAGAGACTGGGGTTTCTTGCTTGCCTTGTCAATTCAAAATGCAAACATAGCGCGAGACTCCGTACTTTGTGCCTCCAGCAGCCGTGCTCAGAAAATGCGAACGTCTCCAGATAGCTCGCATCCAGAAGGAGCTAGCGTGGAAACATTTTGCTCAGTCTCATATGCCCATGGCACTTCTTGCACTGGCACACAGAGACTGGGGCTGCTTGCTTGACTTGCCACCTCAAACTTCAAACGCAGCCCGGGGTTCCCTGCCCGGTCCCTCCAGCAGCCCTGCAATGAATACGCGAAAGTGTCCAGATAGCTCATACCGAGAACGGGCTAGCCTGGAGAGCTGTTGCTCAGTCTCATCTGCTCATGGCACTGCTTGCCCAGGTGCTCAGAGACTACGGCTGCTTGCTTGCCTTGCCACCTAAAACTTCAAACATTTCTCTGGGCTCCCTGCCCGATGCCTCCGGCAGCCCTGCACTGAAAATCCAAACACCTCGTGTTATCTATTACCAAGAAGGGGTTAGCCTGGAAAGCTGTTGCTCAGCCTCATCTGCTCATGGCACTGCTTGCACAGGGGCTCAGAGACTGGGGCGGCTTGCTTGCCTTGCCACCTCAAACTTCAAACAAATCCCGGGGCTCTCTACCCGATCCCTCCAGCAGCCCTGCACCAGAAATGAGAATGCCTCGCATTATCTATTACCAAGAAGGGGTTAGCCTGGAAAGCTGTTGCTCAGTCTCATCTGCCCATGGTAATGCTTGCACAGGCGCCCAGAGTCTGGGGCTGCTTACTTGCCTTGGCACCTCATTCTTCAAGCGTAGCCAGGGGGTCCCTGACGAGTGCCTGCAGCAGCCCTGCAAAGAATGTGCGAACGTCTCCAGATTGCTCGCACCCAGAACGCGCTAGCCTGGAAAGCTGTTGCTCAGCCTCATCTGCCCATGGCAGTGCTCTCACAGGCGCACAGAGACTGGGGCTGCTTGCTTGCCTTGCAACCTCAAACTTCAAGCGTAGCATTCGGGGTCCTTGCCAGGCCCCACCAACAGCCCTGACTCGAATATGCGAATGTCTCAGGATATCTGTTACCAAAAAGGGGCTAGCCTGGAAAGCTGTTGCTCAGCCTCATCTGCCCATGGCACTGCTCGCACAGGCGCACAGAGTCTGGGGCTGCTTGCTTGCCTTGCCACCTCCAACTTCAAACGTAACCAGGGGGTCCCTGACGTGTGCCTTTAGCAGCCCTGCAACGAATATGCGAACGTCTCCAGATACCTCGCAACCAGAACGCGCTAGCATGGAAAGCTGTTGGTCAGGCTCATCTGCTCATGGCACTGCTTGCACAGGTGCTCAGAGACTGCGGTTGCTTGCCTGCCTTGCCACCTCAAACTTCAAACGTAGCCCGGGACTCTGTGCTCTTTGCCTCCAGCAGCCGTGCTCCGAAAATCGTAAGTGCTCAGACAGCCCGCACCCAGAAGGGGTTAGCCTGGAAAGCTGTTGCTCAGCCTCATCTGCCCATGGCACTGCTCGCACAGGCGCACACGGACTAAGAGTGCTTGCTTGCCTTGCAACCTCAATTTTCAAACGTAGCCTAGGGGATCCTTTTTGGGTGCCTCCCGCAGCCCTCACCCAAATAAGCGAGCGTCTCAGGATATCTCTTACCCAGAAGGCTTTGTCCAGGACAGCTGTTGCTCAGCCTCATCTGCCCATAGCACTCCTCTCACAGATGCACAGAGACTGGGGTTGCTTGCTTGCCTTGCCACCTCAAACTTCAAAAGTATCCTAGGGGGTCTTTGCCTGGCGCCTGCCACAGCCCTGACCTGAATATGCAAACGTCTCAGGATATCACTTAGCAAGTATTGGCTAGCCTGGAAAGCTGTTGCTCAGCCTCATGTGCCCATGGCACTGCTCGCACAAGCGCACAGAGACTGGGGTTTCTTGCTTGCCTTGTCAATTCAAAATGCAAACATAGCGCGGGACTCCGTTCTTTGTGCCTCCAACAGCCGTGCTCAGAAAATGCGAACGTCTCCAGATAGCTTGCATCCAGAAGGGGCTAGCGTGGAAACCTTTTGCTCAGTCTCATATGCCCATGGCACTTCTTGCACTGGCACACAGAGACTGGGGCTGCTTGCTTGACTTGCCACATCAAACTTCAAACGTAGCCCTTGTGTCCCTGCCGGGTGCCTCAAGTAGCCCTGCGCCAAAGGTGCAAACGTCTACAGGTAGCTCACACCCAGAAAGGCCTAGCCTGGAAAGCTGTTGCTCACCCTCATCTGCCCATGGCACTGCTCGCACAGCTGCTCAGAGACTGGGGCTGCTTGCTTGCCTTGCCACCTCAAACTTCAAAATTATTCTAGGGGGTCCTTGCTGTGACTCTCCCACAGCCCTAACCCGAATATACGAACGTCTCAGGATATCTCTTACAAAGAATAGGATAGCCTGTAAGGCTGTTGCTCAGCCTCATCTGCCCATGGCACTGCTCACACAGGCGCACAGAAAGACTGAGGCTTCTTGCTTGCCTTGCATCCTCAAACTTCAAGCAAATCCCGGGCGTCCCTGCTGGGTGCCTCCAGCAGACCTGCACCGAAAATGCGAAAGTCTCCAGATAGCCTGTACCCAGAAGGGGCTAGCCTGGAAAGCTGTTGCTCAGCCTCATCTGCCCATGGCAGTGCTCGCACAGATGCACAGAGACTGGGGCTGCTGCTTGCCTTGCCACCTCAAACGTCAAACATAGCCCAGGGAACCCTTGCCAGGGGCCTCCCGCAGCCCTGACCCGAATATGCGAACGTCTCAGGTTATATCTTACCAAGAAGGGTTTAGCCTGGAAAGCTGTTGCTCAGCCTCATCTGCTCATGGTATTGGTTGCACAGACGCACAGAGACTATGTCTGCTGCTTGCCTTGCCACCTCAAACTTCAAACGTAGTATACGGGGTCCGTGCCAAGCTCCTTCTGCAGCCCTGACCTGAATATGGGAGCGTCTCAGGATATCTCTTACCAAGAAGGTTTTAGCATGGAAAGCTGTTGCTCAGCCTCATCTGCCTATGGCACTGGTCGCACAGGCGCGCTCAGACTGGGGCTGCTTGCTTTCCTTTCGACCTTAAACTTCAAACATAGCCGGGTGTCCCTTCCAGGTGCCTCCAGCAGCCGTGCTCCGAAAATGCGAACGTCTCCAGATAGCTCGCAACCACAAGGGGCTAGCCTGGAAAGCTGTTGGTCAGCCTCATCTGCCCATGGCACTGCTTGCACAGACACACAGAGACTAGGTCTGCTTGCTTGCCTTGTCAACTAAAACTACAAAACGTAGCCCGGGGCTCTCTGTCGAGTCCATACAGCAGCCATTACCTGAATATGCGGACGTCTCTTGATATCTCTTACCAAGAAGGGACTAGCCCAGAAAGCTGTTGCTCAGCCTCATCTGCCCATGGCACAGGTCGCACAGATGCACAGAGACTGGGGTTGCTTGCTTGCCTTGCCACCTGAACTTCAAAGGTAGCCCGGGATACCGTGCTCTGTGATTCCAGCGGCCGTGCTATGAAAATGCGAATGTCTCCAGACAGCTCGCACCCATAAGGGGCGAGCCTGGAAAGCTGTTGCTCAGCCTCATTTCCTCATGGCACTGCTTGCACAAGAGCACACAGACTGGGGCTGCTTGCTTGTCTTGCCACCTCAAAATTCAAACATATCCCGGGTGCCCCTTCCGGGTTCCTCCAGCAGCCCTGCCACAAATATGAGAAAGTCTCCAGATAGCTCGCAACCAGAAGGGGCTAGCCTGGAAAACTGTTGCTCAGCCTCATCTGCCCATGCACTGGTCGCACCGGCGCACAGACAGTGGGGCTGCTTGCTTGCCTTGCCACCTCAAACTTCAAACGTAACCAGGGAGTCCCTGGTGGTTGCCTCCAGCAGCCGTGACCCGAATAGGCGAACTTCTCCATATAGCTTTCACGCAGAACTGGCTAGACTGGAAAGCTGTTGCTCAGCCTCCTCTGCCCATGGCACTGCTCACACAGGCGCCCAGAGACTGGGGCTGCTTGCTTGCTTTGCCACCTCAGTCTTCAGACGTAACCAGGGGGTCCCTGACGGGTGCCTCCAGCAGCCCTGCAAAGAATTTGCGAATGTCTCAAGACAGCTCGCACCCAGAAGGGCCTAGCCTGGAAAGCTGTTGTTCAGCCTCATCTGACCATGGCACTCCTTGCACAGGTACTCAGAGACCGGGGCTGCTTGCTTGCCTTGCCACCTCAAACTTCAAATGTAGCCCGGGGCTCCCTTCCCAGTCCCTGCAGCAGCCCTGCACCGAAAGTTCGAATGCCTCGTATTATCTATTACCAGGAAGGGTTTAGCCTGGAAAGCTGTTGCTCAGCCTCATCTGCCCATGGCACTGCTCACACAGGCACACAGAGACTGGGGCTGCTTGCTTGCCTTGCCACCTCAAACTTCAAAAGTAGCACGGGGCTCCCTGACCGGTCCCTCCAACAGCCCTGCACCGAAAATGCGAACGCCTCGGGTTATCTATTACCAAGAAGGGTTCAGCCTGGAAAGCTGTTGCTCAGCCTCATCTGCTCATGGCACTGCTTGCACAGGTGCTCAGAGAATGGGGCTGCTTCCCTTGCCTTGCCACCTCAAACTTCAAAAGTATCTTGGGGATCCCTGCAGGGTGCCTCCAGCAGACATGCACTGAAGATGCGAACATATCCAGATAGATTGCACCCAGAAGGGGTTAGCCTTGAAAAGTGTTTCTCAGCCTCATCTGCCCATGGCACTGCTTGCACAGTCGCGTAGAGACTGGGGCTGCTTGCTTGTCTTGCCACCTCAAACTTCAAACATATCCCGAGGGTCCCTGCCGGGTCCCTCCAGCAGCCCTGCACCGAGAATGCGAACCTCTCAATATATATCTTACCAAGAAGGGGCTAGCCCTTAAAGCTGTTGCTCGGCCTCATCTGCCCATGGCAGTGCTTGCACAATCACGTAGAGACTGGGGCTGCTTGCTTGCCTTGCCACCTCAAACTTCAAGCGTAACCTAGGGGATCCTTGCAGGGGGCCTTCCGCAGCCCTGATCCGAATATGCGAACGTCTCAGGTTATATCTTACCAAGGAGGGGCTAGCCTGGAAAGCTGTTGCTCATCCTCATCTGCCCATAGCACTGCTTGCACAGGCGCACACAGACTGGAGCTGCTTGCTTGTCTTGACACCTAAAACTTCAAAAGTAGCCTAGGGGGTCCTTAACGGGTCCCTCCCACATACCTGATCTTAAAATGCGAGCGTCTCAGCATATATCTTACCAAGAAGAGGCTAGCCTGGAAAGCTGTTGCTCAGCCTCATCTGCCGATGGCAGTGCTCGCAGAGGCGCACACAGACTGGGGCTGCTTGCTTGCCTTGTCACCTCAAACTTCAAACGTAGCCCGGGGCTCCCTGCTGGGTCCCTCCAGCACCCCTGCACGTAGAATGCGAACGTCTCAGGATATCTCTTACCAAGAAGAGGTTAGCCTGTAAAGTTGTTGCTCAGCCTCATCTGCCCATGGCACTGCTCGCACAGGCACACAGAGAGACTGGGGCTGCTTGCTTGCCTTGCATCCTCAAACTTCAAACAAATCCCGGGCGTACCTGCCAGGATCCTGCAGCAGCCCTGCACAGAAAATGCGAACGTCTTAGGATATCTCTTACCAAGAAGCGTTTAGCCTGGAAAGCTCTTTCTCAGCCTCAACTGCCCATGGAACTGCTCACACAGGCACACAGAGAGACTGGGGCTGCTTGCTTGCCTTGCCATCTGAAACTTCAAACGTATCCTAGGGGGTCCTTCGCGAGGGCCTCCGGCAGCCCTGACCCGAATATGCAAACGTCTCAGAATATCTCTGATCAAGAAGGGGCTAGCCTGGAAAGCTATTGCTCAGCCTCATCTGCCCATGGCACTGCTCGCACAGGCGCACAGAGGCCGGGGCTGCTTGCTTGCCTTGCCACATCAAACTTGAAATGTAGCCTAGGGGGTCCTTGCCAAGCTCTTTCCGCAGCCCTGACCCGAATATGCGAACAATCTCAGGATATCACTTACCATGAAGGGTTTAGCCTGGAAAGCAGTTGCTCAGCCTCATCTGCCCATGGCACTGCTCGCACAGAGGCACAGAGACGGGGGCTGCTTGCTTGTCTTGCCACCTCAAATTTCAAACGTAGCCTAGGAGGTCTTTGCCAGGCGCCTGCCGCAGCCCATACCTTAATATGCGAACGTCTCAGGATATATCTTACCAAGAAGGGGCTAGCCTGGAAAGCTGTTGCTCAGTCTCATCTGCCCATGGCACTGCTCGCACAGGCGCACAGAGACTGGGGCTGCTTGATTGCCTTGCCACATCAAACTTGAAACTTAGCTTAGGGGGTCCTTGCCAAGCTCCTTCCGCAGCCCTGACCCGAATATGCCAGCAATCTCAGGATATCTCTTACCAAGAAAGGGCTAGCCTGGAAAGCTCTTGCTCAGCCTCATCTGCCCATGGCACTGCTCGCACAGGCGCACAGAGACTGGGGCTGCTTGATTGCCTTGCCACCTCAAACTTCAGACAAATCCCGGGCGTCCCTGTCGGGTGCCTTCAGCAACACAGCACCGAAAATGCGAAAGTCTCCAGATAGGTCACACCCAGAACGGGCTACCCTAGAAAGCTGTTGCTCAGCCTCATCTGTCCATGGCACTGGTCGCACAAGCGCACACAGACTAAGGCTGCTTGCTTCCCTTCCCACCTTAAACTTCTAACATAGCCCTGTTGTCCCTTCCGGGTGCCTCCAGCAGCCCTGCCCCAAGTATGATAACGTCTCCAGATAGCTCGCTACCAGAAGGTGCTAGACTGGAAAACTGTTGCTCAGCCTCATCTGCCCATGGCACTGCTCGCACAGACGCACAGAGACTGGGGCTGCTTGCTTGCCTTGGCAACTCAAACTTCAAACGTAGCCCTGGTGTCCCTGCCGCGTGCCTCTAGCAGCCCTGCGCTGAAAGTGCAAACGTCTACAGATAGCTCGCACCCAGAAAGGGCTAGCCTGGAAAGCTGTTGCTCAGCCTCATCTGCCCATGGCACTGCTCACACAGGCGCACAGAGACTGGGGCTGCTTGCTTGCTTTTCCATCTCAAACTTCAAACTTATACTAGGGGGTCCTTGGCGAGGGCCTCCCGTAGCCCTCACCCGAATATGCGAACATCTCACGGTATGTCTTACCAAGTATTGACTAGCCTGGAAAGCTGTGGCTCAGCCTCATCTGCACATTCCAAAGCTCGCACAGGTGCACAGAGACTGGGGCTGCTTGCTTGCCTTGCCACCTCGATTTACAAACGTAGCTCGGGGATCCCTGATTGGTGACACCAGCAGACCAGCACTGAAGTTGCGAACGTCTTAGGATGTCTCTTACCAAGTATTGCCTAGCCTGGAAAGCTGTTGCTCAGCCTCATCTGCCCACGGAACTTCTCGCACAGGCGCACAGAGACTGGGGCTTCTTGCCTGCCTTGCCACCTCAAACATCAGACATAACCCAGGGGATCCTTGGTGGGGACCTCCTGCAGCCCTCACCCGAATATGTGAACGTCTCACGATATCTCTTACCAAGAAGGGGCTAGCCTGGAAAGCTGTTGCTCAGCCTCATCTGTACATGGCACTGCTCGCACAGGCGCACAGAGACTGGGGCTGCTTGCTTGCCTTGCCACCTCAATTTTGAACATAGCCCAGGGATCCCTGCCGGGTGCCTTCAGCAGAGCTACACTGAAAATGCGAAAGTCTCCAGATAGATCTCACACAGAAGGGACTAGCCTGGAAAGCTGTTGCTCAGCCTCATCTGCCCATGGCACTGCTCGCACAGACGCACAGAGACTGGGGCTTCTTGCTTGCTTTGCCACCTCAAGCTTCATACGTTGCCTAGGGGGTCCTTGCCAAGCTCCTTCCGCAGCCCTGCACCGAAAATGCGAACATCTCAGGATATCTCTTACCAAGAAGTTTTTAGCCTGGAAAACTGTTGCTCAGCCTCATGTGCCCATGGCTATGCTCACACAGGCGCACAGAGACTGGGGCTGCTTGCTTGCCTTACCACCTCAAACTTGAAACGTATGCTGGAGGGTCCTTGCCAAGCTCCTTCCGGAGCCCAAACCCGAATACGCCAACAATCTTAGGATATATCTTGCCATGAATGGTTTAGCCTGGAAAGCAGTTGCTCAGCCTCATCTGCCCATGGCACTGCTTGCACAGGTGCACAGAGACTGGGGCTGCTTGCGTGCCTTGCCACCTCAAACTTCAAAATTATCATAGGGGGTCCTTGGCGGGAGCCTCCCGCAGCCCTCACTCAAATATGCGAACGTCTCAGGATATCTCTTACCAAGTATTGGCTAGCCTGGAAAGCTGTTGCTCAGCCTCATCTGCCATTGGCACTGCTCGCACAGGCGCCCAGAGACTGGGGCTGCTTGCTTCCCTTGCCACCTCAAACTTCATACGTAGCCTAAAGGGTCCTTGCTGGGGGCCTCCCGCAGCCCTCACCCGAATATGTGAACGTCTCACGATATCTCTTACCAAGTATTGATTAGCCTGGAAAGCTTTTGCTCAGCCTCATCTCTTCATGGAACTGCTCGCACAAGCGCACAGATACTGGGGCTGCTTGCTTGCCTTGCCACCTCAAACTACACACGTATCGTAGGGGCTCCTTGCTGGGAGCCTCCTGCAGCCCTCACCCGAATATGTGAACGTCTCGCGATATCTCTTACCAAGTATTGACTAGCCTGGAAAGCTCTTTCTCAGCCCCATTTGCCCATGGCACTGGTAGCACAGGCGCACAGACACTGGGGCTGCTTGCTTGCCTTGGCACCTCAATTTTCAAACGTAGCCCGGGGATCCCTGCCCGCTGCCTCCAGCAGACGTGTACTGAAGATGCGAACGTCTCAGGATATCTCTTACCAACAAGGGGCTAGCCTGGAAAGCTGTTGCTCAGCCTCATCTGCCCATGTTTCTGCTCGCACAGGCGCACAGAGACTTGGGTTTCTTGCTTGTCTTGCCATCTCAAAATTCAAATGTAGCCTAAGGGTCCCTCCGGGTGCCTCCAGCAGCCCTGCACCGAAGATGTGAACGTCTCAGGATATCTCGTACCAAAAAGGGGCTAGCCTGGTAAGCTGTTGCTCAGCCTCATCTGCCCATGGCACTGCTCACACAGGCGCACAGAGTCTGGGGCTACTTGCTTGCCTTGCCACCTCAAACCTCACAGACAGTCTTTGGGGTCTTTACCGGGCGCCTGCCACAGCCCTGACCCGAATATGCGAGCGTCTCAGGATATCTCTTACCAAGAAGGGGCTAGGCTGGAATGCTGTTCCCTACCCTCATCTGCCCATGACACTGCTCGCACAAGCGCACAGAGACTGGGAGTGCTTACTTGCCTTGCCACTTCAAACTTCAAACGTTCCGGGGGTCCCTACCAGGCACCTCCAGCAGCCCTGCCCCAAAAGGTAGAATGTCTTCAGATAGCTCGCACTAGCAGGTGCTACCCTGGAAAGCTGTTGCTCAGGCTCATGTGCCCATGGCACTGCTCACACAAGCGCACAGAGACTCGGGTTTCTTGCTTAACTTGCCACCTCAAAATTCAAATGTAGCCTAGGGGTCCCTCTGGGTGCCTGCAGCAGTCCTGCACCGAAAGTGTGAACGTCTCCAGATAGCTCGCACCTAGAAGGGGCTAGCCTGGAAACTTGTTGCTCAGCCTCATCTGCCCATGACACCGCTAGCACAGGTGCATAGAGACTGGGTCTGCTTGGTTGCCCTGCCACCTTGATGTGCGGAATCAAACTTCACAACTCAGAGAGTTATAAAGCAGGTATGTTTATTGCGGCACCGGGTGCAAGGGGTTTCGCTCCTCCTAACTTGCACACCGAGTCACGAAGCATGCACCTACTTATTACAAAGCTTATCTAAGTAGGCTGGACTATTGTAATTATTTCTAGGAATTCATTATCATACTCCACCCCCCTTTACAACTTGCGCAGTGTCCTCTGGTGGTCGTCTGTGGGGGTCTTCTGGATGAAGGCTCGTAGTCTTCCTCGCTGTGTGCTTTCAATTTTGGCTCAAAAACTCCTGAGTTGTCTGTGTTGGCTGAGTCCCAAACCATAGAACCAGTTTCAGCTAGAGAGTTGCTTCTTACAGACAATACAGTTCTGGTTATCAGTCCTTGTTTCTCTTCGTCTGTCTCGCGAGCAGTCCTTGTTAGCTACATTTGAGCCACAACAGCCCTTGTTAGCAAGATTACAAAGAGTAGAACTAAATTAATTAACAGTGTTTAACTCTTACCTTAACACAGATGCAAAGTTATATAACAAAATTAAACTAAAGCTACAGCAAAATCGAACTAAATGTCAATTTCCCACATCAATATCTCGTACCAAAAAGTGTCTAGCCTGGAAAGCTGTTGCTCAGCCTCATCTGCCCATGGCACTACTTACACAGGCACACAGAGACTGGGGCTGCTTGCTTGCCTTGACACCTCAAACCTCAAACATAGCCTAGTTGGTCTTTGCCGGGCACCTGCCGCAGCCCTGACCCGAATATACGAGCGTCTCAGGATATCTCTTACCAAGAAGGGGCTAGCCTGGAAAGCTGTTGCTCAGCCTCTTCTGCCCATGGCACTGCTCGCACAGGCGCACAGAGACTGGGGCTGCTTGCTTACCTTGACACCTCAAACTTCAAATGTAGCCTAGGGGATCTTTGCCGGGCGCCTGCCGCAGCCCAGACCCAAATATAGAGGCGTCTCAAGATATCTTTTACCAGCAAGAGGCTAGCCTGGAAAGCTGTTTGTCCTGGGTTTGGCCAGGACAGGGTTAGTTTTCACCAGAATCCAGGAAGGGGCACAGCCGGGTGGTCTGACCCAACCCCAACCTGGCCAAACAGAGCCGGGTATTCCATACCATGTGCCGTCATGCTGGGTTCCGGTGGGGGGGGCAGCACGGCGGGAACTCACTCGCGGCTCGGGAGCGCGCGGCGCCGGTCCTGTCCGGGAGAGCGGCTCTGTGCGGTTCGTTGTTGTGTTTTCTCCTTATCTGTATCGTTGTTGTTACTGTTTCCCTTTGTTTGCTGTTCTGTCAAACTGCCCTTATCCCGACCCACCCGTTTTCTGCCTGTTTCTTTCCATTCTCCTCCGCACCACGGCGGGGGGAGGGGCGGCCGCGTGGCGCTTTTGTTGCCGGCGGCAGCCAAAACCAAAACATTCAATTGGCGCCCAAGCGTGGGGCGGCGATAACGGCAGGGCTGAGCAGCGAGTGTTAAAACAGCTTTCTTAGATTTTGTTATAATTTGTTGTACGTATTTGCTGTGTTAGTTAAACAGTCGCCAGTAAAAATGTTTCTGTCTTTGATCAGATGGCTGTGGTTTTTGAATCCTTATTTGCTGTATCTGTTCGTTGCCATGCTGTTCATTACCTCGGGGAAAAGGACCAGGATGATGATTTTGCTGTACTGTCTGATATCGACTTATGATATGATGACATCACTGTGCATGAAATTAGGCTTGTATTTGCATGCGGCACTACGATCATGTCCGTACCTCGGATCCTATGTCTTAGAATTTGTTAATAATCAAACCCAGCCTGTGGGGAATACCGGAGGGGATTCCTTCCCCCACTTTTTTGCCCCCACTCTTTCCTTCATGCTGGTCCTAACGGTTTTTGAGAATTTCGAGTACCCGTGGGATGCTCAGGGCAGCGCTCTCCTTTTGTTATGCCTCCTGAATGGGCTTCAGGTTTTGTTTAGGGTTAAGCAAGCAGTTAAGAACATTGTGCAGAGACCTGCCCCGGGGCCGGATAGCTGTGAGTGGCTGGGTCTGTGGGACAGCATGGGCAAGTACCTAGGGCAGTGGGCACCCCCGGTGTTTTTTAAACTCACCCCTGAACAGATACAGAATCCCGACAAACTAGTAAAATCCCTGCAAAAAGTGTGCTGCCACCCTGGGAACTCCAGAGAGACACAAATCACCACAATGTGCTGGGGTCTGGCCCATGCCTACCAAGCTTCCCTGTTCAACAGTGTTCAGTTCCCTAAAGGGGAAAGGGGGGAAAACGAAGCGGCAGGCACTGCGGCTGGCACTGCCCCCCCAGCCGGCCCTGCAGCCCCTCCAGCCCAGCAGGCAGTCACAGCCCCCCCGACCGGCACCACCGCTGCTGCAGCCACTGGCGTGGTCCCGGCTCCCCCGGCGGGCATGGCAGCGGCTCCAGCCCCAGCTCCAGCTGCAGGCATCGCGGCCGAGCCCAATAACCAACCTGTGGCGGTAGCAGTCGCCCCCGTAAAAGCAAAGAAAAACGCAAAGAGAGCAGATCGCTCCAGGAGGGATGACGATGAGCCAGGGTCATCGCGGGAGACAGAGACAGAGATCATCACCCGGTCCCTGTCCCTGGGCGAGCTGCGAGACATGCGGAAAGATTTCAGCCGCCACCCAGGCGAGCACATTGTCACCTGGCTGCTGCGGTGCTGGGATAACGGGGCCAGCAGCTTGGAATTAGAGGGCAAGGAAGCCAAGCAGCTGGGATCCCTGGCCAGGGATGGGGGCATTGACAAGGCCATTGGGAAGAAGGAACAAGTCCTCAGCCTCTGGAGGAGACTTCTCTCAGGGGTGAGGGAGAGGTACCCCTTCAGTGACGATTTTGTATGTCATCCTGGCAAGTGGACCAATATGGAAAGGGGCATTCAGTACTTGAGAGAATTAACTGTGCGGGAGATGGTTTACCGTGAACCAGACGATGACCAGTTACCCACAGACCCAGATGAAGTCCAGTGCACAGCATCTATGTGGAGGAAGTTTGTGCGGAGCGCACCATCCTCATATGCCAACTCACTGGCAGTAGTAAACTGGAAAGGTAAAGAGGCACCAACAGTGGATGAGGTGGCTGTCAGACTCCGCCAATACGAGGAAAGTCTCTCTTCCTCCCTTGTCTCAGCTGTGAATAAATTGTCCCGGCAGTTCCAGCAATTCAAAGAGGATATGTCCTACTCCCCACCTGTGCGGGCCCGCATCTCGGCTATTAGGGGCAAGCGTTTCTCTGCTCAGGAGAGGGAATACAGAGGCTACACACCACGGGGCACCCTGTGGTTTTACCTGCGTGACCACGGAGAGGAATGAGGAAGTGGGATGGAAAACCCACCTCAAGTCTAGAGGCACGAGTGTGTGAGTTGCGAGGTAAAACAATCACCAAAGGGGACTCTGTTAGGAAAAATGCTGCTCCAGTTTCCAGCAGCCAGCTCTCCAGGCCAGGTAAGCAGTTTGATCTTGATTCCGATCCTCTGGAGGGGACCTCCAAGTCATTTCTACAGCAGGTGAGCAGCAAATTCTCTGACCAGGATTAGAGGGGCCCTGCCTCCAGCCAGGTGGAGGGAAGGGACAACCGTGTTTATTGGATGGTGTGGATTCGGTGGCCTGGCACGTCAGATCCACAAGAGTATAAAGCTCTAGTGGACACTGGTGCACAGTGTACCTTAATGCCATCAGATTTCAAAGGGTCAGAGTCCATTTGCATTTCTGGAGTGACAGGGGGGTCCCAAGAGCTGAGTGTATTGGAGGCTGAAGTGAGCCTCACTGGGCAGGACTGGCAGAAGCACCCCATTGTGACTGGCCCCGAGGCTCCGTGCATCCTTGGGATAGACTATCTTAGGAGAGGCTATTTCAAGGACCCAAAGGGGTATCGGTGGGCTTTTGGCATAGCTGCTGTGGAGACGGAAGAAATTAAACAGCTGTCTATTTTGCCTGGTCTCTCGGAGGATCCTTCCGTTGTGGGGTTGCTGAGGGTTGAAGAACAACAGGTACCCATCGCAACCACAACGGTGCACCGGCGACAGTATCGTACCAACCGAGACTCCCTTCTCCCCATTCATCAGCTGATCCGCCAGCTGGAGAGTCAAGGAGTGGTCAGCAAAACTCGCTCACCCTTTAATAGTCCCATATGGCCAGTGAGAAAATCTACTGGAGAGTGGAGACTGACAATAGACTACCGTGGCCTGAATGAAGTCACACCACCGCTGAGTGCTGCTGTGCCAGACATGCTAGAACTTCAATATCAGCTGGAGTCAAAGGCAGCCAAGTGGTACGCTACAATTGACATCGCTAATGCATTCTTCTCCATCCCTTTGGCAGCAGAGTGCAGGCCACGGTTTGCTTTCACCTGGAGGGGCGTTCAGTACACCTGGAACCGACTGCCCCAGGGGTGGAAACACAGTCCCACCATTTGCCATGGACTAATCCAGACTGCACTGGAAAAGGGTGAAGCTCCAGAACATCTGCAGTACATCAATGACATCATTGTATGGGGTGACAGAGCGGAGGAAGTTTTTGAGAAAGGGGAGAAAATAGTTCAGATTCTTCTGAAAGCCGGTTTCGCCAAGAGCGAAGTAAAGTCAAGGGACCTGCGCAAGAGATCCAGTTTTTGGGAATAAAATGGCAGGATGGGCGCCGTCAAATCCCAATGGATGTCATCAACAAAATAGCAGCTATGTCTCCACCAACCAGCAAAAAGGAAGCACAGGCCTTCCTGGGTGTTGTGGGTTTTTGGAGGATGCACATCCCAAATTACAGCCAGATTGTAAGTCCTCTGTACCACGTGACCCAGAAGAAGAATGATTTTGAATGGGGCCCTGAGCAACGACAGGCATTTGAACAGATTAAACGGGAGATAGGTCATGCTATAGCCCTTGGTCCAGTCCGGTCAGGGCAAGATGTTAAAAACGTGCTCTACACCGCAGCCGGGGAGAACGGCCCAACCTGGAGTCTCTGACACAAAATACCAGGGGAGACTCGAGGTCGACCCCTGGGGTTCTGGAGCCGGGGATACAAAGGATCCGTGGCCTGCTATACTCCCACGGAAAAAGAGATTCTGGCAGCATATGAAGGCGTTCAAGCTGCTTCAGAAGTGGTTGGCACTGAAGCACAGCTCCTCCTAGCACCACGATTGCCGGTCCTGGGCTGCATGTTCAAAGAGAGGGTCCCCTCTACGCATCATGCCACTGATGCTACGTGGAGCAAGTGGGTCGCGCTCATCACCCAGCACGCCCGAACGGGAAACCCCAGTCGCCCAGGAATTCTGGAGGTAATCATGGACTGGCCAGAAGGCAAAGATTTTGGAGCATCGCCAGAGGAGGAGGTGACACGTGCTGAAGAGGCCCCACTGCCGAGGGAGAAGGTGAGTCAAGCCAGTTTGCAGAGGTGAAAGCCATCCAGCTGGCTTTAGACATTGCCGGTCGAGAGAAGTGGCCAGTGCTCTATCTTTACACCGACTCTTGGATGGTGGCCAATGCCTTGTGGGGGTGGCTGCAGCAATGCAAGAAGAACAACTGGCAGCGCAGAGGCAAACCTATCTGGGCTGCCCCATTGTGGCAAGATATTGCTGCCCGGCTAGAGCAGTTGGCTGTAAAAGTCCGTCACGTGGACGCCCACGTCCCTAAGAGTCGGGCCACTGAGGAACATCAAAACAACCACCAGGTAGATCAGGCTGCTAAGATTGAAGTGGCTCAGGTGGATCTGGACTGGCAACATAAGGGTGAACTGTTTATAGCTCGGTGGGCCCATGACACCTCGGGCCACCAAGGAAGAGACGCGACATATAGATGGGCTCGTGACGGAGGGGTGGACTTGACCATGGACACCATTGCACAGGTTATCCATGAATGTGAGACATGCGCTGCAATCAAGCAAGCCAGGCGGGTAAAGCCTCAGTGGTATGGAGGACGATGGCTAAAATATAAATATGGGGAGGCTTGGCAGATTGACTACATCACACTGCCACAAACCCGCCAAGGCAAGCGCTATGTGCTCACAATGGTGGAGGCCACCACCGGATGGCTGGAAACCTACCCTGTGCCCCATGCCACCGCCCGGAATACCATCCTGGGCCTGGAAAAACAAGTCCTGTGGCGACATGGCACTCCCGAAAGAATTGAGTCGGACAACGGGACTCATTTTCGTAACAGCCTCATAGACACCTGGGCCAAAGAACACAGTATTGAGTGGGTGTATCACATCCCCTACCATGCACCAGCCTCTGGAAAGATCGAGCGGTACAATGGGCTGCTAAAAACCACTTTGAGGGCAATGGGGCGGTGGGACTTTCAAAAATTGGGATACCCATTTAGCAAAGGCCACCTGGTTGGTTAACACCAGGGGATCCACCAACCGGGCTGGTCCTGCCCAGTCAAAACCTCAGCGCCCCGTAGAAGGAGATAAAGTCCCTGTAGTGCACACGCGGAACATGTTAGGGAAGACAGTCTGGGTTAGTCCTGCCTCGGGCAAAGGCAAGCCCGTCCACGGGATTGCTTTTGCTCAAGGACCTGGGTGTACCTGGTGGGTAATGGGGAAGGATGGGGAAGTCCGATGTGTACCTCATGGGGATTTGATTTTGGGGGAGAATAGTCCATAAATAAATTGTATAAAGTTAGTTGTTAAATAACCCTGTCACTGTCTGTTATCACTGTTATAATTGTTATATTTTGAACCAGTAATAGCATAGTAAGAATCGTCCAGATTAAAGAAAGATGAACTTTTTTTTTTTTTTTTTTTTTTTGATGAAAACCTAGCAGAGCACAGCGATGATGGAACTGGACCTGGTTTTCAACAACTGGCACCCAGCAACTTCATCGAGATCGACGTCTCCAACCTGCAGACTGTGGGCACGGGCCGCACCAGATACATCAACCGTGAGCTCCAGATGCAGCAAGTGACCGCCCACCACCACACATCACCTCTCCTGCCACGGAAGACCATTACGACAGATGGATTAAGTGTACTCAACGGACACTTTAGAGTGATGATCCATAGACTAAGGTAACGGTATCTGGAGACAGGAGAAGTAGTGGTGATCAACAGGACAATGGGGGACCCGGGCACGACATAGATGGTATGGAATAAGGGGTGGATAATGTCCTTGGTTTGGCCAGGACAGGGTTAATTTTCACCAGAATCCAGGAAGGGGCACAGCCGGGTGGTCTGACCCAACCCCAACCTGGCCAAACAGAGCCGGGTATTCCATACCATGTGCCGTCATGCTGGGTTCCGGTGGGGTGGGCGGCGCGTTGGGAACTCACTCGCGGCTCGGGAGCGCGTGGCGCCGGTCCGGTTAGGGAGAGCGGCTCTGAGGTTCGTGCAATACGTTGTTGTGTTTTCGCCTTATCTGTTCTGTCAAACTGCCCTTAACCCGACCCACCGGTTTTCTGCCTGTTTCTTTCCATTCTCTTCCGCACCGCGGCGGGGAGGGGCAGCCGCGTGCACTTTTGTTGCAGGCGGCAGCCGAAACGAAAACACTTTTGTTCAGCCTCATCTGCCCATGGCACTGCTCGCACAGGCGCACAGAGACTGGGGCTGCTTGCTTGCCTTGCCACCTCAAACTTCAAACGCAACCCAGGGCTCCCTGCCCGTTCCCTCCAGAAGCCCTGCACCTAAAATGCGAACGTCTCAGGATGTATCTTACCAAGAAGGGGCTAGCCTGGAAAGCTGTTGCTCAGCCTCATCTGCTCATGGCACTGCTTGCACAGGTGCTCAGAGACTGGGGCTGCTTGCTTGCCTTGCCACCTAAAACTTCAAACATATCTCGGGGCTCCCTGCCCGATCCCTCCGGCGGCCCTGCACTGAAAATGTGAACGCCTCGGGTTATCTATTACCAAGAAGGGGTTAGTCTGGAAAGCTGTTGCTCAGCCTCATCTGCTCATGGCACTGCATGCACAGGTGCTCAGACACTGGGGCTGCTTGCTTGCCTTGCCACCTCAAACTTCAAACATATCCCGAGGCTCCCTACCCGGTCCCTCCAGCAGCCCTGCACCGAAAATGAGAATGCCTCGGGTTATCTATTACCAAGAAGGGGTTAGCCTGGAAAGCTGTTGCTCAGCCTCATCTGCTCATTGCACTGCTTGCACACTTGCTCAGACACTGGGGCTGCTTGCTTGCCTTGGCAACTCAATCTTCAAACGTATCTTGGGGATCCCTGCCGGGTGCCTCCAGCAGAACTGCACCAAAAATGCGAACATCTGCAGATAGATTCCACCCAGAAGGCCTAGCCTGGAAAGCTGTTGCTCAGCCTCATCTGCTCATGGCACTGCTTGCACAGGTGCTCAGAGACTGGGGCGGCTTGCTTGCCTTGCCACCTCAAACTTCAAACATAGCCTAGGGGGTCCCTTACGGGTGCTTCCAGCAGCCCTGACCCGAATATGCGCGCGTCTCAGGATATCTCTTACCAAAAAGGGGCTAGCCTTGAAAGGTGTTGCTCAGCCTCATCTGCCCTTGGCACTGCTCGCACAGGCGCCCAGAGACTGGGGCTGCTTGCTTGCCTTGCCACCACAATCTTCAAACGTAACCAGGGTGTCCCTGACTGGTGCCTCCAGCAGCCCTGCAAAGAATATGCGAACGTCTCCAGATACCTCGCACCCAGAATGGGCTAGCATGGAGAGCTGTTGCTCAGCCTCTTATGCTCATGGCACTCCTTGCACAGGCGCCCAGAGTCTGGGGCTGCTTGCTTGCCCTGCCACCTCAATCGTCAAACGTATCCAGGCGCTCCCTTCCCAGTCCCTCCAGCAGCCTTGCACCGAAAATGCGAACACCTCGGGCTATCTATAATGAAGAAGGGGTTAGCCTGGAAAGCTGTTGCTCAGCCTCATCTGCTCATGGCACTGCTTGCACAGGTGCCTAGAGACTGGGGCTGCTTGCTGGCCTTGCCACCTCAAACTTCAAACGTAGCCTAGGGAGTCTCTGCCGGTTGCCTCCAGCAGCCGTGACCCAAATAGGCGAACTTCTCCAGATAGCTTCCACCCAGAATGGGCTAGCCTGGAAAGATGTTGCTCAGCCTCATCTGCCCATGGCACTGCTCGCATAGATGCACAGAGACTGCGGCTGCTTGCTTGCCTTGCCACCTCAGTCTTCAAACGTGGCTTGTGGATCCCTGCCGGGTGCCTCCAGAAGCCCCGCACCGAAAATGGGAACGTCTCAGGATATCTATTCCCAAGAAGGGGCTAGCCTGGAAACCTGTTGCTCAGCCTCATCTGCCCATGGCACTGCTCATACAGGCGCAGAGAGACTGAGATAGCTTGCTTAACTTGCCACCTCAGAATTGATACGTCCTGGGGGTCCCTACCGGCCACCTACAGCAGCCCTGCCCCAAAAGCTAGAATGTCTTCAGATAGCTCGCACGCAGAAGGAGCTAGCCTAGAAAGCTTTTGCTCAGCCTCATCTGCTTATGGCACTGCTCGCACAGGCGCCCAGACACTGGGGCTGCTTGCTTGCCTTGCCACCTCAAACTTCAAACGTAGCCCAAGGGGTCCTTGGTGGGTGCCTCTCGCAGCCTTGACCTGAATATGCGAACATATCAGGATGTCTCTCACCAAGAAGGGGCTAGCCTGGAAAGCTATCGCTCCGCGTCATATGCCCATGGCACTGCTCGCACAGGCGCAGAGAGACTGGGGGTGCTTGCTTGTCTTGCCACCTCAAATTTCAAACGTAGCCTAGGAGGTCTTTACCAGGTGCCTGCCGCAGCCCATACCTTAATATGCGAACGTCTCAGGTCATCTCTTACCAAGAAATGGCTAGCCTGGAAAGCTGTTGCTCAGCCTCATCTGCCCATGGCACTGCTCGCACAGACACACAGAGACTGGGGCTGCTTGCTTGCCTTGCCACCTCAAACTTCAAACTTATCCCGGGGCTCCCTGTCCGGTCCCTCCAGCAGCCCTGCACAGAAAATGCGAAGGCAATGAGATATCTATTACAAAGAAGGTGTTACCCTGGAAAGCTGTTGCTCAGCCTCATCTGATCATGGCACTGCTCGCACAAACGCACAGAGAGACTGGGGCTGCTTGCTTGCCTTGCCACCTCAATCTTCAAACGTATCCCGGGGCTCCCTGCCCGGTCCTTCCAGCAGCCCTGCACCGAGAATTCGAACGCCTCGGATTATCTACTACCAAGAAGGGGTTATCCTGGAAAGCTGTTGCTCAGCCTCATCTGCTCATGGCACTGCTTGCACAGGTGCTCAGAGACTGGGGCTGCTTGCTTGCCTTGCCACCTCAAACTTCAAACGTAGCCTAGGGGATCCTTGCAGGGGGCCTCCCGCAGTCCTGACCCGAATATGCGAACGTCTCCAGATAGATCGCACCCAGAAGGGACTAGCCTAGAATCTTGTTTCTCAGCCTCATCTGCCCATGGCACTGCTCGCACAGGTGCAGAGAGACTGGGGTATCTTGCTTCCCTTGCCACCTCAAACTTCAAACGTAGCCTATGGAGTTCTTGACGTGGGCCTGCCACAGCCCTGACCTGAATATGCGAACGTCTCAGGATATCTCTTACCAAGAAGGGGCTAGCCTGGAAAGCTGTTGTTCAGCCTCATCTGCCCATGGTTCTGCTCGCACAGATGCACAGAGACTGGGGTTGCTTGCTTGCCTTGCCACCTCAAACTTCAAACGTAACCACGGGGTCCCTGACGGGTCCCTCCAGCAGCCCTGACCTTAATATGCAAACGTCTCAGGATATCTCTTACCAAGTATTGCCTAGCCTGGAAAGCTGTTGCTCAGCCTCATCTGCCCATGGCACTGCTTGCACAGGCGCCCAAAGTCGGGGACTGCTTGCTTGTCTTTCTACCTCAATCTTCAAACGTAACCAGGGGGTCCCTGACGGGTGCCTGCAGCAGCCCTGCAACGAATATGCGAACGTCTCCAGATAGCTCGCACCCAGAACGGGCTAGCCTGGAGAGCTGTTACTCAGCCTCATCTGCTCATGGCACTGCTTGCACAGGTGCTCAGAGAGCGGGGCTGCTTGCTTGCCTTGCCACCTGATTCGAAGATCCAGTAAGAAAAACCTAACAGTACAATGTATACTGTTAAGCAGGTATTCTTTATTGCGGCGCCGGGCACACGGGGGATTTCTCCTCCAAACGTGCGCACCAGACACCCTGTTGCTTCAGGTTAAATACAATCACACAGGTAATTATTCATTATATTTCTGGGAACTAATTAGCATATGTAAATATCTTTCACGCATGTCTGTTAGTATCTTTGGGTGGTCTTCGGGGGTCCCAAGATGAAGGCCCATCCTCTTCATCACGCTGTTCACTGATAGACATTTGTTTCTGCGCAAACTCAGTTCTAGCATCACGTATATCATGTCCTTCAGGTTGTTTTGCTCCGGTCTTGTTGCTCTCTTGGTGCCTCCTTATCTCTGTAGCTTAGCGCATTTGCCCTCCCAAGGCTGAGCTGTCTGGAGTAGAGTTATTTAGGAGTCTCTTTTATCCCACAATTATCCCAATTTTTTGCCGAGAATCAAGACCACTTTTGTTTCACTTAATTATTTTGTCTAACGACTAAGTGATAGCTTGTGCCCATGTCCTTCCACTACATTCCTTAATGAGAAAACAGGGATTAGTGTAACAGTTACATCGTTAGATCACTATGCATGCAGAAATACAAGTTACAGTACTAAAGACTACTAAAAACTAGAAAATATTAAGGCTTTTTGTTATAGTTTCACATTTCTTACAATCCCCTCTATCACACCTCAAGCTTCAAACATATCTCTGGGCTCCCTGCCCGATCCCTCCGGCAGCCCTGCACTGAAAATGCGAATGCCTCGTGTTATCTATTACCAAGAAGGGGTTATCCTGGAAAGCTGTTGCTCAGCCTCATCTGCCCATGGCACTGCTTGCACAGGCGCTCAGAGACTGGGGCTGCTTGCTTGCCTTGCCATCTCAAACTTCAAACGTAGCCTAGGGGGTCCTTGCCGGGCGCCTCCCACAGCCCTGACCCGAATATGCACGAGTCTCACTATATTTCTTACCAAAAAGGGGCTAGCCTTGAAAGGTGTTGCTCAGCCTCATCTGCCCTTGGCACTGCTCACACAGGTGCACAGAGACTGGGGCTGCTTTCTTGCCTTGCCACCTACAACTTCAAACGTATCCATGTGGTCCCTGCTGGTTGCCTCCAGCAGCCCTGAACCAAATAGGCGAACGTCTCCAGATAGCTGCCACCCAGAAAGGGGCTAGCCTGGAAAGCTGTTGCTCAGTCTCATCTGCCCATGGCACTGCTCGCACAGGCGCACAGAGACTGGGGCTGCTTGCTTACCTTGCCACCTCAAACTTCAAACGTATCCTAGGGGGTCCTTGGCGGGGGCCTCCCGCAGCCCTGCACCGAATATGTGAACGTCTCACGATATCTCTTACCAAGTACTGACTAGCCTGGAGATTTGTTGCTCAGCCTCATCTGCCCATGTCACTGCTCGCACAGGCGCACAGAGACTGGTGTATTTTTATTCCTTTGCCGCCTTAAACTTGAAACGTAGCCTAGGGAGTCTTTGTCAGGCGCCTGCCACAGCCCTGACCTGAATATGCAAACATCTCAGCATATCTCTTACCAAGAAGGGGCTAGCCTTCAAGGATGTTGCTCAGCCTCATGTGCCCTTGGCACTGCTCGCACAGGCGCCCAGAGACTGGGGCTGCTTGCTTGCCTTGCCAGCTCAAACTACAAACGTATCCTAGGGGGTCTTTGGCAAGGGCCTCTGGCAACCCTGACCCGAATATGCGAACGTCTCAGGATGTCTCTTACCAAGAAGGGGCTAGCCTGGAAAGCTGTTGCTCACCCTCATCTGCTCATGGCACTGCTTGCACAGGTGCTCAGAGACTGGGGCTTCTTGCTTGCCTTGCCACCTAAAACTTCAAACATATCTCTGGGTTCCCTGCCCGATCCCTCCGGCAGCCCTGCACTGAAAATGTGAACGCATCGGGTTATATATTACCAAGAAGGGGTTAGCCTGGAAAGCTGTTTCTCAGCCTCATCTGCTCATTGCACTGCTTGAACACTTGCTCAGACACTGGGGCTGCTTGCTTGCCTTGCCACCTCAGTCTTCAAACGTGGCTTGTGGATCCCTGCCGGGTGCCTCCAGAAGCCCCGCACCGAAAATGGGAACGTCTCAGGATATCTATTCCCAAGAAGGGGCTAGCCTGGAAACCTGTTGCTCAGCCTCATCTGCCCATGGCACTGCTCATACAGGCGCAGAGAGACTGAGATAGCTTGCTTAACTTGCCACCTCAGAATTGATACGTCCTGGGGGTCCCTACCGGCCACCTACAGCAGCCCTGCCCCAAAAGCTAGAATGTCTTCAGATAGCTCGCACGCAGAAGGAGCTAGCCTAGAAAGCTTTTGCTCAGCCTCATCTGCTTATGGCACTGCTCGCACAGGCGCCCAGACACTGGGGCTGCTTGCTTGCCTTGCCACCTCAAACTTCAAACGTAGCCCAAGGGGTCCTTGGTGGGTGCCTCTCGCAGCCTTGACCTGAATATGCGAACATATCAGGATGTCTCTCACCAAGAAGGGGCTAGCCTGGAAAGCTATCGCTCCGCGTCATATGCCCATGGCACTGCTCGCACAGGCGCAGAGAGACTGGGGGTGCTTGCTTGTCTTGCCACCTCAAATTTCAAACGTAGCCTAGGAGGTCTTTACCAGGTGCCTGCCGCAGCCCATACCTTAATATGCGAACGTCTCAGGTCATCTCTTACCAAGAAATGGCTAGCCTGGAAAGCTGTTGCTCAGCCTCATCTGCCCATGGCACTGCTCGCACAGACACACAGAGACTGGGGCTGCTTGCTTGCCTTGCCACCTCAAACTTCAAACTTATCCCGGGGCTCCCTGTCCGGTCCCTCCAGCAGCCCTGCACAGAAAATGCGAAGGCAATGAGATATCTATTACAAAGAAGGTGTTACCCTGGAAAGCTGTTGCTCAGCCTCATCTGATCATGGCACTGCTCGCACAAACGCACAGAGAGACTGGGGCTGCTTGCTTGCCTTGCCACCTCAATCTTCAAACGTATCCCGGGGCTCCCTGCCCGGTCCTTCCAGCAGCCCTGCACCGAGAATTCGAACGCCTCGGATTATCTACTACCAAGAAGGGGTTATCCTTGAAAACTGTTGCTCAGCCTCATCTGCTCATGGCACTGCTTGCACAGGTGCTCAGAGACTGGGGCTGCTTGCTTGCCTTGCCACCTCAAACTTCAAACGTAGCCTAGGGGATCCTTGCAGGGGGCCTCCCGCAGTCCTGACCCGAATATGCGAACGTCTCCAGATAGATCGCACCCAGAAGGGACTAGCCTAGAATCTTGTTTCTCAGCCTCATCTGCCCATGGCACTGCTCGCACAGGTGCAGAGAGACTGGGGTATCTTGCTTCCCTTGCCACCTCAATCTTCTAAATTAGCCTAGGTGGTCTTTGCCGGGCGCCTGCCACAGCCCTGACCTGAATATGCGAACGTCTCAGGATATCTCTTACCAAGGAGGGGCTATCCTTGAAAGCTGTTGCTCAGCCTCATGTGCCCATGGCACTGCTCGCACAGGCACACAGAGATTGGCGCTGTTTGCTTGCCATTCCACCTCAAACTTCAAATGTAGCCAAGGAGTCATGCCTGGCCCCTCCCACAGCCCTGACCTGAATATGCGAACGTCTCAGTATATCTCTTACCAAGAAGGGGCTAGCCTTAAAGGATGTTGCTCAGCCTCATGTGCCCTTGGCACTGCTCGCACAGGCGCCCAGAGACTGGGGCTGCTTGCTTGCCTTGCCACCTCAAACTTCAAACGTAATCAGGGGGTCCCTGACAGTTGCCTCCAGCAGCCCTGCACCGAAATTGCGAATGTCTCCAGATAGCTTCCAATCAGAAGGGGCTAGCCCGGAAAGCTTTTGCTCAGCCTCCTCTGCCCATGGCACTGCTCACACAGACACACAGAGACTGGGGCTGCTTGCTTGCCTTGCCACCTCAAATCTCAAAGGTAACCAGAGGGACCCTGACGGTTGCCTCCAGCAGCCATGACCCGAATAGGCGAACGTCTCCAGATAGCTTCCACCCAGAAGGGGCTAGTCTGGGAAGCTGTTGCTCAGCCTCATCTGCCCATGGCACTGCTCGCACAGGCGCACAGAGACTGGTGTATCTTGATTCCTTTGCCACCTCAAACTTCAAACGTAGCCTACGGAGTTCTTGACGTGGGCCTCTCGCAGCCCTGACCTGAATATGCGAACGTCTCAGGATATCTCTTACCAAGAAGGGGCTAGCCTGGAAAGCTGTTGTTCAGCCTCATCTGCCCATGGTTCTGCTCGCACAGATGCACAGAGACTGGGGCTGCTTGCTTGCCTTGCCACCTCAAACTTCAAATTTATCCCGGGGCTCCCTGCCCGGTCCCTCCAGCAGCCCTGCACAGAAAATGCGAAGGCAATGAGATATCTATTACAAAGAAGGTGTTAGCCTGGAAAGCTGTTGCTCAGCCTCATCTGATCATGGCACTGCTTGCACAGGTGCTCAGACACTGGGGCTGCTTGCTTACCTTGCCATCTCAAACTTCAAGCGTAGCCTAGGGGGTCCTTGCCGGACGCCTCCCACAGTCCTGACCCAAATATGCACGCGTATCAGGAAATCTCTTAACAAGAAGGGGCTAGCCTTGAAAGCTGTTGCTCAGCCTCATCTGCCCATAGCACTGCTCGCACAGACAGAGACTGGGGCTGCTTGCTTGCCTTGCCACCTCAAACTTCAAACATAGCCTGGGGGTCTCTTCCGGGTGCCTCCAGCAGCCCTGCACCGAATATGCGAACGTCTCCAGATAGCGTGCACCCAGAACGAGCTAGCATGGAAAGCTGTTGCTCAACCTCACCTGCCCATGGCACTGCTCGCACAAACGCACAGAGAGACTGGGGCTGCTTGCTTGCCTTGCCACCTCAATCTTCAAACGTATCCCGGGGCTCCCTGCCCGGTCCTTCCAGCAGCCCTGCACCGAGAATTCGAACGCCTCGGATTATCTACTACCAAGAAGGGGTTATCCTGGAAAGCTGTTGCTCAGCCTCATCTGCCCTTGGCACGGCTTGCACAGGCGCCCAGAGAGTGGGGCTGCTTGCTTGCCTTGCCACCTCAAAGTTCAAACATAATCAGGGGGTCCCTGACAGTTGCCTCCAGCAGCCCTGCACCGGAATTGCGAACGTCTCCAGATAGCTTCCAACCAGAAGGGGCTAGCCCGGAAAGCTGTTGCTCAGCCTCCTCTGCCCATGGCACTTCTCACACAGACACACAGAGACTGGGGCTGCTTGCTTGCCTTGCCACCTCAAAGCTCAAACGTAACCAGAGGGACCCTGACGGTTGCCTCCAGCAGCCATGACCCGAATAGGCGAACGTCTCCAGAGAGCTTCCACCCAGAAGGGGCTAGCCTGGAAAGCTGTTGCTCAGCCTCATCTGCACATGGCACTGCTCGCACAGGCGCACAGAGACTGGTGTATCTTGATTCCTTTGCCACCTCAAACTTCAAACGTAGCCTATGGAGTTCTTGACGTGGGCCTCTCACAGCCCTGACCTGAATATGCAAACGTCTCAGGATATCTCTTACCAAGAAGGGGCTAGCCTGGAAAGCTGTTGTTCAGCCTCATCTGCCCATGG
Organism: Opisthocomus hoazin; assembly: GCF_030867145.1. Taxonomy (NCBI): domain Eukaryota; kingdom Metazoa; phylum Chordata; class Aves; order Opisthocomiformes; family Opisthocomidae; genus Opisthocomus; species Opisthocomus hoazin. Next base: position 16,568,599 of record NC_134453.1, read on the forward strand.
TTCTGCTCGCACAGATGCACAGAGACTGGGGTTGCTTGCTTGCCTTGCCACCTCAAACTTCAAACGTAACCACGGGGTCCCTGACGGGTCCCTCCAGCAGCCCTGACCTTAATATGCAAACGTCTCAGGATATCTCTTACCAAGTATTGCCTAGCCTGGAAAGCTGTTGCTCAGCCTCATCTGCCCATGGCACTGCTTGCACAGGCGCCCAAAGTCGGGGACTGCTTGCTTGTCTTTCTACCTCAATCTTCAAACGTAACCAGGGGGTCCCTGACGGGTGCCTGCAGCAGCCCTGCAACGAATATGCGAACGTCTCCAGATAGCTCGCACCCAGAACGGGCTAGCCTGGAGAGCTGTTACTCAGCCTCATCTGCTCATGGCACTGCTTGCACAGGTGCTCAGAGAGCGGGGCTGCTTGCTTGCCTTGCCACCTGATTCGAAGATCCAGTAAGAAAAACCTAACAGTACAATGTATACTGTTAAGCAGGTATTCTTTATTGCGGCGCCGGGCACACGGGGGATTTCTCCTCCAAACGTGCGCACCAGACACCCTGTTGCTTCAGGTTAAATACAATCACACAGGTAATTATTCATTATATTTCTGGGAACTAATTAGCATATGTAAATATCTTTCACGCATGTCTGTTAGTATCTTTGGGTGGTCTTCGGGGGTCCCAAGATGAAGGCCCATCCTCTTCATCACGCTGTTCACTGATTGACATTTGTTTCTGCGCAAACTCAGTTCTAGCATCACGTATATCATGTCCTTCAGGTTGTTTTGCTCCGGTCTTGTTGCTCTCTTGGTGCCTCCTTATCTCTGTAGCTTAGCGCATTTGCCCTCCCAAGGCTGAGCTGTCTGGAGTAGAGTTATTTAGGAGTCTCTTTTATCCCACAATTATCCCAATTTTTTGCCGAGAATCAAGACCACTTTTGTTTCACTTAATTATTTTGTCTAACGACTAAGTGATAGCTTGTGCCCATGTCCTTCCACTACATTCCTTAATGAGAAAACAGGGATTAGTGTAACAGTTACATCGTTAGATCACTATGCATGCAGAAATACAAGTTACAGTACTAAAGACTACTAAAAACTAGAAAATATTAAGGCTTTTTGTTATAGTTTCACATTTCTTACAATCCCCTCTATCACACCTCAAGCTTCAAACATATCTCTGGGCTCCCTGCCCGATCCCTCCGGCAGCCCTGCACTGAAAATGCGAATGCCTCGTGTTATCTATTACCAAGAAGGGGTTATCCTGGAAAGCTGTTGCTCAGCCTCATCTGCCCATGGCACTGCTCGCACAGGCGCTCAGAGACTGGGGCTGCTTGCTTGCCTTGCCATCTCAAACTTCAAACGTAGCCTAGGGGGTCCTTGCCGGGCGCCTCCCACAGCCCTGACCCGAATATGCACGAGTCTCACTATATTTCTTACCAAAAAGGGGCTAGCCTTGAAAGGTGTTGCTCAGCCTCATCTGCCCTTGGCACTGCTCACACAGGTGCACAGAGACTGGGGCTGCTTTCTTGCCTTGCCACCTCAAACTTCAAACGTATCCATGTGGTCCCTGCTGGTTGCCTCCAGCAGCCCTGAACCAAATAGGCGAACGTCTCCAGATAGCTGCCACCCAGAAAGGGGCTAGCCTGGAAAGCTGTTGCTCAGTCTCATCTGCCCATGGCACTGCTCGCACAGGCGCACAGAGACTGGGGCTGCTTGCTTACCTTGCCACCTCAAACTTCAAACGTATCCTAGGGGGTCCTTGGCGGGGGCCTCCCGCAGCCCTGCACCGAATATGTGAACGTCTCACGATATCTCTTACCAAGTACTGACTAGCCTGGAGATTTGTTGCTCAGCCTCATCTGCCCATGTCACTGCTCGCACAGGCGCACAGAGACTGGTGTATTTTTATTCCTTTGCCGCCTTAAACTTGAAACGTAGCCTAGGGAGTCTTTGTCAGGCGCCTGCCACAGCCCTGACCTGAATATGCAAACATCTCAGCATATCTCTTACCAAGAAGGGGCTAGCCTTCAAGGATGTTGCTCAGCCTCATGTGCCCTTGGCACTGCTCGCACAGGCGCCCAGAGACTGGGGCTGCTTGCTTGCCTTGCCAGCTCAAACTACAAACGTATCCTAGGGGGTCTTTGGCAAGGGCCTCTGGCAACCCTGACCCGAATATGCGAACGTCTCAGGATGTCTCTTACCAAGAAGGGGCTAGCCTGGAAAGCTGTTGCTCACCCTCATCTGCTCATGGCACTGCTTGCACAGGTGCTCAGAGACTGGGGCTTCTTGCTTGCCTTGCCACCTAAAACTTCAAACATATCTCTGGGTTCCCTGCCCGATCCCTCCGGCAGCCCTGCACTGAAAATGTGAACGCATCGGGTTATATATTACCAAGAAGGGGTTAGCCTGGAAAGCTGTTTCTCAGCCTCATCTGCTCATTGCACTGCTTGAACACTTGCTCAGACACTGGGGCTGCTTGCTTGCCTTGCCACCTCAGTCTTCAAACGTGGCTTGTGGATCCCTGCCGGGTGCCTCCAGAAGCCCCGCACCGAAAATGGGAACGTCTCAGGATATCTATTCCCAAGAAGGGGCTAGCCTGGAAACCTGTTGCTCAGCCTCATCTGCCCATGGCACTGCTCATACAGGCGCAGAGAGACTGAGATAGCTTGCTTAACTTGCCACCTCAGAATTGATACGTCCTGGGGGTCCCTACCGGCCACCTACAGCAGCCCTGCCCCAAAAGCTAGAATGTCTTCAGATAGCTCGCACGCAGAAGGAGCTAGCCTAGAAAGCTTTTGCTCAGCCTCATCTGCTTATGGCACTGCTCGCACAGGCGCCCAGACACTGGGGCTGCTTGCTTGCCTTGCCACCTCAAACTTCAAACGTAGCCCAAGGGGTCCTTGGTGGGTGCCTCTCGCAGCCTTGACCTGAATATGCGAACATATCAGGATGTCTCTCACCAAGAAGGGGCTAGCCTGGAAAGCTATCGCTCCGCGTCATATGCCCATGGCACTGCTCGCACAGGCGCAGAGAGACTGGGGGTGCTTGCTTGTCTTGCCACCTCAAATTTCAAACGTAGCCTAGGAGGTCTTTACCAGGTGCCTGCCGCAGCCCATACCTTAATATGCGAACGTCTCAGGTCATCTCTTACCAAGAAATGGCTAGCCTGGAAAGCTGTTGCTCAGCCTCATCTGCCCATGGCACTGCTCGCACAGACACACAGAGACTGGGGCTGCTTGCTTGCCTTGCCACCTCAAACTTCAAACTTATCCCGGGGCTCCCTGTCCGGTCCCTCCAGCAGCCCTGCACAGAAAATGCGAAGGCAATGAGATATCTATTACAAAGAAGGTGTTACCCTGGAAAGCTGTTGCTCAGCCTCATCTGATCATGGCACTGCTCGCACAAACGCACAGAGAGACTGGGGCTGCTTGCTTGCCTTGCCACCTCAATCTTCAAACGTATCCCGGGGCTCCCTGCCCGGTCCTTCCAGCAGCCCTGCACCGAGAATTCGAACGCCTCGGATTATCTACTACCAAGAAGGGGTTATCCTGGAAAGCTGTTGCTCAGCCTCATCTGCTCATGGCACTGCTTGCACAGGTGCTCAGAGACTGGGGCTGCTTGCTTGCCTTGCCACCTCAAACTTCAAACGTAGCCTAGGGGATCCTTGCAGGGGGCCTCCCGCAGTCCTGACCCGAATATGCGAACGTCTCCAGATAGATCGCACCCAGAAGGGACTAGCCTAGAATCTTGTTTCTCAGCCTCATCTGCCCATGGCACTGCTCGCACAGGTGCAGAGAGACTGGGGTATCTTGCTTCCCTTGCCACCTCAAACTTCAAACGTAGCCTATGGAGTTCTTGACGTGGGCCTCTCACAGCCCTGACCTGAATATGCAAACGTCTCAGGATATCTCTTACCAAGAAGGGGCTAGCCTGGAAAGCTGTTGTTCAGCCTCATCTGCCCATGGTTCTGCTCGCACAGATGCACAGAGACTGGGGTTGCTTGCTTGCCTTGCCACCTCAAACTTCAAACGTAACCACGGGGTCCCTGACGGGTCCCTCCAGCAGCCCTGACCTTAATATGCAAACGTCTCAGGATATCTCTTACCAAGTATTGCCTAGCCTGGAAAGCTGTTGCTCAGCCTCATCTGCCCATGGCACTGCTTGCACAGGCGCCCAAAGTCGGGGACTGCTTGCTTGTCTTTCTACCTCAATCTTCAAACGTAACCAGGGGGTCCCTGACGGGTGCCTGCAGCAGCCCTGCAACGAATATGCGAACGTCTCCAGATAGCTCGCACCCAGAACGGGCTAGCCTGGAGAGCTGTTACTCAGCCTCATCTGCTCATGGCACTGCTTGCACAGGTGCTCAGAGAGCGGGGCTGCTTGCTTGCCTTGCCACCTGATTCGAAGATCCAGTAAGAAAAACCTAACAGTACAATGTATACTGTTAAGCAGGTATTCTTTATTGCGGCGCCGGGCACACGGGGGAGTTCTCCTCCAAACGTGCGCACCAGACACCCTGTTGCTTCAGGTTAAATACAATCACACAGGTAATTATTCATTATATTTCTGGGAACTAATTAGCATATGTAAATATCTTTCACGCATGTCTGTTAGTATCTTTGGGTGGTCTTCGGGGGTCCCAAGATGAAGGCCCATCCTCTTCATCACGCTGTTCACTGATAGACATTTGTTTCTGCGCAAACTCAGTTCTAGCATCACGTATATCATGTCCTTCAGGTTGTTTTGCTCCGGTCTTGTTGCTCTCTTGGTGCCTCCTTATCTCTGTAGCTTAGCGCATTTGCCCTCCCAAGGCTGAGCTGTCTGGAGTAGAGTTATTTAGGAGTCTCTTTTATCCCACAATTATCCCAATTTTTTGCCGAGAATCAAGACCACTTTTGTTTCACTTAATTATTTTGTCTAACGACTAAGTGATAGCTTGTGCCCATGTCCTTCCACTACATTCCTTAATGAGAAAACAGGGATTAGTGTAACAGTTACATCGTTAGATCACTATGCATGCAGAAATACAAGTTACAGTACTAAAGACTACTAAAAACTAGAAAATATTAAGGCTTTTTGTTATAGTTTCACATTTCTTACAATCCCCTCTATCACACCTCAAGCTTCAAACATATCTCTGGGCTCCCTGCCCGATCCCTCCGGCAGCCCTGCACTGAAAATGCGAATGCCTCGTGTTATCTATTACCAAGAAGGGGTTATCCTGGAAAGCTGTTGCTCAGCCTCATCTGCCCATGGCACTGCTCGCACAGGCGCTCAGAGACTGGGGCTGCTTGCTTGCCTTGCCATCTCAAACTTCAAACGTAGCCTAGGGGGTCCTTGCCGGGCGCCTCCCACAGCCCTGACCCGAATATGCACGAGTCTCACTATATTTCTTACCAAAAAGGGGCTAGCCTTGAAAGGTGTTGCTCAGCCTCATCTGCCCTTGGCACTGCTCACACAGGTGCACAGAGACTGGGGCTGCTTTCTTGCCTTGCCACCTCAAACTTCAAACGTATCCATGTGGTCCCTGCTGGTTGCCTCCAGCAGCCCTGAACCAAATAGGCGAACGTCTCCAGATAGCTGCCACCCAGAAAGGGGCTAGCCTGGAAAGCTGTTGCTCAGTCTCATCTGCCCATGGCACTGCTCGCACAGGCGCACAGAGACTGGGGCTGCTTGCTTACCTTGCCACCTCAAACTTCAAACGTATCCTAGGGGGTCCTTGGCGGGGGCCTCCCGCAGCCCTGCACCGAATATGTGAACGTCTCACGATATCTCTTACCAAGTACTGACTAGCCTGGAGATTTGTTGCTCAGCCTCATCTGCCCATGTCACTGCTCGCACAGGCGCACAGAGACTGGTGTATTTTTATTCCTTTGCCGCCTTAAACTTGAAACGTAGCCTAGGGAGTCTTTGTCAGGCGCCTGCCACAGCCCTGACCTGAATATGCAAACATCTCAGCATATCTCTTACCAAGAAGGGGCTAGCCTTCAAGGATGTTGCTCAGCCTCATGTGCCCTTGGCACTGCTCGCACAGGCGCCCAGAGACTGGGGCTGCTTGCTTGCCTTGCCAGCTCAAACTACAAACGTATCCTAGGGGGTCTTTGGCAAGGGCCTCTGGCAACCCTGACCCGAATATGCGAACGTCTCAGGATGTCTCTTACCAAGAAGGGGCTAGCCTGGAAAGCTGTTGCTCACCCTCATCTGCTCATGGCACTGCTTGCACAGGTGCTCAGAGACTGGGGCTTCTTGCTTGCCTTGCCACCTAAAACTTCAAACATATCTCTGGGTTCCCTGCCCGATCCCTCCGGCAGCCCTGCACTGAAAATGTGAACGCATCGGGTTATATATTACCAAGAAGGGGTTAGCCTGGAAAGCTGTTTCTCAGCCTCATCTGCTCATTGCACTGCTTGAACACTTGCTCAGACACTGGGGCTGCTTGCTTGCCTTGCCACCTCAGTCTTCAAACGTGGCTTGTGGATCCCTGCCGGGTGCCTCCAGAAGCCTCGCACCGAAAATGGGAACGTCTCAGGATATCTATTCCCAAGAAGGGGCTAGCCTGGAAACCTGTTGCTCAGCCTCATCTGCCCATGGCACTGCTCATACAGGCGCAGAGAGACTGAGATAGCTTGCTTAACTTGCCACCTCAGAATTGATACGTCCTGGGGGTCCCTACCGGCCACCTACAGCAGCCCTGCCCCAAAAGCTAGAATGTCTTCAGATAGCTCGCACGCAGAAGGAGCTAGCCTAGAAAGCTTTTGCTCAGCCTCATCTGCTTATGGCACTGCTCGCACAGGCGCCCAGACACTGGGGCTGCTTGCTTGCCTTGCCATCTCAAACTTCAAACGTAGCCTAGGGGGTCCTTGCCGGGCGCCTCCCACAGCCCTGACCCGAATATGCACGAGTCTCACTATATTTCTTACCAAAAAGGGGCTAGCCTTGAAAGGTGTTGCTCAGCCTCATCTGCCCTTGGCACTGCTCACACAGGTGCACAGAGACTGGGGCTGCTTTCTTGCCTTGCCACCTACAACTTCAAACGTATCCATGTGGTCCCTGCTGGTTGCCTCCAGCAGCCCTGAACCAAATAGGCGAACGTCTCCAGATAGCTGCCACCCAGAAAGGGGCTAGCCTGGAAAGCTGTTGCTCAGTCTCATCTGCCCATGGCACTGCTCGCACAGGCGCACAGAGACTGGGGCTGCTTGCTTACCTTGCCACCTCAAACTTCAAACGTATCCTAGGGGGTCCTTGGCGGGGGCCTCCCGCAGCCCTGCACCGAATATGTGAACGTCTCACGATATCTCTTACCAAGTACTGACTAGCCTGGAGATTTGTTGCTCAGCCTCATCTGCCCATGTCACTGCTCGCACAGGCGCACAGAGACTGGTGTATTTTTATTCCTTTGCCGCCTTAAACTTGAAACGTAGCCTAGGGAGTCTTTGTCAGGCGCCTGCCACAGCCCTGACCTGAATATGCAAACATCTCAGCATATCTCTTACCAAGAAGGGGCTAGCCTTCAAGGATGTTGCTCAGCCTCATGTGCCCTTGGCACTGCTCGCACAGGCGCCCAGAGACTGGGGCTGCTTGCTTGCCTTGCCAGCTCAAACTACAAACGTATCCTAGGGGGTCTTTGGCAAGGGCCTCTGGCAACCCTGACCCGAATATGCGAACGTCTCAGGATGTCTCTTACCAAGAAGGGGCTAGCCTGGAAAGCTGTTGCTCACCCTCATCTGCTCATGGCACTGCTTGCACAGGTGCTCAGAGACTGGGGCTTCTTGCTTGCCTTGCCACCTAAAACTTCAAACATATCTCTGGGTTCCCTGCCCGATCCCTCCGGCAGCCCTGCACTGAAAATGTGAACGCATCGGGTTATATATTACCAAGAAGGGGTTAGCCTGGAAAGCTGTTTCTCAGCCTCATCTGCTCATTGCACTGCTTGAACACTTGCTCAGACACTGGGGCTGCTTGCTTGCCTTGCCACCTCAGTCTTCAAACGTGGCTTGTGGATCCCTGCCGGGTGCCTCCAGAAGCCCCGCACCGAAAATGGGAACGTCTCAGGATATCTATTCCCAAGAAGGGGCTAGCCTGGAAACCTGTTGCTCAGCCTCATCTGCCCATGGCACTGCTCATACAGGCGCAGAGAGACTGAGATAGCTTGCTTAACTTGCCACCTCAGAATTGATACGTCCTGGGGGTCCCTACCGGCCACCTACAGCAGCCCTGCCCCAAAAGCTAGAATGTCTTCAGATAGCTCGCACGCAGAAGGAGCTAGCCTAGAAAGCTTTTGCTCAGCCTCATCTGCTTATGGCACTGCTCGCACAGGCGCCCAGACACTGGGGCTGCTTGCTTGCCTTGCCATCTCAAACTTCAAACGTAGCCTAGGGGGTCCTTGCCGGGCGCCTCCCACAGCCCTGACCCGAATATGCACGAGTCTCACTATATTTCTTACCAAAAAGGGGCTAGCCTTGAAAGGTGTTGCTCAGCCTCATCTGCCCTTGGCACTGCTCACACAGGTGCACAGAGACTGGGGCTGCTTTCTTGCCTTGCCACCTACAACTTCAAACGTATCCATGTGGTCCCTGCTGGTTGCCTCCAGCAGCCCTGAACCAAATAGGCGAACGTCTCCAGATAGCTGCCACCCAGAAAGGGGCTAGCCTGGAAAGCTGTTGCTCAGTCTCATCTGCCCATGGCACTGCTCGCACAGGCGCACAGAGACTGGGGCTGCTTGCTTACCTTGCCACCTCAAACTTCAAACGTATCCTAGGGGGTCCTTGGCGGGGGCCTCCCGCAGCCCTGCACCGAATATGTGAACGTCTCACGATATCTCTTACCAAGTACTGACTAGCCTGGAGATTTGTTGCTCAGCCTCATCTGCCCATGTCACTGCTCGCACAGGCGCACAGAGACTGGTGTATTTTTATTCCTTTGCCGCCTTAAACTTGAAACGTAGCCTAGGGAGTCTTTGTCAGGCGCCTGCCACAGCCCTGACCTGAATATGCAAACATCTCAGCATATCTCTTACCAAGAAGGGGCTAGCCTTCAAGGATGTTGCTCAGCCTCATGTGCCCTTGGCACTGCTCGCACAGGCGCCCAGAGACTGGGGCTGCTTGCTTGCCTTGCCAGCTCAAACTACAAACGTATCCTAGGGGGTCTTTGGCAAGGGCCTCTGGCAACCCTGACCCGAATATGCGAACGTCTCAGGATATCTCTTACCAAGAAGGGGCTAGCCTTGAAAGCTGTTGCTCAGCCTCGTCTGCCCATGACACTGCTTGCACAGGCGCCCAGACACTGGGGCTGCTTGCTTGTCTTGCCACCTCAAACTTCAGACGTAACCAGGGGGTCACTGACGGTTGCGTCCAGCAGCCATGACCCGAATAAACGAACGTCTCCAGATAGCTTCCACCCAGAAGGGGCTAGCCTGGAAAGCTGTTGCTCAGCCTCATCTGCCCATGGCACTGCTCGCACAGATGCAAAGAGACTAGTGTTGCTTGCTTGCCTTGCCACCTCAAACTTCAAACGTAGCCTATGGAGTTCTTGACGTAGGTCTGTCACAGCCCTGACCCGAATATGCGAACGTCTCAGGATATCTCTTACCAAGAAGGGGCTAGCCTGGAAAGCTGTTGCTCAACCTCATCTGCCCATGGCACTGCTCGCAAAGATGCAGATAGACTGGGGCTGCTTGCTTGCCTTGCCACCTCACTCTTCACACGTAGCCTAGGGGGTGATTGCAGGGCGCCTCCCGCAGCCCTGACCCGAATATGCGCGCGTCTCACAATATCTCTTACCACGAAGGGGCTAGCCTGGAGATCTGTTGCTCAGCCTAAGCTGCTCATGGCACTGCTCGCACAGACGCACAGAGACTGGGGCTGCTTGCTTGCCTTGCCACCTCAAACTTCAAACGTATCCCGGGGCTCCCTGCGCGGTCCCTCCAGCAGCCCTTTACCGAAAATGCGAACGTCTCAAGATGTCACTTATCAAGAAGGGGCTAGCTTGGAAAGCTGTTGCTCAGCCTCATCTGCCCATGGCACTGCCCTTACAGGCGCACAGAGACTGGGGATGCTTGCTTGCTGTAATCGATGGCCTTGCTGGACAAATCGATGGCCTTGCAAGACAAAAGACAAATGGACTGAGCCATCAAGAACCTAAGAGCTAACAAAAGAAGTACATAACTGGTGCTTATCTTATCAGACAAAAGTAAGGGGGGATAGCCCATCACTGTAAACTCAGTGATCTGTGGGGCGCCGCGGAGGCTGCGCAGCCAGAGATTGCTTCAGAGATTGCTTTGGACAAAGCACAGATGGCCCCCGAATGCACATACCAAGATGCCCGCTCCGAAGGCGTGTCACACTGCTGAGTCCCGCTTCTGATGACACGACATTCCATGCCAAGAGCAAATCGATACACAATAATTGACTTAGTCCCACCTCACAAAAAGATTTCCAAACATATAAAAATTGGCACTTGAAAACTCTCTTTGGGAGGAGGAGCCAAGCGAGAACTTCACCTGACGGACGGGTCGACGGGCCTGAACCTCTCTTTCCCCCCCAAGAAGGGACGCCTTTTTGGTAAGAGTCGCGCCTCTGACTTTGTCAGACGTACCCCCGGGAACACATTGTTAACTAAAGCGCTAAACTATTACTTTGAGCTCAACTTTTGTAGACAGTGAATTTATCAACGGCAATTCCGAATCTGTGATACCTGTCGCTTGAATAAATTACCTATTGTTTCAACTTTGCGAAGCTGTTTCAGTGAAAGTCCTTGGAAGGGCTCTGGCAGGCTAGTTGAATATCAGATTCCCCTTACCCCCCCTTTAACGCGACAGTAAAAAAAATTGGCGTAGTTGGCAGGATTGCCATGGATGAACTGCTACAAAAATACAAGTGTGCACCTTCACAAGCAGGAATTGAATGGGCCCAGAAATTCTGGAAAGATGAGGATAAAGTGGTAGAACGTATAAAACAATGTTTAAGTAAGCAAAAGATCAAAGGCACCAAAGGCAAAAAATTTACTTGTGCTGTATTAGGGGCTTGCCTATCTTGCGCGCAGAAAGAAATTAAAGAGTCCCTACCACCTGAAAAAATTGCAGATGTAGAATATGCTGCACTAAAATCAGAAAATGAAGTGTGAGAAACTTCACTGACTTTTGAAAAGGAAAGTGGAAAGAAGTTTGAGATACAAATCGACACCCTAAAAGGTGAAATCGGTTACCTTAAATCGCAATTGTTTTGGGCCAATAGGCGAGAAAAACATTTAGAAGAAAAATTAAATCTCTCATTAAACCCGATACCATCCTCGTTCTCAGCTGCTAAACAAGTCTGCAAATTAACACAGTATGCGGATCCCGAGACGTGGGATGGAGACATCTGGGACAGGGATGATAATGATGAACTGGAGGAAAATTCTGATTATGATTTGGCCCCAGAACCTATACCTATTCGACCATTGATTAAAACAGAAACCACCGATGAGGGTGGAGAACAGGCTCGTACTACTGTACGAACCATTCCATGGTCTCCTGCTGAATTGGCAAAATTGCAGGAAAAATATTCCAGGCGTCCGGAGGAATCCGAGACGGAATATGTGTGTCGAGTCTCCCTTACCGGGGGAGATCGAATCCTCTTAAATGAGGAAGAAACAGGAGGCTACTGGGGTCCTGGAGTATTTCTAACTACCACTCCAGGTAATCATAATTATTCACTAACTATGCGAGCTGCTTATTGGGCCGGTGGCATAGACCCACATGACAGAGGAGAACCTTCTGTTATAAAAACCTCAGGGTTCTCTGATTTGGTGACATCTGTGCAAAAGGCTGCCTGCATACAAGCAATGCATGAGCGGGATGTGTTAATAAGATCCCCAATGTTAGCCCCTATAGATCCAGCAAGATTAACTCCACTGATCCGAGGCCTCCCAGACAGTTTAAAAACATATGTGGCCAATATACAAGATCGACTTCAAGTCGCTCGCCCCAGACAAGGCCGACGCCCACGTCGAGGGCAGGATCAGGATCAGGACCAAAATCAAAATCAAGTAATCACTTGGAGTGAATTTGTACAAGATATAGTAAACTACGGGCGCAGGATGGGATGGATCAGATCCTCACAGTTATCTGATCCGCCACCTCGGCGACTTCGCCAGATTCACAGCCCTAAGGCTAAGCCCGAATGCAAATTAAAATTTGATACGGAGCGTAACGAGCTCTGGCGTAAAGCTCGAGCTATTGGGGTGCCACGGCATCTACTGATTGGTATATCCACGACTGACCTAAAAATTCTGGTACAGTCGTTAAGCCATAAGCTTAATTCAGCAAAGACAGGTCAGCCGGCAGAAAACAAAGCAACTTTTAACACTGCACCCTCCGCCCCACAGCAGGAGCTAATTGATCTGACAGACCCTCAGGCAAAAAACGCCTATCCGCGGGGAGGGCTGTGAGCCTCCTTCCTCGGCGGGTACTAGCTATACAGTGGCTCTCTGAGACACCTCCCGAACCTGTCATTGCCATCCCGGTGGGACCAAAGAAAGTTTTTGTAAATTTTCTCATTGATACTGGTGCTCACATTTCGGTAATCACCAAGGAGACTGCAACATGCTTAAACGTAAAACCTGGTTGCCGTAAAGTAAAATTTACAGGCATTGATGGAGTCATAAGGAAATGCCCTACAGCAAAAATTACCCTGTGGCTCCCGGGCGAACCAAGATTAACCCGCACTGAAGTATTGGTCGGTGCTGCTAACACTAATATTTTGGGATTTGATTTGTTGTATGGCAGAGTGTGGAAACTCCCTGATGGTTCAGTTTGGAGTTTTGCTGGGCGAGAAATTAAACAGAATGAGCCTAAAAAAAAATTAATTTATTAGAAATGTCCATATCTTTACCACCATCAAAAATTACTAACACAAAACAGTACACCTTACCAGCAGCTGCGCAATCGGGTATTGACGGGGTGGTAAAAGACTTAGAAAACCGAGGCATCATCACTCGTACACACTCACCCTATAATTCCCCTGTCTGGCCAGTAAAAAAACCAAACGGGCAGTGGAGACTCACGATTGATTACAGGCGATTAAATGCCAACACTGCACCGTTAACTGCAGCTGTACCGAGCCTTGCAGAATTAGTAACTCAGATACAGGGAGCATCTCACACATGGATGGCAACTTTAGATGTAAAAGATATGTTTTTTATGGTTCCACTCCAGGAACATGATAAGGCCCAATTTGCTTTTACCTGGAAAGGGATACAATACACCTTTAACAGGCTGCCTCAGGGATATAAACATTCCCCCACCATTGCTCACAATGCTTTAGCTAAAACACTGAGTGGAATTCCTATTCCATCAGATGTTACTATATATCAATATATAGATGATCTTTTGATTGGAGGGGAACAATTTGACACTGTTAAACAGGCTATGGATGATGTGACATTGCAATTAACAACCTTGGGTCTGGAAATTCCCCCATCCAAGTGTCAGGGACCAGCACAGGAAGTTAAATTCCTAGGGGTCTGGTGGATCAAAGGAGCCTTATCTATCCCTCCTGACACACTAGAGAAAATAGAACAGGGACAGGATCCCTCTAATGTTAAGGAATTGCAACAAGTTTTAGGAACTTTAGTATACTGGCGTAAACATATCCCTGGATTTTCTATCATTGCTCGACCTCTTTACAATTTACTGTGAAAAAAGAAATCATGGGAGTGGACAAATCAACATTCTAATGCCCTGGAGACACTGGTAAAAGAATTGAGACTATTTCAGCAGCTAGGTCCTGTACATCCCTCTGATCCAATTCATGTGGAATGGGGATTTAGTGAACACGGTTCTCACTGTAATGTTTGGCAAAAAGGACCTGAAGGGCCTGAGCGTCCACTTGAGTTCAGTTCAAAGTCCTTTAATGATACTGAATCGCGATTCTCAGATCTGGAAAAGGGACTATTTTCTCTGGTACGAGCTGTAAAGCGAGTGGAACAAATAAGAAAAAAACAGAGTGTAATCATTCGGGGACCTTTCCGCCTCCTAGACACAATATTTAAAGGGACGGTGCCGCCTGCTGGCATTGCCCAAAAGCCCACGGTCCGTAAGTGGTATGCCTATCTGGAAAGCATCCATGACATTATGCCTATTACAGAGGGCAGCACTAAAGTGTCTAAACTGCAAAAAGATATAGATAATACTTCACTGTTCCAAACTCCTCCAAGCAAACCATCTCCAATTCGGGAGGCGCTTCCTCTAACAGAAACCAGCAACCTCGAAGGGGTATGGTTCACTGATGCGTCATCCTACAGGCAAAATAATGAGTGGAATTATAATGCAGTGGCACTGGAAGTGGCCACGGGAGAACGGGTCAGCGAAACAGGTAAAGGAAGTGCACAAGTGGGGGAGCTTAGGGCAGTTTTATTAGCTGCACAACACGGTGCTGACTATATTTACACTGACTCATATGCTGTTTTTAAAGGAGCTACCGAGTGGGTGAGCCACTGGGCAGCCAACGACTGGCAGGTAAATAGAGTCCCAGTCTGGCAAACTGACAGCTGGAAACAATTGCTAAAAATAGGAGAACAAATGATACTGCACATTGGTTGGGTGAAAGGGCATGATCGATCAGCCTCTGCTGCTGCCCAGTTCAATCAACAAGTTGATAGCCTCACACGGCTACATAAAATTGATATTGTAAGTGATGAATTAGAATGGGAACGTTTACTTGGATGGTTACATGTAAAACGAGGGCACACTGGCCGAGCTGATTTGTATCGGGAAGGCATAGCCCGGGGATGGCCTGTGTCAACAAAACTGTGTGAACAAGTGGTCACTGCCTGTTCACAGTGTTGCCTGGGACTTAACAAAGATCATCCAAGTAAGGCACCTCCCATGCACATCCGAAATAAAAAAACACTGTGGCACACCTGGCAAATTGATTACATAGGTCCATTGAGACCCTCAGGGGGTAAAAAACATATATTAGTAGGGGTGGAAGTTGTTTCAGGAATTACCATGGCAACAGCTGTCCCGGCTGCAACTGGAGATAACACAGTTTACAGCCTGAAGGAATGGTTCAGCACACTCCCCCTTCCTGAGGAGATTCAAAGTGACAACGGATCACACTTGACAGCTACAGTGGTACAAGACTGGGCAAAGGAAAAAGCAATTCGGTAGGTATTCCATACTCCGTACTACCCCCAAACAAATGGTATTGTTGAGAGAACAAACGGGTTAGTTAAGTGATTTGCTAAAACCCACGAATCTGGGTGGCATCTGCGATTATCCAATGCCATCTATCAATTAAATAATAGATGGGCTGGAGACAGCTGTCCCAAAATGAAAGCATTCTCTGCTCCTGCCACAACTCTGGTGCCGAAGGCACATGTAAAACCAGAACACCCTACTGGCTTTTACGCAGGCCAGCCAGTGCTGGTTAAAATGCCTCAGATTGGAACAGTGGCACTAGTATTAACAAAACCAAAAAATCTTTACGCTTGGGAAGCGAAAGCTAGCTCTGGAAAACTGCATCGAATCAGTGCTAGATGGATAGTACCTACCTTTTAACCTATTATATGCCGGTTTCAATGACAACCGAGCATTTTCCTTTCTTTTCTGTTTACAGGTATTTTCCAAATGCTGGGAAACTACGCCTGAAAACACGGACTGTCACGTGTCAAAACAGACTGCCATCAAGGACTGCTGATTTATACTTCTAGTCCTAATCTGTGGAATCATCTGTGAACCAAAGTTTCCAGAAGGTCGACACAATCTGACAAAAAGGACAATAGTGATTTAATTTTGATAGGAATACTGATTTCTAATTTTACTTGTATATTATGTGACCTTTTTTTTACTTTTTACTTTATTGTTTAGGTTACTGTTTTTATAATGCAAAATAGCTTTATTTGGTTGTGGTTTTGATAGTTATAATTTACTACAGAATTGTCAATATGAATCTTCTATCATGCATTGGCAGTGGTAGACAAATATGTGTAAGTTTAACATGTGTTTACATATTGGGTGTAATAATTGTGCATGTGTTCCATAGAGATTATAATCAAAAAACAAAGAAGTCTTTGGGTATGATAGAGGAAAACACAGCCTTTAAGTTATTACAAGGATTTCTTAGAATGATGAATTGGGCTCAGGGAAACACTTGTCTTATGCTGCCAACGACCCCTGCAGAAGGACTCCCTTTTCTTGTATTACAAAAGTGGATCCCAAACAGGTTAACACATGGGCATATCATATAGTTTCTAGCAACAATGCTGAGCCACAGGCCAAAAGATGCCGAGTTCCTTTCCAGCATTATCTAAATGGACATAATAGCCTCGATGAACTCGAAAATAGTACGTGTAGCACTTTAATGCTGCCTGCACCGCCTGAAACTGTATGGGTGTGTTCTAATGGACAAATATCAGACTACATTCAACCCTACTGGGATGGATTAGAATGTACTCTAGGTATTCCAAGTTTGTGTCCTACTATAGCTTTTAATTTCATTCAATCCTTAACAAAATCACGAGGACATAGAGCTAAAAGACAGTCACAAATGTGGAACTCTATGCAAGAAAATGGTAATCTTTTTGCTTGGCCGAGCTATTATACACCAGCAATGAGAATAAACTTGGGAATGAAAGCTTTTTGGGGTTATTGGACAGTAATTACCAATAATCAATCATATATAGAAAATTTGACATGGCAAGTAGAATCCCTAGCAAACTGGACAAAAACAGCAATTAATGCAGTTGACTTGCAGCTGCAAGCTACACCCAAAATGACGCTACAAAATGGGTTAGCCTTAGATATGATTTTGTTAAAAGAAAGTGGTGTTTGCAGATGGCTGAATGCCTCCTATCCTGATAAAGCCTGTTGTGTTTCTATCCCAAATGTATCCGTCACTTTACATCAAGCCATGGATGAAATGTGTAAGATTGCGGAACAGTCTCGAGAACTCCGTGAAAATATGAAGCAGAAGCCCTGGGAATGGACGGGGTGGATCTCGAAAGTTTTTAATGGACTTGGACTAAACATTAGTGGATGGATACAAAGTTTGATTCAATATGTACTGATGTTTATTGTACTCCTTATTGTTATTTGTGTGGGTTTATCATGTGTACAATCTTCATTAGCTAAAACTTTTAGTACGCATATTAGAATGCTTAAAGTTCATAACCCTGATTATGTTCCTTTAATTCCTTCTCCTATTAGGGAGGAAGATGAGCCCCTCAACCCGTCTGAACCTAAATTCATCTAATATTCCTTTTTGACGAGATGTGACTAAAGTCACGGGGTGGATAATGTAATCGATGGCCTTGCTGGACAAATCGATGGCCTTGCAAGACAAAAGACAAACGGACTGAGGCATCAAGAGCCCAAGAGCTAACAAAAGAAGTACATTACTGGTGCTTATCTTATCAGACAAAAGTAAGGGGGGATAGCCCATCACTGTAAACTCAGTGATCTGTGGGGCACCGCGGAGGCTGCGCAGCCAGAGATTGCTTCAGAGATTGCTTTGGACAAAGCACAGATGGCCCCCGAATACACATACCAAGATGCCCGCTATGAAGGCATGTCACACTGCTGAGTCCCGCTTCTGACGACACGACATTCCATGCCAAGAGCCAATCGATACACAATAATTGACTTAGTCCCACCTCACAAAAAGATTTCCAAACATATAAAAATTGGCACTTGAAAACTCTCTTTGGGAGGAGGAGCCAAGCGAGAACTTCACCTGACGGACGGGTCGACGGGCCTGAACCTCTCTTCCCCCCCCAAGAAGGGACGCCTTTTTGGTAAGAGTCGTGCCTCTGACTTTGTCAGACGTACCCCCGGGAACACATTGTTAACTAAAGCGCTAAACTATTACTTTGAGCTCAACTTTTGTAGACAGTGCATTTATCAACGGCAATTCCGAATCTGTGATAACTGTCGCTTGAATAAATTACCTATTGTTTCAACTTTGCGAAACAGTTTCAGTGAAAGTCCTTGGAAGGGCTCTGGCAGGCTAGCTGAATATCAGATTCCCCTTACCCCCCCTTTAACGCGACACTTGCCTTGCCACCTCAAACTTCAAACATAGTCCGGGGGCCCCTGCTCAGTGCCTCCAGCAGCCCTGCAGCGAATATGCGAACGTCTCAGGATGTCTCTTACGAAGAAGGGGCTAGCCTCTAAAGCTGTTGCTCAGCCTCATCTGTCCATGGCATTGCTCGCACAGATACACAGAGACTGGGGCTGCTTACTTGCCTTGCCACCTCAATCTTCAAATGTAACCAGGGTGTCCCTGACGGGTGCCTCCATCAGCCCTGCAAAGAATATGCGAACGTCTCCATATAGCTTGCACCCAGAAGTGGCTAGCATTGAAAGCTGCTGCTCAGCCTTCTCTGCCCATGGCACTGCTCGCACAGGCACACAGAGACTGAGGTATGTTGCTTGCCTTGCCACCTCAAACTTCAAATGTAGCCTACGGGTTAGTTGCCGGGTCCCTCCCTAAAACCTGAGCTTAAAATGCGAGCGTCTCAGTATATCTCTTACCAAGCAGAGGTTAGCCTGGAACGCTGTTGCTCAGCCTCATCTGCCCATGGCACTGCTCGCACAGGCGCACAGAGAGACTGGGGCTCCTTGCTTACCTTACCAGCTCAAACTACAAAAGTATCCTAAAGGGTCCTTGGCGGGGGCCTCCGGCAACCCTGACCCGAACATGCGAACATCTCAGGATATCTCTTACCAAGAAGGGGCTAGCCTGGAAAGCTGTTGCTCAGCCTCATCTGCCCATGACACTGCTCGCACAGGCGCACAGAGACAGGGGCTGCTTGCTTGTCTTACCCCCTCAAACTTCAAATGTAGCTTAGGTGGTCCGTGTTGGGCGCCTCCGGCAGGGCTGCTCCAAAGATGTGAACGTCTGCAGATAGCTCGCAGGCAGAAAGAGCTAGCCTGGAAAGCTGTTGCTCAGCCTCATCTGCCCATGGCACTGCTCGCACAGAGGCACAGAGACTGGGGCTGCTTGCTTGTCTTGCCCCCTCAAACTTCAAACGTGGCTTTGATTGTTCGTGCCGGGCGTCTGCGGCAGCCCTGCTCCGAAAACGCAAACTTCTGCAGATAGCTCTCAGCCAGAAAGAGCTAGCCTGGAAAGCTGTTGCTCAGCCTCATCTGCCCATGGCACTGCTCGCACAGAGGCACAGAGACTGGGGCTGCTTGCTTGTCTTGCCCCCTCAAACTTCAAATGTAGCAGTGGGGGTGCATGCCGGGCTCCTCCGGCAGCCCTGCTCCCAAAATTCGAACGTCTGCAGATAGATTGCAGCCAGAAAGAGCTAGCCTGGAAAGCTGTTGCTCCGCCTCATCTGCCCATGGCACTGCTCGCACAGAGGCACAGAGACTGGGGCTGCTTGCTTGTCTTGCCAACTCAAACTTCAGAGATAGCTTAGGGGGTTCGTGCCGGGCGTCTCTGGCAGCCCTGCTCCAAAAATGCGAACGTCTGCAGATAGATTGCAGCCAGAAAGAGCTAGCCTGGAAAGCTGTTGCTCAGCCTCATCTGCCCATGGCACTGCTCGCACAGAGGCACAGAGACTGGGGCTGCTTGCTTGTCTTGCCACCTCTAACTTCAAATGTAGCTTAGGTGGTCCGTGCTGGGCGCCTCCGGCAGGGCTGCTCCAAAAATGCGAATGTCTGCAGATAGCTCTCAGCCACAAAGAGCTAGCCTGGAAAGCTGTTGCTCAGCCTCATCTGCCCATGGCACTGCTCGCACAGAGGCACAGAGACTGGGGCTACTTGCTTGTCTTGCCACCTCAAACTACAAATGTAGCTTAGGTAGTCCGTGCTGGGGGCCTCCGGCAGGGCTGATCCCAAAATGCGAACGTCTGCAGATAGCTCGCTGCCAGAAAGGGCTAGCCTGGAAAGATGTTGCTCAGCCTCATCTGCCCATGGCACTGCTCGCACAGAGGCACAGAGACTGGGGCTACTTGCTTGTCTTGCCCCCTCAAACTTCAAATGTAGCTTAGGTGGTCCGTGCTGGGCGCCTCCGGCAGGGCTGCTCCCAAAATGCGAACGTCTGCAGATAGCTCGCAGCCAGAAAGAGCTAGCCTGGAAAGCTGTTGCTCAGCCTCATCTGCCCATGGCACTGCTCGCACAGAGGCACAGAGACTGGGGCTGCTTGCTTGTCTAGCCCTGTCAAACTTGAAACCTATCTTAGGGGGTTCGTGCCGGGCGTCTGCGGCAGCCCTGCTCTAAAAATGCGAACGTCTGCAGACAGATTGCAACCAGAAAGTGCTAGCATGGAAAGCTGTTGCTCAGCCTCATCTGCCCATGGCACTGCTCGCACAGAGGCACAGAGACTGGGGCTGCTTGCTTGTCTTGCCCCCTCAAACTTCAAACGTAGCTTAGGTGGTCCATGCCGGGTGCCTCCGGTAGTGCTTCTCAGAAAATGCAAACGTCTGCAGACAGCTTGCAGACAACAAGAGCTAGCCTGGAAAGCTGTTGCTCAGCCTCATCTGCCCATGGCACTGCTCGCACAGAGGCACAGAGACTGGGGCTGCTTGCTTGTCTTGCCCCCTCAAACTTCAAATGTAACAGTGGGGGTGCATGCTAGGCTCCTCCGGCAGCCCTGCTCCCAAAATTCGAACGTCTGCAGAGAGCGCGCAGCCAGAAAGAGCTAGCCTGGAAAGCTGTTGCTCAGCCTCATCTGCCCATGGCACTGCTCGCACAGAGGCACAGAGACTGGGGCTGCTTGCTTGTCTTGCCGCCTCAAACTTCAGACGTATCTTAGGGGGTTCGTGCCGGGCGTCTCTGGCAGCCCTGCTCTGAAAATTCAAAAGTCTGCAGATAGCTCGCAGCCAGAAAGAGCTAGCCTGGAAAGCTGTTGCTCAGCCTCATCTGCCCATGGCACTGCTCGCACAGAGGCACAGAGACTGGGGCTGCTTGCTTGTCTTGCCCCCTCAAACTTCAAATGTAGCAGTGGGGGTGCATGCCGGGCTCCTCCGGCAGCCCTGCTCCCAAAATTCGAACGTCTGCAGATAGATTGCAGCCAGAAAGAGCTAGCCTGGAAAGCTGTTGCTCCGCCTCATCTGCCCATGGCACTGCTCGCACAGAGGCACAGAGACTGGGGCTGCTTGCTTGTCTTGCCAACTCAAACTTCAGAGATAGCTTAGGGGGTTCGTGCCGGGCGTCTCTGGCAGCCCTGCTCCAAAAATGCGAACGTCTGCAGATAGATTGCAGCCAGAAAGAGCTAGCCTGGAAAGCTGTTGCTCAGCCTCATCTGCCCATGGCACTGCTCGCACAGAGGCACAGAGACTGGGGCTGCTTGCTTGTCTTGCCACCTCTAACTTCAAATGTAGCTTAGGTGGTCCGTGCTGGGCGCCTCCGGCAGGGCTGCTCCAAAAATGCGAATGTCTGCAGATAGCTCTCAGCCACAAAGAGCTAGCCTGGAAAGCTGTTGCTCAGCCTCATCTGCCCATGGCACTGCTCGCACAGAGGCACAGAGACTGGGGCTACTTGCTTGTCTTGCCACCTCAAACTACAAATGTAGCTTAGGTAGTCCGTGCTGGGGGCCTCCGGCAGGGCTGATCCCAAAATGCGAAGGTCTGCAGATAGCTCGCTGCCAGAAAGGGCTAGCCTGGAAAGATGTTGCTCAGCCTCATCTGCCCATGGCACTGCTCGCACAGAGGCACAGAGACTGGGGCTACTTGCTTGTCTTGCCCCCTCAAACTTCAAATGTAGCTTAGGTGGTCCGTGCTGGGCGCCTCCGGCAGGGCTGCTCCCAAAATGCGAACGTCTGCAGATAGCTCGCAGCCAGAAAGAGCTAGCCTGGAAAGCTGTTGCTCAGCCTCATCTGCCCATGGCACTGCTCGCACAGAGGCACAGAGACTGGGGCTGCTTGCTTGTCTAGCCCTGTCAAACTTGAAACCTATCTTAGGGGGTTCGTGCCGGGCGTCTGCGGCAGCCCTGCTCTAAAAATGCGAACGTCTGCAGACAGATTGCAACCAGAAAGTGCTAGCATGGAAAGCTGTTGCTCAGCCTCATCTGCCCATGGCACTGCTCGCACAGAGGCACAGAGACTGGGGCTGCTTGCTTGTCTTGCCCCCTCAAACTTCAAACGTAGCTTAGGTGGTCCATGCCGGGTGCCTCCGGTAGTGCTTCTCAGAAAATGCAAACGTCTGCAGACAGCTTGCAGACAACAAGAGCTAGCCTGGAAAGCTGTTGCTCAGCCTCATCTGCCCATGGCACTGCTCGCACAGAGGCACAGAGACTGGGGCTGCTTGCTTGTCTTGCCCCCTCAAACTTCAAATGTAACAGTGGGGGTGCATGCTAGGCTCCTCCGGCAGCCCTGCTCCCAAAATTCGAACGTCTGCAGAGAGCGCGCAGCCAGAAAGAGCTAGCCTGGAAAGCTGTTGCTCAGCCTCATCTGCCCATGGCACTGCTCGCACAGAGGCACAGAGACTGGGGCTGCTTGCTTGTCTTGCCGCCTCAAACTTCAGACGTATCTTAGGGGGTTCGTGCCGGGCGTCTCTGGCAGCCCTGCTCTGAAAATTCAAAAGTCTGCAGATAGCTCGCAGCCAGAAAGAGCTAGCCTGGAAAGCTGTTGCTCAGCCTCATCTGCCCATGGCACTGCTCGCACAGAGGCACAGAGACTGGGGCTGCTTGCTTGTCTTGCCCCCTCAAACTTCAAATGTAGCAGTGGGGGTGCATGCCGGGCTCCTCCGGCAGCCCTGCTCCCAAAATTCGAACGTCTGCAGAGAGCGCGCAGCCAGAAAGAGGTAGCCTGGAAAGCTGTTGCTCCGCCTCATCTGCCCATGGCACTGCTCGCACAGAGGCACAGAGACTGGGGCTGCTTGCTTGTCTTGCCACCTCAAACTTCAGACGTAGCTTAGGGGGTTCGTGCCGGGCGTCTCTGGCAGCCCTGCTCTGAAAATGCGAACGTCTGCAGATAGCTCGCAGCCAGAAAGAGCTGGCCTTGAAAGCTGTTGCTCAGCCTCATCTGCCCATGGCACTGCTCGCACAGAGGCACAGAGACTGGGGCTGCTTGCTTGTCTTGCCACGTCAAACTTCAAATGTAGCATTGGGGGTGCATGCCGGGCTCCTCCGGCAGCCCTGCTCCCAAAATTCGAACGTCTGCAGATAGATTGCAGCCAGAAAGAGCTAGCCTGGAAAGCTGTTGCTCAGCCTCATCTGCCCATGGCACTGCTCGCACAGAGGCACAGAGACTGGGGCTGCTTGCTTGTCTTGCCACCTCAAAATTCAAATGTATCTTAGGCTGTTCGTGCCGGGCGCCTCCAGCAGACCTGCTCCCAAAATTCGAACGTCTGCAGATAGATTGCAGCCAGAAAGAGCTAGACTGGCAAGCTGTTGGTCAGCCTCATCTGCCCATGGCACTGCTCGCACAGAGGCACAGAGACTGGGGCTGCTTGCTTGTCTTGCCCCCTCAAACTTCAAACGTAGCTTAGGTGGTCCATGCCGGGTGCCTCCGGTAGTGCTTCTCAGAAAATGCAAACGTCTGCAGACAGCTTGCAGACAACAAGAGCTAGCCTGGAAAGCTGTTGCTCAGCCTCATCTGCCCATGGCACTGCTCGCACAGAGGCACAGAGACTGGGGCTGCTTGCTTGTCTTGCCCCCTCAAACTTCAAATGTAACAGTGGGGGTGCATGCTAGGCTCCTCCGGCAGCCCTGCTCCCAAAATTCGAACGTCTGCAGAGAGCGCGCAGCCAGAAAGAGCTAGCCTGGAAAGCTGTTGCTCAGCCTCATCTGCCCATGGCACTGCTCGCACAGAGGCACAGAGACTGGGGCTGCTTGCTTGTCTTGCCGCCTCAAACTTCAGACGTATCTTAGGGGGTTCGTGCCGGGCGTCTCTGGCAGCCCTGCTCTGAAAATTCAAAAGTCTGCAGATAGCTCGCAGCCAGAAAGAGCTAGCCTGGAAAGCTGTTGCTCAGCCTCATCTGCCCATGGCACTGCTCGCACAGAGGCACAGAGACTGGGGCTGCTTGCTTGTCTTGCCCCCTCAAACTTCAAATGTAGCAGTGGGGGTGCATGCCGGGCTCCTCCGGCAGCCCTGCTCCCAAAATTCGAACGTCTGCAGAGAGCGCGCAGCCAGAAAGAGGTAGCCTGGAAAGCTGTTGCTCCGCCTCATCTGCCCATGGCACTGCTCGCACAGAGGCACAGAGACTGGGGCTGCTTGCTTGTCTTGCCACCTCAAACTTCAGACGTAGCTTAGGGGGTTCGTGCCGGGCGTCTCTGGCAGCCCTGCTCTGAAAATGCGAACGTCTGCAGATAGCTCGCAGCCAGAAAGAGCTGGCCTTGAAAGCTGTTGCTCAGCCTCATCTGCCCATGGCACTGCTCGCACAGAGGCACAGAGACTGGGGCTGCTTGCTTGTCTTGCCACGTCAAACTTCAAATGTAGCATTGGGGGTGCATGCCGGGCTCCTCCGGCAGCCCTGCTCCCAAAATTCGAACGTCTGCAGATAGATTGCAGCCAGAAAGAGCTAGCCTGGAAAGCTGTTGCTCAGCCTCATCTGCCCATGGCACTGCTCGCACAGAGGCACAGAGACTGGGGCTGCTTGCTTGTCTTGCCACCTCAAAATTCAAATGTATCTTAGGCTGTTCGTGCCGGGCGCCTCCAGCAGACCTGCTCCCAAAATTCGAACGTCTGCAGATAGATTGCAGCCAGAAAGAGCTAGACTGGCAAGCTGTTGGTCAGCCTCATCTGCCCATGGCACTGCTCGCACAGAGGCACAGAGACTGGGGCTGCTTGCTAGTCTTGCCCCCTCAAACTTCAAATGTAGCTTAGGTGGTCAGTGTTGGGCACCTCCGGCAGGGCTGCTCCAAAAATGCGAACGTCTGCAGATAGCTCGCAGCCAGAAAGAGCTAGCCTGGAAAGCTGTTGCTCAGCCTCATCTGCCCATGGCACTGCTCGCACAGAGGCACAGAGACTGGGGCTGCTTGCTTGTCTTGCCCCCTCAAACTTCAAACGTGGCTTTGATTGTTCGTGCCGTGCGTCTGCGGCAGCCCTGCTCCGAAAACGCAAACGTCTGCAGATAGCTCTCAGCCAGAAAGAGCTAGCCTGGAAAGGTGTTGCTCAGCCTCATCTGCCCATGGCACTGCTCGCACAGAGGCACAGAGACTGGGGCTGCTTGCTTGTCTTGCCCCCTCAAACTTCAAATATAGCAGTGGGGGTGCATGCCGGGCTCCTCCGGCAGCCCTGCTCCCAAAATTCGAACGTCTGCAGATAGATTGCAGCCAGAAAGAGCTAGCATGGAAAGCTGTTGCTCAGCCTCATCTGCCCATGGCACTGCTCGCACAGAGGCACAGAGACTGGGGCTGCTTGCTTGTCTTGTCACCTCAAACTTCAGACATAGCTTAGGGGGTTCGTGCCGGGCGTCTCTGGCAGCCCTGCTCTGAAAATGCGAACGTCTGCAGATAGATTGCAGCCAGAAAGAGCTAGCCTGGAAAGCTGTTGCTCAGCCTCATCTGCCCATGGCACTGCTCGCACAGAGGCACAGAGACTGGGGCTGCTTGCTTGTCTTGCCACCTCAAACTTCAAATGTAACTTAGGTGGTCCGTGCTGGGCGCCTCCGGCAGGGCTGCTCCCAAAATGCGAACGTCTGCAGATAGCTCGCAGCCAGAAAGAGCTAGCATGGACAGCTGTTGCTCAGCCTCATCTGCCCATGGCACTGCTCGCACAGAGGCACAGAGACTGGGGCTGCTTGCTTGTCTTGCCACTTCAAACTTCAAATGTATCTTAGGGTGTCTGTGCCGGGCGCCTCCGGCAGAGCTGCTCCAAAAATGCGAATGTCTGCAGATAGCTCGCAGGCAGAAAGAGCTAGCCTGGAAAACTGTTGCTCAGCCTCATCTGCCCATGGCACTGCTCACACCAAGGCACAGAGACTGGGGCTGCTTGCTTGTCTTGCAACCTCAAACTTAAAACGTATCTTAGGTGGTCCATGCCGGGTGCCTCCGGCAGTGATTCTCAGAAAATGCAAACGTCTGCAGACAGCTTGCAGACAACAAGAGCTAGCCTGGAAAGCTGTTGCTCAGCCTCATCTGCCCATGGCACTGCTCGCACAGAGGCACAGAGACTGGGGCTGCTTGCTTGTCTTGCCACCTCAAACTTCAAATGTAGCATTGGGGGTGCATGCCGGGCTCCTCCGGCAGCCCTGCTCCCAAAATGCGAACGTCTGCAGATAGCTCGCAGGCAGAAAGAGCTAGCCTGGAAAGCTGTTGCTCAGCCTCATCTGCCCATGGCACTGCTCGCACAGAGGCACAGAGACTGGGGCTGCTTGCTTGTCTTGCCACCTCAAAATTCAAATGTATCTTAGGCTGTCCGTGCCGAGCGCCTCCAGCAGCCCTGCTCACAAAATTCGAACGTCTGCAGATAGATTGCAGCCAGAAAGAGCTAGCCTGGAAAGCTGTTGCTCAGCCTCATCTGCCCATGGCACTGCTCGCACAGAGGCACAGAGACTGGGGCTGCTTGCTTGTCTTGACCCCTCAAACTTCAAATGTACCTTAGGTGGTCAGTGTTGGGCGCCTCCGGCAGGGCTGCTCCAAAGATGTGAACGTCTGCAGATAGCTCGCAGGCAGAAAGAGCTAGCCTGGAAAGCTGTTGCTCAGCCTCATCTGCCCATGGCACTGCTCGCACAGAGGCACAGAGACTGGGGCTGCTTGCTTGTCTTGCCCCCTCAAACTTCAAACGTGGCTTTGATTGTTCGTGCCGGGCGTCTGCGGCAGCCCTGCTCCGAAAACGCAAACATCTGCAGATAGCTCTCAGCCAGAAAGAGCTAGCCTGGAAAGCTGTTGCGCAGCCTCATCTGCCCATGGCACTGCTCGCACAGAGGCACAGAGACTGGGGCTGCTTGCTTGTCTTGCCACCTCAAACTTCAAATGTAGCAGTGGGGGTGCATGCCGGGCTCCTCCGGCAGCCCTGCTCCCAAAATTCGAACGTCTGCAGATAGATTGCAGCCAGAAAGAGCTGGCCTGGAAAGCTGTTGCTCAGCCTCATCTGCCCATGGCACTGCTCGCACAGAGGCACAGAGACTGGGGCTGCTTGCTTGTCTTGCCACCTCAAACTTCAGAGATAGCTTAGGGGGTTCGTGCCGGGCGTCTCTGACAGCCCTGCTCTGAAAATGCGAACGTCTGCAGATAGATTGCAGCCAGAAAGAGCTAGCCTGGAAAGCTGTTGCTCAGCCTCATCTGCCCATGGCACTGCTCGCACAGAGGCACAGAGACTGGGGCTGCTTGCTTGTCTTGCCACCTCTAACTTCAAATGTAGCTTAGGTGGTCCGTGCTGGGCGCCTCCGGCAGGGCTGCTCCAAAAATGCGAATGTCTGCAGATAGCTCTCAGCCACAAAGAGCTAGCCTGGAAAGCTGTTGCTCAGCCTCATCTGCCCATGGCACTGCTCGCACAGAGGCACAGAGACTGGGGCTACTTGCTTGTCTTGCCACCTCAAACTACAAATGTAGCTTAGGTGGTCCGTGCTGGGGGCCTCCGGCAGGGCTGATCCCAAAATGCGAACGTCTGCAGAGAGCTCGCTGCCAGAAAGGGCTAGCCTGGAAAGATGTTGCTCAGCCTCATCTGCCCATGGCAGTGCTCGCACAGAGGCACAGAGACTGGGGCTGCTTGCTTGTCTTGCCCCCTCAAACTTCAAATGTAGCTTAGGTGGTCCGTGCTGGGCGCCTCCGGCAGGGCTGCTCCAAAAATGCGAATGTCTGCAGATAGCTCGCAGGCAGAAAGAGCTAGCCTGGAAAGCTGTTGCTCAGCCTCATCTGCCCATGGCACTGCTCACACCAAGGCACAGAGACTGGGGCTGCTTGCTTGTCTTGCAACCTCAAACTTAAAACGTATCTTAGGTGGTCCATGCCGGGTGCCTCCGGCAGTGCTTCTCAGAAAATGCAAACGTCTGCAGACAGCTTGCAGACAACAAGAGCTAGCCTGGAAAGCTGTTGCTCAGCCTCATCTGCCCATGGCACTGCTCGCACAGAGGCACAGAGACTGGGGCTGCTTGCTTGTCTTGCCACCTCAAAATTCAAATGTATCTTAGGCTGTCCGTGCCGGGCGCCTCCAGCAGCCCTGCTCCCAAAATTCGAACGTCTGCAGATAGATTGCAGCCAGAAAGAGCTAGCCTGGAAAGCTGTTGCTCAGCCTCATCTGCCCATGGCACTGCTCGCACAGAGGCACAGAGACTGGGGCTGCTTGCTTGTCTTGCCCCCTCAAACTTCAAATGTAGCTTAAGTGGTCCGTGTTGGGCGCCTCCGGCAGGGCTGCTCCAAAGATGTGAACGTCTGCAGATAGCTCGCAGGCAGAAAGAGCTAGCCTGGAAAGCTGTTGCTCAGCCTCATCTGCCCATGGCACTGCTCGCACAGAGGCACAGAGACTGGGGCTGCTTGCTTGTCTTGCCCCCTCAAACTTCAAACGTGGCTTTGATTGTTCGTGCCGGGCGTCTGCGGCAGCCCTGCTCCGAAAACGCAAACATCTGCAGATAGCTCGCAGGCAGAAAGAGCTAGCCTGGAAAGCTGTTGCTCAGCCTCATCTGCCCATGGCACTGCTCGCACAGAGGCACAGAGACTGGGGCTGCTTGCTTGTCTTGCCACCTCAAACTTCAAATGTAGCAGTGGGGGTGCATGCCGGGCTCCTCCGGCAACCCTGCTCCCAGAATTCGAACGTCTGCAGATAGATTGCAGCCAGAAAGAGCTGGCCTGGAAAGCTGTTGCTCAGCTTCATCTGCCCATGGCACTGCTCGCACAGAGGCACAGAGACTGGGGCTGCTTGCTTGTCTTGCCCCCTCAAACTTCAGAGATAGCTTAGGGGGTTCGTGCCAGGCGTCTCTGGCAGCCCTGCTCTGAAAATGCGAACGTCTGCAGATAGATTGCAGGCAGAAAGAGCTAGCCTGGAAAGCTGTTGCTCAGCCTCATCTGCCCATGGCACTGCTCGCACAGAGGCACAGAGACTGGGGCTGCTTGCTTGTCTTGCCACCTCTAACTTCAAATGTAGCTTAGGTGGTCCGTGCTGGGCGCCTCCGGCAGGGCTGCTCCAAAAATGCGAATGTCTGCAGATAGCTCTCAGCCACAAAGAGCTAGCCTGGAAAGCTGTTGCTCAGCCTCATCTGCCCATGGCACTGCTCGCACAGAGGCACAGAGACTGGGGCTACTTGCTTGTCTTGCCACCTCAAACTACAAATGTAGATTAGGTGGTCCGTGCTGGGGGCCTCCGGCAGGGCTGATCCCAAAATGCGAACGTCTGCAGATAGCTCGCTGCCAGAAAGGGCTAGCCTGGAAAGATGTTGCTCAGCCTCATCTGCCCATGGCAGTGCTCGCACAGAGGCACAGAGACTGGGGCTGCTTGCTTGTCTTGCCACCTCAAACTTCAGACATAGCTTAGGGGGTTCGTGCCGGGCGTCTCTGGCAGCCCTGCTCTGAAAATGCGAACGTCTGCATATAGCTCGCAGCCAGAAAGAGCTGGCCTGGAAAGCTGTTGCTCAGCCTCATCTGCCCATGGCACTGCTCGCACAGAGGCACAGAGACTGGGGCTGCTTGCTTGTCTTGCCGCCTCAAACTTCAAATGTAGCATTGGGGGTGCATGCCGGGCTCCTCCGGCAGGGCTGCTCCCAAAATTCGAACGTCTGCAGATAGATTGCAGCCAGAAAGAGCTAGCCTGGAAAGCTGTTGCTCAGCCTCATCTGCCCATGGCACTGCTCGCACAGAGGCACAGAGACTGGGGCTGCTTGCTTGTCTTGCCACCTCAAAATTCAAATGTATCTTAGGCTGTTCGTGCCGGGCGCCTCCAGCAGCCCTGCTCCCAAAATTCGAACGTCTGCAGATAGTTTGCAGCCAGAAAGAGCTAGACTGGCAAGCTGTTGGTCAGCCTCATCTGCCCATGGCACTGCTCGCACAGAGGCACAGAGACTGGGGCTGCTTGCTAGTCTTGCCCCCTCAAACTTCAAATGTAGCTTAGGTGGTCAGTGTTGGGCACCTCCGGCAGGGCTGCTCCAAAAATGCGAACGTCTGCAGATAGCTCGCAGCCAGAAAGAGCTAGCCTGGAAAGCTGTTGCTCAGCCTCATCTGCCCATGGCACTGCTCGCACAGAGGCACAGAGACTGGGGCTGCTTGCTTGTCTTGCCCCCTCAAACTTCAAACGTGGCTTTGATTGTTCGTGCCGTGCGTCTGCGGCAGCCCTGCTCCGAAAACGCAAACGTCTGCAGATAGCTCTCAGCCAGAAAGAGCTAGCCTGGAAAGGTGTTGCTCAGCCTCATCTGCCCATGGCACTGCTCGCACAGAGGCACAGAGACTGGGGCTGCTTGCTTGTCTTGCCCCCTCAAACTTCAAATATAGCAGTGGGGGTGCATGCCGGGCTCCTCCGGCAGCCCTGCTCCCAAAATTCGAACGTCTGCAGATAGATTGCAGCCAGAAAGAGCTAGCATGGAAAGCTGTTGCTCAGCCTCATCTGCCCATGGCACTGCTCGCACAGAGGCACAGAGACTGGGGCTGCTTGCTTGTCTTGTCACCTCAAACTTCAGACGTAGCTTAGGGGGTTCGTGCCGGGCGTCTCTGGCAGCCCTGCTCTGAAAATGCGAACGTCTGCAGATAGATTGCAGCCAGAAAGAGCTAGCCTGGAAAGCTGTTGCTCAGCCTCATCTGCCCATGGCACTGCTCGCACAGAGGCACAGAGACTGGGGCTGCTTGCTTGTCTTGCCACCTCAAACTTCAAATGTAACTTAGGTGGTCCGTGCTGGGCGCCTCCGGCAGGGCTGCTCCCAAAATGCGAACGTCTGCAGATAGCTCGCAGCCAGAAAGAGCTAGCATGGACAGCTGTTGCTCAGCCTCATCTGCCCATGGCACTGCTCGCACAGAGGCACAGACACTGGGGCTGCTTGCTTGTCTTGCCACTTCAAACTTCAAATGTATCTTAGGGTGTCCGTGCCGGGCGCCTCCGGCAGAGCTGCTCCAAAAATGCGAATGTCTGCAGATAGCTCGCAGGCAGAAAGAGCTAGCCTGGAAAACTGTTGCTCAGCCTCATCTGCCCATGGCACTGCTCACACCAAGGCACAGAGACTGGGGCTGCTTGCTTGTCTTGCAACCTCAAACTTAAAACGTATCTTAGGTGGTCCATGCCGGGTGCCTCCGGCAGTGATTCTCAGAAAATGCAAACGTCTGCAGACAGCTTGCAGACAACAAGAGCTAGCCTGGAAAGCTGTTGCTCAGCCTCATCTGCCCATGGCACTGCTCGCACAGAGGCACAGAGACTGGGGCTGCTTGCTTGTCTTGCCACGTCAAACTTCAAATGTAGCATTGGGGGTGCATGCCGGGCTCCTCCGGCAGCCCTGCTCCCAAAATGCGAACGTCTGCAGATAGCTCGCAGCCAGAAAGAGCTAGCCTGGAAAGCTGTTGCTCAGCCTCATCTGCCCATGGCACTGCTCGCACAGAGGCACAGAGACTGGGGCTGCTTGCTTGTCTTGCCACCTCAAAATTCAAATGTATTTTAGGCTGTCCGTGCCGAGCGCCTCCAGCAGCCCTGCTCACAAAATTCGAACGTCTGCAGATAGATTGCAGCCAGAAAGAGCTAGCCTGGAAAGCTGTTGCTCAGCCTCATCTGCCCATGGCACTGCTCGCACAGAGGCACAGAGACTGGGGCTGCTTGCTTGTCTTGACCCCTCAAACTTCAAATGTACCTTAGGTGGTCAGTGTTGGGCGCCTCCGGCAGGGCTGCTCCAAAGATGTGAACGTCTGCAGATAGCTCGCAGGCAGAAAGAGCTAGCCTGGAAAGCTGTTGCTCAGCCTCATCTGCCCATGGCACTGCTCGCACAGAGGCACAGAGACTGGGGCTGCTTGCTTGTCTTGCCACCTCAAACTTCAGAGATAGCTTAGGGGGTTCGTGCCGGGCGTCTCTGACAGCCCTGCTCTGAAAATGCGAACGTCTGCAGATAGATTGCAGCCAGAAAGAGCTAGCCTGGAAAGCTGTTGCTCAGCCTCATCTGCCCATGGCACTGCTCGCACAGAGGCACAGAGACTGGGGCTGCTTGCTTGTCTTGCCACCTCTAACTTCAAATGTAGCTTAGGTGGTCCGTGCTGGGCGCCTCCGGCAGGGCTGCTCCAAAAATGCGAATGTCTGCAGATAGCTCTCAGCCACAAAGAGCTAGCCTGGAAAGCTGTTGCTCAGCCTCATCTGCCCATGGCACTGCTCGCACAGAGGCACAGAGACTGGGGCTACTTGCTTGTCTTGCCACCTCAAACTACAAATGTAGCTTAGGTGGTCCGTGCTGGGGGCCTCCGGCAGGGCTGATCCAAAATGCGAACGTCTGCAGAGAGCTCGCTGCCAGAAAGGGCTAGCCTGGAAAGATGTTGCTCAGCCTCATCTGCCCATGGCAGTGCTCGCACAGAGGCACAGAGACTGGGGCTGCTTGCTTGTCTTGCCCCCTCAAACTTCAAATGTAGCTTAGGTGGTCCGTGCTGGGCGCCTCCGGCAGGGCTGCTCCAAAAATGCGAATGTCTGCAGATAGCTCGCAGGCAGAAAGAGCTAGCCTGGAAAGCTGTTGCTCAGCCTCATCTGCCCATGGCACTGCTCACACCAAGGCACAGAGACTGGGGCTGCTTGCTTGTCTTGCAACCTCAAACTTAAAACGTATCTTAGGTGGTCCATGCCGGGTGCCTCCGGCAGTGCTTCTCAGAAAATGCAAACGTCTGCAGAGAGCTTGCAGACAACAAGAGCTAGCCTGGAAAGCTGTTGCTCAGCCTCATCTGCCCATGGCACTGCTCGCACAGAGGCACAGAGACTGGGGCTGCTTGCTTGTCTTGCCACCTCAAAATTCAAATGTATCTTAGGCTGTCCGTGCCGGGCGCCTCCAGCAGCCCTGCTCCCAAAATTCGAACGTCTGCAGATAGATTGCAGCCAGAAAGAGCTAGCCTGGAAAGCTGTTGCTCAGCCTCATCTGCCCATGGCACTGCTCGCACAGAGGCACAGAGACTGGGGCTGCTTGCTTGTCTTGCCCCCTCAAACTTCAAATGTAGCTTAAGTGGTCCGTGTTGGGCGCCTCCGGCAGGGCTGCTCCAAAGATGTGAACGTCTGCAGATAGCTCGCAGGCAGAAAGAGCTAGCCTGGAAAGCTGTTGCTCAGCCTCATCTGCCCATGGCACTGCTCGCACAGAGGCACAGAGACTGGGGCTGCTTGCTTGTCTTGCCCCCTCAAACTTCAAACGTGGCTTTGATTGTTCGTGCCGGGCGTCTGCGGCAGCCCTGCTCCGAAAACGCAAACATCTGCAGATAGCTCTCAGCCAGAAAGAGCTAGCCTGGAAAGCTGTTGCTCAGCCTCATCTGCCCATGGCACTGCTCGCACAGAGGCACA
This sequence comes from Opisthocomus hoazin, assembly GCF_030867145.1. NCBI lineage: Eukaryota > Metazoa > Chordata > Aves > Opisthocomiformes > Opisthocomidae > Opisthocomus > Opisthocomus hoazin. The sequence continues at coordinate 16,601,884 of NC_134453.1, forward strand.
GAGACTGGGGCTGCTTGCTTGTCTTGCCCCCTCAAACTTCAAATGTAGCAGTGGGGGTGCATGCCGGGCTCCTCCGGCAACCCTGCTCCCAGAATTCGAACGTCTGCAGATAGATTGCAGCCAGAAAGAGCTGGCCTGGAAAGCTGTTGCTCAGCTTCATCTGCCCATGGCACTGCTCGCACAGAGGCACAGAGACCGGGGCTGCTTGCTTGTCTTGCCACCTCAAACTTCAGAGATAGCTTAGGGGGTTCGTGCCAGGCGTCTCTGACAGCCCTGCTCTGAAAATGCGAACGTCTGCAGATAGATTGCAGGCAGAAAGAGCTAGCCTGGAAAGCTGTTGCTCAGCCTCATCTGCCCATGGCACTGCTCGCACAGAGGCACAGAGACTGGGGCTGCTTGCTTGTCTTGCCACCTCTAACTTCAAATGTAGCTTAGGTGGTCCGTGCTGGGCGCCTCCGGCAGGGCTGCTCCAAAAATGCGAATGTCTGCAGATAGCTCTCAGCCACAAAGAGCTAGCCTGGAAAGCTGTTGCTCAGCCTCATCTGCCCATGGCACTGCTCGCACAGAGGCACAGAGACTGGGGCTACTTGCTTGTCTTGCCACCTCAAACTACAAATGTAGCTTAGGTGGTCCGTGCTGGGGGCCTCCGGCAGGGCTGATACCAAAATGCGAACGTCTGCAGATAGCTCGCTGCCAGAAAGGGCTAGCCTGGAAAGATGTTGCTCAGCCTCATCTGCCCATGGCAGTGCTCGCACAGAGGCACAGAGACTGGGGCTGCTTGCTTGTCTTGCCACCTCAAACTTCAGACGTAGCTTAGGGGGTTCGTGCCGGGCGTCTCTGGCAGCCCTGCTCTGAAAATGCGAACGTCTGCATATAGCTCGCAGCCAGAAAGAGCTGGCCTGGAAAGCTGTTGCTCAGCCTCATCTGCCCATGGCACTGCTCGCACAGAGGCACAGAGACTGGGGCTGCTTGCTTGTCTTGCCGCCTCAAACTTCAAATGTAGCATTGGGGGTGCATGCCGGGCTCCTCCGGCAGCCCTGCTCCCAAAATTCGAACGTCTGCAGATAGATTGCAGCCAGAAAGAGCTAGCCTGGAAAGCTGTTGCTCAGCCTCATCTGCCCATGGCACTGCTCGCACAGAGGCACAGAGACTGGGGCTGCTTGCTTGTCTTGCCACCTCAAAATTCAAATGTATCTTAGGCTGTTCGTGCCGGGCGCCTCCAGCAGACCTGCTCCCAAAATTCGAACGTCTGCAGATAGATTGCAGCCAGAAAGAGCTAGACTGGCAAGCTGTTGGTCAGCCTCATCTGCCCATGGCACTGCTCGCACAGAGGCACACAGACTGGGGCTGCTTGCTAGTCTTGCCCCCTCAAACTTCAAATGTAGCTTAGGTGGTCCGTGTTGGGCGCCTCCGGCAGGGCTGCTCCAAAAATGCGAACGTCTGCAGATAGCTCGCAGCCAGAAAGAGCTAGCCTGGAAAGCTGTTGCTCAGCCTCATCTGCCCATGGCACTGCTCGCACAGAGGCACAGAGACTGGGGCTGCTTGCTTGTCTTGCCCCCTCAAACTTCAAACGTGGATTTGATTGTTCGTGCCGTGCGTCTGCGGCAGCCCTGCTCCGAAAACGCAAACGTCTGCAGATAGCTCTCAGCCTGAAAGAGCTAGCCTGGAAAGGTTTTGCTCAGCCTCATCTGCCCATGGCACTTCTCGCACAGAGGCACAGAGACTGGGGCTGCTTGCTTGTCTTGCCCCCTCAAACTTCAAATATAGCAGTGGGGGTGCATGCCGGGCTCCTCCGGCAGCCCTGCTCCCAAAATTCGAACGTCTGCAGATAGATTGCAGCCAGAAAGAGCTAGCATGGAAAGCTGTTGCTCAGCCTCATCTGCCCATGGCACTGCTCGCACAGAGGCACAGAGACTGGGGCTGCTTGCTTGTCTTGCCACCTCAAACTTCAGACATAGCTTAGGGGGTTCGTGCCGGGCGTCTCTGGCAGCCCTGCTCTGAAAATGCGAACGTCTGCAGATAGATTGCAGCCAGAAAGAGCTAGCCTGGAAAGCTGTTGCTCAGCCTCATCTGCCCATGGCACTGCTCGCACAGAGGCACAGAGACTGGGGCTGCTTGCTTGTCTTGCCACCTCAAACTTCAAATGTAACTTAGGTGGTCCGTGCTGGGCGCCTCCGGCAGGGCTGCTCCCAAAATGCGAATGTCTGCAGATAGCTCGCAGGCAGAAAGAGCTAGCCTGGAAAACTGTTGCTCAGCCTCATCTGCCCATGGCACTGCTCACACCAAGGCACAGAGACTGGGGCTGCTTGCTTGTCTTGCAACCTCAAACTTAAAACGTATCTTAGGTGGTCCATGCCGGGTGCCTCCGGCAGTGCTTCTCAGAAAATGCAAACGTCTGCAGACAGCTTGCAGACAACAAGAGCTAGCCTGGAAAGCTGTTGCTCAGCCTCATCTGCCCATGGCACTGCTCGCACAGAGGCACAGAGACTGAGGCTGCTTGCTTGTCTTGCCACGTCAAACTTCAAATGTAGCATTGGGGGTGCATGCCGGGCTCCTCCGGCAGCCCTGCTCCCAAAATGCGAACGTCTGCAGATAGCTCGCAGCCAGAAAGAGCTAGCCTGGAAAGCTGTTGCTCAGCCTCATCTGCCCATGGCACTGCTCGCACAGAGGCACAGAGACTGGGGCTGCTTGCTTGTCTTGCCACCTCAAAATTCAAATGTATCTTAGGCTGTCCGTGCCGGGCGCCTCCAGCAGCCCTGCTCCCAAAATTCGAACGTCTGCAGATAGATTGCAGCCAGAAAGAGCTAGCCTGGAAAGCTGTTGCTCAGCCTCATCTGCCCATGGCACTGCTCGCACAGAGGCACAGAGACTGGGGCTGCTTGCTTGTCTTGCCCCCTCAAACTTCAAATGTAGCTTAGGTGGTCCGTGTTGGGCGCCTCCGGCAGGGCTGCTCCAAAGATGTGAACGTCTGCAGATAGCTCGCAGGCAGAAAGAGCTAGCCTGGAAAGCTGTTGCTCAGCCTCATCTGCCCATGGCACTGCTCGCACAGAGGCACAGAGACTGGGGCTGCTTGCTTGTCTTGCCCCCTCAAACTTCAAACGTGGCTTTGATTGTTCGTGCCGGGCGTCTGCGGCAGCCCTGCTCCGAAAACGCAAACGTCTGCAGATAGCTCTCAGCCAGAAAGAGCTAGCCTGGAAAGCTGTTGCTCAGCCTCATCTGCCCATGGCACTGCTCGCACAGAGGCACAGAGACTGGGGCTGCTTGCTTGTCTTGCCACCTCAAACTTCAAATGTAGCATTGGGGGTGCATGCCGGGCTCCTCCGGCAGCCCTGCTCCCAAAATTTGAACGTCTGCAGATAGATTGCAGCCAGAAAGAGCTGGCCTGGAAAGCTGTTGCTCAGCCTCATCTGCCCATGGCACTGCTCGCACAGAGGCACAGAGACTGGGGCTGCTTGCTTGTCTTGCCACCTCAAACTTCAGAGATAGCTTAGGGGGTTCGTGCCGGGCGTCTCTGACAGCCCTGCTCTGAAAATGCGAACGTCTGCAGATAGATTGCAGCCAGAAAGAGCTAGCCTGGAAAGCTGTTGCTCAGCCTCATCTTCCCATGGCACTGCTCGCACAGAGGCACAGAGACTGGGGCTGCTTGCTTGTCTTGCCACCTCTAACTTCAAATGTAGCTTAGGTGGTCCGTGCTGGGCGCCTCCGGCAGGGCTGCTCCAAAAATGCGAATGTCTGCAGATAGCTCTCAGCCACAAAGAGCTAGCCTGGAAAGCTGTTGCTCAGCCTCATCTGCCCATGGCACTGCTCGCACAGAGGCACAGAGACTGGGGCTACTTGCTTGTCTTGCCACCTCAAACTACAAATGTAGCTTAGGTGGTCCGTGCTGGGGGCCTCCGGCAGGGCTGATACCAAAATGCGAACGTCTGCAGATAGCTCGCTGCCAGAAAGGGCTAGCCTGGAAAGATGTTGCTCAGCCTCATCTGCCCATGGCAGTGCTCGCACAGAGGCACAGAGACTGGGGCTGCTTGCTTGTCTTGCCCCCTCAAACTTCAAATGTAACTTAGGTGGTCCGTGCTGGGCGCCTCCGGCAGGGCTGCTCCCAAAATGCGAACGTCTGCAGATAGCTCGCAGCCAGAAAGAGCTAGCCTGGAAAGCTGTTGCTCAGCCTCATCTGCCCATGGCACTGCTCGCACAGAGGCACAGAGACTGGGGCTGCTTGCTTGTCTTGCCACTTCAAACTTCAAATGTATCTTAGGGTGTCCGTGCCGGGCGCCTCCGGCAGAGCTGCTCCAAAAATGCGAATGTCTGCAGATAGCTCGCAGGCAGAAAGAGCTAGCCTGGAAAACTGTTGCTCAGCCTCATCTGCCCATGGCACTGCTCACACCAAGGCACAGAGACTGGGGCTGCTTGCTTGTCTTGCAACCTCAAACTTCAAACGTATCTTAGGTGGTCCATGCCGGGTGCCTCCGGCAGTGCTTCTCAGAAAATGCAAACGTCTGCAGACAGCTTGCAGACAACAAGAGCTAGCCTGGAAAGCTGTTGCTCAGCCTTATCTGCCCATGGCACTGCTCGCACAGAGGCACAGAGACTGGGGCTGCTTGCTTGTCTTGCCACGTCAAACTTCAAATGTAGCATTGGGGGTGCATGCCGGGCTCCTCCGGCAGCCCTGCTCCCAAAATGCGAACGTCTGCAGATAGCTCGCAGCCAGAAAGAGCTAGCCTGGAAAGCTGTTGCTCAGCCTCATCTGCTCATGGCACTGCTCGCACAGAGGCACAGAGACTGGGGCTGCTTGCTTGTCTTGCCACCTCAAAATTCAAATGTATCTTAGGCTGTCCGTGCCGGGCGCCTCCAGCAGCCCTGCTCCCAAAATTCGAACGTCTGCAGATAGATTGCAGCCAGAAAGAGCTAGCCTGGAAAGATGTTGCTCAGCCTCATCTGCCCATGGCACTGCTCGCACAGAGGCACAGAGACTGGGGCTGCTTGCTTGTCTTGCCCCCTCAAACTTCAAATGTAACTTAGGTGGTCCGTGCTGGGCGCCTCCGGCAGGGCTGCTCCCAAAATGCGAACGTCTGCAGATAGCTCGCAGCCAGAAAGAGCTAGCCTGGAAAGCTGTTGCTCAGCCTCATCTGCCCATGGCACTGCTCGCACAGAGGCACAGAGACTGGGGCTGCTTGCTTGTCTTGCCACTTCAAACTTCAAATGTATCTTAGGGTGTCCGTGCCGGGCGCCTCCGGCAGAGCTGCTCCAAAAATGCGAATGTCTGCAGATAGCTCGCAGGCAGAAAGAGCTAGCCTGGAAAACTGTTGCTCAGCCTCATCTGCCCATGGCACTGCTCACACCAAGGCACAGAGACTGGGGCTGCTTGCTTGTCTTGCAACCTCAAACTTCAAACGTATCTTAGGTGGTCCATGCCGGGTGCCTCCGGCAGTGCTTCTCAGAAAATGCAAACGTCTGCAGACAGCTTGCAGACAACAAGAGCTAGCCTGGAAAGCTGTTGCTCAGCCTTATCTGCCCATGGCACTGCTCGCACAGAGGCACAGAGACTGGGGCTGCTTGCTTGTCTTGCCACGTCAAACTTCAAATGTAGCATTGGGGGTGCATGCCGGGCTCCTCCGGCAGCCCTGCTCCCAAAATGCGAACGTCTGCAGATAGCTCGCAGCCAGAAAGAGCTAGCCTGGAAAGCTGTTGCTCAGCCTCATCTGCTCATGGCACTGCTCGCACAGAGGCACAGAGACTGGGGCTGCTTGCTTGTCTTGCCACCTCAAAATTCAAATGTATCTTAGGCTGTCCGTGCCGGGCGCCTCCAGCAGCCCTGCTCCCAAAATTCGAACGTCTGCAGATAGATTGCAGCCAGAAAGAGCTAGCCTGGAAAGCTGTTGCTCAGCCTCATCTGCCCATGGCACTGCTCGCACAGAGGCACAGAGACTGGGGCTGCTTGCTTGTCTTGCCCCCTCAAACTTCAAATGTAGCTTAGGTGGTCCGTGTTGGGCGCCTCCGGCAGGGCTGCTCCAAAGATGTGAACGTCTGCAGATAGCTCGCAGGCAGAAAGAGCTAGCCTGGAAAGCTGTTGCTCAGCCTCATCTGCCCATGGCACTGCTCGCACAGAGGCACAGAGACTGGGGCTGCTTGCTTGTCTTGCCCCCTCAAACTTCAAACGTGGCTTTGATTGTTCGTGCCGGGCGTCTGCGGCAGCCCTCTCCGAAAACGCAAACATCTGCAGATAGCTCTCAGCCAGAAAGAGCTAGCCTGGAAAGCTGTTGCTCAGCCTCATCTGCCCATGGCACTGCTCGCACAGAGGCACAGAGACTGGGGCTGCTTGCTTGTCTTGCCGCCTCAAACTTCAAATGTAGCATTGGGGGTGCATGCCGGGCTCCTCCGGCAGCCCTGCTCCCAAAATTCGAACGTCTGCAGATAGATTGCAGCCAGAAAGAGCTAGCCTGGAAAGCTGTTGCTCAGCCTCATCTGCCCATGGCACTGCTCGCACAGAGGCACAGAGACTGGGGCTGCTTGCTTGTCTTGCCACCTCAAAATTCAAATGTATCTTAGGCTGTTCGTGCCGGGCGCCTCCAGCAGACCTGCTCCCAAAATTCGAACGTCTGCAGATAGATTGCAGCCAGAAAGAGCTAGACTGGCAAGCTGTTGGTCAGCCTCATCTGCCCATGGCACTGCTCGCACAGAGGCACAGAGACTGGGGCTGCTTGCTAGTCTTGCCCCCTCAAACTTCAAATGTAGCTTAGGTGGTCCGTGTTGGGCGCCTCCGGCAGGGCTGCTCCAAAAATGCGAACGTCTGCAGATAGCTCGCAGCCAGAAAGAGCTAGCCTGGAAAGCTGTTGCTCAGCCTCATCTGCCCATGGCACTGCTCGCACAGAGGCACAGAGACTGGGGCTGCTTGCTTGTCTTGCCCCCTCAAACTTCAAACGTGGATTTGATTGTTCGTGCCGTGCGTCTGCGGCAGCCCTGCTCCGAAAACGCAAACGTCTGCAGATAGCTCTCAGCCTGAAAGAGCTAGCCTGGAAAGGTTTTGCTCAGCCTCATCTGCCCATGGCACTTCTCGCACAGAGGCACAGAGACTGGGGCTGCTTGCTTGTCTTGCCCCCTCAAACTTCAAATATAGCAGTGGGGGTGCATGCCGGGCTCCTCCGGCAGCCCTGCTCCCAAAATTCGAACGTCTGCAGATAGATTGCAGCCAGAAAGAGCTAGCATGGAAAGCTGTTGCTCAGCCTCATCTGCCCATGGCACTGCTCGCACAGAGGCACAGAGACTGGGGCTGCTTGCTTGTCTTGCCACCTCAAACTTCAGACATAGCTTAGGGGGTTCGTGCCGGGCGTCTCTGGCAGCCCTGCTCTGAAAATGCGAACGTCTGCAGATAGATTGCAGCCAGAAAGAGCTAGCCTGGAAAGCTGTTGCTCAGCCTCATCTGCCCATGGCACTGCTCGCAAAGAGGCACAGAGACTGGGGCTGCTTGCTTGTCTTGCCACCTCAAACTTCAAATGTAACTTAGGTGGTCCGTGCTGGGCGCCTCCGGCAGGGCTGCTCCCAAAATGCGAATGTCTGCAGATAGCTCGCAGGCAGAAAGAGCTAGCCTGGAAAACTGTTGCTCAGCCTCATCTGCCCATGGCACTGCTCACACCAAGGCACAGAGACTGGGGCTGCTTGCTTGTCTTGCAACCTCAAACTTAAAACGTATCTTAGGTGGTCCATGCCGGGTGCCTCCGGCAGTGCTTCTCAGAAAATGCAAACGTCTGCAGACAGCTTGCAGACAACAAGAGCTAGCCTGGAAAGCTGTTGCTCAGCCTCATCTGCCCATGGCACTGCTCGCACAGAGGCACAGAGACTGAGGCTGCTTGCTTGTCTTGCCACGTCAAACTTCAAATGTAGCATTGGGGGTGCATGCCGGGCTCCTCCGGCAGCCCTGCTCCCAAAATGCGAACGTCTGCAGATAGCTCGCAGCCAGAAAGAGCTAGCCTGGAAAGCTGTTGCTCAGCCTCATCTGCCCATGGCACTGCTCGCACAGAGGCACAGAGACTGGGGCTGCTTGCTTGTCTTGCCACCTCAAAATTCAAATGTATCTTAGGCTGTCCGTGCCGGGCGCCTCCAGCAGCCCTGCTCCCAAAATTCGAACGTCTGCAGATAGATTGCAGCCAGAAAGAGCTAGCCTGGAAAGCTGTTGCTCAGCCTCATCTGCCCATGGCACTGCTCGCACAGAGGCACAGAGACTGGGGCTGCTTGCTTGTCTTGCCCCCTCAAACTTCAAATGTAGCTTAGGTGGTCCGTGTTGGGCGCCTCCGGCAGGGCTGCTCCAAAGATGTGAACGTCTGCAGATAGCTCGCAGGCAGAAAGAGCTAGCCTGGAAAGCTGTTGCTCAGCCTCATCTGCCCATGGCACTGCTCGCACAGAGGCACAGAGACTGGGGCTGCTTGCTTGTCTTGCCCCCTCAAACTTCAAACGTGGCTTTGATTGTTCGTGCCGGGCGTCTGCGGCAGCCCTGCTCCGAAAACGCAAACGTCTGCAGATAGCTCTCAGCCAGAAAGAGCTAGCCTGGAAAGCTGTTGCTCAGCCTCATCTGCCCATGGCACTGCTCGCACAGAGGCACAGAGACTGGGGCTGCTTGCTTGTCTTGCCACCTCAAACTTCAAATGTAGCATTGGGGGTGCATGCCGGGCTCCTCCGGCAGCCCTGCTCCCAAAATTTGAACGTCTGCAGATAGATTGCAGCCAGAAAGAGCTGGCCTGGAAAGCTGTTGCTCAGCCTCATCTGCCCATGGCACTGCTCGCACAGAGGCACAGAGACTGGGGCTGCTTGCTTGTCTTGCCACCTCAAACTTCAGAGATAGCTTAGGGGGTTCGTGCCGGGCGTCTCTGACAGCCCTGCTCTGAAAATGCGAACGTCTGCAGATAGATTGCAGCCAGAAAGAGCTAGCCTGGAAAGCTGTTGGTCAGCCTCATCTGCCCATGGCACTGCTCGCACAGAGGCACAGAGACTGGGGCTGCTTGCTAGTCTTGCCCCCTCAAACTTCAAATGTAGCTTAGGTGGTCCGTGTTGGGCGCCTCCGGCAGGGCTGCTCCAAAGATGTGAACGTCTGCAGATAGCTCGCAGGCAGAAAGAGCTAGCCTGGAAAGCTGTTGCTCAGCCTCATCTGCCCATGGCACTGCTCGCACAGAGGCACAGAGACTGGGGCTGCTTGCTTGTCTTGCCACCTCAAACTTCAGACATAGCTTAGGGGGTTCGTGCCGGGCGTCTCTGGCAGCCCTGCTCTGAAAATGCGAACGTCTGCAGATAGATTGCAGCCAGAAAGAGCTAGCCTGGAAAGCTGTTGCTCAGCCTCATCTGCCCATGGCATTGCTCGCACAGAGGCACAGAGACTGGGGCTGCTTGCTTGTCTTGCCACCTCAAACTTCAAATGTAACTTAGGTGGTCCGTGCTGGGCGCCTCCGGCAGGGCTGCTCCCAAAATGCGAACGTCTGCAGATAGCTCGCAGCCAGAAAGAGCTAGCCTGGAAAGCTGTTGCTCAGCCTCATCTGCCCATGGCACTGCTCGCACAGAGGCACAGAGACTGGGGCTGCTTGCTTGTCTTGCCACTTCAAACTTCAAATGTATCTTAGGGTGTCCGTGCCGGGCGCCTCCAGCAGAGCTGCTCCAAAAATGCGAATGTCTGCAGATAGCTCGCAGGCAGAAAGAGCTAGCCTGGAAAACTGTTGCTCAGCCTCATCTGCCCATGGCACTGCTCACACCAAGGCACAGAGACTGGGGCTGCTTCCTTGTCTTGCAACCTCAAACTTAAAACGTATCTTAGGTGGTCCATGCCGGGTGCCTCCGGCAGTGCTTCTCAGAAAATGCAAACGTCTGCAGACAGCTTGCAGACAACAAGAGCTAGCCTGGAAAGCTGTTGCTCAGCCTCATCTGCCCATGGCACTGCTCGCACAGAGGCACAGAGACTGGGGCTGCTTGCTTGTCTTGCCACGTCAAACTTCAAATGTAGCATTGGGGGTGCATGCCGGGCTCCTCCGGCAGCCCTGCTCCCAAAATTCGAACGTCTGCAGATAGATTGCAGCCAGAAAGAGCTAGCCTGGAAAGCTGTTGCTCAGCCTCATCTGCCCATGGCACTGCTCGCACAGAGGCACAGAGACTGGGGCTGCTTGCTTGTCTTGCCACCTTGTTTTGGTTTCGGCTGCCGCCGGCAACAAAAGCGCCACGCGGCCGCCCCTCCCCCCGCCGGCGTGCGAAGGAGAATGGAAAGAAAGAGGCAGAAACTGGTGGGTCGGGATAAGGGCAGTTTAACAGAACAGCAAACAGAGGGAAAACAGGAACAAACAACTATACAAATAAGGAGAAAACACAACCACGAACCGTACAACAGCCGCTCTCCCGAAACCGGACCGGCGCTGCGCCCGCCCAAGCCGCGAGTGCGTTCCCCCCGCGCCGCTCCCCCCCACCGGAACCCAGCGTGACGTCACATGGTATGGAATACCGGGCTCTGTTTGGCCAGGTGGGGTCAGTCCCCACCCCCCGGCTGTGCCCCTTCCTGGATTCCGGTGAAAATTAACCCTGTTCTGGCCAAACCCAGGACATTATCCACCCCTTATTCCATACCATCTACGTCATGCCCAGGTCCCCCATTGTCCAGTTGATCACCACCACTTCTCCTGTCTCCAGATATCATTCCTTTAGTCTATGGATCATCACTCTAAAGTGTCCATTGAGTTCATTTAATCCATGACTTCAGGCTCCATCTGTCGTTATGGTCTTCCGTGGCAGGGGAGGTGATGTGTGGTGATGGGCGGTCACTTGCTGCATCCGGAGCTCACGGCTGATGTGTCTGGTGCGGCCCGTGCCCACAGTCTGCAGGAGATGTTGATCTTGATGAAGTTGCTGGATGCTAGTTGTTGAAAACCAGGTCCAGTTCCATCATCGCTGTGCTCTGCTAGGTTTTCATCGAAAAAGTCCATCCTTCTTTAATCTGGACAATTCTTACTATGCTACTACTGGTACAAAATATAACAATTATAACAGTGATAACAGACAGTGATAGGGTTATTTAACAACTAACTTTATACAATTTATTTATGGACTATTCTCGCCCAAAATTAAATCCCCATGAGGTACACATCGGACTTCCCCATCCTTCCGCATTACCCACCAGGTACACCCGGGTCCTTGAGCAAAGGCAATCCCGCGGACGGGCTTGCCTTTGCCTGAGGCAGGACTAACCCAAACCGTCTTCCCTAACATGTTCCGCACGTGCACTACAGGGACTTTATCCCCTTCTACTGGGCGCTGAGGTTTTGACTGGGCAGGACCAGCCCTGTTGGTGGACCCTCTGGTGTTGACCAACCAGGTGGCCTTTGCTAAATGGGTATCCCAATTTTTGAAAGTCCCACCCCCCATTGCCCTCAAAGTGTTTTTTAGCAGCCCATTGTAACGTTCGATCTTTCCAGAGGCTGGTGCATGGTAGGGGATGTGATACACCCACTCAATACCGTGTTCTTTGGCCCAGGTGTCTATGAGGCTGTTGCGAAAGTGAGTCCCGTTGTCCGACTCGATTCTTTCAGGAGTGCCATGTCGCCACAGGACTTGTTTTTCCAGGCCCAGGATGGTATTCCGGGCGGTGGCATGGGGCACAGGGTAGGTTTCCAGCCATCCGGTGGTGGCCTCCACCATTGTGAGTACATAGCGCTTGCCTTGGCGGGTTTGTGGCAGTGTGATATAGTCAATCTGCCAAGCCTCCCCATATTTATATTTTAGCCATCGTCCTCCATACCACTGAGGCTTTACCCGCTTGGCTTGCTTTATCGCAGCGCATGTCTCACATTCATGGATAACCTGTGCAATAGTGTCCATGGTCAAGTCCACCCCTCGGTCACGAGCCCATCTGTATGTCGCGTCTCTTCCTTGGTGGCCCGAGGTGTCATGGGCCCACCGAGCTATAAAGAGTTCACCCTTATGTTGCCAGTCCAGATCCACCTGAGCCACTTCAATCTTAGCAGCCTGATCTACCTGGTGGTTGTTTTGATGTTCTTCAGTGGCCCGACTCTTAGGGACGTGGGCGTCCACGTGACGGACTTTTACAGCCAACTGCTCTAGCCGGGCAGCAATATCTTGCCACAATGGGGCAGCCCAGATAGGTTTGCCTCTGCGCTGCCAGTTGTTCTTCTTCCATTGCTGCAGCCACCCCCACAAGGCATTGGCCACCATCCAAGAGTCAGTGTAAAGATAGAGCACTGGCCACTTCTCTCGACTGGCAATGTCTAAAGCCAGCTGGATGGCTTTCACCTCTGCAAACTGGCTGGACTCACCTTCTCCCTCGGCAGTTTCCGCGACTTGTCGTGTAGGGCTCCATACAGCAGCCTTCCACCTCCGCTGCTTCCCCACAATGCGACAGGACCCATCCGTGAACAGGGCATACTGTTTCTTATCTTCTGGCAGCTTGTTATACAGTGGGGCCTCTTCAGCACGTGTCACCTCCTCCTCTGGCGATGCTCCAAAATCTTTGCCTTCTGGCCAGTCCATGATTACCTCCAGAATTCCTGGGCGACTGGGGTTTCCCATTCGGGCGCGCTGGGTGATAAGAGCGACCCACTTACTCCACGTAGCATCGGTGGCATGATGCGTAGAGGGGACCCTCTCTTTGAACATCCAGCCCAGGACCGGCAATCGTGGTGCTAGGAGGAGCTGTGCTTCAGTGCCGACCACTTCTGAAGCAGCTCGAACGCCTTCATATGCTGCCAGAATCTCTTTTTCAGTGGGAGTATAGCGGGCCTCGGATCCTTTGTATCCCCGGCTCCAGAACCCCAGGGGTCGACCTCGAGTCTCCCCTGGTGCTTTCTGCCAGAGACTCCAGGTTGGGCCATTCTCCCCGGCTGCGGTGTAGAGCACGTTTTTAACGTCTTGCCCTGACCGGACTGGACCAAGGGCTACGGCATGAACTATCTCCCGTTTAATCTGTTCAAATGCCTGTCGTTGCTCAGGGCCCCATTCAAAATCATTCTTCTTCCGGGTCACGTGGTACAGAGGACTCACAATTTGGCTGTAATTTGGGATGTGCATCCTCCAAAAACCCACAACACCCAGGAAGGCCTGTGCTTCCTTTTTGCTGGTTGGTGGAGACATAGCTGCTATTTTGTTGATGACATCCATTGGGATTTGACGGCGCCCATCCTGCCATTTTATTCCCAAAAACTGGATCTCTTGTGCAGGTCCTTTGACTTTACTTCGCTTAATGGCGAAACCGGCTTTCAGAAGGATCTGAACTATTTTCTCCCCTTTCTCGAAAACCTCCTCTGCTGTGTCGCCCCATATAATGATGTCATCGATGTACTGCAGATGTTCTGGGGCTTCACCCTTTTCCAGTGCAGTCTGGATTAGTCCATGGCAAATGGTGGGACTGTGTTTCCACCCCTGGGGCAGTCGATTCCAGGTGTACTGGATGCCCCTCCAGGTGAAAGCAAACTGTGGCCTGCACTCTGCTGCCAAAGGGATGGAGAAGAATGCATTAGCGATGTCAATTGTCGCATACCACTTGTCTGCCTTTGACTCCAGCTGATATTGAAGTTCTAGCATGTCTGGCACAGCAGCACTCAGCGGTGGTGTGACTTCATTCAGGCCACGGTAGTCTATTGTCAGTCTCCACTCTCCAGTAGATTTTCTCACTGGCCATATGGGACTATTAAAGGGTGAGCGAGTTTTGCTGATCACTCCTTGACTCTCCAGCTGGCGGATCAGCTGATGAATGGGGAGAAGGGAGTCTCGGTTGGTACGATACTGTCGCCGGTGCACCGTTGTGGTTGCGATGGGTACCTGTTGTTCTTCAACCCTCAGCAACCCCACAACGGAAGGATCCTCCGAGAGACCAGGCAAAATAGACAGCTGTTTAATTTCTTCCGTCTCCACAGCAGCTATGCCAAAAGCCCACCGATACCCCTTTGGGTCCTTGAAATAGCCTCTCCTAAGATAGTCTATCCCAAGGATGCACGGAGCCTCGGGGCCAGTTACAATGGGGTGCTTCTGCCAGTCCTGCCCAGTGAGGCTCACTTCAGCCTCCAGTAGACTCAGCTCTTGGGACCCCCCTGTCACTCCCGAAATGCAAATGGACTCTGACCCTTTGAACTCTGATGGCATTAAAGTACACTGTGCACCAGTGTCCACTAGAGCTTTATACTCTTGTGGATCTGACGTGCCAGGCCACCGAATCCACACCGTCCAATAGACACGGTTGTCCCTTTCCTCCACCTGGCTGGAGGCAGGGCCCCTCTAATCCTCGTCAGAGAAATTGCTGCTCACCTGCTGTAAAAATGACTTGGAGGTCCCCTCCAGAGGATCAGAATCAAGGTCAAACTTTCTACCTGGTCTGGAGAGCTGGCTTTTGGAAACTGGAGCGGCACTTTTCCTAACAGAATCCCCTTTGGTGATTGTTTTACCTCGCAACTCACGTACTCGGGCCTCTAGACTTGAGGTGGGTTTTCCATCCCACTTCCTCATGTCCTCTCCGTGGTCACGCAGGTAAAACCACAGGGTGCCCCGTGGTGTGTAGCCTCTGTATTCCCTCTCCTGAGCAGGGAAACGCTTGCCCCTAATAGCTGAGATGATGGCCCGTACAGGTGGGGAGTAGGACCTACTCTCTTTCATTTGTCGGACCTCCCGGGCCAGTTTCTCCACAGCTGAGACAAGGGAGGAAGAGAGACTTTCCTCATATTGGCGGAGTCTGACAGCCACCTCGTCCACTGTTGGTGCGTCTTTACCTTTCCAGTTTACAACTGCCAGTGAGTTGGCATGTGAGGAGGGTGCGCTCCGCACAAACTTCCTCCACATGGATTGTGAGCACTGGAGTTCATCTGGGTCTGTGGGTACCTGCTCATCGTCTGTGTCACAGTAAACCAGCTCCCGCACAGCTAATTCCCTCAAGTACTGAATACCCCTTTCCATATTGGTCCACTTGCCAGGATAACATACAAAATCGTCACTGAAGGGGTACCTCTCCCTCACGCCTGACAGAAGTCTCCTCCAGAGGCTGAGGATTTGTTCCTTTTTCCCAATGGCCTTGTCAATGCCCCCATCCCTGGCCAGGGATCCCAGCTGCTTGGCTTCCTTGCCCTCTAATTCCAAGCTGCTGGCCCCATTATCCCAGCACCGCAGCAGCCAGGTGGCAATGTGCTCGCCTGGGTGGCGGCTGAAGTCTTTCCTCATGTCTCGCAGCTCGCCCAGGGACAGGGACCGGGTGATGATCTCTGTCTCTATCTCCCGCGATGACCCCGGCTCATCATCATCCCTCCCGGAGCGATCTGCTCTCTTTGCGTCTTTCTTTAGTTTTACAGGGGCGACTGCTACCTGCACAGATTGGTCATTGGGCTCAGTCACTGTGCCTGTGGCTGGAGCTGGGGCTGGAGCAGCTGCTGTGCCCGCTGGGGAAACCGAGGCAGACCCTGCAGCTGTGGCAGCGGTGGTGCTGGTCGGGGGGGCTGTGACTGCCTGCTGGGCTGGAGGGGCTGCAGGGCCGGCTGGGGGGGCAGCGCCAGTCACAGTGCCTGCCGCTTCGTTTCCCCCCTTTTCCCCTTTAGGGCACTGAACAGTGTTAAACAGGGCAGCTCGGTAGGCGTGGGCCAGACCCCAGCACGTTGCTGTGATCTGTGTCTCTCTGGAGTTCCCAGGGTGGCAGCACACTTTTTGCAGATATTTTACTAGTTTTTCCGGATTCTGTACTTGCTCAGGGGTGAGTTTAAAAAACATCGGGGGTGTCCACTGCCCTAGGTACTTGCCCATGCTGTCCCACACACCCAGCCACTCACAGCTATCCGGCCCCGGGGCAGGTCTCTGCACGATGTTCTTAACGACTTGCTTAACCCTAAACAAAACCTGCAACCCATTCAGGAGGCATAACAAAAGGAGAGTGCTGGCCTGAGCATCCCACGGGTACTCGAAATTCTCAAAAGCCGTTAGGACCAGCCTGAGGGAGAGAGGGGGGGCGAAAGAGTGGGGGGAGGTATCCCCTTCGGTTTTCCCCACAGGCTGGGTTTGATTATTCACAAATTCTAAGACATAGGATCCGAGGTACGGAAATGACCGCAGTGCCGCATGCAAATACAAGACTAATTTCATGCACAGTGATGTTATCATATCATAAGTCGATATCGTACAGTACAGCAAAATCATCATCTTAATCCTTTTTCCAGTGATGATGAACAGCATGGCAATGAACACATAGTGCAAGTACGGATTTACATAGCAGAGCCACTTGATCAAAGTCAGAAACATTTTTTTTTTTTTTTCTTTTTTACCGGCGACTACTTAACACAGAGAAATGCGTATAACAAAATTTAAGCAAATCTAAGAAAACAGTTTTAACAGCCGCTGCTCAGCCCTGCCGTTATCCCTGCCCCACGTCTGGGCGCCAATTAAATGTTTTGGTTTCGGCTGCCGCCGGCAACAAAAGCGCCACGCGGCCGCCCCTCCCCCCGCCGGCGTGCGGAGGAGAATGGAAAGAAAGAGGCAGAAACTGGTGGGTCGGGATAAGGGCAGTTTAACAGAACAGCAAACAGAGGGAAAACAGGAACAAACAACGATACAAATAAGGAGAAAACACAACCACGAACCGTACAACAGCCGCTCTCCCGAAACCGGACCGGCGCTGCGCCCGCCCAAGCCGCGAGTGCGTTCCCCCCGCGCCGCTCCCCCCCACCGGAACCCAGCGTGACGTCACATGGTATGGAATACCGGGCTCTGTTTGGCCAGGTGGGGTCAGCCCCCACCCCCCGGCTGTGCCCCTTCCTGGATTCCGGTGAAAATTAACCCTGTTCTGGCCAAACCCAGGACACACCTCAAAATTCAAATGTATCTTACGCTGTCCGTGCCGGGCGCCTCCAGCAGCCCTGCTCCCAAAATTCGAACGTCTGCAGATAGATTGCAGCCAGAAAGAGCTAGCCTGGAAAGCTGTTGCTCAGCCTCATCTGCCCATGGCACTGCTCACACAGAGGCACAGAGACTGGGGCTGCTTGCTTGTCTTGCCCCCTCAAACTTCAAATGTAGCTTAGGTGGTCCGTGTTGGGCGCCTCCGGCAGGGCTGCTCCAAAGATGTGAAGGTCTGCAGATAGCTCGCAGGCAGAAAGAGCTAGCCTGGAAAGCTGTTGCTCAGCCTCATCTGCCCATGGCACTGCTCGCACAGAGGCACAGAGACTGGGGCTGCTTGCTTGTCTTGCCCCCTCAAACTTCAAACGTGGCTTTGATTGTTCGTGCCGGGCGTCTGCGGCAGCCCTGCTCCGAAAACGCAAACATCTGCAGATAGCTCTCAGCCAGAAAGAGCTAGCCTGGAAAACTGTTGCTCAGCCTCATCTGCCCATGGCACTGCTCACACCAAGGCACAGAGACTGGGGCTGCTTGCTTGTCTTGCAACCTCAAACTTAAAACGTATCTTAGGTGGTCCATGCCGGGTGCCTCCGGCAGTGCTTCTCAGAAAATGCAAACGTCTGCAGACAGCTTGCAGACAACAAGAGCTAGCCTGGAAAGCTGTTGCTCAGCCTCATCTGCCCATGGCACTGCTCGCACAGAGGCACAGAGACTGGGGCTGCTTGCTTGTCTTGCCACGTCAAACTTCAAATGTAGCATTGGGGGTGCATGCCGGGCTCCTCCGGCAGCCCTGCTCCCAAAATTCGAACGTCTGCAGATAGATTGCAGCCAGAAAGAGCTAGCCTGGAAAGCTGTTGCTCAGCCTCATCTGCCCATGGCACTGCTCGCACAGAGGCACAGAGACTGGGGCTGCTTGCTTGTCTTGCCACCTTGTTTTGGTTTCGGCTGCCGCCGGCAACAAAAGCGCCACGCGGCCGCCCCTCCCCCCGCCGGCGTGCGGAGGAGAATGGAAAGAAAGAGGCAGAAACTGGTGGGTCGGGATAAGGGCAGTTTAACAGAACAGCAAACAGAGGGAAAACAGGAACAAACAACTATACAAATAAGGAGAAAACACAACCACGAACCGTACAACAGCCGCTCTCCCGAAACCGGACCGGCGCTGCGCCCGCCCAAGCCGCGAGTGCGTTCCCCCCGCGCCGCTCCCCCCCACCGGAACCCAGCGTGACGTCACATGGTATGGAATACCGGGCTCTGTTTGGCCAGGTGGGGTCAGTCCCCACCCCCCGGCTGTGCCCCTTCCTGGATTCCGGTGAAAATTAACCCTGTTCTGGCCAAACCCAGGACATTATCCACCCCTTATTCCATACCATCTACGTCATGCCCAGGTCCCCCATTGTCCAGTTGATCACCACCACTTCTCCTGTCTCCAGATATCATTCCTTTAGTCTATGGATCATCACTCTAAAGTGTCCATTGAGTTCATTTAATCCATGACTTCGGGCTCCATCTGTCGTTATGGTCTTCCGTGGCAGGGGAGGTGATGTGTGGTGATGGGCGGTCACTTGCTGCATCCGGAGCTCACGGCTGATGTGTCTGGTGCGGCCCGTGCCCACAGTCTGCAGGAGATGTTGATCTTGATGAAGTTGCTGGATGCTAGTTGTTGAAAACCAGGTCCAGTTCCATCATCGCTGTGCTCTGCTAGGTTTTCATCGAAAAAGTCCATCCTTCTTTAATCTGGACAATTCTTACTATGCTACTACTGGTACAAAATATAACAATTATAACAGTGATAACAGACAGTGATAGGGTTATTTAACAACTAACTTTATACAATTTATTTATGGACTATTCTCGCCCAAAATTAAATCCCCATGAGGTACACATCGGACTTCCCCATCCTTCCGCATTACCCACCAGGTACACCCGGGTCCTTGAGCAAAGGCAATCCCGCGGACGGGCTTGCCTTTGCCTGAGGCAGGACTAACCCAAACCGTCTTACCTAACATGTTCCGCATGTGCACTACAGGGACTTTATCCCCTTCTACTGGGCGCTGAGGTTTTGACTGGGCAGGACCAGCCCTGTTGGTGGACCCTCTGGTGTTGACCAACCAGGTGGCCTTTGCTAAATGGGTATCCCAATTTTTGAAAGTCCCACCCCCCATTGCCCTCAAAGTGGTTTTTAGCAGCCCATTGTAACGTTCGATCTTTCCAGAGGCTGGTGCATGGTAGGGGATGTGATACACCCACTCAATACCGTGTTCTTTGGCCCAGGTGTCTATGAGGCTGTTGCGAAAGTGAGTCCCGTTGTCCGACTCGATTCTTTCAGGAGTGCCATGTCGCCACAGGACTTGTTTTTCCAGGCCCAGGATGGTATTCCGGGCGGTGGCATGGGGCACAGGGTAGGTTTCCAGCCATCCGGTGGTGGCCTCCACCATTGTGAGTACATAGCGCTTGCCTTGGCGGGTTTGTGGCAGTGTGATATAGTCAATCTGCCAAGCCTCCCCATATTTATATTTTAGCCATCGTCCTCCATACCACTGAGGCTTTACCCGCTTGGCTTGCTTTATCGCAGCGCATGTCTCACATTCATGGATAACCTGTGCAATAGTGTCCATGGTCAAGTCCACCCCTCGGTCACGAGCCCATCTGTATGTCGCGTCTCTTCCTTGGTGGCCCGAGGTGTCATGGGCCCACCGAGCTATAAAGAGTTCACCCTTATGTTGCCAGTCCAGATCCACCTGAGCCACTTCAATCTTAGCAGCCTGATCTACCTGGTGGTTGTTTTGATGTTCTTCAGTGGCCCGACTCTTAGGGACGTGGGCGTCCACGTGACGGACTTTTACAGCCAACTGCTCTAGCCGGGCAGCAATATCTTGCCACAATGGGGCAGCCCAGATAGGTTTGCCTCTGCGCTGCCAGTTGTTCTTCTTCCATTGCTGCAGCCACCCCCACAAGGCATTGGCCACCATCCAAGAGTCAGTGTAAAGATAGAGCACTGGCCACTTCTCTCGACTGGCAATGTCTAAAGCCAGCTGGATGGCTTTCACCTCTGCAAACTGGCTGGACTCACCTTCTCCCTCGGCAGTTTCCGCGACTTGTCGTGTAGGGCTCCATACAGCAGCCTTCCACCTCCGCTGCTTCCCCACAATGCGACAGGACCCATCCGTGAACAGGGCATACTGTTTCTTATCTTCTGGCAGCTTGTTATACAGTGGGGCCTCTTCAGCACGTGTCACCTCCTCCTCTGGCGATGCTCCAAAATCTTTGCCTTCTGGCCAGTCCATGATTACCTCCAGAATTCCTGGGCGACTGGGGTTTCCCATTCGGGCGCGCTGGGTGATAAGAGCGACCCACTTACTCCACGTAGCATCGGTGGCATGATGCGTAGAGGGGACCCTCTCTTTGAACATCCAGCCCAGGACCGGCAATCGTGGTGCTAGGAGGAGCTGTGCTTCAGTGCCGACCACTTCTGAAGCAGCTCGAACGCCTTCATATGCTGCCAGAATCTCTTTTTCAGTGGGAGTATAGCGGGCCTCGGATCCTTTGTATCCCCGGCTCCAGAACCCCAGGGGTCGACCTCGAGTCTCCCCTGGTGCTTTCTGCCAGAGACTCCAGGTTGGGCCATTCTCCCCGGCTGCGGTGTAGAGCACGTTTTTAACGTCTTGCCCTGACCGGACTGGACCAAGGGCTACGGCATGAACTATCTCCCGTTTAATCTGTTCAAATGCCTGTCGTTGCTCAGGGCCCCATTCAAAATCATTCTTCTTCCGGGTCACGTGGTACAGAGGACTCACAATTTGGCTGTAATTTGGGATGTGCATCCTCCAAAAACCCACAACACCCAGGAAGGCCTGTGCTTCCTTTTTGCTGGTTGGTGGAGACATAGCTGCTATTTTGTTGATGACATCCATTGGGATTTGACGGCGCCCATCCTGCCATTTTATTCCCAAAAACTGGATCTCTTGTGCAGGTCCTTTGACTTTACTTCGCTTAATGGCGAAACCGGCTTTCAGAAGGATCTGAACTATTTTCTCCCCTTTCTCGAAAACCTCCTCTGCTGTGTCGCCCCATATAATGATGTCATCGATGTACTGCAGATGTTCTGGGGCTTCACCCTTTTCCAGTGCAGTCTGGATTAGTCCATGGCAAATGGTGGGACTGTGTTTCCACCCCTGGGGCAGTCGATTCCAGGTGTACTGGATGCCCCTCCAGGTGAAAGCAAACTGTGGCCTGCACTCTGCTGCCAAAGGGATGGAGAAGAATGCATTAGCGATGTCAATTGTCGCATACCACTTGTCTGCCTTTGACTCCAGCTGATATTGAAGTTCTAGCATGTCTGGCACAGCAGCACTCAGCGGTGGTGTGACTTCATTCAGGCCACGGTAGTCTATTGTCAGTCTCCACTCTCCAGTAGATTTTCTCACTGGCCATATGGGACTATTAAAGGGTGAGCGAGTTTTGCTGATCACTCCTTGACTCTCCAGCTGGCGGATCAGCTGATGAATGGGGAGAAGGGAGTCTCGGTTGGTACGATACTGTCGCCGGTGCACCGTTGTGGTTGCGATGGGTACCTGTTGTTCTTCAACCCTCAGCAACCCCACAACGGAAGGATCCTCCGAGAGACCAGGCAAAATGGACAGCTGTTTAATTTCTTCCGTCTCCACAGCAGCTATGCCAAAAGCCCACCGATACCCCTTTGGGTCCTTGAAATAGCCTCTCCTAAGATAGTCTATCCCAAGGATGCACGGAGCCTCGGGGCCAGTTACAATGGGGTGCTTCTGCCAGTCCTGCCCAGTGAGGCTCACTTCAGCCTCCAGTAGACTCAGCTCTTGGGACCCCCCTGTCACTCCCGAAATGCAAATGGACTCTGACCCTTTGAACTCTGATGGCATTAAAGTACACTGTGCACCAGTGTCCACTAGAGCTTTATACTCTTGTGGATCTGACGTGCCAGGCCACCGAATCCACACCGTCCAATAGACACGGTTGTCCCTTTCCTCCACCTGGCTGGAGGCAGGGCCCCTCTAATCCTCGTCAGAGAAATTGCTGCTCACCTGCTGTAAAAATGACTTGGAGGTCCCCTCCAGAGGATCAGAATCAAGGTCAAACTTTCTACCTGGTCTGGAGAGCTGGCTTTTGGAAACTGGAGCGGCACTTTTCCTAACAGAATCCCCTTTGGTGATTGTTTTACCTCGCAACTCACGTACTCGGGCCTCTAGACTTGAGGTGGGTTTTCCATCCCACTTCCTCATGTCCTCTCCGTGGTCACGCAGGTAAAACCACAGGGTGCCCCGTGGTGTGTAGCCTCTGTATTCCCTCTCCTGAGCAGGGAAACGCTTGCCCCTAATAGCTGAGATGATGGCCCGTACAGGTGGGGAGTAGGACCTACTCTCTTTCATTTGTCGGACCTCCCGGGCCAGTTTCTCCACAGCTGAGACAAGGGAGGAAGAGAGACTTTCCTCATATTGGCGGAGTCTGACAGCCACCTCGTCCACTGTTGGTGCGTCTTTACCTTTCCAGTTTACAACTGCCAGTGAGTTGGCATGTGAGGAGGGTGCGCTCCGCACAAACTTCCTCCACATGGATTGTGAGCACTGGAGTTCATCTGGGTCTGTGGGTACCTGCTCATCGTCTGTGTCACAGTAAACCAGCTCCCGCACAGCTAATTCCCTCAAGTACTGAATACCCCTTTCCATATTGGTCCACTTGCCAGGATAACATACAAAATCGTCACTGAAGGGGTACCTCTCCCTCACGCCTGACAGAAGTCTCCTCCAGAGGCTGAGGATTTGTTCCTTTTTCCCAATGGCCTTGTCAATGCCCCCATCCCTGGCCAGGGATCCCAGCTGCTTGGCTTCCTTGCCCTCTAATTCCAAGCTGCTGGCCCCATTATCCCAGCACCGCAGCAGCCAGGTGGCAATGTGCTCGCCTGGGTGGCGGCTGAAGTCTTTCCTCATGTCTCGCAGCTCGCCCAGGGACAGGGACCGGGTGATGATCTCTGTCTCTATCTCCCGCGATGACCCCGGCTCATCATCATCCCTCCCGGAGCGATCTGCTCTCTTTGCGTCTTTCTTTAGTTTTACAGGGGCGACTGCTACCTGCACAGATTGGTCATTGGGCTCAGTCACTGTGCCTGTGGCTGGAGCTGGGGCTGGAGCAGCTGCTGTGCCCGCTGGGGAAACCGAGGCAGACCCTGCAGCTGTGGCAGCGGTGGTGCTGGTCGGGGGGGCTGTGACTGCCTGCTGGGCTGGAGGGGCTGCAGGGCCGGCTGGGGGGGCAGCGCCAGTCACAGTGCCTGCCGCTTCGTTTCCCCCCTTTTCCCCTTTAGGGCACTGAACAGTGTTAAACAGGGCAGCTCGGTAGGCGTGGGCCAGACCCCAGCACGTTGCTGTGATCTGTGTCTCTCTGGAGTTCCCAGGGTGGCAGCACACTTTTTGCAGATATTTTACTAGTTTTTCCGGATTCTGTACTTGCTCAGGGGTGAGTTTAAAAAACATCGGGGGTGTCCACTGCCCTAGGTACTTGCCCATGCTGTCCCACACACCCAGCCACTCACAGCTATCCGGCCCCGGGGCAGGTCTCTGCACGATGTTCTTAACGACTTGCTTAACCCTAAACAAAACCTGCAACCCATTCAGGAGGCATAACAAAAGGAGAGTGCTGGCCTGAGCATCCCACGGGTACTCGAAATTCTCAAAAGCCGTTAGGACCAGCCTGAGGGAGAGAGGGGGGGCGAAAGAGTGGGGGGAGGTATCCCCTTCGGTTTTCCCCACAGGCTGGGTTTGATTATTCACAAATTCTAAGACATAGGATCCGAGGTACGGAAATGACCGCAGTGCCGCATGCAAATACAAGACTAATTTCATGCACAGTGATGTTATCATATCATAAGTCGATATCGTACAGTACAGCAAAATCATCATCTTAATCCTTTTTCCAGTGATGATGAACAGCATGGCAATGAACACATAGTGCAAGTACGGATTTACATAGCAGAGCCACTTGATCAAAGTCAGAAACATTTTTTTTTTTTTTTCTTTTTTACCGGCGACTACTTAACACAGAGAAATGCGTATAACAAAATTTAAGCAAATCTAAGAAAACAGTTTTAACAGCCGCTGCTCAGCCCTGCCGTTATCCCTGCCCCACGTCTGGGCGCCAATTAAATGTTTTGGTTTCGGCTGCCGCCGGCAACAAAAGCGCCACGCGGCCGCCCCTCCCCCCGCCGGCGTGCGGAGGAGAATGGAAAGAAAGAGGCAGAAACTGGTGGGTCGGGATAAGGGCAGTTTAACAGAACAGCAAACAGAGGGAAAACAGGAACAAACAACGATACAAATAAGGAGAAAACACAACCACGAACCGTACAACAGCCGCTCTCCCGAAACCGGACCGGCGCTGCGCCCGCCCAAGCCGCGAGTGCGTTCCCCCCGCGCCGCTCCCCCCCACCGGAACCCAGCGTGACGTCACATGGTATGGAATACCGGGCTCTGTTTGGCCAGGTGGGGTCAGCCCCCACCCCCCGGCTGTGCCCCTTCCTGGATTCCGGTGAAAATTAACCCTGTTCTGGCCAAACCCAGGACACACCTCAAAATTCAAATGTATCTTACGCTGTCCGTGCCGGGCGCCTCCAGCAGCCCTGCTCCCAAAATTCGAACGTCTGCAGATAGATTGCAGCCAGAAAGAGCTAGCCTGGAAAGCTGTTGCTCAGCCTCATCTGCCCATGGCACTGCTCACACAGAGGCACAGAGACTGGGGCTGCTTGCTTGTCTTGCCCCCTCAAACTTCAAATGTAGCTTAGGTGGTCCGTGTTGGGCGCCTCCGGCAGGGCTGCTCCAAAGATGTGAAGGTCTGCAGATAGCTCGCAGGCAGAAAGAGCTAGCCTGGAAAGCTGTTGCTCAGCCTCATCTGCCCATGGCACTGCTCGCACAGAGGCACAGAGACTGGGGCTGCTTGCTTGTCTTGCCCCCTCAAACTTCAAACGTGGCTTTGATTGTTCGTGCCGGGCGTCTGCGGCAGCCCTGCTCCGAAAACGCAAACATCTGCAGATAGCTCTCAGCCAGAAAGAGCTAGCCTGGAAAGCTGTTGCGCAGCCTCATCTGCCCATGGCACTGCTCGCACAGAGGCACAGAGACTGGGGCTGCTTGCTTGTCTTGCCACCTCAAACTTCAAATGTAGCAGTGGGGGTGCATGCCGGGCTCCTCCGGCAGCCCTGCTCCCAAAATTCGAACGTCTGCAGAGAGCGCGCAGCCAGAAAGAGCTAGCCTGGAAAGCTGTTGCTCAGCCTCATCTGCCCATGGCACTGCTCGCACAGAGGCACAGAGACTGGGGCTGCTTGCTTGTCTTGCCGCCTCAAACTTCAGACGTATCTTAGGGGGTTCGTGCCGGGCGTCTCTGGCAGCCCTGCTCTGAAAATTCAAACGTCTGCAGATAGCTCGCAGCCAGAAAGAGCTAGCCTGGAAAGCTGTTGCTCAGCCTCATCTGCCCATGGCACTGCTCGCACAGAGGCACAGAGACTGGGGCTGCTTGCTTGTCTTGCCCCCTCAAACTTCAAATGAAACAGTGGGGGTGCATGCCGGGCTCCTCCGGCAGCCCTGCTCCCAAAATTCGAACGTCTGCAGAGAGCGCGCAGCCAGAAAGAGGTAGCCTGGAAAGCTGTTGCTCAGCCTCATCTGCCCATGGCACTGCTCGCACAGAGGCACAGAGACTGGGGCTGCTTGCTTGTCTTGCCGCCTCAAACTTCAGACGTATCTTAAGGGGTTCGTGCCGGGCGTCTCTGGCAGCCCTGCTCTGAAAATTCAAACTTCTGCAGATAGCTCGCAGCCAGAAAGAGCTAGCCTGGAAAGCTGTTGCTCAGCCTCATCTGCCCATGGCACTGCTCGCACAGAGGCACAGAGACTGGGGCTGCTTGCTTGTCTTGCCACGTCAAACTTCAAATGTAACAGTGGGGGTGCATGCCGGGCTCCTCCGGCAGCCCTGCTCCCAAAATTCGAACGTCTGCAGAGAGCGCGCAGCCAGAAAGAGGTAGCCTGGAAAGCTGTTGCTCAGCCTCATCTGCCCATGGCACTGCTCGCACAGAGGCACAGAGACTGGGGCTGCTTGCTTGTCTTGCCACGTCAAACTTCAAATGTAGCATTGGGGGTGCATGCCGGGCTCCTCCGGCAGC
This sequence comes from Opisthocomus hoazin, assembly GCF_030867145.1. Classification (NCBI taxonomy): domain Eukaryota; kingdom Metazoa; phylum Chordata; class Aves; order Opisthocomiformes; family Opisthocomidae; genus Opisthocomus; species Opisthocomus hoazin. The sequence continues at coordinate 16,627,880 of NC_134453.1, forward strand.
CCTGCTCCCAAAATTCGAACGTCTGCAGATAGATTGCAGCCAGAAAGAGCTAGCCTGGAAAGCTGTTGCTCAGCCTCATCTGCCCATGGCACTGCTCGCACAGAGGCACAGAGACTGGGGCTGCTTGCTTGTCTTGCCACCTCAAAATTCAAATGTATCTTAGGCTGTTCGTGCCGGGCGCCTCCAGCAGACCTGCTCCCAAAATTCGAAAGTCTGCAGATAGATTGCAGCCAGAAAGAGCTAGACTGGCAAGCTGTTGGTCAGCCTCATCTGCCCATGGCACTGCTCGCACAGAGGCACAGAGACTGGGGCTGCTTGCTTGTCTTGCCACCTCAAACTTCAAATGTAGCTTAGGTGGTCAGTGTTGGGCGCCTCCGGCAGGGCTGCTCCAAAAATGCGAACGTCTGCAGATAGCTCGCAGCCATAAAGAGCTAGCCTGGAAAGCTGTTGCTCAGCCTCATCTGCCCATGGCACTGCTCGCACAGAGGCACAGAGACTGGGGCTGCTTGCTTGTCTTGCCCCCTCAAACTTCAAACGTGGCTTTGATTGTTCGTGCCGTGCGTCTGCGGCAGCCCTGCTCCGAAAACGCAAACATCTGCAGATAGCTCTCAGCCAGAAAGAGCTAGCCTGGAAAGGTGTTGCTCAGCCTCATCTGCCCATGGCACTTCTCGCACAGAGGCACAGAGACTGGGGCTGCTTGCTTGTCTTGCCCCCTCAAACTTCAAATATAGCAGTGGGGGTGCATGCCGGGCTCCTCCGGCAGCCCTGCTCCCAAAATTCGAACGTCTGCAGATAGATTGCAGCCAGAAAGAGCTAGCATGGAAAGCTGTTGCTCAGCCTCATCTGCCCATGGCACTGCTCGCACAGAGGCACGGAGACTGGGGCTGCTTGCTTGTCTTGCCACCTCAAACTTCAGACATAGCTTAGGGGGTTCGTGCCGGGCGTCTCTGGCAGCCCTGCTCTGAAAATGCGAACGTCTGCAGATAGCTCGCAGCCAGAAAGAGCTAGCCTGGAAAGCTGTTGCTCAGCCTCATCTGCCCATGGCACTGCTCGCACAGAGGCACAGAGACTGGGGCTGCTTGCTTGTCTTGCCACCTCAAACTTCAAATGTAACTTAGGTGGTCCGTGCTGGGCGCCTCCGGCAGGGCTGCTCCCAAAATGCGAACGTCTGCAGACAGCTCGCAGCCACAAAGAGCTAGCCTGGAAAGCTGTTGCTCAGCCTCATCTGCCCATGGCACTGCTCGCACAGAGGCACAGAGACTGGGGCTGCTTGCTTGTCTTGCCCCCTCAAACTTCAAATGTAACAGTGGGGGTGCATGCCGGGCTCCTCCGGCAGCCCTGCTCCCAAAATTCGAACGTCTGCAGAGAGCGCGCAGCCAGAAAGAGGTAGCCTGGAAAGCTGTTGCTCAGCCTCATCTGCCCATGGCACTGCTCGCACAGAGGCACAGAGACTGGGGCTGCTTGCTTGTCTTGCCACGTCAAACTTCAAATGTAGCATTGGGGGTGCATGCCGGGCTCCTCCGGCAGCCCTGCTCCCAAAATTCGAACGTCTGCAGATAGCTCTCAGCCAGAAAGAGCTAGCCTGGAAAGCTGTTGCTCAGCCTCATCTGCCCATGGCACTGCTCGCACAGAGGCACAGAGACTGGGGCTGCTTGCTTGTCTTGCCACCTCAAAATTCAAATGTATCTCAGGCTGTTCGTGCCGGGCGCCTCCAGCAGACCTGCTCCCAAAATTCGAAAGTCTGCAGATAGATTGCAGCCAGAAAGACCTAGACTGACAAGCTGTTGGTCAGCCTCATCTGCCCATGGCACTGCTCGCACAGAGGCACAGAGACTGGGGCTGCTTGCTTGTCTTGCCCCCTCAAACTTCAAATGTAGCTTAGGTGGTCAGTGTTGGGCGCCTCCGGCAGGGCTGCTCCAAAAATGCGAACGTCTGCAGATAGCTCGCAGCCAGAAAGAGCAGGCCTGGAAAGCTGTTGCTCAGCCTCATCTGCCCATGGCACTGCTCGCACAGAGGCACAGAGACTGGGGCTGCTTGCTTGTCTTGCCCCCTCAAACTTCAAATGTAGCAGTGGGGGTGCATGCCGGGCTCCTCCGGCAGCCCTGCTCCCAAAATTCGAACGTCTGCTGATAGATTGCAGCCAGAAAGAGCTAGCCTGGAAAGCTGTTGCTCAGCCTCATCTGCCTATGGCACTGCTCGCACAGAGGCACAGAGACTGGGGCTGCTTGCTTGTCTTGCCACCTCAAACTTCAGAGATAGCTTAGGGGGTTCGTGCCGGGCGTCTCTGGCAGCCCTGCTCTGAAAATGCGAACGTCTGCAGATAGATTGCAGCCAGAAAGAGCTAGCCTGGAAAGCTGTTGCTCAGCCTCATCTGCCCATGGCACTGCTCGCACAGAGGCACAGAGACTGGGGCTGCTTGCTTGTCTTGCCACCTCAAACTTCAAATGTAGCTTAGGTGGTCCGTGCTGGGCGCCTCCGGCAGGGCTGCTCCCAAAATGCGAACGTCTGCAGATAGCTCGCAGCCAGAAAGAGCTAGCCTGGAAAGCTGTTGCTCAGCCTCATCTGCCCATGGCACTGCTCGCACAGAGGCACAGAGACTGGGGCTGCTTGCTTGTCTTGCCACTTCAAACTTCAAATGTATCTTAGGGTGTCCATGCCGGGCGCCTCCATCAGAGCTGCTCCGAAAATGCAAATGTCTGCAGATAGCTCGCAGGCAGAAAGAGCTAGCCTGGAAAACTGTTGCTCAGCCTCATCTGCCCATGGCACTGCTCACACCAAGGCACAGAGACTGGGGCTGCTTGCTTGTCTTGCCCCCTCAAACTTCAAAAGTGGCTTTGATTGTTCGTGCCGGGCGTCTGCGGCAGCCCTGCTCCGAAAACGCAAACGTCTGCAGATAGCTCTCAGCCAGAAAGAGCTAGCCTGGAAAGCTGTTGCTCAGCCTCATCTGCCCATGGCACTGCTCGCACAGAGGCACAGAGACTGGGGCTGCTTGCTTGTCTTGCCACCTCAAAATTCAAATGTATCTTAGGCTGTCCGTGCCGGGCGCCTCCAGCAGCCCTGCTCCCAAAATTCGAACGTCTGCAGATAGATTGCAGCCAGAAAGAGCTAGCCTGGCAAGCTGTTGGTCAGCCTCATATGCCCATGGCACTGCTCGCACAGAGGCACAGAGACTGGGGCTGCTTGCTTGTCTTGCCCCCTCAAACTTCAGACATAGCTTAGGGGGTTCGTGCCGGGCGTCTCTGGCAGCCCTGCTCTGAAAATGCGAACGTCTGCAGATAGATTGCAGCCAGAAAGAGCTAGCCTGGAAAGCTGTTGCTCAGCCTCATCTGCCCATGGCACTGCTCGCACAGAGGCACAGAGACTGGGGCTGCTTGCTTGTCTTGCCACGTCAAACTTCAAATGTAGCAGTGGGGGTGCATGCCGGGCTCCTCCGGCAGCCCTGCTCCCAAAATTCGAACGTCTACAGATAGATTGCAGCCAGAAAGAGCTAGCCTGGAAAGCTGTTGGTCAGCCTCATCTGCCCATGGCACTGCTCGCACAGAGGCACAGAGACTGGGGCTGCTTGCTTGTCTTGCCACCTCAAACTTCAAATGTAGCTTAGGTGGTCCGTGCTGGGCGCCTCCGGCAGGTGTGCTCCAAAAATGCGAACGTTTGCAGATAGCTCTCAGCCACAAAGAGCTAGCCTGGAAAGCTGTTGCTCAGCCTCATCTGCCCATGGCACTGCTCGCACAGAGGCACAGAGACTGGGGCTGCTTGCTTGTCTTGCCACCTCAAACTTCAAAAGTAGCTTCGGTGGTCCGTGCCGGGGGCCTCCGGCAGGGCTGCTCCCAAAATGCGAACGTCTGCAGATAGCTCGCAGCCAGAAAGGGCTAGCCTGGAAAGCTGTTGCTCAGCCTCATCTGCCCATGGCACTGCTCGCACAGAGGCACAGAGACTGGGGCTGCTTGCTTGTCTTGCCCCCTCAAACTTCAAATGTAACAGTGGGGGTGCATGCCGGGCTCCTCCGGCAGCCCTGCTCCCAAAATTCGAACGTCTGCAGAGAGCGCGCAGCCAGAAAGAGCTAGCCTGGAAAGCTGTTGCTCAGCCTCATCTGCCCATGGCACTGCTCGCACAGAGGCACAGAGACTGGGGCTGCTTGCTTGTCTTGCCGCCTCAAACTTCACACGTAGCTTAGGGGGTTCGTGCCGGGCGTCTCTGGCAGCCCTGCTCTGAAAATTCAAACGTCTGCAGATAGCTCGCAGGCAGAAAGAGCTGGCCTGGAAAGCTGTTGCTCAGCCTCATCTGCCCATGGCACTGCTCGCACAGAGGCACAGAGACTGGGGCTGCTCTCTTGTCTTGCCACGTCAAACTTCACATGTAGCATTGGGGGTGCATGCCGGGCTCCTCCGGCAGCCCTGCTCCCAAAATTCAAACGTCTGCAGATAGATTGCAGCCAGAAAGAGCTAGCCTGGAAAGCTGTTGCTCAGCCTCATCTGCCCATGGCACTGCTCGCACAGAGGCACAGAGACTGGGGCTGCTTGCTTGTCTTGCCACCTCAAAATTCAAATGTATCTTAGGCTGTTCGTGCCGGGAGCCTCCAGCAGCCCTGCTCCCAAAATTCGAACGTCTGCAGATAGATTGCAGCCAGAAAGAGCTAGCCTGGCAAGCTGTTGGTCAGCCTCATCTGCCCATGGCACTGCTCGCACAGAGGCACAGAGACTGGGGCTGCTTGCTTGTCTTGCCCCCTCAAACTTCAAATGTAGCTTAGGTGGTCAGTGTTGGGCGCCTCCGGCAGGACTGCTCCAAAAATGCGAACGTCTGCAGATAGCTCGCAGCCAGAAAGAGCTAGCCTGGAAAGCTGTTGCTCAGCCTCATCTGCCCATGGCACTGCTCGCACAGAGGCACAGAGACTGGGGCTGCTTGCTTGTCTTGCCACCTCAAAATTCAAATGTATCTTAGGCTGTCCGTGCCGGGCGCCTCCAGCAGCCCTGCTCCCAAAATTCGAACGTCTGCAGATAGATTGCAGCCAGAAAGAGCTAGCCTGGAAAGCTTTTGCTCAGCCTCATCTGCCCATGGCACTGCTCGCACAGAGGCACAGAGACTGGGGCTGCTTGCTTGTCTTGCCCCCTCAAACTTCAGACATAGCTTAGGGGGTTCGTGCCGGGCGTCTCTGGCAGCCCTGCTCTGAAAATGCGAAAGTCTGCAGATAGATTGCAGCCAGAAAGAGCTAGCCTGGAAAGCTGTTGCTCAGCCTCATCTGCCCATGGCACTGCTCGCACAGAGGCACAGAGACTGGGGCTGCTTGCTTGTCTTGCTCCCTCAAACTTCAAATGTAGCAGTGGGGGTGCATGCCGGGCTCCTCCGGCAGCCCTGCTCCCAAAATTTGAACGTCTACAGATAGATTGCAGCCAGAAAGAGGTAGCCTGGAAAGCTGTTGGTCAGCCTCATCTGCCCATGGCACTGCTCGCACAGAGGCACAGAGACTGGGGCTGCTTGCTTGTCTTGCCACGTCAAACTTCAAAAGTAGCATTGGGGGTGCATGCCGGGTGCCTCCGACACCTGCTCCCAAAATGCAAACATATGCAGACAGATTGCAGACAACAAGAGCTAGCCTGGAAAGCTGTTGCTCAGCCTCATCTGCCCATGGCACTGCTCGCACAGAGGCACAGAGACTGGGGCTGCTTGCTTGTCTTGCCACCTCAAACTTCAAATGTAGCTTAGGTGGTCCGTGCTGGGCGCCTCCGGCAGGTGTGCTCCAAAAATGCGAACGTTTGCAGATAGCTCTCAGCCACAAAGAGCTAGCCTGGAAAGCTGTTGCTCAGCCTCATCTGCCCATGGCACTGCTCGCACAGAGGCACAGAGACTGGGGCTGCTTGCTTGTCTTGCCCCCTCAAACTTCAGACATAGCTTAGGTGGTCCGTGCCGGGGGCCTCCGGCAGGGCTGCTCCCAAAATGCGAACGTCTGCAGATAGCTCGCAGCCAGAAAGGGCTAGCCTGGAAAGCTGTTGCTCAGCCTCATCTGCCCATGGCACTGCTCGCACAGAGGCACAGAGACTGGGGCTGCTTGCTTGTCTTGCCACCTCAAACTTCAAATGTAGCTTAGGTGGTCCGTGCTGGGCGCCTCCGGCAGGGCTGCTCCCAAAATGCGAACGTCTGCAGATAGCTCGCAGGCAGAAAGGGCTAGCCTGGAAAGATGTTGCTCAGCCTCATCTGCCCATGGCAGTGCTCGCACAGAGGCACAGAGACTGGGGCTGCTTGCTTGTCTTGCCCCCTCAAACTTCAAATGTAGCTTAGGTGGTCCGTGCTGGGCGCCTCCGGCAGGGCTGCTCCCAAAATGCGAACGTCTGCAGATAGCTCGCAGCCAGAAAGAGCTAGCCTGGAAAGCTGTTGCTCAGCCTCATCTGCCCATGGCACTGCTCGCACAGAGGCACAGAGACTGGGGCTGCTTGCTTATCTTGCCCCCTCAAACTTCAAACGTGACTTTGGGTGTTCATGCCGGGCGTCTGCGGCAGCCCTGCTCCGAAAACGCAAACGTCTGCAGATAGCTCGCAGCCAGAAAGAGCTAGCCTGGAAAGCTTTTGCTCAGCCTCATCTGCCCATGGCACTGCTCGCACAGAGGCACAGAGACTGGGGCTGCTTGCTTGTCTTGCCCCCTCAAACTTCAAATGTAACAGTGGGGATGCATGCCGGGCTCCTCCGGCAGCCCTGCTCCCAAAATTCAAACGTCTGCAGATAGATTGCAGCCAGAAAGAGCTAGCCTGGAAAGCTGTTGCTCAGCCTCATCTGCCCATGGCACTGCTCGCACAGAGGCACAGAGACTGGGGCTGCTTGCTTGTCTTGCCCCCTCAAACTTCAAATGTATCTTAGGCTGTTCGTGCCGGGCGCCTCCAGCAGCCCTGCTCCCAAAATTCGAACGTCTGCAGATAGATTGCAGCCAGAAAGAGCTAGCCTGGCAAGCTGTTGCTCAGCCTCATCTGCCCATGGCACTGCTCGCACAGAGGCACAGAGACTGGGGCTGCTTGCTTGTCTTGCCCCCTCAAACTTCAAATGTAGCAGTGGGGGTGCATGCCGGGCTCCTCCGGCAGCCCTGCTCCCAAAATTCGAACGTCTACAGATAGATTGCAGCCAGAAAGAGCTGGCCTGGAAAGCTGTTGCTCAGCCTCATCTGCCCATGGCACTGCTCGCACAGAGGCACAGAGACTGGGGCTGCTTGCTTGTCTTGCCCCCTCAAACTTCAAATGTAGCAGTGGGGGTGCATGCCGGGCTCCTCCGGAAGCCCTGCTCCCAAAATTCGAACGTCTGCAGATAGATTGCAGCCAGAAAGAGCTAGCCTGGAAAGCTGTTGCTCAGCCTCATCTGCCTATGGCACTGCTCGCACAGAGGCACAGAGACTGGGGCTGCTTGCTTGTCTTGCCCCCTCAAACTTCAGACATAGCTTAGGTGGTCCGTGCTGGGCGCCTCCGGCAGGGCTGCTCCCAAAATGCGAACGTGTGCAGATAGCTCGCAGCCAGAAAGAGCTAGCCTGGAAAGCTGTTGCTCAGCCTCATCTGCCCATGGCACTGCTCGCACAGAGGCACAGAGACTGGGGCTGCTTGCTTGTCTTGCCACCTCAAAATTCAAATGTATCTTAGGCTGTCCGTGCCGGGCGCCTCCAGCAGCCCTGCTCCCAAAATGCGAATGTCTGCAGATAGCTCGCAGCCAGAAAGAGCTAGCCTGGAAAACTGTTGCTCAGCCTCATCTGCCCATGGCACTGCTCGCACAGAGGCACAGAGACTGGGGCTGCTTGCTTGTCTTGCCCCCTCAAACTTCAGACATAGCTTAGGGGGTGCATGCCGGGCGTCTCTGGCAGCCCTGCTCTGAAAATGCGAACGTCTGCAGATAGATTGCAGCCAGAAAGAGCTAGCCTGGAAAGCTGTTGCTCAGCCTCATCTGCCCATGGCACTGCTCGCACAGAGGCACAGAGACTGGGGCTGCTTGCTTGTCTTGCTCCCTCAAACTTCAAATGTAACAGTGAGGGTGCATGCCGGGCTCCTCCGGCAGCCCTGCTCCCAAAATTCGAACGTCTACAGATAGATTGCAGCCAGAAAGAGCTAGCCTGGAAAGCTGTTGGTCAGCCTCATCTGCCCATGGCACTGCTCGCACAGAGGCACAGAGACTGGGGCTGCTTGCTTGTCTTGCCGCGTCAAACTTCAAAAGTAGCATTGGGGGTGCATGCCGGGTGCCTCCGACACCTGCTCCCAAAATGCAAACATCTGCAGACAGATTGCAGACAACAAGAGCTAGCCTGGAAAGCTGTTGCTCAGCCTCATCTGCCCATGGCACTGCTCGCACAGAGGCACAGAGACTGGGGCTGCTTGCTTGTCTTGCCACCTCAAACTTCAAATGTAGCTTAGGTGGTCCGTGCTGGGCGCCTCCGGCAGGTGTGCTCCAAAAATGCGAACGTTTGCAGATAGCTCTCAGCCACAAAGAGCTAGCCTGGAAAGCTGTTGCTCAGCCTCATCTGCCCATGGCACTGCTCGCACAGAGGCACAGAGACTGGGGCTGCTTGCTTGTCTTGCCACCTCAAACTTCAAAAGTAGCTTAGGTGGTCCGTGCCGGGGGCCTCCGGCAGGGCTGCTCCCAAAATGTGAACGTCTGCAGATAGCTCGCAGCCAGAAAGGGCTAGCCTGGAAAGCTGTTGCTCAGCCTCATCTGCCCATGGCACTGCTCGCACAGAGGCACAGAGACTGGGGCTGCTTGCTTGTCTTGCCCCCTCAAACTTCAAATGTAGCTTAGGTGGTCCGTGCTGGGCGCCTCCGGCAGGGCTGCTCCCAAAATGCGAACGTCTGCAGATAGCTCGCAGCCAGAAAGGGCTAGCCTGGAAAGATGTTGCTCAGCCTCATCTGCCCATGGCAGTGCTCGCACAGAGGCACAGAGACTGGGGCTGCTTGCTTGTCTTGCCCCCTCAAACTTCAAATGTAGCTTAGGTGGTCCGTGCTGGGCGCCTCCGGCAGGGCTGCTCCCAAAATGCGAACGTCTGCAGATAGCTCGCAGCCAGAAAGAGCTAGCCTGGAAAGCTGTTGGTCAGCCTCATCTGCCCATGGCACTGCTCGCACAGAGGCACAGAGACTGGGGCTGCTTGCTTATCTTGCCCCCTCAAACTTCAAACGTGACTTTGGGTGTTCATGCCGGGCGTCTGCGGCAGCCCTGCTCCGAAAACGCAAACGTCTGCAGATAGCTCTCAGCCAGAAAGAGCTAGCCTGGAAAGCTGTTGCTCAGCCTCATCTGCCCATGGCACTGCTCGCACAGAGGCACAGAGACTGGGGCTGCTTGCTTGTCTTGCCCCCTCAAACTTCAAATGTAACAGTGGGGGTGCATGCCGGGCTCCTCCGGCAGCCCTGCTCCCAAAATTCGAACGTCTGCAGAGAGCGCGCAGCCAGAAAGAGCTAGCCTGGAAAGCTGTTGCTCAGCCTCATCTGCCCATGGCACTGCTCGCACAGAGGCACAGAGACTGGGGCTGCTTGCTTGTCTTGCCACGTCAAACTTCAAATGTAGCATTGGGGGTGCATGCCGGGCTCCTCCGGCAGCCCTGCTCCCAAAATTCAAACGTCTGCAGATAGATTGCAGCCAGAAAGAGCTAGCCTGGAAAGCTGTTGCTCAGCCTCATCTGCCCATGGCACTGCTCGCACAGAGGCACAGAGACTGGGGCTGCTTGCTTGTCTTGCCACCTCAAAATTCAAATGTATCTTAGGCTGTTCGTGCCGGGCGCCTCCAGCAGCCCTGCTCCCAAAATTCGAACGTCTGCAGATAGATTGCAGCCAGAAAGAGCTAGTCTGGCAAGCTGTTGGTCAGCCTCATCTGCCCATGGCACTGCTCGCACAGAGGCACAGAGACTGGGGCTGCTTGCTTGTCTTGCCCCCTCAAACTTCAAATGTAGCTTAGGTGGTCAGTGTTGGGCGCCTCCGGCAGGGCTGCTCCAAAAATGCGAACGTCTGCAGATAGCTCGCAGCCAGAAAGAGCTAGCCTGGCAAGCTGTTGCTCAGCCTCATCTGCCCATGGCACTGCTCGCACAGAGGCACAGAGACTGGGGCTGCTTGCTTGTCTTGCCCCCTCAAACTTCAGACATAGCTTAGGGGGTTCGTGCCGGGCGTCTCTGGCAGCCCTGCTCTGAAAATGCGAACGTCTGCAGATAGATTGCAGCCAGAAAGAGCTAGCCTGGAAAGCTGTTGCTCAGCCTCATCTGCCCATGGCACTGCTCGCACAGAGGCACAGAGACTGGGGCTGCTTGCTTGTCTTGCTCCCTCAAACTTCAAATGTAGCAGTGGGGGTGCATGCCGGGCTCCTCCGGCAGCCCTGCTCCCAAAATTCAAACGTCTACAGATAGATTGCAGCCAGAAAGAGCTAGCCTGGAAAGCTGTTGGTCAGCCTCATCTGCCCATGGCACTGCTCGCACAGAGGCACAGAGACTGGGGCTGCTTGCTTGTCTTGCCCCCTCAAACTTCAAATGTGTCTTAGACTGTTCGTGCCGGGCGCCTCCAGCAGCCCTGCTCCCAAAATTCGAACGTCTGCAGATAGATTGCAGCCAGAAAGAGCTAGCCTGGAAAGCTGCTGCTCAGCCTCATCTGCCCATGGCACTGCTCGCACAGAGGCACAGAGACTGGGGCTGCTTGCTTGTCTTGCCCCCTCAAACTTCAAATGTAGCAGTGGGGGTGCATGCCGGGCTCCTCCGGCAGCCCTGCTCCCAAAATTCGAACGTCTACAGATAGATTGCAGCCAGAAAGAGCTGGCCTGGAAAGCTGTTGCTCAGCCTCATCTGCCCATGGCACTGCTCGCACAGAGGCACAGAGACTGGGGCTGCTTGCTTGTCTTGCCACCTCAAAATTCAAATGTATCTTAGGCTGTCCGTGCCGGGCGCCTCCAGCAGCCCTGCTCCCAAAATGCGAATGTCTGCAGATAGCTCGCAGCCAGAAAGAGCTAGCCTGGAAAACTGTTGCTCAGCCTCATCTGCCCATGGCACTGCTCGCACAGAGGCACAGAGACTGGGGCTGCTTGCTTGTCTTGCCCCCTCAAACTTCAGACATAGCTTAGGGGGTGCACGCCGGGCGTCTCTGGCAGCCCTGCTCTGAAAATGCGAACGTCTGCAGATAGATTGCAGCCAGAAAGAGCTAGCCTGGAAAGCTGTTGCTCAGCCTCATCTGCCCATGGCACTGCTCGCACAGAGGCACAGAGACTGGGGCTGCTTGCTTGTCTTGCTCCCTCAAACTTCAAATGTAGCAGTGGGGGTGCATGCCGGGCTCCTCCGGCAGCCCTGCTCCCAAAATTCGAACGTCTACAGATAGATTGCAGCCAGAAAGAGCTAGCCTGGAAAGCTGTTGGTCAGCCTCATCTGCCCATGGCACTGCTCGCACAGAGGCACAGAGACTGGGGCTGCTTGCTTGTCTTGCCACGTCAAACTTCAAAAGTAGCATTGGGGGTGCATGCCGGGTGCCTCCGACACCTGCTCCCAAAATGCAAACATCTGCAGACAGATTGCAGACAACAAGAGCTAGCCTGGAAAGCTGTTGCTCAGCCTCATCTGCCCATGGCACTGCTCGCACAGAGGCACAGAGACTGGGGCTGCTTGCTTGTCTTGCCACCTCAAACTTCAAATGTAGCTTAGGTGGTCCGTGCTGGGCGCCTCCGGCAGGTGTGCTCCAAAAATGCGAACGTTTGCAGATAGCTCTCAGCCACAAAGAGCTAGCCTGGAAAGCTGTTGCTCAGCCTCATCTGCCCATTGCACTGCTCGCACAGAGGCACAGAGACTGGGGCTGCTTGCTTGTCTTGCCACCTCAAACTTCAAAAGTAGCTTAGGTGGTCCGTGTCGGGGGCCTCCGGCAGGGCTGCTCCCAAAATGTGAACGTCTGCAGATAGCTCGCAGCCAGAAAGGGCTAGCCTGGAAAGCTGTTGCTCAGCCTCATCTGCCCATGGCACTGCTCGCACAGAGGCACAGAGACTGGGGCTGCTTGCTTGTCTTGCCCCCTCAAACTTCAAATGTAGCTTAGGTGGTCCGTGCTGGGCGCCTCCGGCAGGGCTGCTCCCAAAATGCGAACGTCTGCAGATAGCTCGCAGCCAGAAAGGGCTAGCCTGGAAAGATGTTGCTCAGCCTCATCTGCCCATGGCAGTGCTCGCACAGAGGCACAGAGACTGGGGCTGCTTGCTTGTCTTGCCCCCTCAAACTTCAAATGTAGCTTAGGTGGTCCGTGCTGGGCGCCTCCGGCAGGGCTGCTCCCAAAATGCGAACGTCTGCAGATAGCTCGCAGCCAGAAAGAGCTAGCCTGGAAAGCTGTTGCTCAGCCTCATCTGCCCATGGCACTGCTCGCACAGAGGCACAGAGACTGGGGCTGCTTGCTTATCTTGCCCCCTCAAACTTCAAACGTGACTTTGGGTGTTCATGCCGGGCGTCTGCGGCAGCCCTGCTCCGAAAACGCAAACGTCTGCAGATAGCTCTCAGCCAGAAAGAGCTAGCCTGGAAAGCTGTTGCTCAGCCTCATCTGCCCATGGCACTGCTCGCACAGAGGCACATAGACTGGGGCTGCTTGCTTGTCTTGCCCCCTCAAACTTCAAATGTAACAGTGGGGGTGCATGCCGGGCTCCTCCGGCAGCCCTGCTCCCAAAATTCGAACGTCTGCAGAGAGCGCGCAGCCAGAAAGAGCTAGCCTGGAAAGCTGTTGCTCAGCCTCATCTGCCCATGGCACTGCTCGCACAGAGGCACAGAGACTGGGGCTGCTTGCTTGTCTTGCCGCCTCAAACTTCAGACGTAGCTTAGGGGGTTCGTGCCGGGCGTCTCTGGCAGCCCTGCTCTGAAAATTCAAACGTCTGCAGATAGCTCGCAGCCAGAAAGAGCTGGCCTGGAAAGCTGTTGCTCAGCCTCATCTGCCCATGGCACTGCTCGCACAGAGGCACAGAGACTGGGGCTGCTTGCTTGTCTTGCCACGTCAAACTTCAAATGTAGCATTGGGGGTGCATGCCGGGCTCCTCCGGCAGCCCTGCTCCCAAAATTCAAACGTCTGCAGATAGATTGCAGCCAGAAAGAGCTAGCCTGGAAAGCTGTTGCTCAGCCTCATCTGCCCATGGCACTGCTCGCACAGAGGCACAGAGACTGGGGCTGCTTGCTTGTCTTGCCACCTCAAAATTCAAATGTATCTTAGGCTGTTCGTGCCGGGCGCCTCCAGCAGCCCTGCTCCCAAAATTCGAACGTCTGCAGATAGATTGCAGCCAGAAAGAGCTAGTCTGGCAAGCTGTTGGTCAGCCTCATCTGCCCATGGCACTGCTCGCACAGAGGCACAGAGACTGGGGCTGCTTGCTTGTCTTGCCCCCTCAAACTTCAAATGTAGCTTAGGTGGTCAGTGTTGGGCGCCTCCGGCAGGGCTGCTCCAAAAATGCGAACGTCTGCAGATAGCTCGCAGCCAGAAAGAGCTAGCCTGGAAAGCTGTTGCTCAGCCTCCTCTGCCCATGGCACTGCTCGCACAGAGGCACAGAGACTGGGGCTGCTTGCTTGTCTTGCCACCTCAAAATTCAAATGTATCTTAGGCTGTCCGTGCCGGGCGCCTCCAGCAGCCCTGCTCCCAAAATTCGAACGTCTGCAGATAGATTGCAGCCAGAAGGAGCTAGCCTGGCAAGCTGTTGCTCAGCCTCATCTGCCCATGGCACTGCTCGCACAGAGGCACAGAGACTGGGGCTGCTTGCTTGTCTTGCCCCCTCAAACTTCAGACATAGCTTAGGGGGTTCGTGCCGGGCGTCTCTGGCAGCCCTGCTCTGAAAATGCGAACGTCTGCAGATAGATTGCAGCCAGAAAGAGCTAGCCTGGAAAGCTGTTGCTCAGCCTCATCTGCCCATGGCACTGCTCGCACAGAGGCACAGAGACTGGGGCTGCTTGCTTGTCTTGCTCCCTCAAACTTCAAATGTAGCAGTGGGGGTGCATGCCGGGCTCCTCCGGCAGCCCTGCTCCCAAAATTTGAACGTCTACAGATAGATTGCAGCCAGAAAGAGGTAGCCTGGAAAGCTGTTGGTCAGCCTCATCTGCCCATGGCACTGCTCGCACAGAGGCACAGAGACTGGGGCTGCTTGCTTGTCTTGCCACGTCAAACTTCAAAAGTAGCATTGGGGGTGCATGCCGGGTGCCTCCGACACCTGCTCCCTAAATGCAAACATCTGCAGACAGATTGCAGACAACAAGAGCTAGCCTGGAAAGCTGTTGCTCAGCCTCATCTGCCCATGGCACTGCTCGCACAGAGGCACAGAGACTGGGGCTGCTTGCTTGTCTTGCCACCTCAAACTTCAAATGTAGCTTAGGTGGTCCGTGCTGGGCGCCTCCGGCAGGTGTGCTCCAAAAATGCGAACGTTTGCAGATAGCTCTCAGCCACAAAGAGCTAGCCTGGAAAGCTGTTGCTCAGCCTCATCTGCCCATGGCACTGCTCGCACAGAGGCACAGAGACTGGGGCTGCTTGCTTGTCTTGCCACCTCAAACTTCAAAAGTAGCTTAGGTGGTCCGTGCCGGGGGCCTCCGGCAGGGCTACTCCCAAAATGCGAACGTCTGCAGATAGCTCGCAGCCAGAAAGGGCTAGCCTGGAAAGCTGTTGCTCAGCCTCATCTGCCCATGGCACTGCTCGCACAGAGGCACAGAGACTGGGGCTGCTTGCTTGTCTTGCCCCCTCAAACTTCAAATCTAACAGTGGGGGTGCATGCCGGGCTCCTCTGGCAGCCCTGCTCCCAAAATTCGAACGTCTGCAGATAGCTCGCAGCCAGAAAGAGCTGGCCTGGAAAGCTGTTGCTCAGCCTCATCTGCCCATGGCACTGCTCGCACAGAGGCACAGAGACTGGGGCTTCTTGCTTGTCTTGCCACGTCAAACTTCAAATGTAGCATTGGGGGTGCATGCCGGGCTCCTCCGGCAGCCCTGCTCCCAAAATTCAAACGTCTGCAGATAGATTGCAGCCAGAAAGAGCTAGCCTGGAAAGCTGTTGCTCAGCCTCATCTGCCCATGGCACTGCTCGCACAGAGGCACAGAGACTGGGGCTGCTTGCTTGTCTTGCCACCTCAAAATTCAAATGTATCTTAGGCTGTTCGTGCCGGGCGCCTCCAGCAGCCCTGCTCCCAAAATTCGAACGTCTGCAGATAGATTGCAGCCAGAAAGAGCTAGCCTGGAAAGCTGTTGGTCAGCCTCATCTGCCCATGGCACTGCTCGCACAGAGGCACAGAGACTGGGGCTGCTTGCTTGTCTTGCCCCCTCAAACTTCAGACATAGCTTAGGGGGTTCGTGCCGGGCGTCTCTGGCATCCCTGCTCTGAAAATGCGAACGTCTGCAGATAGATTGCAACCAGAAAGAGCTAGCCTGGAAAGCTGTTGCTCAGCCTCATCTGCCCATGGCACTGCTCGCACAGAGGCACAGAGACTGGGGCTGCTTGCTTGTCTTGCCACCTCAAACTTCAAATGTAGCTTAGGTGGTCCGTGCTGGGCGCCTCCGGCAGGGCTGCTCCCAAAATGCTAACGTCTGCAGATAGCTCGCAGCCAGAAAGAGCTAGCCTGGAAAGCTGTTGCTCAGCCTCATCTGCCCACGGCACTGCTCGCACAGAGGCACAGAGACTGGGGCTGCTTGCTTGTCTTGCCCCCTCAAACTTCAAATGTAGCTTAGGTGGTCCGTGCCGGGCTCCTCCGGCAGGGCTGCTCCGAAAACGCAAACGTCTGCAGATAGCTCTCAGCCAGAAAGAGCTAGCCTGGAAAGCTGTTGCTCAGCCTCATCTGCCCATGGCACTGCTCGCACAGAGGCACAGAGACTGGGGCTGCTTGCTTGTCTTGCCACCTCAAACTTCAAATGTAGCATTGGGGGTGCATGCCGGGCTCTTCCGGCAGCCCTGCTCCCAAAATTCGAACGTCTGCAGATAGATTGCAGCCAGAAAGAGCTAGCCTGGAAAGCTGTTGCTCCGCCTCATCTGCCCATGGCACTGCTCGCACAGAGGCACAGAGACTGGGGCTGCTTGCTTGTCTTGCCACCTCAAACTTCAGACATAGCTTAGGGGGTTCGTGCCGGGCGTCTCTGGCAGCCCTGCTCTGAAAATGCGAATGTCTGCAGATAGATTGCAGCCAGAAAGAGCTAGCCTGGAAAGCTGTTGCTCAGCCTCATCTGCCCATGGCACTGCTCGCACAGAGGCACAGAGACTGGGGCTGCTTGCTTGTCTTGCCCTCCAAACTTCAAATGTAGCAGTGGGGGTGCATGCCGGGCTCCTCCGGCAGCCCTGCTCCCAAAATTCGAACGTCTACAGATAGATTGCAGCCAGAAAGAGGTAGCCTGGAAAGCTGTTGCTCAGCCTCATCTGCCCATGGCACTGCTCGCACAGAGGCACAGAGACTGGGGCTGCTTGCTTGTCTTGCCGCCTCAAACTTCAAATGTAGCTTAGGTGGTCCGTGCTGGGCGCCTCCGGCAGGGCTACTCCCAAAATGCGAACGTCTGCAGATAGATTGCAGACAACAAGAGCTAGCCTGGAAAGCTGTTGCTCAGCCTCATCTGCCCATGGCACTGCTCGCACAGAGGCACAGAGACTGGGGCTGCTTGCTTGTCTTGCCACGTCAAACTTCAAATGTAGCATTGGGGGTGCATGCCGGGATCCTCCGGCAGCCCTGCTCCCAAAATTCGAACGTCTGCAGATAGATTGCAGCCAGAAAGAGCTAGCCTGGAAAGCTGTTGCTCAG
The DNA here is from genome assembly GCF_030867145.1 of Opisthocomus hoazin. NCBI lineage: Eukaryota > Metazoa > Chordata > Aves > Opisthocomiformes > Opisthocomidae > Opisthocomus > Opisthocomus hoazin. The sequence continues at coordinate 16,644,561 of NC_134453.1, forward strand.
CCTCATCTGCCCATGGCACTGCTCGCACAGAGGCACAGAGACTGGGGCTGCTTGCTTGTCTTGCCACCTCAAACTTCAGACATAGCTTAGGGAGTTCGTGCCGGGCGTCTCTGGCAGCCCTGCTCTGAAAATGCGAAAGTCTGCAGATAGATTGCAGCCAGAAAGAGCTAGCCTGGAAAGCTGCTGGTCAGCCTCATCTGCCCATGGCACTGCTCGCACAGAGGCACAGAGACTGGGGCTGCTTGCTTGTCTTGCCCCCTCAAACTTTAAATGTAGCAGTGGGGGTGCATGCCGGGCTCCTCCGGCAGCCCTGCTCCCAGAATTCGAACGTCTGCAGATAGATTGCAGCCAGAAAGAGCTAGCCTGGAAAGCTGTTGGTCAGCCTCATCTGCCCATGGCACTGCTCGCACAGAGGCACAGAGACTGGGGCTGCTTGCTTGTCTTGCCACGTCAAACTTCAAAAGTAGCATTGGGGGTGCATGCCGGGTGCCTCCGGCAGCCCTGCTCCCAAAATGCAAACATCTGCAGACAGATTGCAGACAACAAGAGCTAGCCTGGAAAGCTGTTGCTCAGCCTCATCTGCCCATGGCACTGCTCGCACAGAGGCACAGAGACTGGGGCTGCTTGCTTGTCTTGCCACCTCAAACTTCAAACGTAGCTTAGGTGGTCCGTGCCGGGGGCCTCCGGCAGGGCTGCTTCCAAAATGCGAACGTCTGCAGATAGCTCGCAGGCAGAAAGAGCTAGCCTGGAAAGCTGTTGCTCAGCCTCATCTGCCCATGGCACTGCTCGCACAGAGGCACAGAGACTGGGGCTGCTTGCTTGTCTTGCCACATCAAACTTGAAACGTATCTTAGAGGGTTCGTGCCTAGCGTCTCCAGCAGCCCTGCTCTAAAAATGCGAACGTCTGCAGACAGATTGCAACCAGAAAGAGCTAGCATGGAAAGCTGTTGCTCAGCCTCATCTGCCCATGGCACTGCTCGCACAGAGGCACAGAGACTGGGGCTGCTTGCTTGTCTTGCCACCTCAAACTTAAAACGTATCTTAGGTGGTCCATGCCGGGTGCCTCCGGCAGTGCTTCTCAGAAAATGCAAACGTCTGCAGACTGCTTGCAGACAACAAGAGCTAGCCTGGAAAGCTGTTGCTCAGCCTCATCTGACCATGGCAGTGCTTGCACAGAGGCACAGAGACTGGGGTTGCTTGCTTGTCTTGCCCCCTCAAACTTCAAATGTAGCATTGGGGGTGCATGCCGGGCTCCTCCAGCAGCCCTGCTCCCAAAATTCGAACGTCTGCAGAGAGCGCGCAGCCAGAAAGAGCTAGCCTGGAAAGCTGTTGCTCAGCCTCATCTGCCCATGGCAGTGCTCGCACAGAGGCACAGAGACTGGGGCTGCTTGCTTGTCTTGCCACCTCAAACTTCAAAAGTAGCTTAGGGGGTGCATGCCGGGCTCTTCCGGCAGCCCTGCTCCCAAAATTCGAACGTCTGCAGATAGATTGCAGCCAGAAAGAGCTAGCCTGGAAAGCTGCTGGTCAGCCTCATCTGCCCATGGCACTGCTCGCACAGAGGCACAGAGACTGGGGCTGCTTGCTTGTCTTGCCCCCTCAAACTTTAAATGTAGCAGTGGGGGTGCATGCCGGGCTCCTCCGGCAGCCCTGCTCCCAGAATTCGAACGTCTGCAGATAGATTGCAGCCAGAAAGAGCTAGCCTGGAAAGCTGTTGGTCAGCCTCATCTGCCCATGGCACTGCTCGCACAGAGGCACAGAGACTGGGGCTGCTTGCTTGTCTTGCCACGTCAAACTTCAAAAGTAGCATTGGGGGTGCATGCCGGGTGCCTCCGGCAGCCCTGCTCCCAAAATGCAAACATCTGCAGACAGATTGCAGACAACAAGAGCTAGCCTGGAAAGCTGTTGCTCAGCCTCATCTGCCCATGGCACTGCTCGCACAGAGGCACAGAGACTGGGGCTGCTTGCTTGTCTTGCCACCTCAAACTTCAAACGTAGCTTAGGTGGTCCGTGCCGGGGGCCTCCGGCAGGGCTGCTTCCAAAATGCGAACGTCTGCAGATAGCTCGCAGGCAGAAAGAGCTAGCCTGGAAAGCTGTTGCTCAGCCTCATCTGCCCATGGCACTGCTCGCACAGAGGCACAGAGACTGGGGCTGCTTGCTTGTCTTGCCACATCAAACTTGAAACGTATCTTAGAGGGTTCGTGCCTAGCGTCTCCAGCAGCCCTGCTCTAAAAATGCGAACGTCTGCAGACAGATTGCAACCAGAAAGAGCTAGCATGGAAAGCTGTTGCTCAGCCTCATCTGCCCATGGCACTGCTCGCACAGAGGCACAGAGACTGGGGCTGCTTGCTTGTCTTGCCACCTCAAACTTAAAACGTATCTTAGGTGGTCCATGCCGGGTGCCTCCGGCAGTGCTTCTCAAAAAATGCAAACGTCTGCAGACTGCTTGCAGACAACAAGAGCTAGCCTGGAAAGCTGTTGCTCAGCCTCATCTGACCATGGCAGTGCTTGCACAGAGGCACAGAGACTGGGGTTGCTTGCTTGTCTTGCCCCCTCAAACTTCAAATGTAGCATTGGGGGTGCATGCCGGGCTCCTCCAGCAGCCCTGCTCCCAAAATTCGAACGTCTGCAGAGAGCGCGCAGCCAGAAAGAGCTAGCCTGGAAAGCTGTTGCTCAGCCTCATCTGCCCATGGCAGTGCTCGCACAGAGGCACAGAGACTGGGGCTGCTTGCTTGTCTTGCCACCTCAAACTTCAAATGTAGCATTGGGGGTGCATGCCGGGCTCTTCCGGCAGCCCTGCTCCCAAAATTCGAACGTCTGCAGATAGATTGCAGCCAGAAAGAGCTAGCCTGGAAAGCTGTTGCTCCGCCTCATCTGCCCATGGCACTGCTCGCACAGAGGCACAGAGACTGGGGCTGCTTGCTTGTCTTGCCACCTCAAACTTCAGACATAGCTTAGGGGGTTCGTGCCGGGCGTCTCTGGCAGCCCTGCTCTGAAAATGCGAATGTCTGCAGATAGACTGCAGCCAGAAAGAGCTAGCCTGGAAAGCTGTTGCTCAGCCTCATCTGCCCATGGCACTGCTCGCACAGAGGCACAGAGACTGGGGCTGCTTGCTTGTCTTGCCCTCCAAACTTCAAATGTAGCAGTGGGGGTGCATGCCGGGCTCCTCCGGCAGCCCTGCTCCCAAAATTCGAACGTCTACAGATAGATTGCAGCCAGAAAGAGGTAGCCTGGAAAGCTGTTGCTCAGCCTCATCTGCCCATGGCACTGCTCGCACAGAGGCACAGAGACTGGGGCTGCTTGCTTGTCTTGCCGCCTCAAACTTCAAATGTAGCTTAGGTGGTCCGTGCTGGGCGCCTCCGGCAGGGCTACTCCCAAAATGCGAACGTCTGCAGATAGATTGCAGACAACAAGAGCTAGCCTGGAAAGCTGTTGCTCAGCCTCATCTGCCCATGGCACTGCTCGCACAGAGGCACAGAGACTGGGGCTGCTTGCTTGTCTTGCCACGTCAAACTTCAAATGTAGCATTGGGGGTGCATGCCGGGATCCTCCGGCAGCCCTGCTCCCAAAATTCGAACGTCTGCAGATAGATTGCAGCCAGAAAGAGCTAGCCTGGAAAGCTGTTGCTCAGCCTCATCTGCCCATGGCACTGCTCGCACAGAGGCACAGAGACTGGGGCTGCTTGCTTGTCTTGCCACCTCAAACTTCAGACATAGCTTAGGGAGTTCGTGCCGGGCGTCTCTGGCAGCCCTGCTCTGAAAATGCGAAAGTCTGCAGATAGATTGCAGCCAGAAAGAGCTAGCCTGGAAAGCTGCTGGTCAGCCTCATCTGCCCATGGCACTGCTCGCACAGAGGCACAGAGACTGGGGCTGCTTGCTTGTCTTGCCCCCTCAAACTTTAAATGTAGCAGTGGGGGTGCATGCCGGGCTCCTCCGGCAGCCCTGCTCCCAGAATTCGAACGTCTGCAGATAGATTGCAGCCAGAAAGAGCTAGCCTGGAAAGCTGTTGGTCAGCCTCATCTGCCCATGGCACTGCTCGCACAGAGGCACAGAGACTGGGGCTGCTTGCTTGTCTTGCCACGTCAAACTTCAAAAGTAGCATTGGGGGTGCATGCCGGGTGCCTCCGGCAGCCCTGCTCCCAAAATGCAAACATCTGCAGACAGATTGCAGACAACAAGAGCTAGCCTGGAAAGCTGTTGCTCAGCCTCATCTGCCCATGGCACTGCTCGCACAGAGGCACAGAGACTGGGGCTGCTTGCTTGTCTTGCCACCTCAAACTTCAAACGTAGCTTAGGTGGTCCGTGCCGGGGGCCTCCGGCAGGGCTGCTTCCAAAATGCGAACGTCTGCAGATAGCTCGCAGGCAGAAAGAGCTAGCCTGGAAAGCTGTTGCTCAGCCTCATCTGCCCATGGCACTGCTCGCACAGAGGCACAGAGACTGGGGCTGCTTGCTTGTCTTGCCACATCAAACTTGAAACGTATCTTAGAGGGTTCGTGCCTAGCGTCTCCAGCAGCCCTGCTCTAAAAATGCGAACGTCTGCAGACAGATTGCAACCAGAAAGAGCTAGCATGGAAAGCTGTTGCTCAGCCTCATCTGCCCATGGCACTGCTCGCACAGAGGCACAGAGACTGGGGCTGCTTGCTTGTCTTGCCACCTCAAACTTAAAACGTATCTTAGGTGGTCCATGCCGGGTGCCTCCGGCAGTGCTTCTCAGAAAATGCAAACGTCTGCAGACTGCTTGCAGACAACAAGAGCTAGCCTGGAAAGCTGTTGCTCAGCCTCATCTGACCATGGCAGTGCTTGCACAGAGGCACAGAGACTGGGGTTGCTTGCTTGTCTTGCCCCCTCAAACTTCAAATGTAGCATTGGGGGTGCATGCCGGGCTCCTCCAGCAGCCCTGCTCCCAAAATTCGAACGTCTGCAGAGAGCGCGCAGCCAGAAAGAGCTAGCCTGGAAAGCTGTTGCTCAGCCTCATCTGCCCATGGCAGTGCTCGCACAGAGGCACAGAGACTGGGGCTGCTTGCTTGTCTTGCCACCTCAAACTTCAAAAGTAGCTTAGGGGGTTCGTGCCGGGCGTCTCTGGCAGCCCTGCTCTGAAAATGCGAACGTCTGCAGATAGCTCGCAGCCAGAAAGAGCTGGCCTGGAAAGCTGTTGCTCAGCCTCATCTGCCCATGGCACTGCTCGCACAGAGGCACAGAGACTGGGGCTGCTTGCTTGTCTTGCCACCTCAAACTTCTAATGTAGCATTGGGGGTGCATGCCGGGCTCCTCCAGCAGCCCTGCTCCCAAAATTCGAACGTCTGCAGATAGCTCGCAGCCAGAAAGAGCTAGCCTGGAAAGCTGTTGCTCAGCCTCATCTGCCCATGGCACTGCTCGCACAGAGGCACAGAGACTGGGGCTGCTTGCTTGTCTTGCCACCTCAAACTTCAAACGTAGCTTAGGTGGTCCGTGCCGGGGGCCTCCGGCAGGGCTGGTCCGAAAATGCGAAAGTCTGCAGATAGCTCACAGCCAGAAAGGGCTAGCCTGGAAAGAAGTTTCTCAGCCTCATCTGCCCATGGCACTGCTCGCACAGAGGCACAGAGACTGGGGCTGCTTGCTTGTCTTGCCACCTCAAACTTCAAACGTATCTTAGGCGGTTCGTGCCGGGCGTCTCCGGCAGCCCTTCTCCGAAAATGCGAACGTCTGCAGACAGCTCGCAGCCAGAAAGAGCTAGCCTGGAAAGCTGTTGCTCAGCCTCATCTGCCCATGGCACTGCTCGCACAGAGGCACAGAGACTGGGGCTGCTTGCTTGTCTTGCTCCCTCAAACTTCAAATGTAGCAGTGGGGGTGCATGCCGGGCTCCTCCGGCAGCCCTGCTCCCAAAATTCGAACGTCTACAGATAGATTGCAGCCAGAAAGAGCTAGCCTGGAAAGCTGTTGCTCAGCCTCATCTGCCCATGGCACTGCTCGCACAGAGGCACAGAGACTGGGGCTGCTTGCTTGTCTTGCCCCCTCAAACTTCAGAAGTAGCATTGGGGGTGCATGCCGGGTGCCTCCGGCAGCCCTGCTCCCAAAATGCAAACATCTGCAGACAGATTGCAGAAAACAAGAGCTAGCCTGGAAAGCTGTTGCTCAGCCTCATCTGCCCATGGCACTGCTCGCACAGAGGCACAGAGACTGGGGCTGCTTGCTTGTCTTGCCACCTCAAACTTCAAATGTATCTTAGGTGGTCCGTGCTGGGCGCCTCCGGCAGGGCTGCTCCAAAAATGCGAACGTTTGCAGATAGCTCTCAGCCAGAAAGGGCTAGCCTGGAAAGATGTTGCTCAGCCTCATCTGCCCATGGCAGTGCTCGCACAGATGCACAGAGACTGGGGCTGCTTGCTTGTCTTGCCCCCTCAAACTTCAAATGTAGCTTAGGTGGTCCGTGCTGGGCGCCTCCGGCAGGGCTGGTCCGAAAATGCGAACGTCTGCAGATAGCTCGCAGCCAGAAAGAGCTAGCCTGGAAAGCTGTTGCTCAGCCTCATCTGCCCATGGCACTGCTCGCTCAGAGGCACAGAGACTGGGGCTGCTTGCTTGTCTAGCCCTGTCAAACTTGAAACGTATCTTAGGGGGTTCGTGCCGGGTGTCTCCGGCAGCCCTGCTCTAAAAATGCGAACGTCTGCAGACAGATTGCAACCAGAAAGAGCTAGCATGGAAAGCTGTTGCTCAGCCTCATCTGCCCATGGCACTGCTCGCACCAAGGCACAGAGACTGGGGCTGCTTGCTTGTCTTGCCCCCTCAAACTTCAAAAGTAGCTTAGGTGGTCCATGCCGGGTGCCTCCGGTAGTGCTTCTCAGAAAATGCAAACGTCTGCAGACAGCTTGCAGACAACAAGAGCTAGCCTGGAAAGCTGTTGCTCAGCCTCATCTGCCCATGGCACTGCTCGCACAGAGGCACAGAGACTGGGGCTGCTTGCTTATCTTGCCCCCTCAAACTTCAAACGTGACTTTGGGTGTGCATGCCGGGCGTCTGCGGCAGCCCTGCCCCGAAAACGCGAACGTCTGCAGATAGATGTCAGCCAGAAAGAGCTAGCCTGGAAAGCTGTTGCTCAGCCTCATCTGCCCATGGCACTGCTCGCACAGAGGCACAGAGACTGGGGCTGCTTGCTTGTCTTGCCCCCTCAAACTTCAAATGTAACAGTAGGGGTGAATGCCGGGCTCCTCCGGCAGCCCTGCTCCCAAAATTCGAACGTCTGCAGAGAGCGCGCAGCCAGAAAGAGCTAGCCTGGAAAGCTGTTGCTCAGCCTCATCTGCCCATGGCACTGCTCGCACAGAGGCACAGAGACTGGGGCTGCTTGCTTGTCTTGCCACCTCAAACTTCAGACGTAGCTTAGGGGGTTCGTGCCGGGCGTCTCTGGGAGCCCTGCTCTGAAAATTCAAACGTCTGCAGATAGCTCGCAGCCAGAAAGAGCTGGCCTGGAAAGCTGTTGCTCAGCCTCATCTGCCCATGGCACTGCTCGCACAGAGGCACAGAGACTGGGGCTGCTTGCTTGTCTTGCCACCTCAAAATTCAAATGTATCTTAGGCTGTTCGTGTCGGGCGCCTCCAGCAGCCCTGCTCCCAGAATTCGAACGTCTGCAGATAGATTGCAGACAACAAGAGCTAGCCTGGAAAGCTGTTGGTCAGCCTCATCTGCCCATGGCACTGCTCGCACAGAGGCACAGAGACTGGGGCTGCTTGCTTGTCTTGCCCCCTCAAACTTCAAATGTAGCTTAGGTGGTCAGTGGTGGGCGCCTCCGGCAGGGCTGCTCCAAAAATGCGAACGTCTGCAGATAGCTTGCAGCCAGAAAGAGCTAGCCTGGAAAGCTGTTGCTCAGCCTCATCTGCCCATGGCACTGCTCGCACAGAGGCACAGAGACTGGGGCTGCTTGCTTGTCTTGCCCCCTCAAACTTCAAACGTGGCTTTGATTGTTCGTGCCGTGCGTCTGCGGCAGCCCTGCTCCGAAAACACAAACGTCTGCAGATAGCTCTCAGCCAGAAAGAGATAGCCTGGAAAGGTGTTGCTCAGCCTCATCTGCCCATGGCACTGCTCGCACAGAGGCTCAGAGACTGGGGCTGCTTGCTTGTCTTGCCACCTCAAACTTCAAATGTAGCTTAGGTGGTCCGTGCTGGGCGCCTCCGGCAGGGCTGCTCCCAAAATGCGAACGTCTGCAGATAGCTCGCAGCCAGAAAGAGCTAGCCTGGAAAGCTGTTGCTCAGCCTCATCTGCCCATGGCACTGCTCGCACAGAGGCACAGAGACTGGGGCTGCTTGCTTGTCTTGCCCCCTCAAACTTCAAATGTATCTTAGGGTGTCCGTGCCGGGCGCCTCCGGCAGAGCTGCTCCGAAAATGCGAATGTCTGCAGATAGCTCGCAGCCAGAAAGAGCTAGCCTGGAGAGCTGTTGCTCAGCCTCATCTGCCCATGGCACTGCTCACACCAAGGCACAGAGACTGGGGCTGCTTGCTTGTCTTGCAACCTCAAACTTAAAACGTATCTTAGGTGGTCCATGACGGGTGCCTCCGGCAGTGCTTCTTAGAAAATGCAAACGTCTGCAGACAGCTTGCAGACAAGAAGAGCTAGCCTGGAAAGCTGTTGCTCAGCCTCATCTGCCCATGGCACTGCTCGCACAGAGGCACAGAGACTGGGGCTGCTTGCTTGTCTTGCCCCCTCAAACTTCAAATGTAGCTTAGGTGGTCCGTGCCGGGCGCCTCCGGCAGGGCTGCTCCGAAAACGCAAACGTCTGCAGATAGCTCTCAGCCAGAAAGAGCTAGCCTGGAAAGCTGTTGCTCAGCCTCATCTGCCCATGGCACTGCTCGCACAGAGGCACAGAGACTGGGGCTGCTTGCTTGTCTTGCCCCCTCAAACTTCAAATGTAGCTTAGGTGGTCCGTGCCGGGCGCCTCCGGCAGGGCTGCTCCGAAAACGCAAACGTCTGCAGATAGCTCTCAGCCAGAAAGAGCTAGCCTGGAAAGCTGTTGCTCAGCCTCATCTGCCCATGGCACTGCTCGCACAGAGGCACAGAGACTGGGGCTGCTTGCTTGTCTTGCCACCTCAAACTTCAAATGTAGCATTGGGGGTGCATGCCGGGCTCCTCCGGCAGCCCTGCTCCCAAAATTCGAACGTCTGCAGATAGATTGCAGCCAGAAAGAGCTAGCCTGGAAAGCTGTTGCTCAGCCTCATCTGCCCATGGCACTGCTCGCACAGAGGCACAGAGACTGGGGCTGCTTGCTTGTCTTGCCACCTCAAACTTCAGACATAGCTTAGGGGGTTCGTGCCGGGCGTCTCTGGCAGCCCTGCTCTGAAAATGCGAATGTCTGCAGATAGATTGCAACCAGAAAGAGCTAGCATGGAAAGCTGTTGCTCAGCCTCATCTGCCCATGGCACTGCTCGCACCAAGGCACAGAGACTGGGGCTGCTTGCTTGTCTTGCCCCCTCAAACTTCAAAAGTAGCTTAGGTGGTCCATGCCGGGTGCCTCCGGTAGTGCTTCTCAGAAAATGCAAACGTCTGCAGACAGCTTGCAGACAACAAGAGCTAGCCTGGAAAGCTGTTGCTCAGCCTCATCTGCCCATGGCACTGCTCGCACAGAGGCACAGAGACTGGGGCTGCTTGCTTATCTTGCCCCCTCAAACTTCAAACGTGACTTTGGGTGTGCATGCCGGGCGTCTGCGGCAGCCCTGCCCCGAAAACGCGAACGTCTGCAGATAGATGTCAGCCAGAAAGAGCTAGCCTGGAAAGCTGTTGCTCAGCCTCATCTGCCCATGGCACTGCTCGCACAGAGGCACAGAGACTGGGGCTGCTTGCTTGTCTTGCCCCCTCAAACTTCAAATGTAACAGTAGGGGTGAATGCCGGGCTCCTCCGGCAGCCCTGCTCCCAAAATTCGAACGTCTGCAGAGAGCGCGCAGCCAGAAAGAGCTAGCCTGGAAAGCTGTTGCTCAGCCTCATCTGCCCATGGCACTGCTCGCACAGAGGCACAGAGACTGGGGCTGCTTGCTTGTCTTGCCGCCTCGAACTTCAGACGTAGCTTAGGGGGTTCGTGCCGGGCGTCTCTGGGAGCCCTGCTCTGAAAATTCAAACGTCTGCAGATAGCTCGCAGCCAGAAAGAGCTGGCCTGGAAAGCTGTTGCTCAGCCTCATCTGCCCATGGCACTGCTCGCACAGAGGCACAGAGACTGGGGCTGCTTGCTTGTCTTGCCACGTCAAACTTCAAATGTAGCATTGGGGGTGCATGCCGGGCTCCTCCGTCAGCCCTGCTCCCAAAAGTCGAACGTCTGCAGATAGATTGCAGCCAGAAAGAGCTAGCCTGGAAAGCTGTTGCTCAGCCTCATCTGCCCATGGCACTGCTCGCACAGAGGCACAGAGACTGGGGCTGCTTGCTTGTCTTGCCACCTCAAAATTCAAATGTATCTTAGGCTGTTCGTGCCGGGCGCCTCCAGCAGCCCTGCTCCCAGAATTCGAACGTCTGCAGATAGATTGCAGACAACAAGAGCTAGCCTGGAAAGCTGTTGGTCAGCCTCATCTGCCCATGGCACTGCTCGCACAGAGGCACAGAGACTGGGGCTGCTTGCTTGTCTTGCCCCCTCAAACTTCAAATGTAGCTTAGGTGGTCAGTGGTGGGCGCCTCCGGCAGGGCTGCTCCAAAAATGCGAACGTCTGCAGATAGCTCGCAGCCAGAAAGAGCTAGCCTGGAAAGCTGTTGCTCAGCCTCATCTGCCCATGGCACTGCTCGCACAGAGGCACAGAGACTGGGGCTGCTTGCTTGTCTTGCCCCCTCAAACTTCAAACGTGGCTTTGATTGTTCGTGCCGTGCGTCTGCGGCAGCCCTGCTCCGAAAACACAAACGTCTGCAGATAGCTCTCAGCCAGAAAGAGATAGCCTGGAAAGGTGTTGCTCAGCCTCATCTGCCCATGGCACTGCTCGCACAGAGGCTCAGAGACTGGGGCTGCTTGCTTGTCTTGCCACCTCAAACTTCAAATGTAGCTTAGGTGGTCCGTGCTGGGCGCCTCCGGCAGGGCTGCTCCCAAAATGCGAACGTCTGCAGATAGCTCGCAGCCAGAAAGAGCTAGCCTGGAAAGCTGTTGCTCAGCCTCATCTGCCCATGGCACTGCTCGCACAGAGGCACAGAGACTGGGGCTGCTTGCTTGTCTTGCCCCCTCAAACTTCAAATGTATCTTAGGGTGTCCGTGCCGGGCGCCTCCGGCAGAGCTGCTCCGAAAATGCAAACGTCTGCAGACAGCTTGCAGACAAGAAGAGCTAGCCTGGAAAGCTGTTGCTCAGCCTCATCTGCCCATGGCACTGCTCGCACAGAGGCACAGAGACTGGGGCTGCTTGCTTGTCTTGCCCCCTCAAACTTCAAATGTAGCTTAGGTGGTCCGTGCCGGGCGCCTCCGGCAGGGCTGCTCCGAAAACGCGAACGTCTGCAGATAGCTCTCAGCCAGAAAGAGCTAGCCTGGAAAGCTGTTGCTCAGCCTCATCTGCCCATGGCACTGCTCGCACAGAGGCACAGAGACTGGGGCTGCTTGCTTGTCTTGCCACCTCAAACTTCAAATGTAGCATTGGGGGTGCATGCCGGGCTCCTCCGGCAGCCCTGCTCCCAAAATTCGAACGTCTGCAGATAGATTGCAGCCAGAAAGAGCTAGCCTGGAAAACTGTTGCTCAGCCTCATCTGCCCATGGCACTGCTCGCACAGAGGCACAGAGACTGGGGCTGCTTGCTTGTCTTGCCACCTCAAACTTCAGACATAGCTTAGGGGGTTCGTGCCGGGCGTCTCTGGCAGCCCTGCTCTGAAAATGCGAATGTCTGCAGATAGATTGCAGCCAGAAAGAGCTAGCCTGGAAAGCTGTTGCTCAGCCTCATCTGCCCATGGCACTGCTCGCACAGAGGCACAGAGACTGGGGCTGCTTGCTTGTCTTGCCCCCTCAAACTTCAAATGTAGCAGTGGGGGTGCATGCCGGGCTCCTCCGGCAGCCCTGCTCCCAAAATTCGAACGTCTACAGATAGATTGCAGCCAGAAAGAGGTAGCCTGGAAAGCTGTTGCTCAGCCTCATCTGCCCATGGCACTGCTCGCACAGAGGCACAGAGACTGGGGCTGCTTGCTTGTCTTGCCCCCTCAAACTTCAGACATAGCTTAGGGGGTGCATGCCGGGCGTCTCTGGCAGCCCTGCTCCCAAAATGCGAACGTCTGCAGATAGATTGCAGACAACAAGAGCTAGCCTGGCAAGCTGTTGCTCAGCCTCATCTGCCCATGGCACTGCTCGCACAGAGGCACAGAGACTGGGGCTGCTTGCTTGTCTTGCCACCTCAAACTTCAAATGTAGCTTAGGTGGTCCGTGCTGGGCGCCTCCGGCAGGGCTGCTCCAAAAATGCAAACGTTTGCAGATAGCTCTCAGCCACAAAGAGCTAGCCTGGAAAGCTGTTGCTCAGCCTCATCTGCCCATGGCACTGCTCGCACAGAGGCACAGAGACTGGGGCTGCTTGCTTGTCTTGCCACCTCAAACTTCAAACGTAGCTTAGGTGGTCCGTGCCGGGGGCCTCCGGCTGGGCTGCTCCCAAAATGCGAACGTCTGCAGATAGCTCGCAGCCAGAAAGAGCTAGCCTGGAAAGCTGTTGCTCAGCCTCATCTGCCCATGGCACTGCTCGCACAGAGGCACAGAGACTGGGGCTGCTTGCTTGTCTTGCCACCTCAAACTTCAAATGTAGCTTAGGTGGTCCGTGCTGGGCGCCTCCGGCAGGGCTGCTCCCAAAATGCGAACGTCTGCAGATAGCTCGCAGCCAGAAAGAGCTAGCCTGGCAAGCTGTTGCTCAGCCTCATCTGCCCATGGCACTGCTCGCACAGAGGCACAGAGACTGGGGCTGCTTGCTTGTCTAGCCCCGTCAAACTTGAAACGTATCTTAGGGGGTTCGTGCCTAGCGTCTCCGGCAGCCCTGCTCTAAAAATGCGAACGTCTGCAGACAGATTGCAACCAGAAAGAGCTAGCATGGAAAGCTGTTGCTCAGCCTCATCTGCCCATGGCACTGCTCGCACAGAGGCACAGAGACTGGGGCTGCTTGCTTGTCTTGCCACCTCAAACTTCAAACGTATCTTAGGTGGTCCATGCCGGGTGCCTCCGGCAGTGCTTCTCAGAAAATGCAAACGTCTGCAGACAGCTTGCAGACAACAAGAGCTAGCCTGGAAAGCTGTTGCTCAGCCTCATCTGCCCATGGCACTGCTCGCACAGAGGCACAGAGACTGGGGCTGCTTGCTTGTCTTGCCCCCTCAAACTTCAAATGTAGCTTAGGTGGTCCGTGCCGGGCGCCTCCGGCAGGGCTGCTCCGAAAACGCAAACGTCTGCAGATAGCTCTCAGCCAGAAAGAGCTAGCCTGGAAAGCTGTTGCTCAGCCTCATCTGCCCATGGCACTGCTCGCACAGAGGCACAGAGACTGGGGCTGCTTGCTTGTCTTGCCACCTCAAACTTCAAATGTAGCATTGGGGGTGCATGCCGGGCTCCTCCGGCAGCCCTGCTCCCAAAATTCGAACGTCTGCAGATAGATTGCAGCCAGAAAGAGCTAGCCTGGAAAGCTGTTGCTCAACCTCATCTGCCCATGGCACTGCTCGCACAGAGGCACAGAGACTGGGGCTGCTTGCTTGTCTTGCCACCTCAAACTTCAGACATAGCTTAGGGGGTTCGTGCCGGGCGTCTCTGGCAGCCCTGCTCTGAAAATGCGAATGTCTGCAGATAGATTGCAGCCAGAAAGAGCTAGCCTGGAAAGCTGTTGCTCAGCCTCATCTGCCCATGGCACTGCTCGCACAGAGGCACAGAGACTGGGGCTGCTTGCTTGTCTTGCCCCCTCAAACTTCAAATGTAGCAGTGGGGGTGCATGCCGGGCTCCTCCGGCAGCCCTGCTCCCAAAATTCGAACGTCTACAGATAGATTGCAGCCAGAAAGTGGTAGCCTGGAAAGCTGTTGCTCAGCCTCATCTGCCCATGGCACTGCTCGCACAGAGGCACAGAGACTGGGGCTGCTTGCTTGTCTTGCCACGTCAAACTTCAAAAGTAGCATTGGGGGTGCATGCCGGGTGCCTCCGGCAGCCCTGCTCCCAAAATGCGAACGTCTGCAGATAGATTGCAGACAACAAGAGCTAGCCTGGCAAGCTGTTGCTCAGCCTCATCTGCCCATGGCACTGCTCGCACAGAGGCACAGAGACTGGGGCTGCTTGCTTGTCTTGCCACCTCAAACTTCAAATGTAGCTTAGGTGGTCCGTGCTGGGCGCCTCCGGCAGGGCTGCTCCAAAAATGCAAACGTTTGCAGATAGCTCTCAGCCACAAAGAGCTAGCCTGGAAAGCTGTTGCTCAGCCTCATCTGCCCATGGCACTGCTCGCACAGAGGCACAGAGACTGGGGCTGCTTGCTTGTCTTGCCACCTCAAACTTCAAACGTAGCTTAGGTGGTCCGTGCCGGGGGCCTCCGGCTGGGCTGCTCCCAAAATGCGAACGTCTGCAGATAGCTCGCAGCCAGAAAGAGCTAGCCTGGAAAGCTGTTGCTCAGCCTCATCTGCCCATGGCACTGCTCGCACAGAGGCACAGAGACTGGGGCTGCTTGCTTGCTAGCCCCGTCAAACTTGAAACGTATCTTAGGGGGTTCGTGCCTAGCGTCTCCGGCAGCCCTGCTCTAAAAATGCGAACGTCTGCAGACAGATTGCAACCAGAAAGAGCTAGCATGGAAAGCTGTTGCTCAGCCTCATCTGCCCATGGCACTGCTCGCACAGAGGCACAGAGACTGGGGCTGCTTGCTTGTCTTGCCACCTCAAACTTCAAACGTATCTTAGGTGGTCCATGCCGGGTGCCTCCGGCAGTGCTTCTCAGAAAATGCAAACGTCTGCAGACAGCTTGCAGAAAACAAGAGCTAGCCTGGAAAGCTGTTGCTCAGCCTCATCTGCCCATGGCACTGCTCGCACAGAGGCACAGAGACTGGGGCTGCTTGCTTATCTTGCCCCCTCAAACTTCAAACGTGACTTTGGGTGTTCATGCCGGGCGTCTGCGGCAGCCCTGCTCCGAAAACGCAAACGTCTGCAGATAGCTCTCAGCCAGAAAGAGCTAGCCTGGAAAGCTGTTGCTCAGCCTCATCTGCCCATGGCACTGCTCGCACAGAGGCACAGAGACTGGGGCTGCTTGCTTGTCTTGCCCCCTCAAACTTCAAATGTAACAGTGGGGGTGCATGCCGGGCTCCTCCGGCAGCCCTGCTCCCAAAATTCGAAAATCTGCAGAGAGCGCGCAGCCAGAAAGAGCTAGCCTGGAAAGCTGTTGCTCAGCCTCATCTGCCCATGGCACTGCTCGCACAGAGGCACAGAGACTGGGGCTGCTTGCTTGTCTTGCCACCTCAAACTTCAGACGTAGCTTAGGGGGTTCGTGCCGGGCGTCTCTGGCAGCCCTGCTCCCAAAATGCGAACGTCTGCAGATAGCTCGCAGCCAGAAAGAGCTGGCCTGGAAAGCTGTTGCTCAGCCTCATCTGCCCATGGCACTGCTCGCACAGAGGCACAGAGACTGGGGCTGCTTGCTTGTCTTGCCACGTCAAACTTCAAATGTAGCATTGGGGGTGCATGCTGGGCTCCTCCGGCAGCCCTGCTCCCAAAATTCGAACGTCTGCAGATAGATTGCAGCCAGAAAGAGCTAGCCTGGAAAGCTGTTGCTCAGCCTCATCTGCCCATGGCACTGCTCGCACAGAGGCACAGAGACTGGGGCTGCTTGCTTGTCTTGCCCCCTCAAACTTCAAATGTAGCTTAGGTGGTCAGTGTTGGGCGCCTCCGGCAGGGCTGCTCCAAAAATGCGAACGTCTGCAGATAGCTCGCAGCCAGAAAGAGCTAGCCTGGAAAGCTGTTGCTCAGCCTCATCTGCCCATGGCACTGCTCGCACAGAGGCACAGAGACTGGGGCTGCTTGCTTGTCTTGCCACCTCAAACTTCAAACGTGGCTTTGATTGTTCGTGCCGGGCGTCTGCGGCAGCCCTGCTCCGAAAACGCAAACGTCTGCAGATAGCTCTCAGCCAGAAAGAGCTAGCCTGGAAAGCTGTTGCTCAGCCTCATCTGCCCATGGCACTGCTCGCACAGAGGCACAGAGACTGGGGCTGCTTGCTTGTCTTGCCCCCTCAGACTTCAAATATAGCAGTGGGGGTGCATGTCGGGCTCCTCCGGCAGCCCTGCTCCCAAAATTCGAACGTCTGCAGATAGATTGCAGCCAGAAAGAGCTAGCATGGAAAGCTGTTGCTCAGCCTCATCTGCCCATGGCACTGCTCGCACAGAGGCACAGAGACTGGGGCTGCTTGCTTGTCTTGCCACCTCAAACTTCCGACATAGCTTAGGGGGTTCGTACCGGGCGTCTCTGGCAGCCCTGCTCTGAAAATGCGAACGTCTGCAGATAGATTGCAGCCAGAAAGAGCTAGCCTGGAAAGCTGTTGCTCAGCCTCATCTGCCCATGGCACTGCTCGCACAGAGGCACAGAGACTGGGGCTGCTTGCTTGTCTTGCCACGTCAAACTTCAAATGTAGCATTGGGGGTGCATGCCAGGCTCCTCCGGCAGCCCTGCTCCCAAAATTCGAACGTCTGCAGATAGATTGCAGCCAGAAAGAGCTAGCCTGGAAAGCTGTTGCTCAGCCTCATCTGCCCATGGCACTGCTCGCACAGAGGCACAGAGACTGGGGCTGCTTGCTTGTCTTGCCACCTCAAACTTCAGACATAACTTAGGGGGTTCGTGCCGGGCGTCTCTGGCAGCCCTGCTCTGAAAATGCGAATGTCTGCAGATACATTGCAGCCAGAAAGACCTAGCCTGGAAAGCTGCTGCTCAGCCTCATCTGCCCATGGCACTGCTCGCACAGAGGCACAGAGACTGGGGCTGCTTGCTTGTCTTGCCCCCTCAAACTTCAAATGTAGCAGTGGGGGTGCATGCCGGGCTCCTCCGGCAGCCCTGCTCCCAGAATTCGAACGTCTACAGATAGATTGCAGCCAGAAAGAGCTAGCCTGGAAAGCTGTTGCTCAGCCTCATCTGCCCATGGCACTGCTCACACAGAGGCACAGAGACTGGGGCTGCTTGCTTGTCTTGCCACGTCAAACTTCAAAAGTAGCATTGGGGGTGCATGCCGGGTGCCTCAGGCAGCCCTGCTCCCAAAATGCAAACATCTGCAGACAGATTGCAGACAACAAGAGCTAGCCTGGAAAGCTGTTGCTCAGCCTCATCTGCCCATGGCACTGCTCGCACAGAGGCACAGAGACTGGGGCTGCTTGCTTGTCTTGCCACCTCAAACTTCAAATGTCGCTTAGGTGGTCCGTGCTGGGCGCCTCCGGCAGGGCTGCTCCAAAAATGCGAACGTTTGCAGATAGCTCGCAGCCAGAAAGAGCTAGCCTGGAAAGCTGTTGCTCAGCCTCATCTGCCCATGGCACTGCTCGCACAGAGGCACAGAGACTGGGGCTGCTTGCTTGTCTTGCCACCTCAAACTTCAAAAGTCGCTTAGGTGGTCCGTGCTGGGCGCCTCCGGCAGGGCTGCTCCAAAAATGCGAACGTTTGCAGATAGCTTGCAGCCAGAAAGAGCTAGCCTGGAAAGCTGTTGCTCAGCCTCATCTGCCCATGGCACTGCTCGCACAGAGGCACAGAGACTGGGGCTGCTTGCTTGTCTAGCCCCGTCAAACTTGAAACGTATCTTAGAGGGTTCGTGCCTAGCGTCTCCAGCAGCCCTCCTCTAAAAATGCGAACGTCTGCAGACAGATTGCAACCAGAAAGAGCTAGCATGGAAAGCTGTTGCTCAGCCTCATCTGCCCATGGCACTGCTCGCACAGAGGCACAGAGACTGGGGCTGCTTGCTTGTCTTGCCACCTCAAACTTCAAATGTAGCTTAGGTGGTCCGTGCTGGGCGCCTCCGGCAGGGCTGCTCCCAAAATGCGAACGTCTGCAGATAGCTCGCAGCCAGAAAGAGCTAGCCTGGAAAGCTGTTGCTCAGCCTCATCTGCCCATGGCAGTGCTTGCACAGAGGCACAGAGACTGGGGCTGCTTGCTTATCTTGCCCCCCTCAAACTTCAAATGTATCTTAGGCTGTCCGTGCCGGGCGCCTCCAGCAGCCCTGCTCCCAAAATTCGAACGTCTGCAGATAGATTGCAGCCAGAAAGAGCTAGCCTGGCAAGCTGTTGGTCAGCCTCATCTGCCCATGGCACTGCTCGCACAGAGGCACAGAGACTGGGGCTGCTTGATTTTCTTGCCCCCTCAAACTTCAAACGTGACTTTGGGTGTTCGTGCCGGGCGTCTGCGGCAGCCCTGCTCCCAAAATGCAAACGTCTGCAGATAGCTCTCAGCCAGAAAGAGCTAGCCTGGAAAGCTGTTGCTCAGCCTCATCTGCCCATGGCACTGCTCGCACAGAGGCACAGAGACTGGGGCTGCTTGCTTGTCTTGCCACCTCAAACTTCAGACTTAGCTTAGGGGGTTCGTGCCGGGCGTCTCTGGCAGCCGTGCTCTGAAAATGCGAACGTCTGTAGATAGCTCGCAGCCAGAAAGAGCTGGCCTGGAAAGCTGTTGCTCAGCCTCATCTGCCCATGGCACTGCTCGCACAGAGGCACAGAGACTGGGGCTGCTTGCTTGTCTTGCCCCGTCAAACTTCAAATGTAGTATTGGGGGTGCATGTCGGGCTCCTCCGGCAGCCGTGCTCTGAAAATGCGAACGTCTGTAGATAGCTCGCAGCCAGAAAGAGCTGGCCTGGAAAGCTGTTGCTCAGCCTCATCTGCCCATGGCACTGCTCGCACAGAGGCACAGAGACTGGGGCTGCTTGCTTGTCTTGCCCCGTCAAACTTCAAATGTAGTATTGGGGGTGCATGCCGGGCTCCTCCGGCAGCCCTGCTCCCAAAATTCAAACGTCTGCAGATAGATTGCAACCAGAAAGAGCTAGCCTGGAAAGCTGTTGCTCAGCCTCATCTGCCCATGGCACTGCTCGCACAGAGGCACAGAGACTGGGGCTGCTTGCTTGTCTTGCCACGTCAAACTTCACATGTAGCATTGGGGGTGCATGTCGGGCTCCTCCGGCAGCCCTGCTCCCAAAATTCAAACGTCTGCAGATAGATTGCAACCAGAAAGAGCTAGCCTGGAAAGCTGTTGGTCAGCCTCATCTGCCCATGGCACTGCTCGCACAGAGGCACAGAGACTGGGGCTGCTTGCTTGTCTTGCCCCCTCAAACTTCAGACGTAGCATTGGGGGTGCATGTCGGGCTCCTCCGGCAGCCCTGCTCCCAAAATTCGAACGTCTGCAGATAGATTGCAGGCAGAAAGAGCTAGCCTGGAAAGCTGTTGCTCAGCCTCATCTGCCCATGGCACTGCTCGCACAGAGGCACAGAGACTGGGGCTGCTTGCTTGTCTTGCCACCTCAAACTTCAAACGTAGCTTAGACTGTCCGTGCCGGGCGCCTCCGGCAGTGCTTCTCCCAAAATGCGAATGTCTGCAGATAGCTCGCAGCCAGAAAGAGCTAGCCTGGAAAGCTGTTGGTCAGCCTCATCTGCCCATGGCACTGCTCGCACAGAGGCACAGAGACTGGGGCTGCTTGCTTGTCTTGCCACCTCAAACTTCAAACGTAGCTTAGGTGGTCCATGCCAGGGGCCTGCGGCAGGGCTGGTCCGAAAATGCGAACGTCTGCAGATAGCTCGCAGCCAGAAAGGGCTAGCCTGGAAAGATGTTGCTCAGCCTCATCTGCCCATGGCAGTGCTCGCACAGAGGCACAGAGACTGGGGCTGCTTGCTTGTCTAGCCCCGTCAAACTTGAAATGTATCTTAGGGGGTTCGTGCCGGGCGTCTCCGGCAGCCCTGCTCTAAAAATGCGAACGTCTGTAGATAGCTCGCAGCCAGAAAGAGCTGGCCTGGAAAGCTGTTGCACAGCCTCATCTGCCCATGGCACTGCTCGCACAGAGGCACAGAGACTGGGGCTGCTTGCTTGTCTTGCCCCGTCAAACTTCAAATGTAGTATTGGGGGTGCATGCCGGGCTCCTCCGGCAGCCCTGCTCCCAAAATTCAAACGTCTGCAGATAGATTGCAACCAGAAAGAGCTAGCCTGGAAAGCTGTTGCTCAGCCTCATCTGCCCATGGCACTGCTCGCACAGAGGCACAGAGACTGGGGCTGCTTGCTTGTCTTGCCACGTCAAACTTCACATGTAGCATTGGGGGTGCATGCCGGGCTCCTCCGGCAGCCCTGCTCCCAAAATTCAAACGTCTGCAGATAGATTGCAACCAGAAAGAGCTAGCCTGGAAAGCTGTTGCTCAGCCTCATCTGCCCATGGCACTGCTCGCACAGAGGCACAGAGACTGGGGCTGCTTGCTTGTCTTGCCACCTCAAACTTCAGACGTAGCATTGGGGGTGCATGTCGGGCTCCTCCGGCAGCCCTGCTCCCAAAATTCGAAAATCTGCAGATAGATTGCAGGCAGAAAGAGCTAGCCTGGAAAGCTGTTGCTCAGCCTCATCTGCCCATGGCACTGCTCGCACAGAGGCACAGAGACTGGGGCTGCTTGCTTGTCTTGCCACCTCAAACTTCAAACGTAGCTTTGGTGGTCCATGCCGGGTGCCTCCGGCATCCCTGCTCCCAAAATGCGAACGTCTGCAGATAGCTCGCAGCCAGAAAGAGCTAGCCTGGAAAGCTGTTGCTCAGCCTCATCTGCCCATGGCACTGCTCGCACAGAGGCACAGAGACTGGGGCTGCTTGCTTGTCTTGCCCCCTCAAACTTCAAATGTAGCTTAGGTGGTCCGTGCTGGGCGCCTCCGGCAGGGCTCCTCCGAAAATGCGAATGTCTGCAGATAGATTGCAGCCAGAAAGAGCTAGCCTGGAAAGCTGTTGGTCAGTCTCATCTGCCCATGGCACTGCTCGCACAGAGGCACAGAGGCTGGGGCTGCTTGCTTGTCTTGCCACCTCTAACTTCAAACGTATCTTAGGTGGTCCATGCCGGGTGCCTCCGGCATCCCTGCTCCCAAAATGCAAACATCTGCAGACAGATTGCAGACAAAAAGAGCTAGCCTGGAAAGCTGTTGCTCAGCCTCATCTGCCCATGGCACTGCTCGCACAGAGGCACAGAGACTGGGGCTGCTTGCTTGTCTTGCCCCCTGAAACTACACATGTAGCATTGGGGGTGCATGCCGGGCTCCTCCGGCAGCCCTGCTCCCAAAATTCGAACGTGTGCAGATAGATCTCAGCCAGAAAGACCTAGCCTGGAAAGCTGTTGCTCAGCCTCATCTGCCCATGGCAGTGCTCGCACAGAGGCACAGAGACTGGGGCTGCTTGCTGGTCTTGCCACCTCAAACTTCAGACTTAGCTTAGGGGGTTCGTGCCGGGCGTCTCTGGCAGCCGTGCTCTGAAAATGCGAACGTCTGTAGATAGCTCGCAGCCAGAAAGAGCTGGCCTGGAAAGCTGTTGCTCAGCCTCATCTGCCCATGGCACTGCTCGCACAGAGGCACAGAGACTGGGGCTGCTTGCTTGTCTTGCCCCGTCAAACTTCAAATGTAGTATTGGGGGTGCATGCCGGGCTCCTCCGGCAGCCCTGCTCCCAAAATTCGAACGTCTGCAGATAGATTGCAGGCAGAAAGAGCTAGCCTGGAAAGCTGTTGGTCAGCCTCATCTGCCCATGGCACTGCTCGCACAGAGGCACAGAGACTGGGGCTGCTTGCTTGTCTTGCCACCTCAAACTTCAAACGTAGCTTAGGTGGTCCATGCCAGGGGCCTGCGGCAGGGCTGGTCCGAAAATGCGAACGTCTGCAGATAGCTCGCAGCCAGAAAGGGCTAGCCTGGAAAGATGTTGCTCAGTCTCATCTGCCCATGGCAGTGCTCGCACAGAGGCACAGAGACTGGGGCTGCTTGCTTGTCTAGCCCCGTCAAACTTGAAATGTATCTTAGGGGGTACGTGCCGGGCGTCTCCGGTAGCCCTGCTCTAAAAATGCGAACGTCTGTAGATAGCTCGCAGCCAGAAAGAGCTGGCCTGGAAAGCTGTTGCACAGCCTCATCTGCCCATGGCACTGCTCGCACAGAGGCACAGAGACTGGGGCTGCTTGCTTGTCTTGCCCCGTCAAACTTCAAATGTAGTATTGGGGGTGCATGCCGGGCTCCTCCGGCAGCCCTGCTCCCAAAATTCAAACGTCTGCAGATAGATTGCAACCGGAAAGAGCTAGCCTGGAAAGCTGTTGCTCAGCCTCATCTGCCCATGGCACTGCTCGCACAGAGGCACAGAGACTGGGGCTGCTTGCTTGTCTTGCCACGTCAAACTTCACATGTAGCATTGGGGGTGCATGCCGGGCTCCTCCGGCAGCCCTGCTCCCAAAATTCAAACGTCTGCAGATAGATTGCAACCAGAAAGAGCTAGCCTGGAAAGCTGTTGCTCAGCCTCATCTGCCCATGGCACTGCTCGCACAGAGGCACAGAGACTGGGGCTGCTTGCTTGTCTTGCCACCTCAAACTTCAGACGTAGCATTGGGGGTGCATGTCGGGCTCCTCCGGCAGCCCTGCTCCCAAAATTCGAACGTCTGCAGATAGATTGCAGGCAGAAAGAGCTAGCCTGGAAAGCTGTTGCTCAGCCTCATCTGCCCATGGCACTGCTCGCACAGAGGCACAGAGACTGGGGCTGCTTGCTTGTCATGCCACCTCAAACTTCAAACGTAGCTTAGGTGGTCCATGCCGGGTGCCTCCGGCATCCCTGCTCCCAAAATGCGAACGTCTGCAGATAGCTCGCAGCCAGAAAGAGCTAGCCTGGAAAGCTGTTGCTCAGCCTCATCTGCCCATGGCACTGCTCGCACAGAGGCACAGAGACTGGGGCTGCTTGCTTGTCTTGTCACCTCAAACTTCAAATGTAGCTTAGGTGGCCCGTGCTGGGCGCCTCCGGCAGGGCTCCTCCGAAAATGCGAATGTCTGCAGATAGATTGCAGCCAGAAAGAGCTAGCCTGGAAAGCTGTTGGTCAGTCTCATCTGCCCATGGCACTGCTCGCACAGAGGCACAGAGGCTGGGGCTGCTTGCTTGTCTTGCCACCTCAAACTTCAAACGTATCTTAGGTGGTCCATGCCGGGTGCCTCCGGCATCCCTGCTCCCAAAATGCAAACATCTGCAGACAGATTGCAGACAACAAGAGCTAGCCTGGAAAGCTGTTGCTCAGCCTCATCTGCCCATGGCACTGCTCGCACAGAGGCACAGAGACTGGGGCTGCTTGCTTGTCTTGCCCCCTGAAACTACACATGTAGCATTGGGGGTGCATGCCGGGCTCCTTCGGCAGCCCTGCTCCCAAAATTCGAACGTGTGCAGATAGATCTCAGCCAGAAAGACCTAGCCTGGAAAGCTGTTGCTCAGCCTCATCTGCCCATGGCACTGCTCGCACAGAGGCACAGAGACTGGGGCTGCTTGCTGGTCTTGCCACCTCAAACTTCAGACTTAGCTTAGGGGGTTCGTGCCGGGCGTCTCTGGCAGCCGTGCTCTGAAAATGCGAACGTCTGTAGATAGCTCGCAGCCAGAAAGAGCTAGCCTGGAAAGCTGTTGCACAGCCTCATCTGCCCATGGCACTGCTCGCACAGAGGCACAGAGACTGGGGCTGCTTGCTTGCCTTGCCCCGTCAAACTTCAAATGTAGTATTGGGGGTGCATGCCGGGCTCCTCCGGCAGCCCTGCTCCCAAAATTCAAACGTCTGCAGATAGATTGCAACCAGAAAGAGCTAGCCTGGAAAGCTGTTGCTCAGCCTCATCTGCCCATGGCACTGCTCGCACAGAGGCACAGAGACTGGGGCTGCTTGCTTGTCTTGCCACCTCAAACTTCAAATGTATCTTACGGTGTCCGTGACGGGCGCCTCCGGCAGGGCTCCTCCGAAAATGCGAATGTCTGCAGATAGATTGCAGCCAGAAAGAGCTAGCCTGGAAAGCTGTTGCTCAGCCTCATCTGCCCATGGCACTGCTCGCACAGAGGCACAGAGGCTGGGGCTGCTTGCTTGTCTTGCCACCTCAAACTTCAAATGTATCTTAGGTGGTCCATGCCGGGTGCCTCCGGCATCCCTGCTCCCAAAATGCAAACATCTGCAGACAGATTGCAGACAACAAGAGCTAGCCTGGAAAGCTGTTGCTCAGCCTCATCTGCCCATGGCACTGCTCGCACAGAGGCACAGAGACTGGGGCTGCTTGCTTGTCTTGCCCCCTGAAACTACACATGTAACATTGGGGGTGCATGCCGGGCTCCTCCGGCAGCCCTGCTCCCAAAATTCGAACGTGTGCAGATAGATCTCAGCCAGAAAGACCTAGCCTGGAAAGCTGTTGCTCAGCCTCATCTGCCCATGGCACTGCTCGCACAGAGGCATAGAGACTGGGGCTGCTTTCTGGTCTTGCCACCTCAAACTTCAGACTTAGCTTAGGGGGTTCGTGCCGGGCGTCTCTGGCAGCCGTGCTCTGAAAATGCGAACGTCTGTAGGTAGCTCGCAGCCAGAAAGAGCTGGCCTGGAAAGCTGTTGCACAGCCTCATCTGCCCATGGCACTGCTCGCACAGAGGCACAGAGACTGGGGCTGCTTGCTTGTCTTGCCCCGTCAAACTTCAAATGTAGTATTGGGGGTGCATGCCGGGCTCCTCCGGCAGCCCTGCTCCCAAAATTCAAACGTCTGCAGATAGATTGCAACCAGAAAGAGCTAGCCTGGAAAGCTGTTGCTCAGCCTCATCTGCCCATGGCACTGCTCGCACAGAGGCACAGAGACTGGGGCTGCTTGCTTGTCTTGCCACCTCAAACTTCAAACGTAGCTTAGGCTGTCCGTGCCGGGCGCCTCCGGCAGTGCTTCTCCCAAAATGCGAATGTCTGCAGATAGCTCGCAGACAGAAAGAGCTAGCCTGGAAAGCTGTTGGTCAGCCTCATCTGCCCATGGCACTGCTCGCACAGAGGCACAGAGACTGGGGCTGCTTGCTTGTCTTGCCCCCTCAAACTTCAAATGTAGCTTAGGTGGTCCGTGCTGGGCGCCTCCGGCAGGGCTACTCCCAAAATGCGAACGTCTGCAGATAGCTCACAGTCAAAAAGAGCTAGCCTGGAAAGCTGTTGCTCAGCCTCATCTGCCCATGGCACTGCTCGCACAGAGGCACAGAGACTGGGGCTGCTTGCTTGTCTAGCCCCATCAAAATTGAAACGTATCTTAGGGGGTTCGTGCCGGGCGTCTCCGGTAGCCCTGCTCTAAAAATGCGAACGTCTGCAGATAGCTCTCAGCCAGAAAGAGCTAGCCTGGAAAGCTGTTGCTCAGCCTCATCTGCCCATGGCACTGCTCGCACAGAGGCACAGAGACTGGGGCTGCTTGCTTGTCTTGCCCCGTCAAACTTCAAATGTAGCATTGGGGGTGCATGCCGGGCTCCTCCGGCAGCCCTGCTCCCAGAATTCGAACGTCTGCAGATAGATTGCAGCCAGAAAGAGCTAGCCTGGAAAGCTGTTGCTCAGCCTCATCTGCCCATGGCACTGCTCGCACAGAGGCACAGAGACTGGGGCTGCTTGCTTGTCTTGCCCCCTCAAACTTCACATGTAGCATTGGGGGTGCATGCCGGGCTCCTCCGGCAGCCCTGCTCCTAAAATTCAAACGTCTGCAGATAGATTGTAACCAGAAAGAGCTGGCCTGGAAAGCTGTTGCTCAGCCTCATCTGCCCATGGCACTGCTCGCACAGTGGCACATTGACTGGGGCTGCTTGCTTGTCTTGCCACCTCAAACTTCAGACGTAGCATTGGGGGTGCATGTCGGGCTCCTCCGGCAGCCCTGCTCCCAAAATTCGAACGTCTGCAGATAGATTGCAGGCAGAAAGAGCTAGCCTGGAAAGCTGTTGCTCAGCCTCATCTGCCCATGGCACTGCTCGCACAGAGGCACAGAGACTGGGGCTGCTTGCTTGTCTTCCCACCTCAAACTTCAAACGTAGCTTAGGCTGTCCGTGCCGGGCGCCTCTGGCAGTGCTTCTCCCAAAATGCGAATGTCTGCAGATAGCTCGCAGCCAGAAAGAGCTAGCCTGGAAAGCTGTTGGTCAGCCTCATCTGCCCATGGCACTGCTCGCACAGAGGCACAGAGACTGGGGCTGCTTGCTTGTCTTGCCACCTCAAACTTCAAACGTATCTTAGGTGGTCCATGCCGGGTGCCTCCGGCATCCCTGCTCCCAAAATGCAAACATCTGCAGACAGATTGCAGACAACAAGAGCTAGCCTGGAAAGCTGTTGCTCAGCCTCATCTGCCCATGGCACTGCTCGCACAGAGGCACAGAGACTGGGGCTGCTTGCTTGTCTTGCCCCCTCAAACTTCAAATGTAGCTTAGGTGGTCCGTGCTGGGCGCCTCCGGCAGGGCTACTCCCAAAATGCGAACGTCTGCAGATAGCTCACAGCCAAAAAGAGCTAGCCTGGAAAGCTGTTGCTCAGCCTCATCTGCCCATGGCACTGCTCGCACAGAGGAACAGAGACTGGGGCTGCTTGCTTGTCTAGCCCCATCAAAATTGAAATGTATCTTAGGGGGTTCGTGCCGGGCGTCTCCGGCAGCCCTGCTCTAAAAACTGCGAACGTCTGCAGATAGCTCTCAGCCAGAAAGAGCTAGCCTGGAAAGCTGTTGCTCAGCCTCATCTGCCCATGGCACTGCTCGCACAGAAGCACAGAGACTGGGGCTGCTTGCTTGTCTTGCCACGTCAAACTTCAAATGTAGCATTGGGGGTGCATGCCGGGCGCCTCCAGCAGCCCTGCTCCCAAAATTCGAACGTCTGCAGATAGATCTCAGCCAGAAAGACCTAGCCTGGAAAGCTGTTGCTCAGCCTCATCTGCCCATGGCACTGCTCGCACAGAGGCACAGAGACTGGGGCTGCTTGCTTGTCTTGCCCCCTCAAACTTCAAATGTAGCTTAGGTGGTCCGTGCTGGGCGCCTCCGGCAGGGCTGCTCCCAAAATGCGAACGTCTGCAGATAGCTCGCAGCCAGAAAGAGCTAGCCTGGAAAGCTGTTGCTCAGCCTCATCTGCCCATGGCACTGCTCGCACAGAGGCACAGAGACTGGGGCTGCTTGCTTGTCTTGCCACTTCAAACTTCAAATGTATCTTAGGGTGTCCGTGACGGGCGCCTCCAGCAGGGCTCCTCCGAAAATGCGAATGTCTGCAGATAGCTCGCAGCCAGAAAGAGCTAGCCTGGAAAGCTGTTGGTCAGCCTCATCTGCCCATGGCACTGCTCGCATAGAGGCACAGAGGCTGGGGCTGCTTGCTTGTCTTGCCACCTCAAACTTCAAACGTATCTTAGGTGGTCCATGCCGGGTGCCTCCGGCATCCCTGCTCCCAAAATGCAAACATCTGCAGACAGATTGCAGACAACAAGAGCTAGCCTGGAAAGCTGTTGCTCAGCCTCATCTGCCCATGGCACTGCTCGCACAGAGGCACAGAGACTGGGGCTGCTTGATTTTCTTGCCCCCTCAAACTTCAAACGTGACTTTGGGTGTTCGTGCCGGGCGTCTGCAGCAGCCCTGCTCCGAAAATGCAAACGTCTGCAGATAGCTCTCAGCCAGAAAGAGCTAGCCTGGAAAGCTGTTGCTCAGCCTCATCTGCCCATGGCACTGCTCGCACAGAGGCACAGAGACTGGGGCTGCTTGCTTGTCTTGCCCCCTGAAACTTCACATGTAGCATTGGGGGTGCATGTCGGGCTCCTCCGGCAGGGTTGGTCCGAAAATGCGAACGTCTGCAGATAGCTCGCAGCCAGAAAGAGCTAGCCTGGAAAGCTGTTGCTCAGCCTCATCTGCCCATGGCACTGCTCGCACAGAGGCACAGAGACTGGGGCTGCTTGCTTTTCTTGCCACCTCAAACTTCAAACGTGGCTTTGGGTGTTCGTGCCGGGCGTCTGCGGCAGCCCTGCTCCCAAAATTCGAACGTCTGCAGATAGCTCTCAGCCAGAAAGAGCTACACTGGAAAGCTGTTGCTCAGCCTCATCTGCCCATGGCACTGCTCGCACAGAGGCACAGAGACTGGGGCTGCTTGCTTGTCTTGCCACCTCATACTTCAGACGTAGCTTAGGGGGTTCGTGCCGGGCGTCTCTGGCAGCCGTGCTCTGAAAATGCGAACGTCTGTACATAGCTCGCAGCCAGAAAGAGCTGGCCTGGAAAGCTGTTGTACAGCCTCATCTGCCCATGGCACTGCTTGCACAGAGGCACAGAGACTGGGGCTGCTTGCTTGTCTTGCCACCTCATACTTCAGACGTAGCTTAGGGGGTTCGTGCCGGGCGTCTCTGGCAGCCGTGCTCTGAAAATGCGAACGTCTGCAGATAGATTGCAGCCAGAAAGACCTAGCCTGGAAAGCTGTTGCTCAGCCTCATCTGCCCATGGCACTGCTCGCACAGAGGCACAGAGACTGGGGCTGCTTGCTTGTCTTGTCACCTCATACTTCCGACGTAGCTTAGGGGGTTCGTGCCGGGCGTCTCTGGCAGCCGTGGTCTGAAAATGCGAACGTCTGTACATAGCTCGCAGCCAGAAAGAGCTGGCCTGGAAAGCTGTTGCACAGCCTCATCTGCCCATGGCACTGCTCGCACAGAGGCACAGAGACTGGGGCTGCTTGATTTTCTTGCCCCCTCAAACTTCAAACGTGACTTTGGGTGTTCGTGACGGGCGTCTGCAGCAGCCCTGCTCCGAAAATGCAAACGTCTGCAGATAGATCTCAGCCAGAAAGACCTAGCCTGGAAAGCTGTTGCTCAGCCTCATCTGCCCATGGCACTGCTCGCACAGAGGCACAGAGACTGGGGCTGCTTGCTTGTCTTGCCCCCTGAAACTTCACATGTAGCATTGGGGGTGCATGCCGGGCTCCTCCGGCAGCCCTGCTCCCAAAATTCGAACGTCTGCAGATAGATCTCAGCCAGAAAGACCTAGCCTGGAAAGCTGTTGCTCAGCCTCATCTGCCCATGGCGCTGCTCGCACAGAGGCACAGAGACTGGGGCTGCTTGCTTGTCTTACCACCTCAAACTTCAGACTCAGCTTAGGCTGTCCGTGCCGGGCGCATCCGGCAGTGCTTCTCCCAAAATGCGAATGTCTGCAGATAGCTCGCAGCCAGAAAGAGCTAGCCTGGAAAGCTGTTGGTCAGCCTCATCTGCCCATGGCACTGCTCGCACAGAGGCACAGAGACTGGGGCTGCTTGCTTGTCTTGCCCCCTCAAACTTCAAATGTAGCTTAGGTGGTCCGTGCTGGGCGCCTCCGGCAGGGCTACTCCCAAAATGCGAACGTCTGCAGATAGCTCACAGCCAAAAAGAGCTAGCCTGGAAAGCTGTTGCTCAGCCTCATCTGCCCATGGCACTGCTCGCACAGAGGCACAGAGACTGGGGCTGCTTGCTTGTCTAGCCCCATCAAAATTGAAATGTATCTTAGGGGGTTCGTGCCGGGCGTCTCCGGCAGCCCTGCTCTAAAAACTGCGAACGTCTGCAGATAGCTCTCAGCCAGAAAGAGCTAGCCTGGAAAGCTGTTGCTCAGCCTCATCTGCCCATGGCACTGCTCGCACAGAAGCACAGAGACTGGGGCTGCTTGCTTGTCTTGCCACGTCAAACTTCAAATGTAGCATTGGGGGTGCATGCCGGGCGCCTCCAGCAGCCCTGCTCCCAAAATTCGAACGTCTGCAGATAGATCTCAGCCAGAAAGACCTAGCCTGGAAAGCTGTTGCTCAGCCTCATCTGCCCATGGCACTGCTCGCACAGAGGCACAGAGACTGGGGCTGCTTGCTTGTCTTGCCCCCTCAAACTTCAAATGTAGCTTAGGTGGTCCGTGCTGGGCGCCTCCGGCAGGGCTGCTCCCAAAATGCGAACGTCTGCAGATAGCTCGCAGCCAGAAAGAGCTAGCCTGGAAAGCTGTTGCTCAGCCTCATCTGCCCATGGCACTGCTCGCACAGAGGCACAGAGACTGGGGCTGCTTGCTTGTCTTGCCACTTCAAACTTCAAATGTATCTTAGGGTGTCCGTGACGGGCGCCTCCAGCAGGGCTCCTTCGAAAATGCGAATGTCTGCAGATAGCTCGCAGCCAGAAAGAGCTAGCCTGGAAAGCTGTTGGTCAGCCTCATCTGCCCATGGCACTGCTCGCACAGAGGCACAGAGGCTGGGGCTGCTTGCTTGTCTTGCCACCTCATACTTCAGACTTAGCTTAGGTGGTTCGTGCCGGGCGTCTCTGGCAGCCGTGCTCTGAAAATGCGAACGTCTGTACATAGCTCGCAGCCAGAAAGAGCTGGCCTGGAAAGCTGTTGTACAGCCTCATCTGCCCATGGCACTGCTTGCACAGAGGCACAGAGACTGGGGCTGCTTGCTTGTCTTGCCACCTCATACTTCAGACGTAGCTTAGGGGGTTCGTGCCGGGCGTCTCTGGCAGCCCTGCTCCCAAAATTCGAACGTCTGCAGATAGATCTCAGCCAGAAAGACCTAGCCTGGAAAGCTGTTGCTCAGCCTCATCTGCCCATGGCACTGCTCGCACAGAGGCACAGAGACTGGGGCTGCTTGCTTGTCTTGCCCCCTCAAACTTCAAATGTAGCTTAGGTGGTCCGTGCTGGGCGCCTCCGGCAGGGCTGCTCCCAAAATGCGAACGTCTGCAGATAGCTCGCAGCCAGAAAGAGCTAGCCTGGAAAGCTGTTGCTCAGCCTCATCTGCCCATGGCACTGCTCGCACAGAGGCACAGAGACTGGGGCTGCTTGCTTGTCTTGCCACTTCAAACTTCAAATGTATCTTAGGGTGTCCGTGACGGGCGCCTCCGGCAGGGCTCCTTCGAAAATGCGAACGTCTGTACATAGCTCGCAGCCAGAAAGAGCTGGCCTGGAAAGCTGTTGCACAGCCTCATCTGCCCATGGCACTGCTCGCACAGAGGCACAGAGACTGGGGCTGCTTGCTTGTCTTGCCACCTCATACTTCAGACTTAGCTTAGGTGGTTCGTGCCGGGCGTCTCTGGCAGCCGTGCTCTGAAAATGCGAACGTCTGTACATAGCTCGCAGCCAGAAAGAGCTGGCCTGGAAAGCTGTTGTACAGCCTCATCTGCCCATGGCACTGCTTGCACAGAGGCACAGAGACTGGGGCTGCTTGCTTGTCTTGCCACCTCATACTTCAGACGTAGCTTAGGGGGTTCGTGCCGGGCGTCTCTGGCAGCCGTGCTCTGAAAATGCGAACGTCTGCAGATAGATTGCAGCCAGAAAGACCTAGCCTGGAAAGCTGTTGCTCAGCCTCATCTGCCCATGGCACTGCTCGCACAGAGGCACAGAGACTGGGGCTGCTTGCTTGTCTTGTCACCTCATACTTCCGACGTAGCTTAGGGGGTTCGTGCCGGGCGTCTCTGGCAGCCGTGGTCTGAAAATGCGAACGTCTGTACATAGCTCGCAGCCAGAAAGAGCTGGCCTGGAAAGCTGTTGCACAGCCTCATCTGCCCATGGCACTGCTCGCACAGAGGCACAGAGACTGGGGCTGCTTGATTTTCTTGCCCCCTCAAACTTCAAACGTGACTTTGGGTGTTCGTGCCGGGCGTCTGCAGCAGCCCTGCTCCGAAAATGCAAACGTCTGCAGATAGATTGCAGCCAGAAAGAGCTAGCATGGAAAGCTGTTGCTCAGCCTCATCTGCCCATGGCACTGCTCGCACAGAGGCACAGAGACTGGGGCTGCTTGCTTGTCTTGCCACCTCAAACTTCAGACATAGCTTAGGGGGTTCGTACCGGGCGTCTCTGGCAGCCCTGCTCTGAAAATGCGAACGTCTGCAGATAGATTGCAGCCAGAAAGAGCTAGCCTGGAAAGCTGTTGCTCAGCCTCATCTGCCCATGGCACTGCTCGCACAGAGGCACAGAGACTGGGGCTGCTTGCTTGTCTTGCCACCTCAAACTTCAAATGTAGCTTAGGTGGTCCGTGCTGGGCGCCTCCGGCAGGGCTGCTCCCAAAATGCGAACGTCTGCAGATAGCTCGCAGCCAGAAAGAGCTAGCCTGGAAAGCTGTTGCTCAGCCTCATCTGCCCATGGCACTGCTCGCACAGAGGCACAGAGACTGGGGCTGCTTGCTTGTCTTGCCACTTCAAACTTCAAATGTATCTTAGGGTGTCCGTGCCGGGCGCCTCCGGCACAGCTGCTCCGAAAATGCGAATGTCTGCAGATAGCTCGCAGCCAGAAAGAGCTAGCCTGGAAAACTGTTGCTCAGCCTCATCTGCCCATGGCACTGCTCACACCAAGGCACAGAGACTGGGGCTGCTTGCTTGTCTTGCAACCTCAAACTTAAAACGTATCTTAGGTGGTCCGTGCCGGGTGCCTCCGGCAGTGCTTCTCAGAAAATGCAAACGTCTGCAGACAGCTTGCAGACAAGAAGAGCTAGCCTGGAAAGCTGTTGCTCAGCCTCATCTGCCCATGGCAGTGCTTGCACAGAGGCACAGAGACTGGGGCTGCTTGCTTGTCTTGCCCCCTCAAACTTCAAATGTGGCTTTGATTGTTCGTGCCGGGCGTCTGCGGAAGCCCTGCTCCGAAAACGCAAACGTCTGCAGATAGCTCTCAGCCAGAAAGAGCTAGCCTGGAAAGCTATTGCTCAGCCTCATCTGCCCATGGCACTGCTCGCACAGAGGCACAGAGACTGGGGCTGCTTGCTTGTCTTGCCACGTCAAACTTCAAATGTAGCATTGGGGGTGCATGCCGGGCTCCTCCGGCAGCCCTGCTCCCAAAATTCGAACGTCTGCAGATAGATTGCAGCCAGAAAGAGCTAGCCTGGAAAGCTGTTGCTCAGCCTCATCTGCCCATGGCACTGCTCGCACAGAGGCACAGAGACTGGGGCTGCTTGCTTGTCTTGCCACCTCAAACTTCGGACATAGCTTAGGGGGTTCGTGCCGGGCGTCTCTGGCAGCCCTGCTCTGAAAATGCGAACGTCTGCAGATAC
Organism: Opisthocomus hoazin; assembly: GCF_030867145.1. Classification (NCBI taxonomy): domain Eukaryota; kingdom Metazoa; phylum Chordata; class Aves; order Opisthocomiformes; family Opisthocomidae; genus Opisthocomus; species Opisthocomus hoazin. Next base: position 16,677,373 of record NC_134453.1, read on the forward strand.
ATTGCAGCCAGAAAGAGCTAGCCTGGAAAGCTGCTGCTCAGCCTCATCTGCCCATGGCACTGCTCGCACAGAGGCACAGAGACTGGGGCTGCTTGCTTGTCTAGCCCCCTCAAACTTCAAATGTAGCAGTGGGGGTGCATGTCGGGCTCCTCCGGCAGCCCTGCTCCCAGAATTCGAACGTCTACAGATAGATTGCAGCCAGAAAGAGCTAGCCTGGAAAGCTGTTGGTCAGCCTCATCTGCCCATGGCACTGCTCGCACAGAGGCACAGAGACTGGGGCTGCTTGCTTGTCTTGCCACGTCAAACTTCAAAAGTAGCATTGGGGGTGCATGCCGGGTGCCTCAGGCAGCCCTGCTCCCAAAATGCAAACATCTGCAGACAGATTGCAGACAACAAGAGCTAGCCTGGAAAGCTGTTGCTCAGCCTCATCTGCCCATGGCACTGCTCGCACAGAGGCACAGAGACTGGGGCTGCTTGCTTGTCTTGCCACCTCAAACTTCAAATGTCGCTTAGGTGGTCCATGCTGGGCGCCTCCGGAAGGGCTGCTCCAAAAATGCGAACGTTTGCAGATAGCTCGCAGCCAGAAAGAGCTAGCCTGGAAAGCTGTTGCTCAGCCTCATCTGCCCATGGCACTGCTCGCACAGAGGCACAGAGACTGGGGCTGCTTGCTTGTCTTGCCACCTCAAACTTCAAATGTCGTTTAGGTGGTCCGTGCTGGGCGCCTCCGGCAGGGCTGCTCCAAAAATGCGAACGTTTGCAGATAGCTCGCAGCCAGAAAGAGCTAGCCTGGAAAGCTGTTGCTCAGCCTCATCTGCCCATGGCACTACTCGCACAGAGGCACAGAGACTGGGGCTGCTTGCTTGTCTAGCCCCGTCAAACTTGAAACGTATCTCAGAGGGTTCGTGCCTAGCGTCTCCAGCAGCCCTGCTCTAAAAATGCGAACGTCTGCAGACAGATTGCAACCAGAAAGAGCTAGCATGGAAAGCTGTTGCTCAGCCTCATCTGCCCATGGCACTGCTCGCACAGAGGCACAGAGACTGGGGCTGCTTGCTTGTCTTGCCACCTCAAACTTCAAATGTCGCTTAGGTGGTCTGTGCTGGGCGCCTCCGGCAGGGCTGCTCCAAAAATGCGAACGTTTGCAGAGAGCGCGCAGCCAGAAAGAGCTAGCCTGGAAAGCTGTTGCTCAGCCTCATCTGCCCATGGCACTGCTCGCACAGAGGCACAGAGACTGGGGCTGCTTGCTTGTCTTGCCACCTCAAACTTCAGACGTAGCTTAGGGGGTTCGTGCCGGGCGTCTCTGGCAGCCCTGCTCTGAAAATGCGAACGTCTGCAGATAGCTCGCAGCCAGAAAGAGCTGGCCTGGAAAGCTGTTGCTCAGCCTCATCTGCCCATGGCACTGCTCGCACAGAGGCACAGAGACTGGGGCTGCTTGCTTGTCTTGCCACGTCAAACTTCAAATGTAGCATTGGGGGTGCATGCCGGGCTCCTCCAGCAGCCCTGCTCCCAAAATTCGAACGTCTGCAGAAAGCTCGCAGGCAGAAAGAGCTAGCCTGGAAAGCTGTTGCTCAGCCTCATCTGCCCATGGCACTGCTCGCACAGAGGCACAGAGACTGGGGCTGCTTGCTTGCTTGCCCCCTCAAACTTCAAACGTAGCTTCGGCTGTCCGTGCCGGGCACCTCTGGCAGCCATGCTCCCAAAATGCGAATGCCTGCAGATAGCTCGCAGCCAGAAAGACCTAGCCTGGAAAGCTGTTGCTCAGCCTCATCTGCCCATGGCACTGCTCGCACAGAGGCACAGAGACTGGGGCTGCTTGCTTGTCTTGCCACCTCAAACTTCAAACGTAGCTTAGGTGGTCCGTGACGGGGGCCTCCGGCTGGGCTGCTCCCAAAATGCGAACGTCTGCAGATAGCACGCAGGCAGAAAGAGCTAGCCTGGAAAGATGTTGCTCAGCCTCATCTGCCCATGGCACTGCTCGCACAGAGGCACAGAGACTGGGGCTGCTTGCTTGTCTTGCCACCTCAAACTTCGGACATAGCTTAGGGGGTTCGTGCCGGGCGTCTCTGGCAGCCCTGCTCTGAAAATGCGAACGTCTGCAGATACATTGCAGCCAGAAAGAGCTAGCCTGGAAAGCTGCTGCTCAGCCTCATCTGCCCATGGCACTGCTCGCACAGAGGCACAGAGACTGGGGCTGCTTGCTTGTCTTGCCCCCTCAAACTTCAAATGTAGCAGTGGGGGTGCATGCCGGGCTCCTCCGGCAGCCCTGCTCCCAGAATTCTAACGTCTACAGATAGATTGCAGCCAGAAAGAGCTAGCCTGGAAAGCTGTTGGTCAGCCTCATCTGCCCATGGCACTGCTCGCACAGAGGCACAGAGAATGGGGCTGCTTGCTTGTCTTGCCACGTCAAACTTCAAAAGTAGCATTGGGGGTGCATGCCGGGTGCCTCAGGCATCCCTGCTCCCAAAATGCAAACATCTGCAGACAGATTGCAGACAACAAGAGCTAGCCTGGAAAGCTGTTGCTCAGCCTCATCTGCCCATGGCACTGCTCGCACAGAGGCACAGAGACTGGGGCTGCTTGCTTGTCTTGCCACCTCAAACTTCAAATGTCGCTTAGGTGGTCCGTGCTGGGCGCCTCCGGCAGGGCTGCTCCAAAAATGCGAACGTTTGCAGATAGCTCGCAGCCAGAAAGAGCTAGCCTGGAAAGCTGTTGCTCAGCCTCATCTGCCCATGGCACTGCTCGCACAGAGGCACAGAGACTGGGGCTGCTTGCTTGTCTAGCCCCGTCAAACTTGAAACGTATCTCAGAGGGTTCGTGCCTAGCGTCTCCAGCAGCCCTGCTCTAAAAATGCGAACGTCTGCAGACAGATTGCAACCAGAAAGAGCTAGCATGGAAAGCTGTTGCTCAGCCTCATCTGCCCATGGCACTGCTCGCACAGAGGCACAGAGACTGGGGCTGCTTGCTTGTCTTGCCACCTCAAACTTCAAATGTCGCTTAGGTGGTCCGTGCTGGGCGCCTCCGGCAGGGCTGCTCCAAAAATGCGAACGTTTGCAGAGAGCGCGCAGCCAGAAAGAGCTAGCCTGGAAAGCTGTTGCTCAGCCTCATCTGCCCATGGCACTGCTCGCACAGAGGCACAGAGACTGGGGCTGCTTGCTTGTCTTGCCACCTCAAACTTCAGACGTAGCTTAGGGGGTTCGTGCCGGGCGTCTCTGGCAGCCCTGCTCTGAAAATGCGAACGTCTGCAGATAGCTCGCAGCCAGAAAGAGCTGGCCTGGAAAGCTGTTGCTCAGCCTCATCTGCCCATGGCACTGCTCGCACAGAGGCACAGAGACTGGGGCTGCTTGCTTGTCTTGCCACGTCAAACTTCAAATGTAGCATTGGGGGTGCATGCCGGGCTCCTCCAGCAGCCCTGCTCCCAAAATTCGAACGTCTGCAGATAGCTCGCAGGCAGAAAGAGCTAGCCTGGAAAGCTGTTGCTCAGCCTCATCTGCCCATGGCACTGCTCGCACAGAGGCACAGAGACTGGGGCTGCTTGCTTGCTTGCCCCCTCAAACTTCAAACGTAGCTTCGGCTGTCCGTGCCGGGCACCTCTGGCAGCCATGCTCCCAAAATGCGAATGCCTGCAGATAGCTCGCAGCCAGAAAGAGCTAGCCTGGAAAGCTGTTGCTCAGCCTCATCTGCCCATGGCACTGCTCGCACAGAGGCACAGAGACTGGGGCTGCTTGCTTGTCTTGCCACCTCAAACTTCAAACGTAGCTTAGGTGGTCCGTGCCGGGGGCCTCCGGCTGGGCTGCTCCCAAAATGCGAACGTCTGCAGATAGCACGCAGGCAGAAAGAGCTAGCCTGGAAAGATGTTGCTCAGCCTCATCTGCCCATGGCACTGCTCGCACAGAGGCACAGAGACTGGGGCTGCTTGCTTGTCTTGCCACCTCAAACTTCAAATGTAGCTTAGGTGGTCCGTGCTGGGCGCCTCCGGCAGGGCTGCTCCCAAAATGCGAACGTCTGCAGATAGCTCGCAGCCAGAAAGAGCTAGCCTGGAAAGCTGTTGCTCAGCCTCATCTGCCCATGGCACTGCTCGCACAGAGGCACAGAGACTGGGGCTGCTTGCTTGTCTTGCCACCTCAAACTTCAAACGTAGCTTAGGTGGTCCGTGCCGGGGGCCTCCGGCAGGGCTGGTCCGAAAATGCGAACGTCTGCAGATAGCTCGCAGCCAGAAAGGGCTAGCCTGGAAAGATGTTTCTCAGCCTCATCTGCCCATGGCAGTGCTCGCACAGAGGCACAGAGACTGGGGCTGCTTGCTTGTCTAGCCCCGTCAAACTTGAAACGTATCTTAGGCGGTTCGTGCCGGGCGTCTCCGGCAGCCCTTCTCCGAAAATGCGAACGTCTGCAGACAGCTCGCAGCCAGAAAGAGCTAGCCTGGAAAGCTGTTGCTCAGCCTCATCTGCCCATGGCACTGCTCGCACAGAGGCACAGAGACTGGGGCTGCTTGCTTGTCTTGCCACCTCAAACTTCAAAAGTAGCATTGGGGTTGCATGCCGGGCGTCTCCGGTAGCCCTGCTCTAAAAATGCGAACGTCTGCAGATAGCTCGCAGCCAGAAAGAGCTAGCCTGGAAAGCTGTTGCTCAGCCTCATCTGCCCATGGCACTGCTCGCACAGAGGCACAGAGACTGGGGCTGCTTGCTTGTCTTGCCACCTCAAACTTCACATGTAGCTTCGGTGGTCCGTGCCGGGCGCCTCCGGCAGGGCTGCTCCGAAAATGCGAACGTCTGCAGATAGATTGCAGCCAGAAAGAGCTAGCCTGGAAAGCTGTTGCTCAGCCTCATCTGCCCATGGCACTGCTCGCACAGAGGCACAGAGACTGGGGCTGCTTGCTTGTCTTGCCACCTAAAACTTCAAACGTAGCTTAGGTGGTCCGTGACGGGGGACTCCGGCAGGGCTGGTCCGAAAATGCGAACGTCTGCAGATAGCTCGCAGCCAGAAAGAGCTAGCCTGGAAAGCTGTTGCTCAGCCTCATCGGCCCATGGCACTGCTCGCACAGAGGCACAGAGACTGGGGCTGCTTGCTTTTCTTGCCCCCTCAAACTTCAAACGTGGCTTTGGCTGTTCGTGCCGGGCGTCTGCGACAGCCCTGCTCCCAAAATTCGAACGTCTGCAGATAGCTCTCAGCCAGAAAGAGCTAGCCAGGAAAGCTGTTGCTCAGCCTCATCTGCCCATGGCACTGCTCGCACAGAGGCACAGACACTGGGGCTGCTTGCTTGTCTTGCCACCTCAAACATCAAATGTAGCTTAGGTGGTCCGTGCTGGGCGCCTCCGGCAGGGCTGCTCCCAAAATGCGAACGTCTGCAGATAGCTCGCAGCCAGAAAGAGCTAGCCTGGAAAGCTGTTGCTCAGCCTCATCTGCCCATGGCAGTGCTTGCACAGAGGCACAGAGACTGGGGCTGCTTGCTTATCTTGCCCCCTCAAACTTCAAATGTATCTTAGGCTGTCCGTGCCGGGCGCCTCCAGCAGCCCTGCTCCCAAAATTCGAACGTCTGCAGATAGATTGCAGCCAGAAAGAGCTAGCCTGGCAAGCTGTTGGTCAGCCTCATCTGCCCATGGCACTGCTCGCACAGAGGCACAGAGACTGGGGCTGCTTGATTTTCTTGCCCCCTCAAACTTCAAACGTGACTTTGGGTGTTCGTGCCGGGCGTCTGCGGCAGCCCTGCTCCGAAAATGCAAACGTCTGCAGATAGCTCTCAGCCAGAAAGAGCTAGCCTGGAAAGCTGTTGCTCAGCCTCATCTGCCCATGGCACTGCTCGCACAGAGGCACAGAGACTGGGGCTGCTTGCTTGTCTTGCCACCTCAAACTTCCGACTTAGCTTAGGGGGTTCGTGCCGGGCGTCTCTGGCAGCCGTGCTCTGAAAATGCGAACGTCTGTAGATAGCTCGCAGCCAGAAAGAGCTGGCCTGGAAAGCTGTTGCACAGCCTCATCTGCCCATGGCACTGCTCGCACAGAGGCACAGAGACTGGGGCTGCTTGCTTGTCTTGCCACCTCAAACTTCAAACGTAGCTTAGGTGGTCCATGCCAGGGGCCTGCGGCAGGGCTGGTCCGAAAATGCGAACGTCTGCAGATAGCTCGCAGCCAGAAAGGGCTAGCCTGGAAAGATGTTGCTCAGCCTCATCTGCCCATGGCACTGCTCGCACAGAGGCACAGAGACTGGGGCTGCTTGCTTGTCTAGCCCTGTCAAACTTGAAATGTATCTTAGGGGGTTCGTGACGGGCGTCTCCGGCAGCCCTGCTCTAAAAATGCGAACGTCTGTAGATAGCTCGCAGGCAGAAAGAGCTGGCCTGGAAAGCTGTTGCACAGCCTCATCTGCCCATGGCACTGCTCGCACAGAGGCACAGAGACTGGGGCTGCTTGCTTGTCTTGCCCCCTCAAACTTCAAATGTAGTATTGGGGGTGCATGCCGGGCTCCTCCGGCAGCCCTGCTCCCAAAATTCAAACGTCTGCAGATAGATTGCAACCAGAAAGAGCTAGCCTGGAAAGCTGTTGCTCAGCCTCATCTGCCCATGGCACTGCTCGCACAGAGGCACAGAGACTGGGGCTGCTTGCTTGTCTTGCCACCTCAAACTTCAAACGTAGCTTAGGTGGTCCATGCCGGGTGCCTGCGGCATCCCTGCTCCCAAAATGCGAACGTCTGCAGATAGCTCGCAGCCAGAAAGAGCTAGCCTGGAAAGCTGTTGCTCAGCCTCATCTGCCCATGGCACTGCTCGCACAGAGGCACAGAGACTGGGGCTGCTTGCTTGTCTAGCCCCATCACACTTGAAACGTATCTTAGGGGGTTCGTGCCGGGCGTCTCCGGCAGCCCTGCTATAAAAACTGCAAACGTCTGCAGATAGCTCTCAGCCAGAAAGACCTAGCCTGGAAAGCTGTTGCTCAGCCTCATCTGCCCATGGCACTGCTCGCACAGAAGCACAGAGACTGGGGCTGCTTGCTTGTCTTGTCACGTCAAACTTTAAATGTAGCAGTGGGGGTGCATGCCGGGCTCCTCTGGCAGCCCTGCTCCCAAAATTCGAAAATCTGCAGAGAGCGCGCAGCCAGAAAGAGCTAGCCTGGAAAGCTGTTGCTCAGCCTCATCTGCCCATGGCACTGCTCGCACAGAGGCACAGAGACTGGGGCTGCTTGCTTGTCTTGCCACCTCAAACTTCAAATGTATCTTAGGTGGTCCATGCCGGGTGCCTCCGGCATCCCTGCTCCCAAAATGCAAACATCTGCAGACAGATTGCAGACAACAAGAGCTAGCCTGGAAAGCTGTTGCTCAGCCTCATCTGCCCATGGCACTGCTCGCACAGAGGCACAGAGACTGGGGCTGCTTGCTTGTCTTGCCCCCTCAAACTTCAAATGTAGCTTAGGTGGTCCGTGCTGGGCGCCTCCGGCAGGGCTACTCCCAAAATGCGAACGTCTGCAGATAGCTCACAGCCAAAAAGAGCTAGCCTGGAAAGCTGTTGGTCAGTCTCATCTGCCCATGGCAGTGCTCGCACAGAGGCACAGAGGCTGGGGCTGCTTGCTTGTCTTGCCACCTCAAACTTCAAACGTATCTTAGGTGGTCCATGCCGGGTGCCTCCGGCATCCCTGCTCCCAAAATGCAAACATCTGCAGACAGATTGCAGACAACAAGAGCTAGCCTGGAAAGCTGTTGCTCAGCCTCATCTGCCCATGGCACTGCTCGCACAGAGGCACAGAGACTGGGGCTGCTTGCTTGTCTTGCCCCCTGAAACTACACATGTAGCATTGGGGGTGCATGCCGGGCTCCTCCGGCAGCCCTGCTCCCAAAATTCGAACGTGTGCAGATAGATCTCAGCCAAAAAGACCTAGCCTGGAAAGCTGTTGCTCAGCCTCATCTGCCCATGGCACTGCTCGCACAGAGGCACAGAGACTGGGGCTGCTTGCTGGTCTTGCCACCTCAAACTTCAGACTTAGCTTAGGGGGTTCGTGCCGGGCGTCTCTGGCAGCCGTGCTCTGAAAATGCGAACGTCTGTAGATAGCTCGCAGCCAGAAAGAGCTGGCCTGGAAAGCTGTTGCTCAGCCTCATCTGCCCATGGCAGTGCTTGCACAGAGGCACAGAGACTGGGGCTGCTTGCTTGTCTTGCCCCCTCAAACTTCAAATGTGGCTTTGATTGTTCGTGCCGGGCGTCTGCGGAAGCCCTGCTCCGAAAACGCAAACGTCTGCAGATAGCTCTCAGCCAGAAAGAGCTAGCCTGGAAAGCTGTTGCTCAGCCTCATCTGCCCATGGCACTGCTCGCACAGAGGCACAGAGACTGGGGCTGCTTGCTTGTCTTGCCACCTCAAACTTCGGACATAGCTTAGGGGGTTCGTGCCGGGCGTCTCTGGCAGCCCTGCTCTGAAAATGCGAACGTCTGCAGATAGATTGCAGCCAGAAAGAGCTAGCCTGGAAAGCTGCTGCTCAGCCTCATCTGCCCATGGCACTGCTCGCACAGAGGCACAGAGACTGGGGCTGCTTGCTTGTCTTGCCCCCTCAAACTTCAAAAGTAGCAGTGGGGGTGCATGCCGGGCTCCTCCGGCAGCCCTGCTCCCAAAATGCAAACATCTGCAGACAGATTGCAGACAACAAGAGCTAGCCTGGAAAGCTGTTGCTCAGCCTCATCTGCCCATGGCACTGCTCGCACAGAGGCACAGAGACTGGGGCTGCTTGCTTGTCTTGCCACCTCAAACTTCAAATGTCGCTTAGGTGGTCCGTGCTGGGCGCCTCCGGAAGGGCTGCTCCCAAAATGCGAACGTTTGCAGATAGCTCGCAGCCAGAAAGAGCTAGCCTGGAAAGGTGTTGCTCAGCCTCACCTGCCCATGGCACTGCTCGCACAGAGGCACAGAGACTGGGGCTGCTTGCTTGTCTTGCCACCTCAAACATCAAATGTAGCTTAGGTGGTCCGTGCTGGGCGCCTCCGGCAGGGCTGCTCCCAAAATGCGAACGTCTGCAGATAGCTCGCAGCCAGAAAGAGCTAGCCTGGAAAGCTGTTGCTCAGCCTCATCTGCCCATGGCAGTGCTTGCACAGAGGCACAGAGACTGGGGCTGCTTGCTTATCTTGCCCCCTCAAACTTCAAATGTATCTTAGGCTGTCCGTGCCGGGCGCCTCCAGCAGCCCTGCTCCCAAAATTCGAATGTCTGCAGATAGATTGCAGCCAGAAAGAGCTAGCCTGGCAAGCTGTTGCTCAGCCTCATCTGCCCATGGCACTGCTCGCACAGAGGCACAGAGACTGGGGCTGCTTGATTTTCTTGCCCCCTCAAACTTCAAACGTGACTTTGGGTGTTCGTGCCGGGCGTCTGCGGCAGCCCTGCTCCGAAAATGCAAACGTCTGCAGATAGCTCTCAGCCAGAAAGAGCTAGCCTGGAAAGCTGTTGCTCAGCCTCATCTGCCCATGGCACTGCTCGCACAGAGGCACAGAGACTGGGGCTGCTTGCTTGTCTTGCCACCTCAAACTTCCGACTTAGCTTAGGGGGTTCGTGCCGGGCGTCTCTGGCAGCCGTGCTCTGAAAATGCGAACGTCTGTAGATAGCTCGCAGCCAGAAAGAGCTGGCCTGGAAAGCTGTTGCACAGCCTCATCTGCCCATGGCACTGCTCGCACAGAGGCACAGAGACTGGGGCTGCTTGCTTGTCTTGCCACCTCAAACTTCAAACGTAGCTTAGGTGGTCCATGCCAGGGGCCTGCGGCAGGGCTGGTCCGAAAATGCGAACGTCTGCAGATAGCTCGCAGCCAGAAAAGGCTAGCCTGGAAAGATGTTGCTCAGCCTCATCTGCCCATGGCACTGCTCGCACAGAGGCACAGAGACTGGGGCTGCTTGCTTGTCTAGCCCTGTCAAACTTGAAATGTATCTTAGGGGGTTCGTTCCGGGCGTCTCCGGCAGCCCTGCTCTAAAAATGCGAACGTCTGTAGATAGCTCGCAGCCAGAAAGAGCTGGCCTGGAAAGCTGTTGCAGAGCCTCATCTGCCCACGGCACTGCTCGCACAGAGGCACAGAGACTGGGGCTGCTTGCTTGTCTTGACCCCTCAAACTTCAAATGTAGTATTGGGGGTGCATGCCGGGCTCCTCCGGCAGCCCTGCTCCCAAAATTCAAACGTCTGCAGATAGATTGCAACCAGAAAGAGCTAGCCTGGAAAGCTGTTGCTCAGCCTCATCTGCCCATGGCACTGCTCGCACAGAGGCACAGAGACTGGGGCTGCTTGCTTGTCTTGCCACGTAAAACTTCACATGTAGCATTGGGGGTGCATGCCGGGCTCCTCCGGCAGCACTGCTCCCAAAATTCAAACGTCTGCAGATAGATTGCAACCAGAAAGAGCTAGCCTGGAAAGCTGTTGCTCAGCCTCATCTGCCCATGGCACTGCTCGCACAGAGGCACAGAGACTGGGGCTGCTTGCTTGTCTTGCCACCTCAAACTTCAGACGTAGCATTGGGGGTGCATGTCGGGCTCCTCCGGCAGCCCTGCTCCCAAAATTCGAACGTCTGCAGATAGATTGGAGGCAGAAAGAGCTAGCCTGGAAAGCTGTTGCTCAGCCTCATCTGCCCATGGCACTGCTCGCACAGAGGCACAGAGACTGGGGCTGCTTGCTTGTCTTGCCACCTCAAACTTCAAACGTAGCTTAGGTGGTCCATGCCGGGTGCCTCCGGCATCCCTGCTCCCAAAATGCGAACGTCTGCAGATAGCTCGCAGCCAGAAAGAGCTAGCCTGGAAAGCTGTTGCTCAGCCTCATCTGCCCATGGCACTGCTTGCACAGAGGCACAGAGACTGGGGCTGCTTGCTTGTCTAGCCCCATCACACTTGAAACGTATTTTAGGGGGTTCGTGCCGGGCGTCTCCGGCAGCCCTGCTCTAAAAACTGCAAACGTCTGCAGATAGCTCTCAGCCAGAAAGACCTAGCCTGGAAAGCTGTTGCTCAGCCTCATCTGCCCATGGCACTGCTCGCACAGAAGCACAGAGACTGGGGCTGCTTGCTTGTCTTGTCACGTCAAACTTTAAATGTAGCAGTGGGGGTGCATGCCGGGCTCCTCCGGCAGCCCTGCTCCCAAAATTCGAAAATCTGCAGAGAGCGCGCAGCCAGAAAGAGCTAGCCTGGAAAGCTGTTGCTCAGCCTCATCTGCCCATGGCACTGCTCGCACAGAGGCACAGAGACTGGGGCTGCTTGCTTGTCTTGCCCCCTCAAACTTCAAATGTAGCTTGGGTGGTCCGTGCTGGGCGCCTCCGGCAGGGCTGCTCCCAAAATGCGAACGTCTGCAGATAGCTGGCAGCCAGAAAGAGCTAGCCTGGAAAGGTGTTGCTCAGCCTCATCTGCCCATGGCACTGCTCGCACAGAGGCACAGAGACTGGGGCTGCTTGCTTGTCTTGCCACCTCAAACTTCAAATGTATCTTACGGTGTCCGTGACGGGCGCCTCCGGCAGGGCTCCTCCGAAAATGCGAATGTCTGCAGATAGATTGCAGCCAGAAAGAGCTAGCCTGGAAAGCTGTTGGTCAGTCTCATCTGCCCATGGCACTGCTCGCACAGAGGCACAGAGGCTGGGGCTGCTTGCTTGTCTTGCCACCTCAAACTTCAAACGTATCTTAGGTGGTCCATGCCGGGTGCCTCCGGCATCCCTGCTCCCAAAATGCAAACATCTGCAGACAGATTGCAGACAACAAGAGCTAGCCTGGAAAGCTGTTGCTCAGCCTCATCTGCCCATGGCACTGCTCGCACAGAGGCACAGAGACTGGGGCTGCTTGCTTGTCTTGCCCCCTGAAACTACACATGTAGCATTGGGGGTGCATGCCGGGCTCCTCCGGCAGCCCTGCTCCCAAAATTCGAACGTGTGCAGATAGATCTCAGCCAAAAAGACCTAGCCTGGAAAGCTGTTGCTCAGCCTCATCTGCCCATGGCACTGCTCGCACAGAGGCACAGAGACTGGGGCTGCTTGCTTGTCTTGCCACGTCAAACTTCAAATGTATCATTGGGGGTGCATGCCAGGCTCCTCCGGCAGCCCTGCTCCCAAAATTCGAACGTCTGCAGATAGATTGCAGCCAGAAAGAGCTAGCCTGGAAAGCTGTTGCTCAGCCTCATCTGCCCATGGCACTGCTCGCACAGAGGCACAGAGACTGGGGCTGCTTGCTTGTCTTGCCACCTCAAACTTCGGACATAGCTTAGGGGGTTCGTGCCGGGCGTCTCTGGCAGCCCTGCTCTGAAAATGCGAACGTCTGCAGATAGATTGCAGCCAGAAAGAGCTAGCCTGGAAAGCTGCTGCTCAGCCTCATCTGCCCATGGCACTGCTCGCACAGAGGCACAGAGACTGGGGCTGCTTGCTTGTCTTGCCCCCTCAAACTTCAAAAGTAGCAGTGGGGGTGCATGCCGGGCTCCTCCGGCAGCCCTGCTCCCAAAATGCAAACATCTGCAGACAGATTGCAGACAACAAGAGCTAGCCTGGAAAGCTGTTGCTCAGCCTCATCTGCCCATGGCACTGCTCGCACAGAGGCACAGAGACTGGGGCTGCTTGCTTGTCTTGCCACCTCAAACTTCAAATGTCGCTTAGGTGGTCCGTGCTGGGCGCCTCCGGAAGGGCTGCTCCCAAAATGCGAACGTTTGCAGATAGCTCGCAGCCAGAAAGAGCTAGCCTGGAAAGGTGTTGCTCAGCCTCATCTGCCCATGGCACTGCTCGCACAGAGGCACAGAGACTGGGGCTGCTTGCTTGTCTTGCCACCTCAAACTTCAAATGTATCTTACGGTGTCCGTGACGGGCGCCTCCGGCAGGGCTCCTCCGAAAATGCGAATGTCTGCAGATAGATTGCAGCCAGAAAGAGCTAGCCTGGAAAGCTGTTGGTCAGTCTCATCTGCCCATGGCACTGCGCGCACAGAGGCACAGAGGCTGGGGCTGCTTGCTTGTCTTGCCACCTCAAACTTCAAACGTATCTTAGGTGGTCCATGCCGGGTGCCTCCGGCATCCCTGCTCCCAAAATGCAAACATCTGCAGACAGATTGCAGACAACAAGAGCTAGCCTGGAAAGCTGTTGCTCAGCCTCATCTGCCCATGGCACTGCTCGCACAGAGGCACAGAGACTGGAGCTGCTTGCTTGTCTTGCCCCCTGAAACTACACATGTAGCATTGGGGGTGCATGCCGGGCTCCTCCGGCAGCCCTGCTCCCAAAATTCGAACGTGTGCAGATAGATCTCAGCCAAAAAGACCTAGCCTGGAAAGCTGTTGCTCAGCCTCATCTGCCCATGGCACTGCTCGCACAGAGGCACAGAGACTGGGGCTGCTTGCTGGTCTTGCCACCTCAAACTTCAGACTTAGCTTAGGGGGTTCGTGCCGGGCGTCTCTGGCAGCCGTGCTCTGAAAATGCGAACGTCTGTAGATAGCTCGCAGCCAGAAAGAGCTGGCCTGGAAAGCTGTTGCACAGCCTCATCTGCCCATGGCACTGCTCGCACAGAGGCACAGAGACTGGGGCTGCTTGCTTGTCTTGCCACCTCAAACTTCAAATGTATCTTACGGTGTCCGTGACGGGCGCCTCCGGCAGGGCTCCTCCGAAAATGCAAATGTCTGCAGATAGATTGCAGCCAGAAAGAGCTAGCCTGGAAAGCTGTTGGTCAGCCTCATCTGCCCATGGCACTGCTCGCACAGAGGCACAGAGGCTGGGGCTGCTTGCTTGTCTTGCCACCTCAAACTTCAAACGTATCTTAGGTGGTCCATGCCGGGTGCCTCCGGCATCCCTGCTCCCAAAATGCAAACATCTGCAGACAGATTGCAGACAACAAGAGCTAGCCTGGAAAGCTGTTGCTCAGCCTCATCTGCCCATGGCACTGCTCGCACAGAGGCACAGAGACTGGGGCTGCTTGCTTGTCTTGCCCCCTGAAACTACACATGTAACATTGGGGGTGCATGCCGGGCTCCTCCGGCAGCTCTGCTCCTAAAATTCGAACGTGTGCAGATAGATCTCAGCCAGAAAGACCTAGCCTGGAAAGCTGTTGCTCAGCCTCATCTGCCCATGGCACTGCTCGCACAGAGGCACAGAGACTGGGGCTGCTTGCTGGTCTTGCCACCTCAAACTTCAGACTTAGCTTAGGGGGTTCGTGCCGGGCGTCTCTGGCAGCCGTGCTCTGAAAATGCGAACGTCTGTAGATAGCTCGCAGCCAGAAAGAGCTGGCCTGGAAAGCTGTTGCACAGCCTCATCTGCCCATGGCACTGCTCGCACAGAGGCACAGAGACTGGGGCTGCTTGCTTGTCTTGCCCCCTCAAACTTCAAATGTAGTATTGGGGGTGCATGCCGGGCTCCTCCGGCAGCCCTGCTCCCAAAATTCAAACGTCTGCAGATAGATTGCAACCAGAAAGAGCTAGCCTGGAAAGCTGTTGCTCAGCCTCATCTGCCCATGGCACTGCTCGCACAGAGGCACAGAGACTGGGGCTGCTTGCTTGTCTTGCCACCTCAAACTTCAAACGTAGCTTAGGGTGTCCGTGCCGGGCGCCTCCGGCAGTGCTTCTCCCAAAATGCGAATGTCTGCAGATAGCTCGCAGCCAGAAAGAGCTAGCCTGGAAAGCTGTTGCTCAGCCTCATCTGCCCATGGCACTGCTCGCACAGAGGCACAGAGACTGGGGCTGCTTGCTTGTCTTGCCACCTCAAACTTCAAACGTATCTTAGGTGGTCCATGCCGGGTGCCTCCGGCATCCCTGCTCCCAAAATGCAAACATCTGCAGACAGATTGCAGACAACAAGAGCTAGCCTGGAAAGCTGTTGCTCAGCCTCATCTGCCCATGGCACTGCTCGCACAGAGGCACAGAGACTGGGGCTGCTTGCTTGTCTTGCCACCTCAAACTTCAAATGTAGCTTAGGTGGTCCGTGCTGGGCGCCTCCGGCAGGGCTGCTCCCAAAATGCGAACGTCTGCAGATAGCTCGCAGCCAGAAAGAGCTAGCCTGGAAAGGTGTTGCTCAGCCTCATCTGCCCATGGCACTGCTCGCACAGAGGCACAGAGACTGGGGCTGCTTGCTTGTCTTGCCACTTCAAACTTCAAATGTATCTTACGGTGTCCGTGACGGGCGCCTCCGGCATCCCTGCTCCCAAAATGCAAACATCTGCAGACAGATTGCAGACAACAAGAGCTAGACTGGAAAGCTGTTGCTCAGCCTCATCTGCCCATGGCACTGCTCGCACAGAGGCACAGAGACTGGGGCTGCTTGCTTGTCTTGTCACCTCATACTTCAGACGTAGCTTAGGGGGTTCGTGCCGGGCGTCTCTGGCAGCCGTGCTCTGAAAATGCGAACGTCTGCAGATAGCTCGCAGCCAGAAAGAGCTAGCCTGGAAAGCTGTTGCTCAGCCTCATCTGCCCATGGCACTGCTCGCACAGAGGCACAGAGACTGGGGCTGCTTGCTTGTCTCGCCACGTCAAACTTCACACGTATCTTAGGTGGTCCATGCCGGGTGCCTACGACATCCGTCCTCCGAAAATGCAAACGTCTGCAGATAGCTCGCAGCCAGAAAGAGCTAGCCTGGAAAGCTGTTGCTCAGCCTCATCTGCCTATGGCACTGCTCGCACAGAAGCACAGAGACTGGGGCTGCTTGCTTGTCTTGCCCCCTCAAACTTCAAATGTAGCAGTGGGGGTGCATGCCGGGATCCTCCGGCAGGGCTGCTCCCAAAATTCGAACGTCTGCAGATAGATTGCAACCAGAAAGAGCTAGCCTGCAAAGCTGTTGCTCAGCCTCATCTGCCCATGGCACTGCTCGCACAGAGGCACAGAGACTGGGGCTGCTTGTTTGTCTTGCCCCCTCAAACTTCAAATGTAGCTTAGGTGGTCCGTGCTGGGCGCCTCCGGCAGGGCTGCTCCCAAAATGCGAACGTCTGCAGATAGCTCGCAGCCAGAAAGAGCTAGCCTGGAAAGCTGTTGCTCAGCCTCATCTGCCCATGGCACTGCTCGCACAGAGGCACAGAGACTGGGGCTGCTTGCTTGTCTTGCCACCTCAAACTTCAAATGTATCTTAGGGTGTCCGTGACGGGCGCCTCCGGCAGGGCTCCTCCGAAAATGCGAATGTCTGCAGATAGCTCGCAGCCAGAAAGAGCTAGCCTGGAAAGCTGTTGGTCAGCCTCATCTGCCCATGGCACTGCTCGCACAGAGGCACAGAGGCTGGGGGTGCTTGCTTGTCTTGCCACCTCAAACTTCAAAAGTAGCATTGGGGGTGCATGCCGGGTGCCTCCGGCATCCCTGCTCCCAAAATGCAAACATCTGCAGACAGATTGCAGACAACAAGAGCTAGCCTGGAAAGCTGTTGCTCAGCCTCATCCACCCATGGCACTGCTCGCACAGAGGCATAGAAACTGGGGCTGCTTGCTTGTCTTGCCACCTCAAACTTCAAATGTCGCTTAGGTGGTCCGTGCTGGGCGCCTCCGGCAGGGCTGCTCCCAAAATGCGAACATGTGCAGATAGCTCGCAGCCAGAAAGAGCTAGCCTGGAAAGCTGTTGCTCAGCCTCATCTGCCCATGGCACTGCTCGCACAGAGGCACAGAGACTGGGGCTGCTTGCTTGTCTTGCCCCCTGAAACTTCAAACGTAGCTTAGGTGGTCCATGCCGGGGGCCTGCGGCAGGGCTGGTCCGAAAATGCGAACGTCTGCAGATAGCTCGCAGCCAGAAAGGGCTAGCCTGGAAAGATGTTGCTCAGCCTCATCTGCCCATGGCAGTGCTCGCACAGAGGCACAGAGACTGGGGCTGCTTGCTTGTCTAGTCCCGTCAAACTTGAAACGTATCTTAGGGGGTTCGTGCCGGGCGCCTCCGGCAGCCCTGCTCTAAATATGCGAACGTCTGCAGACAGATTGCAACCAGAAAGAGCTAGCATGGAAAGCTGTTGCTCAGCCTCATCTGCCCATTGCACTGCTCGCACAGAGGCACAGAGACTGGGGCTGCTTGCTTGTCTTGCCACCTCAAACTTCAAATGTAGCATTGGGGGTGCATGCCGGACTCCTCCGGCAGCCCTGCTCCCAAAATGCGAACGTCTGCAGATAGATTGCAACCAGAAAGAGCTAGCATGGAAAGCTGTTGCTCAGCCTCATCTGCCCATGGCAGTGCTCGCACAGAGGCACAGAGACTGGGACTGCTTGCTTGTCTTGCCACCTCAAACTTCAAATGTAGCTTAGGTGGTCCGTGACGGGCGCCTCCGGCAGGGCTGCTCCAAAAATGCGAACGTCTGCAGATAGCTCGCAGCCAGAAAGAGCTAGCCTGGAAAGCTGTTTCTCAGCCTCATCTGCCCATGGCACTGCTCGCACAGAGGCACAGAGACTGGGGCTGCTTGCTTGTCTTGCCACCTCAAACTTCAAACGTAGCTTAGGTGGTCCATGCCGGGTGCCTCCGGCAGTGCTTCTCAGAAAATGCAAACGTCTGCAAATAGCTCGCAGCCAGAAAGAGCTAGCCTGGAGAGCTGTTGCTCAGCCTCATCTGCCCATGGCACTGCTCGCACAGAGGCACAGAGACTGGGGCTGCTTGCTTGTCTTGCCCCCTCAAACTTCAAATGTAGCTTAGGTGGTCCGTGCTGGGCGCCTCCGGCAGGGCTGCTCCCAAAATGCGAATGTCTGCAGATAGCTCGCAGCCAGAAAGAGCTAGCCTGGAAAGGTGTTGCTCAGCCTCATCTGCCCATGCCACTGCTCACACAGAGGCACAGAGACTGGGGCTGCTTGCTTGTCTTGCCACCTCAAACTTCAAATGTATCTTAGGGTGTCCGTGACGGGCGCCTCCGGCAGGGCTCCTCCGAAAATGCGAATGTCTGCAGATAGCTCGCAACCAGAAAGAGCTAGCCTGGAAAGCTGTTGCTCAGCCTCATCTGCCCATGGCACTGCTCGCACAGAGGCACAGAGACTGGGGCTGCTTGCTTGTCTTGCAACCTCACACTTAAAACGTATCTTAGGTGGTCCATGCCGGGTGCCTCCGGCAGTGCTTCTCAGAAAATGCAAACGTCTGCAGACAGCTTGCAGACAACAAGAGCTAGCCTGGAAAGCTGTTGCTCAGCCTCATCTGCCCATGGCACTGCTCGCACAGAGGCACAGAGACTGATGCTGCTTGCTTGTCTAGCCCCGTCAAACTTGAAATGTAGCTTAGGTGGTTCGTGCCGGGCGTCTCCGGCAGCCCTGCTCTGAAAATGCGAACGTCTGCAGATACCTCGCAGCCAGAAAGAGCTAGCCTGGAAAGCTGTTGCTCAGCCTCATCTGCCCATGGCACTGCTCGCACAGAGGCACAGAGACTGGGGCTGCTTGCTTGTCTTGCCACCTCAAACTTCAAATGTAGCATTGGGGGTGCATGCCGGGCGCCTCCGGCAGCCCTGCTCCGAAAATTCGAACGTCTGCAGACAGATTGCAGCCAGAAAGAGCTAGCCTGGAAAGCTGTTGCTCAGCCTCATCTGCCCATGGCACTGCTCGCACAGAGGCACAGAGACTGGGGCTGCTTGCTTGTCTTGCCACGTCAAACTTCAAATGTAGCATTGGGGGTGCATGCCGGGTGTCTCCGGCAGCCCTGCTCCCAAAATTCGAACGTCTGCAGATAGCTCTCAGCCAGAAACAGCTAGCCTGGAGAGCTGTTGCTCAGCCTCATCTGCCCATGGCACTGCTCGCACAGAGGCACAGAGACTGGGGCTGTTTGCTTGTCTTGCCACCTCAAACTTCAAATGTATCTTAGGGTGTCCGTGACGGGCGCCTCCGGCAGGGCTCCTCCGAAAATGCGAATGTCTGCAGATAGCTCTCAACCAGAAAGAGCTAGCCTGGAAAGCTGTTGCTCAGCCTCATCTGCCCATGGCACTGCTCACACAGAGGCACAGAGACTGGGGCTGCTTGCTTGTCTTGCCACCTCAAACTTCAAACGTATCTTAGGTGGTCCGTGCCGGGCGCCTCCGGCAGCCCTGCTCCGAAAATGCGAATGTCTGCAGACAGCGCGCAGCCAGAAAGAGCTAGCCTGGAAAGCTGTTGCTCAGCCTCATCTGCCCATGGCACTGCTCGCACAGAGGCACAGAGACTGGGGCTGCTTGCTTGTCTTGCCACCTCAAACTTCAAACGTGGCTTTGGGTGTTCGTTCCGGGCGTCTGCGGCAGCCCTGCTCCGAAAACGCAAATGTCTGTAGATAGCTCGCAGGCAGAAAGAGCTAGCCTGGAAAGCTGTTGCTCAGCCTCATCTGCCCATGGCACTGCTCGCACAGAGGCACAGAGACTGGGGCTGCTTGCTTGTCTTGCCACCTCAAACTTCAAACGTAGCTTAGGCTGTCCGTGCCGGGCGCCTCCAGCAGCCCTGCTCCAAAAATGCGAACGTCTGCAGATAGCTCTCAGCCAGAAAGAGCTAGCCTGGAAAGCTGTTGCTCAGCCTCATCTGCCCATGGCACTGCTCGCACAGAGGCACAGAGACTGGGGCTGCTTGCTTGTCTTGCCACCTAAACTTCAAAAGTAGCAGTGGGGGTGCATGCCGGGCTCCTCCGGCAGCCCTGCTCCCAAAATTCGAACGTCTGCAGAGAGCGCACAGCCAGAAAGAGCTAGCCTGGAAAGCTGTTGCTCAGCCTCATCTGCCCATGGCACTGCTCGCACAGAGGCACAGAGACTGGGGCTGCTTGCTTGTCTTGCCACCTCAAACTTCAAATGTATCTTAGGGTGTCCGTGACGGGTGCCTCCGGCAGGGCTCCTCTGAAAATGCGAATGTCTGCAGATAGCTCGCAACCAGAAAGAGCTAGCCTGGAAAGCTGTTGCTCAGCCTCATCTGCCCATGGCACTGCTCGCACAGAGGCACAGAGACTGGGGCTGCTTGCTTGTCTTGCCACCTCAAACTTCAAATGTATCTTAGGGTGTCCGTGACGGGCGCCTCCGGCAGGGCTCCTCTGAAAATGCTAATGTCTGCAGATAGCTCGCAGGCAGAAAGAGCTAGCCTGGTTAGCTGTTGCTCAGCCTCATCTGCCCATGGCACTGCTCGCACAGAGGCACAGAGACTGGGGCTGCTTGCTTGTCTTGCCACGTCAAACTTGAAATGTAGCATTGGGGGTGCATGCCGGGCTCCTCCGGCAGCCCTGCTCCCATAATTCGAACGTCTGCAGATAGCTCGCAGCCAGAAAGAGCTAGCCTGGAAAGCTGTTGCTCAGCCTCATCTGCCCATGGCACTGCTCGCACAGAGGCACAGAGACTGGGGCTGCTTGCTTGTCTTGCCACCTCAAACTTCAAATGTAGCATTGGGGGTGCATGCCGGGCTCCTCCGGCAGGGCTGCTCCCAAAATTCGAACGTCTGCAGAGAGCGCACAGCCAGAAAGAGCTAGCCTGGAAAGCTGTTGGTCAGCCTCATCTGCCCATGGCACTGCTCGCACAGAGGCACAGAGACTGGGGCTGCTTGCTTGTCTTGCCACCTCAAACTTCAAATGTAGCTTTGGGGGTCCGTGCAGGGGGCCTCTGACAGCCCTGCTCTGAAAATGCGAACGTCTGCAGATAGCTCGCAGGCAGAAAGAGCTAGCCTGGAAAGCTGTTGCTCAGCCTCATCTGCCCATGGCACTGCTCGCACAGAGGCACAGAGACTGGGGCTGCTTGCTTGTCTTGCCCCCTCAAACTTCAAATGTAGCATTGGGGGTGCATGCCGGGCTCCTCCGGCAGCCCTGCTCCCAAAATTCAAACGTCTGCAGATAGATTGCAGCCAGAAAGAGCTAGCCTGGAAAGCTGTTGCTCAGCCTCATCTGCCCATGGCACTGCTCGCACAGAGGCACAGAGACTGGGGCTGCTTGCTTGTCTTGCCCCCTCAAACTTCAAATGTAGCTTAGGTGGTCCGTGCTGGGCGCCTCCGGCAGGGCTGCTCCCAAAATGCGAATGTCTGCAGATAGCTCGCAGCCAGAAAGAGCTAGCCTGGAAAGCTGTTGCTCAGCCTCATCTGCCCATGGCACTGCTCGCACAGAGGCACAGAGACTGGGGCTGCTTGCTTGTCTTGCAACCTCACACTTAAAACGTATCTTAGGTGGTCCATGCCGGGTGCCTCCGGCAGTGCTTCTCAGAAAATGCAAACGTCTGCAGACAGCTTGCAGACAACAAGAGCTAGCCTGGAAAGCTGTTGCTCAGCCTCATCTGCCCATGGCACTGCTCGCACAGAGGCACAGAGACTGATGCTGCTTGCTTGTCTAGCCCCGTCAAACTTGAAATGTAGCTTAGGTGGTTCGTGCCGGGCGTCTCCGGCAGCCCTGCTCTGAAAATGCGAACGTCTGCAGATACCTCGCAGCCAGAAAGAGCTAGCCTGGAAAGCTGTTGCTCAGCCTCATCTGCCCATGGCACTGCTCGCACAGAGGCACAGAGACTGGGGCTGCTTGCTTGTCTTGCCACCTCAAACTTCAAATGTAGCATTGGGGGTGCATGCCGGGCGCCTCCGGCAGCCCTGCTCCGAAAATTCGAACGTCTGCAGATAGATTGCAGCCAGAAAGAGATAGCCTGGAAAGCTGTTGCTCAGCCTCATCTGCCCATGGCACTGCTCGCACAGAGGCACAGAGACTGGGGCTGCTTGCTTGTCTTGCCACCTCAAACTTCAAAGGTATCTTAGGCGGTCCATGCCGGGTGCCTCTGGCATCCCTGCTCCAAAAATGCAAACGTCTGCAGATAGCTCGCAGCCAGAAAGAGCTAGCCTGGAAAGCTGTTGCTCAGCCTCATCTGCCCATGGCACTGCTCGCACAGAGGCACAGAGACTGGGGCTGCTTGCTTGTCTTGCCACCTCAAACTTCAAACGTAGCTTAGGTGGTCCATGCCGGGTGCCTCCGGCAGCCCTGCTCTGAAAATGCAAACGTCTGCACACAGCTCGCAGACCAGAAGAGCTAACCTTGAAAGCTGTTGCTAAGCCTCATCTGCCCATGGCACTGCTCGCACAGAGGCACAGAGACTGGGGCTGCTTACTTGTCTAGCCCCGTCAAACTTGAAATGTAGCTTAGGTGGTTCGTGCCGGGCGTCTCCGGCAGCCCTGCTCTGAAAATGCGAACGTCTGCAGATAGCTCTCAGGCAGAAAGAGCTAGCCTGGAAAGCTGTTGCTCAGCCTCATCTGCCCATGGCACTGCTCGCACAGAGGCACAGAGACTGGGGCTGCTTACTTGTCTTGCCACCTCAAACTTCAAAGGTATCTTAGGCGGTCCATGCCGGGTGCCTCCGGCATCCCTGCTCCAAAAATGCAAACGTCTGCAGATAGCTCGCAGCCAGAAAGAGCTAGCCTGGAAAACTGTTGCTCAGCCTCATCTGCCCATGGCACTGCTCGCACAGAGGCACAGAGACTGGGGCTGCTTGCTTGTCTTGCCCCCTCAAACTTCAAACGTATCTTAGGTGGTCCATGCCGGGTGCCTCCGGCAGCCCTACTCCGAAAATGCAAACGTCTGCAGACAGATCGCAGGCAGAAAGAGCTAGCCTGGAAAGCTGTTGCTCAGCCTCATCTGCCCATGGCACTGCTCGCACAGAGGCACAGAGACTGGGGCTGCTTGCTTGTCTAGCCAACTCATACTTCAAGTGTATCTTAGGGTGTCCGTGCCGGGCGCCTCCGGCCGGGCTGCTCCGAAAATGCGAACGTCTGCAGATAGCTCGCAGCCAGAAAGGGCTAGCCTGGAAAGCTGTTGCTCAGCCTCATCTGCCCATGGCACTGCTCGCACAGAGGCACAGAGACTGGGGCTGCTTGCTTGTCTTGCCACCTCAAACTTCAAACGTAGCTTAGGCTGTCCGTGCCGGGCGCCTCAAGCAGCCCTGGTCCGAAAATGCGAATGTCTGCAGATAGCTCGCAGGCAGAAAGAGCTAGCCTGGAAAGGTGTTGCTCAGCCTCATCTGCCCATGGCACTGCTCGCACAGAAGCACAGAGACTGGGGCTGCTTGCTTGTCTTGCCACCTCAAACTTCAAACGTATCTTAGGTGGAGCGCGCCGGGCGCCTCCGGCAGCCCTCCTCCGAAAATGCAAACGTCTGCAGATAGCTCGCAGCCAGAAAGAGCTAGCCTGGAAAGCTGTTGGTCAGCCTCATCTGCCCATGGCACTGCTCGCACAGAGGCACAGAGACTGGGGCTGCTTGCTTGTCTAGCCCCGTCAAACTTGAAATGTAGCTTAGGTGGTTCGTGCCGGGCGTCTCCAGCAGCCCTGCTCTGAAAATGCGAACGTCTGCAGATAGCTCTCAGCCAGAAAGAGCTAGCCTGGAAAGCTGTTGCTCAGCCTCATCTGCCCATGGCACTGCTCGCACAGAGGCACAGAGACTAGAGATGCTTGCTTGTATTGCACCCTCAAACTTCAAACGTAGCTTTGGGATCCGTGTGGGGCGTCTGCGGCAGCCCTGCTCCGAAAATGCGAACGTCTGCAGATAGCTCGCAGGCAGAAAGAGCTAGCCTGGAAAGGTGTTGCTCAGCCTCATCTGCCCATGGCACTGCTCGCACAGAGGCACAGAGACTGGGGCTGCTTGCTTGTCTTGCCACCTCAAACTTCAAATGTAGCAGTGGGGGTGCATGCCGGGCCCCTCCGGCAGATCTGCTCCCAAAATGTGAACGTCTGCAGATAGCTCGCAGCCAGAAAGAGCTAGACGGGAAAGCTGTTGCTCAGCCTCATCTGCCCATGGCACTGCTCGCACAGAGGCACAGAGACTGGGGCTGCTTGCTTGTCTTGCCACCTCAAACTTCAAAGGTAGCTTTGGGGGTCCGTGCAGGGGGCCTCTGACAGCCCTGCTCTGAAAATGCGAACGTCTGCAGACAGATCGCAGGCAGAAAGAGCTAGCCTGAAAACTGTTGCTCAGCCTCATCTGCCCATGGCACTGCTCGCACAGAGGCACAGAGACTGGGGCTGCTTGCTTGTCTAGCCCCGTCAAACTTGAAATGTAGCTTAGGTGGTTCGTGCCGGGCGTCTCCGGCAGCCCTGCTCTGAAAATGCGAACGTCTGCAGAAAGCTCGCAGGCAGAAAGAGCTAGCCTGGAAAGCTGTTGCTCAGCCTCATCTGCCCATGGCACTGCTCGCACAGAGGCACAGAGACTGGGGCTGCTTGCTTGTCTTGCCACCTCAAAATTCAAATGTAGCTTTGGGGGTGCATGCCGGGCGCCTCCGGCAGATCTGCTCCCAAAATGTGAACGCCTGCAGATAGCTCGCAGCCAGAAAGAGCTAGACTAGAAAGCTGTTGCTCAGCCTCATCTGCCCATGGCACTGCTCGCACAGAGGCACAGAGACTGGGGCTGCTTGCTTGTCTTGCCACCTCATACTTCAAATGTAGCTTTGGGGGTCCGTGCAGGAGGCCTCCGGCAGGGCTGCTCCGAAAATGCGAACGTCTGCAGATAGCTCGCAGGCAGAAAGAGCTAGCCTGGAAAGCTGTTGCTCAGCCTCATCTGCCCATGGCACTGCTCGCACAGAGGCACAGAGACTGGGGCTGCTTACTTGTCTTGCCACCTCAAACTTCAAAGGTATCTTAGGCGGTCCATGCCGGGTGCCTCCGGCATCCCTGCTCCAAAAATGCAAACGTCTGCAGATAGCTCGCAGCCAGAAAGAGCTAGCCTGGAAAACTGTTGCTCAGCCTCATCTGCCCATGGCACTGCTCGCACAGAGGCACAGAGACTGGGGCTGCTTGCTTGTCTTGCCCCCTCAAACTTCAAACGTATCTTAGGTGGTCCATGCCGGGTGCCTCCGGCAGCCCTACTCCGAAAATGCAAACGTCTGCAGACAGATCGCAGGCAGAAAGAGCTAACCTGGAAAGCTGTTGCTCAGCCTCATCTGCCCATGGCACTGCTCGCACAGAGGCACAGAGACTGGGGCTGCTTGCTTGTCTAGCCAACTCATACTTCAAGTGTATCTTAGGGTGTCCGTGCCGGGCGCCTCCGGCAGGGCTGATCCAAAAATGCGAACGTCTGCAGATAGCTCGCAGCCAGAAAGGGCTAGCCTGGAAAGCTGTTGCTCAGCCTCATCTGCCCATGGCACTGCTCGCACAGAGGCACAGAGACTGGGGCTGCTTGCTTGTCTTGCCACCTCAAACTTCAAACGTAGCTTAGGCTGTCCGTGCCGGGCGCCTCAAGCAGCCCTGGTCCGAAAATTCGAACGTCTGCAGATAGCTCGCAGGCAGAAAGAGCTAGCCTGGAAAGGTGTTGCTCAGCCTCATCTGCCCATGGCACTGCTCGCACAGAAGCACAGAGACTGGGGCTGCTTGCTTGTCTTGCCACCTCAAACTTCAAACGTATCTTAGGTGGAGCGCGCCGGGCGCCTCCGGCAGCCCTCCTCCGAAAATGCAAACGTCTACAGATAGCTCACAGCCAGAAAGAGCTAGCCTGGAAAGCTGTTGGTCAGCCTCATCTGCCCATGGCACTGCTCGCACAGAGGCACAGAGACTGGGGCTGCTTGCTTGTCTAGCCCCGTCAAACTTGAAATGTAGCTTAGGTGGTTCGTGCCGGGCGTCTCCAGCAGCCCTGCTCTGAAAATGCGAACGTCTGCAGATAGCTCTCAGCCAGAAAGAGCTAGCCTGGAAAGCTGTTGCTCAGCCTCATCTGCCCATGGCACTGCTCGCACAGAGGCACAGAGACTAGAGATGCTTGCTTGTATTGCACCCTCAAACTTCAAACGTAGCTTTGGGATCCGTGTGGGGCGTCTGCGGCAGCCCTGCTCCGAAAATGCGAACGTCTGCAGATAGCTCGCAGGCAGAAAGAGCTAGCCTGGAAAGGTGTTGCTCAGCCTCATCTGCCCATGGCACTGCTCGCACAGAGGCACAGAGACTGGGGCTGCTTGCTTGTCTTGCCACCTCAAACTTCAAATGTAGCAGTGGGGGTGCATGCCGGGCGCCTCCGGCAGATCTGCTCCCAAAATGTGAACGTCTGCAGATAGCTCGCAGCCAGAAAGAGCTAGACGGGAAAGCTGTTGCTCAGCCTCATCTGCCCATGGCACTGCTCGCACAGAGGCACAGAGACTGGGGCTGCTTGCTTGTCTTGCCACCTCAAACTTCAAAGGTAGCTTTGGGGGTCCGTGCAGGGGGCCTCTGACAGCCCTGCTCTGAAAATGCGAACGTCTGCAGACAGATCGCAGGCAGAAAGAGCTAGCCTGAAAACTGTTGCTCAGCCTCATCTGCCCATGGCACTGCTCGCACAGAGGCACAGAGACTGGGGCTGCTTGCTTGTCTAGCCCCGTCAAACTTGAAATGTAGCTTAGTTGGTTCGTGCCGGGCGTCTCCGGCAGCCCTGCTCTGAAAATGCGAACGTCTGCAGATAGCTCTCAGCCAGAAAGAGCTAGCCTGGAAAGCTGTTGCTCAGCCTCATCTGCCCATGGCACTGCTCGCACAGAGGCACAGAGACTGGGGCTGCTTGCTTGTCTTGCCACCTCAAAATTCAAATGTAGCTTTGGGGGTGCATGACGGGCGCCTCCGGCAGATCTGCTCCCAAAATGTGAACGCCTGCAGATAGCTCGCAGCCAGAAAGAGCTAGACTAGAAAGCTGTTGCTCAGCCTCATCTGCCCATGGCACTGCTCGCACAGAGGCACAGAGACTGGGGCTGCTTGCTTGTCTTGCCACCTCAAACTTCAAATGTAGCTTTGGGGGTCCATGCCGGGTGCCTCCGGCATCCCTGCTCCAAAAATGCAAACGTCTGCAGATAGCTCGCAGCCAGAAAGAGCTAGCCTGGAAAGCTGTTGCTCAGCCTCATCTGCCCATGGCACTGCTCGCACAGAGGCACAGAGACTGGGGCTGCTTGCTTGTCTTGCCCCCTCAAACTTCAAACGTATCTTAGGTGGTCCATGCCAGGTGCCTCCGGCAGCCCTACTCCGAAAATGCAAACGTCTGCAGACAGATCGCAGGCAGAAAGAGCTAGCCTGGAAAGCTGTTGCTCAGCCTCATCTGCCCATGGCACTGCTCGCACAGAGGCACAGAGACTGGGGCTGCTTGCTTGTCTTGCCACCTCAAACTTCACATGTAGCATTGGGGGTGCATGCCGGGCGCCTCCGGCAGGGCTGATCCAAAAATGCGAACGTCTGCAGATAGCTCGCAGCCAGAAAGAGCTAGCCTGGAAAGGTGTTGCTCAGCCTCATCTGCCCATGGCACTGTTCGCACAGAGGCACAGAGACTGGGGCTGCTTGCTTGTCTTGCCACCTCATACTTCAAGTGTATCTTAGGGTGTCCGTGCCGGGCGCCTCCTGCAGGGCTGCTCCGAAAATGCGAACGTCTGCAGATAGCTCGCAGCCAGAAAGAGCTAGCCTGGAAAGCTGTTGCTCAGCCTCATCTGCCCATGGCACTGCTCGCACAGAGGCACAGAGACTAGAGATGCTTGCTTGTATTGCACCCTCAAACTTCAAACGTAGCTTTGGGATCCGTGTGGGGCGTCTGCGGCAGCCCTGCTCCGAAAATGCGAACGTCTGCAGATAGCTCGCAGCCTGAAAGAGCTAGCCTGGAAAGCTGTTGCTCAGCCTCCTCTGCCCATGGCACTGCTCGCACAGAGGCACAGAGACTGGGGCTGCTTGCTTGTCTTGCCACCTCAAACTTCACATGTAGCATTGGGGGTGCATGCCAGGCTCCTCCGACAGCCCTGCTCCCAAAATTCGAATGTCTGCAGACAGATTGCAGCCAGAAAGAGCTAGCCTGGAAGGTTGTTGCTCAGCCTCATCTGCCCATGGCACTGCTCGCACAGAGGCACAGAGACTGGGGCTGCTTGCTCGTCTTGCCACCTCAAACTTCAAATGTAGCTTTGGGGGTCCGTGCAGGGGGCCTCTGACAGCCCTGCTCTGAAAATGCGACCGTCTGCAGACAGATCGCAGGCAGAAAGAGCTAGCCTGGAAAGCTGTTGCTCAGCCTCATCTGCCCATGGCTTTGCTTGCACAGAGGCACAGAGACTGGGGCTGCTTGCTTGTCTCGCCACGTCAAACTTCAAACGTATCTTAGGTAGTCCATGCCGGGTGCCTCCGGCATCCCTGCTCCGAAAATGCAAACGTCTGCAGATAGCTCGCAGCCATAAAGAGCTAGCCTGGAAAGCTGTTGCTCAGCCTCGTCTGCCCATGGCACTGCTCACACAGAGGCACAGAGAGTGTGGCTCCTTGCTTGTCTTGCCACCTCAAACTTCAAATGTAGCTTTGGGGGTCCGTGCAGGGGGCCTCTGAAAGCCCTGCTCTGAAAATGCGAACGTCTGCAGATAGCTCGCAGGCAGAAAGAGCTAGCCTGAAAACTGTTGCTCAGCCTCATCTGCCCATGGCATTGCTCGCACAGAGGCACAGAGACTGGGGCTGCTTGCTTGTCTCGCCACGTCAAACTTCAAGCGTATCTTAGGTGGTCCATGCCGGGTGCCTATGGCATCCCTGCTCCGAAAATGCAAACGTCTGCAGATAGCTCGCAGCCAGAAAGAGCTAGCCTGGAAAGCTGTTGCTCAGCCTCATCTGCCCATGGCACTGCTCGCACAGAGGCACAGAGACTGGGGCTGCTTGCTTGTCTTGCCACCTCAAACTTCAAATGTATCTTAGGGTGTCCGTGACGGGTGCCTCCGGCAGGGCTCCTCTGAAAATGCGAATGTCTGCAGATAGCTCGCAACCAGAAAGAGCTAGCCTGGAAAGCTGTTGCTCAGCCTCATCTGCCCATGGCACTGCTCGCACAGAGGCACAGAGACTGGGGCTGCTTGCTTGTCTTGCCACCTCAAACTTCAAATGTATCTTAGGGTGTCCGTGACGGGCGCCTCCGGCAGGGCTGCTCTGAAAATGCGAATGTCTGCAGATAGCTCGCAGCCAGAAAGAGCTAGCCTGGAAAGCTGTTGCTCAGCCTCATCTGCCCATGGCACTGCTCGCACAGAGGCACAGAGACTGGGGCTGCTTGCTTGTCTTGCCCCCTCAAACTTCAAATGTAGCTTAGGTGGTCCGTGACGGGCGCCTCCGGCAGGGCTCCTCCGAAAATGCGAATGTCTGCAGATAGCTCGCAGCCAGAAAGAGCTAGCCTGGAAAGCTGTTGCTCAGCCTTATCTGCCCATGGCACTGCTCGCACAGAGGCACAGAGACTGGGGCTGCTTGCTTGTCTTGCCACCTCAAACTTCAAACGTAGCTTAGGTGGTCCGTGCCGGGGGTCTCCGGCAGGGCTGGTCCGAAAATGCGAACATCTGCAGATAGCTCGCAGGCAGAAAGAGCTAGCCTGGAAAGCTGTTGCTCAGCCTCATCTGCCCATGGCACTGCTCGCACAGAGGCACAGAGACTGGGGCTGCTTGCTTGTCTTGCCCCCTCAAACTTCAAACGTAGCTTAGGCAGTCCGTGTAGGGGTCCTCCGGCAGCCCTGCTCTGAAAATGCGAACGTCTGCAGATAGCTCTCAGCCAGAAAGAGCTAGCCTGGAAAGGTGTTGCTCAGCCTCATCTGCCCATGTCACTGCTCGCACAGAGGCACACAGACTGGGGCTGCTTGCTTGTCTTGCCCCCTCAAACTTCACATATAACATTGGGGGTGCATGCCGGGCTACTCCGGCAGCCCTGCTCCCAAAATTCGAACGTCTGCAGATAGCTCTCAGCCAGAAAGAGCTAGCCTGGAAAGCTGTTGCTCAGCCTCATCTGCCCATGGCACTGCTCACACAGAGGCACAGAGACTGGGGCTGCTTGCTTGTCTTGCCACCTCAAACTTCAAACGTATCTTAGGTGGTCCGTGTCGGGCGCCTCCGGCAGCCCTGCTCTGAAAATTCGAACGTCTGTAGATAGATTGCAGCCAGAAAGAGCTAGCCTGGAAAGCTGTTTCTCAGCCTCATCTGCCCATGGCACTGCTCGCACAGAGGCACAGAGACTGGGGCTGCTTGCTTGTCTTGCCCACCCAAACTTCAAATGTAGCAGTGGGGGTGCATGACGAACTCCTCCGGCAGTCCTGCTCTCAAAATTCGAACGTCTGCAGAGAGCGCGCAGCCAGAAAGAGCTAGCCTGGAAAGCTGTTGCTCAGCCTCATCTGCCCATGGCACTGCTCGCACAGAGGCACAGAGACTGGGGCTGCTTGCTTGTCTTGCCACCTCAAACTTCAGACGTAGCTTAGGTGGTTCGTGCCGCGCGTCTCTGGCACCCCTGCTCCCAAAATTCAAACGTCTGCAGATAGCTCTCCGCCAGAAAGAGCTAGCCTGGAAAGCTGTTGCTCAGCCTCATCTGCCCATGGCACTGCTCGCACAGAGGCACAGAGACTGGGGCTGCTTGCTTGTCTTGCCACCTCAAACTTCAAATGTAGCATTGGGGGTGCATGCCGGGCTCCTCCGGCAGCCCTGCTCCCAAAACTTGAACGTCTGCAGATAGCTCTCAGACAGAAAGAGCTAGCCTGGAAAGCTGTCGCTCAGCCTCATCTGCCCATGGCACTGCTCGCACAGAGGCACAGAGACTGGGGCTGCTTGCTTGTCTTGCCACCTCAAACTTCAAACGTGGCTTTGGGTGTTCGTGCCGGGCGTTTGCGGCAGCCCTGCTCCGAAAACGCAAACGTCTGCAGATAGCTCGCAGCCAGAAAGAGCTAGCCTGGAAAGCTGTTGCTCAGCCTCATCTGCCCATGGCACTGCTCGCACAGAGGCACAGAGACTGGGGCTGCTTGCTTGTCTTGCCACCTCAAACTTCAGACGTAGCTTAGGGGGTTCCTGCCGGGCGTCTCTGGCAGCCCTGCTCTGAAAATGCGAACGTCTGCAGATAGCTCTCAGACAGAAAGAGCTAGCCTGGAAAGCTGTCGCTCAGCCTCATCTGCCCATGGCACTGCTCGCACAGAGGCACAGAGACTGGGGCTGCTTGCTTGTCCTGCCACCTCAAACTTCACATGTTGCATTGGGGGTGCATGCCGGGCTCCTCCGGCAGCCCTGCTTCCAAAATTCGAACGTCTGCAGATACCTCTCAGCCAGAAAGAGCTAGCCTGGAAAGCTGTTGCTCAGCCTCATCTGCCCATGGCACTGCTCGCACAGAGGCACAGAGACTGGGGCTGCTTGCTTGTCTTGCCACCTCAAACTTCAAACGTGCCTTTGGGTGTTCGTGCCGGGCGTCTGCGGTAGCCCTGCTCCCAAAATTCGAACGTCTGCAGATAGCTCTCAGCCAGAAAG
Organism: Opisthocomus hoazin; assembly: GCF_030867145.1. Taxonomy (NCBI): domain Eukaryota; kingdom Metazoa; phylum Chordata; class Aves; order Opisthocomiformes; family Opisthocomidae; genus Opisthocomus; species Opisthocomus hoazin. Next base: position 16,708,323 of record NC_134453.1, read on the forward strand.
ACCTAGCCTGGAAAGCTGTTGCTCAGCCTCATCTGCCCATGGCACTGCTCGCACAGAGGCACAGAGACTGGGACTGCTTGCTTGTCTTGCCACCTCAAACTTCAAATGTAGCATTGGGGGTGCATGCCGGGCTCCTACGGCAGCCCTGCTCCCAAAATTCAAACGTCTGCATATACATTGCAGCCAGAAACAGCTAGCCTGGAAAGCTGTTGCTCAGCCTCATCTGCCCATGGCACTGCCCGCACAGAGGCACAGAGACTGGGGCTGCTTGCTTGTCTTGCCACCTCAAACTTCAAACGTAGCTTAGGCTGTCCGTGCCGGGCGCCTCTGACAGCCCTGCTCTGAAAATGCGAATGTCTGCAGATAGCTCGCAGCCAGAAAGAGCTAGCCTGGACAGCTGTTGCTCAGCCTCATCTGCCCATGGCACTGCTCGCACAGAGGCACAGAGACTGGGGCTGCTTGCTTGTCTTGCCACCTCAAACTTCAAATGTAGCTTTGGGGGTCCGTGCAGGGGGCCTCTGACAGCCCTGCTCTGAAAATGCGAACGTCTGCAGATAGCTCGCAGGCAGAAAGAGCTAGCCTGGTTAGCTGTTGCTCAGCCTCATCTGCCCATGGCACTGCTCGCACAGAGGCACAGAGACTGGGGCTGCTTGCTTGTCTTGCCCCCTCAAACTTGAAATGTAGCATTGGGGGTGCATGCCGGGCTCCTCCGGCAGCCCTGCTCCCATAATTCGAACGTCTGCAGATAGTTCGCAGCCAGAAAGAGCTAGCCTGGAAAGCTGTTGCTCAGCCTCATCTGCCCATGGCACTGCTCGCACAGAGGCACAGAGACTGGGGCTGCTTGCTTGTCTTGCCACCTCAAACTTCAAATGTAGCATTGGGGGTGCATGCCGGGCTCCTCCGGCAGGGCTGCTCCCAAAATTCGAACGTCTGCAGAGAGCGCACAGCGAGAAAGAGCTAGCCTGGAAAGCTGTTGCTCAGCCTCATCTGCCCATGGCACTGCTCGCACAGAGGCACAGAGACTGGGGCTGCTTGCTTGTCTTGCCACCTCAAACTTCAAATGTAGCATTGGGGGTGCATGCCGGGCTCCTCCGGCAGCCCTGCTCCCAAAATTCAAACGTCTGCAGATAGATTGCAGCCAGAAAGAGCTAGCCTGGAAAGCTGTTGCTCAGCCTCATCTGCCCATGGCACTGCTCGCACAGAGGCACAGAGACTGGGGCTGCTTGCTTGTCTTGCCCCCTCAAACTTCAAATGTAGCTTAGGTGGTCCGTGCTGGGCGCCTCCGGCAGGGCTGCTCCCAAAATGCGAATGTCTGCAGATAGCTCGCAGCCAGAAAGAGCTAGCCTGGAAAGGTGTTGCTCAGCCTCATCTGCCCATGCCACTGCTCACACAGAGGCACAGAGACTGGGGCTGCTTGCTTGTCTTGCCACCTCAAACTTCAAATGTATTTTAGGGTGTCCGTGACGGGCGCCTCCGGCAGGGCTCCTCCGAAAATGCGAATGTCTGCAGATAGCTCGCAGGCAGAAAGAGCTAGCCTGGAAAGCTGTTGCTCAGCCTCATCTGCCCATGGCACTGCTCGCACGGAGGCACAGAGACTGGGGCTGCTTGCTTGTCTTGCAACCTCACACTTAAAACGTATCTTAGGTGGTCCATGCCGGGTGCCTCCGGCAGTGCTTCTCAGAAAATGCAAACGTCTGCAGACAGCTTGCAGACAACAAGAGCTAGCCTGGAAAGCTGTTGCTCAGCCTCATCTGCCCGTGGCACTGCTCGCACAGAGGCACAGAGACTGATGCTGCTTGCTTGTCTAGCCCCGTCAAACTTGAAATGTAGCTTAGGTGGTTCGTGTCGGGCGTCTCCGGCAGCCCTGCTCTGAAAATGCGAACGTCTGCAGATAGCTCTCAGCCAGAAAGAGCTAGCCTGGAAAGCTGTTGCTGAGCCTCATCTGCCCATGGCACTGCTCACACAGACGCACAGAGACTGGGGCTGCTTGCTTGTCTTGCCACCTCAAACTTCAAATGTAGCATTGGGGGTGCATGCCGGGCGCCTCCGGCAGCCCTGCTCCGAAAATTCGAACGTCTGCAGATAGATTGCAGCCAGAAAGAGCTAGCCTGGAAAGCTGTTGCTCAGCCTCATCTGCCCATGGCACTGCTCGCACAGAGGCACAGAGACTGGGGCTGCTTGCTTGTCTTGCCACCTCAAACTTCAAAGGTATCTTAGGCGGTCCATGCCGGGTGCCTCTGGCATCCCTGCTCCAAAAATGCAAACGTCTGCAGATAGCTCGCAGCCAGAAAGAGCTAGCCTGGAAAGCTGTTGCTCAGCCTCATCTGCCCATGGCACTGCTCGCACAGAGGCACAGAGACTGGGGCTGCTTGCTTGTCTTGCCACCTCAAACTTCAAATGTAGCATTGGGGGTGCATGACGGGCGCCTCCGGCATGGCTGCTCCCAAAATGCGAACGTCTGCAGATAGCTCGCAGCCAGAAAGAACTAGCCTGGAAAGCTGTTGCTCAGCCTCATCTGCCCATGGCACTGCTCGCACAGAGGCACAGAGACTGGGGCTGCTTGCTTGTCTTGCCCCCTCAAACTTCAAACGTAGCTTAGGTGGTCCATGCCGGGTGCCTCCGGCAGCCCTGCTCTGAAAATGCAAACGTCTGCACACAGCTCGCAGACCAGAAGAGCTAACCTTGAAAGCTGTTGCTAAGCGTCATCTGCTTGTGGCACTGCTCGCACAGAGGCACAGAGACTGGGGCTGCTTACTTGTCTAGCCCCGTCAAACTTGAAATGTAGCTTAGGTGGTTCGTGCCGGGCGTCTCCGGCAGCCCTGCTCTGAAAATGCGAACGTCTGCAGATAGCTCGCAGCCAGAAAGGGCTAGCCTGGAAAGCTGTTGCTCAGCCTCATCTGCCCATGGCACTGCTCGCACAGAGGCACAGAGACTGGGGCTGCTTGCTTGTCTTGCCACCTCAAACTTCAAATGTAGCTTAGGCTGTCCGTGCCGGGCGCCTCAAGCAGCCCTGGTCCGAAAATGCGAACGTCTGCAGATAGCTCGCAGGCAGAAAGAGCTAGCCTGGAAAGGTGTTGCTCAGCCTCATCTGCCCATGGCACTGCTCGCACAGAGGCACAGAGACTGGGGCTGCTTGCTTGTCTTGCCACCTCAAACTTCAAACTTATCTTAGGTGGAGCGCGCCGGGCGCCTCCGGCAGCCCTCCTCCGAAAATGCAAACGTCTGCAGATAGCTCGCAGCCAGAAAGAGCTAGCCTGGAAAGCTGTTGCTCAGCCTCATCTGCCCATGGCACTGCTCGCACAGAGGCACAGAGACTGGGGCTGCTTGCTTGTCTAGCCCCGTCAAACTTGAAATGTAGCTTAGGTGGTTCGTGCCGGGCGTCTCCAGCAGCCCTGCTCTGAAAATGCGAACGTCTGCAGATAGCTCTCAGCCAGAAAGAGCTAGCCTGGAAAGCTGTTGCTCAGCCTCATCTGCCCATGGCACTGCTCGCACAGAGGCACAGAGACTGGGGCTGCTTGCTTGTATTGCACCCTCAAACTTCAAACGTAGCTTTGGGATCCGTGTGCGGCGTCTGCGGCAGCCCTGCTCCGAAAATGCGAACGTCTGCAGATAGCTCGCAGCCAGAAAGAGCTAGCCTGGAAAGGTGTTGCTCAGCCTCATCTGCCCATGGCACTGCTCGCACAGAGGCACAGAGACTGGGGCTGCTTGCTTGTCTTGCCACCTCAAACTTCAAATGTAGCAGTGGGGGTGCATGCCGGGCGCCTCCGGCAGATCTGCTCCCAAAATGTGAACGTCTGCAGATAGCTCGCAGGCAGAAAGAGCTAGACGGGAAAGCTGTTGGTCAGCCTCATCTGCCCATGGCACTGCTCGCACAGAGGCACAGAGACTGGGGCTGCTTGCTTGTCTTGCCACCTCAAACTTCAAATGTAGCTTTGGGGGTCCGTGCAGGGGGCCTCTGACAGCCCTGCTCTGAAAAAGCGAACGTCTGCAGATAGCTCTCAGCCAGAAAGAGCTAGCCTGGAAAGCTGTTGCTCAGCCTCATCTGCCCATGGCACTGCTCGCACAGAGGCACAGAGACTGGGGCTGCTTGCTTGTCTAGCCCCGTCAAACTTGAAATGTAGCTTAGGTGGTTCGTGCCGGGCGTCTCCGGCAGCCCTGCTCTGAAAATGCGAACGTCTGCAGATAGCTCTCAGCCAGAAAGAGCTAGCCTGGAAAGCTGTTGCTCAGCCTCATCTGCCCATGGCACTGCTCGCACAGAGGCACAGAGACTGGGGCTGCTTGCTTGTCTTGCCACCTCAAAATTCAAATGTAGCTTTGGGGGTGCATGCCGGGCGCCTCCGGCAGATCTGCTCCCAAAATGTGAACGCCTGCAGATAGCTCGCAGCCAGAAAGAGCTAGACTAGAAAGCTGTTGCTCAGCCTCATCTGCCCATGGCACTGCTCGCACAGAGGCACAGAGACTGGGGCTGCTTGCTTGTCTTGCCACCTCAAACTTCAAATGTAGCTTTGGGGGTCCGTGCAGGAGGCCTCCGGCAGGGCTGCTCCGAAAATGCGAACGTCTGCAGATAGCTCGCAGCCAGAAAGAGCTAGCCTGGAAAGCTGTTGCTCAGCCTCATCTGCCCATGGCACTGCTCGCACAGAGGCACAGAGACTGGGGCTGCTTACTTGTCTTGCCACCTCAAACTTCAAAGGTATCTTAGGCGGTCCATGCCGGGTGCCTCCGGCATCCCTGCTCCAAAAATGCAAACGTCTGCAGATAGCTCGCAGCCAGAAAGAGCTAGCCTGGAAAACTGTTGCTCAGCCTCATCTGCCCATGGCACTGCTCGCACAGAGGCACAGAGACTGGGGCTGCTTGCTTGTCTTGCCCCCTCAAACTTCAAACGTATCTTAGGTGGTCCATGCCGGGTGCCTCCGTTAGCCCTACTCCGAAAATGCAAACGTCTGCAGACAGATCGCAGGCAGAAAGAGCTAGCCTGGAAAGCTGTTGCTCAGCCTCATCTGCCCATGGCACTGCTCGCACAGAGGCACAGAGACTGGGGCTGCTTGCTTGTCTTGCCACCTCAAACTTCACATGTAGCATTGGGGGTGCATGCCGGGCGCCTCCGGCAGGGCTGATCCCAAAATGCGAACGTCTGCAGATAGCTCGCAGCCCGAAAGAGCTAGCCTGGAAAGGTGTTGCTCAGCCTCATCTGCCCATGGCACTGTTCGCACAGAGGCACAGAGACTGGGGCTGCTTGCTTGTCTTGCCACCTCATACTTCAAGTGTATCTTACGGTGTCCGTGCCGGGCGCATCCGGCAGGGCTGCTCCGAAAATGCGAACGTCTGCAGATAGCTCGCAGCCAGAAAGAGCTAGCCTGGAAAGCTGTTGCTCAGCCTCATCTGCCCATGGCACTGCTCGCACAGATGCACAGAGACTGGGGCTGCTTGCTTGTCTAGCCCCGTCAAACTTGAAATGTAGCTTAGGTGGTTCGTGCTGGGCGTCTCCAGCAGCCCTGCTCTGAAAATGCGAACGTCTGCAGATAGCTCTCAGCCAGAAAGAGCTAGCCTGGAAAGCTGTTGCTCAGCCTCATCTGCCCATGGCACTGCTCGCACAGAGGCACAGAGACTAGAGATGCTTGCTTGTCTTGCCCCCTCAAACTTCAAACGTAGCTTTGGGATCCGTGTGGGGGGTCTGCGGCAGCCCTGCTCCGAAAATGCGAACGTCTGCAGATAGCTCGCAGCCAGAAAGAGCTAGCCTGGAAAGCTGTTGCTCAGCCTCATCTGCCCATGGCACTGCTCGCACAGAGGCACAGAGACTGGGGCTGCTTGCTTGTCTTCCCACGTCAGACTTCAAATGTAGCATTGGGGGTGCATGCCGGACTCCTCCGGCAGACCTGCTCTAAAAATGCGAACGTATGCAGATAGCTCTCAGCCAGAAAGAGCTAGCCTGGAAAACTGTTGCTCAGCCTCATCTGCCCATGGCACTGCTCGCACAGAGGCACAGAGACTGGGGCTGCTTGCTTGTCTTGCCACGTCAGACTTCAAATGTAGCATTGGGGGTGCATGCCGGACTCCTCCGGCAGCCCTGGTCCGAAAATGCGAACGTCTGCAGATAGCTCGCAGACAGAAAGAGCTAGCCTGGAAAGCTGTTGCTCAGCCTTATCTGCCCATGGCACTGCTCGCACAGAGGCACAGAGACTGGGGATGCTTGCTTGTCTTGCCGCCTCAAACTTCAAACGTATCTTAGGTGGTGCATGCCGGGTGCCTCCGGCATCCCTGCTCCAAAAATGCAAACGTCTGCAGATAGATCGCAGGCAGAAAGAGCTAGCCTGGAAAGCTGTTGCTCAGCCTCATCTGCCCATGGCACTGCTCGCACAGAGGCACAGAGACTGGGGCTGCTTGCTTGTCCTGCCACCTCAAACTTCACATGTAGCATTGGGGGTGCATGCCAGGCTCCTCCGGCAGCCCTGCTCCCAAAATTCGAATGTCTACAGACAGAATGCAGCCAGAAAGAGCTAGCCTGGAAAGGTGTTGCTCAGCCTCATCTGCCCATGGCACTGCTCGCACAGAGGCACAGAGACTGGGGCTGCTTCCTTGTGTAGCCCCGTCAAACTTGAAATGTAGCTTAGGTGGTTCGTGCCAGGCGTCTCCGGCAGCCCTGCTCTGAAAATGCGAACGTCTGCAGATAGCTCTCAGCCAGAAAGAGCTAGCCTGGAAAACTGTTGCTCAGCCTCATCTGCCCATGGCACTGCTCGCACAGAGGCACAGAGACTGGGGCTGCTTGCTTGTCTTCCCACGTCAGACTTCAAATGTAGCACTGGGGATGCATGCCGGGCTCCTCCGGCAGCCCTGCTCCGAAAATGTGAACTTCTGCAGATAGTTCGCAGGCAGAAAGAGCTAGCCTGGAAAGCTGTTGCTCAGCCTCATCTGCCCATGGCACTGCTTGCACAGAGGCACAGAGACTGGGGCTGCTTGCTTGTCTTGCCCCCTCAAACTTCAAACGTAGCTTAGGCGGTCCATGCCGGGTGCCTCTGGCATCCCTGCTCCAAAAATGCAAACGTCTGCAGACAGCTCGCAGACAAGAAGATTTAGCCTTGAAAGCTGTTGCTCAGCCTCATCTGCCCATGGCACTGCTCGCACACAGGCACAGAGACTGGGGCTGCTTGTTGTCTTGCCCCCTCAAACTTCAAACGTAGCTTAGGTGATCCGTGCCGGGGGCCTCCGGCAGGGCTGCTCCGAAAATGCGAACGTCTGCAGATAGCTCGCAGGCAGAAAGAGCTACCCTGGAAACCTGTTGCTCAGCCTCATCTGCCCATGGCACTGCTCACACAGAGGCACAGAGACTATAGCTGCTTGCTTGTATTTCACCCTCAAACTTCAAACGTAGCTTTGGGATCCGTGTCGGACGTCTGCGGCAGCCCTTCTCTGAAAATGCGAACGTCTGCAGATAGCTCGCAGGCAGAAAGAGCTAGCCTGGAAAGCTGTTGCTCAGCCTCATCTGCCCATGGCACCGCTCGCACAGAGGCACAGAGACTGGGGCTGCATGCTTGTCTTCCCACGTCAGACTTCAAATGTAGCATTGGGGGTGCATGCCGGGCTCCTCCGGCAGCCCTGCTCTAAAAATTCGAACGTCTGCATATAGCTTTCAGCCAGAAAGAGCTAGCCTGGAAAACTGTTGCTCAGCCTCATCTGCCCATGGCACTGCTCGCACAGAGGCACAGAGACTGGGGCTGCTTGCTTGTCTTGCCACCTCAAACTTCAAATGTAGCTTTGGGGGTCCGTGCAGGGGGCCTCTGACAGCCCTGCTCTGAAAATGCGAACGTCTGCAGATAGCTCGCAGGCAGAAAGAGCTAGCCTGAAAACTGTTGCTCAGACTCATCTGCCCATGGCACTGCTCACACAGAGGCACAGAGACTGGGGCTGCTTGCTTGTCTAGCCCCGTCAAACTTGAAATGTAGCATTGGGGGAGCATGCCGGGCGTCTCCGGCAGCCCTACTCCCAAAATGCGAACGTCTGCAGATAGATTGCAGCCAGAAAGAGCTAGCCTGGAAAGCTGTTGGTCAGCCTCATCTGCCCATGGCACTGCTCGCACAGAGGCACAGAGACTGGGGCTGCTTGCTTGTCTTCCCACGTCAGACTTCAAAGGTAGCTTAGGCTGTCCGTGCCGGGCGCCTCCGGCAGCCCTGCTCCATAAATGCGAACGTCTGCAGATAGCTCACAGTAAGAAAGAGCTAGCCTGGAAAGCTGTTGCTCAGCCTAATCTGCCCATGGCACTGCTCGCACAGAGGCACAGAGACTGGGGCTGCTTGCTTGTCTTCCCACGTCAGACTTCAAAGGTAGCTTAGGCTGTCCGTGCCGGTCGCCTCCGGCAGCCCTGCTCCATAAATGCGAACGTCTGCAGATACCTCGCAGTCAGAAAGAGCTAGCCTGGAAAGCTGTTGCTCAGCCTCATCTGCCCATGGCACTGCTCGCACAGAGGCACAGAGACTGGGGCTGCTTGCTTGTCTAGCCCCGTCAAACTTGAAATGTAGCTTAGGAGGTTCGTGCCAGGCGTCTCCGGCAGCCCTGCTCTGAAAATGCGAACGTCTGCAGATAGCTCGCAGCCAGAAAGAGCTAGCCTGGAAAGCTGTTGCTCAGCCTCATCTGCCCATGGCACTGCTCGCACAGAGGCACAGAGACTGGGGCTGCTTGCTTGTCTTCCCACGTCAGACTTCAAATGTAGCATTGGGGGTGCATGCCGGACTCCTCCGTCAGCCCTGCTCTGAAAATGCGAACGTCTGCAGATAGCTCTCAGCCAGAAAGAGCTAGCCTGGAAAGCTGTTGCTCAGCCTCATCTGCCCATGGCACTGCTCGCACAGAGGCACAGAGACTGGGGCTGCTTGCTTGTCTTGTCACATCAAACTTCAAATGTAGCATTGGGGGTGCATGCCGGACTCCTCCGGCAGCCCTGCTCTAAAAATGCGAACGTATGCAGATAGCTCTCAGCCAGAAAGAGCTAGCCTGGAAAACTGTTGCTCAGCCTCATCTGCCCATGGCACTGCTCGCACAGAGGCACAGAGACTGGGGCTGCTTGCTTGTCTTGCCACGTCAGACGTCAAATGTAGCATTGGGGGTGCATGCCGGACTCCTCCGGCAGCCCTGGTCCGAAAATGCGAACGTCTGCAGATAGCTCGCAGACAGAAAGAGCTAGCCTGGAAAGCTGTTGCTCAGCCTTATCTGCCCATGGCACTGCTCGCACAGAGGCACAGAGACTGGGGATGCTTGCTTGTCTTGCCGCCTCAAACTTCAAACGTATCTTAGGTGGTGCATGCCGGGTGCCTCCGGCATCCCTGCTCCAAAAATGCAAACGTCTGCAGATAGCTCTCAGCCAGAAAGAGCTAGCCTGGAAAGCTGTTGCTCAGCCTTATCTGCCCATGGCACTGCTCGCACAGAGGCACAGAGACTGGGGCTGCTTGCTTGTCTTGCCACCTCAAACTTCAAATGTAGCTTTGGGGGTCCGTGCAGGGGGCCTCTGACAGCCCTGCTCTGAAAATGCGAACGTCTGCAGATAGATCGCAGGCAGAAAGAGCTAGCCTGGAAAGCTGTTGCTCAGCCTCATCTGCCCATGGCACTGCTCGCACAGAGGCACAGAGACTGGGGCTGCTTGCTTGTCTTGCCACCTCAAACTTCAAATGTAGCTTAGGTGGTTCGTGCCGGGCGTCTCCGGCAGCCCTCCTCCAAAAATGGGAACGTCTGCAGATAGATCTCACCCAGAAAGAGCTAGCCTGGAAAGCTGTTGCTCAGCCTCATCTGCCCATGGCACTGCTCGCACAGAGGCACAGAGACTGGGGCTGCTTCCTTGTGTAGCCCCGTCAAACTTGAAATGTAGCTTAGGTGGTTCGTGCCAGGCGTCTCCGGCAGCCCTGCTCTGAAAACGCAAACGTCTGCAGATAGCTCTCAGCCAGAAAGAGCTAGCCTGGAAAACTGTTGCTCAGCCTCATCTGCCCATGGCACTGCTCGCACAGAGGCACAGAGACTGGGGCTGCTTGCTTGTCTTCCCACGTCAGACTTCAAATGTAGCACTGGGGATGCATGCCGGGCTCCTCCGGCAGCCCTGCTCCGAAAATGTGAACTTCTGCAGATAGTTCGCAGGCAGAAAGAGCTAGCCTGGAAAGCTGTTGCTCAGCCTCATCTGCCCATGGCACTGCTCACACAGAGGCACAGAGACTATAGCTGCTTGCTTGTATTTCACCCTCAAACTTCAAACGTAGCTTTGGGATCCGTGTCGGACGTCTGCGGCAGCCCTTCTCTGAAAATGCGAACGTCTGCAGATAGCTCGCAGGCAGAAAGAGCTAGCCTGGAAAGCTGTTGCTCAGCCTCATCTGCCCATGGCACCGCTCGCACAGAGGCACAGAGACTGGGGCTGCATGCTTGTCTTCCCACGTCAGACTTCAAATGTAGCATTGGGGGTGCATGCCGGGCTCCTCCGGCAGCCCTGCTCTAAAAATTCGAACGTCTGCATATAGCTTTCAGCCAGAAAGAGCTAGCCTGGAAAACTGTTGCTCAGCCTCATCTGCCCATGGCACTGCTCGCACAGAGGCACAGAGACTGGGGCTGCTTGCTTGTCTTGCCACCTCAAACTTCAAATGTAGCTTAGGCTGTCCGTGCCGGGCGCCTCCGGCAGCCCTGCTCCCAAAACGTGAACGTCTGCAGATAGCTCGCAGTCAGAAAGAGCTAGCCTGGAAACCTATTGCTCAGCCTAATCTGCCCATGTCACTGCTCACACAGAGGCACAGAGACTGGGGCTGCTTGCTTGTCTTGCCACCTCAAACTTCACATGTATCATTGGGGGTGCATGCCGGGCTCCTCCGGCAGCCCTGCTCCCAAAATTTGAATGTCTGCAGACAGATTGCAGCCAGAAAGAGCTAGCCTGGAAAGCTGTTGCTCAGCCTCATCTGCTCGTGGCACTGCTCGCACAGAGGCACAGAGACTGGGGCTGCTTGCTTGTCTTGCCACCTCAAACTTCACATGTAGCATTGGGGGTGCATGCCAGGCTCCTCCGGCAGGGCTGCTCCAAAAATGCAAACGTCTGCAGATAGCTCGCAGCCAGAAAGAGCTAGCCTGGAAAGCTGTTGCTCAGCCTCATCTGCCCATGGCACTGCTCGCACAGAGGCACAGAGACTGGGGCTGCTTGCTTGTCTTGCCACCTCAAACTTCACATGTAGCTTTGGGGGTCCGTGCAGGGGGCCTCTGACAGCCCAGCTCTGAAAATGCGGACGTCTGCAGATAGCTCGCAGGCAGAAAGAGCTAGCCTGGAAAGCTGTTGCTCAGCCTCGTCTGCCCATGGCACTGCTCGCACAGAGGCACAGAGACTGGGGCTGCTTGCTTGTCTTGCCACCTCAAACTTCAAATGTAGCTTTGGGGGTCCGTGCAGGGGGCCTCTGACAGCCCTGCTCTGAAAATGCGAACGTCTGCAGATAGCTCGCAGGCAGAAAGAGCTAGCCTGAAAACTGTTGCTCAGCCTCATCTGCCCATGGCACTGCTCGCACAGAGGCACAGAGACTGGGGCTGCTTGCTTGTCTTCCCACGTCAGACTTCAAAGGTAGCTTAGGCTGCCCGTGCCGGGCGCCTCCGGCAGCCCTGCTCCATAAATGCGAACGTCTGCAGATAGCTCACAGTAAGAAAGAGCTAGCCTGGAAAGCTGTTGCTCAGCCTAATCTGCCCATGGCACTGCTCGCACAGAGGCACAGAGACTGGGGCTGCTTGCTTGTCTTCCCACGTCAGACTTCAAAGGTAGCTTAGGCTGTCCGTGCCGGTCGCCTCCGGCAGCCCTGCTCCATAAATGCGAACGTCTGCAGATACCTCGCAGTCAGAAAGAGCTAGCCTGGAAAGCTGTTGCTCAGCCTCATCTGCCCATGGCACTGCTCGCACAGAGGCACAGAGACTGGGGCTGCTTGCTTGTCTTGCCCCCTCAAACTTCAAAGGTAGCTTAGGCTGTCCGTGCCGGGCGCCTCCGGCAGCCCTGCTCCATAAATGCAAACGTCTGCAGATAGCTCGCAGCCAGAAAGAGCTAGCCTGGAAAGCTGTTGCTCAGCCTCATCTGCCCATGGCACTGCTCGCACAGAGGCACAGAGACTGGGGCTGCTTGTTGTCTTGCCCCCTCAAACTTCAAACGTAGCTTAGGTGGTCCGTGCCGGGGGACTCCAGCAGGGCTGCTCCCAAAATGTGAACGTCTGCATATAGCTCGCAGCCAGAAAGAGCTAGCCTGGAAAGCTGTTGCTCAGCCTCACCTGCCCATGGCACTGCTCGCACTGAGGCACAGAGTCTGGGGCTGCTTGCTTGTCTTGCCACCTCAAACTTCAAATGTAGCTTTGGGGGTCCGTGCAGGGGGCCTCTGACAGCCCTGCTCTGAAAATACGAACGTCTGCAGATAGTTCGCAGGCAGAAAGAGCTAGCCTGAAAACTGTTGCTCAGCCTCATCTGCCCATGGCACTGCTCGCACAGAGGCACAGAGACTGGGGCTGCTTGCTTGTCTTGCCACCTCAAACTTCAAACGTATCTTAGGTGGTCCATGCCGGGTGCCTACGGCATCCCTGCTCGAAAATGCAAACGTCTGCAGATAGCTCGCAGCCATAAAGAGCTAGCCTGGAAAGCTGTTGCTCAGCCTCATCTGCCCATGGCACTGCTCGCACAGAGGCACAGAGACTGGGGCTGCTTGCTTGTCTTCCCACATCAGATGTCAAATGCAGCATTGGGGTTGCATGCCGGGCTCCTCCGGCAGCCCTGCTCTGAAAATTCGAACGTCTGCAGATAGCTCTCAGCCAGAAAGAGCTAGCCTGGAACACTGTTGCTCAGCCTCATCTGCCCATGGCACTGCTCGCACAGAGGCACAGAGACTGGGGCTGCTTGCTTGTCTTGCCACCTCAAACTTCAAACGTAGCTTAGCTGGTCCGTGCCGGGTGACTCCGGCATCCCTGCTCCAAAAATGAAAACGTATGCAGATAGCTCGCAGCCAGAAAGAGCTAGCCTGGAAAGCTGTTGCTCAGCCTCATCTGCCCATGGCACTGCTCGCACAGAGGCAGAGAGACTGGGGCTTCTTGCTTGTCTTGCCACCTCAAACTTCAAATGTAGCTTTGGAGGTCCGTGCAGGGGGCCTCTGACAGCCCTGCTCTGAAAATGCGAACGTCTGCAGATAGCTCGCAGGCAGAAAGAGCTAGCCTGGAAAGCTGTTGCTCAGCCTCATCTGCCCATGGCACTGCTCGCACAGAGGCACAGAGACTGGGGCTGCTTGCTTGTCTTGCCCCCTCAAACTTCAAACGTATCTTAGCTGGTCCGTGCCGGGGGCCTCCGGCAGGGCTGCTCCGAAAATGCAAACGTCTCAATATAGCTCGCAGCCATAAAGAGCTAGCCTGGAAAGCTGTTGCTCAGCCTCATCTGCCCATGGCACTGCTCGCACAGAGGCACAGAGACTGGGGCTGCTTGCTTGTCTTGCCACCTCAAACTTCAAATGTAGCTTTGGGGGTCCGTGCAGGGGGCCTCTGACAGCCCTGCTCTGAAAATGCGAACGTCTGTAGATAGCTCGCAGGCAGAAAGAGCTAGACTGGAAAACTGTTGCTCAGCCTCATCTGCCCATGGCACTGCTCGCACAGAGGCACAGAGACTGGGGCTGCTTGCTTGTCTAGCCCCGTCAAACTTGAAATGTAGCTTAGGTGGTTCGTGCCGGGCGTCTCCGGCAGCCCTGCTCTGAAAATGCGAACGTCTGCAGATAGCTCTCAGACAGAAAGAGCTAGCCTGGAAAGCTGTTGCTCAGCCTCATCTGCCCATGGCACTGCTCGCACAGAGGCACAGAGACTGGGGCTGCTTGCTTGTCTTCCCACGTCAGACTTCAAATGTAGCATTGGGGGTGCATGCCGGGCTCCTCCGGCAGCCCTGCTCTGAAAATTCGAACGTCTGCAGATAGCTCTCAGCCAGAAAGAGCTAGCCTGGAAAACTGTTGCTCAGCCTCATCTGCCCATGGCACTGCTCGCACAGAGGCACAGAGACTGGGGCTGCTTGCTTGTCTAGCCCCGTCAAACTTGAAATGTAGCTTAGGTGGTTCGTGCCGGGCGTCTCCGGCAGCCCTGCTCTGAAAATGCGAACGTCTGCAGATAGCTCTCAGACAGAAAGAGCTAGCCTGGAAAGCTGTTGCTCAGCCTCATCTGCCCATGGCACTGCTCGCACAGAGGCACAGAGACTGGGGCTGCTTGCTTGTCTTCCCACGTCAGACTTCAAATGTAGCATTGGGGGTGCATGCCGGGCTCCTCCGGCAGCCCTGCTCCCAAAATTCGAACGTCTGCAGATAGCTCTCAGCCAGAAAGAGCTAGCCTGGAAAACTGTTGCTCAGCCTCATCTGCCCATGGCACTGCTCGCACAGAGGCACAGAGACTGGGGCTGCTTGCTTGTCTTGCCACCTCAAACTTCAAACGTAGCTTAGCTGGTCCGTGCCGGGTGCCTACGGCATCCCTGCTCCAAAAATGAAAACGTCTGCAGATAGCTCGCAGCCAGAAAGAGCTAGCCTGGAAAGCTGTTGCTCAGCCTCATCTGCCCATGGCACTGCTCGCACAGAGGCAGAGAGACTGGGGCTTCTTGCTTGTCTTGCCACCTCAAACTTCAAATGTAGCTTTGGAGGTCCGTGCAGGGGGCCTCTGACAGCCCTGCTCTGAAAATGCGAACGTCTGCAGATAGCTCGCAGGCAGAAAGAGCTAGCCTGGAAAGCTGTTGCTCAGCCTCATCTGCCCATGGCACTGCTCGCACAGAGGCACAGAGACTGGGGCTGCTTGCTTGTCTTGCCCCCTCAAACTTCAAACGTATCTTAGCTGGTCCGTGCCGGGGGCCTCCGGCAGGGCTGCTCCGAAAATGCAAACGTCTCAATATAGCTCGCAGCCATAAAGAGCTAGCCTGGAAAGCTGTTGCTCAGCCTCATCTGCCCATGGCACTGCTCGCACAGAGGCACAGAGACTGGGGCTGCTTGCTTGTCTTGCCACCTCAAACTTCAAATGTAGCTTTGGGGGTCCGTGCAGGGGGCCTCTGACAGCCCTGCTCTGAAAATGCGAACGTCTGTAGATAGCTCGCAGGCAGAAAGAGCTAGACTGGAAAACTGTTGCTCAGCCTCATCTGCCCATGGCACTGCTCGCACAGAGGCACAGAGACTGGGGCTGCTTGCTTGTCTAGCCCCGTCAAACTTGAAATGTAGCTTAGGTGGTTCGTGCCGGGCGTCTCAGGCAGCCCTGCTCTGAAAATGCGAACGTCTGCAGATAGCTCTCAGACAGAAAGAGCTAGCCTGGAAAGCTGTTGCTCAGCCTCATCTGCCCATGGCACTGCTCGCACAGAGGCACAGAGACTGGGGCTGCTTGCTTGTCTTGCCCCCTCAAACTTCAAAGGTAGCTTAGGCTGTCCGTGCCGGGCGCCTCCGGCAGCCCTGCTCCATAAATGCAAACGTCTGCAGATAGCTCGCAGCCAGAAAGAGCTAGCCTGGAAAGCTGTTGCTCAGCCTCATCTGCCCATGGCACTGCTCGCACAGAGGCACAGAGACTGGGGCTGCTTGTTGTCTTGCCCCCTCAAACTTCAAACGTAGCTTAGGTGGTCCGTGCCGGGGGACTCCAGCAGGGCTGCTCCCAAAATGTGAACGTCTGCATATAGCTCGCAGCCAGAAAGAGCTAGCCTGGAAAGCTGTTGCTCAGCCTCACCTGCCCATGGCACTGCTCGCACTGAGGCACAGAGTCTGGGGCTGCTTGCTTGTCTTGCCACCTCAAACTTCAAATGTAGCTTTGGGGGTCCGTGCAGGGGGCCTCTGACAGCCCTGCTCTGAAAATACGAACGTCTGCAGATAGTTCGCAGGCAGAAAGAGCTAGCCTGAAAACTGTTGCTCAGCCTCATCTGCCCATGGCACTGCTCGCACAGAGGCACAGAGACTGGGGCTGCTTGCTTGTCTTGCCACCTCAAACTTCAAACGTATCTTAGGTGGTCCATGCCGGGTGCCTACGGCATCCCTGCTCGAAAATGCAAACGTCTGCAGATAGCTCGCAGCCATAAAGAGCTAGCCTGGAAAGCTGTTGCTCAGCCTCATCTGCCCATGGCACTGCTCGCACAGAGGCACAGAGACTGGGGCTGCTTGCTTGTCTTCCCACATCAGATGTCAAATGCAGCATTGGGGTTGCATGCCGGGCTCCTCCGGCAGCCCTGCTCTGAAAATTCGAACGTCTGCAGATAGCTCTCAGCCAGAAAGAGCTAGCCTGGAACACTGTTGCTCAGCCTCATCTGCCCATGGCACTGCTCGCACAGAGGCACAGAGACTGGGGCTGCTTGCTTGTCTTGCCACCTCAAACTTCAAACGTAGCTTAGCTGGTCCGTGCCGGGTGACTCCGGCATCCCTGCTCCAAAAATGAAAACGTATGCAGATAGCTCGCAGCCAGAAAGAGCTAGCCTGGAAAGCTGTTGCTCAGCCTCATCTGCCCATGGCACTGCTCGCACAGAGGCAGAGAGACTGGGGCTTCTTGCTTGTCTTGCCACCTCAAACTTCAAATGTAGCTTTGGAGGTCCGTGCAGGGGGCCTCTGACAGCCCTGCTCTGAAAATGCGAACGTCTGCAGATAGCTCGCAGGCAGAAAGAGCTAGCCTGGAAAGCTGTTGCTCAGCCTCATCTGCCCATGGCACTGCTCGCACAGAGGCACAGAGACTGGGGCTGCTTGCTTGTCTTGCCCCCTCAAACTTCAAACGTATCTTAGCTGGTCCGTGCCGGGGGCCTCCGGCAGGGCTGCTCCGAAAATGCAAACGTCTCAATATAGCTCGCAGCCATAAAGAGCTAGCCTGGAAAGCTGTTGCTCAGCCTCATCTGCCCATGGCACTGCTCGCACAGAGGCACAGAGACTGGGGCTGCTTGCTTGTCTTGCCACCTCAAACTTCAAATGTAGCTTTGGGGGTCCGTGCAGGGGGCCTCTGACAGCCCTGCTCTGAAAATGCGAACGTCTGTAGATAGCTCGCAGGCAGAAAGAGCTAGACTGGAAAACTGTTGCTCAGCCTCATCTGCCCATGGCACTGCTCGCACAGAGGCACAGAGACTGGGGCTGCTTGCTTGTCTAGCCCCGTCAAACTTGAAATGTAGCTTAGGTGGTTCGTGCCGGGCGTCTCCGGCAGCCCTGCTCTGAAAATGCGAACGTCTGCAGATAGCTCTCAGACAGAAAGAGCTAGCCTGGAAAGCTGTTGCTCAGCCTCATCTGCCCATGGCACTGCTCGCACAGAGGCACAGAGACTGGGGCTGCTTGCTTGTCTTCCCACGTCAGACTTCAAATGTAGCATTGGGGGTGCATGCCGGGCTCCTCCGGCAGCCCTGCTCTGAAAATTCGAACGTCTGCAGATAGCTCTCAGCCAGAAAGAGCTAGCCTGGAAAACTGTTGCTCAGCCTCATCTGCCCATGGCACTGCTCGCACAGAGGCACAGAGACTGGGGCTGCTTGCTTGTCTAGCCCCGTCAAACTTGAAATGTAGCTTAGGTGGTTCGTGCCGGGCGTCTCCGGCAGCCCTGCTCTGAAAATGCGAACGTCTGCAGATAGCTCTCAGACAGAAAGAGCTAGCCTGGAAAGCTGTTGCTCAGCCTCATCTGCCCATGGCACTGCTCGCACAGAGGCACAGAGACTGGGGCTGCTTGCTTGTCTTCCCACGTCAGACTTCAAATGTAGCATTGGGGGTGCATGCCGGGCTCCTCCGGCAGCCCTGCTCCCAAAATTCGAACGTCTGCAGATAGCTCTCAGCCAGAAAGAGCTAGCCTGGAAAACTGTTGCTCAGCCTCATCTGCCCATGGCACTGCTCGCACAGAGGCACAGAGACTGGGGCTGCTTGCTTGTCTTGCCACCTCAAACTTCAAACGTAGCTTAGCTGGTCCGTGCCGGGTGACTCCGGCATCCCTGCTCCAAAAATGAAAACGTCTGCAGATAGCTCGCAGCCAGAAAGAGCTAGCCTGGAAAGCTGTTGCTCAGCCTCATCTGCCCATGGCACTGCTCGCACAGAGGCAGAGAGACTGGGGCTTCTTGCTTGTCTTGCCACCTCAAACTTCAAATGTAGCTTTGGAGGTCCGTGCAGGGGGCCTCTGACAGCCCTGCTCTGAAAATGCGAACGTCTGCAGATAGCTCGCAGGCAGAAAGAGCTAGCCTGGAAAGCTGTTGCTCAGCCTCATCTGCCCATGGCACTGCTCGCACAGAGGCACAGAGACTGGGGCTGCTTGCTTGTCTTGCCCCCTCAAACTTCAAACGTATCTTAGCTGGTCCGTGCCGGGGGCCTCCGGCAGGGCTGCTCCGAAAATGCAAACGTCTCAATATAGCTCGCAGCCATAAAGAGCTAGCCTGGAAAGCTGTTGCTCAGCCTCATCTGCCCATGGCACTGCTCGCACAGAGGCACAGAGACTGGGGCTGCTTGCTTGTCTTGCCACCTCAAACTTCAAATGTAGCTTTGGGGGTCCGTGCAGGGGGCCTCTGACAGCCCTGCTCTGAAAATGCGAACGTCTGTAGATAGCTCGCAGGCAGAAAGAGCTAGACTGGAAAACTGTTGCTCAGCCTCATCTGCCCATGGCACTGCTCGCACAGAGGCACAGAGACTGGGGCTGCTTGCTTGTCTAGCCCCGTCAAACTTGAAATGTAGCTTAGGTGGTTCGTGCCGGGCGTCTCCGGCAGCCCTGCTCTGAAAATGCGAACGTCTGCAGATAGCTCTCAGACAGAAAGAGCTAGCCTGGAAAGCTGTTGCTCAGCCTCATCTGCCCATGGCACTGCTCGCACAGAGGCACAGAGACTGGGGCTGCTTGCTTGTCTTCCCACGTCAGACTTCAAATGTAGCATTGGGGGTGCATGCCGGGCTCCTCCGGTAGCCCTGCTCTGAAAATTCGAACGTCTGCAGATAGATTGCAGCCAGAAAGAGCTAGCCTGGAAAGCTGTTGCTCAGCCTCATCTTCCCATGGCACTGCTCGCACACAGGCACAGAGACTGGGGCTGCTTGTTGTCTTGCCCCCTCAAACTTCAAACGTAGCTTAGGTGGTCCGTGCCCGGGGACTCTAGCAGGGCTGCTCCGAAAATGCGAATGTCTGCAGATAGCTCGCAGGCAGAAAGAGCTATCCTTGAAAGCTGTTGCTCAGCCTCATCTTCCCATGGCACTGCTCACACAGAGGCACAGAGACTGGGGCTGCTTGCTTGTCTTGCCACCTCAAACCTCACATGTAGCATTGGGGGTGCATGCCGGGCTCCTCCGGCATCCCTGCTCCCAAAATTCGAATGTCTGCAGACAGATTGCAGCCAGAAAGAGCTAGCCTGGAAAGCTGTTGCTCAGCCTCATCTGCCCATGGCACTGCTCGCACAGAGGCACAGAGACTGGGGCTGCTTGCTTGTCTTGCCCCCTCAAACTTCAAACGTAGCTTAGGTGGTCCGTGCCGGGGGCCTCCGGCAGGGCTGCTCCCAAAATGCGAACGTCTGCAGATAGCTCGCAGGCAGAAAGAGCTAGCCTGGAAAGCTGTTGCTCAGCCTCATCTGCCCATGGCACTGCTCGCACAGAGGCACAGAGACTGGGACTACTTGCTTGTCTTGCCACCTCAAACTTCAAATGTAGCTTAGGTGGTCCGTGCCGGGGGCCTCCGGCAGGGCTGCTCCCAAAATGCGAACGTCTGCAGATAGCTCGCAGCCAGAAAGAGCTGGCCTGAAAACTGTTGCTCAGCCTCATCTGCCCATGGCATTGCTCGCACAGAGGCACAGAGACTGGGGCTGCTTGCTTGTCTCGCGACGTCAAACTTCACATGTAGCATTGGGGGTGCATGCCGGGCTCCTCCGGCAGCCCTGCTCTGAAAATTCGAATGTCTGCAGATAGATTGCAGGCAGAAAGAGCTAGCCTCGAAAGCTGTCGCTCAGCGTCATCTGCCCATGACACTGCTCGCACAGAGGCACAGAGACTGGGGCTGCTTGCTTGTCTCGCCACGTCAAACTTCAAACGTATCTTAGGTGGTCCATGCCGGGTGCCTACGACATCCCTGCTCCGCAAATGCAAACGTCTGCAGATAGCTCGCAGCCAGAAAGAGCTAGCCTGGAAAGGTGTTGCTCAGCCTCATCTGCCCATGGCACTGCTCGCACAGAGGCACAGAGACTGGGGCTGCTTGCTTGTCTAGCCCCGTCAAACTTGAAATGTAGCTTAGGAGGTTCGTGCTGGGCGTCTCCGGCAGCCCTGCTCTGAAAATGCGAACGTCTGCAGATAGCTCTCAGCCAGAAAGAGCTAGCCTGGAAAGCTGTTGCTCAGCCTCATCTGCCCATGGCACCGCTCGCACAGAGGCACAGAGACTGGGGCTGCTTGCTTGTCTTCCCACGTCAGACTTCAAATATAGCATTGGGGGTGCATGCCGGACTCCTCCGGCAGCCCTGCTCTAAAAATGCGAACGTATGCAGATAGCTCTCAGCCAGAAAGATCTAGCCTGGAAAGCTGTTGCTCAGCCTCATCTGCCCATAGCACTGCTCGCACAGAGGCACAGAGACTGGGGCTGCTTGCTTGTCTTGCCCCCTCAAACTTCAAACGTATCTTAGCTGGTCCGTGCCGGGGGCCTCCGGCAGGGCTGCTCCGAAAATGCAAACGTCTCAATATAGCTCGCAGCCATAAAGAGCTAGCCTGGAAAGCTGTTGCTCAGCCTCATCTGCCCATGGCACTGCTCGCACAGAGGCACAGAGACTGGGGCTGCTTGCTTGTCTTGCCACCTCAAACTTCAAACGTATCTTAGGTGGTCCATGCCGGGTGCCTACGGCATCCCTGCTCGAAAATGCAAACGTCTGCAGATAGCTCGCAGCCATAAAGAGCTAGCCTGGAAAGCTGTTGCTCAGCCTCATCTGCCCATGGCACTGCTCGCACAGAGGCACAGAGACTGGGGCTGCTTGCTTGTCTTCCCACATCAGATGTCAAATGCAGCATTGGGGTTGCATGCCGGGCTCCTCCGGCAGCCCTGCTCTGAAAATTCGAACGTCTGCAGATAGCTCTCAGCCAGAAAGAGCTAGCCTGGAAAACTGTTGCTCAGCCTCATCTGCCCATGGCACTGCTTGCACAGAGGCACAGAGACTGGGGCTGCTTGCTTGTCTTGCCCCCTCAAACTTCATACGTAGCTTAGGTGGTCCGTGCCGGGGGCCTCCGGCAGGGCTGCTCCCAAAATGCGAACGTCTGCAGATAGCTCGCAGGCAGAAAGAGCTAGCCTGGAAAGCTGTTGCTCAGCCTCATCTGCCCATGGCACTGCTCGCACAGAGGCACAGAGACTGGGACTACTTGCTTGTCTTGCCACCTCAAACTTCAAATGTAGCTTAGGTGGTCCGTGCCGGGGGCCTCCGGCAGGGCTGCTCCCAAAATGCGAACGTCTGCAGATAGCTCGCAGCCAGAAAGAGCTGGCCTGAAAACTGTTGCTCAGCCTCATCTGCCCATGGCATTGCTCGCACAGAGGCACAGAGACTGGGGCTGCTTGCTTGTCTCGCGACGTCAAACTTCACATGTAGCATTGGGGGTGCATGCCGGGCTCCTCCGGCAGCCCTGCTCTGAAAATTCGAATGTCTGCAGATAGATTGCAGGCAGAAAGAGCTAGCCTCGAAAGCTGTCGCTCAGCCTCATCTGCCCATGACACTGCTCGCACAGAGGCACAGAGACTGGGGCTGCTTGCTTGTCTCGCCACGTCAAACTTCAAACGTATCTTAGGTGGTCCATGCCGGGTGCCTACGACATCCCTGCTCCGCAAATGCAAACGTCTGCAGATAGCTCGCAGCCAGAAAGAGCTAGCCTGGAAAGGTGTTGCTCAGCCTCATCTGCCCATGGCACTGCTCGCACAGAGGCACAGAGACTGGGGCTGCTTGCTTGTCTAGCCCCGTCAAACTTGAAATGTAGCTTAGGAGGTTCGTGCCGGGCGTCTCCGGCAGCCCTGCTCTGAAAATGCGAACGTCTGCAGATAGCTCTCAGCCAGAAAGAGCTAGCCTGGAAAGCTGTTGCTCAGCCTCATCTGCCCATGGCACTGCTCGCACAGAGGCACAGAGACTGGGGCTGCTTGCTTGTCTTCCCACGTCAGACTTCAAATATAGCATTGGGGGTGCATGCCGGACTCCTCCGGCAGCCCTGCTCTAAAAATGCGAACGTATGCAGATAGCTCTCAGCCAGAAAGAGCTAGCCTGGAAAGCTGTTGCTCAGCCTCATCTGCCCATAGCACTGCTCGCACAGAGGCACAGAGACTGGGGCTGCTTGCTTGTCTTGCCCCCTCAAACTTCAAACGTATCTTAGCTGGTCCGTGCCGGGGGCCTCCGGCAGGGCTGCTCCGAAAATGCAAACGTCTCAATATAGCTCGCAGCCATAAAGAGCTAGCCTGGAAAGCTGTTGCTCAGCCTCATCTGCCCATGGCACTGCTCGCACAGAGGCACAGAGACTGGGGCTGCTTGCTTGTCTTGCCACCTCAAACTTCAAACGTATCTTAGGTGGTCCATGCCGGGTGCCTACGGCATCCCTGCTCGAAAATGCAAACGTCTGCAGATAGCTCGCAGCCATAAAGAGCTAGCCTGGAAAGCTGTTGCTCAGCCTCATCTGCCCATGGCACTGCTCGCACAGAGGCACAGAGACTGGGGCTGCTTGCTTGTCTTCCCACATCAGATGTCAAATGCAGCATTGGGGTTGCATGCCGGGCTCCTCCGGCAGCCCTGCTCTGAAAATTCGAACGTCTGCAGATAGCTCTCAGCCAGAAAGAGCTAGCCTGGAAAACTGTTGCTCAGCCTCATCTGCCCATGGCACTGCTCGCACAGAGGCACAGAGACTGGGGCTGCTTGCTTGTCTTGCCACCTCAAACTTCAAACGTAGCTTAGCTGGTCCGTGCCCGGTGACTCCGGCATCCCTGCTCCAAAAATGAAAACGTCTGCAGATAGCTCGCAGCCAGAAAGAGCTAGCCTGGAAAGCTGTTGCTCAGCCTCATCTGCCCATGGCACTGCTCGCACAGAGGCAGAGAGACTGGGGCTTCTTGCTTGTCTTGCCACCTCAAACTTCAAATGTAGCTTTGGAGGTCCGTGCAGGGGGCCTCTGACAGCCCTGCTCTGAAAATGCGAACGTCTGCAGATAGCTCGCAGGCAGAAAGAGCTAGCCTGGAAAGCTGTTGCTCAGCCTCATCTGCCCATGGCACTGCTCGCACAGAGGCACAGAGACTGGGGCTGCTTGCTTGTCTTGCCCCCTCAAACTTCAAACGTATCTTAGCTGGTCCGTGCCGGGGGCCTCCGGCAGGGCTGCTCCGAAAATGCAAACGTCTCAATATAGCTCGCAGCCATAAAGAGCTAGCCTGGAAAGCTGTTGCTCAGCCTCATCTGCCCATGGCACTGCTCGCACAGAGGCACAGAGACTGGGGCTGCTTGCTTGTCTTGCCACCTCAAACTTCAAATGTAGCTTTGGGGGTCCGTGCAGGGGGCCTCTGACAGCCCTGCTCTGAAAATGCGAACGTCTGTAGATAGCTCGCAGGCAGAAAGAGCTAGACTGGAAAACTGTTGCTCAGCCTCATCTGCCCATGGCACTGCTCGCACAGAGGCACAGAGACTGGGGCTGCTTGCTTGTCTAGCCCCGTCAAACTTGAAATGTAGCTTAGGTGGTTCGTGCCGGGCGTCTCCGGCAGCCCTGCTCTGAAAATGCGAACGTCTGCAGATAGCTCTCAGACAGAAAGAGCTAGCCTGGAAAGCTGTTGCTCAGCCTCATCTGCCCATGGCACTGCTCGCACAGAGGCACAGAGACTGGGGCTGCTTGCTTGTCTTCCCACGTCAGACTTCAAATGTAGCATTGGGGGTGCATGCCGGGCTCCTCCGGCAGCCCTGCTCTGAAAATTCGAACGTCTGCAGATAGATTGCAGCCAGAAAGAGCTAGCCTGGAAAGCTGTTGCTCAGCCTCATCTTCCCATGGCACTGCTCGCACACAGGCACAGAGACTGGGGCTGCTTGTTGTCTTGCCCCCTCAAACTTCAAACGTAGCTTAGGTGGTCCGTGCCCGGGGACTCTAGCAGGGCTGCTCCGAAAATGCGAATGTCTGCAGATAGCTCGCAGGCAGAAAGAGCTATCCTTGAAAGCTGTTGCTCAGCCTCATCTTCCCATGGCACTGCTCACACAGAGGCACAGAGACTAGAGCTGCTTGCTTGTATTGCACCCTCAAACTTCAAACGTAGCTTTGGGATCCGTGTCGGGCGTCTGCGACAGCCCTGCTCTGAAAATGCGAACGTCTGCAGATAGCTCGCAGCCAGAAAGAGCTAGCCCGGAAAGCTGTTGCTCAGCCTCATCTGCCCATGGCACTGCTCGCACAGAGGCACAGAGACTGGGGCTGCTTGCTTGTCTTTCCACCTCACACTTCACATGTAGCATTGGGGGTGCATGCCGGTCTCCTCCGGCAGCCCTGCTCCCAAAATTCGAATGTCTGCAGACAGATTGCAGCCAGAAAGAGCTAGCCTGGAAAGCTGTTGCTCAGCCTCATCTGCCCATGGCACTGCTCGCACAGAGGCACAGAGACTGGGGCTGCTTGCTTGTCTTGCCCCCCCAAACTTCAAACGTAGCTTAGGTGGTCCGTGCCGGGGGCCTCCGGCAGGGCTGCTCCCAAAATGCGAACGTCTGCAGATAGCTCGCAGCCAGAAAGAGCTAGCCTGGAAAGCTGTTGCTCAGCCTCCTCTGCCCATGGCACTGCTCGCACAGAGGCACAGAGACTGGGGCTGCTTGCTTGTCTTGCCACCTCAAACTTCAAATGTAGCTTTGGGGGTCCGTGCAGGGGGCCTCTGACAGCCCTGCTGTGAAAATGCGAACGTCTGCAGATAGCTCGCAGGCAGAAAGAGCTAGCCTGAAAACAGTTGCTCAGCCTCATCTGCCCATGGCACTGCTCGCACAGAGGCAGAGAGACTGGGGCTGCTTGCTTGTCTTCCCACGTCAGACTTCACATGTAGCATTGGGGGTGCATGCCGGGCTCCTCCGGCAGCCCTGCTCTGAAAATTCGAATGTCTGCAGATAGATTGCAGGCAGAAAGAGCTAGCCTGGAAAGCTGTCGCTCAGCCTCATCTGCCCATGACACTGCTCGCACAGAGGCACAGAGACTGGGGCTGCTTGCTTGTCTCGCCACGTCAAACTTCAAACGTATCTTAGGTGGTCCATGCCGGGTGCCTACGACATCCCTGCTCCGCAAATGCGAACGTCTGCAGATAGCTCGCAGGCAGAAAGAGCTAGCCTGGAAAGGTGTTGCTCAGCCTCATCTGCCCATGGCACTGCTCGCACAGAGGCACAGAGACTGGGGCTGCTTGCTTGTCTAGCCCCGTCAAACTTGAAATGTAGCTTAGGTGGTTCGTGCCGGGCGTCTACGGCAGCGCTGCTCTGAAAATGCGAACGTCTGCAGATAGCTCTCAGCCAGAAAGAGCTAGCCTGGAAAGCTGTTGCTCAGCCTCATCTGCCCATGGCACTGCTCGCACAGAGGCACAGAGACTGGGGCTGCTTGCTTGTCTTCCCACGTCAGACTTCAAATGTAACATTGGGGGTGCATGCCGGGCGTCTCCGGCAGCCCTGCTCTGAAAATTCGAACGTCTGCAGATAGATTGCAGCCAGAAAGAGCTAGCCTGGAAAGCTGTTGCTCAGCCTCGTCTTCCCATGGCACTGCTCGCACAGAGGCACAGAGACTGGGGCTGCTTGTTGTCTTACCCCCTCAAACTTCAAACGTAGCTTAGGTGGTCCGTGCCCGGGGACTCTAGCAGGGCTGCTCCGAAAATGCGAACGTCTGCAGATAGCTCGCAGCCAGAAAGAGCTATCCTGGAAAGCTGTTGCTCAGCCTCATCTGCCCATGGCACTGCTCACACAGAGGCACAGAGACTGGGGCTGCTTGCTTGTCTTGCCACCTCAAACCTCACATGTAGCATTGGGGGTGCATGCCGGGCTCCTCCGGCATCCCTGCTCCCAAAATTCGAATGTCTGCAGACAGATTGCAGCCAGAAAGAGCTAGCCTGGAAAGCTGTTGCTCAGCCTCATCTGCCCATGGCACTGCTCGCACAGAGGCACAGAGACTGGGGCTGCTTGCTTGTCTTGCCCCCTCAAACTTCAAACGTAGCTTAGGTGGTCCGTGCCGGGGGCCTCCGGCAGGGCTGCTCCCAAAATGCGAACGTCTGCAGATAGCTCGCAGGCAGAAAGAGCTAGCCTGGAAAGCTGTTGCTCAGCCTCATCTGCCCATGGCACTGCTCGCACAGAGGCACAGAGACTGGGACTACTTGTTTGTCTTGCCACCTCAAACTTCAAATGTAGCTTAGGTGGTCCGTGCCGGGGGCCTCCGGCAGGGCTGCTCCCAAAATGCGAACGTCTGCAGATAGCTCGCAGCCAGAAAGAGCTGGCCTGAAAACTGTTGCTCAGCCTCATCTGCCCATGGCATTGCTCGCACAGAGGCACAGAGACTGGGGCTGCTTGCTTGTCTCGCGACGTCAAACTTCAAACGTATCTTAGGTGGTCCATGCCGGGTGCCTACGACATCCCTGCTCCGCAAATGCAAACGTCTGCAGATAGCTCGCAGCCAGAAAGAGCTAGCCTGGAAAGGTGTTGCTCAGCCTCATCTGCCCATGGCACTGCTCGCACAGAGGCACAGAGACTGGGGCTGCTTGCTTGTCTAGCCCCGTCAAACTTGAAATGTAGCTTAGGAGGTTCGTGCCGGGCGTCTCCGGCAGCCCTGCTCTGAAAATGCGAACGTATGCAGATAGCTCTCAGCCAGAAAGAGCTAGCCTGGAAAGCTGTTGCTCAGCCTCATCTGCCCATAGCACTGCTCGCACAGAGGCACAGAGACTGGGGCTGCTTGCTTGTCTTGCCCCCTCAAACTTCAAACGTATCTTAGCTGGTCCGTGCCGGGGGCCTCCGGCAGGGCTGCTCCGAAAATGCAAACGTCTCAATATAGCTCGCAGCCATAAAGAGCTAGCCTGGAAAGCTGTTGCTCAGCCTCATCTGCCCATGGCACTGCTCGCACAGAGGCACAGAGACTGGGGCTGCTTGCTTGTCTTGCCACCTCAAACTTCAAATGTAGCTTTGGGGGTCCGTGCAGGGGGCCTCTGACAGCCCTGCTCTGAAAATGCGAACGTCTGTAGATAGCTCGCAGGCAGAAAGAGCTAGACTAGAAAACTGTTGCTAAGCCTCATCTGCCCATGGCACTGCTCGCACAGAGGCACAGAGACTGGGGCTGCTTGCTTGTCTTGCCCCCTCAAACTTGAAATGCAGCATTGGGGGTGCATGCCGGGCGTCTGCGGCAGCCCTGCTCTGAAAATGCGAACGTCTGCAGATAGCTCTCAGACAGAAAGATCTAGCCTGGAAAGCTGTTGCTCAGCCTCATCTGCCCATGGCACTGCTCGCACAGAGGCACAGAGACTGGGGCTGCTTGCTTGTCTTCCCACGTCAGACTTCAAATGTAGCATTGGGGGTGCATGCCGGGCTCCTCCGGCAGCCCTGCTCTGAAAATTCGAACGTCTGCAGATAGATTGCAGCCAGAAAGAGCTAGCCTGGAAAGCTGTTGCTCAGCCTCATCTTCCCATGGCACTGCTCGCACACAGGCACAGAGACTGGGGCTGCTTGTTGTCTTGCCCCCTCAAACTTCAAACGTAGCTTAGGTGGTCCGTGCCCGGGGACTCTAGCAGGGCTGCTCCGAAAATGCGAATGTCTGCAGATAGCTCGCAGGCAGAAAGAGCTATCCTTGAAAGCTGTTGCTCAGCCTCATCTTCCCATGGCACTGCTCACACAGAGGCACAGAGACTAGAGCTGCTTGCTTGTATTGCACCCTCAAACTTCAAACGTAGCTTTGGGATCCGTGTCGGGCGTCTGCGGCAGCCCTGCTCTGAAAATGCGAACGTCTGCAGATAGCTCGCAGCCAGAAAGAGCTAGCCCGGAAAGCTGTTGCTCAGCCTCCTCTGCCCATGGCACTGCTCGCACAGAGGCACAGAGACTGGGGCTGCTTGCTTGTCTTGCCACCTCAAACTTCAAACGTAGCTTTGGGATCCGTGTCGGGCGTCTGCGGCAGCCCTGCTCTGAAAATGCGAACGTCTGCAGATAGCTCGCAGCCAGAAAGAGCTAGCCCGGAAAGCTGTTGCTCAGCCTCATCTGCCCATGGCACTGCTCGCACAGAGGCACAGAGACTGGGGCTGCTTGCTTCTCTTTCCACCTCACACTTCACATGTAGCATTGGGGGTGCATGCCGGTCTCCTCCGGCAGCCCTGCTCCCAAAATTCGAAAGTCTGCAGACAGATTGCAGCCAGAAAGAGCTAGCCTGGAAAGCTGTTGCTCAGCCTCATCTGCCCATGGCACTGCTCGCACAGAGGCACAGAGACTGGGGCTGCTTGCTTGTCTTGCCCCCTCAAACTTCAAACGTAGCTTAGGTGGTCCGTGCCGGGGGCCTCCGGCAGGGCTGCTCCCAAAATGCGAACGTCTGCAGATAGCTCGCAGCCAGAAAGAGCTAGCCTGGAAAGCTGTTGCTCAGCCTCCTCTGCCCATGGCACTGCTCGCACAGAGGCACAGAGACTGGGGCTGCTTGCTTGTCTTGCCACCTCAAACTTGAAATGTAGCTTTGGGGGTCCGTGCAGGGGGCCTCTGACAGCCCTGCTGTGAAAATGCGAACGTCTGCAGATAGCTCGCAGGCAGAAAGAGCTAGCCTGAAAACAGTTGTTCAGCCTCATCTGCCCATGGCACTGCTCGCACAGAGGCAGAGAGACTGGGGCTGCTTGCTTGTCTTCCCACGTCAGACTTCAAATGTAGCAGTGGGGGTGCATGCCGGGCTCCTCCGGCAGCCCTGCTCTGAAAATTCGAATGTCTGCAGATAGATTGCAGGCAGAAAGAGCTAGCCTGGAAAGCTGTTGCTCAGCCTCATCTGCCCATGGCACTGCTCGCACAGAGGCACAGAGACTGGGGCTGCTTGCTTGTCTCGCCACGTCAAACTTCAAACGTATCTTAGGTGGTCCATGCCGGGTGCCTCCGGCAGCCCTGCTCCGCAAATGCGAACGTCTGCAGATAGCTCGCAGGCAGAAAGAGCTAGCCTGGAAAGCTGTTGCTCAGCCTCATCTGCCCATGGCACTGCTCGCACAGAGGCACAGAGACTGGGGCTGCTTGCTTGTCTAGCCCCGTCAAACTTGAAATGTAGCTTAGGTGGTTCGTGCCGGGCGTCTACGGCAGCCCTGCTCTGAAAATGCGAACGTCTGCAGATAGCTCTCAGCCAGAAAGAGCTAGCCTGGAAAGCTGTTGCTCAGCCTCATCTGCCTATGGCACTGCTCGCACAGAGGCACAGAGACTGGGGCTGCTTGCTTGTATTTCACCCTCAAACTTCAAACGTAGCTTTGGGATCCGTGTCGGGCGTCTGCGGCAGCCCTGCTCCGAAAATGCAAACGTCTGCAGATAGCTCGCAGCCAGAAAGAGCTAGCCTGGAAAGCTGTTGCTCAGCCTCATCTGCCCATGGCACTGCTTGCACAGAGGCACAGAGACTGGGGCTGCTTGCTTGTCTTGCCACCTCAAACTTCAAATGTAGCTTTGGGGCTCCGTGCAGGGGGCCTCTGACAGCCCTGCTCTGAAAATGCGAACGTATGCAGATAGCTCGCAGGCAGAAAGAGCTAGCCTGAAAACTGTTGCTCAGCCTCATCTGCCCATGGCATTGCTCGCACAGAGGCACAGAGACTGGGGCTGCTTGCTTGTCTCGCCACGTCAAACTTCAAACGTATCTTAGGTGGTCCATGCCGGGTGCCTACGGCATCCCTGCTCCGAAAATGCAAACGTCTGCAGATAGCTCGCAGGCAGAAAGAGCTAGCCTGGAAAGCTGTTGCTCAGCCTCATCTGCCCATGGCACCGCTCGCACAGAGGCACAGAGACTGGGGCTGCATGCTTGTCTTCCCACGTCAGACTTCAAATGTAGCATTGGGGGTGCATGCCGGGCTCCTCCGGCAGCCCTGCTCTGAAAATTCGAACGTCTGCAGATAGATTGCAGCCAGAAAGAGCTAGCCTGGAAAGCTGTTGCTCAGCCTCATCTTCCCATGGCACTGCTCGCACACAGGCACAGAGACTGGGGCTGCTTGTTGTCTTGCCCCCTCAAACTTCAAACGTAGCTTAGGTGGTCCGTGCCCGGGGACTCTAGCAGGGCTGCTCCGAAAATGCGAATGTCTGCAGATAGCTCGCAGGCAGAAAGAGCTATCCTTGAAAGCTGTTGCTCAGCCTCATCTTCCCATGGCACTGCTCACACAGAGGCACAGAGACTAGAGCTGCTTGCTTGTATTGCACCCTCAAACTTCAAACGTAGCTTTGGGATCCGTGTCGGGCGTCTGCGGCAGCCCTGCTCTGAAAATGCGAACGTCTGCAGATAGCTCGCAGCCAGAAAGAGCTAGCCCGGAAAGCTGTTGCTCAGCCTCATCTGCCCATGGCACTGCTCGCACAGAGGCACAGAGACTGGGGCTGCTTGCTTGTCTTTCCACCTCACACTTCACATGTAGCATTGGGGGTGCATGCCGGTCTCTCTCGGCAGCCCTGCTCCCAAAATTCGAATGTCTGCAGACAGATTGCAGCCAGAAAGAGCTAGCCTGGAAAGCTGTTGCTCAGCCTCATCTGCCCATGGCACTGCTCGCACAGAGGCACAGAGACTGGGGCTGATTGCTTGTCTTGCCCCCTCAAACTTCAAACGTATCTTAGGTGGTCCGTGCCGGGGGCCTCCGGCAGGGCTGCTCCCAAAATGCGAACGTCTGCAGATAGCTCGCAGCCAGAAAGAGCTAGCCTGGAAAGCTGTCGCTCAGCCTCATCTGCCCATGACACTGCTCGCACAGAGGCACAGAGACTGGGGCTGCTTGCTTGTCTCGCCACGTCAAACTTCAAACGTATCTTAGGTGGTCCATGCCGGGTGCCTACGACATCCCTGCTCCGCAAATGCAAACGTCTGCAGATAGCTCGCAGCCAGAAAGAGCTAGCCTGGAAAGGTGTTGCTCAGCCTCATCTGCCCATGGCACTGCTCGCACAGAGGCACAGAGACTGGGGCTGCTTGCTTGTCTAGCCCCGTCAAACTTGAAATGTAGCTTAGGAGGTTCGTGCCGGGCGTCTCCGGCAGCCCTGCTCTGAAAATGCGAACGTCTGCAGATAGCTCTCAGCCAGAAAGAGCTAGCCTGGAAAGCTGTTGCTCAGCCTCATCTGCCCATGGCACTGCTCGCACAGAGGCACAGAGACTGGGGCTGCTTGCTTGTCTTCCCACGTCAGACTTCAAATGTAGCATTGGGGGTGCATGCCGGACTCCTCCGGCAGCCCTGGTCCGAAAATGCGAACGTCTGCAGATAGCTCGCAGACAGAAAGAGCTAGCCTGGAAAGCTGTTGCTCAGCCTTATCTGCCCATGGCACTGCTCGCACAGAGGCACAGAGACTGGGGCTGCTTGCTTGTCTTGCCCCCTCAAACTTCAAACGTATCTTAGCTGGTCCGTGCCGGGGGCCTCCGGCAGGGCTGCTCCGAAAATGCAAACGTCTCAATATAGCTCGCAGCCATAAAGAGCTAGCCTGGAAAGCTGTTGATCAGCCTCATCTGCCCATGGCACTGCTCGCACAGAGGCACAGAGACTGGGGCTGCTTGCTTGTCTTGCCACCTCAAACTTCAAATGTAGCTTTGGGGGTCCGTGCAGGGGGCCTCTGACAGCCCTGCTCTGAAAATGCGAACGTCTGTAGATAGCTCGCAGGCAGAAAGAGCTAGACTGGAAAACTGTTGCTAAGCCTCATCTGCCCATGGCACTGCTCGCACAGAGGCACAGAGACTGGGGCTGCTTGCTTGTCTTGCCCCCTCAAACTTGAAATGTAGCTTAGGTGGTTCGTGCCGGGCGTCTCCGGCAGCCCTGCTCTGAAAATGCGAACGTCTGCAGATAGCTCTCAGACAGAAAGATCTAGCCTGGAAAGCTGTTGCTCAGCCTCATCTGCCCATGGCACTGCTCGCACAGAGGCACAGAGACTGGGGCTGCTTGCTTGTCTTCCCACGTCAGACTTCAAATGTAGCATTGGGGGTGCATGCCGGGCTCCTCCGGCAGCCCTGCTCTGAAAATTCGAACGTCTGCAGATAGATTGCAGCCAGAAAGAGCTAGCCTGGAAAGCTGTTGCTCAGCCTCATCTTCCCATGGCACTGCTCGCACACAGGCACAGAGACTGGGGCTGCTTGTTGTCTTGCCCCCTCAAACTTCAAACGTAGCTTAGGTGGTCCGTGCCCGGGGACTCTAGCAGGGCTGCTCCGAAAATGCGAATGTCTGCAGATAGCTCGCAGGCAGAAAGAGCTATCCTTGAAAGCTGTTGCTCAGCCTCATCTTCCCATGGCACTGCTCACACAGAGGCACAGAGACTAGAGCTGCTTGCTTGTATTGCACCCTCAAACTTCAAACGTAGCTTTGGGATCCGTGTCGGGCGTCTGCGGCAGCCCTGCTCTGAAAATGCGAACGTCTGCAGATAGCTCGCAGCCAGAAAGAGCTAGCCCGGAAAGCTGTTGCTCAGCCTCCTCTGCCCATGGCACTGCTCGCACAGAGGCACAGAGATTAGGGCTGCTTGCTTGTCTTGCCACCTCAAACTTCAAACGTAGCTTTGGGATACGTGTCGGGCGTCTGCGGCAGCCCTGCTCTGAAAATGCGAACGTCTGCAGATAGCTCGCAGCCAGAAAGAGCTAGCCCGGAAAGCTGTTGCTCAGCCTCATCTGCCCATGGCACTGCTCGCACAGAGGCACAGAGACTGGGGCTGCTTGCTTCTCTTTCCACCTCACACTTCACATGTAGCATTGGGGGTGCATGCCGGTCTCCTCCGGCAGCCCTGCTCCCAAAATTCGAAAGTCTGCAGACAGATTGCAGCCAGAAAGAGCTAGCCTGGAAAGCTGTTGCTCAGCCTCATCTGCCCATGGCACTGCTCGCACAGAGGCACAGAGACTGGGGCTGCTTGCTTGTCTTGCCCCCTCAAACTTCAAACGTAGCTTAGGTGGTCCGTGCCGGGGGCCTCCGGCAGGGCTGCTCCCAAAATGCGAACGTCTGCAGATAGCTCGCAGCCAGAAAGAGCTAGCCTGGAAAGCTGTTGCTCAGCCTCCTCTGCCCATGGCACTGCTCGCACAGAGGCACAGAGACTGGGGCTGCTTGCTTGTCTTGCCACCTCAAACTTGAAATGTAGCTTTGGGGGTCCGTGCAGGGGGCCTCTGACAGCCCTGCTGTGAAAATGCGAACGTCTGCAGATAGCTCGCAGGCAGAAAGAGCTAGCCTGAAAACAGTTGTTCAGCCTCATCTGCCCATGGCACTGCTCGCACAGAGGCAGAGAGACTGGGGCTGCTTGCTTGTCTTCCCACGTCAGACTTCAAATGTAGCAGTGGGGGTGCATGCCGGGCTCCTCCGGCAGCCCTGCTCTGAAAATTCGAATGTCTGCAGATAGATTGCAGGCAGAAAGAGCTAGCCTGGAAAGCTGTTGCTCAGCCTCATCTGCCCATGGCACTGCTCGCACAGAGGCACAGAGACTGGGGCTGCTTGCTTGTCTCGCCACGTCAAACTTCAAACGTATCTTAGGTGGTCCATGCCGGGTGCCTCCGGCAGCCCTGCTCCGCAAATGCGAACGTCTGCAGATAGCTCGCAGGCAGAAAGAGCTAGCCTGGAAAGCTGTTGCTCAGCCTCATCTGCCCATGGCACTGCTCGCACAGAGGCACAGAGACTGGGGCTGCTTGCTTGTCTAGCCCCGTCAAACTTGAAATGTAGCTTAGGTGGTTCGTGCCGGGCGTCTACGGCAGCCCTGCTCTGAAAATGCGAACGTCTGCAGATAGCTCTCAGCCAGAAAGAGCTAGCCTGGAAAGCTGTTGCTCAGCCTCATCTGCCTATGGCACTGCTCGCACAGAGGCACAGAGACTGGGGCTGCTTGCTTGTATTTCACCCTCAAACTTCAAACGTAGCTTTGGGATCCGTGTCGGGCGTCTGCGGCAGCCCTGCTCCGAAAATGCAAACGTCTGCAGATAGCTCGCAGCCAGAAAGAGCTAGCCTGGAAAGCTGTTGCTCAGCCTCATCTGCCCATGGCACTGCTTGCACAGAGGCACAGAGACTGGGGCTGCTTGCTTGTCTTGCCACCTCAAACTTCAAATGTAGCTTTGGGGCTCCGTGCAGGGGGCCTCTGACAGCCCTGCTCTGAAAATGCGAACGTATGCAGATAGCTCGCAGGCAGAAAGAGCTAGCCTGAAAACTGTTGCTCAGCCTCATCTGCCCATGGCATTGCTCGCACAGAGGCACAGAGACTGGGGCTGCTTGCTTGTCTCGCCACGTCAAACTTCAAACGTATCTTAGGTGGTCCATGCCGGGTGCCTACGGCATCCCTGCTCCGAAAATGCAAACGTCTGCAGATAGCTCGCAGGCAGAAAGAGCTAGCCTGGAAAGCTGTTGCTCAGCCTCATCTGCCCATGGCACCGCTCGCACAGAGGCACAGAGACTGGGGCTGCATGCTTGTCTTCCCACGTCAGACTTCAAATGTAGCATTGGGGGTGCATGCCGGGCTCCTCCGGCAGCCCTGCTCTAAAAATTCGAACGTCTGCATATAGCTTTCAGCCAGAAAGAGCTAGCCTGGAAAACTGTTGCTCAGCCTCATCTGCCCATGGCACTGCTCGCACAGAGGCACAGAGACTGGGGCTGCTTGCTTGTCTTGCCACCTCAAACT
Source organism: Opisthocomus hoazin (assembly GCF_030867145.1). Lineage (NCBI taxonomy): Eukaryota > Metazoa > Chordata > Aves > Opisthocomiformes > Opisthocomidae > Opisthocomus > Opisthocomus hoazin. Next base: position 16,742,958 of record NC_134453.1, read on the forward strand.
TCAAATGTAGCTTAGGCTGTCCGTGCCGGGCGCCTCCGGCAGCCCTGCTCCCAAAACGTGAACGTCTGCAGATAGCTCGCAGTCAGAAAGAGCTAGCCTGGAAACCTGTTGCTCAGCCTAATCTGCCCATGGCACTGCTCACACAGAGGCACAGAGACTGGGGCTGCTTGCTTGTCTTGCCACCTCAAACTTCAAAGGTATCTTAGGCGGTCCATGCCGGGTGCCTCCGGCATCCCTGCTCCAAAAATGCAAACGTCTGCAGATAGCTCGCAGCCAGAAAGAGCTAGCCTGGAAAGCTGTTGCTCAGCCTCATCTGCCCATGGCACTGCTCGCACAGAGGCACAGAGACTGGGGCTGCTTGCTTGTCTTCCCACGTCAGACTTCAGAGGTAGCTTAGGCTGTCCGTGCCGGGCGCCTCCGGCAGCCCTGCTCCATAAATGCGAACGTCTGCAGACAGCTCACAGTAAGAAAGAGCTAGCCTGGAAAGCTGTTGCTCAGCCTAATCTGCCCATGGCACTGCTCGCACAGAGGCACAGAGACTGGGGCTGCTTGCTTGTCTTCCCACGTCAGACTTCAAAGGTAGCTTAGGCTGTCCGTGCCGGGCGCCTCCGGCAGCCCTGCTCCATAAATGCGAACGTCTGCAGATACCTCGCAGTCAGAAAGAGCTAGCCTGGAAAGCTGTTGCTCAGCCTCATCTGCCCATGGCACTGCTCGCACAGAGGCACAGAGACTGGGGCTGCTTGCTTGTCTTGCCCCCTCAAACTTCAAAGGTAGCTTAGTCTGTCCGTGCCGGGCGCCTCCGGCAGCCCTGCTCCATAAATGCAAACGTCTGCAGATAGCTCGCAGCCAGAAAGAGCTAGCCTGGAAAGCTGTTGCTCAGCCTCACCTGCCCATGGCACTGCTCGCACAGAGGCACAGAGACTGGGGCTGCTTGCTTGTCTTGCCCCCTCAAACTTCAAACGTAGCTTAGGTGGTCCGTGCCGGGGGACTCCAGCAGGGCTGCTCCCAAAATGTGAACGTCTGCATATAGCTCGCAGCCAGAAAGAGCTAGCCTGGAAAGCTGTTGCTCAGCCTCATCTGCCCATGGCACTGCTCGCACAGAGGCACAGAGACTGGGGCTGCTTGCTTGTCTTGCCCCCTCAAACTTCAAACGTAGCTTAGGTGGTCCGTGCCGGGGGACTCCAGCAGGGCTGCTCCCAAAATGTGAACGTCTGCATATAGCTCGCAGCCAGAAAGAGCTAGCCTGGAAAGCTGTTGCTCAGCCTCACCTGCCCATGGCACTGCTCGCACAGAGGCACAGAGACTGGGGCTGCTTGCTTGTCTTGCCACCTCAAACTTCACATGTAGCATTGGGGGTGCATGCCGGGCTCCTCCGGCAGCCCTGCTCCCAAAATTCAAATGTCTGCAGACAGATTGCAGCCAGAAAGAGCTAGCCTGGAAAGCTGTTGCTCAGCCTCATCTGCCCACGGCACTGCTCGCACAGAGGCACAGAGACTGGGACTACTTGCTTGTCTTGCCACCTCAAACTTCAAATGTAGCTTTGGGGGTCCGTGCAGGGGGCCTCTGACAGCCCTGCTCTGAAAATGCGAACGTCTGCATATAGCTCGCAGCCAGAAAGAGCTAGCCTGAAAACTGTTGCTCAGCCTCATCTGCCCATGGCATTGCTCGCACAGAGGCACAGAGACTGGGGCTGCTTGCTTGTCTCGCGACGTCAAACTTCACATGTAGCATTGGGGGTGCATGCCGGGCTCCTCCGGCAGCCCTGCTCTGAAAATTCGAATGTCTGCAGATAGATTGCAGGCAGAAAGAGCTAGCCTGGAAAGCTGTTGCTCAGCCTCATCTGCCCATGGCACTGCTCGCACAGAGGCACAGAGACTGGGGCTGCTTGCTTGTCTCGCCACGTCAAACTTCAAACGTATCTTAGGTGGTCCATGCCGGGTGCCTACGACATCCCTGCTCCGCAAATGCAAACGTCTGCAGATAGCTCGCAGCCAGAAAGAGCTAGCCTGGAAAGGTGTTGCTCAGCCTCATCTGCCCATTGCACTGCTTGCACAGAGGCACAGAGACTGGGGCTGCTTGCTTGTCTTCCCACGTCAGACTTCAAATGTAGCATTGGGGGTGCATGCCGGGCGTCTCCGGCAGCCCTGCTCTGAAAATGCGAACGTCTGCAGATAGCTCTCAGCCAGAAAGAGCTAGCCTGGAAAGCTGTTGCTCAGCCTCATCTGCCCATGGCACTGCTCGCACAGAGGCACAGAGACTGGGGCTGCTTGCTTGTCTTCCCACGTCAGACTTCAAATGTAGCATTGGGGGTGCATGCCGGACTCCTCCGGCAGCCCTGGTCCGAAAATGCAAACGTCTGCAGATAGCTCGCAGACAGAAAGAGCTAGCCTGGAAAGCTGTTGCTCAGCCTTATCTGCCCATGGCACTGCTCACACAGAGGCACAGAGACTGGGGCTGCTTGCTTGTCTTGCCACCTCAAACTTCAAAGGTATCTTAGGCGGTCCATGCCGGGTGCCTCCGGCATCCCTGCTCCAAAAATGCAAACGTCTGCAGATAGCTCGCAGCCAGAAAGAGCTAGCCTGGAAAGCTGTTGCTCAGCCTCATCTGCCCATGGCACTGCTCGCACAGAGGCACAGAGACTGGGGCTGCTTGCTTGTCTTCCCACGTCAGACTTCAGAGGTAGCTTAGGCTGTCCGTGCCGGGCGCCTCCGGCAGCCCTGCTCCATAAATGCGAACGTCTGCAGACAGCTCACAGTAAGAAAGAGCTAGCCTGGAAAGCTGTTGCTCAGCCTAATCTGCCCATGGCACTGCTCGCACAGAGGCACAGAGACTGGGGCTGCTTGCTTGTCTTCCCACGTCAGACTTCAAAGGTAGCTTAGGCTGTCCGTGCCGGTCGCCTCCGGCAGCCCTGCTCCATAAATGCGAACGTCTGCAGATACCTCGCAGTCAGAAAGAGCTAGCCTGGAAAGCTGTTGCTCAGCCTCATCTGCCCATGGCACTGCTCGCACAGAGGCACAGAGACTGGGGCTGCTTGCTTGTCTTGCCCCCTCAAACTTCAAAGGTAGCTTAGTCTGTCCGTGCCGGGCGCCTCCGGCAGCCCTGCTCCATAAATGCAAACGTCTGCAGATAGCTCGCAGCCAGAAAGAGCTAGCCTGGAAAGCTGTTGCTCAGCCTCACCTGCCCATGGCACTGCTCGCACAGAGGCACAGAGACTGGGGCTGCTTGCTTGTCTTGCCCCCTCAAACTTCAAACGTAGCTTAGGTGGTCCGTGCCGGGGGACTCCAGCAGGGCTGCTCCCAAAATGTGAACGTCTGCATATAGCTCGCAGCCAGAAAGAGCTAGCCTGGAAAGCTGTTGCTCAGCCTCATCTGCCCATGGCACTGCTCGCACAGAGGCACAGAGACTGGGGCTGCTTGCTTGTCTTGCCCCCTCAAACTTCAAACGTAGCTTAGGTGGTCCGTGCCGGGGGACTCCAGCAGGGCTGCTCCCAAAATGTGAACGTCTGCATATAGCTCGCAGCCAGAAAGAGCTAGCCTGGAAAGCTGTTGCTCAGCCTCACCTGCCCATGGCACTGCTCGCACAGAGGCACAGAGACTGGGGCTGCTTGCTTGTCTTGCCACCTCAAACTTCACATGTAGCATTGGGGGTGCATGCCGGGCTCCTCCGGCAGCCCTGCTCCCAAAATTCAAATGTCTGCAGACAGATTGCAGCCAGAAAGAGCTAGCCTGGAAAGCTGTTGCTCAGCCTCATCTGCCCACGGCACTGCTCGCACAGAGGCACAGAGACTGGGACTACTTGCTTGTCTTGCCACCTCAAACTTCAAATGTAGCTTTGGGGGTCCGTGCAGGGGGCCTCTGACAGCCCTGCTCTGAAAATGCGAACGTCTGCATATAGCTCGCAGCCAGAAAGAGCTAGCCTGAAAACTGTTGCTCAGCCTCATCTGCCCATGGCATTGCTCGCACAGAGGCACAGAGACTGGGGCTGCTTGCTTGTCTCGCGACGTCAAACTTCACACGTAGCATTGGGGGTGCATGCCGGGCTCCTCCGGCAGCCCTGCTCTGAAAATTCGAATGTCTGCAGATAGATTGCAGGCAGAAAGAGCTAGCCTGGAAAGCTGTTGCTCAGCCTCATCTGCCCATGGCACTGCTCGCACAGAGGCACAGAGACTGGGGCTGCTTGCTTGTCTCGCCACGTCAAACTTCAAACGTATCTTAGGTGGTCCATGCCGGGTGCCTACGACATCCCTGCTCCGCAAATGCAAACGTCTGCAGATAGCTCGCAGCCAGAAAGAGCTAGCCTGGAAAGGTGTTGCTCAGCCTCATCTGCCCATTGCACTGCTTGCACAGAGGCACAGAGACTGGGGCTGCTTGCTTGTCTTCCCACGTCAGACTTCAAATGTAGCATTGGGGGTGCATGCCGGGCGTCTCCGGCAGCCCTGCTCTGAAAATGCGAACGTCTGCAGATAGCTCTCAGCCAGAAAGAGCTAGCCTGGAAAGCTGTTGCTCAGCCTCATCTGCCCATGGCACTGCTCGCACAGAGGCACAGAGACTGGGGCTGCTTGCTTGTCTTCCCACGTCAGACTTCAAATGTAGCATTGGGGGTGCATGCCGGACTCCTCCGGCAGCCCTGGTCCGAAAATGCAAACGTCTGCAGATAGCTCGCAGACAGAAAGAGCTAGCCTGGAAAGCTGTTGCTCAGCCTTATCTGCCCATGGCACTGCTCGCACAGAGGCACAGAGACTGGGGCTGCTTGCTTGTCTCGCCACGTCAAACTTCAAACGTATCTTAGGTGGTCCATGCCGGGTGCCTACGACATCCCTGCTCCGCAAATGCAAACGTCTGCAGATAGCTCGCAGCCAGAAAGAGCTAGCCTGGAAAGGTGTTGCTCAGCCTCATCTGCCCATGGCACTGCTCGCACAGAGGCACAGAGACTGGGGCTGCTTGCTTGTCTAGCCCCGTCAAACTTGAAATGTAGCTTAGGAGGTTCGTGCCGGGCGTCTCCGGCAGCCCTGCTCTGAAAATGCGAACGTCTGCAGATAGCTCTCAGCCAGAAAGAGCTAGCATGGAAAGCTGTTGCTCAGCCTCATCTGCCCATGGCACTGCTCGCACAGAGGCACAGAGACTGGGGCTGCTTGCTTGTCTTCCCACGTCAGACTTCAAATGTAGCATTGGGGGTGCATGCCGGGCTCCTCCGGCAGCCCTGCTCTGAAAATTCGAATGTCTGCAGATAGATTGCAGGCAGAAATAGCTAGCCTGGAAAGCTGTTGCTCAGCCTCATCTGCCCATGGCACTGCTCGCACAGAGGCACAGAGACTGGGGCTGCTTGCTTGTCTCGCCACGTCAAACTTCAAACGTATCTTAGGTGGTCCATGCCGGGTGCCTCCGGCAGCCCTGCTCCGCAAATGCGAACGTCTGCAGATAGCTCGCAGGCAGAAAGAGCTAGCCTGGAAAGCTGTTGCTCAGCCTCATCTGCCCATGGCACTGCTCGCACAGAGGCACAGAGACTGGGGCTGCTTGCTTGTCTAGCCCCGTCAAACTTGAAATGTAGCTTAGGTGGTTCGTGCCGGGCGTCTACGGCAGCCCTGCTCTGAAAATGCGAACGTCTGCAGATAGCTCGCAGCCAGAAAGAGCTAGCCTGGAAAGCTGTTGCTCAGCCTCATCTTCCCATGGCACTGCTCACACAGAGGCACAGAGACTGGGGCTGCTTGCTTGTATTGCACCCTCAAACTTCAAACGTAGCTTTGGGATCCGTGTCGGGCGTCTGCGGCAGCCCTGCTCTGAAAATGCGAACGTCTGCAGATAGCTCGCAGCCAGAAAGAGCTAGCCCGGAAAGCTGTTGCTCAGCCTCATCTGCCCATGGCACTGCTCGCACAGAGGCACAGAGACTGGGGCTGCTTGCTTGTCTTTCCACCTCAAACTTCACATGTAGCATTGGGGGTGCATGCCGGTCTCCTCCGGCAGCCCTGCTCCCAAAATTCGAAAGTCTGCAGACAGATTGCAGCCAGAAAGAGCTAGCCTGGAAAGCTGTTGCTCAGCCTCATCTGCCCATGGCACTGCTCGCACAGAGGCACAGAGACTGGGGCTGCTTGCTTGTCTTGCCCCCTCAAACTTCAAACGTAGCTTAGGTGGTCCGTGCCGGGGGCCTCCGGCAGGGCTGCTCCCAAAATGCGAACGTCTGCAGATAGCTCGCAGCCAGAAAGAGCTAGCCTGGAAAGCTGTTGCTCAGCCTCATCTGCCCATGGCACTGCTTGCACAGAGGCACAGAGACTGGGGCTGCTTGCTTGTCTCGCCACGTGAAACTTCAAACGTATCTTAGGTGGTCCATGCCGGGTGCCTACGGCATCCCTGCTCCGAAAATGCAAACGTCTGCAGATAGCTCGCAGGCAGAAAGAGCTAGCCTGGAAAGCTGTTGCTCAGCCTCATCTGCCCATGGCACCGCTCGCACAGAGGCACAGAGACTGGGGCTGCATGCTTGTCTTCCCACGTCAGACTTCAAATGTAGCATTGGGGGTGCATGCCGGGCTCCTCCGGCAGCCCTGCTCTAAAAATTCGAACGTCTGCATATAGCTTTCAGCCAGAAAGAGCTAGCCTGGAAAACTGTTGCTCAGCCTCATCTGCCCATGGCACTGCTCGCACAGAGGCACAGAGACTGGGGCTGCTTGCTTGTCTTGCCACCTCAAACTTCAAATGTAGCTTAGGCTGTCCGTGCCGGGCGCCTCCGGCAGCCCTGCTCCCAAAACGTGAACGTCTGCAGATAGCTCGCAGTCAGAAAGAGCTAGCCTGGAAACCTGTTGCTCAGCCTAATCTGCCCATGGCACTGCTCACACAGAGGCACAGAGACTGGGGCTGCTTGCTTGTCTTGCCACCTCAAACTTCAAAGGTATCTTAGGCGGTCCATGCCGGGTGCCTCCGGCATCCCTGCTCCAAAAATGCAAACGTCTGCAGATAGCTCGCAGCCAGAAAGAGCTAGCCTGGAAAGCTGTTGCTCAGCCTCATCTGCCCATGGCACTGCTCGCACAGAGGCGCAGAGACTGGGGCTGCTTTTTGTCTTGCCACCTCAAACTTCACATGTATCATTGGGGGTGCATGCCAGGCTCCTCCGGCAGGGCTGCTCCAAAAATGCAAACGTCTGCAGATAGCTCGCAGCCAGAAAGAGCTAGCCTGGAAAGCTGTTGCTCAGCCTCATCTGCCCATGGCACTGCTCGCACAGAGGCACAGAGACTGGGGCTGCTTGCTTGTCTTGCCACCTAAAACTTCACATGTAGCATTGGGGGTGCATGCCAGGCTCCTCCGGCACGGCTGCTCCAAAAATGCAAACGTCTGCAGATAGCTCGCAGCCAGAAAGAGCTAGCCTGGAAAGCTGTTGCTCAGCCTCATCTGCCCATGGCACTGCTCGCACAGAGGCACAGAGACTGGGGCTGCTTGCTTGTCTTGCCACCTCAAACTTCACATGTAGCTTTGGGGGTCCGTGCAGGGGGCCTCTGACAGCCCTGCTGTGAAAATGCGGACGTCTGCAGATAGCTCGCAGGCAGAAAGAGCTAGCCTGGAAAGCTGTTGCTCAGCCTCGTCTGCCCATGGCACTGCTCGCACAGAGGCACAGAGACTGGGGCTGCTTGCTTGTCTTGCCACCTCAAACTTCAAATGTAGCTTTGGGGGTCCGTGCAGGGGGCCTCTGACAGCCCTGCTCTGAAAATGCGAACGTCTGCAGATAGCTCGCAGGCAGAAAGAGCTAGCCTGAAAACTGTTGCTCAGACTCATCTGCCCATGGCACTGCTCGCACAGAGGCACAGAGACTGGGGCTGCTTGCTTGTCTAGCCCCGTCAAACTTGAAATGTAGCATTGGGGGAGCATGCCGGGCGTCTCCGGCAGCCCTACTCCCAAAATGCGAACGTCTGCAGATAGATTGCAGCCAGAAAGAGCTAGCCTGGAAAGCTGTTGCTCAGCCTCATCTGCCCATGGCACTGCTCGCACAGAGGCACAGAGACTGGGGCTGCTTGCTTGTCTTCCCACGTCAGACTTCAAAGGTAGCTTAGGCTGTCCGTGCCGGGCGCCTCCGGCAGCCCTGCTCCATAAATGCGAACGTCTGCAGACAGCTCACAGTAAGAAAGAGCTAGCCTGGAAAGCTGTTGCTCAGCCTAATCTGCCCATGGCACTGCTCGCACAGAGGCACAGAGACTGGGGCTGCTTGCTTGTCTTCCCACGTCAGACTTCAAAGGTAGCTTAGGCTGTCCGTGCCGGTCGCCTCCGGCAGCCCTGCTCCATAAATGCGAACGTCTGCAGATACCTCGCAGTCAGAAAGAGCTAGCCTGGAAAGCTGTTGCTCAGCCTCATCTGCCCATGGCACTGCTCGCACAGAGGCACAGAGACTGGGGCTGCTTGCTTGTCTTGCCCCCTCAAACTTCAAAGGTAGCTTAGTCTGTCCGTGCCGGGCGCCTCCGGCAGCCCTGCTCCATAAATGCAAACGTCTGCAGATAGCTCGCAGCCAGAAAGAGCTAGCCTGGAAAGCTGTTGCTCAGCCTCACCTGCCCATGGCACTGCTCGCACAGAGGCACAGAGACTGGGGCTGCTTGCTTGTCTTGCCCCCTCAAACTTCAAACGTAGCTTAGGTGGTCCGTGCCGGGGGACTCCAGCAGGGCTGCTCCCAAAATGTGAACGTCTGCATATAGCTCGCAGCCAGAAAGAGCTAGCCTGGAAAGCTGTTGCTCAGCCTAATCTGCCCATGGCACTGCTCGCACAGAGGCACAGAGACTGGGGCTGCTTGCTTGTCTTGCCCCCTCAAACTTCAAACGTAGCTTAGGTGGTCCGTGCCAGGGGACTCCAGCAGGGCTGCTCCCAAAATGTGAACGTCTGCATATAGCTCGCAGCCAGAAAGAGCTAGCCTGGAAAGCTGTTGCTCAGCCTCACCTGCCCATGGCACTGCTCGCACAGAGGCACAGAGACTGGGGCTGCTTGCTTGTCTTGCCACCTCAAACTTCACATGTAGCATTGGGGGTGCATGCCGGGCTCCTCCGGCAGCCCTGCTCCCAAAATTCAAATGTCTGCAGACAGATTGCAGCCAGAAAGAGCTAGCCTGGAAAGCTGTTGCTCAGCCTCATCTGCCCACGGCACTGCTCGCACAGAGGCACAGAGACTGGGACTACTTGCTTGTCTTGCCACCTCAAACTTCAAATGTAGCTTTGGGGGTCCGTGCAGGGGGCCTCTGACAGCCCTGCTCTGAAAATGCGAACGTCTGCATATAGCTCGCAGCCAGAAAGAGCTAGCCTGAAAACTGTTGCTCAGCCTCATCTGCCCATGGCATTGCTCGCACAGAGGCACAGAGACTGGGGCTGCTTGCTTGTCTCGCGACGTCAAACTTCACATGTAGCATTGGGGGTGCATGCCGGGCTCCTCCGGCAGCCCTGCTCTGAAAATTCGAATGTGTGCAGATAGATTGCAGGCAGAAAGAGCTAGCCTGGAAAGCTGTTGCTCAGCCTCATCTGCCCATGGCACTGCTCGCACAGAGGCACAGAGACTGGGGCTGCTTGCTTGTCTCGCCACGTCAAACTTCAAACGTATCTTAGGTGGTCCATGCCGGGTGCCTACGACATCCCTGCTCCGCAAATGCAAACGTCTGCAGATAGCTCGCAGCCAGAAAGAGCTAGCCTGGAAAGGTGTTGCTCAGCCTCATCTGCCCATTGCACTGCTCGCACAGAGGCACAGAGACTGGGGCTGCTTGCTTGTCTTCCCACGTCAGACTTCAAATGTAGCATTGGGGGTGCATGCCGGGCGTCTCCGGCAGCCCTGCTCTGAAAACGCGAACGTCTGCAGATAGCTCTCAGCCAGAAAGAGCTAGCCTGGAAAGCTGTTGCTCAGCCTCATCTGCCCATGGCACTGCTCGCACAGAGGCACAGAGACTGGGGCTGCTTGCTTGTCTTCCCACGTCAGACTTCAAATGTAGCATTGGGGGTGCATGCCGGACTCCTCCGGCAGCCCTGGTCCGAAAATGCAAACGTCTGCAGATAGCTCGCAGACAGAAAGAGCTAGCCTGGAAAGCTGTTGCTCAGCCTTATCTGCCCATGGCACTGCTCGAACAGAGGCACAGAGACTGGGGCTGCTTGCTTGTCTCGCCACGTCAAACTTCAAACGTATCTTAGGTGGTCCATGCCGGGTGCCTACGACATCCCTGCTCCGCAAATGCAAACGTCTGCAGATAGCTCGCAGCCAGAAAGAGCTAGCCTGGAAAGGTGTTGCTCAGCCTCATCTGCCCATGGCACTGCTCGCACAGAGGCACAGAGACTGGGGCTGCTTGCTTGTCTAGCCCCGTCAAACTTGAAATGTAGCTTAGGAGGTTCGTGCCGGGCGTCTCCGGCAGCCCTGCTCTGAAAATGCGAACGTCTGCAGATAGCTCTCAGCCAGAAAGAGCTAGCCTGGAAAGCTGTTGCTCAGCCTCATCTGCCCATGGCACTGCTCGCACAGAGGCACAGAGACTAGAGCTGCTTGCTTGTATTGCACCCTCAAACTTCAAACGTAGCATTGGGGGTGCATGCCGGACTCCTCCGGCAGCCCTTCTCTAAAAATGCGAACGTATGCAGATAGCTCTCAGCCAGAAAGAGCTAGCCTGGAAAGCTGTTGCTCAGCCTCATCTGCCCATGGCACTGCTCGCACAGAGGCACAGAGACTGGGGCTGCTTGCTTGTCTTCCCACGTCAGACTTCAAATGTAGCATTGGGGGTGCATGACGGACTCCTCCGGCAGCCCTGGTCCGAAAATGCGAACGTCTGCAGATAGCTCGCAGACAGAAAGAGCTAGCCTGGAAAGCTGTTGCTCAGCCTTATCTGCCCATGGCACTGCTCGCACAGAGGCACAGAGACTGGGGCTGCTTGCTTGTCTTGCCCCCTCAAACTTCAAACGTATCTTAGCTGGTCCGTGCCGGGGGCCTCCGGCAGGGCTGCTCCGAAAATGCAAACGTCTCAATATAGCTCGCAGCCATAAAGACCTAGCCTGGAAAGCTGTTGCTCAGCCTCATCTGCCCATGGCACTGCTCGCACAGAGGCACAGAGACTGGGGCTGCTTGCTTGTCTTGCCACCTCAAACTTCAAATGTAGCTTTGGGGGTCCGTGCAGGGGGCCTCTGACAGCCCTGCTCTGAAAATGCGAACGTCTGTAGATAGCTCGCAGGCAGAAAGAGCTAGACTGGAAAACTGTTGCTAAGCCTCATCTGCCCATGGCACTGCTCGCACAGAGGCACAGAGACTGGGGCTGCTTGCTTGTCTTGCCCCCTCAAACTTGAAATGTAGCTTAGGTGGTTCGTGCCGGGCGTCTCCGGCAGCCCTGCTCTGAAAATGCGAACGTCTGCAGATAGATTGCAGCCAGAAAGAGCTAGCCTGGAAAGCTGTTGCTCAGCCTCATCTGCCCATGGCACTGCTCGCACAGAGGCACAGAGACTGGGGCTGCTTGCTTGTCTTCCCACGTCAGACTTCAAATGTAGCATTGGGGGTGCATGCCGGGCTCCTCCGGCAGCCCTGCTCTGAAAATTCGAACGTCTGCAGATAGATTGCAGCCAGAAAGAGCTAGCCTGGAAAGCTGTTGCTCAGCCTCATCTTCCCATGGCACTGCTCGCACACAGGCACAGAGACTGGGGCTGCTTGTTGTCTTGCCCCCTCAAACTTCAAACGTAGCTTAGGTGGTCCGTGCCCGGGGACTCTAGCAGGGCTGCTCCGAAAATGCGAATGTCTGCAGATAGCTCGCAGGCAGAAAGAGCTATCCTTGAAAGCTGTTGCTCAGCCTCATCTTCCCATGGCACTGCTCACACAGAGGCACAGAGACTAGAGCTGCTTGCTTGTATTGCACCCTCAAACTTCAAACGTAGCTTTGGGATCCGTGTCGGGCGTCTGCGGCAGCCCTGCTCTGAAAATGCGAACGTCTGCAGATAGCTCGCAGCCAGAAAGAGCTAGCCCGGAAAGCTGTTGCTCAGCCTCATCTGCCCATGGCACTGCTCGCACAGAGGCACAGAGACTGGGGCTGCTTGCTTGTCTTTCCACCTCACACTTCACATGTAGCATTGGGGGTGCATGCCGGTCTCCCTCGGCAGCCCTGCTCCCAAAATTCGAATGTCTGCAGACAGATTGCAGCCAGAAAGAGCTAGCCTGGAAAGCTGTTGCTCAGCCTCATCTGCCCATGGCACTGCTCGCACAGAGGCACAGAGACTGGGGCTGATTGCTTGTCTTGCCCCCTCAAACTTCAAACGTATCTTAGGTGGTCCGTGCCGGGGGCCTCCGGCAGGGCTGCTCCGAAAATGCGAACGTCTGCAGATAGCTCGCAGCCAGAAAGAGCTAGCCTGGAAAGCTGTTGCTCAGCCTCCTCTGCCCATGGCACTGCTCGCACAGAGGCACAGAGACTGGGGCTGCTTGCTTGTCTTGCCACCTCAAACTTCAAATGTAGCTTTGGGGGTCCGTGCAGGGGGCCTCTGACAGCCCTGCTGTGAAAATGCGAACGTCTGCAGATAGCTCGCAGGCAGAAAGAGCTAGCCTGAAAACAGTTGCTCAGCCTCATCTGCCCATGGCACTGCTCGCACAGAGGCAGAGAGACTGGGGCTGCTTGCTTGTCTTTCCACGTCAGACTTCACATGTAGCATTGGGGGTGCATGCCGGGCTCCTCCGGCAGCCCTGCTCTGAAAATTCGAATGTCTGCAGATAGATTGCAGGCAGAAATAGCTAGCCTGGAAAGCTGTTGCTCAGCCTCATCTGCCCATGGCACTGCTCGCACAGAGGCACAGAGACTGGGGCTGCTTGCTTGTCTCGCCACGTCAAACTTCAAACGTATCTTAGGTGGTCCATGCCGGGTGCCTCCGGCAGCCCTGCTCCGCAAATGCGAACGTCTGCAGATAGCTCGCAGGCAGAAAGAGCTAGCCTGGAAAGCTGTTGCTCAGCCTCATCTGCCCATGGCACTGCTCGCACAGAGGCACAGAGACTGGGGCTGCTTGCTTGTCTAGCCCCGTCAAACTTGAAATGTAGCTTAGGTGGTTCGTGCCGGGCGTCTACGGCAGCCCTGCTCTGAAAATGCGAACGTCTGCAGATAGCTCGCAGCCAGAAAGAGCTAGCCTGGAAAGCTGTTGCTCAGCCTCATCTTCCCATGGCACTGCTCACACAGAGGCACAGAGACTAGAGCTGCTTGCTTGTATTGCACCCTCAAACTTCAAACGTAGCTTTGGGATCCGTGTCGGGCGTCTGCGGCAGCCCTGCTCTGAAAATGCGAACGTCTGCAGATAGCTCGCAGCCAGAAAGAGCTAGCCCGGAAAGCTGTTGCTCAGCCTCATCTGCCCATGGCACTGCTCGCACAGAGGCACAGAGACTGGGGCTGCTTGCTTGTCTTTCCACCTCAAACTTCACATGTAGCATTGGGGGTGCATGCCGGTCTCCTCCGGCAGCCCTGCTCCCAAAATTCGAAAGTCTGCAGACAGATTGCAGCCAGAAAGAGCTAGCCTGGAAAGCTGTTGCTCAGCCTCATCTGCCCATGGCACTGCTCGCACAGAGGCACAGAGACTGGGGCTGCTTGCTTGTCTTGCCCCCTCAAACTTCAAACGTAGCTTAGGTGGTCCGTGCCGGGGGCCTCCGGCAGGGCTGCTCCCAAAATGCGAACGTCTGCAGATAGCTCGCAGCCAGAAAGAGCTAGCCTGGAAAGCTGTTGCTCAGCCTCCTCTGCCCATGGCACTGCTCGCACAGAGGCACAGAGACTGGGGCTGCTTGCTTGTCTTGCCACCTCAAACTTCAAATGTAGCTTTGGGGGTCCGTGCAGGGGGCCTCTGACAGCCCTGCTGTGAAAATGCGAACGTCTGCAGATAGCTCGCAGGCAGAAAGAGCTAGCCTGAAAATAGTTGTTCAGCCTCATCTGCCCATGGCACTGCTCGCACAGAGGCAGAGAGACTGGGGCTGCTTGCTTGTCTTCCCACGTCAGACTTCACATGTAGCATTGGGGGTGCATGCCGGGCTCCTCCGGCAGCCCTGCTCTGAAAATTCGAATGTCTGCAGATAGATTGCAGGCAGAAAGAGCTAGCCTGGAAAGCTGTTGCTCAGCCTCATCTGCCCATGGCACTGCTCGCACAGAGGCACAGAGACTGGGGCTGCTTGCTTGTCTCGCCACGTCAAACTTCAAACGTATCTTAGGTGGTCCATGCCGGGTGCCTCCGGCAGCCCTGCTCCGCAAATGCGAACGTCTGCAGATAGCTCGCAGGCAGAAAGAGCTAGCCTGGAAAGCTGTTGCTCAGCCTCATCTGCCCATGGCACTGCTCGCACAGAGGCACAGAGACTGGGGCTGCTTGCTTGTCTAGCCCCGTCAATCTTGAAATGTAGCTTAGGTGGTTCGTGCCGGGCGTCTACGGCAGCCCTGCTCTGAAAATGCGAACGTCTGCAGATAGCTCTCAGCCAGAAAGAGCTAGCCTGGAAAGCTGTTGCTCAGCCTCATCTGCCTATGGCACTGCTCGCACAGAGGCACAGAGACTGGGGCTGCTTGCTTGTATTTCACCCTCAAACTTCAAACGTAGCTTTGGGATCCGTGTCGGGCGTCTGCGGCAGCCCTGCTCCGAAAATGCAAACGTCTGCAGATAGCTCGCAGCCAGAAAGAGCTAGCCTGGAAAGCTGTTGCTCAGCCTCATCTGCCCATGGCACTGCTTGCACAGAGGCACAGAGACTGGGGCTGCTTGCTTGTCTTGCCACCTCAAACTTCAAATGTAGCTTTGGGGCTCCGTGCAGGGGGCCTCTGACAGCCCTGCTCTGAAAATGCGAACGTCTGCAGATAGCTCGCAGGCAGAAAGAGCTAGCCTGAAAACAGTTGCTCAGCCTCATCTGCCCATGGCACTGCTCGCACAGAGGCAGAGAGACTGGGGCTGCTTGCTTGTCTTTCCACGTCAGACTTCACATGTAGCATTGGGGGTGCATGCCGGGCTCCTCCGGCAGCCCTGCTCTGAAAATTCGAATGTCTGCAGATAGATTGCAGGCAGAAATAGCTAGCCTGGAAAGCTGTTGCTCAGCCTCATCTGCCCATGGCACTGCTCGCACAGAGGCACAGAGACTGGGGCTGCTTGCTTGTCTCGCCACGTCAAACTTCAAACGTATCTTAGGTGGTCCATGCCGGGTGCCTCCGGCAGCCCTGCTCCGCAAATGCGAACGTCTGCAGATAGCTCGCAGGCAGAAAGAGCTAGCCTGGAAAGCTGTTGCTCAGCCTCATCTGCCCATGGCACTGCTCGCACAGAGGCACAGAGACTGGGGCTGCTTGCTTGTCTAGCCCCGTCAAACTTGAAATGTAGCTTAGGTGGTTCGTGCCGGGCGTCTACGGCAGCCCTGCTCTGAAAATGCGAACGTCTGCAGATAGCTCGCAGCCAGAAAGAGCTAGCCTGGAAAGCTGTTGCTCAGCCTCATCTTCCCATGGCACTGCTCACACAGAGGCACAGAGACTAGAGCTGCTTGCTTGTATTGCACCCTCAAACTTCAAACGTAGCTTTGGGATCCGTGTCGGGCGTCTGCGGCAGCCCTGCTCTGAAAATGCGAACGTCTGCAGATAGCTCGCAGCCAGAAAGAGCTAGCCCGGAAAGCTGTTGCTCAGCCTCATCTGCCCATGGCACTGCTCGCACAGAGGCACAGAGACTGGGGCTGCTTGCTTGTCTTTCCACCTCAAACTTCACATGTAGCATTGGGGGTGCATGCCGGTCTCCTCCGGCAGCCCTGCTCCCAAAATTCGAAAGTCTGCAGACAGATTGCAGCCAGAAAGAGCTAGCCTGGAAAGCTGTTGCTCAGCCTCATCTGCCCATGGCACTGCTCGCACAGAGGCACAGAGACTGGGGCTGCTTGCTTGTCTTGCCCCCTCAAACTTCAAACGTAGCTTAGGTGGTCCGTGCCGGGGGCCTCCGGCAGGGCTGCTCCCAAAATGCGAACGTCTGCAGATAGCTCGCAGCCAGAAAGAGCTAGCCTGGAAAGCTGTTGCTCAGCCTCCTCTGCCCATGGCACTGCTCGCACAGAGGCACAGAGACTGGGGCTGCTTGCTTGTCTTGCCACCTCAAACTTCAAATGTAGCTTTGGGGGTCCGTGCAGGGGGCCTCTGACAGCCCTGCTGTGAAAATGCGAACGTCTGCAGATAGCTCGCAGGCAGAAAGAGCTAGCCTGAAAATAGTTGTTCAGCCTCATCTGCCCATGGCACTGCTCGCACAGAGGCAGAGAGACTGGGGCTGCTTGCTTGTCTTCCCACGTCAGACTTCACATGTAGCATTGGGGGTGCATGCCGGGCTCCTCCGGCAGCCCTGCTCTGAAAATTCGAATGTCTGCAGATAGATTGCAGGCAGAAAGAGCTAGCCTGGAAAGCTGTTGCTCAGCCTCATCTGCCCATGGCACTGCTCGCACAGAGGCACAGAGACTGGGGCTGCTTGCTTGTCTCGCCACGTCAAACTTCAAACGTATCTTAGGTGGTCCATGCCGGGTGCCTCCGGCAGCCCTGCTCCGCAAATGCGAACGTCTGCAGATAGCTCGCAGGCAGAAAGAGCTAGCCTGGAAAGCTGTTGCTCAGCCTCATCTGCCCATGGCACTGCTCGCACAGAGGCACAGAGACTGGGGCTGCTTGCTTGTCTAGCCCCGTCAATCTTGAAATGTAGCTTAGGTGGTTCGTGCCGGGCGTCTACGGCAGCCCTGCTCTGAAAATGCGAACGTCTGCAGATAGCTCTCAGCCAGAAAGAGCTAGCCTGGAAAGCTGTTGCTCAGCCTCATCTGCCTATGGCACTGCTCGCACAGAGGCACAGAGACTGGGGCTGCTTGCTTGTATTTCACCCTCAAACTTCAAACGTAGCTTTGGGATCCGTGTCGGGCGTCTGCGGCAGCCCTGCTCCGAAAATGCAAACGTCTGCAGATAGCTCGCAGCCAGAAAGAGCTAGCCTGGAAAGCTGTTGCTCAGCCTCATCTGCCCATGGCACTGCTTGCACAGAGGCACAGAGACTGGGGCTGCTTGCTTGTCTTGCCACCTCAAACTTCAAATGTAGCTTTGGGGCTCCGTGCAGGGGGCCTCTGACAGCCCTGCTCTGAAAATGCGAACGTATGCAGATAGCTCGCAGGCAGAAAGAGCTAGCCTGAAAACTGTTGCTCAGCCTCATCTGCCCATGGCATTGCTCGCACAGAGGCACAGAGACTGGGGCTGCTTGCTTGTCTCGCCACGTCAAACTTCAAACGTATCTTAGGTGGTCCATGCCGGGTGCCTACGGCATCCCTGCTCCGAAAATGCAAACGTCTGCATATAGCTTTCAGCCAGAAAGAGCTAGCCTGGAAAACTGTTGCTCAGCCTCATCTGCCCATGGCACTGCTCGCACAGAGGCACAGAGACTGGGGCTGCTTGCTTGTCTTGCCACCTCAAACTTCAAAGGTATCTTAGGCGGTCCATGCCGGGTGCCTCCGGCATCCCTGCTCCAAAAATGCAAACGTCTGCAGATAGCTCGCAGCCAGAAAGAGCTAGCCTGGAAAGCTGTTGCTCAGCCTCATCTGCCCATGGCACTGCTCGCACAGAGGCGCAGAGACTGGGGCTGCTTTTTGTCTTGCCGCCTCAAACTTCACATGTATCATTGGGGGTGCATGCCAGGCTCCTCCGGCAGGGCTGCTCCAAAAATGCAAACGTCTCAATATAGCTCGCAGCCAGAAAGAGCTAGCCTGGAAAGCTGTTGCTCAGCCTCATCTGCCCATGGCACTGCTCGCACAGAGGCACAGAGACTGGGGCTGCTTGCTTGTCTTGCCACCTCAAACTTCACATGTAGCATTGGGGGTGCATGCCAGGCTCCTCCGGCACGGCTGCTCCAAAAATGCAAACGTCTGCAGATAGCTCGCAGCCAGAAAGAGCTAGCCTGGAAAGCTGTTGCTCAGCCTCATCTGCCCATGGCACTGCTCGCACAGAGGCACAGAGACTGGGGCTGCTTGCTTGTCTTGCCACCTCAAACTTCACATGTAGCTTTGGGGGTCCGTGCAGGGGGCCTCTGACAGCCCAGCTCTGAAAATGCGGACGTCTGCAGATAGCTCGCAGGCAGAAAGAGCTAGCCTGGAAAGCTGTTGCTCAGCCTCATCTGCCCATGGCACTGCTCGCACAGAGGCACAGAGACTGGGACTACTTGCTTGTCTTGCCACCTCAAACTTCAAATGTAGCTTTGGGGGTCCGTGCAGGGGGCCTCTGACAGCCCTGCTCTGAAAATGCGAACGTCTGCATATAGCTCGCAGCCAGAAAGAGCTAGCCTGGAAAGCTGTTGCTCAGCCTCATCTGCCCATGGCACTGCTCGCACAGAGGCACAGAGACTGGGGCTGCTTGCTTGTCTCGCCACGTCAAACTTCAAACGTATCTTAGGTGGTCCATGCCGGGTGCCTACGACATCCCTGCTCCGCAAATGCAAACGTCTGCAGATAGCTCGCAGCCAGAAAGAGCTAGCCTGGAAAGGTGTTGCTCAGCCTCATCTGCCCATTGCACTGCTCGCACAGAGGCGCAGAGACTGGGGCTGCTTGCTTGTCTTCCCACGTCAGACTTCAAATGTAGCATTGGGGGTGCATGCCGGGCGTCTCCGGCAGCCCTGCTCTGAAAATGCGAACGTCTGCAGATAGCTCTCAGCCAGAAAGAGCTAGCCTGGAAAGCTGTTGCTCAGCCTCATCTGCCCATGGCACTGCTCGCACAGAGGCACAGAGACTGGGGCTGCTTGCTTGTCTTCCCACGTCAGACTTCAAATGTAGCATTGGGGGTGCATGCCGGACTCCTCCGGCAGCCCTGGTCCGAAAATGCAAACGTCTGCAGATAGCTCGCAGACAGAAAGAGCTAGCCTGGAAAGCTGTTGCTCAGCCTTATCTGCCCATGGCACTGCTCGAACAGAGGCACAGAGACTGGGGATGCTTGCTTGTCTTGCCGCCTCAAACTTCAAACGTATCTTAGGTGGTGCATGCCGGGTGCCTCCGGCATCCCTGCTCCAAAAATGCAAACGTCTGCAGATAGCTCTCAGCCAGAAAGAGCTAGCCTGGAAAGCTGTTGCTCAGCCTCATCTGCCCATGGCACTGCTCGCACAGAGGCACAGATACTGGGGCTGCTTGCTTGTCTTGCCACCTCAAACTTCAAATGTAGCTTTGGGGGTCCGTGCAGGGGGCCTCTGACAGCCCTGCTCTGAAAATGCGAACGTCTGCAGATAGATCGCAGGCAGAAAGAGCTAGCCTGAAAACTGTTGCTCAGCCTCATCTGCCCATGGCACTGCTCGCACAGAGGCACAGAGACTTGGGCTGCTTGCTTGTCTTGCCCCCTCAAAGTGCAAACGTAGCTTAGGTGGTCCGTGCCAGGGGCCTCCGGCAGGGCTGCTCCAAAAATGCAAACGTCTGCAGATAGCTCGCAGCCAGAAAGAGCTAGCCTGGAAAGCTGTTGCTCAGCCTCATCTGCCCATGGCACTGCTCGCACAGAGGCACAGAGACTGGGGCTGCTTGCTTGTCTTGCCCCCTCAAACTTCAAAGGTAGCTTAGGCTGTCCGTGCCGGGCGCCTCCGGCAGCCCTGCTCCATAAATGCAAACGTCTGCAGATAGCTCGCAGGCAGAAAGAGCTAGCCTGGAAAGCTGTTGCTCAGCCTCATCTGCCCATGGCACTGCTCACACAGAGGCACAGAGACTGGGGCTGCTTGCTTGTCTTGCCACCTCAAACTTCAAAGGTATCTTAGGCGGTCCATGCCGGATGCCTGCGGCATCCCTGCTCCAAAAATGCAAACGTCTGCAGATAGCTCGCAGCCAGAAAGAGCTAGCCTGGAAAGGTGTTGCTCAGCCTCATCTGCCCATGGCACTGCTCGCACAGAGGCGCAGAGACTGGGGCTGCTTGCTTGTCTTGCCACCTCAAACTTCACATGTAGCATTGGGGGTGCATGCCAGGCTCCTCCGGCACGGCTGCTCCAAAAATGCAAACGTCTGCAGATAGCTCGCAGCCAGAAAGAGCTAGCCTGGAAAGCTGTTGCTCAGCCTCATCTGCCCATGGCACTGCTCGCACAGAGGCACAGAGACTGGGGCTGCTTGCTTGTCTTGCCACCTCAAACTTCACATGTAGCATTGGGGGTGCATGCCAGGCTCCTCCGGCACGGCTGCTCCAAAAATGCAAACGTCTGCAGATAGCTCGCAGCCAGAAAGAGCTAGCCTGGAAAGCTGTTGCTCAGCCTCATCTGCCCATGGCACTGCTCGCACAGAGGCACAGAGACTGGGGCTGCTTGCTTGTCTTGCCACCTCAAACTTCACATGTAGCTTTGGGGGTCCGTGCAGGGGGCCTCTGACAGCCCAGCTCTGAAAATGCGGACGTCTGCAGATAGCTCGCAGGCAGAAAGAGCTAGCCTGGAAAGCTGTTGCTCAGCCTCGTCTGCCCATGGCACTGCTCGCACAGAGGCACAGAGACTGGGGCTGCTTGCTTGTCTTGCCACCTCAAACTTCAAATGTAGCTTTGGGGGTCCGTGCAGGGGGCCTCTGACAGCCCTGCTCTGAAAATGCGAACGTCTGCAGATAGCTCGCAGGCAGAAAGAGCTAGCCTGAAAACTGTTGCTCAGACTCATCTGCCCATGGCACTGCTCGCACAGAGGCACAGAGACTGGGGCTGCTTGCTTGTCTAGCCCCGTCAAACTTGAAATGTAGCATTGGGGGAGCATGCCGGGCGTCTCCGGCAGCCCTACTCCCAAAATGCGAACGTCTGCAGATAGATTGCAGCCAGAAAGAGCTAGCCTGGAAAGCTGTTGCTCAGCCTCATCTGCCCATGGCACTGCTCGCACAGAGGCACAGAGACTGGGGCTGCTTGCTTGTCTTCCCACGTCAGACTTCAAAGGTAGCTTAGGCTGTCCGTGCCGGGCGCCTCCGGCAGCCCTGCTCCATAAATGCGAACGTCTGCAGATAGCTCACAGTAAGAAAGAGCTAGCCTGGAAAGCTGTTGCTCAGCCTAATCTGCCCATGGCACTGCTCGCACAGAGGCACAGAGACTGGGGCTGCTTGCTTGTCTTCCCACGTCAGACTTCAAAGGTAGCTTAGGCTGTCCGTGCCGGTCGCCTCCGGCAGCCCTGCTCCATAAATGCGAACGTCTGCAGATACCTCGCAGTCAGAAAGAGCTAGCCTGGAAAGCTGTTGCTCAGCCTCATCTGCCCATGGCACTGCTCGCACAGAGGCACAGAGACTGGGGCTGCTTGCTTGTCTTGCCCCCTCAAACTTCACATGTAGCATTGGGGGTGCATGCCGGGCGCCTCCGGCAGCCCTGCTCCATAAATGCAAACGTCTGCAGATAGCTCGCAGCCAGAAAGAGCTAGCCTGGAAAGCTGTTGCTCAGCCTCACCTGCCCATGGCACTGCTCGCACAGAGGCACAGAGACTGGGGCTGCTTGTTGTCTTGCCCCCTCAAACTTCAAACGTAGCTTAGGTGGTCCGTGCCGGGGGACTCCAGCAGGGCTGCTCCCAAAATGTGAACGTCTGCATATAGCTCGCAGCCAGAAAGAGCTAGCCTGGAAAGCTGTTGCTCAGCCTCACCTGCCCATGGCACTGCTCGCACTGAGGCACAGAGACTGGGGCTGCTTGCTTGTCTTGCCACCTCAAACTTCAAATGTAGCTTTGGGGGTCCGTGCAGGGGGCCTCTGACAGCCCTGCTCTGAAAATACGAACGTCTGCAGATAGTTCGCAGGCAGAAAGAGCTAGCCTGAAAACTGTTGCTCAGCCTCATCTGCCCATGACACTGCTCGCACAGAGGCACAGAGACTGGGGCTGCTTGCTTGTCTTGCCACCTCAAACTTCAAACGTATCTTAGGTGGTCCATGCCGGGTGCCTACGGCATCCCTGCTCGAAAATGCAAACGTCTGCAGATAGCTCGCAGCCATAAAGAGCTAGCCTGGAAAGCTGTTGCTCAGCCTCATGTGCCCATGGCACTGCTCGCACAGAGGCACAGAGACTGGGGCTGCTTGCTTGTCTTCCCACACCAGATGTCAAATGCAGCATTGGGGTTGCATGCCGGGCTCCTCCGGCAGCCCTGCTCTGAAAATTCGAACGTCTGCAGATAGCTCTCAGCCAGAAAGAGCTAGCCTGGAAAACTGTTGCTCAGCCTCATCTGCCCATGGCACTGCTCGCACAGAGGCACAGAGACTGGGGCTGCTTGCTTGTCTTGCCACCTCAAACTTCAAACGTAGCTTAGCTGGTCCGTGCCGGGTGACTCCGGCATCCCTGCTCCAAAAATGAAAACGTCTGCAGATAGCTCGCAGCCAGAAAGAGCTAGCCTGGAAAGCTGTTGCTCAGCCTCATCTGCCCATGGCACTGCTCGCACAGAGGCACAGAGACTGGGGCTGCTTGCTTGTCTTGCCACCTCAAACTTCAAATGTAGCTTTGGAGGTCCGTGCAGGGGGCCTCTGACAGCCCTGCTCTGAAAATGCGAACGTCTGCAGATAGCTCGCAGGCAGAAAGAGCTAGCCTGGAAAGCTGTTGCTCAGCCTCATCTGCCCATGGCACTGCTCGCACAGAGGCACAGAGACTGGGGCTGCTTGCTTGTCTTGCCCCCGCAAACTTCAAACGTATCTTAGCTGGTCCGTGCCGGGGGCCTCCGGCAGGGCTGCTCCGAAAATGCAAACGTCTCAATATAGCTCGCAGCCATAAAGAGCTAGCCTGGAAAGCTGTTGCTCAGCCTCATCTGCCCATGGCACTGCTCGCACAGAGGCACAGAGACTGGGGCTGCTTGCTTGTCTTGCCACCTCAAACTTCACATGTAGCATTGGGGGTGCATGCCAGGCTCCTCCGGCACGGCTGCTCCAAAAATGCAAACGTCTGCAGATAGCTCGCAGCCAGAAAGAGCTAGCCTGGAAAGCTGTTGCTCAGCCTCATCTGCCCATGGCACTGCTCGCACAGAGGCACAGAGACTGGGGCTGCTTGCTTGTCTTGCCACCTCAAACTTCACATGTAGCTTTGGGGGTCCGTGCAGGGGGCCTCTGACAGCCCAGCTCTGAAAATGCGGACGTCTGCAGATAGCTCGCAGGCAGAAAGAGCTAGCCTGGAAAGCTGTTGCTCAGCCTCGTCTGCCCATGGCACTGCTCGCACAGAGGCACAGAGACTGGGGCTGCTTGCTTGTCTTGCCACCTCAAACTTCAAATGTAGCTTTGGGGGTCCGTGCAGGGGGCCTCTGACAGCCCTGCTCTGAAAATGCGAACGTCTGCAGATAGCTCGCAGGCAGAAAGAGCTAGCCTGAAAACTGTTGCTCAGACTCATCTGCCCATGGCACTGCTCGCACAGAGGCACAGAGACTGGGGCTGCTTGCTTGTCTAGCCCCGTCAAACTTGAAATGTAGCATTGGGGGAGCATGCCGGGCGTCTCCGGCAGCCCTACTCCCAAAATGCGAACGTCTGCAGATAGATTGCAGCCAGAAAGAGCTAGCCTGGAAAGCTGTTGCTCAGCCTCATCTGCCCATGGCACTGCTCGCACAGAGGCACAGAGACTGGGGCTGCTTGCTTGTCTTCCCACGTCAGACTTCAAAGGTAGCTTAGGCTGTCCGTGCCGGGCGCCTCCGGCAGCCCTGCTCCATAAATGCGAATGTCTGCAGATAGCTCACAGTAAGAAAGAGCTAGCCTGGAAAGCTGTTGCTCAGCCTAATCTGCCCATGGCACTGCTCGCACAGAGGCACAGAGACTGGGGCTGCTTGCTTGTCTTCCCACGTCAGACTTCAAAGGTAGCTTAGGCTGTCCGTGCCGGTCGCCTCCGGCAGCCCTGCTCCATAAATGCGAACGTCTGCAGATACCTCGCAGTCAGAAAGAGCTAGCCTGGAAAGCTGTTGCTCAGCCTCATCTGCCCATGGCACTGCTCGCACAGAGGCACAGAGACTGGGGCTGCTTGCTTGTCTTGCCCCCTCAAACTTCAAAGGTAGCTTAGGCTGTCCGTGCCGGGCGCCTCCGGCAGCCCTGCTCCATAAATGCAAACGTCTGCAGATAGCTCGCAGCCAGAAAGAGCTAGCCTGGAAAGCTGTTGCTCAGCCTCATCTGCCCATGGCACTGCTCGCACAGAGGCACAGAGACTGGGGCTGCTTGTTGTCTTGCCCCCTCAAACTTCAAACGTAGCTTAGGTGGTCCGTGCCGGGGGACTCCAGCAGGGCTGCTCCCAAAATGTGAACGTCTGCATATAGCTCGCAGCCAGAAAGAGCTAGCCTGGAAAGCTGTTGCTCAGCCTCACCTGCCCATGGCACTGCTCACACAGAGGCACAGAGACTGGGGCTGCTTGCTTGTCTTGCCACCTCAAACTTCAAATATATCATTGGGGGTGCATGCCGGGCTCCTCCGGCAGCCCTGCTCCAAAAATTCAAATGTCTGCAGACAGATTGCAGCCAGAAAGAGCTAGCCTGGAAAGCTGTTGCTCAGCCTCATCTGCCCATGGCACTGCTCGCACAGAGGCACAGAGACTGGGGCTGCTTGCTTGTCTTGCCCCCTCAAACTTCAAACGTAGCTTAGGTGGTCCGTGCCGGGGGCCTCCGGCAGGGCTGCTCCCAAAATGCGAACGTCTGCAGATAGCTCGCAGGCAGAAAGAGCTAGCCTGGAAAGCTGTTGCTCAGCCTTATCTGCCCATGGCACTGCTCGCACAGAGGCACAGAGACTGGGGATGCTTGCTTGTCTTGCCGCCTCAAACTTCAAACGTATCTTAGGTGGTGCATGCCGGGTGCCTCCGGCATCCCTGCTCCAAACATGCAAACGTCTGCAGATAGCTCTCAGCCAGAAAGAGCTAGCCTGGAAAGCTGTTGCTCAGCCACATCTGCCCATGGCACTGCTCGCACAGAGGCACAGAGACTGGGGCTGCTTGCTTGTCTCGCCACGTCAAACTTCAAACGTATCTTAGGTGGTCCATGCCGGGTGCCTACGACATCCCTGCTCCGCAAATGCAAACGTCTGCAGATAGCTCGCAGCCAGAAAGAGCTAGCCTGGAAAGGTGTTGCTCAGCCTCATCTGCCCATGGCACTGCTCGCACAGAGGCACAGACACTGGGGCTGCTTGCTTGTCTAGCCCCGTCAAACTTGAAATGTAGCTTAGGTGGTTCGTGCCGGGCGTCTACGGCAGCCCTGCTCTGAAAATGCGAACGTCTGCAGATAGCTCTCAGCCAGAAAGAGCTAGCCTGGAAAGCTGTTGCTCAGCCTCATCTGCCCATGGCACTGCTCGCACAGAGGCACAGAGACTGGGGCTGCTTGCTTGTCTTCCCACGTCAGACTTCAAATGTAGCATTGGGGGTGCATGCCGGACTCCTCCGGCAGCCCTGCTCTAAAAATGCGAACGTCTGCAGATAGCTCTCAGCCAGAAAGAGCTAGCCTGGAAAACTGTTGCTCAGCCTCATCTGCCCATGGCACTGCTCGCACAGAGGCACAGAGACTGGGGCTGCTTGCTTGTCTTGCCACCTCAAACTTCATATGTATCTTAGGGTGTCCGTGCCGGGCGCCTCCAGCAGGGCTGCTATGAAAACGCGAACGTCTGCAAATAGCTCGCAGCCAGAAAGAGCTAGCCTGGAAAGCTGTTGCTCAGCCTCATCTGCCCATGGCACTGCTCGCACAGAGGCACAGAGACTGGGGATGCTTGCTTGTCTTGCCACCTCAAACTTCAAATGTAGTAGTGGGGGTGCATGCTGGGCGCCTCCGGCAGCCCTGCTCTGAAAATTCGAAAGTCTGCAGATAGATTGCAGCCAGAAAGAGCTAGCCTGGAAAGCTGTTGCTCAGCCTCATCTGCCCATGGCACTGCTCGCACAGAGGCACAGAGACTGGGGCTGCTTGCTTGTCTTGCCCCCTCAAACTTCAAACGTATCTTAGGTGGTGCATGCCGGGTGCCTCCAGCATCCCTGCTCCAAAAATGCAAACGTCTGCAGATAGCTCGCAGCCAGAAAGAGCTAGCATGGAAAGCTGTTGCTCAGCCTCATCTGCCCATGGCACCGCTCGCACAGAGGCACAGAGACTGGGGCTGCTTGCTTGTCTTCCCACGTCAGACTTCAAATGTAGCATTGGTGGTTCATGCCGGGCTCCTCCGGCAGCCCTGCTCTAAAAATTCGAACGTCTGCAGATAGCTCTCAGCCAGAAAGAGCTAGCCTGGAAAACTGTTGCTCAGTCTCATCTGCCCATGGCACTGCTCGCATAGAGGCACAGAGACTGGGGCTGCTTGCTTGTCTTGCCACCTCAGACTTCAAAGGTATCTTAGGCGGTCCATGCCGGGTGCCTCCGGCATCCCTGCTCCAAAAATGCAAACGTCTGCAGATAGCTCGCAGCCAGAAACAGCTAGCCTGGAAAGCTGTTGCTCAGCCTCATCTGCCCAAGGCACTGCTCGCACAGAGGCACAGAGACTGGGGCTGATTGCTTGTCTTGCCACCTCAAACTTCAAATTTATCTTAGCTGGTCCGTGCCGGGGGCCTCCGGCAGGGCTGCTCCGAAAATGCGAACGTCTGCAGATAACTCGCAGGCAGAAAGAGCTACCCTGGAAAGCTGTTGCTCAGCCTCATCTGCCCATGGCACTGCTCACACAGAGGCACAGAGACTAGAGCTGCTTGCTTGTATTGCACCCTCAAACTTCAAACGTAGCTTTGGGATTCGTGTCGGGCGTCTACGGCAGCCCTGCTCTGAAAATGCGAACGTCTGCAGAGAGCGCACAGCCAGAAAGAGCTAGCCTGGAAAGCTGTTGCTCAGCCTCATCTGCCCATGGCACTGCTCGCACAGAGGCACAGAGACTGGGGCTGCTTGCTTGTCTTCCCACGTCAGACTTCAAATGTAGCATTGGGGGTGCATGCCGGACTCCTCCGGCAGCCCTGCTCTAAAAATGCGAACGTATGCAGATAGCTCTCAGCCAGAAAGAGCTAGCCTGGAAAACTGTTGCTCAGCCTCATCTGCCCATGGCATTGCTCGCACAGAGGCACAGAGACTGGGGCTGCTTGCTTGTCTTGCCACCTCAAACTTCATACGTATCTTAGGGTGTCCGTGCCGGGGGCCTCCAGCAGGGCTGCTATGAAAACGCGAACGTCTGCAAATAGCTCGCAGCCAGAAAGAGCTAGCCTGGAAAGCTGTTGCTCAGCCTCATCTGCCCATGGCACTGCTCGCACAGAGGCACAGAGACTGGGGCTGCTTGCTTGTCTTGCCACCTCAAACTTCAAATGTAGCAGTGGGGGTGCATGCCGGGCGCCTCCGGCAGCCCTGCTCTGAAAATTCGAAAGTCTGCAGATAGATTGCAGCCAGAAAGAGCTAGCCTGGAAAGCTGTTGCTCAGCCTCATCTGCCCATGGCACTGCTCGCACAGAGGCACAGAGACTGGGGCTGCTTGCTTGTCTTGCCCCCTCAAACTTCAAATGTAGCTTAGGCTGTCCGTGCCGGGCGCCTCCGGCAGCCCTGGTCCGAAAATGCGAACGTCTGCAGATAGCTCTCAGCCAGAAAGAGCTAGCCTGGAAAGCTGTTGCTCAGCCTCATCTGCCCATGGCACTGCTCGCACAGAGGCACAGAGACTGGGGTGCTTGTATGTCTTGCCACCTCAAACTTCAGACGTATCTTAGGTGGTGCATGCCGGGTGCCTCCAGCATCCCTGCTCCAAAAATGCAAACGTCTGCAGATAGCTCGCAGCCAGAAAGAGCTAGCATGGAAAGCTGTTGCTGAGCCTCATCTGCCCATGGCACTGCTCGCACAGAGGCACAGAGACTGGGGCTGCTTGCTTGTCTTGCCACCTCAAACTTCAAACGTAGCTTAGGTGGTCCATGCTGGGTGCCTCCGGCAGCCCTGCTCTGAAAATGCAAACGTCTGCAGATAGCTCGCAGACCAGAAGAGCTAGCCTTGAAAGCTATTGCTCAGCCTCATCTGCTCGTGGCACTGCTCGCACAGAGGCACAGAGACTGGGGCTGCTTGCTTGTCTTGCCACCTCAAACTTCACATGTAGATTTGGGGGTGCATGCCGGGCTCCTCCGGCAGCCCTGCTCCCAAAATTCTCACACAGAGGCACAGAGACTAGAGCTGCTTGCTTGTATTGCACCCTCAAACTTCAAACGTAGCTTTGGGATCCGTGTCGGGCGTCTGCGGCAGCCCTGCTCTGAAAATGCGAACGTCTGCAGATAGCTCGCAGCCAGAAAGAGCTAGCCTGAAAGCTGTTGCTCAGCCTCATCTGCCCATGGCACTGCTTGCACAGAGGCACAGAGACTGGGGCTGCTTGCTTGTCTTGCCACCTCAAACTTCAAATGTAGCTTTGGGGGTCCGTGCAGGGGGCCTCTGACAGCCCTGCTCTGAAAATGCGAACGTATGCAGATAGCTCGCAGGCAGAAAGATCTAGCCTGAAAACTGTTGCTCAGCCTCATCTGCCCATGGCATTGCTCGCACAGAGGCACAGAGACTGGGGCTGCTTGCTTGTCTCGCCACCTCAAACTTCAAACGTAGCTTAGGTGGTGCATGCCGGGTGCCTACGGCATCCCTGCTCCGAAAATGCAAACGTCTGCAGATAGCTCGCAGCCAGAAAGAGCTAGCCTGGAAAGCTGTTGCTCAGCCTCATCTACCCATGGCACTGCTCGCACAGAGGCACAGAGACTGGGGCTGCTTGCTTGTCTTCCCACGTCAGACTTCAGAAGTAGCTTTGGGGGTGCATGCCGGGCTCCTCCGGCAGCCCTGCTCTGAAAACGCAAACGTCTGCAGATAGCTCTCAGCCAGAAAGAGCTAGCCTGGAAAACTGTTGCTCAGCCTCATCTGCCCATGGCACTGCTCGCACAGAGGCACAGAGACTGGGGCTGCTTGCTTGTCTTCCCACGTCAGACTTCAAATGTAGCACTGGGGATGCATGCCGGGCTCCTCCGGCAGCCCTGCTCTGAAAATGTGAACTTCTGCACATAGTTCGCAGGCAGAAAGAGCTAGCCTGGAAAGCTGTTGCTCAGCCTCATCTGCCCATGGCAGTGCTTGCACAGAGGCACAGAGACTGGGGCTGCTTGCTTGTCTTGCCACCTCAAACTTCAAACGTATCTTAGGCGGTCCATGCCGGGTGCCTCCGGCATCCCTGCTCCAAAAATGCAAACGTCTGCAGATAGCTCGCAGCCAGAAAGAGCTAGCCTGGAAAGCTGTTGCTCAGCCTCATCTGCCCATGGCACTGCTCGCACAGAGGCACAGAGACTGGGGCTGCTTGCTTGTCTTGCCCCCTCAAACTTCAAACGTAGCTTAGGTGGTCCATGCCGGGTGCCTCCGGCAGCCCTGCTCCGAAAATGCAATCTTCTGCAGACAGCTCGCAGACAAGAAGATCTAGCCTTGAAAGCTGTTGCTCAGCCTCATCTGCCCATGGCACTGCTCGCACACAGGCACAGAGACTGGGGCTGCTTGTTGTCTTGCCCCCTCAAACTTCAAACATAGCTTAGGTGGTCCGTGCCGGGGGCCTCCGGCAGGGCTGCTCCGAAAATGCGAACGTCTGCAGATAGCTCGCAGGCAGAAAGAGCTACCCTGGAAAGCTGTTGCTCAGCCTCATCTGCCCATGGCACTGCTCACACAGAGGCACAGAGACTATAGCTGCTTGCTTGTATTTCACCCTCAAACTTCAAACGTAGCTTTGGGATCTGTGTCGGGCTACTGCGGCAGCCCTTCTCTGAAAATGCGAACGTCTGCAGATAGCTCGCAGCCAGAAAGAGCTAGCCTGGAAAGCTGTTGCTCAGCCTCACATGCCCATGGCACTGCTCGCACAGAGGCACAGAGACTGGGGCTGCTTGCTTGTCTTGCCACGTCAAACTTCAAACGTATCTTAGGTGGTCCATGCCGGGTGCCTACGGCATCCCTGCTCCGATAATGAAAACGTCTGCAGATAGCTCGCAGCCAGAAAGAGCTAGCCTGGAAAGCTGTTGCTCAGCCTCATCTGCCCATGGCACTGCTCGCACAGAGGCACAGAGACTGGGGATTCTTGCTTGTCTTGCCACCTCAAACTTCAAATGTAGCAGTGGGGGTGCATGCCGGGCGCCTCCGGCAGCCCTGCTGTGAAAATTCGAAAGTCTGCAGATAGATTGCAGCCAGAAAGAGCTAGCCTGGAAAGCTGTTGCTCAGCCTCATCTGCCCATGGCACTGCTCGCACAGAGGCACAGAGACTGGGGCTGCTTGCTTGTCTTGCCCCCTCAAACTTCAAACGTAGCTTAGGTGGTCCATGCCGGGCTCCTCCGGCAGCCCTGCTCTGAAAATGCAAACGTCTGCAGACAGCTCGCAGACCAGAAGAGCTAGCCTTGAAAGCTATTGCTCAGCCTCATCTGCTCGTGGCACTGCTCGCACAGAGGCACAGAGACTGGGGCTGCTTGCTTGTCTTGCCACCTCAAACTTCACATGTAGCTTTGGGGGTCCGTGCAGGGGGCCTCTGACAGCCCAGCTCTGAAAATGCGGACGTCTGCAGATAGCTCGCAGGCAGAAAGAGCTAGCCTGGAAAGCTGTTGCTCAGCCTCGTCTGCCCATGGCACTGCTCGCACAGAGGCACAGAGACTGGGGCTGCTTGCTTGTCTTGCCACCTCAAACTTCAAATGTAGCTTTGGGGGTCCGTGCAGGGGGCCTCTGACAGCCCTGCTCTGAAAATGCGAACGTCTGCAGATAGCTCGCAGGCAGAAAGAGCTAGCCTGAAAACTGTTGCTCAGACTCATCTGCCCATGGCACTGCTCGCACAGAGGCACAGAGACTGGGGCTGCTTGCTTGTCTAGCCCCGTCAAACTTGAAATGTAGCATTGGGGGAGCATGCCGGGCGTCTCCGGCAGCCCTACTCCCAAAATGCGAACGTCTGCAGATAGATTGCAGCCAGAAAGAGCTAGCCTGGAAAGCTGTTGCTCAGCCTCATCTGCCCATGGCACTGCTCGCACAGAGGCACAGAGACTGGGGCTGCTTGCTTGTCTTCCCACGTCAGACTTCAAAGGTAGCTTAGGCTGTCCGTGCCGGGCGCCTCCGGCAGCCCTGCTCCATAAATGCGAACGTCTGCAGATAGCTCACAGTAAGAAAGAGCTAGCCTGGAAAGCTGTTGCTCAGCCTAATCTGCCCATGGCACTGCTCGCACAGAGGCACAGAGACTGGGGCTGCTTGCTTGTCTTCCCACGTCAGACTTCAAAGGTAGCTTAGGCTGTCCGTGCCGGGCGCCTCCGGCAGCCCTGCTCCATAAATGCAAACGTCTGCAGATAGCTCGCAGCCAGAAAGAGCTAGCCTGGAAAGCTGTTGCTCAGCCTCACCTGCCCATGGCACTGCTCGCACAGAGGCACAGAGACTGGGGCTGCTTGTTGTCTTGCCCCCTCAAACTTCAAACGTAGCTTAGGTGGTCCGTGCCGGGGGACTCCAGCAGGGCTGCTCCCAAAATGTGAACGTCTGCATATAGCTCGCAGCCAGAAAGAGCTAGCCTGGAAAGCTGTTGCTCAGCCTCACCTGCCCATGGCACTGCTCGCACTGAGGCACAGAGACTGGGGCTGCTTGCTTGTCTTGCCACCTCAAACTTCAAATGTAGCTTTGGGGGTCCGTGCAGGGGGCCTCTGACAGCCCTGCTCTGAAAATACGAACGTCTGCAGATAGTTCGCAGGCAGAAAGAGCTAGCCTGAAAACTGTTGCTCAGCCTCATCTGCCCATGACACTGCTCGCACAGAGGCACAGAGACTGGGGCTGCTTGCTTGTCTTGCCACCTCAAACTTCAAACGTATCTTAGGTGGTCCGTGCCGGGGGCCTCCGGCAGGGCTGCTCCCAAAATGCAAACGTCTGCAGATAGCTCGCAGCCATAAAGAGCTAGCCTGGAAAGCTGTTGCTCATCCTCATGTGCCCATGGCACTGCTCGCACAGAGGCACAGAGACTGGGGCTGCTTGCTTGTCTTCCCACACCAGATGTCAAATGCAGCATTGGGGTTGCATGCCGGGCTCCTCCGGCAGCCCTGCTCTGAAAATTCGAACGTCTGCAGATAGCTCTCAGCCAGAAAGAGCTAGCCTGGAAAACTGTTGCTCAGCCTCATCTGCCCATGGCACTGCTCGCACAGAGGCACAGAGACTGGGGCTGCTTGCTTGTCTCGCCACGTCAAACTTCAAACGTATCTTAGGTGGTCCATGCCGGGTGCCTACGACATCCCTGCTCCAAAAATGAAAACGTCTGCAGATAGCTCGCAGCCAGAAAGAGCTAGCCTGGAAAGGTGTTGCTCAGCCTCATCTGCCCATGGCACTGCTCGCACAGAGGCACAGACACTGGGGCTGCTTGCTTGTCTAGCCCCGTCAAACTTGAAATGTAGCTTAGGTGGTTCGTGCCGGGCGTCTACGGCAGCCCTGCTCTGAAAATGCGAACGTCTGCAGATAGCTCTCAGCCAGAAAGAGCTAGCCTGGAAAGCTGTTGCTCAGCCTCATCTGCCCATGGCACTGCTCGCACAGAGGCACAGAGACTGGGGCTGCTTGCTTGTCTTCCCACGTCAGACTTCAAATGTAGCATTGGGGGTGCATGCCGGACTCCTCCGGCAGCCCTGCTCTAAAAATGCGAACGTCTGCAGATAGCTCTCAGCCAGAAAGAGCTAGCCTGGAAAACTGTTGCTCAGCCTCATCTGCCCATGGCACTGCTCGCACAGAGGCACAGAGACTGGGGCTGCTTGCTTGTCTTGCCACCTCAAACTTCATATGTATCTTAGGGTGTCCGTGCCGGGCGCCTCCAGCAGGGCTGCTATGAAAACGCGAACGTCTGCAAATAGCTCGCAGCCAGAAAGAGCTAGACTGGAAAGCTGTTGCTCAGCCTCATCTGCCCATGGCACTGCTCGCACAGAGGCACAGAGACTGGGGATGCTTGCTTGTCTTGCCACCTCAAACTTCAAATGTAGTAGTGGGGGTGCATGCTGGGCGCCTCCGGCAGCCCTGCTCTGAAAATTCGAAAGTCTGCAGATAGATTGCAGCCAGAAAGAGCTAGCCTGGAAAGCTGTTGCTCAGCCTCATCTGCCCATGGCACTGCTCGCACAGAGGCACAGAGACTGGGGCTGCTTGCTTGTCTTGCCCCCTCAAACTTCAAACGTATCTTAGGTGGTGCATGCCGGGTGCCTCCAGCATCCCTGCTCCAAAAATGCAAACGTCTGCAGATAGCTCGCAGCCAGAAAGAGCTAGCATGGAAAGCTGTTGCTCAGCCTCATCTGCCCATGGCACTGCTCGCACAGAGGCACAGAGACTGGGGCTGCTTGCTTGTCTTGCCACCTCAAACTTCACATGTAGAATTGGGGGTGCATGCCGGGCTCCTCCGGCAGCCCTGCTCCCAAAATTCAAATGTCTGCAGACAGATTGCAGCCAGAAAGAGCTAGCCTGGAAAGCTGTTGCTCAGCCTCATCTACCCATGGCACTGCTCGCACAGAGGCACAGAGACTGGGGCTGCTTGCTTGTCTTGCCAACTCAAACTTCAAACGTAGCTTAGGCTGTCCGTGCCGGGCGCCTCCGGCAGCCCTGGTCCGAAAATGCGAACGTCTGCAGATAGCTCGCAGCCAGAAAGAGCTAGCCTGGAAAGCTGTTGCTCAGCCTCATCTGCCCATGGCACTGCTCGCACAGAGGCACAGAGACTGGGGCTGCTTGCTTGTCTTCCCACGTCAGACTTCAAATGTAGCATTCGTGGTTCATGCCGGGCTCCTCCGGCAGCCCTGCTCTAAAAATTCGAACGTCTGCAGATAGCTCTCAGCCAGAAAGAGCTAGCCTGGAAAACTGTTGCTCAGCCTCATCTGCCCATGGCACCGCTCGCACAGAGGCACAGAGACTGGGGCTGCTTGCTTGTCTTCCCACGTCAGACTTCAAATGTAGAATTGGGGGTGCATGCCGGGCTCCTCCGGCAGCCCTGCTCCCAAAATTCAAATGTCTGCAGACAGATTGCAGCCAGAAAGAGCTAGCCTGGAAAGCTGTTGCTCAGCCTCATCTGCCCATGGCACTGCTAGCACACAGGCGCAGAGACTGGGGCTGCTTGTTGTCTTTCCCCCTCAAACTTCAAACGTAGCTTAGGTGGTCCGTGCCGGGGGCTCTAGCAGGGCTGCTCCGAAAATGCGAACGTCTGCAGATAGCTCGCAGCCAGAAAGAGCTATCCTGGAAAGCTGTTGCTCAGCCTCATCTGCCCATGGCACTGCTTGCACAGAGGCACAGAGACTGGGGCTGCTTTCTTGTCTTGCCACCTCAAACTTCAAATGTAGCTTTGGGGGTCCGTGCAGGGGGCCTCTGACAGCCCTGCTCTGAAAATGCGAAAGTATGCAGATAGCTCGCAGGCAGAAAGAGCTAGCCTGAAAACTGTTGCTCAGCCTCATCTGCCCATGGCATTGCTCGCACAGAGGCACAGAGACTGGGGCTGCTTGCTTGTCTCGCCACCTCAAACTTCAAACGTATCTTAGGTGGTCCATGCCGGGTGCCTACGGCATCCCTGCTCCGAAAATGCAAACGTCTGCAGATAGCTCGCAGCCAGAAAGAGCTAGCCTGGAAAGCTGTTGCTCAGCCTCATCTTCCCATGGCACTGCTCGCACACAGGCACAGAGACTGGGGCTGCTTGTTGTCTTGCCCCCTCAAACTTCAAACGTAGCTTAGGTGGTCCGTGCCCGGGGACTCTAGCAGGGCTGCTCCGAAAATGCGAACGTCTGCAGATAGCTTGCAGGCAGAAAGAGCTATCCTTGAAAGCTGTTGCTCAGCCTCATCTGCCCATGGCACTGCTCACACAGAGGCACAGAGACTAGAGCTGCTTGCTTGTATTGCACCCTCAAACTTCAAACGTAGCTTTGGGATCCGTGTCGGGCGTCTGCGGCAGCCCTGCTCTGAAAATGCGAACGTCTGCAGATAGCTCGCAGCCAGAAAGAGCTAGCCCGGAAAGCTGTTGCTCAGCCTCATCTGCCCATGGCACTGCTCGCACAGAGGCACAGAGACTGGGGCTGCTTGCTTGTCTTGCCCCCTCAAACTTGACATGTAGCATTGGGGGTGCATGCCGGTCTCCTCCGGCAGCCCTGCTCCCAAAATTCGAATGTCTGCAGACAGATTGCAGCCAGAAAGAGCTAGCCTGGAAAGCTGTTGCTCAGCCTCATCTGCCCATGGCACTGCTCGCACACAGGCACAGAGACTGGGGCTGCTTGCTTGTCTTGCCCCCTCAAACTTCAAACGTAGCTTAGGTGGTCCGTGCCGGGGGCCTCCGGCAGGGCTGCTCCCAAAATGCGAACGTCTGCAGATAGCTCGCAGCCAGAAAGAGCTAGCCTGGAAAGCTGTTGCTCGGCCTCATCTGCCCATGGCACTGCTCGCACAGAGGCACAGAGACTGGGGCTACTTGCTTGTCTTGCCACCTCAAACTTCAAATGTAGCTTCGGGGGTCCGTGCAGGGGGCCTCTGACAGCCCTGCTCTGAAAATGCGAACGTCTGCAGATAGCTCGCAGCCAGAAAGAGCTAGCCTGAAAACTGTTGCTCAGCGTCATCTGCCCATGGCATTGCTCGCACAGAGGCACAGAGACGGGGGTGCTTGTATGTCTTGCCACCTCAAACTTCCAACCTAGGTCTGGGGGTCCGTGCCGGGCGTCTCCGGCAGCCCTGCTCTGAAAATGCGAACGTCTGCAGATAGCTTGCAGCCAGAAAGAGCTAGCCTGGAAAGCTGTTGCTCAGCCTCATCTGCCCATGGCACTGCTCGCACAGAGGCACAGAGACTAGGGCTGCTTGCTTGTCTTGCCACCTCAAACTTCCAACGTACCTCTCGGGGTCCGTGCCGGGCGTCTCCGGCAGCCCTGCTCTGAAAATGCGAACGTCTGCAGATAGCTCGCAGCCAGAAAGAGCTAGCCTGGAAAGCTGTTGCTCAGCCTCATCTGCCCATGGCACTGCTCGCACAGAGGCACAGAGACTGGGGCTGCTTGCTTGTCTTGCCACCTCAAACTTCACATGTAGATTTGGGGGTCCGTGCAGGGGGCCTCTGACAGCCCAGCTCTGAAAATGCGGACGTCTGCAGATAGCTTGCAGCCAGAAAGAGCTAGCCTGGAAAGCTGTTGCTCAGCCTCATCTGCCCATGGCACTGCTCGCACAGAGGCACAGAGACTGGGGCTGCTTCCTTGTCTTGCCACCTCAAACTTCAAATGTAGCTTTGGGGGTCCGTGCAGGGGGCCTCTGTCAGCCCTGCTCTGAAAATGCGAACGTCTGCAGATAGCTCGCAGGCAGAAAGAGCTAGCCTGAAAACTGTTGCTCAGCCTCATCTGCCCATGGCACTGCTCGCACAGAGGCACAGAGACTGGGGCTGCTTGCTTGTCTAGCCCCCTCAAACTTGAAATGTAGCATTGGGGGTGCATGCCGGGCGTCTCCGGCAGCCCTGCTCCCAAAATGCGAACGTCTGCAGATAGCTCGCAGTCAGAAAGAGCTAGCCTGGAAAGCTGTTGCTCAACCTAATCTGCCCATGGCACTGCTCGCACAGAGGCACAGAGACTGGGGCTGCTTGCTTGTCTTGCCCCCTCAAACTTCAAAGGTATCTTAGGTGGTCCATGCCGGGTGCCTCCGGCATCCCTGCTCCGAAAATGCAAACATCTGCAGATAGCTCGCAGCAGAAAGAGCTAGCCTGGAAAGCTGTTGCTCAGCCTCATCTGCCCATGGCACTGCTCGCACAGAGGCACAGAGACTGGGGCTGCTTTCTTTTCTTGCCACCTCAAACTTCAAATGTAGCTTTGGGGGTCCGTGCAGGGGGCCTCTGACAGCCCTGCTCTGAAAATGCGAACGTATGCAGATAGCTCGCAGGCAGAAAGAGCTAGCCTGAAAACTGTTGCTCAGCCTCATCTGCCCATGGCATTGCTCACACAGAGGCACAGAGACTGGGGCTGCTTGCTTGTCTCGCCACGTCAAACTTCAAACGTATCTTAGGTGGTCCATGCCGGGTGCCTACGGCATCCCTGCTCCGAAAATGCAAACGTCTGCAGATAGCTCGCAGCCAGAAAGAGCTAGCCTGGAAAGCTGTTGCTCAGCCTCATCTGCCCATGGCACTGCTCGCACAGAGGCACAGAGACTGGGGCTGCTTGCTTGTCTTCCCACGTCAGACTTCAAATGTAGCATTGGGGTTGCATGCCGGGCTCCTCCGGCAGCCCTGCTCTGAAAATGCGAACGTCTGCAGATAGCTCGCAGCCAGAAAGAGCTAGCCTGGAAAGCTGTTGCTCAACCTAATCTGCCCATGGCACTGCTCGCACAGAGGCACAGAGACTGGGGCTGCTTGCTTGTCTTGCCCCCTCAAACTTCAAACGTATCTTAGCTGGTCCGTGCCGGGGGCCTCCGGCAGGGCTGCTCTGAAAATGCAAACGTCTGCAGATAGCTCGCAGCCAGAAAGAGCTAGCCTGGAAAGCTGTTGCTCAGCCTCATCTGCCCATGGCACTGCTCGCACAGAGGCACAGAGACTGGGGCTGCTTGCTTGTCTTGCCACCTCAAACTTCAAACGTAGCTTAGGTGGTCCGTCCCGGGGGCCTCTGGCAGGGCTGCTCTGAAAATGCGAACGTCTGCAGATAGCTCGCAGCCAGAAAGAGCTAGCCTGGAAAGCTGTTGCTCAGCCTAATCTGCCCATGGCACTGCTCGCACTGAGGCACAGAGACTGGGGCTGCTTGCTTGTCTTTCCCCCTCAAACTTCAAACGTATCTTAGCTGGTCCGTGCCGGGGGCCTCCGGCAGGGCTGCTCCAAAAATGCAAACGTCTCAATATAGCTCGCAGCCAGAAAGAGCTAGCCTGGAAAGCTGTTGCTCAGCCTCATCTGCCCATGGCACTGCTCGCACAGAGGCACAGAGACTGGGGCTGCTTGCTTGTCTTGCCACCTCAAACTTCAAATGTAGCTTTGGGGGTCCGTGCAGGGGGCCTCTGACAGCCCTGCTCTGAAAATGCGAACGTCTGCAGATAGCTCGCAGCCAGAAAGAGCTAGCCTGAAAACTGTTGCTCAGCCTCATCTGCCCATGGCACTGCTCGCACAGAGGCACAGAGACTGGGGCTGCTTGCTTGTCTAGCCCCGTCAAACTTGAAATGTAGATTAGGTGGTTCGTGCCGGGCGTCTCCGGCAGCCCTGCTCTGAAAATGCGAACGTCTGCAGATAGTTCTCAGCCAGAAAGAGCTAGCCTGGAAAGCTGTTGCTCAGCCTCATCTGCCCATGGCACTGCTCGCACAGAGGCACAGAGACTGGGGTGCTTGTATGTCTTACCCCCTCAAACTTCAAACGTAGCTTAGGTGGTCCATGCCGGGTGCCTCCGGCAGCCCTGCTCTGAAAATGCAAACGTCTGCAGACAGCTCGCAGACCAGAAGAGCTAGCCTTGAATGCTGTTGCTCAGCCTCATCTGCTTGTGGCACTGCTCGCACAGAGGCACAGAGACTGGGGCTGCTTGCTTGTCTTGCCACCTCAAACTTCACATGTAGCATTGGGGGTGCATGCCGGGCTCCTCCGGCAGCCCTGCTCCCAAAATGCAAACGTCTGCAGACAGATTGCAGCCAGAAAGAGCTAGCCTGGAAAGCTGTTGCTCAGCCTCATCTGCCCATGGCACTGCTCGCACAGAGGCACAGAGACTGGGGCTGCTTGCTTGTCATGCCCCCTCAAACTTCAAATGTACCAGTGGTGGTGCATGCCAGGCGCCTCCGGCAGCCCTGCTGCAAAAATGTGAACGTCTGCAGATAGCTCGCAGCCAGAAAGAGCTAGCCTGGAAAGCTGTTGCTCAGCCTCATCTGCCCATGGCACTGCTCGCACAGAGGCACAGAGACTGGGGCTGCTTGCTTGTCTTGCCACGTCAAACTTCAAACGTATCTTAGGTGGTCCATGCCGGGTGACTCCGGCATCCCTGCTCCAAAAATGAAAACGTCTGCAGATAGCTCGCAGGCAGAAAGAGCTAGCCTGGAAAGCTGTTGCTCACCCTCATCTGCCCATGGCACTGCTCACACAGAGGCACAGAGACTGGGGCTGCTTGCTTGTCTTGCCACCTCAAACTTCAAATGTAGCTTTGGGGGTCCGTGCAGGGGGCCTCCGGCAGCCCTGCTCCAAAAATGCAAACGTCTGCAGATAGCTCTCAGCCAGAAAGAGCTAGCCTGAAAACTGTTGCTCAGCCTCATCTGCCCATGGCACTGCTCGCACAGAGGCACAGAGACTGGGGCTGCTTGCTTGTCTAGCCCCGTCAAACTTGAAATGTAGATTAGGTGGTTCGTGCCGGGCGCCTCCGGCAGCCCTGCTCTGAAAATGCGAACGTCTGCAGATAGCTCGCAGCCATAAAGAGCTAGCCTGGAAAGCTGTTGCTCAGCCTCATCTTCCCATGGCACTGCTCGCACAGAGGCACAGAGACTGGGGCTGCTTGTTGTCTTGCCCCCTCAAACTTCAAACGTAGCTTAGGTGGTCCGTGCCCGGGGACTCTAGCAGGGCTGCTCCGAAAATGCGAACGTCTGCAGATAGCTTGCAGGCAGAAAGAGCTATCCTTGAAAGCTGTTGCTCAGCCTCATCTGCCCATGGCACTGCTCACACAGAGGCACAGAGACTAGAGCTGCTTGCTTGTATTGCACCCTCAAACTTCAAACGTAGCTTTGGGATCCGTGTCGGGCGTCTGCGGCAGCCCTGCTCTGAAAATGCGAACGTCTGCAGATAGCTCGCAGCCAGAAAGAGCTAGCCCGGAAAGCTGTTGCTCAGCCTCATCTGCCCATGGCACTGCTCGCACAGAGGCACAGAGACTGGGGCTGCTTGCTTGTCTTGCCACCTCAAACTTGACATGTAGCATTGGGGGTGCATGCCGGTCTCCTCCGGCAGCCCTGCTCCCAAAATTCGAATGTCTGCAGACAGATTGCAGCCAGAAAGAGCTAGCCTGGAAAGCTGTTGCTCAGCCTCATCTGCCCATGGCACTGCTCGCACACAGGCACAGAGACTGGGGCTGCTTGCTTGTCTTGCCCCCTCAAACTTCAAACGTAGCTTAGGTGGTCCGTGCCGGGGGCCTCCGGCAGGGCTGCTCCCAAAATGCGAACGTCTGCAGATAGCTCGCAGCCAGAAAGAGCTAGCCTGGAAAGCTGTTGCTCGGCCTCATCTGCCCATGGCACTGCTCGCACAGAGGCACAGAGACTGGGGCTACTTCCTTGTCTTGCCACCTCAAACTTCAAATGTAGCTTTGGGGGTCCGTGCAGGGGGCCTCTGTCAGCCCTGCTCTGAAAATGCGAACGTCTGCAGATAGCTCGCAGGCAGAAAGAGCTAGCCTGAAAACTGTTGCTCAGCCTCATCTGCCATGGCACTGCTCGCACAGAGGCACAGAGACTGGGGCTGCTTGCTTGTCTAGCCCCGTCAAACTTGAAATGTAGCATTGAGGGTGCATGCCGGGCGTCTCCGGCAGCCCTGCTCCCAAAATGCGAACGTCTGCAGATAGCTCGCAGTCAGAAAGAGCTAGCCTGGAAAGCTGTTGCTCAACCTAATCTGCCCATGGCACTGCTCGCACAGAGGCACAGAGACTGGGGCTGCTTGCTTGTCTTGCCCCCTCAAACTTCAAAGGTATCTTAGGTGGTCCATGCCGGGTGCCTCCGGCATCCCTGCTCCGAAAATGCAAACATCTGCAGATAGCTCGCAGCCAGAAAGAGCTAGCCTGGAAAGCTGTTGCTCAGCCTCATCTGCCCATGGCACTGCTCGCACAGAGGCACAGAGACTGGGGCTGCTTTCTTGTCTTGCCACCTCAAACTTCAAATGTAGCTTTGGGGGTCCGTGCAGGGGGCCTCTGACAGCCCTGCTCTGAAAATGCGAACGTATGCAGATAGCTCGCAGGCAGAAAGAGCTAGCCTGAAAACTGTTGCTCAGCCTCATCTGCCCATGGCATTGCTCGCACAGAGGCACAGAGACTGGGGCTGCTTGCTTGTCTCGCCACGTCAAACTTCAAACGTATCTTAGGTGGTCCATGCCGGGTGCCTACGGCATCCCTGCTCCGAAAATGCAAACGTCTGCAGATAGCTCGCAGCCAGAAAGAGCTAGCCTGGAAAGCTGTTGCTCAGCCTCATCTGCCCATGGCACTGCTCGCACAGAGGCACAGAGACTGGGGCTGCTTGCTTGTCTTCCCACGTCAGACTTCAAATGTAGCATTGGGGTTG
The DNA here is from genome assembly GCF_030867145.1 of Opisthocomus hoazin. Taxonomy (NCBI): domain Eukaryota; kingdom Metazoa; phylum Chordata; class Aves; order Opisthocomiformes; family Opisthocomidae; genus Opisthocomus; species Opisthocomus hoazin. The sequence continues at coordinate 16,783,912 of NC_134453.1, forward strand.
CATGCCGGGCTCCTCCGGCAGCCCTGCTCTGAAAATGCGAACGTCTGCAGATAGCTCGCAGCCAGAAAGAGCTAGCCTGGAAAGCTGTTGCTCAACCTAATCTGCCCATGGCACTGCTCGCACAGAGGCACAGAGACTGGGGCTGCTTGCTTGTCTTGCCCCCTCAAACTTCAAACGTATCTTAGCTGGTCCGTGCCGGGGGCCTCCGGCAGGGCTGCTCCGAAAATGCAAACGTCTGCAGATAGCTCGCAGCCAGAAAGAGCTAGCCTGGAAAGCTGTTGCTCAGCCTCATCTGCCCATGGCACTGCTCGCACAGAGGCACAGAGACTGGGGCTGCTTGCTTGTCTTGCCACCTCAAACTTCAAACGTAGCTTAGGTGGTCCGTGCCGGGGGCCTCTGGCAGGGCTGCTCTGAAAATGCGAACGTCTGCAGATAGCTCGCAGCCAGAAAGAGCTAGCCTGGAAAGCTGTTGCTCAGCCTAATCTGCCCATGGCACTGCTCGCACTGAGGCACAGAGACTGGGGCTGCTTGCTTGTCTTTCCCCCTCAAACTTCAAACGTATCTTAGCTGGTCCGTGCCGGGGGCCTCCGGCAGGGCTGCTCCAAAAATGCAAACGTCTCAATATAGCTCGCAGCCAGAAAGAGCTAGCCTGGAAAGCTGTTGCTCAGCCTCATCTGCCCATGGCACTGCTCGCACAGAGGCACAGAGACTGGGGCTGCTTGCTTGTCTTGCCACCTCAAACTTCAAACGTATCTTAGCTGGTCCGTGCCGGGGGCCTCTGGCAGGGCTGCTCTGAAAATGCGAACGTCTGCAGATAGCTCGCAGCCAGAAAGAGCTAGCCTGAAAACTGTTGCTCAGCCTCATCTGCCCATGGCACTGCTCGCACAGAGGCACAGAGACTGGGGCTGCTTGCTTGTCTAGCCCCGTCAAACTTGAAATGTAGATTAGGTGGTTCGTGCCGGGCGTCTCCGGCAGCCCTGCTCTGAAAATGCGAACGTCTGCAGATAGTTCTCAGCCAGAAAGAGCTAGCCTGGAAAGCTGTTGCTCAGCCTCATCTGCCCATGGCACTGCTCGCACAGAGGCACAGAGACTGGGGTGCTTGTATGTCTTACCCCCTCAAACTTCAAACGTAGCTTAGGTGGTCCATGCCGGGTGCCTCCGGCAGCCCTGCTCTGAAAATGCAAACGTCTGCAGACAGCTCGCAGACCAGAAGAGCTAGCCTTGAAAGCTGTTGCTCAGCCTCATCTGCCCATGGCACTGCTCGCACAGAGGCACAGAGACTGGGGCTGCTTGCTTGTCTTGCCACCTCAAACTTCACATGTAGCATTGGGGGTGCATGCCGGGCTCCTCCGGCAGCCCTGCTCCCAAAATGCAAACGTCTGCAGACAGATTGCAGCCAGAAAGAGCTAGCCTGGAAAGCTGTTGCTCAGCCTCATCTGCCCATGGCACTGCTCGCACAGAGGCACAGAGACTGGGGCTGCTTGCTTGTCATGCCCCCTCAAACTTCAAATGTACCAGTGGTGGTGCATGCCAGGCGCCTCCGGCAGCCCTGCTGCAAAAATGTGAACGTCTGCAGATAGCTCGCAGCCAGAAAGAGCTAGCCTGGAAAGCTGTTGCTCAGCCTCATCTGCCCATGGCACTGCTCGCACAGAGGCACAGAGACTGGGGCTGCTTGCTTGTCTTGCCACGTCAAACTTCAAACGTATCTTAGGTGGTCCATGCCGGGTGACTCCGGCATCCCTGCTCCAAAAATGAAAACGTCTGCAGATAGCTCGCAGGCAGAAAGAGCTAGCCTGGAAAGCTGTTGCTCACCCTCATCTGCCCATGGCACTGCTCACACAGAGGCACAGAGACTGGGGCTGCTTGCTTGTCTTGCCACCTCAAACTTCAAATGTAGCTTTGGGGGTCCGTGCAGGGGGCCTCCGGCAGCCCTGCTCCAAAAATGCAAACGTCTGCAGATTGCTCTCAGCCAGAAAGAGCTAGCCTGAAAACTGTTGCTCAGCGTCATCTGCCCATGGCACGGCTCGCACAGAGGCACAGAGACTGGGGCTGCTTGCTTGTCTAGCCCCGTCAAACTTGAAATGTAGATTAGGTGGTTCGTGCCGGGCGCCTCCGGCAGCCCTGCTCTGAAAATGCGAACGTCTGCAGATAGCTCGCAGCCATAAAGAGCTAGCCTGGAAAGCTGTTGCTCAGCCTCATCTGCCCATGGCACTGCTCGCACAGAGGCACAGAGACTGGGGCTGCTTGCTTGTCATGCCCCCTCAAACTTCAAATGTACCAGTGGTGGTGCATGCCAGGCGCCTCCGGCAGCCCTGCTGCAAAAATGTGAACGTCTGCAGATAGCTCGCAGCCAGAAAGAGCTAGCCTGGAAAGCTGTTGCTCAGCCTCATCTGCCCATGGCACTGCTCGCACAGAGGCACAGAGACTGGGGCTGCTTGCTTGTCTTGCCACCTCAAACTTCAAACGTAGCTTAGGCTGTCCGTGCCGGGGGCCTCTGGCAGGGCTGCTCTGAAAATGCGAACGTCTGCATATAGCTCTCAGCCAGAAAGAGCTAGCCTGGAAAGCTGTTGCTCAGCCTCATCTGCCCATGGCACTGCTCGCACTGAGGCACAGAGACTGGGGCTGCTTGCTTGTCTTGCCACGTCAAACTTCAAACGTATCTTAGGTGGTCCATGCCGGGTGACTCCGGCATCCCTGCTCCAAAAATGAAAACGTCTGCAGATAGCTCGCAGCCAGAAAGAGCTAGCCTGGAAAGCTGTTGCTCACCCTCATCTGCCCATGGCACTGCTCACACAGAGGCACAGAGACTGGGGCTGCTTGCTTGTCTTGCCACCTCAAACTTCAAATGTAGCTTAGGTGGTCCGTGCAGGGGGCCTCCGGCAGCCCTGCTCTGAAAATGCGAATGTCTGCAGATAGCTCTCAGCCAAAAAGATCTAGCCTGAAAACTGTTGCTCAGCCTCATCTGCCCATGGCACTGCTCGCACAGAGGCACAGAGACTGGGGCTGCTTGCTTGTCTAGCCACGTCAAACTTGAAATGTATATTAGGTGGTTCGTGCCGGGCGCCTCCGGCAGCCCTGCTCTGAAAATGCGAACGTCTGCAGATAGCTCTCAGCCAGAAAGAGCTAGCCTGGAAAGCTGTTGCTCAGCCTCATCTGCCCATGGCACTGCTCGCACAGAGGCACAGAGACTGGGGCTGCTTGCTTGTCATGCCCCGTCAAATTTCAAATGTACCAGTGGTGGTGCATGCCAGGCGCCTCCGGCAGCCCTGCTGCAAAAATGTGAACGTCTGCAGATAGCTCGCAGGCTGAAAGAGCTAGCCTGGAAAGCTGTTGCTCAGCCTTATCTGCCCATGGCACTGCTCGCACAGAGGCACAGAGACTGGGGTGCTTGTATGTCTTGCCGCCTCAAACTTCAAACGTATCTTAGGTGGTGCATGCCGGGTGCTTCGGGCATCCCTGCTCCAAAAATGCAAACGTCTGCAGATAGATTGCAGCCAGAAAGAGCTAGCCTGGAAAGCTGTTGCTCAGACTCATCTGCCCATGGCACTGCTCGCACAGAGGCACAGAGACTGGGGCTGCTTGCTTGTCTTGCCACCTCAAACTTCAAATGTAGCAGTGGGGGTGCATGCCGGGCTCCTCCGGCAGCCCTGCTGCCAAAATTCGAATGTCTACAGACACATTGCAGCCAGAAAGAGCTACCCTGGAAAGGTGTTGCTCAGCCTCATCTGCCCATGGCACTGCTCGCACAGAGGCACAGAGACTGGGGATGCTTGCTTGTCTTGCCCCCTCAAACTTCAAACGTAGCTTAGGTGGTCCGTGCCGGGCGCCTCCAGCAGCCCTCCTCCGAAAATGCGAACGTCTGCAGATAGATCTCAGCCAGAAAGAGCTATCCTGGAAAGCTGTTGCTCAGCCTCATCTGCCCATGGCACTGCTCGCACAGAGGCACAGAAACTGGGGCTGCTTGCTTGTCTCGCCACGTCAAACTTCAAACGTATCTTAGGTGGTCCATGCCGGGTGCCTACGATATCCCTCCTCCGAAAATGCGAAAGTCTGCAGATAGATCTCAGCCAGAAAGAGCTAGCCTTGAAAGCTGTTGCTCAGCCTCATCTGCCCATGGCACTGCTCGCACAGAGGCACAGAGACTGGGGCTGCTTGCTTGTCTTCCCACATCAGATGTCAAATGCAGCATTGGGGGTGCATGCCGGGCTCCTCCGGCAGCCCTGCTCTGAAAATGCGAACGTCTGCAGATAGCTCTCAGCCAGAAAGAGCTAGCCTGGAAAACTGTTGCTCAGCCTCATCTGCCCATGGCACTGCTCGCACAGAGGCACAGAGACTGGGGCTGCTTGCTTGTCTTGCCCCCTCAAACTTCAAACGTATCTTAGCTGGTACGTGCCGGGGGCCTCCGGCAGGGCTGCTCCGAAAATGCAAACGGCTCAATATAGCTCGCAGCCAGAAAGAGCTAGCCTGGAAAGCTGTTGCTCAGCCTCATCTGCCCATGGCACTGCTCGCACAGAGGCACAGAGACTGGGTCTGCTTGCTTGTCTTGCCACCTCAAACTTCAAAGGTATCTTAGCTGGTCCATGCCGGGTGCCTCCGGCATCCCTGCTCCGAAAATGCAAACGTCTGCAGATAGCTCGCAGCCAGAAAGAGCTAGCCTGGAAAGCTGTTGCTCAGCCTAATCTGCCCATGGCACTGCTCGCACAGAGGCACAGAGACTGGGGCTGCTTGCTTGTCTTGCCACCTCAAACTTCAAATGTAGCTTTGGGGGTCCGTGCAGGGGGCCTCTGACAGCCCTGCTCTGAAAATGCGAACGTCTGCAAATACCTCGCAGCCAGAAAGAGCTAGCCTGAAAACTGTTGCTCAGCCTCATCTGCCCATGGCACTGCTCTCACAGAGGAACAGAGACTGGGGCTGCTTGCTTGTCTTGCCACCTCAAACTTCAAATGTAGCAGTGGGGGTGCATGCCGGGCGCCTCCGGCAGCCCTGCTGCCAAAATTCGAATGTCTACAGACACATTGCAGCCAGAAAGAGCTACCCTGGAAAGGTGTTGCTCAGCCTCATCTGCCCATGGCACTGCTCGCACAGAGGCACAGAGACTGCGGCTGCTTGCTTGTCTTGCCCCCTCAAACTTCAAACGTAGCTTAGGTGGTCCATGCCGGGTGCCTACGGCATCCCTGCTCCGAAAATGCAAACGTCTGCAGATAGCTCGCAGCCAGAAAGAGCTAGCCTGGAAAGCTGTTGCTCAGCCTCATCTGCCCATGGCACTGCTCGCACAGAGGCACAGAGACTGGGGCTGCTTGCTTGTCTTCCCACGTCAGACTTCAAATGTAGCATTGGGGTTGCATGCCGGGCTCCTCCGGCAGCCCTGCTCTGAAAATGCGAACGTCTGCAGATAGCTCTCAGCCAGAAAGAGCTAGCCTGGAAAACTGTTGCTCAGCCTCATCTGCCCATGGCACTGCTTGCACAGAGGCACAGAGACTGGGGCTGCTTGCTTGTCTTGCCCCCTCAAACTTCAAACGTAGCTTAGGTGGTCCATGCCGGGTGCCTACGGCATCCCTGCTCCGAAAATGCAAACGTCTGCAGATAGCTCGCAGCCAGAAAGAGCTAGCCTGGAAAGCTGTTGCTCAGCCTCATCTGCCCATGGCACTGCTCGCACAGAGGCACAGAGACTGGGGCTGCTTGCTTGTCTTCCCACGTCAGACTTCAAATGTAGCATTGGGGTTGCATGCCGGGCTCCTCCGGCAGCCCTGCTCTGAAAATGCGAACGTCTGCAGATAGCTCTCAGCCAGAAAGAGCTAGCCTGGAAAACTGTTGCTCAGCCTCATCTGCCCATGGCACTGCTCGCACAGAGGCACAGAGACTGGGGCTGCTTGCTTGTCTTGCCCCCTCAAACTTCAAACGTATCTTAGCTGGTACGTGCCGGGGGCCTCCGGCAGGGCTGCTCCGAAAATGCAAACGGCTCAATATAGCTCGCAGCCAGAAAGAGCTAGCCTGGAAAGCTGTTGCTCAGCCTCATCTGCCCATGGCACTGCTCGCACAGAGGCACAGAGACTGGGTCTGCTTGCTTGTCTTGCCACCTCAAACTTCAAAGGTATCTTAGCTGGTCCATGCCGGGTGCCTCCGGCATCCCTGCTCCGAAAATGCAAACGTCTGCAGATAGCTCGCAGCCAGAAAGAGCTAGCCTGGAAAGCTGTTGCTCAGCCTAATCTGCCCATGGCACTGCTCGCACAGAGGCACAGAGACTGGGGCTGCTTGCTTCTCTTGCCACCTCAAACTTCAAATGTAGCTTTGGGGGTCCGTGCAGGGGGCCTCTGACAGCCCTGCTCTGAAAATGCGAACGTCTGCAAATACCTCGCAGCCAGAAAGAGCTAGCCTGAAAACTGTTGCTCAGCCTCATCTGCCCATGGCACTGCTCTCACAGAGGAACAGAGACTGGGGCTGCTTGCTTGTCTTGCCACCTCAAACTTCAAATGTAGCAGTGGGGGTGCATGCCGGGCGCCTCCGGCAGCCCTGCTGCCAAAATTCGAATGTCTACAGACACATTGCAGCCAGAAAGAGCTACCCTGGAAAGGTGTTGCTCAGCCTCATCTGCCCATGGCACTGCTCGCACAGAGGCACAGAGACTGCGGCTGCTTGCTTGTCTTGCCCCCTCAAACTTCAAACGTAGCTTAGGTGGTCCATGCCGGGTGCCTACGGCATCCCTGCTCCGAAAATGCAAACGTCTGCAGATAGCTCGCAGCCAGAAAGAGCTAGCCTGGAAAGCTGTTGCTCAGCCTCATCTGCCCATGGCACTGCTCGCACAGAGGCACAGAGACTGCGGCTGCTTGCTTGTCTTGCCACGTCAGACTTCAAATGTAGCATTGGGGTTGCATGCCGGGCTCCTCCGGCAGCCCTGCTCTGAAAATGCGAACGTCTGCAGATAGCTCTCAGCCAGAAAGAGCTAGCCTGGAAAACTGTTGCTCAGCCTCATCTGCCCATGGCACTGCTCGCACAGAGGCACAGAGACTGGGGCTGCTTGCTTGTCTTGCCCCCTCAAACTTCAAATGTAGCAGTGGGGGTGCATGCCGGGCGCCTCCGGCAGCCCTGCTGTCAAAATTCGAATGTCTACAGACAGAATGCAGCCAGAAAGAGCTAGCCTGGAAAGCTGTTGCTCAGCCTCATCTGCCCATGGCACTGCTCGCACAGAGGCACAGAGACTGGGGCTGCTTGCTTGTCTTCCCACATCAGATGTCAAATGCAGCATTGGGGGTGCATGCCGGGCTCCTCCGGCAGCCCTGCTCTGAAAATGCGAACGTCTGCAGATAGCTCTCAGCCAGAAAGAGCTAGCCTGGAAAACTGTTGCTCAGCCTCATCTGCCCATGGCACTGCTCGCACAGAGGCACAGAGACTGGGGCTGCTTGCTTGTCTTGCCCCCTCAAACTTCAAACGTATCTTAGCTGGTACGTGCCGGGGGCCTCCGGCAGGGCTGCTCCGAAAATGCGAACGTCTGCAGATAGCTCGCAGCCAGAAAGAGCTAGCCTGGAAAGCTGTTGCTCAGCCTCATCTGCCCATGGCACTGCTCGCACAGAGGCACAGAGACTGGGTCTGCTTGCTTGTCTTGCCACCTCAAACTTCAAAGGTGTCTTAGCTGGTCCATGCCGGGTGCCTCCGGCATCCCGGCTCCGAAAATGCAAACGTCTGCAGATAGCTCGCAGCCAGAAAGAGCTAGCCTGGAAAGCTGTTGCTCAGCCTAATGTGCCCATGGCACTGCTCGCACAGAGGCACAGAGACTGGGGCTGCTTGCTTGTCTTGCCACCTCAAACTTCAAATGTAGCTTTGGGGGTCCGTGCAGGGGGCCTCTGACAGCCCTGCTCTGAAAATGCGAACGTCTGCAGATACCTCGCAGCCAGAAAGAGCTAGCCTGAAAACTGTTGCTCAGCCTCATCTGCCCATGGCACTGCTCGCACAGAGGCACAGAGACTGGGGCTGCTTGCTTGTCTTGCCACCTCAGACTTCAAACGTAGCTTAGGCTGTCCGTGCCGGGCGCCTCCGGCAGCCCTGGTCCGAAAATGCGAACGTCTGCAGATAGCTCGCAGGCAGAAAGAGCTAGCCTGGAAAGCTGTTGCTCAGCCTTATCTGCCCATGGCACTGCTCGCACAGAGGCACAGAGACTGGGGCTGCTTGCTTGTCTTGCCACCTCAAACTTCAAACGTAGCAGTGGGGGTGCATGCCGGGCGCCTCCGGCAGCCCTGCTGCCAAAATTCGAATGTCTACAGACACACTGCAGCCAGAAAGAGCTACCCTGGAAAGGTGTTACTCAGCCTCATCTGCCCATGGCACTGCTCGCACAGAGGCACAGAGACTGGGGCTGCTTGCTTGTCTTCCCACGTCAGACTTCAAACGTAGCTTAGGCTGTCCGTGCCGGGCGCCTCCGGCAGCCCTGCTCCATAAATGCGAACGTCTGCAGATAGGTCGCAGTCAGAAAGAGCTAGCCTGGAAAGCTGTTGCTCAGCCTAATCTGCCCATGGCACTGCTCGCACAGAGGCACAGAGACTGGGGCTGCTTGCTTGTCTTGCCACCTCAAACTTCAAAGGTATCTTAGGTGGTCCATGCCGGGTGCATCCGGCATCCCTGCTCCAAAAATGCAAACATCTGCAGATAGCTCGCAGCCAGAAAGAGCTAGCCTTGAAAGCTGTTGCTCAGCCTCATCTGCCCATGGCACTGCTCGCACAGAGGCACAGAGACTGGGGCTGCTTGCTTGTCTTGCCCCCTCAAACTTCAAACGTAGCTTAGGTGGTCCATGCCGGGGGCCTCCAGCAGCCCTGCTCCAAAAATGAAAACGTCTGCAGATAGCTCGCAGGCAGAAAGAGCTAGCCTGGAAAGCTGTTGCTCAGCCTCATCTGCCCATGGCACTGCTCGCACAGAGGCACAGAGACTGGGGCTGCTTGCTTGTCTTCCCACATCAGATGTCAAATGCAGCATTGGGGGTGCATGCCGGGCTCCTCCGGCAGCCCTGCTCTGAAAATGCAAACGTCTGCAGATAGCTCTCAGCCAGAAAGAGCTAGCCTGGAAAACTGTTGCTCAGCCTCATCTGCCCATGGCACTGCTCGCACAGAGGCACAGAGACTGGGGCTGCTTGCTTGTCTTGCCCCCTCAAACTTCAAACGTATCTTAGCTGGTACATGCCGGGGGCCTCTGGCAGGGCTGCTCCGAAAATGCAAACGTCTGCAGATAGCTCGCAACCAGAAAGAGCTAGCCTGGAAAGCTGTTGCTCAGCCTCATCTGCCCATGGCACTGCTCGCACAGAGGCACAGAGACTGGGGCTGCTTGCTTGTCTTGCCAGCTCAAACTTCAAAGGTATCTTAGCTGGTCCATGCCGGGTGCCTCCGGCATCCCTGCTCCGAAAATGCAAACGTCTGCAGACAGCTCGCAGGCAGAAAGAGCTAGCCTGGAAAGCTGTTGCTCAGCCTAATGTGCCCATGGCACTGCTCGCAGAGAGGCACAGAGACTGGGGCTGCTTGCTTGTCTTGCCACCTCAAACTTCAAAGGTATCTTAGGTGGTCCATGCCGGGTGACTCTGGCATCCCTGCTCCAAAAATGAAAAAGTCTGCAGATAGCTCGCAGGCAGAAAGAGCTAGCCTGGAAAGCTGTTGCTCAGCCTCATCTGCCCATGGCACTGCTCGCACAGAGGCACAGAGACTGGGGCTGCTTGCTTGTCTTCCCACATCAGATGTCAAAAGCAGCATTGGGGGTGCATGCCGGGCTCCTCCGGCAGCCCTGCTCTGAAAATTCGAACGTCTGCAGATAGCTCTCAGCCAGAAAGTGCTAGCCTGGAAAACTGTTGCTCAGCCTCATCTGCCCATGGCACTGCTCGCACAGAGGCACAGAGACTGGGGCTGCTTGCTTGTCTTGCCACCTCAAACTTCAAAGGTATCTTAGGTGGTCCATGCCAGGTGCCTCCGGCATCCCTGCTCCAAAAATGAAAAAGTCTGCAGATAGCTCGCAGCCAGAAAGAGCTAGCCTGGAAAGCTGTTGCTCAGCCTCATCTGCCCATGGCACTGCTCGCACAGAGGCACAGAGACTGGGGCTGCTTGCTTGTCTTGCCCCCTCAAACTTCAAACGTAGATTAGGTGGTCCATGCCGGGTGCCTCCGGCAGCCCCATTCCGAAAATGCAAACGTCTGCAGACATCTCGCAGATAAGAAGAGCAAGCCTTGAAAGATGTTGCTCAGCCTCATCTGCCCATGGCACTGCTCGCACAGAGGCACAGAGACTGGGGCTGCTTGCTTGTCTTCCCACATCAGATGTCAAATGCAGCATTGGGGGTGCATGCCGGGCTCCTCCGGCAGCCCTGCTCTGAAAATTCGAACGTCTGCAGATAGCTCTCAGCCAGAAAGAGCTAGCCTGGAAAGCTGTTGCTCAGCCTCATCTGCCCATGGCACTGCTCGCACAGAGGCACAGAGACTGGGGCTGCTTGCTTGTCTTGCCCCCTCAAACTTCAAACGTATCTTAGCTGGTCCGTACCGGGGGCCTCCGGCAGGGCTGCTCCGAAAATGCAAACGTCTCAATATAGCTCGCAGCCAGAAAGAGCTAGCCTGGAAAGCTGTTGCTCAGCCTCATCTGCCCATGGCACTGCTCGCACAGAGGCACAGAGACTGGGGCTGCTTGCTTCTCTTGCCACCTCAAACTTCAAATGTAGCTTAGGGGGTCCGTGCAGGGGGCCTCTGACAGCCCTGCTCTGAAAATGCGAACGTCTGCAGATACCTCGCAGCCAGAAAGAGCTAGCCTGAAAACTGTTGCTCAGCCTCATCTGCCCATGGCACTGCTCGCACAGAGGCAGAGAGACTGGGGCTGCTTGCTTGTCTTGCCACCTCAGACTTCAAACGTAGCTTAGGCTGTCCGTGCCGGGCGCCTCCGGCAGCCCTGGTCCGAAAATGCGAACGTCTGCAGATAGCTCGCAGCCAGAAAGAGCTAGCCTGGAAAGCTGTTGCTCAGCCTTATCTGCCCATGGCACTGCTCGCACAGAGGCACAGAGACTGGGGCTGCTTGCTTGTCTTGCCACCTCAAACTTCAAATGTAGCAGTGGGGGTGCATGCCGGGCGCCTCCGGCAGCCCTGCTGCCAAAATTCGAATGTCTACAGACACACTGCAGCCAGAAAGAGCTACCCTGGAAAGGTGTTGCTCAGCCTCATCTGCCCATGGCACTGCTCGCACAGAGGCACAGAGACTGGGGCTGCTTGCTTGTCTTGCCCCCTCAAACTTCAAACGTAGCTTAGGTGGTCCGTGCCGGGCGCCTCCAGCAGCCCTCCTCCGAAAATGCGAACGTCTGCAGATAGATCTCAGCCAGAAAGAGCTAGCCTGGAAAGGTGTTGCTCAGCCTCATCTGCCCATGGCACTGCTCGCACAGAGGCACAGAGACTGGGGCTGCTTGCTTGTCTTGCCCCCTCAAACTTCAAACGTAGCTTAGGTGGTCCATGCCGGGTGCCTCCGGCAGCCCTGCTCCGAAAATGCAAACGTCTGCAGACAGCTCTCAGCCAGAAAGAGCTACCCTGGAAAGGTGTTGCTCAGCCTCATCTGCCCATGGCACTGCTCGCATAGAGGCACAGAGACTGGGGCTGCTTGCTTGTCTCGCCACGTCAAACTTCAAATGTATCTCAGGTGGTCCATGCCGGGTGCCTACGGCATCCCTGCTCCGAAAATGCAAACGTCTGCAGATAGCTCGCAGCCAGAAAGAGTTAGCCTGGAAAGCTGTTGCTCAGCCTCATCTGCCCATGGCCCTGCTCGCACAGAGGCACAGAGACTGGGGCTGCTTGCTTGTCTTCCCACATCAGATGTCAAATGCAGCATTGGGGGTGCATGCCGGGCTCCTCCGGCAGCCCTGCTCTGAAAATGCGAACGTCTGCAGATAGCTCTCAGCCAGAAAGAGCTAGCCTGGAAAACTGTTGCTCAGCCTCATCTGCCCATGGCACTGCTCGCACAGAGGCACAGAGACTGGGGCTGCTTGCTTGTCTTGCCACCTCAAACTTCAAAGGTATCTTAGCTGGTCCATGCCGGGTGCCTCCGGCATCCCTGCTCCGAAAATGCAAACGTCTGCAGATAGCTCTCAGCCAGAAAGAGCTAGCCTGGAAAGCTGTTGCTCAGCCTCATCTGCCCATGGCACTGCTCGCACAGAGGCACAGAGACTGAGGCTGCTTGCTTGTCTTGCCCCCTCAAACTTCAAACGTAGCTTAGGCTGTCCGTGCCGGGCGCCTCCGGCAGCCCTGGTCCGAAAATGCGAACGTCTGCAGACAGCTCGCAGGCAGAAAGAGCTAGCCTGGAAAGCTATTGCTCAGCCTCATCTGCCCATGGCACTGCTCGCACAGAGGCACAGAGACTGGGGCTGCTTGCTTGTCTTGCTACCTTAAACTTCACGTGTAGCATTGGGGGTGCATGCCGGGCTCCTCCGGCAGCCCTGCTCCTAAAATTTGAATATCTGCACACAGATTGCAGCCAGAAAGAGCTAGCCTGGAAAGCTGTTGCTCAGCCTCATCTGCCCATGGCATTGCTCGCACAGAGGCACAGAGACTGGGGCTGCTTGCTTGTCTTCCCACATCAGATGTCAAATGCAGCATTGGGGGTTCATGCCGGGCTCCTCCGGCACCCCTGCTCCCAAAATGCGAACGTCTGCAGATAGCTCTCAGCCAGAAAGAGCTAGCCTGGAAAGCTGTTGCTCAGCCTCATCTGCCCATGGCACTGCTCGCACAGAGGCACAGAGACTGGGGTGCTTGTATGTCTTGCCACCTCAAACTTCAGACGTATCTTAGGTGGTGCATGCCGGGTGCCTCCAGCATCCCTGCTCCAAAAATGCAAACGTCTGCAGATAGCTCGCAGCCAGAAAGAGCTAGCATGGAAAGCTGTTGCTGAGCCTCATCTGCCCATGGCACTGCTCGCACAGAGGCACAGAGACTGGGGCTGCTTGCTTGTCTTGCCACCTCAAACTTCAAACGTAGCTTAGGTGGTCCATGCTGGGTGCCTCCGGCAGCCCTGCTCTGAAAATGCAAACGTCTGCAGATAGCTCGCAGACCAGAAGAGCTAGCCTTGAAAGCTATTGCTCAGCCTCATCTGCTCGTGGCACTGCTCGCACAGAGGCACAGAGACTGGGGCTGCTTGCTTGTCTTGCCACCTCAAACTTCACATGTAGATTTGGGGGTGCATGCCGGGCTCCTCCGGCAGCCCTGCTCCCAAAATTCTCACACAGAGGCACAGAGACTAGAGCTGCTTGCTTGTATTGCACCCTCAAACTTCAAACGTAGCTTTGGGATCCGTGTCGGGCGTCTGCGGCAGCCCTGCTCTGAAAATGCGAACGTCTGCAGATAGCTCGCAGCCAGAAAGAGCTAGCCTGAAAGCTGTTGCTCAGCCTCATCTGCCCATGGCACTGCTTGCACAGAGGCACAGAGACTGGGGCTGCTTGCTTGTCTTGCCACCTCAAACTTCAAATGTAGCTTTGGGGGTCCGTGCAGGGGGCCTCTGACAGCCCTGCTCTGAAAATGCGAACGTCTGCAGATAGCTCGCAGCCAGAAAGAGCTAGCCTGAAAATTGTTGCTCAGCCTCATCTTCCCATGGCACTGCTCGCACAGAGGCACAGAGACTGGGGCTGCTTGCTTGTCTAGCCCCGTCAAACTTGAAATGTATATTAGGTGGTTCGTGCCGGGCGTCTCCGGCAGCCCTGCTCTGAAAATGCAAACGTCTGCAGATAGCTCTCAGCCAGAAAGATCTAGCCTGGAAAGGTGTTGCTCAGCCTCATCTGCCCATGGCACTGCTCGCACAGAGGCACAGAGACTGGGGCTGCTTGCTTGTCTTCCCACGTCAGACTTCAAACGTAGCTTAGGCTGTCCGTGCCGGGCGCCTCCAGCAGCCCTGGTCCGAAAATGCGAACGTCTGCAGATAGCTCGCAGACAGAAAGAGCTAGCCTGGAAAGCTGTTGCTCAGCCTCATCTGCCCATGGCACTGCTCGCACAGAGGCACAGAGACTGGGCTGCTTGTATGTCTTGCCACCTCAAACTTCAAACGTATCTTAGGTGGTGCATGCCGGGTGCCTCCGGCATCCCTGCTCCAAAAATGCAAACGTCTGCAGATAGCTCCCAGCCAGAAAGAGCTAGCCTGGAAAGCTTTTGCTCAGCCTCATCTGCCCATGGCACTGCTCGTACAGAGGCACAGAGACTGGGGCTGCTTGCTTGTCTTGCCACCTCAAACTTCACATGTAGCATTGGGGGTGCATGCCAGGCTCCTCCGGCAGCCCTGCTCCCAAAATGCAAACGTCTGCAGACAGATTGCAGCCAGAAAGAGCTAGCCTAGAAAGGTGTTGCTCAGCCTCATCTGCCCATGGCACTGCTCGCACAGAGGCACAGAGACTGGATCTGCTTGCTTGTCTTGCCACGTCAAACTTCAAACGTAGCTTTGGGATCCGTGTCGGGCGTCTGCGCCAGCCCTGCTCTGAAAATGCGAACGTCTGCAGATAGCTTGCAGGCAGAAAGAGCTAGCCTGGAAAGGTGTTGCTCAGCCTCATCTGCCCATGGCACTGCTCGCACAGAGGCACAGAGACTGGGGCTGCTTGCTTGCGTTGCCACCTCAAACTTCAAACGTAGCTTAGGTGGTCCATGCCGGGTGCCTCCGGCATCCCTGCTCCGAAAATGCAAACGTCTGCCGACAGCTCGCAGGCAAGGAGAGATAGTCTGGAAAGCTGTTGCTCAGCCTCATCTGCCCATGGCACTGCTCGCACTGAGGCACAGAGACTGGGGCTGCTTGCTTGTCTTGCCACCTCAAACCTCAAATGTAGCTTTGGGGGTCCGTGCAGGGGGCCTCTGACACCCCTGCTCTGAAAATGCAAACGTCTGCAGATAGCTCGCAGGCAGAAAGAGCTAGCCTGGAAAGCTGTTGCTCAGCCTCATCTGCCCATGGCACTGCTCGCACAGAGGCACAGAGACTGGGGCTGCTTGCTTGTCTTGCCCCCTCAAAGTTCAAACGTATCTTAGCTGGTCCGTGCCGGGGGCCTCCGGCAGGGCTGCTCCGAAAATGCAAACGTCTCAATATAGCTCGCAGCCAGAAAGAGCTAGCCTGGAAAGCTGTTGCTCAGCCTCATCTGCCCATGGCACTGCTCGCACAGAGGCACAGAGACTGGGGCTGCTTGCTTGTCTTGCCACCTCAAACTTCAAACGTAGCTTAGGTGGTCCGTGCCGGGCGCCTCCGGCAGGGCTGCTCTGAAAATGCGAACGTCTGCAGATAGCTCGCAGGCAGAAAGAGCTAGCCTGGAAAGCTGTTGCTCAGCCTCATCTGCCCATGGCACTGCTCGCACAGAGGCACAGAGACTGGGGCTGCTTGCTTGTCTTGCCACCTCAAACTTCAAACCTATCTTAGGTGGTCCATGCCGGGTGCCTACGGCATACCTGCTCCGAAAATGCAAACGTCTGCAGATAGATCTCAGCCAGAAAGAGGTAGCCTGGAA
This sequence comes from Opisthocomus hoazin, assembly GCF_030867145.1. Lineage (NCBI taxonomy): Eukaryota > Metazoa > Chordata > Aves > Opisthocomiformes > Opisthocomidae > Opisthocomus > Opisthocomus hoazin. The sequence continues at coordinate 16,799,371 of NC_134453.1, forward strand.
AGCTGTTGCTCAGCCTCATCTGCCCATGGCACTGCTCGCACAGAGGCACAGAGACTGGGGCTGCTTGCTTGTCTTGCCACCTCAAACTTCAAATGTAGCTTTGGGGGTCCGTGCAGGGGGCCTCTGACAGCCCTGCTCTGAAAATGCGAACGTCTGCAGATAGATCGCAGCCAGAAAGAGCTAGCCTGAAAACTGTTGCTCAGCCTCATCTTCCCATCGCACTGCTCGCACAGAGGCACAGAGACTGGGGCTGCTTGCTTGTCTAGCCCCGTCAAACCTGAAATGTAGATTAGGTGGTTCGTGCCGGGCGTCTCCGGCAGCCCTGCTCTGAAAATGCGAACGTCTGCAGATAGCTCTCAGCCAGAAAGAGCTAGCCTGGAAAGCTGTTGCTCAGCCTCATCTGCCCATGGCACTGCTCGCACAGAGGCACAGAGACTGGGGCTGCTTGCTTGTCTTGCCACCTCAGACTTCAAAAGTAGCTTAGGCTGTCCGTGCCGGGCGCCTCCAGCAGCCCTGGTCCGAAAATGCGAACGTCTGCAGATAGCTCGCAGACAGAAAGAGCTAGCCTGGAAAGCTGTTGCTCAGCCTCATCTGCCCATGGCACTGCTCGCACAGAGGCACAGAGACTGGGCTGCTTGTATGTCTTGCCACCTCAAACTTCAAACGTATCTTAGGTGGTGCATGCCGGGTGCCTCCGGCATCCCTGCTCCAAAAATGCAAACGTCTGCAGATAGCTCCCAGCCAGAAAGAGCTAGCCTGGAAAGCTGTTGCTCAGCCTCATCTGCCCATGGCACTGCTCGCACAGAGGCACAGAGACTGGGGCTGCTTGCTTGTCTTGCCCCCTCAAACTGCAAGCGTATCTTAGGTGGTCCATGCCGGGTGCCTCCGGCAGCCCTGCTCTGAAAATGCAAACGTCTGCAGACAGCTCGCAGACCAGAAGAGCTAGCCTGGAAAGCTGTTGCTCAGCCTCATCTGCTTGTGGCACTGCTCGCACAGAGGCACAGAGACTGGGGCTGCTTGCTTGTCTTGCCACCTCAAACTTCACATGTAGCATTGGGGGTGCATGCCAGGCTCCTACGGCAGCCCTGCTCCCAAAATGCAAACGTCTGCAGACAGATTGCAGCCAGAAAGAGCTAGCCTGGAAAGGTGTTGCTCAGCCTCATCTGCCCATGGCACTGCTCGCACAGAGGCACAGAGACTGGGGCTGCTTGCTTGTCATGCCCCCTCAAACTTCAAATGTAGCATTGGGGGTGAATGCCGAGTGCCTCCGGCATCCCTGCTCCAAAAATGCAAACGTCTGCAGATAGCTCTCAGCCAGAAAGAGTTAGCCTGGAAAGCTGTTGCTCAGCCTCATCTGCCCATGGCACTGCTCGCACAGAGGCACAGAGACTGGGGCTGCTTGCTTGTCTCGCCACGTCAAACTTCAAACGTATCTTAGGTGGTCCATGCCGGGTGCCTACGACACCCGTCCTCCGAAAATGCAAACATCTGCAGATAGCTCGCAGCCAGAAAGAGCTAGCCTGGAAAGCTGTTGCTCAGCCTCATCTGCCCATGGCACTGCTCGCACAGAGGCACAGAGACTGGGGCTGCTTGCTTGTCTTGCCCCCTCAAACTTCAAATGTAGCTTAGGTGGTGCATGCCGGGTGCCTTCGGCATCCCTGCTCCAAAAATGCAAACGTCTGCAGATAGCTCGCAGCCAGAAAGAGCTAGCCTGGAAAGGTGTTGCTCAGCCTCATCTGCCCATGGCACTGCTCGCACAGAGGCACAGAGACTGGGGCTGCTTGCTTCTCTTGCCACCTCAAACTTCAAACGTAGCTTAGGTGGTCCATGCCGGGTGCCTCCGGCAGCCCTGCTCCGAAAATGCAAACGTCTGCAGACAGCTCTCAGCCAGAAAGAGCTAGCCTGGAAAGGTGTTGCTCAGCCTCATCTGCCCATGGCACTGCTCGCATAGAGGCACAGAGACTGGGGCTGCTTGCTTGTCTCGCCACGTCAAACTTCAAACGTATCTCAGGTGGTCCATGCCGGGTGCCTACGGCATCCCTGCTCCGAAAATGCAAACGTCTGCAGATAGCTCGCAGCCAGAAAGAGTTAGCCTGGAAAGCTGTTGCTCAGCCTCATCTGCCCATGGCCCTGCTCGCACAGAGGCACAGAGACTGGGGCTGCTTGCTTGTCTTCCCACATCAGATGTCAAATGCAGCATTGGGGGTGCATGCCGGGCTCCTCCGGCAGCCCTGCTCTGAAAATGCGAACGTCTGCAGATAGCTCTCAGCCAGAAAGAGCTAGCCTGGAAAACTGTTGCTCAGCCTCATCTGCCCATGGCACTGCTCGCACAGAGGCACAGAGACTGGGGCTGCTTGCTTGTCTTGCTACCTCAAACTTCACATGTAGCATTGGGGGTGCATGCCGGGCTCCTCCGGCAGCCCTGCTCCTAAAATTTGAATATCTGCACACAGATTGCAGCCAGAAAGAGCTAGCCTGGAAAGCTGTTGCTCAGCCTCATCTGCCCATGGCATTGCTCGCACAGAGGCACAGAGACTGGGGCTGCTTGCTTGTCTTCCCACATCAGATGTCAAATGCAGCATTGGGGGTTCATGCCGGACTCCTCCGGCAGCCCTGGTGCGAAAATGCGAACGTCTGCAGATAGCTCGCAGCCAGAAAGAGCTAGCCTTGAAAGCTGTTGCTCAGCCTCATCTGCCCATGGCACTGCTCGCACTGAGGCACAGAGACTGGGGCTGCTTGCTTGTCTTGCCACCTCAAACTTCAAATGTAGCTTTGGGGGTCCGTGCAGGGGGCCTCTGACACCCCTGGTCTGAAAATGCAAACGTCTGCAGATAGCTCGCAGGCAGAAAGAGCTAGCCTGGAAAGCTGTTGCTCAGCCTCATCTGCCCATGGCACTGCTCGCACAGAGGCACAGAGACTGGGGCTGCTTGCTTCTCTTGCCCCCTCAAAGTTCAAACGTATCTTAGCTGGTCCGTGCCGGGGGCCTCCGGCAGGGCTGCTCCGAAAATGCAAACGTCTCAATATAGCTCGCAGCCACAAAGAGCTAGCCTGGAAAGCTGTTGCTCAGCCTCATCTGCCCATGGCACTGCTCGCACAGAGGCACAGAGACTGGGGCTGCTTGCTTGTCTTGCCACCTCAAACTTCAAACGTAGCTTAGGTGGTCCGTGCCGGGCGCCTCCGGCAGGGCTGCTCTGAAAATTCGAACGTCTGCAGATAGCTCGCAGGCAGAAAGAGCTAGCCTGGAAAGCTGTTGCTCAGCCTCATCTGCCCATGGCACTGCTCGCACAGAGGCACAGAGACTGGGGCTGCTTGCTTGTCTTGCCACCTCAAACTTCGAATGTAGCTTTGGGGGTCCGTGCAGGGGGCGTCTGACAGCCCTGCTCTGAAAATGCGAACGTCTGCAGATAGCTCGCAGCCAGAAAGAGCTAGCCTGAAAATTGTTGCTCAGCCTCATCTTCCCATGGCACTGCTCGCACAGAGGCACAGAGACTGGGGCTGCTTGCTTGTCTTCCCACGTCAGACTTCAAATGTAGCATTGGGGGTGCATGCCGGGCTCCTCCGGCAGCCCTGCCTTTAAAATTCGAACGTCTGCAGATAGATTGCAGCCAGAAAGAGCTAGCCTGGAAAGCTGTTGCTCAGCCTCATCTGCCCATGGCACTGCTCGCACAGAGGCACAGAGACTGGGGCTGCTTGCTTCTCTTGCCCCCTCAAACTTCAAATGTAGCTTAGGCTGTCCGTGCCGGGCGCCTCCGGCAGCCCTGCTCCGAAAATGCGAACGTCTGCAGATAGCTCACAGCCAGAAAGAGCTAGCCTGGAAAGCTGTTGCTCAGCCTCATCTGCCCATGGCACTGCTCGCACAGAGGCACAGAGACTGGGGCTGCTTGCTTGTCTTCCCACGTCAGACTTCAAAAGTAGCATTGGGGATGCATGCCGGGCTTCTCCGGCAGCCCTGCTCTGAAAATTCGAACGTCTGCAGATAGCTCGCATGCAGAAAGAGCTAGCCTGGAAAGGTGTTGCTCAGCCTCATCTGCCCATGGCACTGCTCGCACAGAGGCACAGAGACTGGGGCTGCTTGCTTGTCCTGCCACCTCAAACTTCAAATGTAGCATTGGGGGTGCATGCCGGGCTCCTCCGGCAGCCCTGCTCTCAAAATTCGAATGTCTACAGACACATTGCAGCCAGAAAGAGCTACCCTGGAAAGGTGTTGCTCAGCCTCATCTGCCCATGGCACTGCTCGCACAGAGGCACAGAGACTGGGGCTGCTTGCTTGTCTCGCCACGTCAAACTTCAAACTTATCTTAGGAGGTCCATGCCGGGTGCCTACAACCTCCCTCCTCCGAAAATGCAAACGTCTGCAGATAGCTCGCAGCCAGAAAGAGCTACCCTGGAAAGCTATTGCTCAGCCTCATCTGCCCATGGCACTGCTCGCACAGAGGCACAGAGACTGGGGCTGCTTGCTTGTCTTCCCACGTCAGACTTCAAATGTAGCATTGGGGATGCATGCCGGGCTCCTCCGGCAGACCTGCTCTGAAAATTCGAACGTCTGCAGATAGCTCTCAGCCAGAAAGAGCTAGCCTGGAAAGCTGTTGCTCAGCCTCATCTGCCCATGGCACTGCTCGCACAGAGGCACAGAGACTGGGGCTGCTTGCTTGTCTTGCCCCCTCAAACTTCAAATGTAGCTTAGGCTGTCCGTGCCGGGCGCCTCCGGCAGCCCTGCTCCGAAAATGCGAACGTCTGCAGATAGCTCACAGCCAGAAAGAGGTAGCCTGGAAAGCTGTTGCTCAGCCTCATCTGCCCATGGCACTGCTCGCACAGAGGCACAGAGACTGGGGCTGCTTGCTTGTCTTGCCACCTCAAACTTCAAATGTAGCTTTGGGGTTCCGTGCAGGGGGCCTCTGACAGCCCTGCTCTGAAAATGCGAACGTCTGCAGATAGCTCGCAGCCAGAAAGAGCTAGCCTGAAAACTGTTGCTCAGCCTCATCTGCCCATGGCATTGCTCGCACAGAGGCACAGAGACTGGGGCTGCTTGCTTGTCTCGCCACCTCAAACTTCAAACGTATCTTAGGTGGTCCATGCCCGGTGCCTACGGCATCCCTGCTCCGAAAATGCAAACGTCTGCAGATAGCTCGCAGGCAGAAAGAGCTAGCCTGGAAAGCTGTTGCGCAGCCTCATCTGCCCATGGCACTGCTCGCACAGAGGCACAGAGACTGGGGCTGCTTGCTTGTCTTGCCACCTCAAACTTCAAATGTAGCTTTGGGGGTCCGTGCAGGGGGCCTCTGACAGCCCTGCTCCGAAAATGCAAACGTCTGTAGACAGCTCGCAGGCAGAAAGAGCTAGCCTGAAAACTGTTGCTCAGCCTCATCTGCCCATGGCACTGCTCGCACAGAGGCACAGAGACTGGGGCTGCTTGCTGGTCTAGCCCCGTCAAACTTGAAATGTAGCTTAGGTGGTTCGTGCCGGGCGTCTGCGGCAGCCCTGCTCCGAAAATGCGAACGTCTGCAGATAGCTTGCAGACAGAAAGAGCTAGCCTGGAAAGGTGTTGCTCAGCCTCATCTGCCCATGGCAATGCTCGCACGGAGGCACAGAGACTGGGGCTGCTTGCTTGTCTTGCCCCCTCAAACTTCAAACGTAGCTTAGGTGGTCCGTGTCGGGGGCCTCCGGCACGGCTGCTCCGAAAATCCAAACGTCTGCAGATAGCTCGCAGCCAGAAAGAGCTAGCCTTGAAAGCTGTTGCTCAGCCTCATCTGCCCATGGCACTGCTCGCACAGAGGCACAGAGACTGGGGCTGCTTGCTTGTCTTCCCCCTCAAACTTCAAACGTGGCTTTGGGATCCGTGTCGGGCGTCTGCGGCAGCCCTGCTCCGAAAATGCAAACGTCTGCAGATAGCTCGCAGCCAGAAAGAGCTAGCCTTGAAAGATGTTCCTCAGCCTCATCTGCCCATGGCACTGCTCGCACAGAGGCACAGAGACTGGGGCTGCTTGCTTGTCTTGTCACCTCAAACTTCAAATGTAGCATTGGGGGTGCATGCCGGGCTCCTCCGGCAGCCCTGCTCCCAAAATTCGAACGTCTGCAGATAGCTCGCAGGCAGAAAGAGCTAGCCTGGAAAGGTGTTGCTCAGCATCATGTGCCCATGGCACTGCTTGCACAGAGGCACAGAGACTGGGGCTGCTTGCTTGTCTTGCCCCCTCAAAGTGCAAACGTAGCTTAGGTGGTCCGTGCCAGAGGCCTCCGGCAGGGCTGCTCCAAAAATACAAACGCCTGCAGATAGCTCGCAGCCAGAAAGAGCTAGCCTGGAAAGCTGTTGCTCAGCCTCATCTGCCCATGGCACTGCTCGCACAGAGGCGCAGAGACTGGATCTGCTTGCTTGTCTTGCCCCCTCAAACTTCAAACGTAGCTTTGGGATCCGTGTCGGGCGTCTGCGCCAGCCCTGCTCTGAAAATGCGAACGTCTGCAGATAGCTTGCAGGCAGAAAGAGCTAGCCTGGAAAGGTGTTGCTCAGCCTCATCTGCCCATGGCACTGCTCGCACAGAGGCACAGAGACTGGGGCTGCTTGCTTGCCTTGCCACCTCAAACTTCAAACGTAGCTTAGGTGGTCCATGCCGGGTGCCTCCGGCATCCCTGCTCCGAAAATGCAAACGTCTGCCGACAGCTCGCAGGCAAGGAGAGATAGTCTGGAAAGCTGTTGCTCAGCCTTATCTGCCCATGGCACTGCTCGCACTGAGGCACAGAGACTGGGGCTGCTTGCTTGTCTTGCCACCTCAAACTTCAAATGTAGCTTTGGGGGTCCGTGCAGGGGGCCTCTGACACCCCTGCTCTGAAAATGCAAACGTCTGCAGATAGCTCGCAGGCAGAAAGAGCTAGCCTGGAAAGCTGTTGCTCAGCCTCATCTGCCCATGGCACTGCTCGCACAGAGGCACAGAGACTGGGGCTGCTTGCTTGTCTTTCCCCCTCAAAGTTCAAACGTATCTTAGCTGGTCCGTGCCGGGGGCCTCCGGCAGGGCTGCTCCGAAAATGCAAACGTCTCAATATAGCTCGCAGCCAGAAAGAGCTAGCCTGGAAAGCTGTTGCTCAGCCTCATCTGCCCATGGCACTGCTCGCACAGAGGCACAGAGACTGGGGCTGCTTGCTTGTCTTGCCACCTCAAACTTCAAACGTAGCTTAGGTGGTCCGTGCCGGGCGCCTCCGGCAGGGCTGCTCTGAAAATGCGAACGTCTGCAGATAGCTCGCAGGCAGAAAGAGCTAGCCTGGAAAGCTGTTGCTCAGCCTCATCTGCCCATGGCACTGCTCGCACAGAGGCACAGAGACTGGGGCTGCTTGCTTGTCTTGCCCCCTCAAACTTCAAACGTATCTTAGCTGGTCCGTGCCGGGGGCCTCCGGCAGGGCTGCTCCGAAAATGCAAACGTCTCAATATAGCTCGCAGCCAGAAAGAGCTAGCCTGGAAAGCTGTTGCTCAGCCTCATCTGCCCATGGCACTGCTCGCACAGAGGCACAGAGACTGGGGCTGCTTGCTTGTCTTGCCACCTCAAACTTCAAACGTAGCTTAGGTGGTCCGTGCCGGGCGCCTCCGGCAGGGCTGCTCTGAAAATGCGAACGTCTGCAGATAGCTCGCAGGCAGAAAGAGCTAGCCTGGAAAGCTGTTGCTCAGCCTCATCTGCCCATGGCACTGCTCGCACAGAGGCACAGAGACTGGGGCTGCTTGCTTGTCTTGCCCCCTCAAACTTCAAATGTAGCTTTGGGGGTCCGTGCAGGGGGCCTCTGACAGCCCTGCTCTGAAAATGCGAACGTCTGCAGATAGCTCGCAGCCAGAAAGAGCTAGCCTGAACACTGTTGCTCAGCCTCATCTTCCCATGGCACTGCTCGCACAGAGGCACAGAGACTGGGGCTGCTTGCTTGTCTAGCCCCGTCAAACTTGAAATGTAGATTAGGTGGTTCGTGCCGGGTGTCTCCGGCAGCCCTGCTCTGAAAATGCGAACGTCTGCAGATAGCTCTCAGCCAGAAAGAGCTAGCCTGGAAAGGTGTTGCTCAGCCTCATCTGCCCATGGCACTGCTCGCACAGAGGCACAGAGACTGGGGCTGCTTGCTTGTCTTGCCACCTCAAACTTCAAACCTATCTTAGGTGGTCCATGCCGGGTGCCTACGGCATACCTGCTCCGAAAATGCAAACGTCTGCAGATAGATCTCAGCCAGAAAGATCTAGCCTGGAAAGCTGTTGCTCAGCCTCATCTGCCCATGGCACTGCTCGCACAGAGGCACAGAGACTGGGGCTGCTTGCTTGTCTTGCCACCTCAAACTTCAAATGTAGCTTTGGGGGTCCGTGCAGGGGGCCTCTGACAGCCCTGCTCTGAAAATGCGAACGTCTGCAGATAGATCGCAGCCAGAAAGAGCTAGCCTGAAAACTGTTGCTCAGCCTCATCTTCCCATCGCACTGCTCGCACAGAGGCACAGAGACTGGGGCTGCTTGCTTGTCTAGCCCCGTCAAACTTGAAATGTAGATTAGGTGGTGCATGCCGGGTGCCTTCGGCATCCCTGCTCCAAAAATGCAAACGTCTGAAGATAGCTCGCAGCCAGAAAGAGCTAGCCTGGAAAGGTGTTGCTCAGCCTCATCTGCCTATGGCATTGCTCGCACAGAGGCACAGAGACTGGGGCTGCTTGCTTGTCTTGCCACCTCAAACTTCAAACGTAGCTTAGGTGGTCCATGCCGGGTGCCTCCGGCAGCCCTGCTCCGAAAATGCAAACGTCTGCAGACAGCTCTCAGCCAGAAAGAGCTAGCCTGGAAAGGTGTTGCTCAGCCTCATCTGCCCATGGCACTGCTCGCATAGAGGCACAGAGACTGGGGCTGCTTGCTTGTCTCGCCACGTCAAACTTCAAACGTATCTCAGGTGGTCCATGCCGGGTGCCTACGACATCAGTCCTCCGAAAATGCAAACGTCTGCAGATAGCTCGCAGCCAGAAAGAGCTAGCCTGGAAAGCTGTTGCTCAGCCTCATCTGCCCATGGCACTGCTCGCACAGAGGCACAGAGACTGGGGCTGCTTGCTTGTCTTGCCCCCTCAAACTTCAAATGTAGCTTAGGTGGTGCATGCCGGGTGCCTTCGGCATCCCTGCTCCAAAAATGCAAACGTCTGCAGATAGCTCGCAGCCAGAAAGAGCTAGCCTGGAAAGGTGTTGCTCAGCCTCATCTGCCCATGGCACTGCTCGCACAGAGGCACAGAGACTGGGGCTGCTTGCTTGTCTTGCCACCTCAAACTTCAAACGTAGCTTAGGTGGTCCATGCCGGGTGCCTCCGGCAGCCCTGCTCCGAAAATGCAAACGTCTGCAGACAGCTCTCAGCCAGAAAGAGCTAGCCTGGAAAGGTGTTGCTCAGCCTCATCTGCCCATGGCACTGCTCGCATAGAGGCACAGAGACTGGGGCTGCTTGCTTGTCTCGCCACGTCAAACTTCAAACGTATCTCAGGTGGTCCATGCCGGGTGCCTACGGCATCCCTGCTCCGAAAATGCAAACGTCTGCAGATAGCTCGCAGCCAGAAAGAGTTAGCCTGGAAAGCTGTTGCTCAGCCTCATCTGCCCATGGCCCTGCTCGCACAGAGGCACAGAGACTGGGGCTGCTTGCTTGTCTTCCCACATCAGATGTCAAATGCAGCATTGGGGGTGCATGCCGTGCTCCTCCGGCAGCCCTGCTCTGAAAATGCGAACGTCTGCAGATAGCTCTCAGCCAGAAAGAGCTAGCCTGGAAAACTGTTGCTCAGCCTCATCTGCCCATGGCACTGCTCGCACTGAGGCACAGAGACTGGGGCTGCTTGCTTGTCTTGCCACCTCAAACTTCAAAGGTATCTTAGCTGGTCCATGCCGGGTGCCTCCGGCATCCCTGCTCCGAAAATGCAAACGTCTGCAGATAGCTCTCAGCCAGAAAGAGCTAGCCTGGAAAGCTGTTGCTCAGCCTCATCTGCCCATGGCACTGCTCGCACAGAGGCACAGAGACTGAGGCTGCTTGCTTGTCTTGCCCCCTCAAACTTCAAACGTAGCTTAGGCTGTCCGTGCCGGGCGCCTCCGGCAGCCCTGGTCCGAAAATGAAAAAGTCTGCAGATAGCTCGCAGGCAGAAAGAGCTAGCCTGGAAAGCTGTTGCTCAGCCTCATCTGCCCATGGCACTGCTCGCACAGAGGCACAGAGACTGGGGCTGCTTGCTTGTCTTGCTACCTCAAACTTCCCATGTAGCATTGGGGGTGCATGCCGGGCTCCTCCGGCAGCCCTGCTCCTAAAATTTGAATATCTGCACACAGATTGCAGCCAGAAAGAGCTAGCCTGGAAAGCTGTTGCTCAGCCTCATCTGCCCATGGCATTGCTCGCACAGAGGCACAGAGACTGGGGCTGCTTGCTTGTCTTCCCACATCAGATGTCAAATGCAGCATTGGGGGTTCATGCCGGGCTCCTCCGGCAGCCCTGCTCCCAAAATGCGAACGTCTGCAGATAGCTCGCAGCCAGAAAGAGCTAGCCTGGAAAACTGTTGCTCAGCCTCATCTGCCCATGGCACTGCTCGCACTGAGGCACAGAGACTGGGGCTGCTTGCTTGTCTTGCCACCTCAAACTTCAAATGTAGCTTTGGGGGTCCGTGCAGGGGGCCTCTGACACCCCTGCTCTGAAAATGCAAACGTCTGCAGATAGCTCGCAGGCAGAAAGAGCTAGCCTGGAAAGCTGTTGCTCAGCCTCATCTGCCCATGGCACTGCTCGCACAGAGGCACAGAGACTGGGGCTGCTTGCTTGTCTTGCCCCCTCAAAGTTCAAACGTATCTTAGCTGGTCCGTGCCGGGGGCCTCCGGCAGGGCTGCTCCGAAAATGCAAACGTCTCAATATAGCTCGCAGCCAGAAAGATCTAGCCTGGAAAGCTGTTGCTCAGCCTCATCTGCCCATGGCACTGCTCGCACAGAGGCACAGAGACTGGGGCTGCTTGCTTGTCTTGCCACCTCAAACTTCAAATGTAGCTTTGGGGGTCCGTGCAGGGGGCCTCTGACAGCCCTGCTCTGAAAATGCGAACGTCTGCAGATAGCTCGCAGCCAGAAAGAGCTAGCCTGAAAATTGTTGCTCAGCCTCATCTTCCCATGGCACTGCTCGCACAGAGGCACAGAGACTGGGGCTGCTTGCTTGTCTAGCCCCGCCAAACTTGAAATGTAGATTAGGTGGTTCGTGCCGGGCGTCTCCGGCAGCCCTGCTCTGAAAATGCGAACGTCTGCAGATAGCTCGCAGCCAGAAAGAGCTAGCCTGGAAAGGTGTTGCTCAGCCTCATCTGCCCATGGCACTGCTCGCACAGAGGCACAGAGACTGGGGCTGCTTGCTTGTCTTCCCACGTCAGACTTCAAACGTAGCTTAGGCTGTCCGTGCCGGGCGCGTCCGGCATCCCTGCTCCAAAAATGCAAACGTCTGCAGATAGCTCCCAGCCAGAAAGAGCTAGCCTGGAAAGCTTTTGCTCAGCCTCATCTGCCCATGGCACTGCTCGCACAGAGGCACAGAGACTGGGGCTGCTTGCTTGTCTTGCCCCCTCAAACTGCAAGCGTATCTTAGGTGGTCCATGCCGGGTGCCTCCGGCAGCCCTGCTCTGAAAATGCAAACGTCTGCAGACAGCTCGCAGACCAGAAGAGCTAGCCTGGAAAGCTGTTGCTCAGCCTCATCTCCTTGTGGCACTGCTCGCACAGAGGCACAGAGACTGGGGCTGCTTGCTTGTCTTGCCACCTCAAACTTCACATGTAGCCTTGGGGGTGCATGCCAGGCTCCTCCGGCAGCCCTGCTCCCAAAATGCAAACGTCTGCAGACAGATTGCAGCCAGAAAGAGCTAGCCTGGAAAGGTGTTGCTCAGCCTCATCTGCCCATGGCACTGCTCGCACAGAGGCACAGAGACTGGGGCTGCTTGCTTGTCATGCCCCCTCAAACTTCAAATGTACCAGTGGTGGTGCATGCCGGGTGCCTCCGGCATCCCTGCTCCAAAAATGCAAACGTCTGCAGATAGCTCTCAGCCAGAAAGAGCTAGCCTGGAAAGCCGTTGCTCAGCCTCATCTGCCCATGGCACTGCTCGCACAGAGGCACAGAGACTGGGGCTGCTTGCTTGTCTCGCCACGTCAAACTTCAAACGTATCTTAGGTGGTCCATGCCGGGTGCCTACGACATCCGTCCTCCGAAAATGCAAACGTCTGCAGATAGCTCGCAGCCAGAAAGAGCTAGCCTGGAAAGCTGTTGCTCAGCCTCATCTGCCCATGGCACTGCTCGCACAGAGGCACAGAGACTGGGGCTGCTTGCTTGTCTTGCCCCCTCAAACTTCAAATGTAGCTTTGGGGGTCCGTGCAGGGGGCCTCTGACAGCCCTGCTCTGAAAATGCGAACCTCTGCAGATAGCTCTCAGCCAGAAAGAGCTAGCCTGGAAAGGTGTTGCTCAGCCTCATCTGCCCATGGCACTGCTCGCACAGAGGCACAGAGACTGGGGCTGCTTGCTTGTCTTCCCACGTCAGACTTCAAACGTAGCTTAGGCTGTCCGTGCCGGGCGCCTCCGGCAGCCCTGGTGCGAAAATGCAAACGTCTGCAGATAGCTCGCAGGCAGAAAGAGCTAGCCTGGAAAGCTGTTGCTCAGCCTCATCTGCCCATGGCACTGCTCGCACAGAGGCACAGAGACTGGGGCTGCTTGCTTGTCTTGCCCCCTCAAACTTCAAACGTAACGTAGGTGGTCCATGCCGGGTGCCTACGGTATCCCTGCTCCGAAAATGCAAACGTCTGCAGACAGCTCTCAGCCAGAAAGAGCTTGCCTGGAAAGCTGTTGCTCAGCCTCGTCTGCCCATGGCCCTGCTCGCATAGAGGCACAGAGACTGGGGCTGCTTGCTTGTCTTGCCACCTCAAACTTCAAGTGTATCTTTGGGGGTCCGTGCAGGGGGCCTCTGACAGCCCTGCTCTGAAAATGCGAACGTCTGCAGATAGCTCGCAGGCAGAAAGAGCTAGCCTGAAAACTGTTGCTCAGCCTCATCTGCCCATGGCACTGCTCGCACAGAGGCACAGAGACTGGGGCTGCTTGCTTGTCTAGACCCGTCAAACTTGAAATGTAGCTTTGGGGGTCCGTGCAGGGGGCCTCTGACAGCCCTGCTCTGAAAATGCGAACGTCTGCAGATAGCTCTCAGCCAGAAAGAGCTAGCCTGAAAACTGTTGCTCATCCTCATCTGCCCATGGCACTGCTCGCACAGAGGCACAGAGACTGGGGCTGCTTGCTTGTCTTGCCCCCTCAAACTTCACATGTAGCATTGGGGGTGCATGCCAGGCTCCTCCGGCAGCCCTGCTCCCAAAATGCAAACGTCTGCAGACAGATTGCAGCCAGAATAGCTAGCCTGTAAAGCTGTTGCTCAGCCTCATCTGCCCATGGCACTGCTCGCACAGAGGCACAGAGACTGGGGCTGCTTGCTTGTCATGCCCCCTCAAACTTCAAATGTACCAGTGGTGGTGCATGCCGGGTGCCTCCGGCATCCCTACTCCAAAAATGCAAACGTCTGCAGATAGCTCGCAGCCAGAAAGAGCTAGCCTGGAAAGCTGTTGCTCAGCCTCATCTGCCCATGGCACTGCTCGCACAGAGGCACAGAGACTGGGGCTGCTTGCTTGTCTTGCCACCTCAAACTTCAAATGTAGCTTTGGGGGTCCGTGTAGGGGGCCTTCGGCAGCCCTGGTCCGAAAATGCAAACGTCTGCAGACAGCTCTCAGCCAGAAAGAGCTAGCCTGGAAAGGTGTTGCTCAGCCTCATCTGCCCATGGCACTGCTCGCACAGAGGCACAGAGACTGGGGCTGCTTGCTTGTCTTCCCACGTCAGACTTCAAATGTAGCATTGGGGGTGCATGCCGGGCTCCTCCGGCACCCCTGCCTTTAAAATTCGAACGTCTGCAGACAGCTCGCAGGCAGAAAGAGCTAGCCTGGAAAGCTGTTGCTCAGCCTCATCTTCCCATGGCACTGCTCGCACAGAGGCACAGAGACTGGGGCTGCTTGCTTGTCTAGCCCCGTCAAACTTGAAATGTAGATTAGGTGGTTCGTGCCGGGCGTCTCCGGCAGCCCTGCTCTGAAAATGCGAACGTCTGCAGATAGCTCTCAGCCAGAAAGAGCTAGCCTGGAAAGGTGTTGCTCAGCCTCATCTGCCCATGGCACTGCTCGCACAGAGGCACAGAGACTGGGGCTGCTTGCTTGTCTTCCCACGTCAGACTTCAAACGTAGCTTAGGCTGTCCGTGCCGGGCGCCTCCGGCAGCCCTGGTCCGAAAATGCGAACGTCTGCAGATAGCTCGCAGACAGAAAGAGCTAGCCTGGAAAGCTGTTGCTCAGCCTCATCTGCCCATGGCACTGCTCGCACAGAGGCACAGAGACTGGGGCTGCTTGCTTGTCCTGCCACCTCAAACTTCAAATGTAGCTTTGGGGGTCCGTGCAGGGGGCCTCTGACAGCCCTGCTCTGAAAATGCGAACGTCTGCAGATAGCTCTCAGCCAGAAAGAGCTAGCCTGAAAACTGTTGCTCAGCCTCATCTGCCCATGGCACTGCTCGCACAGAGGCACAGAGACTGGGGCTGCTTGCTTGTCTAGCCCCGTCAAACTTGAAATGTAGATTAGGTGGTTCGTGCCGGGCGTCTCCGGCAGCCCTGCTCTGAAAATGCGAACGTCTGCAGATAGCTCTCAGCCAGAAAGAGCTAGTCTGGAAAGCTGTTGCTCAGCCTCATCTGCCCATGGCACTGCTCGCACAGAGGCACAGAGATTGGGGCTGTTTGCTTGTCTTGCCACCTCAAACTTCAAACGTAGCTTAGGCTGTCCGTGCCGGGCTTCTCCGGCAGCCCTGGTCCGAAAATGCAAACGTCTGCAGATAGCTCGCAGCCAGAAAGAGCTACCCTGGAAAGCTATTGCTCAGCCTCATCTGCCCATGGCACTCCTCGCACAGAGGCACAGAGACTGGGGCTGCTTGCTTGTCTTCCCACGTCAGACTTCAAATGTAGCATTGGGGATGCATGCCGGGCTCCTCCGGCAGACCTGCTCTGAAAATTCGAACGTCTGCAGATAGCTCTCAGCCAGAAAGAGCTAGCCTGGAAAGGTGTTGCTCAGCCTCATCTGCCCATGGCACTGCTCGCACAGAGGCACAGAGACTGGGGCTGCTTGCTTGTCTAGCCCCGTCAAACTTGAAATGTAGATTAGGTGGTTCGTGCCGGGCGTCTCCGGCAGCCCTGCTCTGAAATTGCGAACGTCTGCAGATAGCTCTCAGCCAGAAAGAGCTAGCCTGGAAAGGTGTTGCTCAGCCTCATCTGCCCATGGCACTGCTCGCACAGAGGCACAGAGACTGGGGCTGCTTGCTTGTCTTGCCCCCTCAAACTTCAAATGTAGCTTAGGCTGTCCGTGCCGGGCGCCTCCGGCAGCCCTGCTCCGAAAATGCGAACGTCTGCAGATAGCTCACAGCCAGAAAGAGGTAGCCTGGAAAGCTGTTGCTCAGCCTCATCTGCCCATGGCACTGCTCGCACAGAGGCACAGAGACTGGGGCTGCTTGCTTGTCTTGCCACCTCAAACTTCAAATGTAGCTTTGGGGTTCCGTGCAGGGGGCCTCTGACAGCCCTGCTCTGAAAATGCGAACGTCTGCAGATAGCTCGCAGGCAGAAAGAGCTAGCCTGAAAACTGTTGCTCAGCCTCATCTGCCCATGGCATTGCTCGCACAGAGGCACAGAGACTGGGGCTGCTTGCTTGTCTCGCCACCTCAAACTTCAAACGTATCTTAGGTGGTCCATGCCCGGTGCCTACGGCATCCCTGCTCCGAAAATGCAAACGTCTGCAGATAGCTCGCAGGCAGAAAGAGCTAGCCTGGAAAGCTGTTGCGCAGCCTCATCTGCCCATGGCACTGCTCGCACAGAGGCACAGAGACTGGGGCTGCTTGATTGTCTTGCCACCTCAAACTTCAAATGTAGCTTTGGGGGTCCGTGCAGGGGGCCTCTGACAGCCCTGCTCCGAAAATGCAAACGTCTGTAGATAGCTCGCAGGCAGAAAGAGCTAGCCTGAAAACTGTTGCTCAGCCTCATCTGCCCATGGCACTGCTCGCACAGAGGCACAGAGACTGGGGCTGCTTGCTGGTCTAGCCCCGTCAAACTTGAAATGTAGCTTAGGTGGTTCGTGCCGGGCGTCTGCGGCAGCCCTGCTCCGAAAATGCGAACGTCTGCAGATAGCTTGCAGACAGAAAGAGCTAGCCTGGAAAGGTGTTGCTCAGCCTCATCTGCCCATGGCACTGCTCGCACGGAGGCACAGAGACTGGGGCTGCTTGCTTGTCTTGCCCCCTCAAACTTCAAACGTAGCTTAGGTGGTCCGTGTCGGGGGCCTCCGGCATGGCTGCTCCGAAAATCCAAACGTCTGCAGATAGCTCGCAGCCAGAAAGAGCTAGCCTTGAAAGCTGTTGCTCAGCCTCATCTGCCCATGGCACTGCTCGCACAGAGGCACAGAGACTGGGGCTGCTTGCTTGTCTTGCCACCTCAAACTTCAAACGTGGCTTTGGGATCCGTGTCGGGCGTCTGCGGCAGCCCTGCTCCGAAAATGCAAACGTCTGCAGATAGCTCGCAGGCAGAAAGTGCTAGCCTTGAAAGATGTTCCTCAGCCTCATCTGCCCATGGCACTGCTCGCACAGAGGCACAGAGACTGGGGCTGCTTGCTTGTCTTGTCACCTCAAACTTCAAATGTAGCATTGGGGGTGCATGCCGGGCTCCTCCGGCAGCCCTGCTCCCAAAATTCGAACGTCTGCAGATAGCTCGCAGGCAGAAAGAGCTAGCCTGGAAAGGTGTTGCTCAGCATCATGTGCCCATGGCACTGCTTGCACAGAGGCACAGAGACTGGGGCTGCTTGCTTGTCTTGCCCCCTCAAAGTGCAAACGTAGCTTAGGTGGTCCGTGCCAGGGGCCTCCGGCAGGGCTGCTCCAAAAATGCAAACGTCTGCAGATAGCTCGCAGCCAGAAAGAGCTAGCCTGGAAAGCTGTTGCTCAGCCTCATCTGCCCATGGCACTGCTCGCACAGAGGCACAGAGACTGGATCTGCTTGCTTGTCTTGCCCCCTCAAACTTCAAACGTAGCTTTGGGATCCGTGTCGGGCGTCTGCGCCAGCCCTGCTCTGAAAATGCGAACGTCTGCAGATAGCTTGCAGGCAGAAAGAGCTAGCCTGGAAAGGTGTTGCTCAGCCTCATCTGCCCATGGCACTGCTCGCACAGAGGCACAGAGACTGGGGCTGCTTGCTTGCGTTGCCACCTCAAACTTCAAACGTAGCTTAGGTGGTCCATGCCGGGTGCCTCCGGCATCCCTGCTCCGAAAATGCAAACGTCTGCCGACAGCTCGCAGGCAAGGAGAGATAGTCTGGAAAGCTGTTGCTCAGCCTCATCTGCCCATGGCACTGCTCGCACTGAGGCACAGAGACTGGGGCTGCTTGCTTGTCTTGCCCCCTCAAACTTCAAATGTAGCTTTGGGGGTCCGTGCAGGGGGCCTCTGACACCCCTGCTCTGAAAATGCAAACGTCTGCAGATAGCTCGCAGGCAGAAAGAGCTAGCCTGGAAAGCTGTTGCTCAGCCTCATCTGCCCATGGCACTGCTCGCACAGAGGCACAGAGACTGGGGCTGCTTGCTTGTCTTGCCCCCTCAAAGTTCAAACGTATCTTAGCTGGTCCGTGCCGGGGGCCTCCGGCAGGGCTGCTCCGAAAATGCAAACGTCTCAATATAGCTCGAAGCCAGAAAGAGCTAGCCTGGAAAGCTGTTGCTCAGCCTCATCTGCCCATGGCACTGCTCGCACTGAGGCACAGAGACTGGGGCTGCTTGCTTGTCTTGCCACCTCAAATTTCAAACGTAGCTTAGGTGGTCCGTGCCGGGCGCCTCCGGCAGGGCTGCTCTGAAAATGCGAACGTCTGCAGATAGCTCGCAGGCAGAAAGAGCTAGCCTGGAAAGCTGTTGCTCAGCCTCATCTGCCCATGGCACTGCTCGCACAGAGGCACAGAGACTGGGGCTGCTTGCTTGTCTTGCCACCTCAGACTTCAAATGTAGCTTTGGGGGTCCGTGCAGGGGGCCTCTGACAGCCCTGCTCTGAAAATGCGAACGTCTGCAGATAGCTCGCAGCCAGAAAGAGCTAGCCTGAAAACTGTTGCTCAGCCTCATCTTCCCATGGCACTGCTCGCACAGAGGCACAGAGACTGGGGCTGCTTGCTTGTCTAGCCCCGTCAAACTTGAAATGTAGATTAGGTGGTTCGTGCCGGGCGTCTCCGGCAGCCCTGCTCTGAAAATGCGAACGCCTGCAGATAGCTCTCAGCCAGAAAGAGCTAGCCTGGAAAGCTGTTGCTCAGCCTCATCTGCCCATGGCACTGCTCGCACAGAGGCACAGAGACTGGGGCTGCTTGCTTGTCTTCCCACGTCAGACTTCAAACGTAGCTTAGGCTGTCCGTGCCGGGCGCCTCCGGCAGCCCTGGTCCGAAAATGCGAACGTCTGCAGATAGCTCGCAGACAGAAAGAGCTAGCCTGGAAAGCTGTTGCTCATCCTCATCTGCCCATGGCACTGCTCGCACAGAGGCACAGAGACTGGGCTGCTTGTATGTCTTGCGCACCTCAAACTTCAAACGTATCTTAGGTGGTGCATGCCGGGTGCCTCCGGCATCCCTGCTCCAAAAATGCAAACGTCTGCAGATAGCTCTCAGCCAGAAAGAGCTAGCCTGGAAAGCTGTTGCTCAGCCTCATCTGCCCATGGCCCTGCTCGCACAGAGGCACAGAGACTGGGGCTGCTTGCTTGTCTTGCCACCTCAAACTTCACATGTAGCATTGGGGGTGCATGCCAGGCTCCTCTGGCAGCCCTGCTCCCAAAATGCAAACGTCTGCAGACAGATGGCAGCCAGAATAGCTAGCCTGTAAAGCTGTTGCTCAGCCTCATCTGCCCATGGCACTGCTCGCACAGAGGCACAGAGACTGGGGCTGCTTGCTTGTCATGCCCCCTCAAACTTCAAATGTACCAGTGGTGGTGCATGCCGGGTGCCTCCGGCATCCCTACTCCAAAAATGCAAACGTCTGCAGATAGCTCTCAGCCAGAAAGAGCTAGCCTGGAAAGCTGTTGCTCAGCCTCATCTGCCCATGGCACTGCTCGCACAGAGGCACAGAGACTGGGGCTGCTTGCTTGTCTTGCCACCTCAAACTTCAAATGTAGCTTTAGGGGTCCGTGTAGGGGGCCTCCGGCAGCCCTGGTCCGAAAATGCAAACGTCTGCAGACAGCTCTCAGCCAGAAAGAGCTAGCCTTGAAAGGTGTTGCTCAGCCTCATCTGCCCATGGCACTGCTCGCACAGAGGCACAGAGACTGGGGCTGCTTGCTTGTCTTCCCACGTCAGACTTCAAATGTAGCATTGGGGGTGCATGCCGGGCTCCTCCGGCACCCCTGCCTTTAAAATTCGAACGTCTGCAGACAGCTCGCAGCCAGAAAGAGCTAGCCTGGAAAGCTGTTGCTCAGCCTCATCTTCCCATGGCACTGCTCGCACACAGGCACAGAGACTGGGGCTGCTTGTTGTCTTGCCCCCTCAAACTTCAAACGTAGCTTAGGTGGTCCGTGCCGGGCGACTCCGACAGCCCTGCTCCGAAAATGCGAACGTCTGCAGATAGCTCGCAGGCAGAAAAAGCTAGCCTGGAAAGCTGTTGCTCAGCCTCATCTGCCCATGGCACTGCTCGCACAGAGGCACAGAGACTAGAGCTTCTTGCTTGTCTTGCCCCCTCAAACTTCAAACGTAGCTTTGGGATCCGTGTCGGGCGTCTGCGGCAGCCCTGCTCTGAAAATGCGAGCGTCTGCAGATAGCTCGCAGCCAGAAAGAGCTAGCCTGGAAAGCTGTTGCTCAGCCTCATCTGCCCATGGCACTGCTCGCACAGAGGCACAGAGACTGGGGCTGCTTGCTTGTCCTGCCACCTCAAACTTCAAATGTAGCTTTGGGGGTCCGTGCAGGGGGCCTCTGACAGCCCTGCTCTGAAAATGCGAACGTCTGCAGATAGCTCTCAGCCAGAAAGAGCTAGCCTGAAAACTGTTGCTCAGCCTCATCTGCCCATGGCACTGCTCGCACAGAGGCACAGAGACTGGGGCTGCTTGCTTGTCTAGCGCCGTCAAACTTGAAATGTAGATTAGGTGGTTCGTGCCGGGCGTCTCCGGCAGCCCTGCTCTGAAAATGCGAACGTCTGCAGATAGCTCTCAGCCAGAAAGAGCTAGTCTGGAAAGCTGTTGCTCAGCCTCATCTGCCCATGGCACTGCTCGCACAGAGGCACAGAGACTGGGGCTGCTTGCTTGTCTTGCCACCTCAAACTTCAAACGTAGCTTAGGCTGTCCGTGCCGGGCTTCTCCGGCAGCCCTGGTCCGAAAATGCAAACGTCTGCAGATAGCTCGCAGCCAGAAAGAGCTAGCCTGGAATGCTGTTGCTCAGCCTCATCTGCCCATGGCACTGCTCGCACAGAGGCACAGAGACTGGGGTGCTTGTATGTCTTGCCGCCTCAAACTTCAAACGTATCTTAGGTGGTGCATGCCGGGTGCCTCCGGCATCCCTGCTCCAAAAATGCAAACGTCTGCAGATAGCTCGCAGCCAGAAAGAGCTAGCCTGGAAAGCTGTTGCTCAGCCTCATCTGCCCATGGCACTGCTCGCACAGAGGCACTGAGACTGGGGCTGCTTGCTTGTCTTCCCACGTCAGACTTCAAACGTAGCATTGGGGGTGCATGCCGGGCTCCTCCGGCAGCCCTGCCTTTAAAATTCGAACGTCTGCAGATAGATTGCAGCCAGAAAGAGCTAGCCTGGAAAGCTGTTGCTCAGCCTCATCTGCCCATGGCACTGCTCGCACAGAGGCACAGAGACTGGGGCTGCTTGCTTGTCTTGCCACCTCAAACTTCAAATGTAGCTTACGCTGTCCGTGCCGGGCGCTTCCGGCAGCCCTGCTCCGAAAATGCGAACGTCTGCAGATAGCTCACAGCCAGAAAGAGCTAGCTTGGAAAGCTGTTGCTCAGCCTCATCTGCCCATGGCACTGCTCGCACAGAGGCACAGAGACTGGGGCTGCTTGCTTGTCTTCCCACGTCAGACTTCAAAAGTAGCATTGGGGATGCATGCCGGGCTTCTCCGGCAGCCCTGCTCTGAAAATTCGAACGTCTGCAGATAGCTCGCATGCAGAAAGAGCTAGCCTGGAAAGGTGTTGCTCAGCCTCATCTGCCCATGGCACTGCTCGCACAGAGGCACAGAGACTGGGGCTGCTTGCTTGTCCTGCCACCTCAAACTTCAAATGTAGCATTGGGGGTGCATGCCGGGCTCCTCCGGCAGCCCTGCTCTTAAAATTCGAATGTCTACAGACACATTGCAGCCAGAAAGAGCTACCCTGGAAAGGTGTTGCTCAGCCTCATCTGCCCATGGCACTGCTCGCACAGAGGCACAGAGACTGGGGCTGCTTGCTTGTCTTGCCCCCTCAAACTTCAAAAGTAGCTTTGGGATCCGTGTCGGGCGTCTACGGCAGCCCTGCTCTGAAAATGCGAACGTCTGCAGATAGCTCGCAGCCAGAAAGAGCTAGCCTGGAAAGCTGTTGCTCAGCCTCATCTGCCCATGGCACTGCTCACACAGAGGCACAGAGACTGGGGCTGCTTGCTTGTCTTCCCTCCTCAAACTTCAAACGTAGCTTAGGTGGTCCATGCCGGGTGCCTCCGGCATCCCTGCTCCAAAAATGCAAACGTCTGCAGATAGCTCGCAGCCAGAAAGAGCTAGCCTGGAAAGCTGTTGCTCAGCCTCATCTGCCCATGGCACTGCTCGCACAGAGGCACAGAGACTGGGGCTGCTTGCTTGTCTTGCCCCCTCAAACTTCAAACGTATCTTAGGTGGTCCATGCCGGGTGCCTCCGGCATCCCTGCTCCGAAAATGCAAACGTCTGCAGACAGCTCGCAGGCAAGGAGAGATAGTATGGAAAGCTGTTGCTCAGCCTCATCTGCTCGTGGCACTGCTCACACAGAGGCACAGAGACTGTATCTGCTTGCTTGTCTTGCCACCTCAAACTTCAAATGTAGCATTGTGGGTGCATGCCGGGCTCCTCCAGCAGCCCTGCTCCCAAAATTCGAACGTCTGCAGATAGCTCGCAGGCAGAAAGAGCTAGCCTGGAAAGGTGTTGCTCAGCCTCATCTGCCCATGGCACTGCTCGCACAGAGGCACAGAGACTGGGGCTGCTTGCTTGTCTTGCCCCCTCAAACTTCAAACGTAGCTTAGGTGGTCCATGCCGGGGGCCTCCGGCAGGGCTGCTCCGAAAATGCAAACGTCTGCAGATAGCTCGCAGCCAGAAAGAGCTAGCCTGGAAAGCTGTTGCTCAGCCTCATCTGCCCATGGCACTGCTCACACAGAGGCACAGAGACTGGGGCTGCTTGCTTGTCTTGCCCCCTCAAACTTCAAATGTAGCTTAGTTGGTCCATGCCGGGTGCCTCCGGCAGGGCTGCTCCCAAAATTCGAATGTCTGCAGATAGATTGCAGCCAGAAAGAGCTAGCCTGGAAAGGTGTTGCTCAGCCTCATCTGCCCATGGCACTGCTCGCCCAGAGGCACAGAGACTGGGGCTGCTTGCTTGTCTTGCCACCTCAAAATTCACATGTATCATTGGGGGTGCATGCCGTGCTTCTCCGTCAGCCCTGCTCCCAAAATTCGAACGTCTGCAGATAGATTGCAGCCAGAAAGAGCTAGCCTGGAAAGCTGTTGCTCAGCCTCATCTGCCCATGGCACTGCTCGCACAGAGGCACAGAGACTGGGGCTGCTGCTTGTCTTGTCACCTCAAACTTCAAATGTAGCATTGTGGTTGCATGCCGGGCTCCTCCGGCAGCCCTGCTCCCAAAATTCGAACGTCTGCAGATAGCTCGCAGGCAGAAAGAGCTAGCCTGGAAAGGTGTTGCTCAGCCTCATCTGCCCATGGCACTGCTCGCACAGAGGCACAGAGACTGGGGCTGCTTGCTTGTCTTGCCACCTCAAACTTCAAACGTAGCTTAGGTGGTCCGTGCCGGGTGCCTCCGGCAGGGCTGCTCCGAAAATGGGAACGTCTGCAGATAGCTCGCAGCCAGAAAGAGCTAGCCTGGAAAGCTGTTGCTCAGCCTCATCTGCCCATGGCACTGCTCGCACAGAGGCACAGAGACTGGGGCTGCTTGCTTGTCTTGCCACCTCAAACTTCACATATAGCATTGTGGTTGCATGCCGGGCTTCTCCGGCAGCCCTGCTCCCAAAATTCGAACGTCTGCAGATCGATTGCAGCCAGAAAGAGCTAGCCTGGAAAGCTGTTGCTCAGCCTCATCTGCCCATGGCACTGCTCGCACAGAGGCACAGAGACTGGGGCTGCTTGCTTGTCTTGTCACCTCAAACTTAAAATGTAGCATTGTGGTTGCATGCTGGGCTCCTCTGGCAGCCCTGCTCCCAAAATGCGAACGACTGCAGATAGCTCGCAGGCAGAAAGAGCTAGCCTGGAAAGGTGTTGCTAAGCCTCATCTGCCCATGGCACTGCTCACACAGAGGCACAGAGACTGGGGCTGCTTGCTTGTCTTGCCACCTCAAACTTCAAACGTAGCTTAGGTGGTCCGTGCCGGGGGCCTCCGGCAGGGCTGCTCCAAAAATGCAAACGTCTGCAGATAGCTCACAGCCAGAAAGAGCTAGCCTGGAAAGCTGTTGCTCAGCCTCATCTGCCCATGGCACTGCTCGCACAGAGGCACAGAGACTGGGGCTGCTTGCTTGTCTTGCCCCCTCAAACTTCAAACGTATCTTAGGTGGTCCATGTCGGGTGCCTACGGCATCCCTGCTCCGAATATGCAAACGTCTGCAGATAGCTCGCAGCCAGAAAGAGCTAGCCTGGAAAGCTGTTGCTCAGCCTCATCTGCCCATGGCACTGCTCGCACAGAGGCACAGAGACTGGGGCTGCTTGCTTGTCTTGCCACCTCAAACTTCAAAGGTATCTTAGGCGGTCCATGCCGGGGGCCATCCGACAGCCCTGCTCCGAAAATGCGAACGTCTGCAGATAGCTCGCAGCCAGAAAGAGCTAGCCTGGAAAGCTGTTGCTCAGCCTCATCTGCCCATGGCACTGCTCGCACAGAGGCACAGAGACTGGGGCTGCTTGCTTGTCTTGCCACCTCAAACTTCAAACGTATCTTAACTGGTCCGTGCCGGGGGCCTCCGTCAGGGCTGCTCTGAAAATGCAAACGTCTGCAGATAGCTCGCAGCCAGAAAGAGCTAGCCTGGAAAGCTGTTGCTCAGCCTCATCTGCCCATGGCACTGCTCGCACAGAGGCACAGAGACTGGGGCTGCTTGCTTGTCTTGCCCCCTCAAACTTCAAATATATCTTAGATGATCCATGCCGGGTGCCTCGGGCATCCCTGCTCCGAAAATGCGAATGTCTGCAGATAGCTCGCAGCCAGAAAGAGCTAGCCTGGAAAGCTGTTGCTCAGCCTCATCTGCCCATGGCACTGCTCGCACAGAGGCACTGAGACTGGGGCTGCTTGCTTGTCTTGCCCCCTCAAACTTCACATGTAGCATTGGGGGTGCATGCAGGGCTTCTCCGGCAGCCCTGCTCCCAAAATGCGAACGTCTGCAGATAGCTCGCAGGCAGAAAGAGCTAGCCTGGAAAGCTGTTGCTCAGCCTCATGTGCCCATGGCACTGCTCGCACAGAGGCACAGAGACTGGGGCTGCTTGCTTGTCTTGCCCCCTCAAACTTCAAATGTAGCATTGTGGTTGCATGCCGGGCTCCTCCGGCAGCCCTGCTCCCAAAATTCGAACGTCTGCAGATAGCTCGCAGCCAGAAAGAGCTAGCCTGGAAAGCTGTTTCTCAGCCTCATCTGCCCATGGCACTGCTCGCACAGAGGCACAGAGACTGGGGCTGCTTGCTTGTCTTGCCACCTCAAACATCACATGTAGCATTGGGGGTGCATGCCGGGCTTCTCCGGCAGCCCTGCTCTCAAAATGCAAACGTCTGCAGATAGATTGCAGCCAGAAAGAGCTAGCCTGGAAAGCGGTTGCTCAGCCTCATCTGCCCATGGCACTGCTCGCACAGAGGCACAGAGACTGGGGCTGCTTGCTTGTCTTGCCACCTCAAACTTCAAATGTAGCATTGTGGTTGCATGCCGGGCTCCTCCAGCAGCCCTGCTCCCAAAATGCAAACGTCTGCAGATAGCTCGCAGCCTGAAAGAGCTAGCCTGGAAAGCTGTTGCTCAGCCTCATCTGCCCATGGCACTGCTCGCACAGAGGCACAGAGACTGGGGCTGCTTGCTTGTCTTGCCACCTCAAAATTCACATGTAGCATTGGGGGTGCATGCCGGGCTTCTCCGGCAGCCCTGCTCCCAAAATTTGAACGTCTGCAGATAGATTGCAGCCAGAAAGAGCTAGCCTGGAAAGCTGTTGCTCAGCCTCATGTGCCCATGGCACTGCTCGCACAGAGGCACAGAGACTGGGGCTGCTTGCTTGTCTTGTCACCTCAAACTTCAAATGTAGCATTGTGGTTGCATGCCGGGCTCCTCCGGCAGCCCTGCTCCCCAAATTCGAACGTCTGCAGATAGCTCGCAGGCAGAAAGAGCTAGCCTGGAAAGCTGTTGCTCAGCCTCATCTGCCCATGGCACTGCTCGCACAGAGGCACAGAGACTGGGGCTGCTTGCTTGTCTTGCCACCTCAAAATTCACATGTAGCATTGGGGGTGCATGCCGGGCTTCTCCGGCAGGGCTGCTCCGAAAATGCAAACGTGTGCAGATTGCTCGCAGCCAGAAAGAGCTAGCCTGGAAAGCTGTTGCTCAGCCTCATCTGCCCATGGCACTGCTCGCACAGAGGCACAGAGACTGGGGCTGCTTGCTTGTCTTGCCACCTCAAACTTCACATGTAGCATTGGGGGTGCATTCCGGGCTCCTCCGGAAGCCCTGCTCCCAAAATTCAAACGTCTGCAGATAGATTGCAGCCAGAAAGAGCTAGCCTGGAAAGGTGTTGCTCAGCCTCATCTGCCCATGGCACTGCTCGCACAGAGGCACAGAGACTGGGGCTGCTTGCTTGTCTTGTCACCTCAAACTTAAAATGTAGCATTGTGTTTGCATGCCGGGCTCCTCCGGCAGCCCTGCTCCCAAAATTCGAACGTCTGCAGATAGCTCGCAGCCAGAAAGAGCTAGCCTGGAAAGCTGTTGCTCAACCTCATCTGCCCATGGCACTGCTCGCACAGAGGCACAGAGACTGGGGCTGCTTGCTTGTCTTGCCCCCTCAAACTTCAAACGTGTCTTTGGGATCCGTATTGGGCGTCTGCGGCAGCCCTGCTCCGAAAATGCGAACGTCTGCAGATAGCTCGCAGCCAGAAAGAGCTAGCCTTGAAAACTGTTGCTCAGCCTCATGTGCCCATGGCACTGCTCGCACAGAGGCACAGAGACTGGGGCTGCTTGCTTGTCTTGCCCCCTCAAACTTCAAACGTATCTTAGGTGGTTCATGCCGGGTGCCTCCGGCAGCCCTGCTCCAAAAATGCGAACGTCTGCAGATAGCTCGCAGCCAGAAAGAGCTAGCCTGGAAAGCTGTTGCTCAGCCTCATCTGCCCATGGCACTGCTCGCACAGAGGCACAGAGACTGGAGCTGCTTGCTTGTCTTGCCACCTCAAATTTCAAACGTATCTTAGGTGGTCCATGCCGGGTGCCTCGGGCATCCCTGCTCCGAAAATGTGAACGTCTGCAGATAGCTCGCAGCCAGAAAGAGCTTACCTGGAAAGCTGTTGCTCAGCCTCATCTGCCCATGGCACTGCTCGCACAGAGGCACTGAGACTGGGGCTGCTTGCTTGTCTTGTCACCTCAAAATTCACATGTAGCATTGGGGGTGAGTGCCAGGCTTCTCCGTCAGCCCTGCTCCCAAAATTTGAACGTCTGCAGATAGATTGCAGCCAGAAAGAGCTAGCCTGGAAAGCTGTTGCTCAGCCTCATCTGCCCATGGCACTGCTCGCACAGAGGCACAGAGACTGGGGCTGCTGCTTGTCTTGTCACCTCAAACTTCAAATGTAGCATTGTGGTTGCATGCCTGGCTCCTCCGGCAGCCCTGCTCCCAAAATTCGAACGTCTGCAGATAGCTCGCAGGCAGAAAGAGCTAGCCTGGAAAGGTGTTGCTCAGCCTCATCTGCCCATGGCACTGCTCGCACAGAGGCACAGAGACTGGGGCTGCTTGCTTGTCTTGCCCCCTCAAACTTCAAACGTAGCTTAGGTGGTCCATGCCGGGGGCCTCCGGCAGGGCTGCTCCGAAAATGCAAACGTCTGCAGATAGCTCGCAGCCAGAAAGAGCTAGCCTGGAAAGCTGTTGCTCAGCCTCATCTGCCCATGGCACTGCTCACACAGAGGCACAGAGACTGGGGCTGCTTGCTTGTCTTGCCCCCTCAAACTTCAAATGTAGCTTAGTTGGTCCATGCCGGGTGCCTCCGGCAGGGCTGCTCCCAAAATTCGAATGTCTGCAGATAGATTGCAGCCAGAAAGAGCTAGCCTGGAAAGGTGTTGCTCAGCCTCATCTGCCCATGGCACTGCTCGCACAGAGGCACAGAGACTGGGGCTGCTTGCTTGTCTTGCCACCTCAAAATTCACATGTATCATTGGGGGTGAATGCCTTGCTCCTCGTCAGCCCTGCTCCCAAAATTCGAACGTCTGCAGATAGATTGCAGCCAGAAAGAGCTAGCCTGGAAAGCTGTTGCTCAGCCTAATCTGCCCATGGCACTGCTCGCACAGAGGCACAGAGACTGGGGCTGCTGCTTGTCTTGTCACCTCAAACTTCAAATGTAGCATTGTGGTTGCATGCCGGGCTCCTCCGGCAGCCCTGCTCCCAAAATTCGAACGTCTGCAGATAGCTCGCAGGCAGAAAGAGCTAGCCTGGAAAGCTGTTGCTCAGCCTCATCTGCCCATGGCACTGCTCGCACAGAGGCACAGAGACTGGGGCTGCTTGCTTGTCTTGCCACCTCAAACTTCAAACGTAGCTTAGGTGGTCCGTGCCGGGCTCCTCCGGCAGGGCTGCTCCGAAAATGCGAACGTCTGCAGATAGCTCGCAGCCAGAAAGAGCTAGCCTGGAAAGGTGTTGCTGAGCCTCATCTGCCCATGGCACTGCTCGCACAGAGGCACAGAGACTGGGGCTGCTTGCTTGTCTTGCCACCTCAAACTTCACATATAGCATTGGGGGTGCATGCCGGGCTTCTCCGGCAGCCCTGCTCCCAAAATTCGAACGTCTGCAGATAGATTGCAGCCAGAAAGAGCTAGCCTGGAAAGGTGTTGCTCAGCCTCATCTGCCCATGGCACTGCTCGCACAGAGGCACAGAGACTGGGGCTGCTTGCTTGTCTTGTCACCTCAAACTTCAAACGTAGCTTAGGTGGTCCGTGCCGGGCTCCTCCGGCAGGGCTGCTCCAAAAATGCAAACGTCTGCAGATAGCTCGCAGCCAGAAAGAGCTAGCCTGGAAAGCTGTTGCTCAGCCTCATCTGCCCATGGCACTGCTCGCACAGAGGCACAGAGACTGGGGCTGCTTGCTTGTCTTGCCCCCTCAAACTTCAAACGTAGCTTAGGTGGTCCATGTCGGGTGCCTACGGCATCCCTGCTCCGAATATGCAAACGTCTGCAGATAGCTCGCAGCCAGAAAGAGCTAGCCTGGAAAGCTGTTGCTCAGCCTCATCTGCCCATGGCACTGCTCGCACAGAGGCACAGAGACTGGGGCTGCTTGCTTGTCTTGCCACCTCAAACTTCAAACGTATCTTAACTGGTCCATGCCGGGGGCCATCCGACAGCCCTGCTCCGAAAATGCGAACGTCTGCAGATAGCTCGCAGCCAGAAAGAGCTAGCCTGGAAAGCTGTTGCTCAGCCTCATCTGCCCATGGCACTGCTCGCACAGAGGCACAGAGACTGGGGCTGCTTGCTTGTCTTGCCACCTCAAACTTCAAACGTATCTTAACTGGTCCGTGCCGGGGGCCTCCGTCAGGGCTGCTCTGAAAATGCAAACGTCTGCAGATAGATTGCAGCCAGAAAGAGCTAGCCTGGAAAGGTGTTGCTCAGCCTCATCTGCCCATGGCACTGCTCGCACAGAGGCACAGAGACTGGGGCTGCTTGCTTGTCTTGTCACCTCAAACTTCAAACGTAGCTTAGGTGGTCCGTGCCGGGCTCCTCCGGCAGGGCTGCTCCGAAAATGCAAACGTCTGCAGATAGCTCGCAGCCAGAAAGAGCTAGCCTGGAAAGCTGTTGCTCAGCCTCATCTGCCCATGGCACTGCTCACACAGAGGCACAGAGACTGGGGCTGCTTGCTTGTCTTGCCCCCTCAAACTTCAAATGTAGCTTAGTTGGTCCATGCCGGGTGCCTCCGGCAGGGCTGCTCCCAAAATTCGAATGTCTGCAGATAGATTGCAGCCAGAAAGAGCTAGCCTGGAAAGGTGTTGCTCAGCCTCATCTGCCCATGGCACTGCTCGCACAGAGGCACAGAGACTGGGGCTGCTTGCTTGTCTTGCCACCTCAAAATTCACATGTATCATTGGGGGTGAATGCCGTGCTCCTCGTCAGCCCTGCTCCCAAAATTCGAACGTCTGCAGATAGATTGCAGCCAGAAAGAGCTAGCCTGGAAAGCTGTTGCTCAGCCTAATCTGCCCATGGCACTGCTCGCACAGAGGCACAGAGACTGGGGCTGCTGCTTGTCTTGTCACCTCAAACTTCAAATGTAGCATTGTGGTTGCATGCCGGGCTCCTCCGGCAGCCCTGCTCCCAAAATTCGAACGTCTGCAGATAGCTCGCAGGCAGAAAGAGCTAGCCTGGAAAGCTGTTGCTCAGCCTCATCTGCCCATGGCACTGCTCGCACAGAGGCACAGAGACTGGGGCTGCTTGCTTGTCTTGCCACCTCAAACTTCAAACGTAGCTTAGGTGGTCCGTGCCGGGCTCCTCCGGCAGGGCTGCTCCGAAAATGCGAACGTCTGCAGATAGCTCGCAGCCAGAAAGAGCTAGCCTGGAAAGGTGTTGCTCAGCCTCATCTGCCCATGGCACTGCTCGCACAGAGGCACAGAGACTGGGGCTGCTTGCTTGTCTTGCCACCTCAAACTTCACATATAGCATTGGGGGTGCATGCCGGGCTTCTCCGGCAGCCCTGCTCCCAAAATTCGAACGTCTGCAGATAGATTGCAGCCAGAAAGAGCTAGCCTGGAAAGGTGTTGCTCAGCCTCATCTGCCCATGGCACTGCTCGCACAGAGGCACAGAGACTGGGGCTGCTTGCTTGTCTTGCCACCTCAAACTTCAAACGTAGCTTAGGTGGTCCGTGCCGGGGGCCTCCGGCAGGGCTGCTCCAAAAATGCAAACGTCTGCAGATAGCTCGCAGGCAGAAAGAGCTAGCCTGGAAAGCTGTTGCTCAGCCTCATCTGCCCATGGCACTGCTCGCACAGACGCACAGAGACTGGGGCTGCTTGCTTGTCTTGCCCCCTCAAACTTCAAATGTAGCATTGGGGGTGCATGCCGGGCGTCTGCGGCAGCCCTGCTCCCAAAATGCGAACGTCTGCAGATAGATTGCAGCCAGAAAGAGCTAGCCTGGAAAGCTGTTGCTCAGCCTCATCTGCCCATGGCACTGCTCGCACAGAGGCACAGGGACTGGCGCTGCTTGCTTGTGATGTCTCCTCAAACTTCAAATGTAGCATTGTGGTTGCATGCCGGGCTCCTCCGGCAGCCCTGCTCCCAAAATTTGAACGTCTGCATATAGCTTGCAGCCAGAAAGAGCTAGCCTGGAAAGGTGTTGCTCAGCCTCATCTGCCCATGGCACTGCTCGCACAGAGGCACAGAGACTGGGGCTGCTTGCTTGTCTTGCCCCCTCAAACTTCAAATGTAGCTTAGCTGGTCCATGCCGGGTGCCTTCGGCAGGGCTGCTCCGAAAATGCGAACGTCTGCAGATAGCTCGCAGGCAGAAAGAGGTAGCCTGGAAAGCTGTTGCTCAGCCTCATCTGCCCATGGCACTGCTCGCACAGAGGCACAGAGACTGGGGCTGCTTGCTTGTCTTGCCACGTCAAACTTCAAACGTATCTTAGGTGGTCCATGCCGGGTGCCTCCAGCATCCCTGCTCTGAAAATGGAAACGTCTGCAGATAGCTCGCAGGCAGAAAGAGCTAGCCTGGAAAGCTGTTGCTCAGCCTCATCTGCCCATGGCACTGCTCGCACAGAGGCACAGAGACTGGGGCTGCTTGCTTGTCTTGCCCCCTCAAACTTCAAATGTAACTTAGCTGGGCCATGCCGGGTGCCTCGGGCATCCCTGCTCCGAAAATGCGAACGTCTGCAGATAGCTCGCAGCCAGAAAGAGCTAGCCTGGAAAGCTGTTGCTCAGCCTCATCTGCCCATGGCACTGCTCGCACAGAGGCACAGAGACTGGGGCTGCTTGCTTGTCTTGCCCCCTCAAACTTCAAACGTAGCTTAGGTGGTCCATGTCGGGTGCCTACGGCATCCCTGCTCCGAATATGCAAACGTCTGCAGATAGCTCGCAGCCAGAAAGAGGTAGCCTGGAAAGCTGTTGCTCAGCCTCATCTGCCAATGGCACTGCTCGCACAGAGGCACAGAGACTGGGGCTGCTTGCTTGTCTTGCCCCCTCAAACTTCAAATGTAGCATTGTGGTTGCATGCCGGGCTCCTCCAGCAGCCCTGCTCCCAAAATTCGAACGTCTGCAGATAGCTCGCAGCCTGAAAGAGCTAGCCTGGAAAGCTGTTGCTCAGCCTCATCTGCCCATGGCACTGCTCGCACAGAGGCACAGAGACTGGGGCTGCTTGCTTGTCTTGCCACCTCAAAATTCACATGTAGCTTAGGCTGTCCGTGCCGGGGGACTCCGGCAGCCCTGCTCCCAAAATTTGAACGTCTGCATATAGCTCGCAGCCAGAAAGAGCTAGCCTGGAAAGCTGTTGCTCAGCCTCATCTCTCCATGGCACTGTTCGCAGAGAGGCACAGAGACTGGGGCTGCTTGCTTGTCTTGTCACCTCAAACTTCAAATATATCATTGGGGGTGCATGCCGGGTGCCTACGGCATCCCTGCTCCGAAAATGCAAACGTCTGCAGATAGCTCGCAGCCAGAAAGAGCTAGCCTGGAAAGCTGTTGCTCAGCCTCATCTGCACATGGCACTGCTCGCATAGAGGCACAGAGACTGGGGCTGCTTGCTTGTCTTGCCCCCTCAAACTTCAAACGTATCTTAGCTGGGCCATGCCGGGTGCCTCGGGCATCCCTGCTCCGAAAATGCGAACGTCTGCAGATAGATCGCAGCCAGAAAGAGCTAGCCTGGAAAGCTGTTGCTCAGCCTCATCTGCCCATGGCACTGCTCGCACAGAGGCACAGAGACTGGGGCTGCTTGCTTGTCTTGCCCCCTCAAACTTCACATGTAGCATTGGGGGTGCATGCCGAGCTTCTCCGGCAGCCCTGCTCCCAAAATGCGAACGTCTGCAGATAGATTGCAGCCAGAAAGAGCTAGCCTGGAAAGCTGTTGCTCAGCCTCATCTGCCCATGGCACTGCTCGCACAGAGGCACAGGGACTGGTGCTGCTTGCTTGTCTTGTCTCCTCAAACTTCAAATGTAGCATTGTGGTTGCATGCCGGGCTCCTCCGGCAGCCCTGCTCCCAAAATTTGAACGTCTGCATATAGCTCGCAGCCAGAAAGAGCTAGCCTGGAAAGCTGTTGCTCAGCCTCATCTGCCCATGGCACTGCTCGCACAGAGGCACAGAGACTGGGGCTGCTTGCTTGTCTTGCCCCATCAAACTTCAAATGTAGCTTAGCTGGTCTATGCCGGGTGCCTTCGGCAGGGCTGCTCCGAAAATGCGAACGTCTGCAGATAGCTCGCAGCCAGAAAGAGCTAGCCTGGAAAGCTGTTGCTCAGCCTCATCTGCCCATGGCACTGCTCGCACAGAGGCACAGAGACTGGGGCTGCTTGCTTGTCTTGCCACGTCAAACTTCAAACGTATCTTAGGTGGTCCATGACGGGTGCCTACGGCATCCCTGCTCTGAAAATGCAAACGTCTGCAGATAGCTCGCAGCCAGAAAGAGCTAGCCTGGAAAGCTGTTGCTCAGCCTCATCTGCCCATGGCACTGCTCGCACAGAGGCACAGAGACTGGGGCTGCTTGCTTGTCTTGCCCCGTCAAACTTCAAATGTAACTTAGCTGGGCCATGCCGGGTGCCTCGGGCATCCCTGCTCCGAAAATGCGAACGTCTGCAGATAGCTCGCAGGCAGAAAGAGCTAGCCTGGAAAGCTGTTGCTCAGCCTCATCTGCCCATGGCACTGCTCACACAGAGGCACAGAGACTGGGGCTGCTTGCTTGTCTTGCCACCTCAAACTTCAAATGTCGCATTTTGGTTGCATGCCGGGCTCCTCCGGCAGCCCTGCTCCCAAAATTCGAACGTCTGCAGATAGATTGTAGCCAGAAAGAGCTAGCATGGAAAGCTGTTGCTCAGCCTCATCTGCCCATGGCACTGCTCGCACAGAGGCACAGAGACTGGGACTGCTTGCTTGTCTTGCCCCCTCAAACTTCAAACTTAACTTAGGTGGTCCATCCCGGGTGCCTCCGGCATCCCTGCTCCGAAAATGCAAACGTCTGCAGACAGCTCGCAGACAAGGAGAGATAGTCTGGAAAGCTGTTGCTCAGCCTCATCTGCTCGTGGCACTGCTCACAGAGAGGCACAGAGACTGGGGCTGCTTGTTTGTCTTGCCCCCTCAAACTTCAAACGTAGCTTAGACTCTCCGTGTCGGGCGTCTGCGGCAGCCCTGCTCCCAAAATGCGAACGTCTGCAGATAGCTCGCAGCCAGAAAGAGCTAGCCTGGAAAGCTGTTGCTCAGCCTCATCTGCCCATGGCACTGCTCGCACAGAGGCACAGAGACTGGGGCTGCTTGCTTGTCTTGTCACCTCAAACTTCACATGTAGCATTGGGGGTGCATGCCGGGCTTCTCCGGCAGCCCTGCTCCCAAAATTCGAACGTCTGCAGATAGCTCGCAGGCAGAAAGAGCTAGCCTGGAAAGCTGTTGCTCAGCCTCATCTGCCCATGGCACTGCTCGCACAGAGGCACAGAGACTGGGGCTGCTTGCTTGTCTTGCCCCCTCAAACTTCAAACGTATCTTAGCTGGGCCATGCCGGGTGCCTCGGGCATCCCTGCTCTGAAAATGCGAATGTCTGCAGATAGATCGCAGCCAGAAAGAGCTAGCCTGGAAAGCTGTTGCTCAGCCTCATCTGCCCATGGCACTGCTCGCATAGAGGCACAGAGACTGGGGCTGCTTGCTTGTCTTGCACCCTCAAACTTCACATGTAGCATTGGGGGTGCATGACGAGCTTCTCCGGCAGCCCTGCTCCCAAAATTCGCACGTCTGCAGATAGATTGCAGCCAGAAAGAGCTAGCCTGGAAAGCTGTTGCTCAGCCTCATCTGCCCATGGCACTGCTTGCACAGAGGCACAGAGACTGGGGCTGCTTGCTTGTCTTGTCACCTCAAACTTCAAATGTAGCATTGTGGTTGCATGCCGGGCTCCTCCGGCAGCCCAGCTCCCAAAATTCGAACGTCTGCAGATAGCTCGCAGCCAGAAAGAGCTAGCCTGGAAAGGTGTTGCTCAGCCTCATCTGCCCATGGCACTGCTCGCACAGAGGCACAGAGACTGGGGCTGCTTGCTTGTCTTGCCACCTCAAACTTCAAATATAGCATTGGGGGTGCATGACGGGCTCCTCCGGCAGCCCTGCTCCAAAAATGCAAACGTCTGCAGATAGCTCGCAGCCAGAAAGAGCTAGCCTGGAAAGCTGTTGCTCAGCCTCATCTGCCCATGGCACTGCTCGCACAGAGGCACAGAGACTGGGGCTGCTTGCTTGTCTTGCCCCCTCAAACTTCAGACGTAGCTTAGGTGGTCCGTGCCGGGTGCCTCCGGCAGCCCTGCTCCAATAATGCGAACGTCTGCAAATAGCTCGCAGCCAGAAAGAGCTAGCCTGGAAAGCTGTTGCTCAGCCTCATCTGCCCATGGCACTGATCGCACAGAGGCACACAGACTGGGGCTGCTTGCTTGTCTTGCCACCTCAAAATTCACATGTATCATTGGGGGTGCATGCCGGGCTCCTCCGGCAGCCCTGCTCCCAAAATGCAAACGTCTGCAGATAGCTCGCAGCCAGAAAGAGCTAGCCTGGAAAGCTGTTGGTCAGCCTCATCTGCCCATGGCACTGCTCGCACAGAGGCACAGAGACTGGGGCTGCTTGCTTGTCTTGCCCCCTCAAACTTCAGACGTAGCTTAGGTGGTCCGTGCCGGGTGCCTCCGGCAGCCCTGCTCCAATAATGCGAACGTCTGCAAATAGCTCGCAGCCAGAAAGAGCTAGCCTGGAAAGCTGTTGCTCAGCCTCATCTGCCCATGGCACTGATCGCACAGAGGCACACAGACTGGGGCTGCTTGCTTGTCTTGCCACCTCAAAATTCACATGTATCATTGGGGGTGCATGCCGGGCTCCTCCGGCAGCCCTGCTCCCAAAATTCGAACGTCTGCAGATAGCTCGCAGCCAGAAAGAGCTAGCCTGGAAAGGTGTTGCTCAGCCTCATCTGCCCATGGCACTGCTCGCACAGAGGCACAGAGACTGGGGCTGCTTGCTTGTCTTGCCACCTCAAACTTCAAACGTAGCTTAGGTGGTCCGTGCCGGGGGCCTCCGGCAGGGCTGCTCCAAAAATGCAAACGTCTGCAGATAGCTCGCAGCCAGAAAGAGCTAGCCTGGAAAGCTGCTGCTCAGCCTCATCTGCCCATGGCACTGCTCGCACAGAGGCACAGAGACTGGGACTGCTTGCTTGTCTTGCCACCTCAAACTTCAAACGTATCTTAGGTGGTCCATGTCGGGTGCCTACGGCATCCCTGCTCCGAAAATGCAAACGTCTGCAGATAGCTCGCAGGCAGAAAGAGCTAGCCTGGAAAGCTGTTGCTCAGCCTCATCTGCCCATGGCACTGCTCGCACAGACGCACAGAGACTGGGGCTGCTTGCTTGTCTTGCCCCCTCAAACTTCAAATGTATCTTAGCTGGTCCATGCCGGGTGCCTCGGGCATCCCTGCTCCGAAAATGCGAATGTCTGCAGATAGCTCGCAGCCAGAACGAGCTAGCCTGGAAAGCTGTTGCTCAGCCTCATCTGCCCATGGCACTGCTCGCACAGAGGCACAGAGACTGGGGCTGCTTGCTTGTCTTGCCCCCTCAAACTTCACATGTAGCATTGGGGGTGCATGCCGGGCTTCTCCGGCAGCCCTGCTCCCAAAATGCGAACGTCTGCAGATAGCTAGCAGCCAGAAAGAGCTAGCCTGGAAAGCTGTTGCTCAGCCTCATCTGCCCATGGCACTGCTTGCACAGAGGCACAGAGACTGGGGCTGCTTGCTTGTCTTGCCCCCTCAAACTTCAAATGTAGCTTAGCTGGTCCATGCCGGGTGCCTTCGGCAGGGCTGCTCCGAAAATGCAAACGTCTGCAGATAGCTCGCAGGCAGAAAGAGGTAGCCTGGAAAGCTGTTGCTCAGCCTCATCTGCCCATGGCACTGCTCGCACAGAGGCACAGAGACTGGGGCTGCTTGCTTGTCTTGCCACGTCAAACTTCAAATGTAACTTAGCTGAGCCATGCCGGGTGCCTCGGGCATCCCTGCTCCGAAAATGCGAACGTCTGCAGATAGCTCGCAGCCAGAAAGAGCTAGCCTGGAAAGCTGTTGCTCAGCCTCATCTGCCCATGGCACTGCTCGCACAGAGGCACAGAGACTGGGGCTGCTTGCTTGTCTTGCCACCTCAAACTTCACATGTAGCATTGGGGGTACATGCCGGGCTTCTCTGGCAGCCCTGCTCCCAAAATTCGAACGTCTGCAGATAGATTGCAGCCAGAAAGAGCTAGCCTGGAAAGCTGTTGCTCAGCCTCATCTGCCCATGGCACTGCTCGCACAGAGGCACAGAGACTGGGGCTGATTGCTTGTCTTGCCACGTCAAACTTAAAATGTAGCATTGTGGTTGCATGCAGGGCTCCTGTGACAGTCCTGCTCCCAAAATGCGAATATCTGCAGATAGCTCGCAGGCAGAAAGAGCTAGCCTGGAAAGCTGTCGCTCAGCCTCATCTGCCCATGGCACTGCTCGCACAGAGGCACAGAGACTGGGGCTGCTTGCTTGTCTTGCCCCCTCAAACTTCAAACGTAGCTTAGGTGGTCCATGTCGGGTGCCTACGGCATCCCTACTCCGAATATGCAAACGTCTGCAGATAGCTCGCAGCCAGAAAGAGCTAGCCTGGAAAGCTGTTGCTCAGCCTCATCTGCCAATGGCACTGCTCGCACAGAGGCACAGAGACTGGGGCTGCTTGCTTGTCTTGCCCCCTCAAACTTCAAACGTAGCTTTTGGATCCGTGTTGGGCGTCTCCGGCAGCCATGCTCCGAAAATTCGAACGACTGCAGATTGCTCGCAGGCAGAAAGAGCTAGCCTGGAAAGCTGTTGCTCAGCCTCATCTCTCCATGGCACTGTTCGCAGAGAGGCACAGAGACTAGAGCTGCTTGCTTGTCTTGTCACCTCAAACTTCAAATATAGCATTGGGGGTGCATGACGGGCTCCTCCGGCAGCCCTGCTCCAAAAATGCAAACGTCTGCAGATAGCTCGCAGCCAGAAAGAGCTAGCCTGGAAAGCTGTTGCTCAGCCTCATCTGCCCATGGCACTGCTCGCACAGAGGCACAGAGACTGGGGCTGCTTGCTTGTCTTGCCCCCTCAAACTTCAGACGTAGCTTAGGTGGTCCGTGCCGGGTGCCTCCGGCAGCCCTGCTCCAATAATGCGAACGTCTGCAAATAGCTCGCAGCCAGAAAGAGCTAGCCTGGAAAGGTGTTGCTCAGCCTCATCTGCCCATGGCACTGATCGCACAGAGGCACACAGACTGGGGCTGCTTGCTTGTCTTGCCACCTCAAAATTCACATGTATCATTGGGGGTGCATGCCGGGCTCCTCCGGCAGCCCTGCTCCCAAAATTCGAACGTCTGCAGATAGCTCGCAGCCAGAAAGAGCTAGCCTGGAAAGGTGTTGCTCAGCCTCATCTGCCCATGGCACTGCTCGCACAGAGGCACAGAGACTGGGGCTGCTTGCTTGTCTTGCCACCTCAAACTTCAAACGTAGCTTAGGTGGTCCGTGCCGGGGGCCTCCGGCAGGGCTGCTCCAAAAATGCAAACGTCTGCAGATAGCTCGCAGCCAGAAAGAGCTAGCCTGGAAAGCTGCTGCTCAGCCTCATCTGCCCATGGCACTGCTCGCACAGAGGCACAGAGACTGGGACTGCTTGCTTGTCTTGCCACCTCAAACTTCAAACGTATCTTAGGTGGTCCATGTCGGGTGCCTACGGCATCCCTGCTCCGAAAATGCAAACGTCTGCAGATAGCTCGCAGGCAGAAAGAGCTAGCCTGGAAAGCTGTTGCTCAGCCTCATCTGCCCATGGCACTGCTCGCACAGACGCACAGAGACTGGGGCTGCTTGCTTGTCTTGCCCCCTCAAACTTCAAATGTATCTTAGCTGGTCCATGCCGGGTGCCTCGGGCATCCCTGCTCCGAAAATGCGAATGTCTGCAGATAGCTCGCAGCCAGAACGAGCTAGCCTGGAAAGCTGTTGCTCAGCCTCATCTGCCCATGGCACTGCTCGCACAGAGGCACAGAGACTGGGGCTGCTTGCTTGTCTTGCCCCCTCAAACTTCACATGTAGCATTGGGGGTGCATGCCGGGCTTCTCCGGCAGCCCTGCTCCCAAAATGCGAACGTCTGCAGATAGCTAGCAGCCAGAAAGAGCTAGCCTGGAAAGCTGTTGCTCAGCCTCATCTGCCCATGGCACTGCTTGCACAGAGGCACAGAGACTGGGGCTGCTTGCTTGTCTTGCCCCCTCAAACTTCAAATGTAGCTTAGCTGGTCCATGCCGGGTGCCTTCGGCAGGGCTGCTCCGAAAATGCAAACGTCTGCAGATAGCTCGCAGGCAGAAAGAGGTAGCCTGGAAAGCTGTTGCTCAGCCTCATCTGCCCATGGCACTGCTCGCACAGAGGCACAGAGACTGGGGCTGCTTGCTTGTCTTGCCACGTCAAACTTCAAACGTATCTTAGGTGGTCCATGCCGGGTGCCTCCAGCATCCCTGCTCTGAAAATGGAAACGTCTGCAGATAGCTCGCAGGCAGAAAGAGCTAGCCTGGAAAGCTGTTGCTCAGCCTCATCTGCCCATGGCACTGCTCGCACAGAGGCACAGAGACTGGGGCTGCTTGCTTGTCTTGCCCACTCAAACTTCAAATGTAACTTAGCTGAGCCATGCCGGGTGCCTCGGGCATCCCTGCTCCGAAAATGCGAACGTCTGCAGATAGCTCGCAGCCAGAAAGAGCTAGCCTGGAAAGCTGTTGCTCAGCCTCATCTGCCCATGGCACTGCTCGCACAGAGGCACAGAGACTGGGGCTGCTTGCTTGTCTTGCCACCTCAAACTTCACATGTAGCATTGGGGGTACATGCCGGGCTTCTCTGGCAGCCCTGCTCCCAAAATTCGAACGTCTGCAGATAGATTGCAGCCAGAAAGAGCTAGCCTGGAAAGCTGTTGCTCAGCCTCATCTGCCCATGGCACTGCTCGCACAGAGGCACAGAGACTGGGGCTGATTGCTTGTCTTGCCACGTCAAACTTAAAATGTAGCATTGTGGTTGCATGCAGGGCTCCTGTGACAGTCCTGCTCCCAAAATGCGAATATCTGCAGATAGCTCGCAGGCAGAAAGAGCTAGCCTGGAAAGCTGTCGCTCAGCCTCATCTGCCCATGGCACTGCTCGCACAGAGGCACAGAGACTGGGGCTGCTTGCTTGTCTTGCCCCCTCAAACTTCAAACGTAGCTTAGGTGGTCCATGTCGGGTGCCTACGGCATCCCTACTCCGAATATGCAAACGTCTGCAGATAGCTCGCAGCCAGAAAGAGCTAGCCTGGAAAGCTGTTGCTCAGCCTCATCTGCCAATGGCACTGCTCGCACAGAGGCACAGAGACTGGGGCTGCTTGCTTGTCTTGCCCCCTCAAACTTCAAACGTAGCTTTTGGATCCGTGTTGGGCGTCTCCGGCAGCCATGCTCCGAAAATTCGAACGACTGCAGATTGCTCGCAGGCAGAAAGAGCTAGCCTGGAAAGCTGTTGCTCAGCCTCATCTCTCCATGGCACTGTTCGCAGAGAGGCACAGAGACTAGAGCTGCTTGCTTGTCTTGTCACCTCAAACTTCAAATATAGCATTGGGGGTGCATGACGGGCTCCTCCGGCAGCCCTGCTCCAAAAATGCAAACGTCTGCAGATAGCTCGCAGCCAGAAAGAGCTAGCCTGGAAAGCTGTTGCTCAGCCTCATCTGCCCATGGCACTGCTCGCACAGAGGCACAGAGACTGGGGCTGCTTGCTTGTCTTGCCCCCTCAAACTTCAGACGTAGCTTAGGTGGTCCGTGCCGGGTGCCTCCGGCAGCCCTGCTCCAATAATGCGAACGTCTGCAAATAGCTCGCAGCCAGAAAGAGCTAGCCTGGAAAGGTGTTGCTCAGCCTCATCTGCCCATGGCACTGATCGCACAGAGGCACACAGACTGGGGCTGCTTGCTTGTCTTGCCACCTCAAAATTCACATGTATCATTGGGGGTGCATGCCGGGCTCCTCCGGCAGCCCTGCTCCTAAAATTCGAACGTCTGCAGATAGCTCGCAGCCAGAAAGAGCTAGCCTGGAAAGGTGTTGCTCAGCCTCATCTGCCCATGGCACTGCTCGCACAGAGGCACAGAGACTGGGGCTGCTTGCTTGTCTTGCCACCTCAAACTTCAAACGTAGCTTAGGTGGTCCGTGCCGGGGGCCTCCGGCAGGGCTGCTCCAAAAATGCAAACGTCTGCAGATAGCTCGCAGCCAGAAAGAGCTAGCCTGGAAAGCTGCTGCTCAGCCTCATCTGCCCATGGCACTGCTCGCACAGAGGCACAGAGACTGGGACTGCTTGTTTGTCTTGCCCCCTCAAACTTCAAACGTAGCTTAGACTCTCCGTGTCGGGCGTCTGCGGCAGCCCTGCTCTGAAAATGCGAACGTCTGCAGATAGCTCGCAGCCAGAAAGAGCTAGCCTGGAAAGCTGTTGCTCAGCCTCATCTGCCCATGGCACTGCTCGCACAGAGGCACAGAGACTGGGGCTGCTTGCTTGTCTTGTCACCTCAAACTTCACATGTAGCATTGGGGGTGCATGCCGGGCTTCTCCGGCAGCCCTGCTCCCAAAATTCGAACGTCTGCAGATAGCTCGCAGGCAGAAAGAGCTAGCCTGGAAAGCTGTTGCTCAGCCTCATCTGCCCATGGCACTGCTCGCACAGAGGCACAGAGACTGGGGCTGCTTGCTTGTCTTGCCCCCTCAAACTTCAAACGTATCTTAGCTGGGCCATGCCGGGTGCCTCGGGCATCCCTGCTCTGAAAATGCGAATGTCTGCAGATAGATCGCAGCCAGAAAGAGCTAGCCTGGAAAGCTGTTGCTCAGCCTCATCTGCCCATGGCACTGCTCGCATAGAGGCACAGAGACTGGGGCTGCTTGCTTGTCTTGCACCCTCAAACTTCACATGTAGCATTGGGGGTGCATGACGAGCTTCTCCGGCAGCCCTGCTCCCAAAATTCGCACGTCTGCAGATAGATTGCAGCCAGAAAGAGCTAGCCTGGAAAGCTGTTGCTCAGCCTCATCTGCCCATGGCACTGCTTGCACAGAGGCACAGAGACTGGGGCTGCTTGCTTGTCTTGTCACCTCAAACTTCAAATGTAGCATTGTGGTTGCATGCCGGGCTCCTCCGGCAGCCCAGCTCCCAAAATTCGAACGTCTGCAGATAGCTCGCAGCCAGAAAGAGCTAGCCTGGAAAGGTGTTGCTCAGCCTCATCTGCCCATGGCACTGCTCGCACAGAGGCACAGGGACTGGGGCTGCTTGCTTGTCTTGCCCTCTCAAACTTCAAACGTAGCTTAGGTGGTCCGTGCCGGGGGCCTCCGGCAGGGCTGCTCCAAAAATGCAAACGTCTGAAGATAGCTCGCAGCCAGAAAGAGCTAGCCTGGAAAGCTGTTGCTCAGCCTCATCTGCCCGTGGCACTGCTCGCACAGAGGCACAGAGACTGGGACTGCTTGCTTGTCTTGCCACCTCAAACTTCAAACGTATCTTAGGCTGCCCGTGCCGGGCGCC
Source organism: Opisthocomus hoazin (assembly GCF_030867145.1). Lineage (NCBI taxonomy): Eukaryota > Metazoa > Chordata > Aves > Opisthocomiformes > Opisthocomidae > Opisthocomus > Opisthocomus hoazin. The sequence continues at coordinate 16,841,480 of NC_134453.1, forward strand.
TCCGGCAGCCCTGCTCCGAAAATGCGAACGTCTGCAGATAGCTCGCAGCCAGAAAGAGCTAGCCTGGAAAGCTGTTGCTCAGCCTCATCTGCCCATGGCACTGCTCGCACAGAGGCACAGAGACTGGGGCTGCTTGCTTGTCTTGCCCCCTCAAAATTCAAATGTAGCTTAGGTGGTCCATGCCGGGTGCCTCCGGCAGCCCTGCTCCGAAAATGCGAATGTCTGCAGATAGCTCGCAGCCAGAAAGAGCTAGCCTGGAAAGCTGTTGCTCAGCCTCATCTGCCCATGGCACTGCTCGCACAGAGGCACAGAGACTGGGGCTGCTTGCTTGTCTTGCCCCCTCAAACTTCAAACGTAGCTTAGGTGGTCCATGCCGGGTGCCTCCGGCAGCCCTGCTCCGAAAATGCGAACGTCTGCAGATAGCTCGCAGCCAGAAAGAGCTAGCCTGGAAAGCTGTTGGTCAGCCTCATCTGCCCATGGCACTGCTCGCACAGAGGCACAGAGACTGGATCTGCTTGCTTGTCTTGCCACCTCAAACTTCAAACGTAGCTTTGGGATCCGTGTCGGGCGTCTGCGGCAGCCCTGCTCTGAAAATGCGAACGTCTGCAGATAGCTCGCAGCCAGAAAGAGCTAGCCTGGACAGCTGTTGCTCAGCCTCATCTGCCCATGGCACTGCTCGCACAGAGGCACAGAGACTGGGGCTGCTTGCTTGTCTTCCCCCCTCAAACTTCAAACGTGGCTTTGGGATCTGTGTCGGGCGTCTGCGTCAGCCCTGCTCTGAAAATGCGAACGTCTGCAGATTGCTCGCAGCCAGAAAGAGCTAGCCTGGAAAGCTTTTGCTCAGCCTCATCTGCCCATGGCACTGCTCGCACCAAGGCACAGAGACTGGGGCTGCTTGCTTGTCTTGCCCCCTCAAACTTCAAACGTAGCTTTTGGATCCGTGTTGGGCGTCTCCGGCAGCCATGCTCCGAAAATTCGAACGACTGCAGATTGCTCGCAGGCAGAAAGAGCTAGCCTGGAAAGCTGTTGCTCAGCCTCATCTCTCCATGGCACTGTTCGCAGAGAGGCACAGAGACTAGAGCTGCTTGCTTGTCTTGTCACCTCAAACTTCAAATATAGCATTGGGGGTGCATGACGGGCTCCTCCGGCAGCCCTGCTCCAAAAATGCAAACGTCTGCAGATAGCTCGCAGCCAGAAAGAGCTAGCCTGGAAAGCTGTTGCTCAGCCTCATCTGCCCATGGCACTGCTCGCACAGAGGCACAGAGACTGGGGCTGCTTGCTTGTCTTGCCCCCTCAAACTTCAGACGTAGCTTAGGTGGTCCGTGCCGGGTGCCTCCGGCAGCCCTGCTCCAATAATGCGAACGTCTGCAAATAGCTCGCAGCCAGAAAGAGCTAGCCTGGAAAGCTGTTGCTCAGCCTCATCTGCCCATGGCACTGATCGCACAGAGGCACACAGACTGGGGCTGCTTGCTTGTCTTGCCACCTCAAAATTCACATGTATCATTGGGGGTGCATGCCGGGCTCCTCCGGCAGCCCTGCTCCCAAAATTCGAACGTCTGCAGATAGCTCGCAGCCAGAAAGAGCTAGCCTGGAAAGGTGTTGCTCAGCCTCATCTGCCCATGGCACTGCTCGCACAGAGGCACAGAGACTGGGGCTGCTTGCTTGTCTTGCCACCTCAAACTTCAAACGTAGCTTAGGTGGTCCGTGCCGGGGGCCTCCGGCAGGGCTGCTCCGAAAATGCAAACGTCTGCAGATAGCTCGCAGCCAGAAAGAGCTAGCCTGGAAAGCTGTTGGTCAGCCTCATCTGCCCATGGCACTGCTCGCACAGAGGCACAGAGACTGGATCTGCTTGCTTGTCTTGCCACCTCAAACTTCAAACGTAGCTTTGGGATCCGTGTCGGGCGTCTGCGGCAGCCCTGCTCTGAAAATGCGAACGTCTGCAGATAGCTCGCAGCCAGAAAGAGCTAGCCTGGACAGCTGTTGCTCAGCCTCATCTGCCCATGGCACTGCTCGCACAGAGGCACAGAGACTGGGGCTGCTTGCTTGTCTTCCCCCCTCAAACTTCAAACGTGGCTTTGGGATCTGTGTCGGGCGTCTGCGTCAGCCCTGCTCTGAAAATGCGAACGTCTGCAGATTGCTCGCAGCCAGAAAGAGCTAGCCTGGAAAGCTTTTGCTCAGCCTCATCTGCCCATGGCACTGCTCGCACCAAGGCACAGAGACTGGGGCTGCTTGCTTGTCTTGCCCCCTCAAACTTCAAACGTAGCTTTTGGATCCGTGTTGGGCGTCTCCGGCAGCCATGCTCCGAAAATTTGAACGACTGCAGATTGCTCGCAGGCAGAAAGAGCTAGCCTGGAAAGCTGTTGCTCAGCCTCATCTCTCCATGGCACTGTTCGCAGAGAGGCACAGAGACTAGAGCTGCTTGCTTGTCTTGTCACCTCAAACTTCAAATATAGCATTGGGGGTGCATGACGGGCTCCTCCGGCAGCCCTGCTCCAAAAATGCAAACGTCTGCAGATAGCTCGCAGCCAGAAAGAGCTAGCCTGGAAAGCTGTTGCTCAGCCTCATCTGCCCATGGCACTGCTCGCACAGAGGCACAGAGACTGGGGCTGCTTGCTTGTCTTGCCCCCTCAAACTTCAGACGTAGCTTAGGTGGTCCGTGCCGGGTGCCTCCGGCAGCCCTGCTCCAATAATGCGAACGTCTGCAAATAGCTCGCAGCCAGAAAGAGCTAGCCTGGAAAGCTGTTGCTCAGCCTCATCTGCCCATGGCACTGATCGCACAGAGGCACACAGACTGGGGCTGCTTGCTTGTCTTGCCACCTCAAAATTCACATGTATCATTGGGGGTGCATGCCGGGCTCCTCCGGCAGCCCTGCTCCCAAAATTCGAACGTCTGCAGATAGCTCGCAGCCAGAAAGAGCTAGCCTGGAAAGGTGTTGCTCAGCCTCATCTGCCCATGGCACTGCTCGCACAGAGGCACAGAGACTGGGGCTGCTTGCTTGTCTTGCCACCTCAAACTTCAAACGTAGCTTAGGTGGTCCGTGCCGGGGGCCTCCGGCAGGGCTGCTCCAAAAATGCAAACGTCTGCAGATAGCTCGCAGCCAGAAAGAGCTAGCCTGGAAAGCTGCTGCTCAGCCTCATCTGCCCATGGCACTGCTCGCACAGAGGCACAGAGACTGGGACTGCTTGCTTGTCTTGCCACCTCAAACTTCAAACGTATCTTAGGTGGTCCATGTCGGGTGCCTACGGCATCCCTGCTCCGAAAATGCAAACGTCTGCAGATAGCTCGCAGGCAGAAAGAGCTAGCCTGGAAAGCTGTTGCTCAGCCTCATCTGCCCATGGCACTGCTCGCACAGACGCACAGAGACTGGGGCTGCTTGCTTGTCTTGCCCCCTCAAACTTCAAATGTATCTTAGCTGGTCCATGCCGGGTGCCTCGGGCATCCCTGCTCCGAAAATGCGAATGTCTGCAGATAGCTCGCAGCCAGAACGAGCTAGCCTGGAAAGCTGTTGCTCAGCCTCATCTGCCCATGGCACTGCTCGCACAGAGGCACAGAGACTGGGGCTGCTTGCTTGTCTTGCCCCCTCAAACTTCACATGTAGCATTGGGGGTGCATGCCGGGCTTCTCCGGCAGCCCTGCTCCCAAAATGCGAACGTCTGCAGATAGCTAGCAGCCAGAAAGAGCTAGCCTGGAAAGCTGTTGCTCAGCCTCATCTGCCCATGGCACTGCTTGCACAGAGGCACAGAGACTGGGGCTGCTTGCTTGTCTTGCCCCCTCAAACTTCAAATGTAGCTTAGCTGGTCCATGCCGGGTGCCTTCGGCAGGGCTGCTCCGAAAATGCAAACGTCTGCAGATAGCTCGCAGGCAGAAAGAGGTAGCCTGGAAAGCTGTTGCTCAGCCTCATCTGCCCATGGCACTGCTCGCACAGAGGCACAGAGACTGGGGCTGCTTGCTTGTCTTGCCACGTCAAACTTCAAACGTATCTTAGGTGGTCCATGCCGGGTGCCTCCAGCATCCCTGCTCTGAAAATGGAAACGTCTGCAGATAGCTCGCAGGCAGAAAGAGCTAGCCTGGAAAGCTGTTGCTCAGCCTCATCTGCCCATGGCACTGCTCGCACAGAGGCACAGAGACTGGGGCTGCTTGCTTGTCTTGCCCCCTCAAACTTCAAATGTAACTTAGCTGAGCCATGCCGGGTGCCTCGGGCATCCCTGCTCCGAAAATGCGAACGTCTGCAGATAGCTCGCAGCCAGAAAGAGCTAGCCTGGAAAGCTGTTGCTCAGCCTCATCTGCCCATGGCACTGCTCGCACAGAGGCACAGAGACTGGGGCTGCTTGCTTGTCTTGCCACCTCAAACTTCACATGTAGCATTGGGGGTACATGCCGGGCTTCTCTGGCAGCCCTGCTCCCAAAATTCGAACGTCTGCAGATAGATTGCAGCCAGAAAGAGCTAGCCTGGAAAGCTGTTGCTCAGCCTCATCTGCCCATGGCACTGCTCGCACAGAGGCACAGAGACTGGGGCTGATTGCTTGTCTTGCCACGTCAAACTTAAAATGTAGCATTGTGGTTGCATGCAGGGCTCCTGTGACAGTCCTGCTCCCAAAATGCGAATATCTGCAGATAGCTCGCAGGCAGAAAGAGCTAGCCTGGAAAGCTGTCGCTCAGCCTCATCTGCCCATGGCACTGCTCGCACAGAGGCACAGAGACTGGGGCTGCTTGCTTGTCTTGCCCCCTCAAACTTCAAACGTAGCTTAGGTGGTCCATGTCGGGTGCCTACGGCATCCCTACTCCGAATATGCAAACGTCTGCAGATAGCTCGCAGCCAGAAAGAGCTAGCCTGGAAAGCTGTTGCTCAGCCTCATCTGCCAATGGCACTGCTCGCACAGAGGCACAGAGACTGGGGCTGCTTGCTTGTCTTGCCCCCTCAAACTTCAAACGTAGCTTTTGGATCCGTGTTGGGCGTCTCCGGCAGCCATGCTCCGAAAATTCGAACGACTGCAGATTGCTCGCAGGCAGAAAGAGCTAGCCTGGAAAGCTGTTGCTCAGCCTCATCTCTCCATGGCACTGTTCGCAGAGAGGCACAGAGACTAGAGCTGCTTGCTTGTCTTGTCACCTCAAACTTCAAATATAGCATTGGGGGTGCATGACGGGCTCCTCCGGCAGCCCTGCTCCAAAAATGCAAACGTCTGCAGATAGCTCGCAGCCAGAAAGAGCTAGCCTGGAAAGCTGTTGCTCAGCCTCATCTGCCCATGGCACTGCTCGCACAGAGGCACAGAGACTGGGGCTGCTTGCTTGTCTTGCCCCCTCAAACTTCAGACGTAGCTTAGGTGGTCCGTGCCGGGTGCCTCCGGCAGCCCTGCTCCAATAATGCGAACGTCTGCAAATAGCTCGCAGCCAGAAAGAGCTAGCCTGGAAAGGTGTTGCTCAGCCTCATCTGCCCATGGCACTGATCGCACAGAGGCACACAGACTGGGGCTGCTTGCTTGTCTTGCCACCTCAAAATTCACATGTATCATTGGGGGTGCATGCCGGGCTCCTCCGGCAGCCCTGCTCCCAAAATTCGAACGTCTGCAGATAGCTCGCAGCCAGAAAGAGCTAGCCTGGAAAGGTGTTGCTCAGCCTCATCTGCCCATGGCACTGCTCGCACAGAGGCACAGAGACTGGGGCTGCTTGCTTGTCTTGCCACCTCAAACTTCAAACGTAGCTTAGGTGGTCCGTGCCGGGGGCCTCCGGCAGGGCTGCTCCAAAAATGCAAACGTCTGCAGATAGCTCGCAGCCAGAAAGAGCTAGCCTGGAAAGCTGCTGCTCAGCCTCATCTGCCCATGGCACTGCTCGCACAGAGGCACAGAGACTGGGACTGCTTGCTTGTCTTGCCACCTCAAACTTCAAACGTATCTTAGGTGGTCCATGTCGGGTGCCTACGGCATCCCTGCTCCGAAAATGCAAACGTCTGCAGATAGCTCGCAGGCAGAAAGAGCTAGCCTGGAAAGCTGTTGCTCAGCCTCATCTGCCCATGGCACTGCTCGCACAGACGCACAGAGACTGGGGCTGCTTGCTTGTCTTGCCCCCTCAAACTTCAAATGTATCTTAGCTGGTCCATGCCGGGTGCCTCGGGCATCCCTGCTCCGAAAATGCGAATGTCTGCAGATAGCTCGCAGCCAGAACGAGCTAGCCTGGAAAGCTGTTGCTCAGCCTCATCTGCCCATGGCACTGCTCGCACAGAGGCACAGAGACTGGGGCTGCTTGCTTGTCTTGCCCCCTCAAACTTCACATGTAGCATTGGGGGTGCATGCCGGGCTTCTCCGGCAGCCCTGCTCCCAAAATGCGAACGTCTGCAGATAGCTAGCAGCCAGAAAGAGCTAGCCTGGAAAGCTGTTGCTCAGCCTCATCTGCCCATGGCACTGCTTGCACAGAGGCACAGAGACTGGGGCTGCTTGCTTGTCTTGCCCCCTCAAACTTCAAATGTAGCTTAGCTGGTCCATGCCGGGTGCCTTCGGCAGGGCTGCTCCGAAAATGCAAACGTCTGCAGATAGCTCGCAGGCAGAAAGAGGTAGCCTGGAAAGCTGTTGCTCAGCCTCATCTGCCCATGGCACTGCTCGCACAGAGGCACAGAGACTGGGGCTGCTTGCTTGTCTTGCCACGTCAAACTTCAAACGTATCTTAGGTGGTCCATGCCGGGTGCCTCCAGCATCCCTGCTCTGAAAATGGAAACGTCTGCAGATAGCTCGCAGGCAGAAAGAGCTAGCCTGGAAAGCTGTTGCTCAGCCTCATCTGCCCATGGCACTGCTCGCACAGAGGCACAGAGACTGGGGCTGCTTGCTTGTCTTGCCCCCTCAAACTTCAAATGTAACTTAGCTGAGCCATGCCGGGTGCCTCGGGCATCCCTGCTCCGAAAATGCGAACGTCTGCAGATAGCTCGCAGCCAGAAAGAGCTAGCCTGGAAAGCTGTTGCTCAGCCTCATCTGCCCATGGCACTGCTCGCACAGAGGCACAGAGACTGGGGCTGCTTGCTTGTCTTGCCACCTCAAACTTCACATGTAGCATTGGGGGTACATGCCGGGCTTCTCTGGCAGCCCTGCTCCCAAAATTCGAACGTCTGCAGATAGATTGCAGCCAGAAAGAGCTAGCCTGGAAAGCTGTTGCTCAGCCTCATCTGCCCATGGCACTGCTCGCACAGAGGCACAGAGACTGGGGCTGATTGCTTGTCTTGCCACGTCAAACTTAAAATGTAGCATTGTGGTTGCATGCAGGGCTCCTGTGACAGTCCTGCTCCCAAAATGCGAATATCTGCAGATAGCTCGCAGGCAGAAAGAGCTAGCCTGGAAAGCTGTCGCTCAGCCTCATCTGCCCATGGCACTGCTCGCACAGAGGCACAGAGACTGGGGCTGCTTGCTTGTCTTGCCCCCTCAAACTTCAAACGTAGCTTAGGTGGTCCATGTCGGGTGCCTACGGCATCCCTACTCCGAATATGCAAACGTCTGCAGATAGCTCGCAGCCAGAAAGAGCTAGCCTGGAAAGCTGTTGCTCAGCCTCATCTGCCAATGGCACTGCTCGCACAGAGGCACAGAGACTGGGGCTGCTTGCTTGTCTTGCCCCCTCAAACTTCAAACGTAGCTTTTGGATCCGTGTTGGGCGTCTCCGGCAGCCATGCTCCGAAAATTCGAACGACTGCAGATTGCTCGCAGGCAGAAAGAGCTAGCCTGGAAAGCTGTTGCTCAGCCTCATCTCTCCATGGCACTGTTCGCAGAGAGGCACAGAGACTAGAGCTGCTTGCTTGTCTTGTCACCTCAAACTTCAAATATAGCATTGGGGGTGCATGACGGGCTCCTCCGGCAGCCCTGCTCCAAAAATGCAAACGTCTGCAGATAGCTCGCAGCCAGAAAGAGCTAGCCTGGAAAGCTGTTGCTCAGCCTCATCTGCCCATGGCACTGCTCGCACAGAGGCACAGAGACTGGGGCTGCTTGCTTGTCTTGCCCCCTCAAACTTCAGACGTAGCTTAGGTGGTCCGTGCCGGGTGCCTCCGGCAGCCCTGCTCCAATAATGCGAACGTCTGCAAATAGCTCGCAGCCAGAAAGAGCTAGCCTGGAAAGGTGTTGCTCAGCCTCATCTGCCCATGGCACTGATCGCACAGAGGCACACAGACTGGGGCTGCTTGCTTGTCTTGCCACCTCAAAATTCACATGTATCATTGGGGGTGCATGCCGGGCTCCTCCGGCAGCCCTGCTCCCAAAATTCGAACGTCTGCAGATAGCTCGCAGCCAGAAAGAGCTAGCCTGGAAAGGTGTTGCTCAGCCTCATCTGCCCATGGCACTGCTCGCACAGAGGCACAGAGACTGGGGCTGCTTGCTTGTCTTGCCACCTCAAACTTCAAACGTAGCTTAGGTGGTCCGTGCCGGGGGCCTCCGGCAGGGCTGCTCCAAAAATGCAAACGTCTGCAGATAGCTCGCAGCCAGAAAGAGCTAGCCTGGAAAGCTGCTGCTCAGCCTCATCTGCCCATGGCACTGCTCGCACAGAGGCACAGAGACTGGGACTGCTTGCTTGTCTTGCCACCTCAAACTTCAAACGTATCTTAGGTGGTCCATGTCGGGTGCCTACGGCATCCCTGCTCCGAAAATGCAAACGTCTGCAGATAGCTCGCAGGCAGAAAGAGCTAGCCTGGAAAGCTGTTGCTCAGCCTCATCTGCCCATGGCACTGCTCGCACAGACGCACAGAGACTGGGGCTGCTTGCTTGTCTTGCCCCCTCAAACTTCACATGTAGCATTGGGGGTGCATGCCGGGCTTCTCCGGCAGCCCTGCTCCCAAAATGCGAACGTCTGCAGATAGCTAGCAGCCAGAAAGAGCTAGCCTGGAAAGCTGTTGCTCAGCCTCATCTGCCCATGGCACTGCTTGCACAGAGGCACAGAGACTGGGGCTGCTTGCTTGTCTTGCCCCCTCAAACTTCAAATGTAGCTTAGCTGGTCCATGCCGGGTGCCTTCGGCAGGGCTGCTCCGAAAATGCAAACGTCTGCAGATAGCTCGCAGGCAGAAAGAGGTAGCCTGGAAAGCTGTTGCTCAGCCTCATCTGCCCATGGCACTGCTCGCACAGAGGCACAGAGACTGGGGCTGCTTGCTTGTCTTGCCACGTCAAACTTCAAACGTATCTTAGGTGGTCCATGCCGGGTGCCTCCAGCATCCCTGCTCTGAAAATGGAAACGTCTGCAGATAGCTCGCAGGCAGAAAGAGCTAGCCTGGAAAGCTGTTGCTCAGCCTCATCTGCCCATGGCACTGCTCGCACAGAGGCACAGAGACTGGGGCTGCTTGCTTGTCTTGCCCCCTCAAACTTCAAATGTAACTTAGCTGAGCCATGCCGGGTGCCTCGGGCATCCCTGCTCCGAAAATGCGAACGTCTGCAGATAGCTCGCAGCCAGAAAGAGCTAGCCTGGAAAGCTGTTGCTCAGCCTCATCTGCCCATGGCACTGCTCGCACAGAGGCACAGAGACTGGGGCTGCTTGCTTGTCTTGCCACCTCAAACTTCACATGTAGCATTGGGGGTACATGCCGGGCTTCTCTGGCAGCCCTGCTCCCAAAATTCGAACGTCTGCAGATAGATTGCAGCCAGAAAGAGCTAGCCTGGAAAGCTGTTGCTCAGCCTCATCTGCCCATGGCACTGCTCGCACAGAGGCACAGAGACTGGGGCTGATTGCTTGTCTTGCCACGTCAAACTTAAAATGTAGCATTGTGGTTGCATGCAGGGCTCCTGTGACAGTCCTGCTCCCAAAATGCGAATATCTGCAGATAGCTCGCAGGCAGAAAGAGCTAGCCTGGAAAGCTGTCGCTCAGCCTCATCTGCCCATGGCACTGCTCGCACAGAGGCACAGAGACTGGGGCTGCTTGCTTGTCTTGCCCCCTCAAACTTCAAACGTAGCTTAGGTGGTCCATGTCGGGTGCCTACGGCATCCCTACTCCGAATATGCAAACGTCTGCAGATAGCTCGCAGCCAGAAAGAGCTAGCCTGGAAAGCTGTTGCTCAGCCTCATCTGCCAATGGCACTGCTCGCACAGAGGCACAGAGACTGGGGCTGCTTGCTTGTCTTGCCCCCTCAAACTTCAAATGTAGCATTGTGGTTGCATGCCGGGCTCCTCCAGCAGCCCTGCTCCCAAAATTCGAACGTCTGCAGATAGCTCGCAGCCTGAAAGAGCTAGCCTGGAAAGCTGTTGCTCAGCCTCATCTGCCCATGGCACTGCTCGCACAGAGGCACAGAGACTGGGGCTGCTTGCTTGTCTTGCCACCTCAAAATTCACATGTAGCTTAGGCTGTCCGTGCCGGGGGACTCCGGCAGCCCTGCTCCAAAAATGCAAACGTCTGCAGATAGCTCGCAGCCAGAAAGAGCTAGCCTGGAAAGCTGTTGCTCAGCCTCTTCTCTCCATGGCACTGTTCGCAGAGAGGCACAGAGACTGGGGCTGCTTGCTTGTCTTGTCACCTCAAACTTCAAATATATCATTGGGGGTGCATGCCGGGTGCCTACGGCATCCCTGCTCCGAAAATGCAAACGTCTGCAGATAGCTCGCAGCCAGAAAGAGCTAGCCTGGAAAGCTGTTGCTCAGCCTCATCTGCCCATGGCACTGCTCGCATAGAGGCACAGAGACTGGGGCTGCTTGCTTGTCTTGCCCCCTCAAACTTCAAACGTATCTTAGCTGGGCCATGCCGGGTGCCTCGGGCATCCCTGCTCCCAAAATTCGAACGTCTGCAGATAGATTGCAGCCAGAAAGAGCTAGCCTGGAAAGCTGTTGCTCAGCCTCATCTGCCCATGGCACTGCTTGCACAGAGGCACAGAGACTGGGGCTGCTTGCTTGTCTTGTCACCTCAAACTTGAAATGTAGCATTGTGGTTGCATGCCGGGCTCCTCCGGCAGCCCAGCTCCCAAAATTCGAACGTCTGCAGATAGCTCGCAGCCAGAAAGAGCTAGCCTGGAAAGGTGTTGCTCAGCCTCATCTGCCCATGGCACTGCTCGCACAGAGGCACAGAGACTGGGGCTGCTTGCTTGTCTTGCCACCTCAAACTTCAAACGTAGCTTAGGTGGTCCGTGCCGGGGGCCTCCGGCAGGGCTGCTCCAAAAATGCAAACGTCTGAAGATAGCTCGCAGCCAGAAAGAGCTAGCCTGGAAAGCTGTTGCTCAGCCTCATCTGCCCGTGGCACTGCTCGCACAGAGGCACAGAGACTGGGACTGCTTGCTTGTCTTGCCACCTCAAACTTCAAACGTATCTTAGGCTGCCCGTGCCGGGCGCCTCCGGCAGCCCTGCTCCGAAAATGCGAACGTCTGCAGATAGCTCGCAGCCAGAAAGAGCTAGCCTGGAAAGCTGTTGCTCAGCCTCATCTGCCCATGGCACTGCTCGCACAGAGGCACAGAGACTGGGGCTGCTTGCTTGTCTTGCCACGTCAAACTTCAAACGTATCTTAGGTGGTCCATGTCGGGTGCCTACGGCATCCCTGCTCCGAAAATGCAAACGTCTGCAGATAGCTCGCAGCCAGAAAGAGCTAGCCTGGAAAGCTGTTGCTCAGCCTCATCTGCCCATGGCACTGCTCGCACAGAGGCACAGAGACTGGATCTGCTTGCTTGTCTTGCCACCTCAAACTTCAAACGTAGCTTTGGGATCCGTGTCGGGCGTCTGCGGCAGCCCTGCTCTGAAAATGCGAACGTCTGCAGATAGTTCGCAGCCAGAAAGAGCTAGCCTGGACAGCTGTTGCTCAGCCTCATCTGCCCATGGCACTGCTCGCACAGAGGCACAGAGACTGGGGCTGCTTGCTTGTCTTCCCCCCTCAAACTTCAAACGTGGCTTTGGGATCTGTGTCGGGCGTCTGCGTCAGCCCTGCTCTGAAAATGCGAACGTCTGCAGATTGCTCGCAGCCAGAAAGAGCTAGCCTGGAAAGCTTTTGCTCAGCCTCATCTGCCCATGGCACTGCTCGCACTGAGGCACAGAGACTGGGGCTGCTTGCTTCTCTTGCCCCCTCAAACTTCAAACGTAGCTTTTGGATCCGTGTTGGGCGTCTCCGGCAGCCATGCTCCGAAAATTCGAACGACTGCAGATTGCTCGCAGGCAGAAAGAGCTAGCCTGGAAAGCTGTTGCTCAGCCTCATCTCTCCATGGCACTGTTCGCAGAGAGGCACAGAGACTAGAGCTGCTTGCTTGTCTTGTCACCTCAAACTTCAAATATAGCATTGGGGGTGCATGCCGGGCTCCTACGGCAGCCCTGCTCCAAAAATGCAAACGTCTGCAGATAGCTCGCAGCCAGAAAGAGCTAGCCTGGAAAGCTGTTGCTCAGCCTCATCTGCCCATGGCACTGCTCGCACAGAGGCACAGAGACTGGGGCTGCTTGCTTGTCTTGCCCCCTCAAACTTCAAATGTAACTTAGCTGAGCCATGCCGGGTGCCTCGGGCATCCCTGCTCCGAAAATGCGAAAGTCTGCAGATAGCTCGCAGCCAGAAAGAGCTAGCCTGGAAAGCTGTTGCTCAGCCTCATCTGCCCATGGCACTGCTCGCACAGAGGCACAGAGACTGGGGCTGCTTGCTTGTCTTGCCACCTCAAACTTCACATGTAGCATTGGGGGTACATGGCGGGCTTCTCCGGCAGGGCTGCTCCCAAAATTCGAACGTCTGCAGATAGATTGCAGCCAGAAAGAGCTAGCCTGGAAAGCTGTTGCTCAGCCTCATCTGCCCATGGCACTGCTCGCACAGAGGCACAGAGACTGGGGCTGATTGCTTGTCTTGCCACGTCAAACTTAAAATGTAGCATTGTGGTTGCATGCAGGACTCCTGTGACAGTCCTGCTCCCAAAATGCGAATATCTGCAGATAGCTCGCAGGCAGAAAGAGCTAGCCTGGAAAGCTGTTGCTCAGCCTCATCTGCCCATGGCACTGCTCGCACAGAGGCACAGAGACTGGGGCTGCTTGCTTGTCTTGCCACCTCAAAATTCACATGTAGCTTAGGCTGTCCGTGCCGGGGGACTCCGGCAGCCCTGCTCCAAAAATGCAAACGTCTGCAGATAGCTCGCAGCCAGAAAGAGTTAGCCTGGAAAGGTGTTGCTCAGCCTCATCTCTCCATGGCACTGTTCGCAGAGAGGCACAGAGACTGGGGCTGCTTGCTTGTCTTGTCACCTCAAACTTCAAATATATCATTGGGGGTGCATGCCGGGTGCCTACGGCATCCCTGCTCCGAAAATGCAAACGTCTGCAGATAGCTCGCAGCCAGAAAGAGCTAGCCTGGAAAGCTGTTGCTCAGCCTCATCTGCCCATGGCACTGCTCGCATAGAGGCACAGAGACTGGGGCTGCTTGCTTGTCTTGCCCCCTCAAACTTCAAACGTATCTTAGCTGGGCCATGCCGGGTGCCTCGGGCATCCCTGCTCCGAAAATGCGAACGTCTGCAGATAGATCGCAGCCAGAAAGAGCTAGCCTGGAAAGCTGTTGCTCAGCCTCATCTGCCCATGGCACTGCTCGCACAGAGGCACAGAGACTGGGGCTGCTTGCTTGTCTTGCACCCTCAAACTTCACATGTAGCATTGGGGGTGCATGCCGGGCTTCTCTGGCAGCCCTGCTCCCAAAATTCGAACGTCTGCAGATAGATTGCAGCCAGAAAGAGCTAGCCTGGAAAGCTGTTGCTCAGCCTCATCTGCCCATGGCACTGCTTGCACAGAGGCACAGAGACTGGGGCTGCTTGCTTGTCTTGTCACCTCAAACTTGAAATGTAGCATTGTGGTTGCATGCCGGGCTCCTCCGGCAGCCCAGCTCCAAAAATTCGAACGTCTGCAGATAGCTCGCAGCCAGAAAGAGCTAGCCTGGAAAGGTGTTGCTCAGCCTCATCTGCCCATGGCACTGCTCGCACAGAGGCACAGAGACTGGGGCTGCTTGCTTGTCTTGCCACCTCAAACTTCAAACGTAGCTTAGGTGGTCCGTGCCGGGGGCCTCCGGCAGGGCTGCTCCAAAAATGCAAACGTCTGAAGATAGCTCGCAGCCAGAAAGAGCTAGCCTGGAAAGCTGTTGCTCAGCCTCATCTGCCCGTGGCACTGCTCGCACAGAGGCACAGAGACTGGGACTGCTTGCTTGTCTTGCCACCTCAAACTTCAAACGTATCTTAGGCTGCCCGTGCCGGGCGCCTCCGGCAGCCCTGCTCCGAAAATGCGAACGTCTGCAGATAGCTCGCAGCCAGAAAGAGCTAGCCTGGAAAGCTGTTGCTCAGCCTCATCTGCCCATGGCACTGCTCGCACAGAGGCACAGAGACTGGGGCTGCTTGCTTGTCTTGCCACGTCAAACTTCAAACGTATCTTAGGTGGTCCATGTCGGGTGCCTACGGCATCCCTGCTCCGAAAATGCAAACGTCTGCAGATAGCTCGCAGCCAGAAAGAGCTAGCCTGGAAAGCTGTTGCTCAGCCTCATCTGCCCATGGCACTGCTCGCACAGAGGCACAGAGACTGGATCTGCTTGCTTGTCTTGCCACCTCAAACTTCAAACGTAGCTTTGGGATCCGTGTCGGGCGTCTGCGGCAGCCCTGCTCTGAAAATGCGAACGTCTGCAGATAGTTCGCAGCCAGAAAGAGCTAGCCTGGACAGCTGTTGCTCAGCCTCATCTGCCCATGGCACTGCTCGCACAGAGGCACAGAGACTGGGGCTGCTTGCTTGTCTTCCCCCCTCAAACTTCAAACGTGGCTTTGGGATCTGTGTCGGGCGTCTGCGTCAGCCCTGCTCTGAAAATGCGAACGTCTGCAGATTGCTCGCAGCCAGAAAGAGCTAGCCTGGAAAGCTTTTGCTCAGCCTCATCTGCCCATGGCACTGCTCGCACTGAGGCACAGAGACTGGGGCTGCTTGCTTCTCTTGCCCCCTCAAACTTCAAACGTAGCTTTTGGATCCGTGTTGGGTGTCTCCGGCAGCCATGCTCCGAAAATTCGAACGACTGCAGATTGCTCGCAGGCAGAAAGAGCTAGCCTGGAAAGCTGTTGCTCAGCCTCATCTCTCCATGGCACTGTTCGCAGAGAGGCACAGAGACTAGAGCTGCTTGCTTGTCTTGTCACCTCAAACTTCAAATATAGCATTGGGGGTGCATGCCGGGCTCCTCCGGCAGCCCTGCTCCAAAAATGCAAACGTCTGCAGATAGCTCGCAGCCAGAAAGAGCTAGCCTGGAAAGCTGTTGCTCAGCCTCATCTGCCCATGGCACTGCTCGCACAGAGGCACAGAGACTGGGGCTGCTTGCTTGTCTTGCCCCCTCAAACTTCAAATGTAACTTAGCTGAGCCATGCCGGGTGCCTCGGGCATCCCTGCTCCGAAAATGCGAACGTCTGCAGATAGCTCGCAGCCAGAAAGAGCTAGCCTGGAAAGCTGTTGCTCAGCCTCATCTGCCCATGGCACTGCTCGCACAGAGGCACAGAGACTGGGGCTGCTTGCTTGTCTTGCCACCTCAAACTTCACATGTAGCATTGGGGGTACATGGCGGGCTTCTCCGGCAGCCCTGCTCCCAAAATTCGAACGTCTGCAGATAGATTGCACCCAGAAAGAGCTAGCCTGGAAAGCTGTTGCTCAGCCTCATCTGCCCATGGCACTGCTCGTACAGAGGCACAGAGACTGGGGCTGATTGCTTGTCTTGTCACCTCAAACTTAAAATGTAGCATTGTGGTTGCATGCAGGGCTCCTGTGACAGTCCTGCTCCCAAAATGCGAATATCTGCAGATAGCTCGCAGGCAGAAAGAGCTAGCCTGGAAAGCTGTCGCTCAGCCTCATCTGCCCATGGCACTGCTCGCACAGAGGCACAGAGACTGGGGCTGCTTGCTTGTCTTGCCCCCTCAAACTTCAAACGTAGCTTAGGTGGTCCATGTCGGGTGCCTACGGCATCCCTACTCCGAATATGCAAACGTCTGCAGATAGCTCGCAGCCAGAAAGAGCTAGCCTGGAAAGCTGTTGCTCAGCCTCATCTGCCAATGGCACTGCTCGCACAGAGGCACAGAGACTGGGGCTGCTTGCTTGTCTTGCCCCCTCAAACTTCAAATGTAGCATTGTGGTTGCATGCCGGGCTCCTCCAGCAGCCCTGCTCCCAAAATTCGAACGTCTGCAGATAGCTCGCAGCCTGAAAGAGCTAGCCTGGAAAGCTGTTGCTCAGCCTCATCTGCCCATGGCACTGCTCGCACAGAGGCACAGAGACTGGGGCTGCTTGCTTGTCTTGCCACCTCAAAATTCACATGTAGCTTAGGCTGCCCGTGCCGGGGGACTCCGGCAGCCCTGCTCCAAAAATGCAAACGTCTGCAGATAGCTCGCAGCCAGAAAGAGCTAGCCTGGAAAGCTGTTGCTCAGCCTCATCTGCCCATGGCACTGCTCGCACAGAGGCACAGAGACTGGGGCTGCTTGCTTGTCTTGTCACCTCAAACTTCAAATATATCATTGGGGGTGCATGCCGGGTGCCTACGGCATCCCTGCTCCGAAAATGCAAACGTCTGCAGATAGCTCGCAGCCAGAAAGAGCTAGCCTGGAAAGCTGTTGCTCAGCCTCATCTGCCCATGGCACTGCTCGCACAGAGGCACAGAGACTGGGGCTGATTGCTTGTCTTGTCACCTCAAACTTAAAATGTAGCATTGTGGTTGCATGCAGGGCTCCTGTGACAGTCCTGCTCCCAAAATGCGAATATCTGCAGATAGCTCGCAGGCAGAAAGAGCTAGCCTGGAAAGCTGTCGCTCAGCCTCATCTGCCCATGGCACTGCTCGCACAGAGGCACAGAGACTGGGGCTGCTTGCTTGTCTTGCCCCCTCAAACTTCAAACGTAGCTTAGGTGGTCCATGTCGGGTGCCTACGGCATCCCTACTCCGAATATGCAAACGTCTGCAGATAGCTCGCAGCCAGAAAGAGCTAGCCTGGAAAGCTGT
The DNA here is from genome assembly GCF_030867145.1 of Opisthocomus hoazin. NCBI lineage: Eukaryota > Metazoa > Chordata > Aves > Opisthocomiformes > Opisthocomidae > Opisthocomus > Opisthocomus hoazin. The sequence goes on from NC_134453.1 coordinate 16,858,349, forward strand.
TGCTCAGCCTCATCTGCCAATGGCACTGCTCGCACAGAGGCACAGAGACTGGGGCTGCTTGCTTGTCTTGCCCCCTCAAACTTCAAATGTAGCATTGTGGTTGCATGCCGGGCTCCTCCAGCAGCCCTGCTCCCAAAATTCGAACGTCTGCAGATAGCTTGCAGCCTGAAAGAGCTAGCCTGGAAAGCTGTTGCTCAGCCTCATCTGCCCATGGCACTGCTCGCACAGAGGCACAGAGACTGGGGCTGCTTGCTTGTCTTGCCACCTCAAAATTCACATGTAGCTTAGGCTGTCCGTGCCGGGGGACTCCGGCAGCCCTGCTCCAAAAATGCAAACGTCTGCAGATAGCTCGCAGCCAGAAAGAGCTAGCCTGGAAAGCTGTTGCTCAGCCTCATCTGCCCATGGCACTGCTCGCACAGAGGCACAGAGACTGGGGCTGCTTGCTTGTCTTGTCACCTCAAACTTCAAATATATCATTGGGGGTGCATGCCGGGTGCCTACGGCATCCCTGCTCCGAAAATGCAAACGTCTGCAGATAGCTCGCAGCCAGAAAGAGCTAGCCTGGAAAGCTGTTGCTCAGCCTCATCTGCCCATGGCACTGCTCGCATAGAGGCACAGAGACTGGGGCTGCTTGCTTGTCTTGCCCCCTCAAACTTCAAACGTATCTTAGCTGGGCCATGCCGGGTGCCTCGGGCATCCCTGCTCCGAAAATGCGAACGTCTGCAGATAGATCGCAGCCAGAAAGAGCTAGCCTGGAAAGCTGTTGCTCAGCCTCATCTGCCCATGGCACTGCTCGCATAGAGGCACAGAGACTGGGGCTGCTTGCTTGTCTTGCACCCTCAAACTTCACATGTAGCATTGGGGGTGCATGCCGAGCTTCTCCGGCAGCCCTGCTCCCAAAATTCGCACGTCTGCAGATAGATTGCAGCCAGAAAGAGCTAGCCTGGAAAGCTGTTGCTCAGCCTCATCTGCCCATGGCACTGCTTGCACAGAGGCACAGAGACTGGGGCTGCTTGCTTGTCTTGTCACCTCAAACTTGAAATGTAGCATTGTGGTTGCATGCCGGGCTCCTCCGGCAGCCCAGCTCCCAAAATTCGAACGTCTGCAGATAGCTCGCAGCCAGAAAGAGCTAGCCTGGAAAGGTGTTGCTCAGCCTCATCTGCCCATGGCACTGCTCGCACAGAGGCACAGAGACTGGGGCTGCTTGCTTGTCTTGCCACCTCAAACTTCAAACGTAGCTTAGGTGGTCCGTGCCGGGGGCCTCCGGCAGGGCTGCTCCAAAAATGCAAACGTCTGAAGATAGCTCGCAGCCAGAAAGAGCTAGCCTGGAAAGCTGTTGCTCAGCCTCATCTGCCCGTGGCACTGCTCGCACAGAGGCACAGAGACTGGGACTGCTTGCTTGTCTTGCCACCTCAAACTTCAAACGTATCTTAGGCTGCCCGTGCCGGGCGCCTCCGGCAGCCCTGCTCCGAAAATGCGAAAGTCTGCAGATAGCTCGCAGCCAGAAAGAGCTAGCCTGGAAAGCTGTTGCTCAGCCTCATCTGCCCATGGCACTGCTCGCACAGAGGCACAGAGACTGGGGCTGCTTGCTTGTCTTGCCACGTCAAACTTCAAACGTATCTTAGGTGGTCCATGTCGGGTGCCTACGGCATCCCTGCTCCGAAAATGCAAACGTCTGCAGATAGCTCGCAGCCAGAAAGAGCTAGCCTGGAAAGCTGTTGCTCAGCCTCATCTGCCCATGGCACTGCTCGCACAGAGGCACAGAGACTGGATCTGCTTGCTTGTCTTGCCACCTCAAACTTCAAACGTAGCTTTGGGATCCGTGTCGGGCGTCTGCGGCAGCCCTGCTCTGAAAATGCGAACGTCTGCAGATAGTTCGCAGCCAGAAAGAGCTAGCCTGGACAGCTGTTGCTCAGCCTCATCTGCCCATGGCACTGCTCGCACAGAGGCACAGAGACTGGGGCTGCTTGCTTGTCTTCCCCCCTCAAACTTCAAACGTGGCTTTGGGATCTGTGTCGGGCGTCTGCGTCAGCCCTGCTCTGAAAATGCGAACGTCTGCAGATTGCTCGCAGCCAGAAAGAGCTAGCCTGGAAAGCTTTTGCTCAGCCTCATCTGCCCATGGCACTGCTCGCACTGAGGCACAGAGACTGGGGCTGCTTGCTTCTCTTGCCCCCTCAAACTTCAAACGTAGCTTTTGGATCCGTGTTGGGCGTCTCCGGCAGCCATGCTCCGAAAATTCGAACGACTGCAGATTGCTCGCAGGCAGAAAGAGCTAGCCTGGAAAGCTGTTGCTCAGCCTCATCTCTCCATGGCACTGTTCGCAGAGAGGCACAGAGACTAGAGCTGCTTGCTTGTCTTGTCACCTCAAACTTCAAATATAACATTGGGGGTGCATGCCGGGCTCCTCCGGCAGCCCTGCTCCAAAAATGCAAACGTCTGCAGATAGCTCGCAGCCAGAAAGAGCTAGCCTGGAAAGCTGTTGCTCAGCCTCATCTGCCCATGGCACTGCTCGCACAGAGGCACAGAGACTGGGGCTGCTTGCTTGTCTTGCCCCCTCAAACTTCAGACGTAGCTTAGGTGGTCCGTGCCGGGTGCCTCCGGCAGCCCTGCTCCAATAATGCGAACGTCTGCAAATAGCTCGCAGCCAGAAAGAGCTAGCCTGGAAAGCTGTTGCTCAGCCTCATCTGCCCATGGCACTGATCGCACAGAGGCACACAGACTGGGGCTGCTTGCTTGTCTTGCCACCTCAAAATTCACATGTATCATTGGGGGTGCATGCCGGGCTTCTCTGGCAGCCCTGCTCCCAAAATTCGAACGTCTGCAGATAGATTGCAGCCAGAAAGAGCTAGCCTGGAAAGCTGTTGCTCAGCCTCATCTGCCCATGGCACTGCTCGCACAGAGGCACAGAGACTGGGGCTGCTTGCTTGTCTTGCCACGTCAAACTTCAAACGTATCTTAGGTGGTCCATGCCGGGTGCCTCCAGCATCCCTGCTCTGAAAATGGAAACGTCTGCAGATAGCTCGCAGGCAGAAAGAGCTAGCCTGGAAAGCTGTTGCTCAGCCTCATCTGCCCATGGCACTGCTCGCACAGAGGCACAGAGACTGGGGCTGCTTGCTTGTCTTGCCCCCTCAAACTTCAAATGTAACTTAGCTGAGCCATGCCGGGTGCCTCGGGCATCCCTGCTCCGAAAATGCGAACGTCTGCAGATAGCTCGCAGCCAGAAAGAGCTAGCCTGGAAAGCTGTTGCTCAGCCTCATCTGCCCATGGCACTGCTCGCACAGAGGCACAGAGACTGGGGCTGCTTGCTTGTCTTGCCACCTCAAACTTCACATGTAGCATTGGGGGTACATGGCGGGCTTCTCCGGCAGCCCTGCTCCCAAAATTCGAACGTCTGCAGATAGATTGCACCCAGAAAGAGCTAGCCTGGAAAGCTGTTGCTCAGCCTCATCTGCCCATGGCACTGCTCGCACAGAGGCACAGAGACTGGGGCTGATTGCTTGTCTTGTCACCTCAAACTTAAAATGTAGCATTGTGGTTGCATGCAGGGCTCCTGTGACAGTCCTGCTCCCAAAATGCGAATATCTGCAGATAGCTCGCAGGCAGAAAGAGCTAGCCTGGAAAGCTGTCGCTCAGCCTCATCTGCCCATGGCACTGCTCGCACAGAGGCACAGAGACTGGGGCTGCTTGCTTGTCTTGCCCCCTCAAACTTCAAACGTAGCTTAGGTGGTCCATGTCGGGTGCCTACGGCATCCCTACTCCGAATATGCAAACGTCTGCAGATAGCTCGCAGCCAGAAAGAGCTAGCCTGGAAAGCTGTTGCTCAGCCTCATCTGCCAATGGCACTGCTCGCACAGAGGCACAGAGACTGGGGCTGCTTGCTTGTCTTGCCCCCTCAAACTTCAAATGTAGCATTGTGGTTGCATGCCGGGCTCCTCCAGCAGCCCTGCTCCCAAAATTCGAACGTCTGCAGATAGCTCGCAGCCTGAAAGAGCTAGCCTGGAAAGCTGTTGCTCAGCCTCATCTGCCCATGGCACTGCTCGCACAGAGGCACAGAGACTGGGGCTGCTTGCTTGTCTTGCCACCTCAAAATTCACATGTAGCTTAGGCTGTCCGTGCCGGGGGACTCCGGCAGCCCTGCTCCAAAAATGCAAACGTCTGCAGATAGCTCGCAGCCAGAAAGAGCTAGCCTGGAAAGCTGTTGCTCAGCCTCATCTCTCCATGGCACTGTTCGCAGAGAGGCACAGAGACTGGGGCTGCTTGCTTGTCTTGTCACCTCAAACTTCAAATATATCATTGGGGGTGCATGCCGGGTGCCTACGGCATCCCTGCTCCGAAAATGCAAACGTCTGCAGATAGCTCGCAGCCAGAAAGAGCTAGCCTGGAAAGCTGTTGCTCAGCCTCATCTGCCCATGGCACTGCTCGCACAGAGGCACACAGACTGGGGCTGCTTGCTTGTCTTGCCCCCTCAAACTTCAAACGTATCTTAGCTGGGCCATGCCGGGTGCCTCGGGCATCCCTGCTCAGAAAATGCGAACGTCTGCAGATAGCTCGCAGGCAGAAGAGCTAGCCTGGAAAGCTGTTGCTCAGCCTCATCTCTCCATGGCACTGTTCGCAGAGAGGCACAGAGACTAGAGCTGCTTGCTTGTCTTGTCACCTCAAACTTCAAATATAGCATTGGGGGTGCATGCCGTGCTCCTCCGGCAGCCCTGCTCCCAAAATTCGAACATCTGCAGATAGCTCGCAGCCAGAAAGAGCTAGCCTGGAAAGGTGTTGCTCAGCCTCATCTGCCCATGGCACTGCTCGCACAGAGGCACAGAGACTGGGGCTGCTTGCTTGTCTTGCCACCTCAAACTTCAAACGTAGCTTAGGTGGTCCATGCCGGGTGCCTCCGGCATCCCTGCTCCAAAAATGCAAACGTCTGCAGATAGCTCGCAGCCAGAAAGAGCTAGTCTGGAAAGCTGTTGCTCAGCCTCATCTGCCCATGGCACTGCTCGCACAGAGGCACAGAGACTGGGGCTGCTTGCTTGTCTTGCCCCCTCAAACTTCAAACGTAGCTTAGGTGGTCCATGCCGGGTGCCTCCGGCAGCCCTGCTCCGAAAATGCGAACGTCTGCAGATAGCTCGCAGGCAGAAAGAGCTAGCCTGGAAAGCTGTTGCTCAGCCTCATCTGCCCATGGCACTGCTCGCACCGAGGCACAGAGACTGGGGCTGCTTGCTTCTCTTGCCCCCTCAAACTTCAACCGTAGCTTTTGGATCCGTGTTGGGCGTCTGCGGCAGCCCTGCTCCGAAAATTCGAACGTCTGCAGATTGCTCGCAGGCAGAAAGAGCTAGCCTGGAAAGCTGTTGCTCAGCCTCATCTGCCCATGGCACTGCTCGCACCGAGGCACAGAGACTGGGGCTGCTTACTTCTCTTGCCACCTCAAACTTCAAACGTAGCTTTTGGATCCGTGTTGGGCGTCTGCGGCAGCCCTATTCCGAAAATTTGAAAGTCTGCAGATTGCTCGCAGGCAGAAAGAGCTAGCCTGGAAAGCTGTTGCTCAGCCTCATCTGCCCATGGCACTGCTCGCATAGAGGCACAGAGACTGGGGCTGCTTGCTTGTCTTGCCCCCTCAAACTTCAAACGTATCTTAGCTGGGCCATGCCGGGTGCCTCGGGCATCCCTGCTCCGAAAATTTGAACGTCTGCAGATTGCTCGCAGGCAGAAAGAGCTAGCCTGGAAAGCTGTTGCTCAGCCTCATCTGCCCATGGCACTGCTCGCATAGAGGCACAGAGACTGGGGCTGCTTGCTTGTCTTGCACCCTCAAACTTCACATGTAGCATTGGGGGTGCATGCCGAGCTTCTCCGGCAGCCCTGCTCCCAAAATTCGCACGTCTGCAGATAGATTGCAGCCAGAAAGAGCTAGCCTGGAAAGCTGTTGCTCAGCCTCATCTGCCCATGGCACTGCTTGCACAGAGGCACAGAGACTGGGGCTGCTTGCTTGTCTTGTCACCTCAAACTTGAAATGTAGCATTGTGGTTGCATGCCGGGCTCCTCCGGCAGCCCAGCTCCCAAAATTCGAACGTCTGCAGATAGCTCGCAGCCAGAAAGAGCTAGCCTGGAAAGGTGTTGCTCAGCCTCATCTGCCCATGGCACTGCTCGCACAGAGGCACAGAGACTGGGGCTGCTTGCTTGTCTTGCCACCTCAAACTTCAAACGTAGCTTAGGTGGTCCGTGCCGGGGGCCTCCGGCATCCCTGCTCCAAAAATGCAAACGTCTGAAGATAGCTCGCAGCCAGAAAGAGCTAGCCTGGAAAGCTGTTGCTCAGCCTCATCTGCCCGTGGCACTGCTCGCACAGAGGCACAGAGACTGGGACTGCTTGCTTGTCTTGCCACCTCAAACTTCAAACGTATCTTAGGCTGCCCGTGCCGGGCGCCTCCGGCAGCCCTGCTCCGAAAATGCGAAAGTCTGCAGATAGCTCGCAGCCAGAAAGAGCTAGCCTGGAAAGCTGTTGCTCAGCCTCATCTGCCCATGGCACTGCTCGCACAGAGGCACAGAGACTGGGGCTGCTTGCTTGTCTTCCCCCCTCAAACTTCAAACGTGGCTTTGGGATCTGTGTCGGGCGTCTGCGTCAGCCCTGCTCTGAAAATGCGAACGTCTGCAGATTGCTCGCAGCCAGAAAGAGCTAGCCTGGAAAGCTTTTGCTCAGCCTCATCTGCCCATGGCACTGCTCGCACTGAGGCACAGAGACTGGGGCTGCTTGCTTCTCTTGCCCCCTCAAACTTCAAACGTAGCTTTTGGATCCGTGTTGGGCGTCTCCGGCAGCCATGCTCCGAAAATTCGAACGACTGCAGATTGCTCGCAGGCAGAAAGAGCTAGCCTGGAAAGCTGTTGCTCAGCCTCATCTCTCCATGGCACTGTTCGCAGAGAGGCACAGAGACTAGAGCTGCTTGCTTGTCACCTCAAACTTCAAATATAGCATTGGGGGTGCATGCCGGGCTCCTCCGGCAGCCCTGCTCCCAAAATTCGAACGTCTGCAGATAGATTGCACCCAGAAAGAGCTAGCCTGGAAAGCTGTTGCTCAGCCTCATCTGCCCATGGCACTGCTCGCACAGAGGCACAGAGACTGGGGCTGCTTGCTTGTCTTGCCCCCTCAAACTTCAAATGTAACTTAGCTGAGCCATGCCGGGTGCCTCGGGCATCCCTGCTCCGAAAATGCGAACGTCTGCAGATAGCTCGCAGCCAGAAAGAGCTAGCCTGGAAAGCTGTTGCTCAGCCTCATCTGCCCATGGCACTGCTCGCACAGAGGCACAGAGACTGGGGCTGCTTGCTTGTCTTGCCACCTCAAACTTCACATGTAGCATTGGGGGTACATGGCGGGCTTCTCCGGCAGCCCTGCTCCCAAAATTCGAACGTCTGCAGATAGATTGCACCCAGAAAGAGCTAGCCTGGAAAGCTGTTGCTCAGCCTCATCTGCCCATGGCACTGCTCGCACAGAGGCACAGAGACTGGGGCTGATTGCTTGTCTTGTCACCTCAAACTTAAAATGTAGCATTGTGGTTGCATGCAGGGCTCCTGTGACAGTCCTGCTCCCAAAATGCGAATATCTGCAGATAGCTCGCAGGCAGAAAGAGCTAGCCTGGAAAGCTGTCGCTCAGCCTCATCTGCCCATGGCACTGCTCGCACAGAGGCACAGAGACTGGGGCTGCTTGCTTGTCTTGCCCCCTCAAACTTCAAACGTAGCTTAGGTGGTCCATGTCGGGTGCCTACGGCATCCCTACTCCGAATATGCAAACGTCTGCAGATAGCTCGCAGCCAGAAAGAGCTAGCCTGGAAAGCTGTTGCTCAGCCTCATCTGCCAATGGCACTGCTCGCACAGAGGCACAGAGACTGGGGCTGCTTGCTTGTCTTGCCCCCTCAAACTTCAAATGTAGCATTGTGGTTGCATGCCGGGCTCCTCCAGCAGCCCTGCTCCCAAAATTCGAACGTCTGCAGATAGCTCGCAGCCTGAAAGAGCTAGCCTGGAAAGCTGTTGCTCAGCCTCATCTGCCCATGGCACTGCTCGCACAGAGGCACAGAGACTGGGGCTGCTTGCTTGTCTTGCCACCTCAAAATTCACATGTAGCTTAGGCTGTCCGTGCCGGGGGACTCCGGCAGCCCTGCTCCAAAAATGCAAACGTCTGCAGATAGCTCGCAGCCAGAAAGAGCTAGCCTGGAAAGCTGTTGCTCAGCCTCATCTCTCCATGGCACTGTTCGCAGAGAGGCACAGAGACTGGGGCTGCTTGCTTGTCTTGTCACCTCAAACTTCAAATATATCATTGGGGGTGCATGCCGGGTGCCTACGGCATCCCTGCTCCGAAAATGCAAACGTCTGCAGATAGCTCGCAGCCAGAAAGAGCTAGCCTGGAAAGCTGTTGCTCAGCCTCATCTGCCCATGGCACTGCTCGCATAGAGGCACAGAGACTGGGGCTGCTTGCTTGTCTTGCCCCCTCAAACTTCAAACGTATCTTAGCTGGGCCATGCCGGGTGCCTCGGGCATCCCTGCTCCGAAAATGCGAACGTCTGCAGATAGATCGCAGCCAGAAAGAGCTAGCCTGGAAAGCTGTTGCTCAGCCTCATCTGCCCATGGCACTGCTCGCATAGAGGCACAGAGACTGGGGCTGCTTGCTTGTCTTGCACCCTCAAACTTCACATGTAGCATTGGGGGTGCATGCCGAGCTTCTCCGGCAGCCCTGCTCCCAAAATTCGCACGTCTGCAGATAGCTCGCAGCCAGAAAGAGCTAGCCTGGAAAGCTGTTGCTCAGCCTCATCTGCCCATGGCACTGCTTGCACAGAGGCACAGAGACTGGGGCTGCTTGCTTGTCTTGTCACCTCAAACTTGAAATGTAGCATTGTGGTTGCATGCCGGGCTCCTCCGGCAGCCCAGCTCCCAAAATTCGAACGTCTGCAGATAGCTCGCAGCCAGAAAGAGCTAGCCTGGAAAGGTGTTGCTCAGCCTCATCTGCCCATGGCACTGCTCGCACAGAGGCACAGAGACTGGGGCTGCTTGCTTGTCTTGCCACCTCAAACTTCAAACGTAGCTTAGGTGGTCCGTGCCGGGGGCCTCCAGCAGGGCTGCTCCAAAAATGCAAACGTCTGAAGATAGCTCGCAGCCAGAAAGAGCTAGCCTGGAAAGCTGTTGCTCAGCCTCATCTGCCCGTGGCACTGCTCGCACAGAGGCACAGAGACTGGGACTGCTTGCTTGTCTTGCCACCTCAAACTTCAAACGTATCTTAGGCTGCCCGTGCCGGGCGCCTCCGGCAGCCCTGCTCCGAAAATGCGAACGTCTGCAGATAGCTCGCAGCCAGAAAGAGCTAGCCTGGAAAGCTGTTGCTCAGCCTCATCTGCCCATGGCACTGCTCGCACAGAGGCACAGAGACTGGGGCTGCTTGCTTGTCTTGCCACGTCAAACTTCAAACGTATCTTAGGTGGTCCATGTCGGGTGCCTACGGCATCCCTGCTCCGAAAATGCAAACGTCTGCAGATAGCTCGCAGCCAGAAAGAGCTAGCCTGGAAAGCTGTTGCTCAGCCTCATCTGCCCATGGCACTGCTCGCACAGAGGCACAGAGACTGGATCTGCTTGCTTGTCTTGCCACCTCAAACTTCAAACGTAGCTTTGGGATCCGTGTCGGGCGTCTGCGGCAGCCCTGCTCTGAAAATGCGAACGTCTGCAGATAGTTCGCAGCCAGAAAGAGCTAGCCTGGACAGCTGTTGCTCAGCCTCATCTGCCCATGGCACTGCTCGCACTGAGGCACAGAGACTGGGGCTGCTTGCTTGTCTTCCCCCCTCAAACTTCAAACGTGGCTTTGGGATCTGTGTCGGGCGTCTGCGTCAGCCCTGCTCTGAAAATGCGAACGTCTGCAGATTGCTCGCAGCCAGAAAGAGCTAGCCTGGAAAGCTTTTGCTCAGCCTCATCTGCCCATGGCACTGCTCGCACTGAGGCACAGAGACTGGGGCTGCTTGCTTCTCTTGCCCCCTCAAACTTCAAACGTAGCTTTTGGATCCGTGTTGGGCGTCTCCGGCAGCCATGCTCCGAAAATTCGAACGACTGCAGATTGCTCGCAGGCAGAAAGAGCTAGCCTGGAAAGCTGTTGCTCAGCCTCATCTCTCCATGGCACTGTTCGCAGAGAGGCACAGAGACTAGAGCTGCTTGCTTGTCTTGTCACCTCAAACTTCAAATATAGCATTGGGGGTGCATGCCGGGCTCCTCCGGCAGCCCTGCTCCAAAAATGCAAACGTCTGCAGATAGCTCGCAGCCAGAAAGAGCTAGCCTGGAAAGCTGTTGCTCAGCCTCATCTGCCCATGGCACTGCTCGCACAGAGGCACAGAGACTGGGGCTGCTTGCTTGTCTTGCCCCCTCAAACTTCAGACGTAGCTTAGGTGGTCCGTGCCGGGTGCCTCCGGCAGCCCTGCTCCAATAATGCGAACGTCTGCAAATAGCTCGCAGCCAGAAAGAGCTAGCCTGGAAAGCTGTTGCTCAGCCTCATCTGCCCATGGCACTGATCGCACAGAGGCACACAGACTGGGGCTGCTTGCTTGTCTTGCCACCTCAAAATTCACATGTATCATTGGGGGTGCATGCCGGGCTTCTCTGGCAGCCCTGCTCCCAAAATTCGAACGTCTGCAGATAGATTGCAGCCAGAAAGAGCTAGCCTGGAAAGCTGTTGCTCAGCCTCATCTGCCCATGGCACTGCTCGCACAGAGGCACAGAGACTGGGGCTGCTAGCTTGTCTTGTCACCTCAAACTTCAAACGTAGCATTGTGGTTGCATGCCGGGCTCCTCCGGCAGCCCTGCTCCCCAAATTCGAACGTCTGCAGATAGCTCGCAGCCAGAAAGAGCTAGCCTGGAAAGGTGTTGCTCAGCCTCATCTGCCCATGGCACTGCTCGCACAGAGGCACAGAGACTGGGGCTGCTTGCTTGTCTTGCCACCTCAAACTTCAAACGTAGCTTAGGTGGTCCATGCCGGGTGCCTCCGGCATCCCTGCTCCAAAAATGCAAACGTCTGAAGATAGCTCGCAGCAAGAAAGAGCTAGCCTGGAAAGCTGTTGCTCAGCCTCATCTGCCCATGGCACTGCTCGCACAGAGGCACAGAGACTGGGGCTGCTTGCTTGTCTTGCCCCCTCAAACTTCAAACGTATCTTAGGTGGTCCATGCCGGGTGCCTCCGGCAGCCCTACTCCGAAAATGCAAACGTCTGCAGATAGCTCGCAGCCAGAAAGAGCTAGCCTGGAAAGCTGTTGCTCAGCCTCATCTGCCCATGCCACTGCTCGCACAGAGGCACAGAGACTGGATCTGCTTGCTTGTCTTGCCACCTCAAACTTCAAACGTAGCTTTGGGATCCGTGTCGGGCGTCTGCGGCAGCCCTGCTCTGAAAATGCGAACGTCTGCAGATAGCTCGCAGCCAGAAAGAGCTAGCCTGGACAGCTGTTGCTCAGCCTCATCTGCCCATGGCACTGCTCGCACAGAGGCACAGAGACTGGGGCTGCTTCCTTGTCTTCCACCCTCAAACTTCAAACGTGACTTTGGGATCCGTGTCGGGCGTCTGCGGCAGCCCTGCTTCGCAAATGCGAACATCTGCAGATAGCTCGCAGGCAGAAAGAGCTAGCCTGGAAAGCTGTTGCTCAGCCTCATCTGCCCATGGCACTGCTCGCACAGAGGCACAGAGACTGGGGCTGCTTGCTTGTCTTGTCAGCTCAAACTTCAAACGTAGCTTAGGTGGTCCATGCCGGGTGCCTCCGGCAGCCCTGCTCCGAAAATGCGAACGTCTGCAGATAGCTCGCAGGCAGAAAGAGCTAGCCTGGAAAGCTGTTGCTCAGCCTCATCTGCCCATGGCACTGCTCGCACAGAGGCACAGAGACTGGATCTGCTTGCTTGTCTTGCCACCTCAAACTTCAAACGTAGCTTTGGGATCCGTGTCGGGCGTCTGCGGCAGCCCTGCTCTCAAAATGCGAACGTCTGCAGATAGCTCGCAGCCAGAAAGAGCTAGCCTGGACAGCTGTTGCTCAGCCTCATCTGCCCATGGCACTGCTCGCACAGAGGCACAGAGACTGGGGCTGCTTGCTTATCTTGCCCCCTCAAACTTCAAACGTGGCTTTGGGATCCGTGTCGGGCGTCTGCGGCAGCCCTGCTTCGCAAATGCGAACGTCTGCAGATAGCTCGCAGCCAGAAAGAGCTAGCCTGGAAAGCTGTTGCTCAGCCTCATCTGCCCATGGCACTGATCGCACAGAGGCACTGAGACTGGGGCTGCTTGCTTGTCTTGCCACCTCAAAATTCACATGTAGCATTGGGGGTGCATGCCGGGCTCCTCCGGCAGCCCTGCTCCCAAAATTCGAACGTCTGCAGATAGCTCGCAGCCAGAAAGAGCTACCCTGGAAAGGTATTGCTCAGCCTCATCTGCCCATGGCACTGCTCGCACAGAGGCACAGGGACTGGGGCTGCTTGCTTGTCTTGCCCTCTCAAACTTCAAACGTAGCTTAGGTGGTCCACGCCGGGTGCCTCCGGCAGCCCTGCTCCGAAAATGCGAACGTCTGCAGATAGCTCGCAGCCAGAAAGAGCTAGCCTGGAAAGCTGTTGCTCAGCCTCATCTGCCCATGGCACTGCTCGCACTGAGGCACAGAGACTGGGGCTGCTTGCTTCTCTTGCCCCCTCAAACTTCAAACGTAGCTTTTGGATCCGTGTTGGGCGTCTCCGGCAGCCATGCTCCGAAAATTCGAACGACTGCAGATTGCTCGCAGGCAGAAAGAGCTAGCCTGGAAAGCTGTTGCTCAGCCTCATCTCTCCATGGCACTGTTCGCAGAGAGGCACAGAGACTAGAGCTGCTTGCTTGTCTTGTCACCTCAAACTTCAAATATAGCATTGGGGGTGCATGCCGGGCTCCTCCGGCAGCCCTGCTCCAAAAATGCAAACGTCTGCAGATAGCTCGCAGCCAGAAAGAGCTAGCCTGGAAAGCTGTTGCTCAGCCTCATCTGCCCATGGCACTGCTCGCACAGAGGCACAGAGACTGGGGCTGCTTGCTTGTCTTGCCCCCTCAAACTTCAGACGTAGCTTAGGTGGTCCGTGCCGGGTGCCTCCGGCAGCCCTGCTCCAATAATGCGAACGTCTGCAAATAGCTCGCAGCCAGAAAGAGCTAGCCTGGAAAGCTGTTGCTCAGCCTCATCTGCCCATGGCACTGATCGCACAGAGGCACACAGACTGGGGCTGCTTGCTTGTCTTGCCACCTCAAAATTCACATGTATCATTGGGGGTGCATGCCGGGCTTCTCTGGCAGCCCTGCTCCCAAAATTCGAACGTCTGCAGATAGATTGCAGCCAGAAAGAGCTAGCCTGGAAAGCTGTTGCTCAGCCTCATCTGCCCATGGCACTGCTCGCACAGAGGCACAGAGACTGGGGCTGCTAGCTTGTCTTGTCACCTCAAACTTCAAACGTAGCATTGTGGTTGCATGCCGGGCTCCTCCGGCAGCCCTGCTCCCCAAATTCGAACGTCTGCAGATAGCTCGCAGCCAGAAAGAGCTAGCCTGGAAAGGTGTTGCTCAGCCTCATCTGCCCATGGCACTGCTCGCACAGAGGCACAGAGACTGGGGCTGCTTGCTTGTCTTGCCACCTCAAACTTCAAACGTAGCTTAGGTGGTCCATGCCGGGTGCCTCCGGCATCCCTGCTCCAAAAATGCAAACGTCTGAAGATAGCTCGCAGCAAGAAAGAGCTAGCCTGGAAAGCTGTTGCTCAGCCTCATCTGCCCATGGCACTGCTCGCACAGAGGCACAGAGACTGGGGCTGCTTGCTTGTCTTGCCCCCTCAAACTTCAAACGTATCTTAGGTGGTCCATGCCGGGTGCCTCCGGCAGCCCTACTCCGAAAATGCAAACGTCTGCAGATAGCTCGCAGCCAGAAAGAGCTAGCCTGGAAAGCTGTTGCTCAGCCTCATCTGCCCATGGCACTGCTCGCACAGAGGCACAGAGACTGGATCTGCTTGCTTGTCTTGCCACCTCAAACTTCAAACGTAGCTTTGGGATCCGTGTCGGGCGTCTGCGGCAGCCCTGCTCTGAAAATGCGAACGTCTGCAGATAGCTCGCAGCCAGAAAGAGCTAGCCTGGACAGCTGTTGCTCAGCCTCATCTGCCCATGGCACTGCTCGCACAGAGGCACAGAGACTGGGGCTGCTTCCTTGTCTTCCCCCCTCAAACTTCAAACGTGACTTTGGGATCCGTGTCGGGCGTCTGCGGCAGCCCTCCTTCGCAAATGCGAACATCTGCAGATAGCTCGCAGGCAGAAAGAGCTAGCCTGGAAAGCTGTTGCTCAGCCTCATCTGCCCATGGCACTGCTCGCACAGAGGCACAGAGACTGGGGCTGCTTGCTTGTCTTGTCAGCTCAAACTTCAAACGTAGCTTAGGTGGTCCATGCCGGGTGCCTCCGGCAGCCCTGCTCCGAAAATGCGAACGTCTGCAGATAGCTCGCAGGCAGAAAGAGCTAGCCTGGAAAGCTGTTGCTCAGCCTCATCTGCCCATGGCACTGCTCGCACAGAGGCACAGAGACTGGATCTGCTTGCTTGTCTTGCCACCTCAAACTTCAAACGTAGCTTTGGGATCCGTGTCGGGCGTCTGCGGCAGCCCTGCTCTCAAAATGCGAACGTCTGCAGATAGCTCGCAGCCAGAAAGAGCTAGCCTGGACAGCTGTTGCTCAGCCTCATCTGCCCATGGCACTGCTCGCACAGAGGCACAGAGACTGGGGCTGCTTGCTTATCTTGCCCCCTCAAACTTCAAACGTGGCTTTGGGATCCGTGTCGGGCGTCTGCGGCAGCCCTGCTTCGCAAATGCGAACGTCTGCAGATAGCTCGCAGCCAGAAAGAGCTAGCCTGGAAAGCTGTTGCTCAGCCTCATCTGCCCATGGCACTGATCGCACAGAGGCACTGAGACTGGGGCTGCTTGCTTGTCTTGCCACCTCAAAATTCACATGTAGCATTGGGGGTGCATGCCGGGCTCCTCCGGCAGCCCTGCTCCCAAAATTCGAACGTCTGCAGATAGCTCGCAGCCAGAAAGAGCTACCCTGGAAAGGTATTGCTCAGCCTCATCTGCCCATGGCACTGCTCGCACAGAGGCACAGGGACTGGGGCTGCTTGCTTGTCTTGCCCTCTCAAACTTCAAACGTAGCTTAGGTGGTCCACGCCGGGTGCCTCCGGCAGCCCTGCTCCGAAAATGCGAACGTCTGCAGATAGCTCGCAGCCAGAAAGAGCTAGCCTGGAAAGCTGTTGCTCAGCCTCATCTGCCCATGGCACTGCTCGCACAGAGGCACAGAGACTGGGGCTGCTTGCTTGTCTTGCAACCTCAAACTTCAAACGTAGCTTTGGGATCCGTGTCGGGCGTCTGCGGCAGCCCTGCTCTGAAAATGCGAACGTCTGCAGATAGCTCGCAGACAAGGAGAGATAGTCTGGAAAGCTGTTGCTCAGCCTCATCTGCCCATGGCACTGCTCGCACTGAGGCACAGAGACTGGGGCTGCTTGCTTGTCTTGCCCCCTCAAACTTCAAACGTGGGTTTGGGATCTGTGTCAGGCGTCTGCGGCAGCCCTGCTTCGCAAATGCGAACGTCTGCAGATAGCTCGCAGGCAGAAAGAGCTAGCCTGGAAAGCTGTTGCTCAGCCTCATCTGCCCATGGCACTGCTCGCACAGAGGCACAGAGACTGGGGCTGCTTGCTTGTCTTGTCACCTCAAACTTCAAATTTAGCATTGTGGTTGCATGCCGGGTGCCTCCGGCAGCCCTGCTCCCAAAATTCGAACGTCTGCAGATAGCTCGCAGCCAGAAAGAGCTAGCCTGGAAAGCTGTTGCTCAGCCTCATCTGCCCATGGCACTGCTCGCACTGAGGCACAGAGACTGGGGCTGCTTGCTTCTCTTGCCCCCTCAAACTTCAAACGTAGCTTTTGGATCCGTGTTGGGCGTCTGCGGCAGCCCTGCTCCGAAAATGCGAACGTCTGCAGATAGCTCGCAGGCAGAAAGAGCTAGCCTGGAAAGCTGTTGCTCAGCCTCATCTCTCCATGGCACTGTTCGCAGAGAGGCACAGAGACTAGAGCTGCTTGCTTGTCTTGTCACCTCAAACTTCAAATGTAGCACTGGGGGTGCATGCCGTGCTCCTCCGGCAGCCCTGCTCCCAAAATTCGAACGTCTGCAGATAGCTCGCAGGCAGAAAGATCTAGCCTGGAAAGGTGTTGCTCAGCCTCATCTGCCCATGGCACTGCTCGCACAGAGGCACAGAGACTGGGGCTGCTTGCTTGTCTTGCCACCTCAAACTTCAAACGTAGCATTGTGGTTGCATGCCGGGCTCCTCCGGCAGCCCTGCTCCCAAAATTCGAACATCTGCAGATAGCTCGCAGGCAGAAAGAGCTAGCCTGGAAAGGTGTTGCTCAGCCTCATCTGCCCATGGCACTGCTCGCACAGAGGCACAGAGACTGGATCTGCTTGCTTGTCTTGCCACCTCAAACTTCAAACGTAGCTTAGGTGGTCCATGCCGGGTGCCTCCGGCATCCCTGCTCCAAAAATGCAAACGTCTGCAGATAGCTCGCAGCCAGAAAGAGCTAGTCTGGAAAGCTGTTGCTCAGCCTCATCTGCCCATGGCACTGCTCGCACAGAGGCACAGAGACTGGGGCTGCTTGCTTGTCTTGCCCCCTCAAACTTCAAACGTAGCTTAGGTGGTCCATGCCGGGTGCCTCCGGCAGCCCTGCTCCGAAAATGCGAACGTCTGCAGATAGCTCGCAGGCAGAAAGAGCTAGCCTGGAAAGCTGTTGCTCAGCCTCATCTGCCCATGGCACTGCTCGCACCGAGGCACAGAGACTGGGGCTGCTTGCTTCTCTTGCCCCCTCAAACTTCAACCGTAGCTTTTGGATCCGTGTTGGGCGTCTGCGGCAGCCCTGCTCCGAAAATTTGAACGTCTGCAGATTGCTCGCAGGCAGAAAGAGCTAGCCTGGAAAGCTGTTGCTCAGCCTCATCTGCCCATGGCACTGCTCGCACAGAGGCACAGAGACTGGGGCTGCTTGCTTGTCTTGCAACCTCAAACTTCAAACGTAGCTTTGGGATCCGTGTCGGGCGTCTGCGGCAGCCCTGCTCTGAAAATGCGAACGTCTGCAGATAGCTCGCAGCCAGAAAGAGCTAGCCTGGACAGCTGTTGCTCAGCCTCATCTGCCCATGGCACTGCTCGCACAGAGGCACAGAGACTGGGGCTGCTTGCTTGTCTTGCCCCCTCAAACTTCAAATGTGGCTTTGGGATCTGTGTCGGGCGTCTGCGGCAGCCCTGCTTCGCAAATGCGAACGTCTGCAGATAGCTCGCAGGCAGAAAGAGCTAGCCTGGAAAGCTGTTGCTCAGCCTCATCTGCCCATGGCACTGCTCGCACAGAGGCACACAGACTGGGGCTGCTTGCTTGTCTTGTCACCTCAAACTTCAAATTTAGCATTGTGGTTGCATGCCGGGTGCCTCCGGCAGCCCTGCTCCCAAAATTCGAACGTCTGCAGATAGCTCGCAGCCAGAAAGAGCTAGCCTGGAAAGCTGTTGCTCAGCCTCATCTGCCCATGGCACTGCTCGCACTGAGGCACAGAGACTGGGGCTGCTTGCTTCTCTTGCCCCCTCAAACTTCAAACGTAGCTTTTGGATCCGTGTTGGGCGCCTGCGGCAGCCCTGCTCCGAAAATGCGAACGTCTGCAGATAGCTCGCAGGCAGAAAGAGCTAGCCTGGAAAGCTGTTGCTCAGCCTCATCTCTCCATGGCACTGTTCGCAGAGAGGCACAGAGACTAGAGCTGCTTGCTTGTCTTGTCACCTCAAACTTCAAATGTAGCATTGGGGGTGCATGCCGTGCTCCTCCGGCAGCCCTGCTCCCAAAATTCGAACATCTGCAGATAGCTCGCAGCCAGAAAGAGCTAGCCTGGAAAGCTGTTGCTCAGCCTCATCTGCCCATGGCACTGCTCGCACAGAGGCACAGAGACTGGGGCTGCTTGCTTGTCTTGCCCCCTCAAACTTCAAACGTAGCTTAGGTGGTCCATGCCGGGTGCCTCCGGCATCCCTGCTCCAAAAATGCAAACGTCTGCAGATAGCTCGCAGCCAGAAAGATCTAGCCTGGAAAGCTGTTGCTCAGCCTCATCTGCCCATGGCACTGCTCGCACAGAGGCACAGAGACTGGGGCTGCTTGCTTGTCTTGCCCCCTCAAACTTCAAACGTAGCTTAGGTGGTCCATGCCGGGTGCCTCCGGCAGCCCTGCTCCGAAAATGCGAACGTCTGCAGATAGCTCGCAGGCAGAAAGAGCTAGCCTGGAAAGCTGTTGCTCAGCCTCATCTGCCCATGGCACTGCTCGCACCGAGGCACAGAGACTGGGGCTGCTTGCTTCTCTTGCCCCCTCAAACTTCAACCGTAGCTTTTGGATCCGTGTTGGGCGTCTGCGGCAGCCCTGCTCCGAAAATTTGAACGTCTGCAGATTGCTCGCAGGCAGAAAGAGCTAGCCTGGAAAGCTGTTGCTCAGCCTCATCTGCCCATGGCACTGCTCGCACCGAGGCACAGAGACTGGGGCTGCTTGCTTCTCTTGCCCCCTCAAACTTCAAACGTAGCTTTTGGATCCGTGTTGGGCGTCTGCGGCAGACCTGCTCCGAAAATTTGAACGTCTGCAGATTGCTCGCAGGCAGAAAGAGCTAGCCTGGAAAGCTGTTGCTCAGCCTCATCTGCCCATGGCACTGCTCGCACAGAGGCACAGAGACTGGGGCTGCTTGCTTGTCTTGTCACCTCAAACTTCAAACGTAGCATTGTGGTTGCATGCCGGGCTCCTCCGGCAGCCCTGCTCCCCAAATTCGAACGTCTGCAGATAGCTCGCAGCCAGAAAGAGCTAGCCTGGAAAGGTGTTGCTCAGCCTCATCTGCCCATGGCACTGCTCGCACAGAGGCACAGAGACTGGGGCTGCTTGCTTGTCTTGCCACCTCAAACTTCAAACGTAGCTTAGGTGGTCCATGCCGGGTGCCTCCGGCAGTCCTGCTCCAAAAATGCAAACGTCTGAAGATAGCTCGCAGCAAGAAAGAGCTAGCCTGGAAAGCTGTTGCTCAGCCTCATCTGCCCATGGCACTGCTCGCACAGAGGCACAGAGACTGGGGCTGCTTGCTTGTCTTGCCCCCTCAAACTTCAAACGTAGCTTAGGTGGTCCATACCGGGTGCCTCCGGCAGCCCTGCTCCGAAAATGCGAACGTCTGCAGATAGCTCGCAGCCAGAAAGAGCTAGCCTGGAAAGCTGTTGCTCAGCCTCATCTGCCCATGGCACTGCTTGCACAGAGGCACAGAGACTGGATCTGCTTGCTTGTCTTGCCACCTCAAACTTCAAACGTAGCTTTGGGATCCGTGTCAGGCGTCTGCGGCAGCCCTGCTCTGAAAATGCGAACGTCTGCAGATAGCTCGCAGCCAGAAAGAGCTAGCCTGGACAGCTGTTGCTCAGCCTCATCTGCCCATGGCACTGCTCGCACAGAGGCACAGAGACTGGGGCGGCTTGCTTGTCTTGCCCCCTCAAACTTCAAACGTGGCTTTGGGATCCGTGTCGGGCGTCTGCGGCAGCCCTGCTTCGCAAATGCGAACGTCTGCAGATAGCTCGCAGGCAGAAAGAGCTAGCCTGGAAAGCTGTTGCTCAGCCTCATCTGCCCATGGCACTGCTCGCACAGAGGCACAGAGACTGGGGCTGCTTGCTTGTCTTGCCACCTCAAACTTCAAACGTAGCTTAGGTGGTCCATGCCGGGTGCCTCCGGCAGCCCTGCTCCGAAAATGCGAACGTCTGCAGATAGCTCGCAGCCAGAAAGAGCTAGCCTGGAAAGCTGTTGCTCAGCCTCATCTGCCCATGGCACTGCTCGCACCGAGGCACAGAGACTGGGGCTGCTTGCTTGTCTTGCCCCCTCAAACTTCAACCGTAGCTTTTGGATCCGTGTTGGGCGTCTGCGGCAGCCCTGCTCCGAAAATTTGAACGTCTGCAGATTGCTCGCAGGCAGAAAGAGCTAGCCTGGAAAGCTGTTGCTCAGCCTCATCTGCCCATGGCACTGCTCGCACCGAGGCACAGAGACTGGGGCTGCTTGCTTGTCTTGCCCCCTCAAACTTCAAACGTAGCTTTTGGATCCGTGCTGGGCGTCTGCGGCAGACCTGCTCCGAAAATTTGAACGTCTACAGATTGCTCGCAGGCAGAAAGAGCTAGCCTGGAAAGCTGTTGCTCAGCCTCATCTGCCCATGGCACTGCTCGCACAGAGGCACAGAGACTGGGGCTGCTTGCTTGTCTTGTCACCTCAAACTTCAAACGTAGCATTGTGGTTGCATGCCGGGCTCCTCCGGCAGCGCTGCTCCCCAAATTCGAACGTCTGCAGATAGCTCGCAGCCAGAAAGAGCTAGCCTGGAAAGGTGTTGCTCAGCCTCATCTGCCCATGGCACTGCTCGCACAGAGGCACAGAGACTGGGGCTGCTTGCTTGTCTTGTCACCTCAAACTTCAAATTTAGCATTGTGGTTGCATGCCGGGTGCCTCCGGCAGCCCTGCTCCCAAAATTCGAACGTCTGCAGATAGCTCGCAGCCAGAAAGAGCTAGCCTGGAAAGCTGTTGCTCAGCCTCATCTGCCCATGGCACTGCTCGCACCGAGGCACAGAGACTGGGGCTGCTTGCTTCTCTTGCCCCCTCAAACTTCAACCGTAGCTTTTGGATCCGTGTTGGGCGTCTGCGGCAGCCCTGCTCCGAAAATTTGAACGTCTGCAGATTGCTCGCAGGCAGAAAGAGCTAGCCTGGAAAGCTGTTGCTCAGCCTCATCTGCCCATGGCACTGCTCGCACCGAGGCACAGAGACTGGGGCTGCTTACTTCTCTTGCCCCCTCAAACTTCAAACGTAGCTTTTGGATCCGTGTTGGGCGTCTGCGGCAGCCCTACTCCGAAAATTTGAACGTCTGCAGATTGCTCGCAGGCAGAAAGAGCTAGCCTGGAAAGCTGTTGCTCAGCCTCATCTGCCCATGGCACTGCTCGCACAGAGGCACAGAGACTGGGGCTGCTTGCTTGTCTTGTCACCTCAAACTTCAAATATAGCATTGGGGGTGCATGCCGGGCTCCTCCGGCAGCCCTGCTCCCAAAATTCGAACGTCTGCAGATAGCTCGCAGGCAGAAAGAGCTAGCCTGGAAAGCTGTTGCTCAGCCTCATCTGCCCATGGCACTGCTCGCACAGAGGCACAGAGACTGGGGCTGCTTGCTTGTCTTGCCCCCTCAAACTTCAAACGTAGCTTAGGTGGTCCATGCCGGGTGCCTCCGGCAGTCCTGCTTCGAAAATGCGAACGTCTGCAGATAGCTCGCAGCCAGAAAGAGCTAGCCTGGAAAGCTGTTGCTCAGCCTCATCTGCCCATGGCACTGCTCGCACAGAGGCACAGAGACTGGATCTGCTTGCTTGTCTTGCCACCTCAAACTTCAAACGTAGCTTTGGGATCCGTGTCGGGCGTCTGCGGCAGCCCTGCTTCGCAAATGCGAACGTCTGCAGATAGCTCGCAGGCAGAAAGAGCTAGCCTGGACAGCTGTTGCTCAGCCTCATCTGCCCATGGCACTGCTCGCACAGAGGCACACAGACTGGGGCTGCTTGCTTGTCTTGCCACCTCAAACTTCAAACGTAGCTTTTGGATCCGTGTTGGGCGTCTGCGGCAGCCCTGCTCCGAAAATGCGAACGTCTGCAGATAGCTCGCAGCCAGAAAGAGCTAGCCTGGAAAGCTGTTGCTCAGCCTCATCTGCCCATGGCACTGCTCGCACCGAGGCACAGAGACTGGGGCTGCTTGCTTCTCTTGCCCCCTCAAACTTCAAACGTATCTTTTGGATCCGTGTTGGGCGTCTGCGGCAGACCTGCTCCGAAAATTTGAACGTCTGCAGATTGCTCGCAGGCAGAAAGAGCTAGCCTGGAAAGGTGTTGCTCAGCCTCATCTGCCCATGGCACTGCTCGCACAGAGGCACAGAGACTGGGGCTGCTTGCTTGTCTTGCCACCTCAAACTTCAAACGTAGCTTAGGTGGTCCATGCCGGGTGCCTCCGGCATCCCTGCTCCAAAAATGCAAACGTCTGCAGATAGCTCGCAGCAAGAAAGAGCTAGCCTGGAAAGCTGTTGCTCAGCCTCATCTGCCCATGGCACTGCTCGCACAGAGGCACAGAGACTGGGGCTGCTTGCTTGTCTTGCCCCCTCAAACTTCAAACGTAGCTTAGGTGGTCCATACCGGGTGCCTCCGGCAGCCCTGCTCCGAAAATGCGAACGTCTGCAGATAGCTCGCAGCCAGAAAGAGCTAGCCTGGAAAGCTGTTGCTCAGCCTCATCTGCCCATGGCACTGCTTGCACAGAGGCACAGAGACTGGATCTGCTTGCTTGTCTTGCCACCTCAAACTTCAAACGTAGCTTTGGGATCCGTGTCAGGCGTCTGCGGCAGCCCTGCTCTGAAAATGCGAACGTCTGCAGATAGCTCGCAGCCAGAAAGAGCTAGCCTGGACAGCTGTTGCTCAGCCTCATCTGCCCATGGCACTGCTCGCACAGAGGCACAGAGACTGGGGCTGCTTGCTTGTCTTGCCCCCTCAAACTTCAAACGTGGCTTTGGGATCCGTGTCGGGCGTCTGCGGCAGCCCTGCTTCGCAAATGCGAACGTCTGCAGATAGCTCGCAGGCAGAAAGAGCTAGCCTGGAAAGCTGTTGCTCAGCCTCATCTGCCCATGGCACTGCTCGCACAGAGGCACAGAGACTGGGGCTGCTTGCTTGTCTTGTCACCTCAAACTTCAAATTTAGCATTGTGGTTGCATGCCGGGTGCCTCCGGCAGCCCTGCTCCCAAAATTCGAACGTCTGCAGATAGCTCGCAGGCAGAAAGATCTAGCCTGGAAAGGTGTTGCTCAGCCTCATCTGCCCATGGCACTGCTCGCACAGAGGCACAGAGACTGGGGCTGCTTGCTTGTCTTGCCACCTCAAACTTCAAACGTAGCATTGTGGTTGCATGCCGGGCTCCTCCGGCAGCTCTGCTCCCAAAATTCGAACATCTGCAGATAGATTACAGCCAGAAAGAGCTAGCCTGGAAAGGTGTTGCTCAGCCTCATCTGCCCATGGCACTGCTCGCACAGAGGCACAGAGACTGGGGCTGCTTGCTTGTCTTGCCCCCTCAAAATTCAAACGTAGCTTAGGTGGTCCATGTCGGGTGCCTCCGGCAGCCCTGCTCCGAAAATGCGAACGTCTGCAGATAGCTCGCAGCCAGAAAGAGCTAGCCTGGAAAGCTGTTGCTCAGCCTCATCTGCCCATGGCACTGCTCGCACCGAGGCACAGAGACTGGGGCTGCTTGCTTCTCTTGCCCCCTCAAACTTCAACCGTAGCTTTTGGATCCGTGTTGGGCGTCTGCGGCAGCCCTGCTCCGAAAATTTGAACGTCTGCAGATTGCTCGCAGGCAGAAAGAGCTAGCCTGGAAAGCTGTTGCTCAGCCTCATCTGCCCATGGCACTGCTCGCACCGAGGCACAGAGACTGGGGCTGCTTGCTTCTCTTGCCCCCTCAAACTTCAACCGTAGCTTTTGGATCCGTGTTGGGCGTCTGCGGCAGCCCTGCTCCGAAAATTTGAACGTCTGCAGATTGCTCGCAGGCAGAAAGAGCTAGCCTGGAAAGCTGTTGCTCAGCCTCATCTGCCCATGGCACTGCTCGCACCGAGGCACAGAGACTGGGGCTGCTTGCTTCTCTTGCCCCCTCAAACTTCAAACGTAGCTTTTGGATCCGTGTTGGGCGTCTGCGGCAGACCTGCTCCGAAAATTTGAACGTCTGCAGATTGCTCGCAGGCAAAAAGAGCTAGCCTGGAAAGGTGTTGCTCAGCCTCATCTGCCCATGGCACTGCTCGCACAGAGGCACAGAGACTGGGGCTGCTTGCTTGTCTTGCCACCTCAAACTTCAAACGTAGCTTATGTGGTCCATGCCGGGTGCCTCCGGCATCCCTGCTCCAAAAATGCAAACGTCTGAAGATAGCTCGCAGCAAGAAAGAGCTAGCCTGGAAAGCTGTTGCTCAGCCTCATCTGCCCATGGCACTGCTCGCACAGAGGCACAGAGACTGGGGCTGCTTGCTTGTCTTGCCCCCTCAAACTTCAAACGTAGCTTAGGTGGTCCATACCGGGTGCCTCCGGCAGCCCTGCTCCGAAAATGCGAACGTCTGCAGATAGCTCGCAGCCAGAAAGAGCTAGCCTGGAAAGCTGTTGCTCAGCCTCATCTGCCCATGGCACTGCTTGCACAGAGGCACAGAGACTGGATCTGCTTGCTTGTCTTGCCACCTCAAACTTCAAACGTAGCTTTGGGATCCGTGTCAGGCGTCTGCGGCAGCCCTGCTCTGAAAATGCGAACGTCTGCAGATAGCTCGCAGCCAGAAAGAGCTAGCCTGGACAGCTGTTGCTCAGCCTCATCTGCCCATGGCACTGCTCGCACAGAGGCACAGAGACTGGGGCTGCTTGCTTGTCTTGCCCCCTCAAACTTCAAACGTGGCTTTGGGATCCGTGTCGGGCGTCTGCGGCAGCCCTGCTTCGCAAATGCGAACGTCTGCAGATAGCTCGCAGGCAGAAAGAGCTAGCCTGGAAAGCTGTTGCTCAGCCTCATCTGCCCATGGCACTGCTCGCACAGAGGCACAGAGACTGGGGCTGCTTGCTTGTCTTGTCACCTCAAACTTCAAATTTAGCATTGTGGTTGCATGCCGGGTGCCTCCGGCAGCCCTGCTCCCAAAATTCGAACGTCTGCAGATAGCTCGCAGGCAGAAAGAGCTAGCCTGGAAAGCTGTTGCTCAGCCTCATCTGCCCATGGCACTGCTCGCAGAGAGGCACAGAGACTGGGGCTGCTTGCTTCTCTTGCCCCCTCAAACTTCAAACGTAGCTTTTGGATCCGTGTTGGGCGTCTGCGGCAGGGCTGCTCCGAAAATGCGAACGTCTGCAGATAGCTCGCAGGCAGAAAGAGCTAGCCTGGAAAGCTGTTGCTCAGCCTCATCTCTCCATGGCACTGTTCGCAGAGAGGCACAGAGACTGGGGCTGCTTGCTTGTCTTGTCACCTCAAACTTCAAATATAGCATTGGGGGTGCATGCCGTGCTCCTCCGGCAGCCCTGCTCCCAAAATTCGAACGTCTGCAGATAGCTCGCAGGCAGAAAGATCTAGCCTGGAAAGGTGTTGCTCAGCCTCATCTGCCCATGGCACTGCTCGCACAGAGGCACAGAGACTGGGGCTGCTTGCTTGTCTTGCCCCCTCAAACTTCAAACGTAGCTTATGTGGTCCATGCCGGGTGCCTCCGGCAGCCCTGCTCCGAAAATGCGAACGTCTGCAGATAGATCGCAGCCAGAAAGAGCTAGCCTGGACAGCTGTTGCTCAGCCTCATCTGCCCATGGCACTGCTCGCACAGAGGCACACAGACTGGGGCTGCTTGCTTGTCTTGCCCCCTCAAACTTCAAACGTGGCTTTGGGATCCGTGTCGGGCGTCTGCGGCAGCCCTGCTCCAAAAATGCAAACGTCTGCAGATAGCTCGCAGCCAGAAAGAGCTAGTCTGGAAAGCTGTTGCTCAGCCTCATCTGCCCATGGCACTGCTCGCACAGAGGCACAGAGACTGGGGCTGCTTGCTTGTCTTGCCACCGCAAACTTCAAACGTAGCTTAGGTGGTCCATGCCGGGTGCCTCCGGCAGCCCTGCTCCGAAAATGCGAACGTCTGCAGATAGATCGCAGCCAGAAAGAGCTAGCCTGGGAAGGTGTTGCTCAGCCTCATCTGCCCATGGCACTGCTCGCACAGAGGCACAGAGACTGGGGCTGCTTGCTTGTCTTGCCACCTCAAACTTCAAACGTAGCTTTGGGATCTGTGTCGGGCGTCTGCGGCAGCCCTGCTCTGAAAATGCGAACGTCTGCAGATAGCTCGCAGCCAGAAAGAGCTAGCCTGGACAGCTGTTGCTCAGCCTCATCTGCCCATGGCACTGCTCGCACAGAGGCACAGACACTGGGGCTGCTTGCTTGTCTTGCCCCCTTAAACTTCAAACGTGGCTTTGGGATCCGTGTCGGGCGTCTGCGGCAGCCCTGCTCCGAAAATGCGAACGTCTGCAGATAGCTCGCAGCCAGAAAGAGCTAGCCTGGACAGCTGTTGCTCAGCCTCATCTGCCCATGGCACTGCTCGCACAGAGGCACAGAGACTGGGGCTGCTTGCTTGTCTTGTCACCTCAAACTTCAAATGTAGCATTGTGGTTGCATGCCGGGCTCCTCCGGCAGCCCTGCTCCCAAAATTCGAACGTCTGCAGATAGCTCGCAGGCAGGAAGAGCTAGCCTGGAAAGCTGTTGCTCAGCCTCATCTGCCCATGACACTGCTTGCACCGAGGCACAGAGACTGGGGCTGCTTGCTTCTCTTGCCCCCTCAAACTTCAAACGTAGCTTTTGGATCCGTGTTGGGCGTCTGCGGCAGCCCTGCTCCGAAAATTCGAACGTCTGCAGATAGCTCGCAGGCAGAAAGAGCTAGCCTGGAAAGCTGTTGCTCAGCCTCATCTCTCCATGGCACTGTTCACAGAGAGGCACAGAGTCTAGAGCTGCTTGCTTGTCTTGTCACCTCAAACTTCAAATATAGCATTGTGGTTGCATGCCGGGCTCCTCCGGCAGCCCTGCTCCCAAAATTCGAACGTCTGCAGATAGCTCGCAGGCAGAAAGATCTAGCCTGGAAAGGTGTTGCTCAGCCTCATCTGCCCATGACACTGCTTGCACCGAGGAACAGAGACTGGGGCTGCTTGCTTCTCTTGCCCCCTCAAACTTCAAACGTAGCTTTTGTATCCGTGTTGGGCGTCTGCGGCAGCCCTGCTCCGAAAATTTGAACGTCTGCAGATAGCTCGCAGCCAGAAAGAGCTAGCCTGGAAAGCTGTTGCTCAGCCTCATCTGCCCATGGCACTGCTCGCACAGAGGCACAGAGACTGGATCTGCTTGCTTGTCTTGCCACCTCAAACTTCAAACGTAGCTTTGGGATCCGTGTCGGGCGTCTGCGGCAGCCCTGCTCTGAAAATGCGAACGTCTGCAGATAGCTCGCAGCCAGAAAGAGCTAGCCTGGACAGCTGTTGCTCAGCCTCATCTGCCCATGGCACTGCTCGCACAGAGGCACACAGACTGGGGCTGCTTGCTTGTCTTGCCACCTCAAACTTCAAACGTAGCTTTGGGATCCGTGTCGGGCGTCTGCGGCAGCCCTGCTCTGAAAATGCGAACGTCTGCAGATAGCTCGCAGCCAGAAAGAGCTAGCCTGGACAGCTGTTGCTCAGCCTCATCTGCCCATGGCACTGCTCGCACAGAGGCACACAGACTGGGGCTGCTTGCTTGTCTTGCCCCCTCAAACTTCAAATTTAGCATTGTGGTTGCATGCCGGGCTTCTCGGGCAGCCCTGCTTTCAAAATTCGAACGTCTGCAGATAGCTCGCAGGCAGAAAGAGCTAGCCTGGAAAGGTGTTGCTCAGCCTCATCTGCCCATGGCACTGCTCGCACAGAGGCACAGAGACTGGGGCTGCTTGCTTGTCTTGCCCCCTCAAACTTCAAATGTAGCTTAGGTGGTCCATGCCGGGTGCCTCAAGCATCCCTGCTCTGAAAATGCGAACGTCTGCAGATAGCTCGCAGCCAGAAAGAGCTAGCCTGGAAAGCTGTTGCTCAGCCTCATCTGCTTGTGGCACTGCTCGCACAGAGGCACAGAGACTGGAGCTGCTTGCTTGTCTTGCCACCTCAAACTTCAAATGTAGCTTAGGTGGTCCATGCCGGGGGCCTCCGGCAGCCCTGCTCCCAAAATGCGAACGTCTGCAGATAGCTCGCAGCCAGAAAGAGCTAGCCTGGAAAGCTGTTGCTCAGCCTCATCTGCCCATGGCACTGCTCGCACAGAGGCACAGAGACTGGGGCTGCTTGCTTGTCTTGCCCCCTCAAACTTCAAACGTATCTTAGGTGGTCCATGCCGGGTGCCTCCGGGAGGGCTGCTCCAAAAATGCAAACGTCTGCAGATAGCTCGCAGCCAGAAAGAGCTAGCCTGGAAAGCTGTTGCTCAGCCTCATCTGCCCATGGCACTGCTCGCACAGAGGCACAGAGACTGGGGCTGCTTGTTTGTCTTGCCCCCTCAAACTTCAAATGTAACTTAGACTTTCCGTGTTGGGCGCCTGCGGCATCCCTGCTCCGAAAATGCGAACGTCCGCAGATAGCTCTCAGCCAGAAAGAGCTAGCCTGGAAAGCTGTTGCTCAGCCTCATCTGCCCATGGCACTGCTCGCACAGAGGCACAGAGACTGGGGCTGCTTGCTTGTCTTGCCCCCTCAAACTTCAAATGTAACTTAGGTGGTCCATGCCGGGTGCCTCGGGCATCCCTGCTCAGAAAATGCGAACGTCTGCAGATAGCTCGCAGCCAGAAAGAGCTAGCCTGGAAAGCTGTTGCTCAGCCTCATCTGCCCATGGCACTGCTTGCACAGAGGCACAGAGACTGAGGCTGCTTGCTTGTCTTGTCCCCTCAAACTTCAAATGTAGCATTGTGGTTGCATGCCTGGCTCCTCTGGCAGCCCTGCTCCCAAAATGCGAACGTCTGCAGATAGCTCGCAGCCAGAAAGAGCTAGCCTGAAAAGGTGTTGCTCAGCCTCATCTGCCCATGGCACTGCTCGCACAGAGGCACAGAGACTGGGGCTGCTTGCTTGTCTTGCCACCTCAGACTTCAAATGTAGCTTAGGTGGTCCATGCCGGGGGCCTCCGGCAGCCCTGCTGCGAAAATGCGAACGTCTGCAGATAGCTCGCAGCCAGAAAGAGCTAGCCTGGAAAGCTGTTGCTCAGCCTCATCTGCCCATGGCACTGCTCGCACAGAGGCACAGAGACTGGGGCTGCTTGCTTGTCTTGCCCCCTCAAACTTCAAACGTATCTTAGGTGGTCCATGCCGGGTGCCTCCGGCAGGGCTGCTCCAAAAATGCGAACGTCTGCAGATAGCTTGCAGCCAGAAAGAGCTAGCCTGGAAAGCTGTTGCTCAGCCTCATCTGCCCATGGCACTGCTCGAACAGAGGCACAGAGACTGGGGCTGCTTGCTTGTCTTGCCCCCTCAAACTTCAAATGTAGCTTAGGTGGTCCATGCCGGGTGCCTCGGGCATCCCTGCTCCGAAAATGCGAACGTCTGCAGATAGCTCGCAGCCAGAAAGAGCTAGCCTGGAAAGCTGTTGCTCAGCCTCATCTGCCCATGGCACTGCTCGCACAGAGGCACAGAGACTGGGGCTGCTTGCTTGTCTTGCCCCCTCAAACTTCAAACGTAGCTTAGGTGGTCCATGCCGGGTGCCTCGGGCATCCGTGCTCCGAATATGCAAACGTCTGCAGATAGCTCGCAGCCAGAAAGAGCTAGCCTGGAAAGCTGTTGCTCAGCCTCATCTGCCCATGGCACTGCTCGCACAGAGGCACAGAGACTGGGGCTGCTTGCTTGTCTTGCCACGTCAAACTTCAAACGTAGCTTAGGTGGTCCGTGCCGGGGGCCTCGGGCATCCCTGCTCCGAAAATGCGAACGTCTGCAGATAACTCGCAGGCAGAAAGAGCTAGCCTGGAAAGCTGTTGCTCAGCCTCATCTGCCCATGGCACTGCTCGCACAGAGGCACAGAGACTAAGGCTGCTTGCTTGTCTTGCCCCCTCAAACTTCAAATGTAGCTTAGGTGGTCCATGCCGGGTGCCTCGGGCATCCCTGCTCCGAAAATGCGAACGTCTGCAGATAGCTCGCAGCCAGAAAGAGCTAGCCTGGAAAGCTCTTGCTCAGCCTCATCTGCCCATGGCACTGCTCGCACAGAGGCACAGAGACTGGGGCTGCTTGCTTGTCTTGCCCCCTCAAACTTCACATGTAGCATTGTGGTTGCATGCTGGGGGCCTCTGGCAGCCCTGCTCCCAAAATGCGAACGTCTGCAGATAGCTCTCAGCCAGAAAGAGCTAGCCTTGTAAGCTGTTGCTCAGCCTCATCTGCCCATGGCACTGCTCGCACAGAGGCACAGAGACTGGGGCTGCTTGCTTGTCTTGCCCCCTCAAACTTCAAATGTAGCTTAGGTGGTCCATGCCAGGGGCCTCCGGCAGCCCTGCTCCGAAAATGCGAACGACTGCAGATAGCTCGCAGCCAGAAAGAGCTAGCCTGGAAAGCTGTTGCTCAGGCTCATCTGCCCATGGCACTGCTCGCACAGAGGCACAGAGACTGGGGCTGCTTGCTTGTCTTGCCCCCTCAAACTTCAAATGTAGCATTGTGGTTGCATGCCTGGCTCCTCTGGCAGCCCTGCTCCCAAAATGCGAACGTCTGCAGATAGCTCGCAGGCAGAAAGAGCTAGCCTGAAAAGGTGTTGCTCAGCCTCATCTGCCCATGGCACTGCTCGCACAGAGGCACAGAGACTGGGGCTGCTTGCTTGTCTTGCCACCTCAGACTTCAAATGTAGCTTAGGTGGTCCATGCCGGGGGCCTCCGGCAGCCCTGCTGCGAAAATGCAAACGTCTGCAGATAGCTCGCAGCCAGAAAGAGCTAGCCTGGAAAGCTGTTGCTCAGCCTCATCTGCCCATGGCACTGCTCGCACAGAGGCACAGAGACTGGGGCTGCTTGCTTGTCTTGCCCCCTCAAACTTCACATGTAACTTAGACTCTCCGTGTCGTGCGCCTCCAGCAGCCCTGCTCCCAAAATGCGAACGTCTGCAGATTGCTCGCAGGCAGAAAAAGCTAGCCTGGAAAGCTGTTGCTCAGCCTCATCTCTCCATGGCACTGTTCGCAGAGAGGCACAGAGACCAGAGGTGCTTGCTTGTCTTGTCCCCTCAAACTTCAAATGTAGCATTGGGGGTGCATGCCGGTCTCCTCCGGCAGCCCTGCTCCCAAAATTCGAACGTCTGCAGATAGCTCGCAGCCAGAAAGAGCTAGCCTGGAAAGGTGTTGCTCAGCCTCATCTGCTCATGGCACTGCTCGCACAGAGGCACAGAGACTGGGGCTGCTTGCTTGTCTTGCCATGTCAAACTTCAAACGTAGCTTAGGTGGTCCGTGCCGGGGGCCTCCGGCAGGGCTGCTCCAAAAATGCAAATGTCTGCAGATAGCTCGCAGCCAGAAAGAGCTAGCCTGGAAAGCTGTTGCTCAGCCTCATCTGCCCATGGCACTGCTCGCACAGAGGCACAGAGACTGGGGCTGCTTGCTTGTCTTGCCCCCTCAAACTTCACATGTAGCATTGTGGTTGCATGCTGGGCTCCTCTGGCAGCCCTGCTCCCAAAATGCAAACGTCTGCAGATAGCTCTCAGCCAGAAAGAGCTAGCCTGGAAAGCTGTTGCTCAGCCTCATCTGCCCATGGCAGTGCTCGCACAGAGGCACAGAGACTGGGGCTGCTTGCTTGTCTTGCCCCCTCAAACTTCAAACGTATCTTAGGTGGTCCATGCCGGGTGCCTCCGGCAGGGCTGCTCCAAAAATGCAAACGTCTGCAGATAGCTCGCAGCCAGAAAGAGCTAGCCTGGAAAGCTGTTGCTCAGCCTCATCTGCCCATGGCACTGCTCGCACAGAGGCACAGAGACTGGGGCTGCTTGTTTGTCTTGCCCCCTCAAACTTCACATGTAACTTAGACTCTCCGTGTCGTGCGCCTCCAGCAGCCCTGCTCCCAAAATGCGAACGTCTGCAGATTGCTCGCAGGCAGAAAAAGCTAGCCTGGAAAGCTGTTGCTCAGCCTCATCTCTCCATGGCACTGTTCGCAGAGAGGCACAGAGACCAGAGGTGCTTGCTTGTCTTGTCCCCTCAAACTTCAAATGTAGCATTGGGGGTGCATGCCGGGCTCCTCCGGCAGCCCTGCTCCCAAAATTCGAACGTCTGCAGATAGCTCGCAGCCAGAAAGAGCTAGCCTGGAAAGGTGTTGCTCAGCCTCGTCTGCCCATGGCACTGCTTGCACAGAGGCACAGAGACTGGGGCTGCTTGCTTGTCTTGCCACCTCAAACTTCAAACGTAGCTTAGGTGGTCCGTGCCGGGGGCCTCGGGCATCCCTGCTCCGAAAATGCGAACGTCTGCAGATAGCTCGCAGCCAGAAAGAGCTAGCCTGGAAAGCTGTTGCTCAGCCTCATCTGCCCATGGCACTGCTCGCACAGAGGCACAGAGACTGGGGCTGCTTGCTTGTCTTGCCCCCTCAAACTTCAAATGTAGCTTAGGTGGTCCATGCCGGGTGCCTCGGGCATCCCTGCTCAGAAAATGCGAACGTCTGCAGATAGCTCGCAGCCAGAAAGAGCTAGCCTGGAAAGCTGTTGCTCAGCCTCATCTGCCCATGGCACTGCTCGCACAGAGGCACAGAGACTGGGGCTGCTTGCTTGTCTTCTCACCTCAAACTTCAAATGTAGCATTGTGGTAGCATGCTGGGCTCCTCCGGCAGCCCTTCTCCCAAAATTCAAACGTCTGCAGATAGCTCGCAGGCAGAAAGAGCTAGCCTGGAAAGGTGTTGCTCAGCCTCATCTGCCCATGGCACTGCTCGCACTGAGGCACAGAGACTGTGGCTGCTTGCTTCTCTTGCCCCCTAAAACTTCAAACGTAGCTTTTGGATCAGTGTCGGGCGTCTGCGGCAGCCCTGCTCCGAAAATGCGAACGTCTGCAGATAGCTCGCAGGCAGAAAGAGCTAGCCTGGAAAGCTGTTGCTCAGCCTCATCTGCCCATGGCACTGCTCACACAGAGGCACAGAGACTGGGGCTGCTTGCTTGTCTTGTCACCTCCAATTTCAAATGTTGCATTGTGGTAGCATGCTGGGCTCCTCCGGCAGCCCTGTTCCCAAAATTCGAACGTCTGCAGATAGCTCGCAGGCAGAAAGAGCTAGCCTTGAAAGCTGTTGCTCAGCCTCATCTGCCCATGGCACTGCTCGCACAGAGGCACAGAGACTGGGGCTGCTTGCTTGTCTTGCCCCCTCAAACTTCAAATGTAGCTTAGGTGGTCCATGCCGGGTGCCTCGGGCATCCCTGCTCCGAAAATGCGAACGTCTGCAGATAGCTCGCAGCCAGAAAGAGCTAGCCTGGAAAGCTGTTGCTCAGCCTCATCTGCCCATGGCACTGCTCGCACAGAGGCACAGAGACTGGGGCTGCTTGCTTGTCTTGCCCCCTCAAACTTCACATGTAGCATTGTGGTTGCATGCTGGGCTCCTGCGGCAGCCCTGCTCCCAAAATGCGAACGTCTGCAGATAGCTCTCAGCCAGAAAGAGCTAGCCTTGAAAGCTGTTGCTCAGCCTCATCTGCCCATGGCACTGCTCGCACAGAGGCACAGAGACTGGAGCTGCTTGCTTGTCTTGCCACCTCAAACTTCAAATGTAGCTTAGGTGGTCCATGCCGGGGGCCTCCGGCAGCCCTGCTCCTTAAATGCGAACGTCTGCAGATAGCTCGCAGCCAGAAAGAGCTAGCCTGGAAAGCTGTTGCTCAGCCTCATCTGCCCATGGCACTGCTCGCACAGAGGCACAGAGACTGGGGCTGCTTGCTTGTCTTGCCCCCTCAAACTTCAAACGTATCTTAGGTGGTCCATGCCGGGTGCCTCCGGCAGGGCTGCTCCAAAAATGCAAACGTCTGCAGATAGCTCGCAGCCAGAAAGAGTTAGCCTGGAAAGCTGTTGCTCAGCCTCATCTGCCCATGGCACTGCTCGCACAGAGGCACAGAGACTGGGGCTGCTTGTTTGTCTTGCCCCCTCAAACTTCAAATGTAACTTAGACTTTCCGTGTTGGGCGCCTGCGGCATCCCTGCTCCGAAAATGCGAACGTCCGCAGATAGCTCTCAGACAGAAAGAGCTAGCCTGGAAAGCTGTTGCTCAGCCTCATCTGCCCATGGCACTGCTCGCACAGAGGCACAGAGACTGGGGCTGCTTGCTTGTCTTGCCCCCTCAAACTTCAAATGTAGCTTAGGTGGTCCATGCCGGGTGCCTCGGGCATCCCTGCTCAGAAAATGCGAACGTCTGCAGATAGCTCGCAGCCAGAAAGAGCTAGCCTGGAAAGCTGTTGCTCAGCCTCATCTGCCCATGGCACTGCTTGCACAGAGGCACAGAGACTGAGGCTGCTTGCTTGTCTTGTCCCCTCAAACTTCAAATGTAGCATTCTGGTTGCATGCCTGGCTCCTCTGGCAGCCCTGCTCCCAAAATGCGAACGTCTGCAGATAGCTCGCAGGCAGAAAGAGCTAGCCTGGAAAGGTGTTGCTCAGCCTCATCTGCCCATGGCACTGCTCGCACAGAGGCACAGAGACTGGGGCTGCTTGCTTGTCTTGCAACCTCAGACTTCAAATGTAGCTTAGGTGGTCCATGCCGGGTGCCTCCGGCAGCCCTGCTGCGAAAATGCGAACGTCTGCAGATAGCTCGCAGCCAGAAAGAGCTAGCCTGGAAAGCTGTTGCTCAGCCTCATCTGCCCATGGCACTGCTCGCACAGAGGCACAGAGACTGGGGCTGCTTGCTTGTCTTGCCCCCTCAAACTTCAAACGTATCTTAGGTGGTCCATGCCGGGTGCCTCCGGCAGGGCTGCTCCAAAAATGCAAACGTCTGCAGATAGCTCGCAGCCAGAAAGAGCTAGCCTGGAAAGCTGTTGCTCAGCCTCATCTGCCCATGGCACTGCTCGCACAGAGGCACAGAGACTGGGGCTGCTTGTTTGTCTTGCCCCCTCAAACTTCACATGTAACTTAGACTCTCCGTGTCGTGCGCCTCCAGCAGCCCTGCTCCCAAAATGCGAACGTCTGCAGATTGCTCGCAGGCAGAAAAAGCTAGCCTGGAAAGCTGTTGCTCAGCCTCATCTCTCCATGGCACTGTTCGCAGAGAGGCACAGAGACCAGAGGTGCTTGCTTGTCTTGTCCCCTCAAACTTCAAATGTAGCATTGGGGGTGCATGCCGGGCTCCTCCGGCAGCCCTGCTCCCAAAATTCGAACGTCTGCAGATAGCTCGCAGCCAGAAAGAGCTAGCCTGGAAAGGTGTTGCTCAGCCTCATCTGCCCATGGCACTGCTCGCACAGAGGCACAGAGACTGGGGCTGCTTGCTTGTCTTGCCACGTCAAACTTCAAACGTATCTTAGGTGGTCCATGCCGGGTGCCTACGGCATCCCTGCTCCGAATATGCGAACGTCTGCAGATAGCTCGCAGCCAGAAAGAGCTAGCCTGGAAAGCTGTTGCTCAGCCTCATCTGCTCATGGCACTGCTCGCACAGAGGCACAGAGACTGGGGCTGCTTGCTTGTCTTGCCACCTCAAACTTCAAACGTAGCTTAGGTGGTCCGTGTAGGGGGCCTCGGGCATCCCTGCTCCGAAAATGCGAACGTCTGCAGATAGCTCGCAGCCAGAAAGAGCTAGCCTGGAAAGCTGTTGCTCAGCCTCATCTGCCCATGGCACTGCTCGCACAGAGGCACAGAGACTGGGGCTGCTTGCTTGTCTTGCCCCCTCAAACTTCAAATGTAGCTTAGGTGGTCCATGCCGGGTGCCTCGGGCATCCCTGCTCCGAAAATGCGAACGTCTGCAGATAGCTCGCAGCCAGAAAGAGCTAGCCTGGAAAGCTGTTGCTCAGCCTCATCTGCCCATGGCACTGCTCGCACAGAGGCACAGAGACTGGGGCTGCTTGCTTGTCTTGCCCCCTCAAACTTCAAATGTAGCTTAGACTCTCCGTGTCGTGCGCCTCCAGCAGCCCTGCTCCCAAAATGCGAACGTCTGCAGATAGCTCGCAGGCAGAAAGAGCTAGCCTGGAAAGCTGTTGCTCAGCCTCATCTGCCCATGGCACTGCTCGCACAGAGGCACAGAGACTGGGGCTGCTTGCTTGTCTTGCCACGTCAAACTTCAAACGTATCTTAGGTGGTCCATGCCGGGTGCCTACGGCATCCCTGCTCCGAATATGCAAACGTCTGCAGATAGCTCGCAGGCAGAAAGAGCTAGCCTGGAAAGGTGTTGCTCAGCCTCATCTGCTCATGGCACTGCTCGCACAGAGGCACAGAGACTGGGGCTGCTTGCTTGTCTTGCCACCTCAAACTTCAAACGTAGCTTAGGTGGTCCGTCCCGGGGGCCTCGGGCATCTCTGCTCCGAAAATGCGAACGTCTGCAGATAGCTCGCAGCCAGAAAGAGCTAGCCTGGAAAGCTGTTGCTCAGCCTCATCTCTCCATGGCACTGTTCGCAGAGAGGCACAGAGACCAGAGGTGCTTGCTTGTCTTGTCACCTCAAACTTCAAATGTAGCATTGGGGGTGCATGCCGGGGGCCTCGGGCAGCCCTGCTCCTAAAATGCGAACGTCTGCAGATAGCTCGCAGGCAGAAAGAGCTAGCCTGGAAAGCTGTTGCTCAGCCTCATCTGCCCATGGCACTGCTCGCACAGAGGCACAGAGACTGGGGCTGCTTGCTTGTCTTGCCCCCTCAAACTTCAAATGTAGCTTAGGTGGTCCATGCCGGGTGCCTCGGGCATCCCTGCTCCGAAAATGCGAACGTCTGCAGATAGTTCGCAGGCAGAAAGAGCTAGCCTGGAAAGGTGTTGCTCAGCCTCATCTGCCCATGGCACTGCTCGCACAGAGGCACAGAGACTGGGGCTGCTTGTTTGTCTTGCCCCCTCAAACTTCAAATGTAACTTCGACTCTCCGTGTCGTGCGCCTCCAGCAGCCCTGCTCCCAAAATGCGAACGTCTGCAGATTGCTCGCAGGCAGAAAGAGCTAGCCTGGAAAGCTGTTGCTCAGCCTCATCTCTCCATGGCACTGTTCGCAGAGAGGCACAGAGACTAGAGGTGCTTGCTTGTCTTGTCACCTCAAACTTCAAATGTAGCATTGGGGGTGCATGCCGGGCTCCTCCGGCAGCCCTGCTACCAAAATTCGAACGTCTGCAGATAGCTCGCAGCCAGAAAGAGCTAGCCTGGAAAGCTGTTGCTCAGCCTCATCTGCTCATGGCACTGCTCGCACAGAGGCACAGAGACTGGGGCTGCTTGCTTGTCTTGCCACCTCAAACTTCAAACGTAGCTTAGGTGGTCCGTGCCGGGGGCCTCCGGCAGGGCTGCTCCAAAAATGCAAACGTCTGCAGATAGCTCGCAGCCAGAAAGAGCTAGCCTGGAAAGCTGTTGCTCAGCCTCATCTGCCCATGGCACTGCTCGCACAGAGGCACAGAGACTGGGGCTGCTTGCTTGTCTTGCCACCTCAAACTTCAAACGTATCTTAGGTGGTCCATGCCGGGTGCCTACGGCATCCCTGCTCCGAATACGCAAACGTCTGCAGATAGCTCGCAGCCAGAAAGAGCTAGCCTGGAAAGCTGTTGCTCAGCCTCATCTGCCCATGGCACTGCTCGCACAGAGGCACAGAGACTGGGGCTGCTTGCTTGTCTTGCCCGCTCACACTTCACATGTAGCATTGTGGTTGCATGCCGGGCTCCTCTGGCAGCCCTGCTCCGAAAATGCGAACGTCTGCAGATAGCTGGCAGGCAGAAAGAGCTAGCCTGGAAAGGTGTTGCTCAGCCTCATCTGCCCATGGCACTGCTCGCACAGAGGCACAGAGACTGGGGCTGCTTGTTTGTCTTGCCCCCTCAAACTTCAAACGTAGCTTAGGTGGTCCGTGTAGGGGGCCTCGGGCAGCCCTGCTCCGAAAATGCGAACGTCTGCAGATTGCTCGCAGGCAGAAAGAGCTAGCCTGGAAAGCTGTTGCTCAGCCTCATCTCTCCATGGCACTGTTCGCAGAGAGGCACAGAGACTAGAGGTGCTTGCTTGTCTTGTCACCTCAAACTTCAAATGTAGCATTGGGGGTGCATGCCGGGCTCCTCTGGCAGCCCTGCTCCGAAAATTCGAACGTCTGCAGATAGCTCGCAGCCAGAAAGAGCTAGCCTGGAAAGCTGTTGCTCAGCCTCATCTGCCCATGGCACTGCTCGTACTGAGGCACAGAGACTGAGGCTGCTTGCTTGTCTTGCCCCCTCAAACTTCAAACGTGGCTTAGGGATCCGTGTTGGGCGTCTGCGGCAGCCCTGCT
Organism: Opisthocomus hoazin; assembly: GCF_030867145.1. Lineage (NCBI taxonomy): Eukaryota > Metazoa > Chordata > Aves > Opisthocomiformes > Opisthocomidae > Opisthocomus > Opisthocomus hoazin. The sequence continues at coordinate 16,896,238 of NC_134453.1, forward strand.
CCAAAAATGCGAACGTCTGCAGATAGCTCTCAGCCAGAAAGAGCTAGCCTGGAAAGCTGTTGCTCAGCCTCATCTGCCCATGGCACTGCTCGCACAGAGGCACAGAGACTGGGGCTGCTTGCTTGTCTTGCCCCCTCAAACTTCACATGTAGCATTGTGGTTGCATGCCGGGCTCCTCTGGCAGCCCTGCTCCCAAAATACGAACGTCTGCAGATAGCTTCGAGGCAGAAAGAGCTAGCCTGGAAAGGTGTTGCTCAGCCTCATCTGCCCATGGCACTGCTCGCACAGAGGCACAGAGACTGGGGCTGCTTGCTTGTCTTGCCACGTCAAACTTCAAACGTATCTTAGGTGGTCCATGCCGGGTGCCTACGGCATCCCTGCTCCGAATATGCAAACGTCTGCAGATAGCTCGCAGCCAGAAAGAGCTAGCCTGGAAAGCTGTTGCTCAGCCTCATCTGCCCATGGCACTGCTCGCACAGAGGCACAGAGACTGGGGCTGCTTGCTTGTCTTGCCACCTCAAACTTCAAATGTAGCTTAGACTCTCCGTGTCGTGCGCCTCCAGCAGCCCTGCTCCCAAAATGCGAACGTCTGCAGATAGCTCGCAGGCAGAAAGAGCTAGCCTGGAAAGCTGTTGCTCAGCCTCATCTGCCCATGGCACTGCTCGCACAGAGGCACAGAGACTGGGGCTGCTTGCTTGTCTTGCCACGTCAAACTTCAAACGTATCTTAGGTGGTCCATGCCGGGTGCCTACGGCATCCCTGCTCCGAATATGCAAACGTCTGCAGATAGCTCGCAGCCAGAAAGAGCTAGCCTGGAAAGCTGTTGCTCAGCCTCATCTGCTCATGGCACTGCTCGCACAGAGGCACAGAGACTGGGGCTGCTTGCTTCTCTTGCCACCTCAGAGTTCAAATGTAGCTTAGGTGGTCCATGCCGGGGGCCTCCGGCAGCCCTGCTCCGAAAATGCGAACGTCTGCAGATAGCTCGCAGGCAGAAAGAGCTAGCCTGGAAAGCTGTTGCTCAGCCTCATCTGCCCATGGCACTGCTCGCACAGAGGCACAGAGACTGGGGCTGCTTGCTTGTCTTGCCCCCTCACACTTCACATGTAGCATTGTGGTTGCATGCCGGGCTCCTCTGGCAGCCCTGCTCCCAAAATGCGAACGTCTGCAGATAGCTCGCAGCCAGAAAGAGCTAGCCTGGAAAGCTGTTGCTCAGCCTCATCTGCCCATGGCACTGCTCGCACAGAGGCACAGAGACTGGGGCTGCTTGCTTGTCTTGCCACCTCAGACTTCAAATGTAGCTTAGGTGGTCCATGCCGGGGGCCTCCGGCAGCCCTGCTCCGAAAATGCGAACGTCTGCAGATAGCTCGCAGCCAGAAAGAGCTAGCCTGGAAAGCTGTTGCTCAGCCTCATCTGCCCATGGCACTGCTCGCACAGAGGCACAGAGACTGGGGCTGCTTGTTTGTCTTGCCCCCTCAAACTTCAGGTGTAACTTAGACTCTCCGTGTCGGGCGCCTCCAGCAGCCCTGCTCCCAAAATGCGAACGTCTGCAGATTGCTCGCAGGCAGAAAGAGCTAGCCTTTAAAGCTGTTGCTCAGCCTCATCTCTCCATGGCACTGTTCGCACAGAGGCACAGAGACTGGGGCTGCTTGCTTGTCTTGCCCCCTCAAACTTCAAATGTAGCTTAGGTGGTCCATGCCGGGTGCCTCGGGCATCCCTGCTCCGAAAATGCGAACGTCTGCAGATAGCTCGCAGGCAGAAAGAGCTAGCCTGGAAAGCTGTTGCTCAGCCTCATCTGCCCATGGCACTGCTTGCACAGAGGCACAGAGACTGAGGCTGCTTGCTTGTCTTGCCCCCTCGAACTTCAAACGTGGCTTAGGGATCCGTGTCGGGCATCTGCGGCAGTCCTGCTCTGAAAATGCGAACGTCTGCAGATAGCTCGCAGCCAGAAAGAGCTAGCCTGGAAAGCTGTTGCTCAGCCTCATCTGCCCATGGCACTGCTCGCACAGAGGCACAGAGACTGGGGCTGCTTGCTTGTCTTGCCCCCTCAAACTTCACATGTATCATTGTGGTTGCATGCCGGGCTCCTCTGGCAGCCCTGCTCCCAAAATGCGAACGTCTGCAGATAGCTCACAGGCAGAAAGAGCTAGCCTGGAAAGGTGTTGCTCAGCCTCATCTGCCCATGGCACTGCTCGCACAGAGGCACAGAGACTGGGGCTGCTTGCTTCTCTTGCCACCTCAGAGTTCAAATGTAGCTTAGGTGGTCCATGCCGGGGGCCTCCGGCAGCCCTGCTCCGAAAATGCGAACGTCTGCAGATAGCTCGCAGCCAGAAAGAGCTAGCCTGGAAAGCTGTTGCTCAGCCTCATCTGCCCATGGCACTGCTCGCACAGAGGCACAGAGACTGGGGCTGCTTGCTTGTCTTGCCCCCTCAAACTTCACAGGTAGCATTGTGGTTGCATGCCGGGCTCCTCTGGCAGCCCTGCTCCCAAAATGCGAACGTCTGCAGATAGCTCGCAGGCAGAAAGAGCTAGCCTGGAAAGCTGTTGCTCAGCCTCATCTGCCCATGGCACTGCTCGCACAGAGGCACAGAGACTGGGGCTGCTTGCTTGTCTTGCCACCTCAGACTTCAAATGTAGCTTAGGTGGTCCATGCCGGGGGCCTACGGCAGCCCTGCTCCGAAAATGCGAACGTCTGCAGATAGCTCGCAGCCAGAAAGAGCTAGCCTGGAAAGCTGTTGCTCAGCCTCATCTGCCCATGGCACTGCTCGCACAGAGGCACAGAGACTGGGGCTGCTTGCTTGTCTTGCCCCCTCAAACTTCAAACGTATCTTAGGTGGTCCATGCCGGGTGCCTCCGGCAGGGCTGCTCCAAAAATGCGAACGTCTGCAGATAGCTCGCAGCCAGAAAGAGCTAGCCTGGAAAGCTGTTACTCAGCCTCATCTGCCCATGGCACTGCTCGCACAGAGGCACAGTACTGGGGCTGCTTGCTTGTCTTGCCACCTCAAACTTCAAACGTAGCTTAGGTGGTCCGTGCCGGGGGCCTCGGGCATCCCTGCTCCGAAAATGCGAACGTCTGCAGATAGCTCGCAGCCAGAAAGAGCTAGCCTGGAAAGGTGTTGCTCAGCCTCATGTGCCCATGGCACTGCTCGCACAGAGGCACAGAGACTGGAGCTGCTTGCTTGTCTTGCAACCTCAAACTTCAAATGTAGCTTAGGTGGTCCATGCCGGGGGCCTCCGGCAGCCCTGCTCCGAAAATGCGAACGTCTGCAGATAGCTCGCAGCCAGAAAGAGCTAGCCTGGAAAGCTGTTGCTCAGCCTCATCTGCCCATGGCACTGCTTGCACAGAGGCACAGAGACTGGGGCTGCTTGCTTGTCTTGCCCCCTCAAACTTCAAACGTATCTTAGGTGGTCCATGCCGGGTGCCTCCGGCAGGGCTGCTCCAAAAATGCAAACGTCTGCAGATAGCTCGCAGCCAGAAAGAGCTAGCCTGGAAAGCTGTTGCTCAGCCTCATCTGCCCATGGCACTGCTCGCACAGAGGCACAGAGACTGGGGCTACTTGCTTGTCTTGCCCCCTCAAACTTCAAATGTAGCTTAGGTGGTCCATGCCGGGTGCCTCGGGCATCCCTGCTCAGAAAATGCGAACGTCTGCAGATAGCTCGCAGCCAGAAAGAGCTAGCCTGGAAAGCTGTTGCTCAGCCTCATCTGCCCATGGCACTGCTTGCACAGAGGCACAGAGACTGAGGCTGCTTGCTTGTCTTGCCCCCTCAAACTTCAAACGTGTCTTAGGGATCCGTGTCGGGCGTCTGCGGCAGGGCTGCTCCGAAAATGCGAACGTCTGCAGATAGCTCGCAGCCAGAAAGAGCTAGCCTGGAAAGCTGTTGCTCAGCCTCATCTGCCCATGGCACTGCTCGCACAGAGGCACAGAGACTGGGGCTGCTTGCTTGTCTTGCCCCCTCACACTTCACATGTAGCATTGTGGTTGCATGCCGGGCTCCTCTGGCAGCCCTGCTCCCAAAATGCGAACGTCTGCAGATAGCTCGCAGGCAGAAAGAGCTAGCCTGGAAAGCTGTTGCTCAGCCTCATCTGCCCATGGCACTGCTCGCACAGAGGCACAGAGACTGGGGCTGCTTGCTTGTCTTGCCACCTCAGACTTCAAATGTAGCTTAGGTGGTCCATGCCGGGGGCCTCCGGCAGCCCTGCTCCGAAAATGCGAACGTCTGCAGATAGCTCGCAGCCAGAAAGAGCTAGCCTGGAAAGCTGTTGCTCAGCCTCATCTGCCCATGGCACTGCTCGCACAGAGGCACAGAGACTGGGGCTGCTTGCTTGTCTTGCCCCCTCAAACTTCAAACGTATCTTAGGTGGTCCATGCCGGGTGCCTCCGGCAGGGCTGCTCCAAAAATACAAACGTCTGCAGATAGCTCGCAGGCAGAAAGAGCTAGCCTGGAAAGCTGTTGCTCAGCCTCATCTGCCCATGGCACTGCTCGCACAGAGGCACAGAGACTGGGGCTGCTTGTTTGTCTTGCCCCCTCAAACTTGAAATGTAACTTAGACTCTCCGTGTCGTGCGCCTCCAGCAGCCCTGCTCCCAAAATGCGAACGTCTGCAGATTGCTTGCAGGCAGAAAGAGCTAGCCTGGAAAGGTGTTGCTCAGCCTCATCTCTCCATGGCACTGTTCGCAGAGAGGCACAGAGACCAGAGGTGCTTGCTTGTCTTGTCACCTCAAACTTCAAATGTAGCATTGGGGGTGCATGCCGGGCTCCTCCGGCAGCCCTGCTCCCAAAATTCGAACGTGTGCAGATAGCTCGCAGCCAGAAAGAGCTAGCCTGGAAAGCTGTTGCTCAGCCTCATCTGCCCATGGCACTGCTCGCACAGAGGCACAGAGACTGGGGCTGCTTGCTTGTCTTGCCACCTCAAACTTCAAACGTAGCTTAGGTGGTCCGTGCCGGGGGCCTCGGGCATCCCTGCTCCGAAAATGCGAACGTCTGCAGATAACTCGCAGCCAGAAAGAGCTAGCCTGGAAAGCTGTTGCTCAGCCTCATCTGCCCATGGCACTGCTCGCACAGAGGCACAGAGACTGGGGCTGCTTGCTTGTCTTGCCACCTCAAACTTCAAATGTAGCTTAGGTGGTCCATGCCGGGGGCCTCCAGCAGCCCTGCTCCGAAAATGCGAACGTCTGCAGATAGCTCGCAGCCAGAAAGAGCTAGCCTGGAAAGCTGTTGCTCAGCCTCATCTGCCCATGGCACTGCTCGCACAGAGGCACAGAGACTGGGGCTGCTTGCTTGTCTTGCCCCCTCAAACTTCAAACGTATCTTAGGTGGTCCATGCCGGGTGCCTCCGGCAGGGCTGCTCCAAAAATGCGAACGTCTGCAGATAGCTCGCAGCCAGAAAGAGCTAGCCTGGAAAGCTGTTGCTCAGCCTCATCTGCCCATGGCACTGCTCGCACAGAGGCACAGAGACTGGGGCTGCTTGCTTGTCTTGCCCCCTCAAACTTCAAATGTAACTTAGACTTTCCGTGTTGGGCGCCTGCGGCATCCCTGCTCCGAAAATGCGAACGTCCGCAGATAGCTCGCAGCCAGAAAGAGCTAGCCTGGAAAGCTGTTGCTCAGCCTCATCTGCCCATGGCACTGCTCGCACAGAGGCACAGAGACTGGGGCTGCTTGCTTGTCTTGCCCCCTCAAACTTCAAATGTAGCTTAGGTGGTCCATGCCGGGTGCCTCGGGCATCCCTGCTCAGAAAATGCGAACGTCTGCAGATAGCTCTCAGCCAGAAAGAGCTAGCCTGGAAAGCTGTTGCTCAGCCTCATCTGCCCATGGCACTGCTTGCACAGAGGCACAGAGACTGAGGCTGCTTGCTTGTCTTGTCCCCTCAAACTTCAAACGTGGCTTAGGGATCCGTGTCGGGCGTCTGCGGCAGGGCTGCTCCGAAAATGCGAACGTCTGCAGATAGCTCGCAGCCAGAAAGAGCTAGCCTGGAAAGCTGTTGCTCAGCCTCATCTGCCCATGGCACTGCTCGCACAGAGGCACAGAGACTGGGGCTGCTTGCTTGTCTTGCCCCCTCAAACTTCACATGTATCATTGTGGTTGCATGCCGGGCTCCTCTGGCAGCCCTGCTCCCAAAATGCGAACGTCTGCAGATAGCTCGCAGGCAGAAAGAGCTAGCCTGGAAAGGTGTTGCTCAGCCTCATCTGCCCATGGCACTGCTCGCACAGAGGCACAGAGACTGGGGCTTCTTGCTTGTCTTGCCACCTCAGACTTCAAATGTAGCTTAGGTGGTCCATGCCGGGGGCCTCCGGCAGCCCTGCTCCGAAAATGCAAACGTCTGCAGATAGCTCGCAGCCAGAAAGAGCTAGCCTGGAAAGCTGTTGCTCAGCCTCATCTGCCCATGGTACTGCTCGCACAGAGGCACAGAGACTGGGGCTGCTTGCTTGTCTTGCCACCTCAGACTTCAAATGTAGCTTAGGTGGTCCATGCCGGGGGCCTCCGGCAGCCCTGCTCCGAAAATGCGAACGTCTGCAGATAGCTCGCAGCCAGAAAGAGCTAGCCTGGAAGCTGTTGCTCAGCCTCATCTGCCCATGGCACTGCTCGCACAGAGGCACAGAGACTGGGGCTGCTTGTTTGTCTTGCCCCCTCAAACTTCAAATGTAACTTAGACTCTCCGTGTCGTGCGCCTCCAGCAGCCCTGCTCCCAAAATGCGAACGTCTGCAGATTGCTCGCAGGCAGAAAGAGCTAGCCTGGAAAGCTGTTGCTCAGCCTCATCTCTCCATGGCACTGTTCGCAGAGAGGCACAGAGACTAGAGGTGCTTGCTTGTCTTGTCACCTCAAACTTCAAATGTAGCATTGGGGGTGCATGCCGGGCTCCTCCGGCAGCCCTGCTCCCAAAATTCGAACGTCCGCAGATAGCTCACAGGCAGAAAGAGCTAGCCTGGAAAGCTGTTGCTCAGCCTCATCTGCCCATGGCACTGCTCGCACAGAGGCACAGAGACTGGGGCTGCTTGCTTGTCTTGCCACCTCAATCTTCAAACGTAGCTTAGGTGGTCCGTGCCGGGGGCCTCCGGCAGGGCTGCTCCAAAAATGCAAACGTCTGCAGATAGCTCGCAGGCAGAAAGAGCTAGCCTGGAAAGCTGTTGCTCAGCCTCATCTGCCCATGGCACTGCTTGCACAGAGGCACAGAGACTGGGGCTGCTTGCTTGTCTTGCCCCCTCAAACTTCACATGTAGCATTGTGGTTGCATGCCGGGCTCCTCTGGCAGCCCTGCTCCCAAAATGCGAACGTCTGCAGATAGCTCGCAGGCAGAAAGAGCTAGCCTGGAAGGGTGTTGCTCAGCCTCATCTGCCCATGGCACTGCTCGCACAGAGGCACAGAGACTGGGGCTGCTTGCTTGTCTTGCAACCTCAGACTTCAAATGTAGCTTAGGTGGTCCATGCCGGGGGCCTCCGGCAGCCCTGCTCCGAAAATGCGAACGTCTGCAGATATCTCGCAGCCAGAAAGAGATAGCCTGGAAAGCTGTTGCTCAGCCTCATCTGCCCATGGCACTGCTCGCACAGAGGCACAGAGACTGGGGCTGCTTGCTTGTCTTGCCCCCTCAAACTTCAAATGTAGCTTAGGTGGTCCATGCCGGGTGCCTCGGGCATCCCTGCTCAGAAAATGCGAACGTCTGCAGATAGCTCGCAGCCAGAAAGAGCTAGCCTGGAAAGCTGTTGCTCAGCCTCATCTGCCCATGGCACTGCTCGCACAGAGGCACAGAGACTGGGGCTGCTTGCTTGTCTTGCCCCCTCACACTTCACATGTATCATTGTGGTTGCATGCCGGGCTCCTCTGGCACCCCTGCTCCCAAAATGCGAACGTCTGCAGATAGCTCGCAGGCAGAAAGAGCTAGCCTGGAAAGGTGTTGCTCAGCCTCATCTGCCCATGGCACTGCTCGCACAGAGGCACATAGACTGGGGCTGCCTGCTTGTCTTGCCCCCTCAAACTTCAAACGTATCTTAGGTGGTCCATGCCGGGTGCCTCCGGCAGGGCTGCTCCAAAAATGCAAATGTCTGCAGATAGCTCGCAGCCAGAAAGAGCTAGCCTGGAAAGCTGTTGCTCAGCCTCATCTGCCCATGGCACTGCTCGCACAGAGGCACAGAGACTGGGGCTGCTTGTTTGTCTTGCCCCCTCAAACTTCAAATGTAACTTAGACTCTCCGTGTCGTGCGCCTCCAGCAGCCCTGCTCCCAAAATGCGAACGTGTGCAGATTGCTCGCAGGCAGAAAGAGCTAGCCTGGAAAGCTGTTGCTCAGCCTCATCTCTCCATGGCACTGTTCGCAGAGAGGCACAGAGACCAGAGGTGCTTGCTTGTCTTGTCACCTCAAACTTCAAATGTAGCATTGGGGGTGCATGCCGGGCTCCTCCGGCAGCCCTGCTCCCAAAATTCGAACGTCTGCAGATAGCTCGCAGCCAGAAAGAGCTAGCCTGGAAAGCTGTTGCTCAGCCTCATCTGCCCATGGCACTGCTCGCACAGAGGCACAGAGACTGGGGCTGCTTGCTTGTCTTGCCATGTCAAACTTCAAACGTATCTTAGGTGGTCCATGCCGGGTGCCTACGGCATCCGTGCTCCGAATATGCAAACGTCTGCAGATAGCTCGCAGCCAGAAGAGCTAGCCTGGAAAGCTGTTGCTCAGCCTCATCTGCCCATGGCACTGCTCGCACAGAGGCACAGAGACTGGGGCTGCTTGCTTGTCTTGCCCCCTCAAACTTCAAATGTAACTTAGACTTTCCGTGTTGGGCGCCTGCGGCATCCCTGCTCCGAAAATGCGAACGTCCGCAGATAGCTCTCAGCCAGAAAGAGTTAGCCTGGAAAGCTGTTGCTCAGCCTCATCTGCCCATGGCACTGCTCGCACAGAGGCACAGAGACTGGGGCTGCTTGCTTGTCTTGCCCCCTCAAACTTCAAATGTAGCTTAGGTGGTCCATGCCGGGTGCCTCGGGCATCCCTGCTCAGAAAATGCGAACGTCTGCAGATAGCTCGCAGCCAGAAAGAGCTAGCCTGGAAAGCTGTTGCTCAGCCTCATCTGCCCATGGCACTGCTTGCACAGAGGCACAGAGACTGAGGCTGCTTGCTTGTCTTGTCCCCTCAAACTTCAAACGTGGCTTAGGGATCCGTGTCGGGCGTCTGCGGCAGGGCTGCTCCGAAAATGCGAACGTCTGCAGATAGCTCGCAGCCAGAAAGAGCTAGCCTGGAAAGCTGTTGCTCAGCCTCATCTGCCCATGGCACTGCTCGCACAGAGGCACAGAGACTGGGGCTGCTTGCTTGTCTTGCCCCCTCAAACTTCACATGTATCATTGTGGTTGCATGCCGGGCTCCTCTGGCAGCCCTGCTCCCAAAATGCGAACGTCTGCAGATAGCTCGCAGCCAGAAAGAGCTAGCCTGGAAAGCTGTTGCTCAGCCTCATCTGCCCATGGCACTGCTCGCACAGAGGCACAGAGACTGGGGCTTCTTGCTTCTCTTGCCACCTCAGAGTTCAAATGTAGCTTAGGTGGTCCATGCCGGGGGCCTCCGGCAGCCCTGCTCCGAAAATGCGAACGTCTGCAGATAGCTCGCAGCCAGAAAGAGCTAGCCTGGAAAGCTGTTGCTCAGCCTCATCTGCCCATGGCACTGCTCGCACAGAGGCACAGAGACTGGGACTGCTTGCTTGTCTTGCCCCCTCACACTTCACATGTATCATTGTGGTTGCATGCCGGGCTCCTCTGGCAGCCCTGCTCCCAAAATGCGAACGGCTGCAGATAGCTCGCAGGCAGAAAGAGCTAGCCTGGAAAGCTGTTGCTCAGCCTCATCTGCCCATGGCACTGCTCGCACAGAGGCACAGAGACTGGGGCTGCTTGCTTGTCTTGCCACCTCAGACTTCAAATGTAGCTTAGGTGGTCCATGCCGGGGGCCTCCGGTAGCCCTGCTCCGAAAATGCGAACGTCTGCAGATAGCTCGCAGCCAGAAAGAGCTAGCCTGGAAGCTGTTGCTCAGCCTCATCTGCCCATGGCACTGCTCGCACAGAGGCACAGAGACTGGGGCTGCTTGCTTGTCTTGCCCCCTCAAACTTCAAACGTATCTTAGGTGGTCCATGCCGGGTGCCTCCGGCAGGGCTGCTCCAAAAATGCGAACGTCTGCAGATAGCTCGCAGGCAGAAAGAGCTAGCCTGGAAAGCTGTTGCTCAGCCTCATCTGCCCATGGCACTGCTCGCACAGAGGCACAGAGACTGGGGCTGCTTGTTTGTCTTGCCCCCTCAAACTTCAAATGTAACTTAGACTCTCGGTGTCGTGCGCCTCCAGCAGCCCTGCTCCCAAAATGCGAACGTCTGCAGATTGCTCACAGGCAGAAAGAGCTAGCCTGGAAAGCTGTTGCTCAGCCTCATCTCTCCATGGCACTGTTCGCAGAGAGGCACAGAGACTGGAGGTGCTTGCTTGTCTTGTCACCTCAAACTTCAAATGTAGCATTGGGGGTGCATGCCGGGCTCCTCCGGCAGCCCTGCTCCCAAAATTCGAACGTGCGCAGATAGCTCGCAGGCAGAAAGAGCTAGCCTGGAAAGCTGTTGCTCAGCCTCATCTGCCCATGGCACTGCTTGCACAGAGGCACAGAGACTGGGGCTGCTTGCTTGTCTTGCCCCCTCAAACTTCACATGTAGCATTGTGGTTGCATGCCGGGCTCCTCTGGCAGCCCTGCTCCCAAAATGCGAACGTCTGCAGATAGCTCGCAGGCAGAAAGAGCTAGCCTGGAAGGGTGTTGCTCAGCCTCATCTGCCCATGGCACTGCTCGCACAGAGGCACAGAGACTGGGGCTGCTTGCTTGTCTTGCAACCTCAGACTTCAAATGTAGCTTAGGTGGTCCATGCCGAGGGCCTCCGGCAGCCCTGCTCCGAAAATGCGAACGTCTGCAGATAGCTCGCAGCCAGAAAGAGCTAGCCTGGAAAGCTGTTGCTCAGCCTCATCTGCCCATGGCACTGCTCGCACAGAGGCACAGAGACTGGGGCTGCTTGCTTGTCTTGCCCCCTCAAACTGCAAACGTATCTTAGGTGGTCCATGCCGGGTGCCTCCGGCATCCCTGCTCCAAAAATGCAAACGTCTGCAGATATCTCGCAGCCAGAAAGAGATAGCCTGGAAAGCTGTTGCTCAGCCTCATCTGCCCATGGCACTGCTCGCACAGAGGCACAGAGACTGGGGCTGCTTGCTTGTCTTGCCCCCTCAAACTTCAAATGTAGCTTAGGTGGTCCATGCCAGGTGCCTCGGGCATCCCTGCTCAGAAAATGCGAACGTCTGCAGATAGCTCGCAGCCAGAAAGAGCTAGCCTGGAAAGCTGTTGCTCAGCCTCATCTGCCCATGGCACTGCTCGCACAGAGGCACAGAGACTGGGGCTGCTTGCTTGTCTTGCCCCCTCACACTTCACATGTATCATTGTGGTTGCATGCCGGGCTCCTCTGGCAGCCCTGCTCCCAAAATGCGAACGTCTGCAGATAGCTCGCAGGCAGAAAGAGCTAGCCTGGAAAGGTGTTGCTCAGCCTCATCTGCCCATGGCACTGCTCGCACAGAGGCACAGAGACTGGGGCTGCTTGCTTGTCTTGCCCCCTCAAACTTCAAACGTATCTTAGGTGGTCCATGCCGGGTGCCTCCGGCAGGGCTGCTCCAAAAATGCAAATGTCTGCAGATAGCTCGCAGCCAGAAAGAGCTAGCCTGGAAAGCTGTTGCTCAGCCTCATCTGCCCATGGCACTGCTCGCACAGAGGCACAGAGACTGGGGCTGCTTGTTTGTCTTGCCCCCTCAAACTTCAAATGTAACTTAGACTCTCCGTGTCGTGCGCCTCCAGCAGCCCTGCTCCCAAAATGCGAACGTCTGCAGATTGCTCGCAGGCAGAAAGAGCTAGCCTGGAAAGCTGTTGCTCAGCCTCATCTCTCCATGGCACTGTTCGCAGAGAGGCACAGAGACCAGAGGTGCTTGCTTGTCTTGTCACCTCAAACTTCAAATGTAGCATTGGGGGTGCATGCCGGGCTCCTCCGGCATCCCTGCTACCAAAATTCGAACGTCTGCAGATAGCTCGCAGCCAGAAAGAGCTAGCCTGGAAAGGTGTTGCTCAGCCTCATCTGCTCATGGCACTGCTCGCACAGAGGCACAGAGACTGGGGCTGCTTGCTTGTCTTGCCACCTCAAACTTCAAACGTAGCTTAGGTGGTCCGTGCCGGGGGCCTCCGGCAGGGCTGCTCCAAAAATGCAAACGTCTGCAGATAGCTTGCAGCCAGAAAGAGCTAGCCTGGAAAGCTGTTGCTCAGCCTCATCTGCCCATGGCACTGCTCGCGCAGAGGCACAGAGACTGGGGCTGCTTGCTTGTCTTGCCACGTCAAACTTCAAACGTATCTTAGGTGGTCCATGCCGGGTGCCTACGGCATCCGTGCTCCGAATATGCAAACGTCTGCAGATAGCTCGCAGCCAGAAGAGCTAGCCTGGAAAGCTGTTGCTCAGCCTCATCTGCCCATGGCACTGCTCGCGCAGAGGCACAGAGACTGGGGCTGCTTGCTTGTCTTGCCACGTCAAACTCCAAACGTAGCTTAGGTGGTCCGTGCCGGGGGCCTCGGGCATCCCTGCTCCGAAAATGCGAACGTCTGCAGATAACTCGCAGCCAGAAAGAGCTAGCCTGGAAAGCTGTTGCTCAGCCTCATCTGCCCATGGCACTGCTCGCACAGAGGCACAGAGACTGGAGCTGCTTGCTTGTCTTGCCACCTCAAACTTCAAATGTAGCTTAGGTGGTCCATGCCGGGGGCCTCCGGCAGCCCTGCTCCGAAAATGCGAACGTCTGCAGATAGCTCGCAGCCAGAAAGAGCTAGCCTGGAAAGCTGTTGCTCAGCCTCATCTGCCCATGGCACTGCTCGCACAGAGGCACAGAGACTGGGGCTGCTTGCTTGTCTTGCCCCCTCAAACTTCAAACGTATCTTAGGTGGTCCATGCCGGGTGCCTCCGGCAGGGCTGCTCCAAAAATGCAAACGTCTGCAGATAGCTCGCAGCCAGAAAGAGCTAGCCTGGAAAGCTGTTGCTCAGCCTCATCTGCCCATGGCACTGCTCGCACAGAGGCACAGAGACTGGGGCTGCTTGTTTGTCTTGCCCCCTCAAACTTCAAATGTAACTTAGACTCTCCGTGTCGTGTGCCTGCAGCAGCCCTGCTCCCAAAATGCGAACGTCTGCAGATTGCTCGCAGGCAGAAAGAGCTAGCCTGGAAAGCTGTTGCTCAGCCTCATCTCTCCATGGCACTGTTCGCAGAGAGGCACAGAGACCAGAGGTGCTTGCTTGTCTTGTCACCTCAAACTTCAAATGTAGCATTGGGGGTGCATGCCGGGCTCCTCCGGCAGCCCTGCTCCCAAAATTCGAACGTCTGCAGATAGCTCGCAGCCAGAAAGAGCTAGCCTGGAAATGTGTTGCTCAGCCTCATCTGCTCATGGCACTGCTCGCACAGAGGCACAGAGACTGGGGCTGCTTGCTTGTCTTGCCACCTCAAACTTCAAACGTAGCTTAGGTGGTCCGTGCCGGGGGCCTCCGGCAGGGCTGCTCCAAAAATGCAAACGTCTGCAGATAGCTCGCAGCCAGAAAGAGCTAGCCTGGAAAGCTGTTGCTCAGCCTCATCTGCCCATGGCACTGCTCGCACAGAGGCACAGAGACTGGGGCTGCTTGCTTGTCTTGCCCCCTCAAACTTCACATGTAGCATTGTGGTTGCATGCTGGGGGCCTCTGGCAGACCTGCTCCCAAAATGCGAACGTCTGCAGATAGCTCTCAGCCAGAAAGAGCTAGCCTTGAAAGATGTTGCTCAGCCTCATCTGCCCATGGCACTGCTCGCACAGAGGCACAGAGACTGGGGCTGCTTGCTTGTCTTGCCACCTCAAACTTCAAATGTAGCTTAGGTGGTCCATGCCGGGGGCCTCCGGCAGCCCTGCTCCGAAAATGCGAACGTCTGCAGATAGCTCGCAGCCAGAAAGAGCTAGCCTGGAAAGCTGTTGCTCAGCCTCATCTGCCCATGGCACTGCTCGCACAGAGGCACAGAGACTGGGGCTGCTTGCTTGTCTTGCCCCCTCAAACTTCAAATGTAGCATTGTGGTTGCATGCCTGGCTCCTCTGGCAGCCCTGCTCCCAAAATGCGAACGTCTGCAGATAGCTCGCAGGCAGAAAGAGCTAGCCTGAAAAGGTGTTGCTCAGCCTCATCTGCCCATGGCACTGCTCGCACAGAGGCACAGAGACTGGGGCTGCTTGCTTGTCTTGCCACCTCAGACTTCAAATGTAGCTTAGGTGGTCCATGCCGGGGGCCTCCGGCAGCCCTGCTGCGAAAATGCGAACGTCTGCAGATAGCTCGCAGCCAGAAAGAGCTAGCCTGGAAAGCTGTTGCTCAGCCTCATCTGCCCATGGCACTGCTCGCACAGAGGCACAGAGACTGGGGCTGCTTGCTTGTCTTGCCCCCTCAAACTTCACACGTAACTTGGACTCTCCGTGTCGTGCGCCTCCAGCAGCCCTGCTCCCAAAATGCGAACGTCTGCAGATTGCTCGCAGGAAGAAAAAGCTAGCCTGGAAAGCTGTTGCTCAGCCTCATCTGCCCATGGCACTGCTCGCACAGAGGCACAGATACTGGGGCTGCTTGCTTGTCTTGCCATGTCAAACTTCAAACGTATCTTAGGTGGTCCATGCCGGGTGCCTACGGCATCCCTGCTCCGAATATGCAAACGTCTGCAGATAGCTCGCAGCCAGAAAGAGCTAGCCTGGAAAGCTGTTGCTCAGCCTCATCTGCCCATGGCACTGCTCGAACAGAGGCACAGAGACTGGGGCTGCTTGCTTGTCTTGCCACCTCAAACTTCAAACGTAGCTTAGGTGGTCCGGCCCGGGGGCCTCGGGCATCCCTGCTCCGAAAATGCGAACGTCTGCAGATAGCTCGCAGCCAGAAAGACCTAGCCTGGAGCGCTGTTGCTCAGCCTCATCTGCCCATGGCACTGCTCGCACAGAGGCACAGAGACTGGGGCTGCTTGCTTGTCTTGCCCCCTCAAACTTCACATGTAGCATTGTGGTTGCATGCTGGGCTCCTCTGGCAGCCCTGCTCCCAAAATGCAAACGTCTGCAGATAGCTCTCAGCCAGAAAGAGCTAGCCTTGAAAGCTGTTGCTCAGCCTCATCTGCCCATGGCACTGCTCGCACAGAGGCACAGAGACTGGAGCTGCTTGCTTGTCTTGCCACCTCAAACTTCAAATGTAGCTTAGGTGGTCATGACGGGGGCCTCCGGCAGCCCTGCTCCTAAAATGCGAACGTCTGCAGATAGCTCGCAGCCAGAAAGAGCTAGCCTGGAAAGCTGTTGCTCAGCCTCAGCTGCCCATGGCACTGCTCGCACAGAGGCACAGAGACTGGGGCTGCTTCCTTGTCTTGCCCCCTCAAACTTCAAACGTATCTTAGGTGGTCCATGCCGGGTGCCTTCGGCAGGGCTGCTCCAAAAATGCAAACGTCTGCAGATAGCTCGCAGGCAGAAAGAGCTAGCCTGGAAAGCTGTTGCTCAGCCTCATCTGCTTGTGGCACTGCTCGCACAGAGGCACAGAGACTGGGGCTGCTTGTTTGTCTTGCCCCCTCAAACTTCAAATGTAACTTAGACTTTCCGTGTTGGGCGCCTGCGGCATCCCTGCTCCGAAAATGCGAACGTCCGCAGATAGCTCTCAGCCAGAAAGAGCTAGCCTGGAAAGCTGTTGCTCAGCCTCATCTGCCCATGGCACTGCTCGAACAGAGGCACAGAGACTGGGGCTGCTTGCTTGTCTTGCCCCCTCAAACTTCAAATGTAGCTTTGGTGGTCCATGCCGGGTGCCTCGGGCATCCCTGCTCCGAAAATGCGAACGTCTGCAGATAGCTCGCAGCCAGAAAGAGCTAGCCTGGAAAGCTGTTGCTCAGCCTCATCTGCCCATGGCACTGCTTGCACAGAGGCACAGAGACTGAGGCTGCTTGCTTGTCTTGTCCCCTCAAACTTCAAATGTAGCATTGTGGTTGCATGCCTGGCTCCTCTGGCAGCCCTGCTCCCAAAATGCGAACGTCTGCAGATAGCTCGCAGGCAGAAAGAGCTAGCCTGAAAAGGTGTTGCTCAGCCTCATCTGCCCATGGCACTGCTCGCACAGAGGCACACAGACTGGGGCTGCTTGCTTGTCTTGCCACCTCAGACTTCAAATGTAGCTTAGGTGGTCCATGCCGGGGGCCTCCGGCAGCCCTGCTGCGAAAATGCGAACGTCTGCAGATAGCTCGCAGCCAGAAAGAGCTAGCCTGGAAAGCTGTTGCTCAGCCTCATCTGCCCATGGCACTGCTCGCACAGAGGCACAGAGACTGGGGCTGCTTGCTTGTCTTGCCCCCTCAAACTTCAAACGTATCTTAGGTGGTCCATGCCGGGTGCCTCCGGCAGGGCTGCTCCAAAAATGCAAACGTCTGCAGATAGCTCGCAGGCAGAAAGAGCTAGCCTGGAAAGCTGTTGCTCAGCCTCATCTGCCCATGGCACTGCTCGCACAGAGGCACAGAGACTGGGGCTGCTTGTTTGTCTTGCCCCCTCAAACTTCACATGTAACTTAGACTCTCCGTGTCGTGCGCCTCCAGCAGCCCTGCTCCCAAAATGCGAACGTCTGCAGATTGCTCGCAGGCAGAAAAAGCTAGCCTGGAAAGCTGTTGCTCAGCCTCATCTCTCCATGGCACTGTTCGCAGAGAGGCACACAGACCAGAGGTGCTTGCTTGTCTTGTCCCCTCAAACTTCAAATGTAGCATTGGGGGTGCATGCCGGGCTCCTCCGGCAGCCCTGCTCCCAAAATTCGAACGTCTGCAGATAGCTCGCAGCCAGAAAGAGCTAGCCTGGAAAGGTGTTGCTCAGCCTCATCTGCCCATGGCACTGCTCGCACAGAGGCACAGAGACTGGGGCTCCTTGCTTGTCTTGCCACCTCAAACTTCAAACGTAGCTTAGGTTGTCCGTGCCGGGGGCCTCGGGCATCCCTGCTCCGAAAATGCGAACGTCTGCAGATAGCTCGCAGCCAGAAAGAGCTAGCCTGGAAAGCTGTTGCTCAGCCTCATCTGCCCATGGCACTGCTCGCACAGAGGCACAGAGACTGGGGCTGCTTGCTTGTCTTGCCCCCTCAAACTTCAAATGTAGCTTAGGTGGTCCATGCCGGGTGCCTCGGGCATCCCTGCTCTGAAAATGCGAACGTCTGCAGATAGCTCGCAGCCAGAAAGAGCTAGCCTGGAAAGCTGTTGCTCACCCTCATCTGCTTGTGGCACTGCTCGCACAGAGGCACAGAGACTGCAGCTGCTTGCTTGTCTTGCCACCTCAAACTTCAAATGTAGCTTAGGTGGTCCATGCCGGGGGCCTCCGGCAGCCCTGCTCCCAAAATGCGAACGTCTGCAGATAGCTCGCAGCCAGAAAGAGCTAGCCTGGAAAGCTGTTGCTCAGCCTCATCTGCCCATGGCACTGCTCGCACAGAGGCACAGAGACTGGGGCTGCTTGCTTGTCTTGCCCCCTCAAACTTCAAACGTATCTTAGGTGGTCCATGCCGGGTGCCTTCGGCAGGGCTGCTCCAAAAATGCAAACGTCTGCAGATAGCTCGCAGCCAGAAAGAGCTAGCCTGGAAAGCTGTTGCTCAGCCTCATCTGCCCATGGCACTGCTCGCACAGAGGCACAGAGACTGGGGCTGCTTGCTTGTCTTGCCCCCTCAAACTTCAAATGTAGCTTAGGTGGTCCATGCCGGGTGCCTCGGGCATCCCTGCTCCGAAAATGCGAACGTCTGCAGATAGCTCGCAGCCAGAAAGAGCTAGCCTGGAAAGCTGTTGCTCAGCCTCATCTCTCCATGGCACTGTTCGCAGAGAGGCACAGAGACCAGAGGTGCTTGCTTGTCTTGTCCCCTCAAACTTCAAATGTAGCATTGGGGGTGCATGCCAAGCTCCTCCGGCAGCCCTGCTCCCAAAATTCGAACGTCTGCAGATAGCTCGCAGCCAGAAAGAGCTAGCCTGGAAAGGTGTTGCTCAGCCTCATCTGCCCATGGCACTGCTCGCACAGAGGCACAGAGACTGGGGCTGCTTGCTTGTCTTGCCCCCTCAAACTTCAAACGTAGCTTAGGTGGTCCATGCCGGGTGCCTACGGCATCCCTGCTCCGAATATGCAAACGTCTGCAGATAGCTCGCAGCCAGAAAGAGCTAGCCTGGAAAGCTGTTGCTCAGCCTCATCTGCCCATGGCACTGCTCGCACAGAGGCACAGAGACTGGGGCTGCTTGCTTGTCTTGCCACCTCAAACTTCAAACGTAACTTAGGTGGTCCGTGCCGGGGGCCTCGGGCATCCCTGCTCCGAAAATGCGAACGTCTGCAGATAGCTCGCAGCCAGAAAGAGCTAGCCTGGAAAGCTGTTGCTCAGCCTCATCTGCCCATGGCACTGCTCGCACAGAGGCACAGAGACTGGGGCTGCTTGCTTGTCTTGCCCCCTCAAACTTCAAATGTAGCTTAGGTGGTCCATGCCGGGTGCCTCAAGCATCCCTGCTCTGAAAATGCGAACGTCTGCAGATAGCTCGCAGCCAGAAAGAGCTAGCCTGGAAAGCTGTTGCTCAGCCTCATCTGCTTGTGGCACTGCTCGCACAGAGGCACAGAGACTGGAGCTGCTTGCTTGTCTTGCCACCTCAAACTTCAAATGTAGCTTAGGTGGTCCATGCCGGGGGCCTCCGGCAGCCCTGCTCCCAAAATGCGAACGTCTGCAGATAGCTCGCAGCCAGAAAGAGCTAGCCTGGAAAGCTGTTGCTCAGCCTCATCTGCCCATGGCACTGCTCGCACAGAGGCACAGAGACTGGGGCTGCTTGCTTGTCTTGCCCCCTCAAACTTCAAACGTATCTTAGGTGGTCCATGCCGGGTGCCTCCGGGAGGGCTGCTCCAAAAATGCAAACGTCTGCAGATAGCTCGCAGCCAGAAAGAGCTAGCCTGGAAAGCTGTTGCTCAGCCTCATCTGCCCATGGCACTGCTCGCACAGAGGCACAGAGACTGGGGCTGCTTGTTTGTCTTGCCCCCTCAAACTTCAAATGTAACTTAGACTTTCCGTGTTGGGCGCCTGCGGCATCCCTGCTCCGAAAATGCGAACGTCCGCAGATAGCTCTCAGCCAGAAAGAGCTAGCCTGGAAAGCTGTTGCTCAGCCTCATCTGCCCATGGCACTGTTCGCAGAGAGGCACAGAGACCAGAGGTGCTTGCTTGTCTTGTCCCCTCAAACTTCAAATGTAGCATTGGGGGTGCATGCCGGGCTCCTCCGGCAGCCCTGCTCCCAAAATTCGAACGTCTGCAGATAGCTCGCAGCCAGAAAGAGCTAGCCTGGAAAGGTGTTGCTCAGCCTCATCTGCCCATGGCACTGCTCGCACAGAGGCACAGAGACTGGGGCTGCTTGCTTGTCTTGCCCCCTCAAACTTCAAACGTAGCTTAGGTGGTCCATGCCGGGTGCCTACGGCATCCCTGCTCCGAATATGCAAACGTCTGCAGATAGCTCGCAGCCAGAAAGAGCTAGCCTGGAAAGCTGTTGCTCAGCCTCATCTGCCCATGGCACTGCTCGCACAGAGGCACAGAGACTGGGGCTCCTTGCTTGTCTTGCCACCTCAAACTTCAAACGTAGCTTAGGTTGTCCGTGCCGGGGGCCTCGGGCATCCCTGCTCCGAAAATGCGAACGTCTGCAGATAGCTCGCAGCCAGAAAGAGCTAGCCTGGAAAGCTGTTGCTCAGCCTCATCTGCCCATGGCACTGCTCGCACAGAGGCACAGATACTGGGGCTGCTTGCTTGTCTTGCCCCCTCAAACTTCAAATGTAGCTTAGGTGGTCCATGCCGGGTGCCTCGGGCATCCCTGCTCTGAAAATGCGAACGTCTGCAGATAGCTCGCAGCCAGAAAGAGCTAGCCTGGAAAGCTGTTGCTCAGCCTCATCTGCTTGTGGCACTGCTCGCACAGAGGCACAGAGACTGCAGCTGCTTGCTTGTCTTGCCACCTCAAACTTCAAATGTAGCTTAGGTGGTCCATGCCGGGGGCCTCCGGCAGCCCTGCTCCCAAAATGCGAACGTCTGCAGATAGCTCTCAGCCAGAAAGAGCTAGCCTGGAAAGCTGTTGCTCAGCCTCATCTGCCCATGGCACTGCTCGCACAGAGGCACAGAGACTGGGGCTGCTTGCTTGTCTTGCCCCCTCAAACTTCAAACGTATCTTAGGTGGTCCATGCCGGGTGCCTTCGGCAGGGCTGCTCCAAAAATGCAAACGTCTGCAGATAGCTCGCAGCCAGAAAGAGCTAGCCTGGAAAGCTGTTGCTCAGCCTCATCTGCCCATGGCACTGCTCGCACAGAGGCACAGAGACTGGGGCTGCTTGCTTGTCTTGCCCCCTCAAACTTCAAATGTAGCTTAGGTGGTCCATGCCGGGTGCCTCGGGCATCCCTGCTCCGAAAATGCGAACGTCTGCAGATAGCTCGCAGCCAGAAAGAGCTAGCCTGGAAAGCTGTTGCTCAGCCTCATCTGCCCATGGCACTGCTCACACAGAGGCACAGAGACTGAGGCTGCTTGCTTGTCTTGTCCCCTCAAACTTCAAATGTAGCATTGTGGTTGCATGCCTGGCTCCTCTGGCAGCCCTGCTCCCAAAATGCGAACGTCTGCAGATAGCTCGCAGGCAGAAAGAGCTAGCCTGAAAAGGTGTTGCTCAGCCTCATCTGCCCATGGCACTGCTCACACAGAGGCACACAGACTGGGGCTGCTTGCTTGTCTTGCCACCTCAGACTTCAAATGTAGCTTAGGTGGTCCATGCCGGGGGCCTCCGGCAGCCCTGCTCCGAAAATGCGAACGTCTGCAGATAGCTCGCAGCCAGAAAGAGCTAGCCTGGAAAGCTGTTGCTCAGCCTCATCTGCCCATGGCACTGCTCGCACAGAGGCACAGAGACTGGGGCTGCTTGCTTGTCTTGCCCCCTCAAACTTCACATGTAACTTAGACTCTCCGTGTCGTGCGCCTCCAGCAGCCCTGCTCCCAAAATGCGAACGTCTGCAGATTGCTCGCAGGCAGAAAAAGCTAGCCTGGAAAGCTGTTGCTCAGCCTCATCTCTCCATGGCACTGTTCGCAGAGAGGCACAGAGACCAGAGGTGCTTGCTTGTCTTGTCCCCTCAAACTTCAAATGTAGCATTGGGGGTGCATGCCGGGCTCCTCCGGCAGCCCTGCTCCCAAAATTCGAACGTCTGCAGATAGCTCGCAGCCAGAAAGAGCTAGCCTGGAAAGGTGTTGCTCAGCCTCATCTGCCCATGGCACTGCTCGCACAGAGGCACAGAGACTGGGGCTGCTTGCTTGTCTTGCCCCCTCAAACTTCAAACGTAGCTTAGGTGGTCCATGCCGGGTGCCTACGGCATCCCTGCTCCGAATATGCAAACGTCTGCAGATAGCTCGCAGCCAGAAAGAGCTAGCCTGGAAAGCTGTTGCTCAGCCTCATCTGCCCATGGCACTGCTCGCACAGAGGCACAGAGACTGGGGCTGCTTGCTTGTCTTGCCACCTCAAACTTCAAACGTAGCTTAGGTGGTCCGTGCCGGGGGCCTCGGGCATCCCTGCTCCGAAAATGCGAACGTCTGCAGATAGCTCGCAGCCAGAAAGAGCTAGCCTGGAAAGCTGTTGCTCAGCCTCATCTGCCCATGGCACTGCTCGCACAGAGGCACAGAGACTGGGGCTGCTTGCTTGTCTTGCCCCCTCAAACTTCAAATGTAGCTTAGGTGGTCCATGCCGGGTGCCTCAAGCATCCCTGCTCTGAAAATGCGAACGTCTGCAGATAGCTCGCAGCCAGAAAGAGCTAGCCTGGAAAGCTGTTGCTCAGCCTCATCTGCTTGTGGCACTGCTCGCACAGAGGCACAGAGACTGGAGCTGCTTGCTTGTCTTGCCACCTCAAACTTCAAATGTAGCTTAGGTGGTCCATGCCGGGGGCCTCCGGCAGCCCTGCTCCCAAAATGCGAACGTCTGCAGATAGCTCGCAGCCAGAAAGAGCTAGCCTGGAAAGCTGTTGCTCAGCCTCATCTGCTTGTGGCACTGCTCGCACAGAGGCACAGAGACTGGAGCTGCTTGCTTGTCTTGCCACCTCAAACTTCAAATGTAGCTTAGGTGGTCCATGCCGGGGGCCTCCGGCAGCCCTGCTCCCAAAATGCGAACGTCTGCAGATAGCTCGCAGCCAGAAAGAGCTAGCCTGGAAAGCTGTTGCTCAGCCTCATCTGCCCATGGCACTGCTCGCACAGAGGCACAGAGACTGGGGCTGCTTGCTTGTCTTGCCCCCTCAAACTTCAAACGTATCTTAGGTGGTCCATGCCGGGTGCCTCCGGGAGGGCTGCTCCAAAAATGCAAACGTCTGCAGATAGCTCGCAGCCAGAAAGAGCTAGCCTGGAAAGCTGTTGCTCAGCCTCATCTGCCCATGGCACTGCTCGCACAGAGGCACAGAGACTGGGGCTGCTTGTTTGTCTTGCCCCCTCAAACTTCAAATGTAACTTAGACTTTCCGTGTTGGGTGCCTGCGGCATCCCTGCTCCGAAAATGCGAACGTCCGCAGATAGCTCTCAGCCAGAAAGAGCTAGCCTGGAAAGCTGTTGCTCAGCCTCATCTGCCCATGGCACTGTTCGCAGAGAGGCACAGAGACCAGAGGTGCTTGCTTGTCTTGTCCCCTCAAACTTCAAATGTAGCATTGGGGGTGCATGCCGGGCTCCTCCGGCAGCCCTGCTCCCAAAATTCGAACGTCTGCAGATAGCTCGCAGCCAGAAAGAGCTAGCCTGGAAAGGTGTTGCTCAGCCTCATCTGCCCATGGCACTGCTCGCACAGAGGCACAGAGACTGGGGCTGCTTGCTTGTCTTGCCCCCTCAAACTTCAAACGTAGCTTAGGTGGTCCATGCCGGGTGCCTACGGCATCCCTGCTCCGAATATGCAAACGTCTGCAGATAGCTCGCAGCCAGAAAGAGCTAGCCTGGAAAGCTGTTGCTCAGCCTCATCTGCCCATGGCACTGCTCGCACAGAGGCACAGAGACTGGGGCTCCTTGCTTGTCTTGCCACCTCAAACTTCAAACGTAGCTTAGGTTGTCCGTGCCGGGGGCCTCGGGCATCCCTGCTCCGAAAATGCGAACGTCTGCAGATAGCTCGCAGGCAGAAAGAGCTAGCCTGGAAAGCTGTTGCTCAGCCTCATCTGCCCATGGCACTGCTCGCACAGAGGCACAGAGACTGGGGCTGCTTGCTTGTCTTGCCCCCTCAAACTTCAAATGTAGCTTAGGTGGTCCATGCCGGGTGCCTCGGGCATCCCTGCTCTGAAAATGCGAACGTCTGCAGATAGCTCGCAGCCAGAAAGAGCTAGCCTGGAAAGCTGTTGCTCAGCCTCATCTGCTTGTGGCACTGCTCGCACAGAGGCACAGAGACTGCAGCTGCTTGCTTGTCTTGCCACCTCAAACTTCAAATGTAGCTTAGGTGGTCCATGCCGGGGGCCTCCGGCAGCCCTGCTCCCAAAATGCGAACGTCTGCAGATAGCTCGCAGCCAGAAAGAGCTAGCCTGGAAAGCTGTTGCTCAGCCTCATCTGCCCATGGCACTGCTCGCACAGACGCACAGAGACTGGGGCTGCTTGCTTGTCTTGCCCCCTCAAACTTCAAACGTATCTTAGGTGGTCCATGCCGGGTGCCTTCGGCAGGGCTGCTCCAAAAATGCAAACGTCTGCAGATAGCTCGCAGCCAGAAAGAGCTAGCCTGGAAAGCTGTTGCTCAGCCTCATCTGCCCATGGCACTGCTCGCACAGAGGCACAGAGACTGGGGCTGCTTGCTTGTCTTGCCCCCTCAAACTTCAAATGTAGCTTAGGTGGTCCATGCCGGGTGCCTCGGGCATCCCTGCTCCGAAAATGCGAACGTCTGCAGATAGCTCGCAGCCAGAAAGAGCTAGCCTGGAAAGCTGTTGCTCAGCCTCATCTGCCCATGGCACTGCTCACACAGAGGCACAGAGACTGAGGCTGCTTGCTTGTCTTGTCCCCTCAAACTTCAAATGTAGCATTGTGGTTGCATGCCTGGCTCCTCTGGCACCCCTGCTCCCAAAATGCGAACGTCTGCAGATAGCTCGCAGGCAGAAAGAGCTAGCCTGAAAAGGTGTTGCTCAGCCTCATCTGCCCATGGCACTGCTCGCACAGAGGCACACAGACTGGGGCTGCTTGCTTGTCTTGCCACCTCAGACTTCAAATGTAGCTTAGGTGGTCCATGCCGGGGGCCTCCGGCAGCCCTGCTCCGAAAATGCGAACGTCTGCAGATAGCTCGCAGCCAGAAAGAGCTAGCCTGGAAAGCTGTTGCTCAGCCTCATCTGCCCATGGCACTGCTCGCACAGAGGCACAGAGACTGGGGCTGCTTGCTTGTCTTGCCCCCTCAAACTTCAAACGTATCTTAGGTGCTCCATGCCGGGTGCCTCCGGCAGGGCTGCTCCAAAAATGCAAACGTCTGCAGATAGCTCGCAGCCAGAAAGAGCTAGCCTGGAAAGCTGTTGCTCAGCCTCATCTGCCCATGGCACTGCTCGCACAGAGGCACAGAGACTGGGGCTGCTTGTTTGTCTTGCCCCCTCAAACTTCACATGTAACTTAGACTCTCCGTGTCGTGCGCCTCCAGCAGCCCTGCTCCCAAAATGCGAACGTCTGCAGATTGCTCGCAGGCAGAAAAAGCTAGCCTGGAAAGCTGTTGCTCAGCCTCATCTCTCCATGGCACTGTTCGCAGAGAGGCACAGAGACCAGAGGTGCTTGCTTGTCTTGTCCCCTCAAACTTCAAATGTAGCATTGGGGGTGCATGCCGGGCTCCTCCGGCAGCCCTGCTCCCAAAATTCGAACGTCTGCAGATAGCTCGCAGCCAGAAAGAGCTAGCCTGGAAAGGTGTTGCTCAGCCTCATCTGCCCATGGCACTGCTCGCACAGAGGCACAGAGACTGGGGCTGCTTGCTTGTCTTGCCCCCTCAAACTTCAAACGTAGCTTAGGTGGTCCATGCCGGGTGCCTACGGCATCCCTGCTCCGAATATGCAAACGTCTGCAGATAGCTCGCAGCCAGAAAGAGCTAGCCTGGAAAGCTGTTGCTCAGCCTCATCTGCCCATGGCACTGCTCGCACAGAGGCACAGAGACTGGGGCTGCTTGCTTGTCTTGCCACCTCAAACTTCAAACGTAGCTTAGGTGGTCCGTGCCGGGGGCCTCGGGCATCCCTGCTCCGAAAATGCGAACGTCTGCAGATAGCTCGCAGCCAGAAAGAGCTAGCCTGGAAAGCTGTTGCTCAGCCTCATCTGCCCATGGCACTGCTCGCACAGAGGCACAGAGACTGGGGCTGCTTGCTTGTCTTGCCCCCTCAAACTTCAAATGTAGCTTAGGTGGTCCATGCCGGGTGCCTCAAGCATCCCTGCTCTGAAAATGCGAACGTCTGCAGATAGCTCGCAGCCAGAAAGAGCTAGCCTGGAAAGCTGTTGCTCAGCCTCATCTGCTTGTGGCACTGCTCGCACAGAGGCACAGAGACTGGAGCTGCTTGCTTGTCTTGCCACCTCAAACTTCAAATGTAGCTTAGGTGGTCCATGCCGGGGGCCTCCGGCAGCCCTGCTCCCAAAATGCGAACGTCTGCAGATAGCTCGCAGCCAGAAAGAGCTAGCCTGGAAAGCTGTTGCTCAGCCTCATCTGCCCATGGCACTGCTCGCACAGAGGCACAGAGACTGGGGCTGCTTGCTTGTCTTGCCCCCTCAAACTTCAAACGTATCTTAGGTGGTCCATGCCGGGTGCCTCCGGGAGGGCTGCTCCAAAAATGCAAACGTCTGCAGATAGCTCGCAGCCAGAAAGAGCTAGCCTGGAAAGCTGTTGCTCAGCCTCATCTGCCCATGGCACTGCTCGCACAGAGGCACAGAGACTGGGGCTGTTTGTTTGTCTTGCCCCCTCAAACTTCAAATGTAACTTAGACTTTCCGTGTTGGGCGCCTGCGGCATCCCTGCTCCGAAAATGCGAACGTCCGCAGATACCTCTCAGCCAGAAAGAGCTAGCCTGGAAAGCTGTTGCTCAGCCTCATCTGCCCATGGCACTGCTCGCACAGAGGCACAGAGACTGGGGCTGCTTGCTTGTCTTGCCCCCTCAAACTTCAAATGTAGCTTAGGTGGTCCATGCCGGGTGCCTCGGGCATCCCTGCTCAGAAAATGCGAACGTCTGCAGATAGCTCGCAGCCAGAAAGAGCTAGCCTGGAAAGCTGTTGCTCAGCCTCATCTGCCCATGGCACTGCTTGCACAGAGGCACAGAGACTGAGGCTGCTTGCTTGTCTTGTCCCCTCAAACTTCAAACGTGGCTTAGGGATCCGTGTCGGGCGTCTGCGGCAGGGCTGCTCCGAAAATGCGAACGTCTGCAGATAGCTCGCAGGCAGAAAGAGCTAGCCTGGAAAGGTGTTGCTCAGCCTCATCTGCCCATGGCACTGCTCGCACAGAGGCACAGAGACTGGGGCTGCTTGTTTGTCTTGCCCCCTCAAACTTCAAATGTAACTTAGACTCTCCGTGTCGTGCGCCTGCAGCAGCCCTGCTCCCAAAATGCGAACGTCTGCAGATTGCTCGCAGGCAGAAAGAGCTAGCCTGGAAAGCTGTTGCTCAGCCTCATCTCTCCATGGCACTCTTCGCAGAGAGGCACAGAGACCAGAGGTGCTTGCTTGTCTTGCCCCCTCAAACTTCAAATGTAGCATTGTGGTTGCATGCCTGGCTCCTCTGGCAGCCCTGCTCCCAAAATGCGAACGTCTGCAGATAGCTCGCAGGCAGAAAGAGCTAGCCTGAAAAGGTGTTGCTCAGCCTCATCTGCCCATGGCACTGCTCGCACAGAGGTACAGAGACTGGGGCTGCTTGCTTGTCTTGCCACCTCAGACTTCAAATGAAGCTTAGGTGGTCCATGCCGGGGGCCTCCGGCAGCCCTGCTGCGAAAATGCGAACGTCTGCAGATAGCTCGCAGCCAGAAAGAGCTAGCCTGGAAAGCTGTTGCTCAGCCTCATCTGCCCATGGCACTGCTCGCACAGAGGCACAGAGACTGGGGCTGCTTGCTTGTCTTGCCCCCTCAAACTTCAAAAGTATTTTAGGTGGTCCATGCCGGGTGCCTCCGGCAGGGCTGCTCCAAAAATGCAAACGTCTGCAGATAGCTCGCAGCCAGAAAGAGCTACCCTGGAAAGCTGTTGCTCAGCCTCATCTGCCCATGGCACTGCTCGCACAGAGGCACAGAGACTGGGGCTGCTTGCTTGTCTTGCCCCTCAAACTTCAAAAGTATCTTAGGTGGTCCATGCCGGGTGTCTCCGGCAGGGCTGCTCCAAAAATGAAAACGTCTGCAGATAGCTCGCAGCCAGAAAGAGCTACCCTGGAAAGCTGTTGCTCAGCCTCATCTGCCCATGGCACTGCTCGCACAGAGGCACAGAGACTGGGGCTGCTTGTTTGTCTTGCCCCCTCAAAATTCAAATGTAACTTAGACTCTCCGTGTTGGGCGCCTGCGGCATCCCTGCTCCGAAAATGCGAACGTCTGCAGATAGCTCGCAGCCAGAAAGAGCTAGCCTTGAAAGCTGTTGCTCAGCCTCATCTGCCCATGGCACTGCTCGCACAGAGGCACAGAGACTGGGGCTGCTTGCTTGTCTTGCCCCCTCAAACTTCAAACGTATCTTAGGTGGTCCATGCCGGGCGTCTGCGGCAGGGCTGCTCCAAAAATGCAAACATCTGCAGATAGCTCACAGGCAGAAAGAGCTAGCCTGGAAAGCTGTTGCTCAGCCTCATCTGCCCATTGCACTGCTCGCACAGAGGCACAGATACTGGGGCTGCTTGCTTGTCTTGCCCCCTCAAACTTCAAATGTAGCTTCGGTGGTCCATGCCGGGTGCCTCGGACATCCCTGCTCCGAAAATGCGAACGTCTGCAGATAGCTCGCAGCCAGAAAGAGCTAGCCTGGAAAGCTGTTGCTCAGCCTCATCTGCCCATGGCACTGCTTGCACAGAGGCACAGAGACTGAGGCTGCTTGCTTGTCTTGCCCCCTCAAACTTCAAACGTGGCTTTGGGATCCGTGTCGGGCTCCTCTGGCAGCCCTGCTCCCAAAATGCGAACGTCTGCAGATAGCTGGCAGGCAGAAAGATCTAGCCTGGAAAGGTGTTGCTCAGCCTCATCTGCCCATGGCACTGCTCGCACAGAGGCACAGAGACTGGAGCTGCTTGCTTGTCTTGCCACCTCAAACTTCAAATGTAGCTTATGTGGTCCATGCCGGGGGCCTCGGGCAGCCCTGCTCCGAAAATGCGAACGTCTGCAGATAGCTCGCAGCCAGAAAGAGCTAGCCTGGAAAGCTGTTGCTCAGCCTCATCTGCCCATGGCACTGCTCGCACAGAGGCACAGAGACTGGGGCTGCTTGCTTGTCTTGCCCCCTCAAACTTCAAATGTAGCTTAGGTGGTCCATGCCGGGTGCCTCGGGCATCTCTGCTCCGAAAATGCGAACGTCTGCAGATAGTTCGCTGGCAGAAAGAGCTAGCCTGGAAAGCTGTTGCTCAGCCTCATCTGCCCATGGCACTGCTCGCACAGAGGCACAGAGACTGGGGCTGCTTGCTTGTCTTGCCCCCTCAAACTTCACATGTAGCATTGTGGTTGCATGCTGGGCTCCTCTGGCAGCCCTGCTCCCAAAACGCGAACGTCTGCAGATAGCTCGCAGGCAGAAAGAGCTAGCCTGGAAAGCTGTTGCTCAGCCTCATCTGCCCATGGCACTGCTCGCACAGAGGCACAGAGACTGGGGCTGCTTGCTTGTCTTGCCACCTCAAACTTCAAACGTAGCTTAGGTGGTCCGTGCCCGGGGCCTCGGGCATCCCTGCTCTGAAAATGCGAACGTCTGCAGATAGCTCGCAGGCAGAAAGAGCTAGCCTGGAAAGCTGTTGCTCAGCCTCATCTGCCCATGGCACTGCTCGCACAGAGGCACAGAGACTGGGGCTGCTTGTTTGTCTTGCCCCCTCAAACTTCAAATGTAACTTCGACTCTCCGTGTCGTGCGCCTCCAGCAGCCCTGCTCCCAAAATGCGAACGTCTGCAGATTGCTCGCAGGCAGAAAGAGCTAGCCTGGAAAGCTGTTGCTCAGCCTCATCTCTCCATGGCACTGTTCGCAGAGAGGCACAGAGACTAGAGGTGCTTGCTTGTCTTGTCACCTCAAACTTCAAATGTAGCATTGGGGGTGCATGCCGGGCTCCTCCGGCAGCCCTGCTACCAAAATTTGAACGTCTGCAGATAGCTCGCAGCCAGAAAGAGCTAGCCTGGAAAGGTGTTGCTCAGCCTCATCTGCTCATGGCACTGCTCGCACAGAGGCACAGAGACTGGGGCTGCTTGCTTGTCTTGCCACCTCAAACTTCAAACGTAGCTTAGGTGGTCCGTGCCGGCGGCCTCCGGCAGGGCTGCTCCAAAAATGCAAACGTCTGCAGATAGCTCGCAGCCAGAAAGAGCTAGCCTGGAAAGCTGTTGCTCAGCCTCATCTGCCCATGGCACTGCTCGCACAGAGGCACAGAGACTGGGGCTGCTTGCTTGTCTTGCCCCCTCAAACTTCAAACGTATCTTAGGTGGTCCATGCCGGGTGCCTACGGCATCCCTGCTCCGAATATGCAAACGTCTGCAGATAGCTCGCAGCCAGAAAGAGCTAGCCTGGAAAGCTGTTGCTCAGCCTCATCTGCCCATGGCACTGCTCGCACAGAGGCACAGAGACTGGGGCTGCTTGCTTGTCTTGCCAACTCAAACTTCAAACGTAGCTTAGGTGGTCCGTGCAGGGGGCCTCGGGCATCCCTGCTCCGAAAATGCGAACGTCTGCAGATAGCTCGCAGCCAGAAAGAGCTAGCCTGGAAAGCTGTTGCTCAGCCTCATCTGCCCATGGCACTGCTCGCACAGAGGCACAGAGACTGGGGCTGCTTGCTTGTCTTGCCCCCTCAAACTTCAAATGTAGCTTAGGTGGTCCATGCCGGGTGCCTCGGGCATCCCTGCTCCGAAAATGCGAACGTCTGCAGATAGCTCGCAGCCAGAAAGAGCTAGCCTGGAGCGCTGTTGCTCAGCCTCATCTTCCCATGGCACTGCTCGCACAGAGGCACAGAGACTGGGGCTGCTTGCTTGTCTTGCCCCCTCAAACTTCACATGTAGCATTGTGGTTGCATGCTGGGTTCCTCTGTCAGCCCTGCTCCGAAAATGCGAACGTCTGCAGATAGCTCGCAGCCAGAAAGAGCTACCCTGGAAAGCTGTTGCTCAGCCTCATCTGCCCATGGCACTGCTCGCACAGAGGCACAGAGACTGGGGCTGCTTGTTTGTCTTGCCCCCTCAAACTTCAAATGTAACTTAGACTCTCCGTGTTGGGCGCCTGCGGCATCCCTGCTCCGAAAATGCGAACGTCTGCAGATAGCTCTCAGCCAGAAAGAGCTAGCCTTGAAAGCTGTTGCTCAGCCTCATCTGCCCATGGCACTGCTCGCACAGAGGCACAGAGACTGGGGCTGCTTGCTTGTCTTGCCCCCTCAAACTTCAAACGTATCTTAGGTGGTCCATGCCGGGCGTCTGCGGCAGGGCTGCTCCAAAAATGCAAACATCTGCAGATAGCTCGCAGGCAGAAAGAGCTAGCCTGGAAAGCTGTTTCTCAGCCTCATCTGCCCATTGCACTGCTCGCACAGAGGCACAGAGACTGGGGCTGCTTGCTTGTCTTGCCCCCTCAAACTTCAAATGTAGCTTCGGTGGTCCATGCCGGGTGCCTCGGGCATCCCTGCTCCGAAAATGCGAACGTCTGCAGATAGCTCGCAGCCAGAAAGAGCTAGCCTGGAACGCTGTTGCTCAGCCTCATCTGCCCATGGCACTGCTTGCACAGAGGCACAGAGACTGAGGCTGCTTGCTTGTCTTGCCACCTCAAACTTCAAACGTGGCTTTGGGATCCGTGTCGGGCTCCTCTGGCAGCCCTGCTCCCAAAATGCGAACGTCTGCAGATAGCTGGCAGGCAGAAAGATCTAGCCTGGAAAGGTGTTGCTCAGCCTCATCTGCCCATGGCACTGCTCGCACAGAGGCACAGAGACTGGAGCTGCTTGCTTGTCTTGCCACCTCAAACTTCAAATGTAGCTTAGGTGGTCCATGCCGGGGGCCTCTGGCAGCCCTGCTCCGAAAATGCGAACGTCTGCAGATAGCTCGCAGGCAGAAAGAGCTAGCCTGGAAAGCTGTTGCTAAGCCTCATCTGCCCATGGCACTGCTCGCACAGAGGCACAGAGACTGGGGCTGCTTGTTTGTCTTGCCCCCTCAAACTTCACATGTAACTTAGACTCTCCGTGTTGGGCGCCTGCGGCATCCCTGCTCCGAAAATGCGAACGTCTGCAGATAGCTCTCAGCCAGAAAGAGCTAGCCTTGAAAGCTGTTGCTCAGCCTCATCTGCCCATGGCACTGCTCGCACAGAGGCACAGAGACTGGGGCTGCTTGCTTCTCTTCTCACCTCAAACTTCAAAAGTAGCATTGTGGTAGCATGCTGGGCTCCTCCGGCAGCCCTTCTCCCAAAATTCGAACGTCTGCAGATAGCTCGCAGGAAGAAAGAGCTAGCCTGGAAAGCTGTTGCTCAGCCTCATCTGCCCATGGCACTGCTCGCACAGAGGCACAGAGACTGGGGCTGCTTGTTTGTCTTGCCCCCTCAAACTTCAAATGTAACTTA
The DNA here is from genome assembly GCF_030867145.1 of Opisthocomus hoazin. Lineage (NCBI taxonomy): Eukaryota > Metazoa > Chordata > Aves > Opisthocomiformes > Opisthocomidae > Opisthocomus > Opisthocomus hoazin. Next base: position 16,927,895 of record NC_134453.1, read on the forward strand.
GACTCTCCGTGTCGTGCGCCTCCAGCAGCCCTGCTCCGAAAATGCGAACGTCTGCAGATAGCTCGCAGCCAGAAAGAGCTAGCCTGGAAAGCTGTTGCTCAGCCTCAGCTGCCCATGGCACTGCTCGCACAGAGGCACAGAGACTGGGGCTGCTTGCTTGTCTTGCCCCCTCAAACTGCAAACGTATCTTAGGTGGTCCGTGCCGGGGGCCTCCGGCAGGGCTGCTCCAAAAATGCAAACGTCTGCAGATAGCTCGCAGCCAGAAAGAGCTAGCCTGGAAAGCTGTTGCTCAGCCTCATCTGCCCATGGCACTGCTCGCACAGAGGCACAGAGACTGGGGCTGCTTGTTTGTCTTGCCCCCTCAAACTTCAAATGTAACTCAGACTCTCCGTGTCGGGCGCCTCCAGCAGCCCTGCTCCCAAAATGCGAACGTCTGCAGATAGCTCGCAGGCAGAAAGAGCTAGCCTGGAAAGGTGTTGCTCAGCCTCATCTCTCCATGGCACTGTTCACAGAGAGGCACAGAGACTAGAGGTGCTTGCTTGTCTTGTCACCTCAAACTTCAAATGTAGCATTGTGGGTGCATGCCGGGCTCCTACGGCAGCCCTGCTCCCAAAATTCGAACGTCTGCAGATAGCTCGCAGCCAGAAAGAGCTAGCCTGGAAAGGTGTTGCTCAGCCTCATCTGCTCATGGCACTGCTCGCACAGAGGCACAGAGACTGGGGCTGCTTGCTTGTCTTGCCACCTCAAACTTCAAACGTAGCTTAGGTGGTCCGTGCCGGGGGCCTCCGGCAGGGCTGCTCCAAAAATGCAAACGTCTGCAGATAGCTCGCAGCCAGAAAGAGCTAGCCTGGAAAGCTGTTGCTCAGCCTCATCTGCCCATGGCACTGCTTGCACACAGGCACAGAGACTGAGGCTGCTTGCTTGTCTTGCCCCCTCAAACTTCAAACGTGGCTTAGGGATCCGTGTCGGACGTCTGCGGCAGCCCTGCTCCGAAAATGCGAACGTCTGCAGATAGCTCGCAGCCAGAAAGAGCTAGCCTGGAAAGCTGTTGCTCAGCCTCATCTGCCCATGGCACTGCTCGCACAGAGGCACAGAGACTGGGGCTGCTTGCTTGTCTTGCCCCCTCAAACTTCACATGTAGCATTGTGGTTGCATGCCGGGCTCCTCTGGCAGCCCTGCTCCCAAAATGCGAACGTCTGCAGATAGCTCGCAGGCAGAAAGAGCTAGCCTGGAAAGCTGTTGCTCAGCCTCATCTGCCCATGGCACTGCTCGCACAGAGGCACAGAGACTGGGGCTGCTTGCTTGTCTTGCCACCTCAGACTTCAAATGTAGCTTAGGTGGTCCATGCCGGGGGCCTCCGGCAGCCCTGCTCCGAAAATGCAAACATCTGCAGATAACTCGCAGCCAGAAAGAGCTAGCCTGGAAAGCTGTTGCTCAGCCTCATCTGCCCATGGCACTGCTCGCTCAGAGGCACAGAGACTGGGGCTGCTTGCTTGTCTTGCCCCCTCAAACTTCAAATGTAGCTTAGGTGGTCCATGCCGGGTGCCTCGGGCATCCCTGCTCCGAAAATGCGAACGTCTGCAGATAGCTCGCAGCCAGAAAGAGCTAGCCTGGAAAGCTGTTGCTCAGCCTCATCTGCCCATGGCACTGCTTGCACAGAGGCACAGAGACTGGGGCTGCTTGCTTGTCTTGCCCCCTCAAACTTCAAACGTGTCTTTGGGATCCGTGTCGGGCGTCTGCGGCAGCCCTGCTCCGAAAATGCGAACGTCTGCAGATAGCTCTCAGCCAGAAAGAGCTAGCCTGGAAAGCTGTTGCTCAGCCTCATCTGCCCATGGCACTGCTCGCACAGAGGCACAGAGACTGGGGCTGCTTGCTTGTCTTGCCCCCTCACACTTCACATGTAGCATTGTGATTGCATGCCGGGCTCCTCTGGCAGCCCTGCTCCCAAAATGCGAACGTCTGCAGATAGCTGGCAGGCAGAAAGATCTAGCCTGGAAAGGTGTTGCTCAGCCTCATCTGCCCATGGCACTGCTCGCAGAGAGGCACAGAGACTGGAGCTGTTTGCTTGTCTTGCCACCTCAAACTTCAAATGTAGCTTAGGTGGTCCATGCCGGGGGCCTCCGGCAGCCCTGCTCCGAAAATGCGAACGTCTGCAGATAGCTCGCAGCCAGAAAGAGCTAGCCTGGAAAGCTGTTGCTCAGCCTCATCTGCCCATGGCACTGCTCGCACAGAGGCACAGAGACTGGGGCTGCTTGCTTGTCTTGCCCCCTCAAACTTCAAACGTATCTTAGGTGGTCCATGCCGGGTGCCTCCGGCAGGGCTGCTCCAAAAATGCAAACGTCTGCAGATAGCTCGCAGGCAGAAAGAGCTAGCCTGGAAAGCTGTTGCTCAGCCTCATCTGCCCATGGCACTGCTCGCACAGAGGCACAGAGACTAGAGGTGCTTGCTTGTCTTGTCACCTCAAACTTCAAATGTAGCATTGGGGGTGCATGCCGGGGTCCTCCGGCAGCCCTGCTCCGAAAATTCGAACGTCTGCAGATAGCTCACAGCCAGAAAGAGCTAGCCTGGAAAGCTGTTGCTCAGCCTCATCTGCCCATGGCACTGCTCGCACAGAGGCACAGAGACTGAGGCTGCTTGCTTGTCTTGCCCCCTCAAACTTCAAACATGGCTTAGGGATCCGTGTCGAGCATCTGCGGCAGCCCTGCTCCGAAAATGCGAACGTCTGCAGATAGCTCGCAGCCAGAAAGAGCTAGCCTGGAAAGCTGTTGCTCAGCCTCATCTGCCCATGGCACTGCTCGCACAGAGGCACAGAGACTGGGGCTGCTTGCTTGTCTTGCCCCCTCACACTTCACATGTAGCATTGTGGTTGCATGCCGGGCTCCTCTGGCAGCCCTGCTCCCAAAATGCGAACGTCTGCAGATAGCTCGCAGGCAGAAAGAGCTAGCCTGGAAAGGTGTTGCTCAGCCTCATCTGCCCATGGCACTGCTCGCACAGAGGCACAGAGACTGGGGCTGCTTGCTTGTCTTGCCACCTCAGACTTCAAATGTAGCTTAGGTGGTCCATGCCGGGGGACTCCGGCAGCCCTGCTCCGAAAATGCGAACGTCTGCAGATAGCTCGCAGCCAGAAAGAGCTAGCCTGGAAAGCTGTTGCTCAGCCTCATCTGCTCATGGCACTGCTCGCACAGAGGCACAGAGACTGGGGCTGCTTGCTTGTCTTGCCCCCTCAAACTGCAAACGTATCTTAGGTGGTCCGTGCCGGGGGCCTCCGGCAGGGCTGCTCCAAAAATGCAAACGTCTGCAGATAGCTCGCAGGCAGAAAGAGCTAGCCTGGAAAGCTGTTGCTCAGCCTCATCTGCCCATGGCACTGCTCGCACAGAGACACAGAGACTGAGGCTGCTTGCTTGTCTTGCCCCCTCAAACTTCAAACTTGTCTTAGGGATCCGTGTCGGGCGTCTGCGGCAGCCCTGCTCCGAAAATGCGAACGTCTGCAGATAGCTCGCAGCCAGAAAGAGCTAGCCTGGAAAGCTGTTGCTCAGCCTCATCTGCCCATGGCACTGCTCGCACAGAGGCACTGAGACTGGGTCTGCTTGCTTGTCTTGCCACCTCAAACTTCAAATGTAGCATTGTGGTTGCATGCCGGGCTCCTCTGGCAGCCCTGCTCCCAAAATGCGAACGTCTGCAGATAGCTCTCAGCCAGAAAGAGCTAGCCTGGAAAGCTGTTGCTCAGCCTCATCTGCCCATGGCACTGCTCGCACAGAGGCACAGAGACTGGAGCTGCTTGCTTGTCTTGCCACCTCAAACTTCAAATGTAGCTTAGGTGGTCCATGCCGGGGGCCTCCGGCAGCCCTGCTCCGAAAATGCGAACGTCTGCAGATAGCTCGCAGCCAGAAAGAGCTAGCCCGGAAAGCTGTTGCTCAGCCTCATCTGCCCATGGCACTGCTCGCACAGAGGCACAGAGACTGGGGCTGCTTGCTTGTCTTGCCACCTCAAACTTCAAACGTATCTTAGGTGGTCCATGCCGGGTTCCTCCGGCATCCCAGCTCCGAAAATGCAAACGTCTGCAGATAGCTCGCAGGCAGAAAGAGCTAGCCTGGAAAGCTGTTGCTCAGCCTCATCTGCCCATGGCACTGCTCGCACAGAGGCACAGAGACTGGGGCTGCTTGCTTGTCTTGCCCCCTCAAACTTCGCATGTACCTTATACTCTCCGTGTCGGGCGCCTCCGGCAGCCCTGCTCCCAAAATGCGAACGTCTGCAGATTGCTTGCAGGCAGAAAGAGCTAGCCTGGAAAGCTGTTGCTCAGCCTCATCTCTCCATGGCACTGTTCGCAGAGAGGCACAGAGACTAGAGGTGCTTGCTTGTCTTGTCACCTCAAACTTCAAATGTAGCATTGGGGCTGCATGCCGGGCTCCTCCGGCAGCCCTGCTCCCAAAATGCGAACGTCTGCAGATAGCTCGCAGCCAGAAAGAGCTAGTCTGGAAAGCTGTTGCTCAGCCTCATCTGCCCATGGCACTGCTCGCACAGAGGCACAGAGACTGGGGCTGCTTGCTTGTCTTGCCACGTCAAACTTCAAACGTATCTTAGGTGGTCCATGCCGGGTGCCTACGGCATCCCTGCTCCGAATATGCAAAAGTCTGCAGATAGCTCGCAGCCAGAAAGAGCTAGCCTGGAAAGCTGTTGCTCAGCCTCATCTGCCCATGGCACTGCTCGCACAGAGGCACAGAGACTGGGGCTGCTTGCTTGTCTTGCCCCCTCACACTTCACATGTAGCATTGTGATTGCATGCCGGGCTCCTCTGGCAGCCCTGCTCCCAAAATGCGAACGTCTGCAGATAGCTGGCAGGCAGAAAGATCTAGCCTGGAAAGGTGTTGCTCAGCCTCATCTGCCCATGGCACTGCTCGCAGAGAGGCACAGAGACTGGAGCTGTTTGCTTGTCTTGCCACCTCAAACTTCAAATGTAGCTTAGGTGGTCCATGCCGGGGGCCTCCGGCAGCCCTGCTCCGAAAATGCGAACGTCTGCAGATAGCTCGCAGCCAGAAAGAGCTAGCCTGGAAAGCTGTTGCTCAGCCTCATCTGCCCATGGCACTGCTCGCACAGAGGCACAGAGACTGGGGCTGCTTGCTTGTCTTGCCCCCTCAAACTTCAAACGTATCTTAGGTGGTCCATGCCGGGTGCCTCCGGCAGGGCTGCTCCAAAAATGCAAACGTCTGCAGATAGCTCGCAGGCAGAAAGAGCTAGCCTGGAAAGCTGTTGCTCAGCCTCATCTGCCCATGGCACTGCTCGCACAGAGGCACAGAGACTAGAGGTGCTTGCTTGTCTTGTCACCTCAAACTTCAAATGTAGCATTGGGGGTGCATGCCGGGCTCCTCCGGCAGCCCTGCTCCGAAAATTCGAACGTCTGCAGATAGCTCACAGCCAGAAAGAGCTAGCCTGGAAAGCTGTTGCTCAGCCTCATCTGCCCATGGCACTGCTCGCACAGAGGCACAGAGACTGAGGCTGCTTGCTTGTCTTGCCCCCTCAAACTTCAAACATGGCTTAGGGATCCGTGTCGAGCATCTGCGGCAGCCCTGCTCCGAAAATGCGAACGTCTGCAGATAGCTCGCAGCCAGAAAGAGCTAGCCTGGAAAGCTGTTGCTCAGCCTCATCTGCCCATGGCACTGCTCGCACAGAGGCACAGAGACTGGGGCTGCTTGCTTGTCTTGCCCCCTCACACTTCACATGTAGCATTGTGGTTGCATGCCGGGCTCCTCTGGCAGCCCTGCTCCCAAAATGCGAACGTCTGCAGATAGCTCGCAGGCAGAAAGAGCTAGCCTGGAAAGGTGTTGCTCAGCCTCATCTGCCCATGGCACTGCTCGCACAGAGGCACAGAGACTGGGGCTGCTTGCTTGTCTTGCCACCTCAGACTTCAAATGTAGCTTAGGTGGTCCATGCCGGGGGACTCCGGCAGCCCTGCTCCGAAAATGCGAACGTCTGCAGATAGCTCGCAGCCAGAAAGAGCTAGCCTGGAAAGCTGTTGCTCAGCCTCATCTGCTCATGGCACTGCTCGCACAGAGGCACAGAGACTGGGGCTGCTTGCTTGTCTTGCCCCCTCAAACTGCAAACGTATCTTAGGTGGTCCGTGCCGGGGGCCTCCGGCAGGGCTGCTCCAAAAATGCAAACGTCTGCAGATAGCTCGCAGGCAGAAAGAGCTAGCCTGGAAAGCTGTTGCTCAGCCTCATCTGCCCATGGCACTGCTCGCACAGAGACACAGAGACTGAGGCTGCTTGCTTGTCTTGCCCCCTCAAACTTCAAACTTGTCTTAGGGATCCGTGTCGGGCGTCTGCGGCAGCCCTGCTCCGAAAATGCGAACGTCTGCAGATAGCTCGCAGCCAGAAAGAGCTAGCCTGGAAAGCTGTTGCTCAGCCTCATCTGCCCATGGCACTGCTCGCACAGAGGCACTGAGACTGGGTCTGCTTGCTTGTCTTGCCCCCTCAAACTTCAAATGTAGCATTGTGGTTGCATGCCGGGCTCCTCTGGCAGCCCTGCTCCCAAAATGCGAACGTCTGCAGATAGCTCTCAGCCAGAAAGAGCTAGCCTGGAAAGCTGTTGCTCAGCCTCATCTGCCCATGGCACTGCTCGCACAGAGGCACAGAGACTGGAGCTGCTTGCTTGTCTTGCCACCTCAAACTTCAAATGTAGCTTAGGTGGTCCATGCCGGGGGCCTCCGGCAGCCCTGCTCCGAAAATGCGAACGTCTGCAGATAGCTCGCAGCCAGAAAGAGCTAGCCCGGAAAGCTGTTGCTCAGCCTCATCTGCCCATGGCACTGCTCGCACAGAGGCACAGAGACTGGGGCTGCTTGCTTGTCTTGCCACCTCAAACTTCAAACGTATCTTAGGTGGTCCATGCCGGGTTCCTCCGGCATCCCAGCTCCGAAAATGCAAACGTCTGCAGATAGCTCGCAGGCAGAAAGAGCTAGCCTGGAAAGCTGTTGCTCAGCCTCATCTGCCCATGGCACTGCTCGCACAGAGGCACAGAGACTGGGGCTGCTTGCTTGTCTTGCCCCCTCAAACTTCGAATGTACCTTATACTCTCCGTGTCGGGCGCCTCCGGCAGCCCTGCTCCCAAAATGCGAACGTCTGCAGATTGCTTGCAGGCAGAAAGAGCTAGCCTGGAAAGCTGTTGCTCAGCCTCATCTCTCCATGGCACTGTTCGCAGAGAGGCACAGAGACTAGAGGTGCTTGCTTGTCTTGTCACCTCAAACTTCAAATGTAGCATTGGGGCTGCATGCCGGGCTCCTCCGGCAGCCCTGCTCCCAAAATGCGAACGTCTGCAGATAGCTCGCAGCCAGAAAGAGCTAGTCTGGAAAGCTGTTGCTCAGCCTCATCTGCCCATGGCACTGCTCGCACAGAGGCACAGAGACTGGGGCTGCTTGCTTGTCTTGCCCCCTCAAACTTCAAACGTATCTTAGGTGGTCCATGCCGGGTGCCTACGGCATCCCTGCTCCGAATATGCAAAAGTCTGCAGATAGCTCGCAGCCAGAAAGAGCTAGCCTGGAAAGCTGTTGCTCAGCCTCATCTGCCCATGGCACTGCTCGCACAGAGGCACAGAGACTGGGGCTGCTTGCTTGTCTTGTCACCTCAAACTTCAAATGTAGCATTGTGGTAGCATGCCGGGCTCCTACGGCAGCCCTGCTCCCAAAATTCGAACTTTTTCAGATAGCTCTCAGCCAGAAAGAGCTAGCCTTGAAAGCTGTTGCTCAGCCTCATCTGCCCATGGCACTGCTCGCACAGAGGCACAGAGACTGGGGCTGCTTGCTTGTCTTGTCACCTCAAACTTCAAATGTAGCATTGTGGTAGCATGCCGGGCTCCTCCGGCAGCCCTGCTCCCAAAATTCGAACGTCTGCATATAGTTCTCAGCCAGAAAGAGCTAGCCTGGAAAGCTGTTGCTCAGCCTCATCTGCCCATGGCACTGCTCGCACAGAGGCACAGAGACTGGGGCTGCTTGCTTGTCTTGCCACCTCAAACTTCAAATGTAGCTTAGGTGGTCCATGCCGGGGGCCTACGGCATCCCTGCTCCGAAAATGCGAACGTCTGCAGATAGCTCGCAGGCAGAAAGAGCTAGCCTGGAAAGCTGTTGCTCAGCCTCATCTGCCCATGGCACTGCTCGCACAGAGGCACAGAGACTGGGGCTGCTTGCTTGTCTTGCCACCTCTAACTTCACATGTAGCATTGGGGGTGCATGCCGGGCTTCTCCGGCAGCCCTGCTCCCAAAATTCGAACGTCTGCAGATAGCTCGCAGCCAGAAAGAGCTAGCCTGGAAAGCTGTTGCTCAGCCTCATCTGCCCATGGCACTGCTCGCACAGAGGCACAGAGACTGGGGCTGCTTGCTTGTCTTGCCACCTCAGACTTCAAATGTAGCTTAGGTGGTCCATGACGGGGGCCTCCGGCAGCACTGCTCCGAAAATGCGAACGTCTGCAGATAGCTCGCAGCCAGAAAGAGCTAGCCTGGAAAGCTGTTGCTCAGCCTCATCTGCCCATGGCACTGCTCGCACAGAGGCACAGAGACTGGGGCTGCTTGTTTGTCTTGCCCCCTCAAACTTCAAACGTAGCTTAGACTCTCCGTGTCGGGCGCCTGCGGCATCCCTGCTCCGAAAATGCGAACGTCTGCAGATAGCTCTCAGCCAGAAAGAGCTAGCCTTGAACGCTGTTGCTCAGCCTCATCTGCCCATGGCACTGCTCGCACAGAGGCACAGAGACTGGGGCTGCTTGCTTGTCTTGTCACCTCAAACTTCAAATGTAGCATTGTGGTAGCATGCCGGGCTCCTCCGGCAGCCCTGCTCCCAAAATTCGAATGTCTGCAGATAGCTCTCAGCCAGAAAGAGCTAGCCTGGAAAGCTGTTGCTCAGCCTCATCTGCCCATGGCACTGCTCGCACAGAGGCACAGAGACTAGAGGTGCTTTCTTGTCTTGTCACCTCAAACTTCAAATGTAACATTGGGGGTGCATGCCGGGCTCCTCCGGCAGCCCTGCTCCCAAAATTCGAACGTCTGCAGATAGCTCGCAGCCAGAAAGAGCTAGCCTTGAAAGCTGTTGCTCAGCCTCATCTGCCCATGGCACTGCTCGCACAGAGGCACAGAGACTGGGGCTGCTTGCTTGTCTTGCCCCCTCAAACTTCAAACGTGGCTTAGGGATCCGTGTCGGGTGCCTCCGGCAGGGCTGCTCCAAAAATGCAAACGTCTGCAGATAGCTCGCAGCCAGAAAGAGCTAGCCTGGAAAGCTGTTGCTCAGCATCATCTGCCCATGGCACTGCTCGCACAGAGGCACAGAGACTGGGGCTGCTTGCTTGTCTTTCCCCCTCAAACTTCAAACGTATCTTAGGTGGTCCATGCCGGGTGCCTCCGGCAGGGCTGCTCCGAAAATGCAAACGTCTGCAGATAGCTCGCAGGCAGAAAGAGCTAGCCTGGAAAGCTGTTGCTCAGCCTCATCTGCCCATGGCACTGCTCGCACAGAGGCACAGAGACTGGGGCTGCTTGCTTGTCTTGCCCCCTCAAACTTCACATGTAGCATTGTGGTTGCATGCTGGGCTCCTCTGGCAGCCCTGCTCCCAAAATGCAAACGTCTGCAGATAGCTCTCAGCCAGAAAGAGCTAGCCTTGAAAGCTGTTGCTCAGCCTCATCTGCCCATGGCACTGCTCGCACAGAGGCACAGAGACTGGGGCTGCTTGCTTGTCTTGCCACCTCAAACTTCAAATGTAGCTTAGGTGGTCCATGCCGGGGGCCTCCGGCAGCCCTGCTCCGAAAATGCGAACGTCTGCAGATAGCTCGCAGCCAGAAAGAGCTAGCCTGGAAAGCTGTTGCTCAGCCTCAGCTGCCCATGGCACTGCTCGCACAGAGGCACAGAGACTGGGGCTGCTTGCTTGTCTTGCCCCCTCAAACTGCAAACGTATCTTAGGTGGTCCGTGCCGGGGGCCTCCGGCAGGGCTGCTCCAAAAATGCAAACGTCTGCAGATAGCTCGCAGCCAGAAAGAGCTAGCCTGGAAAGCTGTTGCTCAGCCTCATCTGCCCATGGCACTGCTCGCACAGAGGCACAGAGACTGGGGCTGCTTGTTTGTCTTGCCCCCTCAAACTTCAAATGTAACTCAGACTCTCCGTGTCGGGCGCCTCCAGCAGCCCTGCTCCCAAAATGCGAACGTCTGCAGATAGCTCGCAGGCAGAAAGAGCTAGCCTGGAAAGGTGTTGCTCAGCCTCATCTCTCCATGGCACTGTTCACAGAGAGGCACAGAGACTAGAGGTGCTTGCTTGTCTTGTCACCTCAAACTTCAAATGTAGCATTGTGGGTGCATGCCGGGCTCCTACGGCAGCCCTGCTCCCAAAATTCGAACGTCTGCAGATAGCTCGCAGCCAGAAAGAGCTAGCCTGGAAAGGTGTTGCTCAGCCTCATCTGCTCATGGCACTGCTCGCACAGAGGCACAGAGACTGGGGCTGCTTGCTTGTCTTGCCACCTCAAACTTCAAACGTAGCTTAGGTGGTCCGTGCCGGGGGCCTCCGGCAGGGCTGCTCCAAAAATGCAAACGTCTGCAGATAGCTCGCAGCCAGAAAGAGCTAGCCTGGAAAGCTGTTGCTCAGCCTCATCTGCCCATGGCACTGCTTGCACACAGGCACAGAGACTGAGGCTGCTTGCTTGTCTTGCCCCCTCAAACTTCAAACGTGGCTTAGGGATCCGTGTCGGGCGTCTGCGGCAGCCCTGCTCCGAAAATGCGAACGTCTGCAGATAGCTCGCAGGCAGAAAGAGCTAGCCTGGAAAGCTGTTGCTCAGCCTCATCTGCCCATGGCACTGCTCGCACAGAGGCACAGAGACTGGGGCTGCTTGCTTGTCTTGCCCCCTCAAACTTCACATGTAGCATTGTGGTTGCATGCTGGGCTCCTCTGGCAGCCCTGCTCCCAAAATGCAAACGTCTGCAGATAGCTCTCAGCCAGAAAGAGCTAGCCTTGAAAGCTGTTGCTCAGCCTCATCTGCCCATGGCACTGCTCGCACAGAGGCACAGAGACTGGGGCTGCTTGCTTGTCTTGCCACCTCAAACTTCAAATGTAGCTTAGGTGGTCCATGCCGGGGGCCTCCGGCAGCCCTGCTCCGAAAATGCGAACGTCTGCAGATAGCTCGCAGCCAGAAAGAGCTAGCCTGGAAAGCTGTTGCTCAGCCTCAGCTGCCCATGGCACTGCTCGCACAGAGGCACAGAGACTGGGGCTGCTTGCTTGTCTTGCCCCCTCAAACTGCAAACGTATCTTAGGTGGTCCGTGCCGGGGGCCTCCGGCAGGGCTGCTCCAAAAATGCAAACGTCTGCAGATAGCTCGCAGCCAGAAAGAGCTAGCCTGGAAAGCTGTTGCTCAGCCTCATCTGCCCATGGCACTGCTCGCACAGAGGCACAGAGACTGGGGCTGCTTGTTTGTCTTGCCCCCTCAAACTTCAAATGTAACTCAGACTCTCCGTGTCGGGCGCCTCCAGCAGCCCTGCTCCCAAAATGCGAACGTCTGCAGATAGCTCGCAGGCAGAAAGAGCTAGCCTGGAAAGGTGTTGCTCAGCCTCATCTCTCCATGGCACTGTTCACAGAGAGGCACAGAGACTAGAGGTGCTTGCTTGTCTTGTCACCTCAAACTTCAAATGTAGCATTGTGGGTGCATGCCGGGCTCCTACGGCAGCCCTGCTCCCAAAATTCGAACGTCTGCAGATAGCTCGCAGCCAGAAAGAGCTAGCCTGGAAAGGTGTTGCTCAGCCTCATCTGCTCATGGCACTGCTCGCACAGAGGCACAGAGACTGGGGCTGCTTGCTTGTCTTGCCACCTCAAACTTCAAACGTAGCTTAGGTGGTCCGTGCCGGGGGCCTCCGGCAGGGCTGCTCCAAAAATGCAAACGTCTGCAGATAGCTCGCAGCCAGAAAGAGCTAGCCTGGAAAGCTGTTGCTCAGCCTCATCTGCCCATGGCACTGCTTGCACACAGGCACAGAGACTGAGGCTGCTTGCTTGTCTTGCCCCCTCAAACTTCAAACGTGGCTTAGGGATCCGTGTCGGGCGTCTGCGGCAGCCCTGCTCCGAAAATGCGAACGTCTGCAGATAGCTCGCAGCCAGAAAGAGCTAGCCTGGAAAGCTGTTGCTCAGCCTCATCTGCCCATGGCACTGCTCGCACAGAGGCACAGAGACTGGGGCTGCTTGCTTGTCTTGCCCCCTCAAACTTCACATGTAGCATTGTGGTTGCATGCCGGGCTCCTCTGGCAGCCCTGCTCCCAAAATGCGAACGTCTGCAGATAGCTCGCAGGCAGAAAGAGCTAGCCTGGAAAGGTGTTGCTCAGCCTCATCTGCCCATGGCACTGCTCGCACAGAGGCACAGAGACTGGGGCTGCTTGCTTGTCTTGCCACCTCAGACTTCAAATGTAGCTTAGGTGGTCCATGCCGGGGGCCTCCGGCAGCCCTGCTCCGAAAATGCAAACATCTGCAGATAACTCGCAGCCAGAAAGAGCTAGCCTGGAAAGCTGTTGCTCAGCCTCATCTGCCCATGGCACTGCTCGCTCAGAGGCACAGAGACTGGGGCTGCTTGCTTGTCTTGCCCCCTCAAACTTCAAATGTAGCTTAGGTGGTCCATGCCGGGTGCCTCGGGCATCCCTGCTCCGAAAATGCGAACGTCTGCAGATAGCTCGCAGCCAGAAAGAGCTAGCCTGGAAAGCTGTTGCTCAGCCTCATCTGCCCATGGCACTGCTTGCACAGAGGCACAGAGACTGAGGCTGCTTGCTTGTCTTGCCCCCTCAAACTTCAAACGTGTCTTTGGGATCCGTGTCGGGCGTCTGCGGCAGCCCTGCTCCGAAAATGCGAACGTCTGCAGATAGCTCTCAGCCAGAAAGAGCTAGCCTGGAAAGCTGTTGCTCAGCCTCATCTGCCCATGGCACTGCTCGCACAGAGGCACAGAGACTGGGGCTGCTTGCTTCTCTTGCCCCCTCACACTTCACATGTAGCATTGTGATTGCATGCCGGGCTCCTCTGGCAGCCCTGCTCCCAAAATGCGAACGTCTGCAGATAGCTGGCAGGCAGAAAGATCTAGCCTGGAAAGGTGTTGCTCAGCCTCATCTGCCCATGGCACTGCTCGCAGAGAGGCACAGAGACTGGAGCTGTTTGCTTGTCTTGCCACCTCAAACTTCAAATGTAGCTTAGGTGGTCCATGCCGGGGGCCTCCGGCAGCCCTGCTCCGAAAATGCGAACGTCTGCAGATAGCTCGCAGCCAGAAAGAGCTAGCCTGGAAAGCTGTTGCTCAGCCTCATCTGCCCATGGCACTGCTCGCACAGAGGCACAGAGACTGGGGCTGCTTGCTTGTCTTGCCCCCTCAAACTTCAAACGTATCTTAGGTGGTCCATGCCGGGTGCCTCCGGCAGGGCTGCTCCAAAAATGCAAACGTCTGCAGATAGCTCGCAGGCAGAAAGAGCTAGCCTGGAAAGCTGTTGCTCAGCCTCATCTGCCCATGGCACTGCTCGCACAGAGGCACAGAGACTGGGGCTGCTTGCTTGTCTTGCCCCCTCAAACTTCGAATGTACCTTATACTCTCCGTGTTGGGCGCCTCCGGCAGCCCTGCTCCCAAAATGCGAACGTCTGCAGATTGCTTGCAGGCAGAAAGAGCTAGCCTGGAAAGCTGTTGCTCAGCCTCATCTCTCCATGGCACTGTTCGCAGAGAGGCACAGAGACTAGAGGTGCTTGCTTGTCTTGTCACCTCATACTTCAAATGTAGCATTGGGGCTGCATGCCGGGCTCCTCCGGCAGCCCTGCTCCCAAAATGCGAACGTCTGCAGATAGCTCGCAGCCAGAAAGAGCTAGTCTGGAAAGCTGTTGCTCAGCCTCATCTGCCCATGGCACTGCTCGCACAGAGGCACAGAGACTGGGGCTGCTTGCTTGTCTTGCCACGTCAAACTTCAAACGTATCTTAGGTGGTCCATGCCGGGTGCCTACGGCATCCCTGCTCCGAATATGCAAAAGTCTGCAGATAGCTCGCAGCCAGAAAGAGCTAGCCTGGAAAGCTGTTGCTCAGCCTCATCTGCCCATGGCACTGCTCGCACAGAGGCACAGAGACTGGGGCTGCTTGTTTGTCTTGCCCCCTCAAACTTCAAATGTAACTTAGACTCTCCGTGTCGGGCGCCTGCGGCATCCCTGCTCCGAAAATGCGAAAGTCTGCAGATAGCTCTCAGCCAGAAAGAGCTAGCTTTGAAAGCTGTTGCTCAGCCTCATCTGCCCATGGCACTGCTCGCACAGAGGCACAGAGACTGAGGCTGCTTGCTTGTCTTGTCACCTCAAACTTCAAATGTAGCATTGTGGTAGCATGCCGGGCTCCTGTGGCAGCCCTGCTCCCAAAATTCGAACTTTTTCAGATAGCTCTCAGCCAGAAAGAGCTAGCCTTGAAAGCTGTTGCTCAGCCTCATCTGCCCATGGCACTGCTCGCACAGAGGCACAGAGACTGGGGCTGCTTGCTTGTCTTGTCACCTCAAACTTCAAATGTAGCATTGTGGTAGCATGCCGGGCTCCTCCGGCAGCCCTGCTCCCAAAATTCGAACGTCTGCAGATAGTTCTCAGCCAGAAAGAGCTAGCCTGGAAAGCTGTTGCTCAGCCTCATCTGCCCATGACACTGCTCGCACAGAGGCACAGAGACTGGGGCTGCTTGCTTGTCTTGCCACCTCAAACTTCAAATGTAGCTTAGGTGGTCCATGCCGGGGGCCTCCGGCAGCCCTGCTCCGAAAATGCGAACGTCTGCAGATAGCTCGCAGGCAGAAAGAGCTAGCCTGGAAAGCTGTTGCTCAGCATCATCTGCCCATGGCACTGCTCGCACAGAGGCACAGAGACTGGGGCTGCTTGCTTGTCTTGCCACCTCTAACTTCACATGTAGCATTGGGGGTGCATGCCGGGCTTCTCCGGCAGCCCTGCTCCCAAAATTCGAACGTCTGCAGATAGCTCGCAGCCAGAAAGAGCTAGCCTGGAAAGCTGTTGCTCAGCCTCATCTGCCCATGGCACTGCTCGCACAGAGGCACAGAGACTGGGGCTGCTTGCTTGTCTTGCCACCTCAGACTTCAAATGTAGCTTAGGTGGTCCATGACGGGGGCCTCCGGCAGCCCTGCTCCGAAAATGCGAACGTCTGCAGATAGCTCGCAGCCAGAAAGAGCTAGCCTGGAAAGCTGTTGCTCAGCCTCATCTGCCCATGGCACTGCTCGCACAGAGGCACAGAGACTGGGGCTGCTTGTTTGTCTTGCCCCCTCAAACTTCAAATGTAACTTAGACTCTCCGTGTCGGGCGCCTGCGGCATCCCTGCTCCGAAAATGCGAACGTCTGCAGATAGCTCTCAGCCAGAAAGAGCTAGCCTTGAACGCTGTTGCTCAGCCTCATCTGCCCATGGCACTGCTCGCACAGAGGCACAGAGACTGGGGCTGCTTGCTTGTCTTGTCACCTCAAACTTCAAATGTAGCATTGTGGTAGCATGCCGGGCTCCTCCGGCAGCCCTGCTCCCAAAATTCGAATGTCTGCAGATAGCTCTCAGCCAGAAAGAGCTAGCCTGGAAAGCTGTTGCTCAGCCTCATCTGCCCATGGCACTGCTCGCACAGAGGCACAGAGACTGGGGCTGCTTGCTTGTCTTGTCACCTCAAACTTCAAATGTAGCATTGTGGTAGCATGCCGGGCTCCTCCGGCAGCCCTGCTCCCAAAATGCGAACGTCTGCAGATAGCTCTCAGCCAGAAAGAGCTAGCCTGGAAAGCTGTTGCTCAGCCTCATCTGCCCATGGCACTGCTCGCACAGAGGCACAGAGACTGGGGCTGCTTGCTTGTCTTGCCACCTCAAACTTCAAACGTAGCTTAGGTGGTCCGTGCCGGGGGCCTCGGGCATCCCTGCTCCGAAAATGCGAATATCTGCAGATAGCTCTCAGCCAGAAAGAGCTAGCCTGGAAAGCTGTTGCTCAGCCTCATCTGCCCATGGCACTGCTTGCACAGAGGCACAGAGACTGAGGCTGCTTGCTTGTCTTGCCCCCTCAAACTTCAAACGTGGCTTTGGGATCCGTGTCGGGCGTCTGCGGCAGCCCTGCCCCGAAAATGCGAACGTGTGCAGATAGTTCGCAGCCAGAAAGAGCTAGCCTGGAAAGCTGTTGCTCAGCCTCATCTGCCCATGGCACTGCTCGCACAGAGCCACAGAGACTGGGGCTGCTTGCTTGTCTTGCCACCTCAAACTTCAAACGTATCTTAGGTGGTCCATGCCGGGTGCCTCCGGCATCCCTGCTCTGAATATGCAAAAGTCTGCAGATAGCTCGCAGCCAGAAAGATCTAGCCTGGAAAGGTGTTGCTCAGCCTCATCTGCCCATGGCACTGCTCGCACAGAGGCACAGAGACTGGGGCTGCTTGCTTGTCTTGCCACCTCAAACTTCAAATGTAGCTTAGGTGGTCCATGCCGGGGCTCCTCCGGCACGGCTGCTCCGAAAATGCGAACGTCTGCAGATAGCTCGCAGGCAGAAAGAGCTAGCCTGGAAAGCTGTTGCTCAGCCTCATCTGCCCATGGCACTGCTCGCACAGAGGCACAGAGACTGGGGCTGCTTGCTTGTATTGCCACGTCAAACTTCAAATGTAGCATTGTTTTTGCATGCCGGGCTCCTGCGGCAGCCCTGCTCCCAAAATTCGAACGTCTGCAGATAGCTCGCAGCCAGAAAGAGCTAGCCTGGAAAGCTGTTGCTCAGCCTCATCTGCCCATGGCACTGCTCACACAGAGGCACAGAGACTGGGGCTGCTTGCTTGTCTTGCCACCTCAGACTTCAAATGTAGCTTAGGTGGTCCATGACGGAGGCCTCCGGCAGCCCTGCTCCGAAAATGCGAACGTCTGCAGATAGCTCGCAGCCAGAAAGAGCTAGCCTGGAAAGCTGTTGCTCAGCCTCATCTGCCCATGGCACTGCTCGCACAGAGGCACAGAGACTGGGGCTGCTTGTTTCTCTTGCCCCCTCAAACTTCAAATGTAACTTAGACTCTCCGTGTCGGGCGCCTGCGGCATCCCTGCTCCTAAAATGCAAACGTCTGCAGATAGCTCTCAGCCAGAAAGAGCTAGCCTTGAACGCTGTTGCTCAGCCTCATCTGCCCATGCAACTGCTCGCACAGAGGCACAGAGACTGGGGCTGCTTGCTTGTCTTGTCACCTCAAACTTCACATGTAGCATTGTGGTAGCATGCCGGGCTCCTCCGGCAGCCCTGCTCCCAAAATTCGAACGTCTGCAGATAGCTCTCAGCCAGAAAGAGCTAGCCTGGAAAGCTGTTGCTCAGCCTCATCTGCCCATGGCACTGCTCGCACAGAGGCACAGAGACTGGGGCTGCTTGCTTGTCTTGTCACCTCAAACTTCAAATGTAGCATTGTGGTAGCATGCCGGGCTCCTCCGGCAGCCCTGCTCCCAAAATTCGAACGTCTGCAGATAGCTCTCAGCCAGAAAGAGCTAGCCTGGAAAGGTGTTGCTCAGCCTCATCTGCCCATGGCACTGCTCGCACAGAGGCACAGAGACTGGGGCTGCTTGCTTGTCTTGCCACCTCAAACTTCAAACGTAGCTTAGGTGGTCCGTGCCGGGGGCCTCGGGCATCCCTGCTCCGAAAATGCGAATATCTGCAGATAGCTCTCAGCCAGAAAGAGCTAGCCTGGAAAGCTGTTGCTCAGCCTCATCTGCCCATGGCACTGCTTGCACAGAGACACAGAGACTGAGGCTGCTTGCTTGTCTTGCCCCCTCAAACTTCAAACGTGGCTTTGGGATCCGTGTCGGGCGTCTGCGGCAGCCCTGCCCCGAAAATGCGAACGTGTGCAGATAGCTCGCAGCCAGAAAGAGCTAGCCTGGAAAGCTGTTGCTCAGCCTCATCTGCCCATGGCACTGCTCGCACAGAGCCACAGAGACTGGGGCTGCTTGCTTGTCTTGCCACCTCAAACTTCAAACGTATCTTAGGTGGTCCATGCCGGGTGCCTACGGCATCCCTGCTCCGAATATGCAAACGTCTGCAGATAGCTCGCAGCCAGAAAGAGCTAGCCTGGAAAGGTGTTGCTCAGCCTCATCTGCCCATGGCACTGCTCGCACAGAGGCACAGAGACTGGGGCTGCTTGCTTGTCTTGCCACCTCAAACTTCAAATGTAGCTTAGGTGGTCCATGCCGGGGGCCTCCGGCAGCCCTGCTCCGAAAATGCGAACGTCTGCAGATAGCTCGCAGGCAGAAAGAGCTAGCCTGGAAAGCTGTTGCTCAGCCTCATCTGCCCATGGCACTGCTCGCACAGAGGCACAGAGACTGGGGCTGCTTGCTTGTCTTGCCACGTCAAACTTCAAATGTAGCATTGTTTTTGCATGCCGGGCTCCTGCGGCAGCCCTGCTCCCAAAATTCGAACGTCTGCAGATAGCTCGCAGCCAGAAAGAGCTAGCCTGGAAAGCTGTTGCTCAGCCTCATCTGCCCATGGCACTGCTCGCACAGAGGCACAGAGACTGGGGCTGCTTGCTTGTCTTGCCACCTCAGACTTCAAATGTAGCTTAGGTGGTCCATGACGGGGGCCTCCGGCAGCCCTGCTCCGAAAATGCGAACGTCTGCAGATAGCTCGCAGGCAGAAAGAGCTAGCCTGGAAAGCTGTTGCTCAGCCTCATCTGCCCATGGCACTGCTCGCACAGAGGCACAGAGACTGGGGCTGCTTGTTTGTCTTGCCCCCTCAAACTTCAAATGTAACTTAGACTCTCCGTGTCGGGCGCCTGCGGCATCCCTGCTCCGAAAATGCGAACGTCTGCAGATAGCTCTCAGCCAGAAAGAGCTAGCCTTGAACGCTGTTGCTCAGCCTCATCTGCCCATGGCACTGCTCGCACAGAGGCACAGAGACTGGGGCTGCTTGCTTGTCTTGTCACCTCAAACTTCAAATGTAGCATTGTGGTAGCATGCCGGGCTCCTCTGGCAGCCCTGCTCCCAAAATTCGAACGTCTGCAGATAGCTCTCAGCCAGAAAGAGCTAGCCTGGAAAGCTGTTGCTCAGCCTCATCTGCCCATGGCACTGCTCGCACAGAGGCACAGAGACTGGGGCTGCTTGCTTGTCTTGTCACCTCAAACTTCAAATGTAGCATTGTGGTAGCATGCCGGGCTCCTCCGGCAGCCCTGCTCCCAGAATTCGAACGTCTGCAGATAGCTCTCAGCCAGAAAGAGCTAGCCTGGAAAGCTGTTGCTCAGCCTCATCTGCCCATGGCACTGCTCGCACAGAGGCACAGAGACTGGGGCTGCTTGCTTGTCTTGCCCCCTCAAACTTCAAATGTAGCTTAGGTGGTCCATGCCGGGTGCCTCGGGCATCCCTGCTCAGAAAATGCGAACGTCTGCAGATAGCTCGCAGCCAGAAAGAGCTAGCCTGGAAAGCTGTTGCTCAGCCTCATCTGCCCATGGCACTGCTTGCACAGAGGCACAGAGACTGAGGCTGCTTGCTTGTCTTGCCCCCTCAAACTTCAAACGTGGCTTTGGGATCCGTGTCGGGCATCTGCGGCAGCCCTGCCCCGAAAATGCGAACGTGTGCAGATAGTTCGCAGCCAGAAAGAGCTAGCCTGGAAAGCTGTTGCTCAGCCTCATCTGCCCATGGCACTGCTCGCACAGAGCCACAGAGACTGGGGCTGCTTGCTTGTCTTGCCACCTCAAACTTCAAACGTATCTTAGGTGGTCCATGCCGGGTGCCTACGGCATCCCTGCTCCGAATATGCAAACGTCTGCAGATAGCTCGCAGCCAGAAAGATCTAGCCTGGAAAGGTGTTGCTCAGCCTAATCTGCCCATGGAACTGCTCGCACAGAGGCACAGAGACTGGGGCTGCTTGCTTGTCTTGCCACCTCAAACTTCAAATGTAGCTTAGGTGGTCCATGCCGGGGCTCCTCCGGCAGCCCTGCTCCGAAAATGCGAACGTCTGCAGATAGCTCGCAGGCAGAAAGAGCTAGCCTGGAAAGCTGTTGCTCAGCCTCATCTGCCCATGGCACTTCTCGCACAGAGGCACAGAGACTGGGGCTGCTTGCTTGTCTTGTCAACTCAAACTTCAAATGTAGCATTGTGGTTGCATGCCGGGCTCCTGCGTCAGCCCTGCTCCCAAAATTCGAACGTCTGCAGATAGCTCGCAGCCAGAAAGAGCTAGCCTGGAAAGCTGTTGCTCAGCCTCATCTGCCCATGGCACTGCTCGCACAGAGGCACAGAGACTGGGGCTGCTTGCTTGTCTTGCCACCTCAGACTTCAAATGTAGCTTAGGTGGTCCATGCCGGGGGACTCCGGCAGCCCTGCTCCGAAAATGCGAACGTCTGCAGATAGCTCGCAGCCAGAAAGAGCTAGCCTGGAAAGCTGTTGCTCAGCCTCATCTGCCCATGGCACTGCTCGCACAGAGGCACAGAGACTGGGGCTGCTTGTTTGTCTTGCCCCCTCAAACTTCAAATGTAACTTAGACTCTCCGTGTCGGGCGCCTGCGGCAGCCCTGCTCCGAAAATTCGAACGTCTGCAGATAGCTCGCAGCCAGAAAGAGCTAGCCTGGAAAGCTGTTGCTCAGCCTCATCTGCCCATGGCACTGCTCGCACAGAGGCACAGAGACTGGGGCTGCTTGCTTGTCTTGCCCCCTCAAACTTCAAACGTATCTTAGGTGGTCCATGCCGGGTGCCTCCGGCAGGGCTGCTCCAAAAATGCTAAAGTCTGCAGATAGCTCGCAGCCAGAAAGAGCTAGCCTGGAAAGCTGTTGCTCAGCCTCATCTGCCCATTGCACTGCTCGCACAGAGGCACAGAGACTGGGGCTGCTTGCTTGTCTTGCCCCCTCAAACTTCAAATGTAGCTTAGGTGGTCCATGCCTAGTGCCTCGGGCATCCCTGCTCCCAAAATGCAAACGTCTGCAGATAGCTCGCAGCCAGAAAGAGCTAGCCTGGAAAGCTGTTGCTCAGCCTCATCTGCCCATGGCACTGCTCGCACAGAGGCACAGAGACTGGGGCTGCTTGCTTGTCTTGTCACCTCAAACTTCAAATGTAGCATTGTGGTAGCATGCTGGGCTCCTCCGGCAGCACTGCTCCCAGAATTCGAACGTCTGCAGATTGCTCGCAGGCAGAAAGAGCTAGCCTGGAAAGCTGTTGCTCAGCCTCATCTGCCCATGGCACTGCTCACACAGAGGCACAGAGACTGGGGCTGCTTGCTTGTCTTGTCACCTCAAACTTCAAATGTAGCATTGTGGTAGCATGCTGGGCTCCTCCGGCAGCCCTGTTACCAAAATTCGAACGTCTGCAGATAGCTCGCAGCCAGAAAGAGCTAGCCTGGAAAGCTGTTGCTCAGCCTCATCTGCCCATGGCACTGCTTGCACAGAGGCACAGAGACTGAGGCTGCTTGCTTGTCTTGCCCCCTCAAACTTCAAACGTGGCTTTGGGATCCGTGTCGGGCGTCTGCGGCAGCCCTGCTCCGAAAATGCGAACGTCTGCAGATAGCTCTCATCCAGAAAGAGCTAGCCTGGAAAGCTGTTGCTCAGCCTCATCTTCCCATGGCACTGCTCGCACAGAGGCACAGAGACTGGGGCTGCTTGCTTGTCTTGCCCCCTCACACTTCACATGTAGCATTGTGGTTGCATGTAGGGCTCCTCTGGCAGCCCTGCTCCCAAAATGCGAACGTCTGCATATAGCTCGCAGCCAGAAAGAGCTAGCCTGGAAAGCTGTTGCTCAGCCTCATCTGCCCATGGCACTGCTCGCACAGAGGCACAGAGACTGGGGCTGCTTGCTTGTCTTGTCAACTCAAACTTCAAATGTAGCATTGTGGTTGCATGCCGGGCTCCTCCGGCAGCCCTGCTCCCAAAATTCGAACGTCTGCAGATAGCTCGCAGGCAGAAAGAGCTAGCCTGGAAAGGTGTTGCTCAGCCTCATCTCCCCATGGCACTGCTTGCACTGAGGCACAGAGACTGGGGCTGCTTGCTTGTATTGCCCCCTCAAACTTCAAACGTAGCTTTTGGATCCATGTCGGGCGTCTGCGGCAGCCCTGCTCTGAAAATGCGAACGTCTGCAGATAGCTCGCAGGCAGAAAGGGCTAGCCTGGAAAGCTGTTGCTCAGCCTCATCTGCCCATGGCACTGTTCGCAGAGAGGCACAGAGACTACAGGTGCTTGCTTGAGTTGTCACCTCAAACTTCACATGGAGCTTTGGGGGTGCATGCCGGGCTCCTCCGGCATCCCTGCTCCGAATATGCAAACGTCTGCAGATAGCTCGCAGGCAGAAAGAGCTAGCCTGGATAGCTGTTGCTCAGCCTCATCTGCCCATGGCACTGCTCGCACAGAGGCACAGAGACTGGGGCTGCTTGCTTGTCTTGCCACGTCAAACTTCAAACGTATCTTAGGTGGTCCATGCTGGGTGCCTACGGCATCCCTGCTCCGAATATGCAAACGTCTGCAGATAGCTCGCAGCCAGAAAGAGCTAGCCTGGAAAGCTGTTGCTCAGCCTCATCTGCCCATGGCACTGCTCGCACAGAGGCACAGAGACTGGGGCTGCTTGCTTGTCTTGCCACCTCAAACTTCAAACGTAGCTTAGGTGGTCCGTGCCGGGGGCCTCGGGCATCCCTGCTCCGAAAATGCGAACGTCTGCAGATAGCTCGCAGCCAGAAAGAGCTAGCCTGGAAAGCTGTTGCTCAGCCTCATCTGCCCATGGCACTGCTTGCACAGAGGCACAGAGACTGGGGCTGCTTGCTTGTCTTGCCACCTCAAACTTCAAACGTGACTTTGGGATCCGTGTCGGGCGTCTGCGGCAGCCCTGCTCCGAAAATGCGAACGTCTGCAGATAGCGCGCAGCCAGAAAGAGCTAGCCTGGAAAGCTGTTGCTCAGCCTCATCTGCCCATGGCACTGCTCGCACAGAGGCACAGAGACTGGGGCTGCTTGCTTGTCTTGCCACCTCAAACTTCAAATGTAGCATTATGGTAGCATCCTGGGCTCCTCCGGCATCCCTGCTCCCAAAATTCGAACGTGTGCAGATAGCTCGCAGGCAGAAAGAGCTAGCCTGGAAAGCTGTTGCTCAGCCTCATCTGCCCATGGCACTGCTCGCACAGAGGCACAGAGACTGGGGCTGCTTGCTTGTCTTGCCACCTCAAACTTCAAACGTAGCTTAGGTGGTCCATGCCGGGGGCCTCCGGCAGGGCTGCTCCAAAAATGCAAACGTCTGCAGATAGCTCTCAGCCAGAAAGAGCTAGCCTGGAAAGCTGTTGCTCAGCCTCATCTGCCCATGGCACTGCTCGCACAGAGGCACAGAGACTGGGGCTGCTTGCTTGTCTTGCCACGTCAAACTTCAAATGTAGCTTAGGTGGTCCATGCCGGGGGCCTCCGGCAGCCCTGCTCTGAAAATGCGAACGTCTGCAGATAGCTCGCAGCCAGAAAGAGCTAGCCTGGAAAGCTGTTGCTCAGCCTCATCTGCCCATGGCACTGCTCGCACAGAGGCACAGAGACTGGGGCTGCTTGCTTGTCTTGTCACCTCAAACTTCAAATGTAGCATTGTGGTAGCATGCTGGGCTCCTCCGGCAGCCCTGCTCCCAAAATTCGAACGTCTGCAGATTGCTCGCAGGCAGAAAGAGCTAGCCTGGAAAGCTGTTGCTCAGCCTCATCTGCCCATGGCACTGCTCACACAGAGGCACAGAGACTGGGGCTGCTTGCTTGTCTTGTCACCTCAAACTTCAAATGTAGCATTGTGGTAGCATGCTGGGCTCCTCCGGCAGCCCTGTTCCCAAAATTCGAACGTCTGCAGATAGCTCGCAGCCAGAAAGATCTAGCCTGGAAAGCTGTTGCTCAGCCTCATCTGCCCATGGCACTGCTCGCACAGAGGCACAGAGACTGGGGCTGCTTGCTTGTCTTGCCCCCTCAAACTTCAAACGTATCTTAGGTGGTCCATGCCGGGTGCCTCCGGCAGGGCTGCTCCAAAAATGCAAACGTCTGCAGATAGCTCGCAGGCAGAAAGAGCTAGCCTGGAAAGCTGTTGCTCAGCCTCATCTGCCCATGGCACTGCTCGCACAGAGGCACAGAGACTGGGGCTGCTTGTTTGTCTTGCCCCCTCAAACTTCAAATGTAACTTAGACTCTCCGTGTCGGGCGCCTGCGGCATCCCTGCTCCGAAAATGCAAACGTCTGCAGATAGCTCTCAGCCAGAAAGAGCTAGCCTTGAAAGCTGTTGCTCAGCCTCATCTGCCCATGGCACTGCTCGCACAGAGGCACAGAGACTGGGGCTGCTTGCTTGTTTTGTCACCTCAAACTTCAAAGGTAGCATTGTGGTAGCATCCTGGGCTCCTCCGGCATCCCTGCTCCCAAAATTCGAACGTCTGCAGATAGCTCGCAGGCAGAAAGAGCTAGCCTGGAAAGCTGTTGCTCAGCCTCATCTGCCCATGGCACTGCTTGCATAGAGACACAGAGACTGGGGCTGCTTGCTTGTCTTGCCACCTCAAACTTCAAACGTATCATAGGAGGTCCATGCCGGGTGCCTACGGCATCCCTGCACCGAGTATGCAAACGTCTGCAGATAGCTCGCAGCCAGAAAGAGCTAGCCTGGAAAGCTGTTGCTCAGCCTCATCTGCCCATGGCACTGCTCGCACAGAGGCACAGAGACTGGGGCTGCTTGCTTGTCTTGCCACCTCAAACTTCAAATGTAGCTTAGGTGGTCCATGCCGGGGGCCTCCGGCAGCCCTGCTCTGAAAATGCGAACGTCTGCAGATAGCTCGCAGCCAGAAAGAGCTAGCCTGGAAAGGTGTTGCTCAGCCTCATCTGCCCATGGCACTGCTCGCACAGAGGCACAGAGACTGGGGCTGCTTGCTTGTCTTGTCAACTCAAACTTCAAATGTAGCATTGTGGTTGCATGCCGGGCTCCTGCGGCAGACCTGCTCCCAAAATTCGAACGTCTGCATATAGCTCGCAGGCAGAAAGAGCTAGCCTGGAAAGCTGTTGCTCAGCCTCATCTGCCCATGGCACTGCTCGCACTGAGGCACAGAGACTGGGGCTGCTTGCTTGTCTTGCCCCCTCAAACTTCAAACGTGGCTTTTGGATCCGTGTCGGGCGTCTGCGGCAGCCCTGCTCCCAAAATGCGAACGTCTGCAGATAGATTGCAGCCAGAAAGAGCTAGCCTGGAAAGCTGTTGCTCAGCCTCATCTGCCCATGGCACTGCTCGCACAGAGGCACAGAGACTGGGGCTGCTTGCTTGTCTTGTCACCTCAAACTTCAAATGTAGCATTGTGGTAGCATGCTGGGCTCCTCCGGCAGCCCTGTTCCCAAAATTCGAACGTCTGCAGATAGCTCGCAGCCAGAAAGATCTAGCCTGGAAAGCTGTTGCTCAGCCTCATCTGCCCATGGCACTGCTCGCACAGAGGCACAGAGACTGGGGCTGCTTGCCTGTCTTGCCCCCTCAAACTTCAAACGTATCTTAGGTGGTCCATGCCGGGTGCCTCCGGCAGGGCTGCTCCAAAAATGCAAACGTCTGCAGATAGCTCGCAGCCAGAAAGAGCTAGCCTGGAACGCTGTTGCTCAGCCTCATCTGCCCATTGCACTGCTCGCACAGAGGCACAGAGACTGGGGCTGCTTGCTTGTCTTGCCACGTCAAACTTCAAACGTATCTTAGGTGGTCCATGCTGGGTGCCTACGGCATCCCTGCTCCGAATATGCAAACGTCTGCAGATAGCTCGCAGCCAGAAAGAGCTAGCCTGGAAAGCTGTTGCTCAGCCTCATCTGCCCATGGCACTGCTCGCACAGAGGCACAGAGACTGGGGCTGCTTGCTTGTCTTGCCACCTCAAACTTCAAACGTAGCTTAGGTGGTCCGTGCCGGGGGCCTCGGGCATCCCTGCTCCGAAAATGCGAACGTCTGCAGATAGCTCGCAGCCAGAAAGAGCTAGCCTGGAAAGCTGTTGCTCAGCCTCATCTGCCCATGGCACTGCTTGCACAGAGGCACAGAGACTGGGGCTGCTTGCTTGTCTTGCCACCTCAAACTTCAAACGTGACTTTGGGATCCGTGTCGGGCGTCTGCGGCAGCCCTGCTCCGAAAATGCGAACGTCTGCAGATAGCGCGCAGCCAGAAAGAGCTAGCCTGGAAAGCTGTTGCTCAGCCTCATCTGCCCATGGCACTGCTCGCACAGAGGCACAGAGACTGGGGCTGCTTGCTTGTCTTGCCACCTCAAACTTCAAATGTAGCATTATGGTAGCATCCTGGGCTCCTCCGGCATCCCTGCTCCCAAAATTCGAACGTGTGCAGATAGCTCGCAGGCAGAAAGAGCTAGCCTGGAAAGCTGTTGCTCAGCCTCATCTGCCCATGGCACTGCTCGCACAGAGGCACAGAGACTGGGGCTGCTTGCTTGTCTTGCCACCTCAAACTTCAAACGTAGCTTAGGTGGTCCATGCCGGGGGCCTCCGGCAGGGCTGCTCCAAAAATGCAAACGTCTGCAGATAGCTCTCAGCCAGAAAGAGCTAGCCTGGAAAGCTGTTGCTCAGCCTCATCTGCCCATGGCACTGCTCGCACAGAGGCACAGAGACTGGGGCTGCTTGCTTGTCTTGCCACGTCAAACTTCAAATGTAGCTTAGGTGGTCCATGCCGGGGGCCTCCGGCAGCCCTGCTCTGAAAATGCGAACGTCTGCAGATAGCTCGCAGCCAGAAAGAGCTAGCCTGGAAAGCTGTTGCTCAGCCTCATCTGCCCATGGCACTGCTCGCACAGAGGCACAGAGACTGGGGCTGCTTGCTTGTCTTGTCACCTCAAACTTCAAATGTAGCATTGTGGTAGCATGCTGGGCTCCTCCGGCAGCCCTGCTCCCAAAATTCGAACGTCTGCAGATTGCTCGCAGGCAGAAAGAGCTAGCCTGGAAAGCTGTTGCTCAGCCTCATCTGCCCATGGCACTGCTCACACAGAGGCACAGAGACTGGGGCTGCTTGCTTGTCTTGTCACCTCAAACTTCAAATGTAGCATTGTGGTAGCATGCTGGGCTCCTCCGGCAGCCCTGTTCCCAAAATTCGAACGTCTGCAGATAGCTCGCAGCCAGAAAGATCTAGCCTGGAAAGCTGTTGCTCAGCCTCATCTGCCCATGGCACTGCTCGCACAGAGGCACAGAGACTGGGGCTGCTTGCTTGTCTTGCCCCCTCAAACTTCAAACGTATCTTAGGTGGTCCATGCCGGGTGCCTCCGGCAGGGCTGCTCCAAAAATGCAAACGTCTGCAGATAGCTCGCAGGCAGAAAGAGCTAGCCTGGAAAGCTGTTGCTCAGCCTCATCTGCCCATGGCACTGCTCGCACAGAGGCACAGAGACTGGGGCTGCTTGTTTGTCTTGCCCCCTCAAACTTCAAATGTAACTTAGACTCTCCGTGTCGGGCGCCTGCGGCATCCCTGCTCCGAAAATGCAAACGTCTGCAGATAGCTCTCAGCCAGAAAGAGCTAGCCTTGAAAGCTGTTGCTCAGCCTCATCTGCCCATGGCACTGCTCGCACAGAGGCACAGAGACTGGGGCTGCTTGCTTGTTTTGTCACCTCAAACTTCAAAGGTAGCATTGTGGTAGCATCCTGGGCTCCTCCGGCATCCCTGCTCCCAAAATTCGAACGTCTGCAGATAGCTCGCAGGCAGAAAGAGCTAGCCTGGAAAGCTGTTGCTCAGCCTCATCTGCCCATGGCACTGCTTGCATAGAGACACAGAGACTGGGGCTGCTTGCTTGTCTTGCCACCTCAAACTTCAAACGTATCATAGGAGGTCCATGCCGGGTGCCTACGGCATCCCTGCACCGAGTATGCAAACGTCTGCAGATAGCTCGCAGCCAGAAAGAGCTAGCCTGGAAAGCTGTTGCTCAGCCTCATCTGCCCATGGCACTGCTCGCACAGAGGCACAGAGACTGGGGCTGCTTGCTTGTCTTGCCACCTCAAACTTCAAATGTAGCTTAGGTGGTCCATGCCGGGGGCCTCCGGCAGCCCTGCTCTGAAAATGCGAACGTCTGCAGATAGCTCGCAGCCAGAAAGAGCTAGCCTGGAAAGGTGTTGCTCAGCCTCATCTGCCCATGGCACTGCTCGCACAGAGGCACAGAGACTGGGGCTGCTTGCTTGTCTTGTCAACTCAAACTTCAAATGTAGCATTGTGGTTGCATGCCGGGCTCCTGCGGCAGACCTGCTCCCAAAATTCGAACGTCTGCATATAGCTCGCAGGCAGAAAGAGCTAGCCTGGAAAGCTGTTGCTCAGCCTCATCTGCCCATGGCACTGCTCGCACTGAGGCACAGAGACTGGGGCTGCTTGCTTGTCTTGCCCCCTCAAACTTCAAACGTGGCTTTTGGATCCGTGTCGGGCGTCTGCGGCAGCCCTGCTCCGAAAATGCGAACGTCTGCAGATAGATTGCAGCCAGAAAGAGCTAGCCTGGAAAGCTGTTGCTCAGCCTCATCTGCCCATGGCACTGCTCGCACAGAGGCACAGAGACTGGGGCTGCTTGCTTGTCTTGTCACCTCAAACTTCAAATGTAGCATTGTGGTAGCATGCTGGGCTCCTCCGGCAGCCCTGTTCCCAAAATTCGAACGTCTGCAGATAGCTCGCAGCCAGAAAGATCTAGCCTGGAAAGCTGTTGCTCAGCCTCATCTGCCCATGGCACTGCTCGCACAGAGGCACAGAGACTGGGGCTGCTTGCCTGTCTTGCCCCCTCAAACTTCAAACGTATCTTAGGTGGTCCATGCCGGGTGCCTCCGGCAGGGCTGCTCCAAAAATGCAAACGTCTGCAGATAGCTCGCAGCCAGAAAGAGCTAGCCTGGAACGCTGTTGCTCAGCCTCATCTGCCCATTGCACTGCTCGCACAGAGGCACAGAGACTGGGGCTGCTTGCTTGTCTTGCCCCCTCAAACTTCAAACGTGGCTTTGGGATGCGTGTCGGGCGTCTGCGGCAGCCCTGCTCCGAAAATGCGAACATCTGCAGATAGCTCTCAGCCAGAAAGAGCTAGCCTGGAAAGCTGTTGCTCAGCCTCATCTGCCCATGGCACTGCTCGCACAGAGGCACAGAGACTGGGGCTGCTTGCTTGTCTTGCCCCCTCAAACTTCAAATGTAACTTAGACTCTCCGTGTCGGGCGCCTCCAGCAGCCCTGCTCCCAAAATGCGAACGTCTGCAGATTGCTCGCAGGCAGAAAGAGCTAGCCTGGAAAGCTGTTGCTCAGCCTCATCTCTCCATGGCACTGTTCGCAGAGAGGCACAGAGACTAGAGGTGCTTGCTTGTCTTCTCACCTCAAACTTCAAATGTAGCATTGGGGGTGCATGCCGGGCTCCTCCGGCAGCCCTACTCCCAAAATGCGAACGTCTGCAGACAGCTCGCAGGCAGAAAGAGCTAGCCTGGAAAGCTGTTGCTCAGCCTCATCTGCCCATGGCACTGCTCGCACAGAGGCACAGAGACTGGGGCTGCTTGCTTGTCTTGCCACGTCAAACTTCAAACGTATCTTAGGTGGTCCATGCCGGGTGCCTACGGCATCCCTGCTCCGAATGTGCAAACATCTGTAGATAGCTCGCAGCCAGAAAGAGCTAGCCTGGAAAGCTGTTGCTCAGCCTCATCTGCCCATGGCACTGCTCGCACAGAGGCACAGAGACTGGGGCTGCTTGCTTGTCTTGTCACCTCAAACTTCAAACGTAGCTTAGGTGGTCCGTGCCGGGTGCCTCCGGCAGGGCTGCTCCAAAAATGCAAAAGTCTGCAGATAGCTCGCAGGCAGAAAGAGCTAGCCTGGAAAGCTGTTGCTCAGCCTCATCTGCCCATGGCACTGCTCGCACAGAGGCACAGAGACTGGGGCTGCTTGCTTGTCTTGTCAACTCAAACTTCAAATGTAGCATTGTGGTTGCATGCCGGGCTCCTGCGGCAGCCCTGCTCCCAAAATTCGAACGTCTGCAGATAGCTCGCAGCCAGAAAGAGCTAGCCTGGAAAGCTGTTGCTCAGCCTCATCTGCCCGTGGCACTGCTTGCACAGAGGCACAGAGACTGAGGCTGCTTGCTTGTCTTGCCCCCTCAAACTTCAAACGTAGCTTTTGGATCCGTGTCGGGCGTCTGCGGCAGCCCTGCTCCGAAAATGCGAACGTCTGCAGATAGCTCTCAGCCAGAAAGAGCTAGCCTGGAAAGCTGTTGCTCAGCCTCATCTGCCCATGGCACTGCTCGCACAGAGGCACAGAGCCTGGGGCTGCTTGCTTGTCTTGCCCCCTCACACTTCACATGTAGCATTGTGGTTGCATGTAGGGCTCCTCTGGCAGCCCTGCTCCCAAAATGCGAACGTCTGCAGATAGCTCGCAGCCAGAAAGAGCTAGCCTGGAAAGCTGTTGCTCAGCCTCATCTGCCCATGGCACTGCTCGCACAGAGGCACAGAGACTGGGGCTGCTTGCTTGTCTTGTCAACTCAAACTTCAAATGTAGCATTGTGGTTGCATGCCGGGCTCCTCCGGCAGCCCTGCTCCCAAAATTCGAACGTCTGCATATAGCTCGCAGCCAGAAAGAGCTAGCCTGGAAAGATGTTGCTCAGCCTCATCTCCCCATGGCACTGCTCGCACTGAGGCACAGAGACTGGGGCTGCTTGCTTGTCTTGCCCCCTCAAACTTCAAACGTGGCTTTTGGATCCGTGTCGGGCGTCTGCGGCAGCCCTGCTCTGAAAATGCGAACGTCTGCAGATAGCTCGCAGGCAGAAAGGGCTAGCCTGGAAAGCTGTTGCTCAGCCTCATCTGCCCATGGCACTGTTCGCAGAGAGGCACAGAGACTACAGGTGCTTGCTTGTCTTGTCACCTCAAACTTCACATGGAGCTTTGGTGGTGCATGCCGGGCTCCTCCGGCATCCCTGCTCCGAATATGGAAACGTCTGCAGATAGCTCGCAGGCAGAAAGAGCTAGCCTGGAAAGCTGTTGCTCAGCCTCATCTGCCCATGGCACTGCTCGCACAGAGGCACAGAGACTGGGGCTGCTTGCTTGTCTTGCCACGTCAAACTTCAAACGTATCTTAGGTGGTCCATGCCGGGTGCCTACGGCATCCCTGCTCCGAATATGCAAACGTCTGCAGATAGCTGGCAGCCAGAAAGAGCTAGCCTGGAAAGCTGTTGCTCAGCCTCATCTGCCCATGGCACTGCTCGCACAGAGGCACAGAGACTGGGGCTGCTTGCTTGTCTTGCACCTCAAACTTCAAACGTAGCTTAGGTGGTCCGTGCCGGGGGCCTCGGGCATCCCTGCTCCGAAAATGCGAACGTCTGCAGATAGCTCGCAGCCAGAAAGACCTAGCCTGGAAAGCTGTTGCTCAGCCTCATCTGCCCATGGCACTGCTTGCACAGAGGCACAGAGACTGGGGCTGCTTGCTTGTCTTGCCACCTCAAACTTCAAACGTGACTTTGGGATCCGTGTCGGGCGTCTGCGGCAGCCCTGCTCCGAAAATGCGAACGTCTGCAGATAGCTCTCAGCCAGAAAGAGCTAGCCTTGAAAGCTGTTGCTCAGCCTCATCTGCCCATGGCACTGCTCGCACAGAGGCACAGAGACTGGGGCTGCTTGCTTGTTTTGTCACCTCAAACTTCAAATGTAGCATTATGGTAGCATCCTGCGCTCCTCCGGCATCCCTGCTCCCAAAATTCGAACGTCTGCAGATAGCTCGCAGGCAGAAAGAGCTAGCCTGGAAAGGTGTTGCTCAGCCTCATCTGCCCATGGCACTGCTCGCACAGAGGCACAGAGACTGGGGCTGCTTGCTTGTCTTGCCACCTCAAACTTCAAACGTAGCTTAGGTGGTCCATGCCGGGGGCCTCCGGCAGGGCTGCTCCAAAAATGCAAACGTCTGCAGATAGCTCGCAGCCAGAAAGAGCTAGCCTGGAAAGCTGTTGCTCAGCCTCATCTGCCCATGGCACTGCTCGCACAGAGGCACAGAGACTGGGGCTGCTTGCTTGTCTTGCCACCTCAAACTTCAAACGTATCTTAGGAGGTCCATGCCGGGTGACTACGGCATCCCTGCACCGAATATGCAAACGTCTGCAGATAGCTCGCAGCCAGAAAGAGCTAGCCTGGAAAGGTGTTGCTCAGCCTCATCTGCCCATGGCACTGCTCGCACAGAGGCACAGAGACTGGGGCTGCTTGCTTGTCTTGCCACCTCAAACTTCAAATGTAGCATTGTGGTTGCATGCCGGGCTCCTGCGGCAGCCCTGCTCCCAAAATTCGAACGTCTGCATATAGCTCGCAGGCAGAAAGAGCTAGCCTGGAAAGCTGTTGCTCAGCCTCATCTGCCCATGGCACTGCTCGCACTGAGGCACAGAGACTGGGGCTGCTTGCTTGTCTTGCCCCCTCAAACTTCAAACGTAGCTTTTGGATCCGTGTCGGGCGTCTGCGGCAGCCCTGCTCCGAAAATGCGAACGTCTGCAGGTAGCTCTCAGCCAGAAAGAGCTAGCCTTGAAAGCGGTTGCTCAGCCTCATCTGCCCATGGCACTGCTCGCACTGAGGCACAGAGACTGGGGCTGCTTGCTTGTCTTGTCACCTCAAACTTCAAATGTAGCATTGTGGTAGCATGCTGGGCTCCTCCGGCAGCCCTGCTCCCAAAATTCGAACGTCTGCAGATTGCTCGCAGGCAGAAAGAGCTAGCCTGGAAAGCTGTTGCTCAGCCTCATCTGCCCATGGCACTGCTCGCACAGAGGCACAGAGACTGGGGCTGCTTGCTTGTCTTGTCACCTCAAACTTCAAATGTAGCATTGTGGTAGCATGCTGGGCTCCTCCGGCAGCCCTGTTCCCAAAATTCGAACGTCTGCAGATAGCTCGCAGCCAGAAAGAGCTAGCCTGGAAAGCTGTTGCTCAGCCTCATCTGCCCATGGCACTGCTCGCACAGAGGCACAGAGACTGGGGCTGCTTGCTTGTCTTGTCACCTCAAACTTCAAATGTAGCATTGTGGTAGCATGCTGGGCTCCTCCGGCAGCACTGCTCCCAAAATTCGAACGTCTGCAGATTGCTCGCAGGCAGAAAGAGCTAGCCTGGAAAGCTGTTGCTCAGCCTCATCTGCCCATGGCACTGCTCACACAGAGGCACAGAGACTGGGGCTGCTTGCTTGTCTTGTCACCTCAAACTTCAAATGTAGCATTGTGGTAGCATGCTGGGCTCCTCCGGCAGCCCTTCTCCCAAAATTCAAACGTCTGCAGATAGCTCGCAGGCAGAAAGAGCTAGCCTGGAAAGATGTTGCTCAGCCTCATCTGCCCATGGCACTGCTTGCACAGAGGCACAGAGACTGGGGCTGCTTGCTTGTCTTGCCCCCTCAAACTTCAAACGTGGCTTTGGGATCCGTGTCGGGAGTCTGCGGCAGCCCTGCTCCGAAAATGCGAACGTCTGCAGATAGCTCTCAGCCAGAAAGAGCTAGCCTGGAAAGCTGTTGCTCAGCCTCATCTTCCCATGGCACTGCTCGCACAGAGGCACAGAGACTGGGGCTGCTTGCTTGTCTTGCCCCCTCACACTTCACATGTAGCATTGTGGTTGCATGCCGGGCTCCTCCGGCAGCCCTGCTCCCAAAATTCGAACGTCTGCATATAGCTCGCAGGCAGAAAGAGCTAGCCTGGAAAGGTGTTGCTCAGCCTCATCTCCCCATGGCACTGCTCGCACTGAGGCACAGAGACTGGGGCTGCTTTCTTGTCTTGCCCCCTCAAACTTCAAACGTAGCTTTTGTATCCGTGTCGGGCGTCTGCGGCAGCTTTGCTCTGAAAATGCGAACGTCTGCAGATAGCTCGCAGGCAGAAAGGGCTAGCCTGGAAAGCTGTTGCTCAGCCTCATCTGCCCATGGCACTGTTCGCAGAGAGGCACAGAGACTACAGGTGCTTGCTTGTCTTGTCACCTCAAACTTCACATGGAGCTTTGGGGGTGCATGCCGGGCTCCTCCGGCATCCCTGCTCCGAATATGCAAACGTCTGCAGATAGCTCGCAGGCAGAAAGAGCTAGCCTGGAAAGCTGTTGCTCAGCCTCATCTGCTTGTGGCACTGCTCGCACAGAGGCACAGAGACTGGGGCTGCTTGCTTGTCTTGCCACGTCAAACTTCAAACGTATCTTAGCTGGTCCATGCCGGGTGCCTATGGCATCCCTGCTCCGAATATGCAAACGTCTGCAGATAGCTCGCAGCCAGAAAGAGCTAGCCTGGAAAGCTGTTGCTCAGCCTCATCTGCCCATGGCACTGCTCGCACAGAGGCACAGAGACTGGGGCTGCTTGCTTGTCTTGCCACCTCAAACTTCAAACGTAGCTTAGGTGGTCCGTGCCGGGGGCCTCGGGCATCCCTGCTCCGAAAATGCGAACGTCTGCAGATAGCTCGCAGCCAGAAAGAGCTAGCCTGGAAAGCTGTTGCTCAGCCTCATCTGCCCATGGCACTGCTCGCACAGAGGCACAGAGACTGGAGCTGCTTGCTTGTCTTGCCCCCTCAAACTTCAAACGTAGCTTAGGTGGTCCGTGCCGGGGGCCTCGGGCATCCCTGCTCCGAATATGCAAACGTCTGCAGATAGCTCGCAGGCAGAAAGAGCTAGCCTGGAAAGCTGTTGCTCAGCCTCATCTGCCCATGGCACTGCTCGCACAGAGGCACAGAGACTGGGGCTGCTTGCTTGTCTTGCCCCCTCAAACTTCAAACGTATCTTAGGTGGTCCATGCCGGGTGCCTCCAGCAGGGCTGCTCCAAAAATGCAAACGTCTGCAGATAGCTCGCAGACAGAAAGAGCTAGCCTGGAAAGCTGTTGCTCAGCCTCATCTGCCCATGGCACTGCTCGCACAAAGGCACAGAGACTGGGGCTGCTTGTTTGTCTTGCCCCCTCAAACTTCAAATGTAACTTAGACTCTCCGTGTCGGGCGCCTGCGGCATCCCTGCTCCGAAAATGCGAACGTCTGCAGATAGCTCTCAGCCAGAAAGAGCTAGCCTTGAAAGCTGTTGCTCAGCCTCATCTGCCCATGGCACTGCTCGCACAGAGGCACAGAGACTGGGGCTGCTTGCTTGTTTTGTCACCTCAAACTTCAAATGTAGCATTGTGGTAGCATTCTGGGCTCCTCCGGCATCCCTGCTCCCAAAATTCGAACGTCTGCAGATAGCTCGCAGCCAGAAAGAGCTAGCCTGGAAAGCTGTTGCTCAGCCTCATCTGCCCATGGCACTGCTCGCACAGAGGCACAGAGACTGGGGCTGCTTTCTTGTCTTGCCCCCTCAAACTTCAAACGTAGCTTAGGTGGTCCATGCCGGGGGCCTCCGGCAGGGCTGCTCCAAAAATGCAAACGTCTGCAGATAGCTCTCAGCCAGAAAGAGCTAGCCTGGAAAGCTGTTGCTCAGCCTCATCTGCCCATGGCACTGCTTGCATAGAGACACAGAGACTGGGGCTGCTTGCTTGTCTTGCAACGTCAAACTTCAAACGTATCATAGGAGGTCCATGCCGGGTGCCTACGGCATCCCTGCACCGAGTATGCAAACGTCTGCAGATAGCTCGCAGCCAGAAAGAGCTAGCCTGGAAAGGTGTTGCTCAGCCTCATCTGCCCATGGCACTGCTCGCACAGAGGCACAGAGACTGGGGCTGCTTGCTTGTCTTGCCACCTCAAACTTCAAATGTAGCTTAGGTGGTCCATGCTGGGGGCCTCCGGCAGCCCTGCTCTGAAAATGCGAACGTCTGCAGATAGCTCGCAGCCAGAAAGAGCTAGCCTGGAAAGCTGTTGCTCAGCCTCATCTGCCCATGCAACTGCTCGCACAGAGGCACAGAGACTGGGGCTGCTTGCTTGTCTTGTCAACTCAAACTTCAAATGTAGCATTGTGGTAGCATGCTGGGCTCCTCCGGCAGCCCTGCTCCCAAAATTCGAACGTCTGCAGATAGATTGCAGCCAGAAAGAGCTAGCCTGGAAAGCTGTTGCTCAGCCTCATCTGCCCATGGCACTGCTCACACAGAGGCACAGAGACTGGGGCTGCTTGCTTGTCTTGTCACCTCAAACTTCAAATGTAGCATTGTGGTAGCATGCTGGGCTCCTCCGGCAGCCCTGTTCCCAAAATTCGAACGTCTGCAGATAGCTCGCAGCCAGAAAGAGCTAGCCTGGAAAGCTGTTGCTCAGCCTCATCTGCCCATGGCACTGCTCGCACAGAGGCACAGAGACTGGGGCTGCTTGCTTGTCTTGCCCCCTCAAACTTCAAACGTATCTTAGGTGGTCCATGCCGGGTGCCTCCGGCAGGGCTGCTCCAAAAATGCGAACGTCTGCAGATAGCTCGCAGCCAGAAAGAGCTAGCCTGGAACGCTGTTGCTCAGCCTCATCTGCCCATTGCACTGCTCGCACAGAGGCACAGAGACTGGGGCTGCTTGCTTGTCTTGCCCCCTCAAACTTCAAACGTAGCTTTTGTATCCGTGTCGGGCGTCTGCGGCAGCTTTGCTCTGAAAATGCGAACGTCTGCAGATAGCTCGCAGGCAGAAAGGGCTAGCCTGGAAAGCTGTTGCTCAGCCTCATCTGCCCATGGCACTGTTCGCAGAGAGGCACAGAGACTACAGGTGCTTGCTTGTCTTGTCACCTCAAACTTCACATGGAGCTTTGGGGGTGCATGCCGGGCTCCTCCGGCATCCCTGCTCCGAATATGCAAACGTCTGCAGATAGCTCGCAGGCAGAAAGAGCTAGCCTGGAAAGCTGTTGCTCAGCCTCATCTGCTTGTGGCACTGCTCGCACAGAGGCACAGAGACTGGGGCTGCTTGCTTGTCTTGCCACGTCAAACTTCAAACGTATCTTAGCTGGTCCATGCCGGGTGCCTATGGCATCCCTGCTCCGAATATGCAAACGTCTGCAGATAGCTCGCAGCCAGAAAGAGCTAGCCTGGAAAGCTGTTGCTCAGCCTCATCTGCCCATGGCACTGCTCGAACAGAGGCACAGAGACTGGGGCTGCTTGCTTGTCTTGTCAACTCAAACTTCAAATGTAGCATTGTGGTTGCATGCCGGGCTCCTGCGGCAGCCCTGCTCCCAAAATTCGAACGTCTGCATATAGCTCGCAGGCAGAAAGAGCTAGCCTGGAAAGGTGTTGCTCAGCCTCATCTCCCCATGGCACTGCTCGCACTGAGGCACAGAGACTGGGGCTGCTTGCTTGTCTTGCCCCCTCAAAATGCAAACGTAGCTTTTGGATCCGTGTCGGGCGTCTGCGGCAGCCCTGCTCCAAAAATGCAAACGTCTGCAAATAGCTCGCAGGCAGAAAGGGCTAGCCTGGAAAGCTGTTGCTCAGCCTCATCTGCCCATGGCACTGCTCGCACAGAGGCACAGAGACTACAGGTGCTTGCTTGTCTTGTCACCTCAAACTTCACATGGAGCTTTGGGGGTGCATGACGGGCTCCTCCGGCAGCCCTGCTCCCAAAATGCGAACGTCTGCAGATAGCTCGCAGGCAGAAAGAGCTAGCCTGGAAAGCTGTTGCTCAGCCTCATCTGCCCATGGCACTGCTCGAACAGAGGCACAGAGACTGGGGCTGCTTGCTTGTCTTGCCACGTCAAACTTCAAACGTATCTTAGCTGGTCCATGCCGGGTGCCTACGGCATCCCTGCTCCAAATATGCGAACGTCTGCAGATAGCTCGCAGCCAGAAAGAGCTGGCCTGGAAAGCTGTTGCTCAGCCTCATCTGCCCATGGCACTGCTCGCACAGAGGCACAGAGACTGGGGCTGCTTGCTTGTCTTGCCACCTCAAACTTCAAACGTAGCTTAGGTGGTCCGTGCCGGGGGCCTCGGGCATCCCTGCTCCGAAAATGCGAACGTCTGCAGATAGCTCGCAGCCAGAAAGAGCTAGCCTGGAAAGCTGTTGCTCAGCCTCATCTGCCCATGGCACTGCTCGCACAGAGGCACAGAGACTGGAGCTGCTTGCTTGTCTTGCCCCCTCAAACTTCAAACGTAGCTTAGGTGGTCCGTGCCGGGGGCCTCGGGCATCCCTGCTCCGAATATGCAAACGTCTGCAGATAGCTCGCAGGCAGAAAGAGCTAGCCTGGAAAGCTGTTGCTCAGCCTCATCTGCCCATGGCACTGCTCGCACAGAGGCACAGAGACTGGGGCTGCTTGCTTGTCTTGCCCCCTCAAACTTCAAACGTATCTTAGGTGGTCCATGCCGGGTGCCTCCAGCAGGGCTGCTCCAAAAATGCAAACGTCTGCAGATAGCTCGCAGACAGAAAGAGCTAGCCTGGAAAGCTGTTGCTCAGCCTCATCTGCCCATGGCACTGCTCGCACAAAGGCACAGAGACTGGGGCTGCTTGTTTGTCTTGCCCCCTCAAACTTCAAATGTAACTTAGACTCTCCGTGTCGGGCGCCTGCGGCATCCCTGCTCCGAAAATGCGAACGTCTGCAGATAGCTCTCAGCCAGAAAGAGCTAGCCTTGAAAGCTGTTGCTCAGCCTCATCTGCCCATGGCACTGCTCGCACAGAGGCACAGAGACTGGGGCTGCTTGCTTGTTTTGTCACCTCAAACTTCAAATGTAGCATTGTGGTAGCATTCTGGGCTCCTCCGGCATCCCTGCTCCCAAAATTCGAACGTCTGCAGATAGCTCGCAGCCAGAAAGAGCTAGCCTGGAAAGCTGTTGCTCAGCCTCATCTGCCCATGGCACTGCTCGCACAGAGGCACAGAGACTGGGGCTGCTTTCTTGTCTTGCCCCCTCAAACTTCAAACGTAGCTTAGGTGGTCCATGCCGGGGGCCTCCGGCAGGGCTGCTCCAAAAATGCAAACGTCTGCAGATAGCTCTCAGCCAGAAAGAGCTAGCCTGGAAAGCTGTTGCTCAGCCTCATCTGCCCATGGCACTGCTTGCATAGAGACACAGAGACTGGGGCTGCTTGCTTGTCTTGCAACGTCAAACTTCAAACGTATCATAGGAGGTCCATGCCGGGTGCCTACGGCATCCCTGCACCGAGTATGCAAACGTCTGCAGATAGCTCGCAGCCAGAAAGAGCTAGCCTGGAAAGGTGTTGCTCAGCCTCATCTGCCCATGGCACTGCTCGCACAGAGGCACAGAGACTGGGGCTGCTTGCTTGTCTTGCCACCTCAAACTTCAAATGTAGCTTAGGTGGTCCATGCTGGGGGCCTCCGGCAGCCCTGCTCTGAAAATGCGAACGTCTGCAGATAGCTCGCAGCCAGAAAGAGCTAGCCTGGAAAGCTGTTGCTCAGCCTCATCTGCCCATGCAACTGCTCGCACAGAGGCACAGAGACTGGGGCTGCTTGCTTGTCTTGTCAACTCAAACTTCAAATGTAGCATTGTGGTAGCATGCTGGGCTCCTCCGGCAGCCCTGCTCCCAAAATTCGAACGTCTGCAGATAGATTGCAGCCAGAAAGAGCTAGCCTGGAAATCTGTTGCTCAGCCTCATCTGCCCATGGCACTGCTCACACAGAGGCACAGAGACTGGGGCTGCTTGCTTGTCTTGTCACCTCAAACTTCAAATGTAGCATTGTGGTAGCATGCTGGGCTCCTCCGGCAGCCCTGTTCCCAAAATTCGAACGTCTGCAGATAGCTCGCAGCCAGAAAGAGCTAGCCTGGAAAGCTGTTGCTCAGCCTCATCTGCCCATGGCACTGCTCGCACAGAGGCACAGAGACTGGGGCTGCTTGCTTGTCTTGCCCCCTCAAACTTCAAACGTATCTTAGGTGGTCCATGCCGGGTGCCTCCGGCAGGGCTGCTCCAAAAATGCGAACGTCTGCAGATAGCTCGCAGCCAGAAAGAGCTAGCCTGGAACGCTGTTGCTCAGCCTCATCTGCCCATTGCACTGCTCGCACAGAGGCACAGAGACTGGGGCTGCTTGCTTGTCTTGCCCCCTCAAACTTCAAACGTGGCTTTGGGATCCGTGTCGGGAGTCTGCGGCAGCCCTGCTCCGAAAATGCGAACGTCTGCAGATAGCTCGCAGCCAGAAAGAGCTAGCCTGGAAAGCTGTTGCTCAGCCTCATCTGCCCATGGCACTGCTCGCACAGAGGCACAGAGACTGGGGCTGCTTGCTTGTCTTGTCAACTCAAACTTCAAATGTAGCATTGTGGTTGCATGCCGGGCTCCTCTGGCAGCCCTGCTCCCAAAATTCGAACGTCTGCATATAGCTCGCAGGCAGAAAGAGCTACCCTGGAAAGGTGTTGCTCAGCCTCATCTCCCCATGGCACTGCTCGCACTGAGGCACAGAGACTGGGGCTGCTTGCTTGTCTTGCCCCCTCAAACTTCAAACGTGGCTTTGGGATCCGTGTCGGGAGTCTGCGGCAGCCCTGCTCCCAAAATGCGAACGTCTGCAGATAGCTCGCAGCCAGAAAGAGCTAGCCTGGAAAGCTGTTGCTCAGCCTCATCTGCTTGTGGCACTGCTCGCACAGAGGCACAGAGACTGGGGCTGCTTGCTTGTCTTGCCACGTCAAACTTCAAACGTATCTTAGCTGGTCCATGCCGGGTGCCTATGGCATCCCTGCTCCGAATATGCAAACGTCTGCAGATAGCTCGCAGCCAGAAAGAGCTAGCCTGGAAAGCTGTTGCTCAGCCTCATCTGCCCATGGCACTGCTCGAACAGAGGCACAGAGACTGGGGCTGCTTGCTTGTCTTGTCAACTCAAACTTCAAATGTAGCATTGTGGTTGCATGCCGGGCTCCTGCGGCAGCCCTGCTCCCAAAATTCGAACGTCTGCATATAGCTCGCAGGCAGAAAGAGCTAGCCTGGAAAGGTGTTGCTCAGCCTCATCTCCCCATGGCACTGCTCGCACTGAGGCACAGAGACTGGGGCTGCTTGCTTGTCTTGCCCCCTCAAAATGCAAACGTAGCTTTTGGATCCGTGTCGGGCGTCTGCGGCAGCCCTGCTCCAAAAATGCAAACGTCTGCAAATAGCTCGCAGGCAGAAAGGGCTAGCCTGGAAAGCTGTTGCTCAGCCTCATCTGCCCATGGCACTGCTCGCACAGAGGCACAGAGACTACAGGTGCTTGCTTGTCTTGTCACCTCAAACTTCACATGGAGCTTTGGGGGTGCATGACGGGCTCCTCCGGCAGCCCTGCTCCCAAAATGCGAACGTCTGCAGATAGCTCGCAGGCAGAAAGAGCTAGCCTGGAAAGCTGTTGCTCAGCCTCATCTGCCCATGGCACTGCTCGAACAGAGGCACAGAGACTGGGGCTGCTTGCTTGTCTTGCCACGTCAAACTTCAAACGTATCTTAGCTGGTCCATGCCGGGTGCCTACGGCATCCCTGCTCCAAATATGCGAACGTCTGCAGATAGCTCGCAGCCAGAAAGAGCTGGCCTGGAAAGCTGTTGCTCAGCCTCATCTGCCCATGGCACTGCTCGCACAGAGGCACAGAGACTGGGGCTGCTTGCTTGTCTTGCCACCTCAAACTTCAAACGTAGCTTAGGTGGTCCGTGCCGGGGGCCTCGGGCATCCCTGCTCCGAAAATGCGAACGTCTGCAGATAGCTCGCAGCCAGAAAGAGCTAGCCTGGAAAGCTGTTGCTCAGCCTCATCTGCCCATGGCACTGCTCGCACAGAGGCACAGAGACTGGAGCTGC
The DNA here is from genome assembly GCF_030867145.1 of Opisthocomus hoazin. NCBI lineage: Eukaryota > Metazoa > Chordata > Aves > Opisthocomiformes > Opisthocomidae > Opisthocomus > Opisthocomus hoazin. The sequence continues at coordinate 16,969,274 of NC_134453.1, forward strand.
TTGCTTGTCTTGCCCCCTCAAACTTCAAACGTAGCTTAGGTGGTCCGTGCCGGGGGCCTCGGGCATCCCTGCTCCGAATATGCAAACGTCTGCAGATAGCTCGCAGGCAGAAAGAGCTAGCCTGGAAAGCTGTTGCTCAGCCTCATCTGCCCATGGCACTGCTCGCACAGAGGCACAGAGACTGGGGCTGCTTGCTTGTCTTGCCCCCTCAAACTTCAAACGTATCTTAGGTGGTCCATGCCGGGTGCCTCCAGCAGGGCTGCTCCAAAAATGCAAACGTCTGCAGATAGCTCGCAGACAGAAAGAGCTAGCCTGGAAAGCTGTTGCTCAGCCTCATCTGCCCATGGCACTGCTCGCACAAAGGCACAGAGACTGGGGCTGCTTGTTTGTCTTGCCCCCTCAAACTTCAAATGTAACTTAGACTCTCCGTGTCGGGCGCCTGCGGCATCCCTGCTCCGAAAATGCGAACGTCTGCAGATAGCTCTCAGCCAGAAAGAGCTAGCCTTGAAAGCTGTTGCTCAGCCTCATCTGCCCATGGCACTGCTCGCACAGAGGCACAGAGACTGGGGCTGCTTGCTTGTTTTGTCACCTCAAACTTCAAATGTAGCATTGTGGTAGCATTCTGGGCTCCTCCGGCAGCCCTGCTCCCAAAATTCGAACGTCTGCAGATAGCTCGCAGCCAGAAAGAGCTAGCCTGGAAAGCTGTTGCTCAGCCTCATCTGCCCATGGCACTGCTCGCACAGAGGCACAGAGACTGGGGCTGCTTTCTTGTCTTGCCCCCTCAAACTTCAAACGTAGCTTAGGTGGTCCATGCCGGGGGCCTCCGGCAGGGCTGCTCCAAAAATGCAAACGTCTGCAGATAGCTCTCAGCCAGAAAGAGCTAGCCTGGAAAGCTGTTGCTCAGCCTCATCTGCCCATGGCACTGCTTGCATAGAGACACAGAGACTGGGGCTGCTTGCTTGTCTTGCAACGTCAAACTTCAAACGTATCATAGGAGGTCCATGCCGGGTGCCTACGGCATCCCTGCACCGAGTATGCAAACGTCTGCAGATAGCTCGCAGCCAGAAAGAGCTAGCCTGGAAAGGTGTTGCTCAGCCTCATCTGCCCATGGCACTGCTCGCACAGAGGCACAGAGACTGGGGCTGCTTGCTTGTCTTGCCACCTCAAACTTCAAATGTAGCTTAGGTGGTCCATGCTGGGGGCCTCCGGCAGCCCTGCTCTGAAAATGCGAACGTCTGCAGATAGCTCGCAGCCAGAAAGAGCTAGCCTGGAAAGCTGTTGCTCAGCCTCATCTGCCCATGCAACTGCTCGCACAGAGGCACAGAGACTGGGGCTGCTTGCTTGTCTTGTCAACTCAAACTTCAAATGTAGCATTGTGGTAGCATGCTGGGCTCCTCCGGCAGCCCTGCTCCCAAAATTCGAACGTCTGCAGATAGATTGCAGCCAGAAAGAGCTAGCCTGGAAATCTGTTGCTCAGCCTCATCTGCCCATGGCACTGCTCACACAGAGGCACAGAGACTGGGGCTGCTTGCTTGTCTTGTCACCTCAAACTTCAAATGTAGCATTGTGGTAGCATGCTGGGCTCCTCCGGCAGCCCTGTTCCCAAAATTCGAACGTCTGCAGATAGCTCGCAGCCAGAAAGAGCTAGCCTGGAAAGCTGTTGCTCAGCCTCATCTGCCCATGGCACTGCTCGCACAGAGGCACAGAGACTGGGGCTGCTTGCTTGTCTTGCCCCCTCAAACTTCAAACGTATCTTAGGTGGTCCATGCCGGGTGCCTCCGGCAGGGCTGCTCCAAAAATGCGAACGTCTGCAGATAGCTCGCAGCCAGAAAGAGCTAGCCTGGAACGCTGTTGCTCAGCCTCATCTGCCCATTGCACTGCTCGCACAGAGGCACAGAGACTGGGGCTGCTTGCTTGTCTTGCCCCCTCAAACTTCAAACGTGGCTTTGGGATCCGTGTCGGGCGTCTGCGGCAGCCCTGCTCCGAAAATGCGAACGTCTGCAGATAGCTCGCAGCCAGAAAGAGCTAGCCTGGAAAGCTGTTGCTCAGCCTCATCTGCCCATGGCACTGCTCGCACAGAGGCACAGAGACTGGGGCTGCTTGCTTGTCTTGTCAACTCAAACTTCAAATGTAGCATTGTGGTTGCATGCCGGGCTCCTCTGGCAGCCCTGCTCCCAAAATTCGAACGTCTGCATATAGCTCGCAGGCAGAAAGAGCTACCCTGGAAAGGTGTTGCTCAGCCTCATCTCCCCATGGCACTGCTCGCACTGAGGCACAGAGACTGGGGCTGCTTGCTTGTCTTGCCCCCTCAAACTTCAAACGTGACTTTGGGATCCGTGTCGGGAGTCTGCGGCAGCCCTGCTCCCAAAATGCGAACGTCTGCAGATAGCTCGCAGCCAGAAAGAGCTAGCCTGGAAAGCTGTTGCTCAGCGTCATCTGCCCATGGCACTGCTCGCACAGAGGCACAGAGACTGGGGCTGCTTGCTTGTCTTGTCAACTCAAACTTCAAATGTAGCATTGTGGTTGCATGCCGGGCTCCTCTGGCAGCCCTGCTCCCAAAATTCGAACGTCTGCATATAGCTCGCAGGCAGAAAGAGCTACCCTGGAAAGGTGTTGCTCATCCTCATCTCCCCATGGCACTGCTCGCACTGAGGCACAGAGACTGGGGCTGCTTTCTTGTCTTGCCCCCTCAAACTTCAAACGTAGCTTTTGGATCCGTGTCGGGCGTCTGCGGCAGCCCTGCTCTGAAAATGCGAACGTCTGCAGATAGCTCGCAGGCAGAAAGGGCTAGCCTGGAAAGCTGTTGCTCAGCCTCATCTGCCCATGGCACTGTTCGCAGAGAGGCACAGAGACTACAGGTGCTTGCTTGTCTTGTCACCTCAAACTTCACATGGAGCTTTGGGGGTGCATGCCGGGCTCCTCCGGCATCCCTGCTCCGAATATGCAAACGTCTGCAGATAGCTCGCAGGCAGAAAGAGCTAGCCTGGAAAGCTGTTGCTCAGCCTCATCTGCCCATGGCACTGCTCGCACAGAGGCACAGAGACTGGGGCTGCTTGCTTGTCTTGCCACGTCAAACTTCAAACGTATCTTAGGTGGTCCATGCCGGGTGCCTACGGCATCCCTGCTCCGAATATGCAAACGTCTGCAGATAGCTCGCAGCCAGAAAGAGCTAGCCTGGAAAGCTGTTGCTCAGCCTCATCTGCCCATGGCACTGCTCGAACAGAGGCACAGAGACTGGGGCTGCTTGCTTGTCTTGTCAACTCAAACTTCAAATGTAGCATTGTGGTTGCATGCCGGGCTCCTCCGGCAGCCCTGCTCCCAAAATTCGAACGTCTGCATATAGCTCGCAGGCAGAAAGAGCTAGCCTGGAAAGGTGTTGCTCAGCCTCATCTCCCCATGGCACTGCTCGCACTGAGGCACAGAGACTGGGGCTGCTTGCTTGTCTTGCCCCCTCAAAATTCAAACGTAGCTTTTGGATCCGTGTCGGGCGTCTGCGGCAGCCCTGCTCCAAAAATGCAAACGTCTGCAAATAGCTCGCAGGCAGAAAGATCTAGCCTGGAAAGCTGTTGCTCAGCCTCATCTCTCCATGGCACTGTTCGCAGAGAGGCACAGAGACTAGAGGTGCTTGCTTGTCTTGTCACCTCAAACTTCAAATATAGCATTGGGGGTGCATGCCGGGCTCCTCCGGCAGCCCTGCTCCCAAAATTCGAACGTCTGCAGATAGCTCGCAGGCAGAAAGAGCTAGCCTGGAAAGCTGTTGCTCAGCCTCATCTGCCCAGGGCACTGCTCGCACAGAGGCACAGAGACTGGGGCTGCTTGCTTGTCTTGCCACGTCAAACTTCAAACGTATCTTAGGTGGTCCATGCCGGGTGCCTACGGCATCCCTGCTCCGAATATGCAAACATCTGTAGATAGCTCGCAGCCAGAAAGAGGTAGCCTGGAAAGGTGTTGCTCAGCCTCATCTGCCCATGGTACTGCTCGCACAGAGGCACAGAGACTGGGGCTGCTTGCTTGTCTTGCCACCTCAAACTTCAAACGTAGCTTAGGTGGTCCGTGCTGGGTGCCTACGGCATCCCTGCTCCGAAAATGCGAACGTCTGCAGATAGCTCGCAGCCAGAAAGAGCTAGCCTGGAAAGCTGTTGCTCAGCCTCATCTGCCCATGGCACTGCTTGCACAGAGGCACAGAGACTGGGGCTGCTTGCTTGTCTTGCCACCTCAAACTTCAAACGTATCTTAGGTGGTCCATGCCGGGTGCCTCCGGCAGGGCTGCTCCAAAAATGCAAACGTCTGCAGATAGCTCGCAGCCAGAAAGAGCTAGCCTGGAAAGCTGTTGCTCAGCCTCATCTGCCCATGGCACTGCTCGCACAGAGGCACAGAGACTGGGGCTGCTTGTTTGTCTTGCCCCCTCAAACTTCAAATGTAGCATTGTGGTAGCATCCTGGGCTCCTCCGGCAGCCCTGCTCCGAAAATGCGAACGTCTGCAGATAGCTCGCAGGCAGAAAGAGCTAGCCTGGAAAGGTGTTGCTCAGCCTCATCTGCCCATGGCACTGCTCGCACTGAGGCACAGAGACTGGGGCTGCTTGCTTCTCTTGCCCCCTAAAACTTCAAACGTAGCTTTTGGATCCGTGTCGGGCGTCTGCGGCAGCCCTGCTCAGAAAATGCGAACGTCTGCAGATTGCTCGCAGGCAGAAAGATCTAGCCTGGAAAGCTGTTGCTCAGCCTCATCTCTCCATGGCACTGTTCGCAGAGAGGCACAGAGACTGGGGCTGCTTGCTTGTCTTGCCACCTCAAACTTCAAACGTAGCTTAGGTGGTCCATGCCGGGGGCCTCCGGCAGCCCTGCTCCAAAAATGCAAACGTCTGCAGATAGCTCTCAGCCAGAAAGAGCTAGCCTGGAAAGCTGTTGCTCAGCCTCATCTGCCCATGGCACTGCTCGCATAGAGACACAGAGACTGGGGCTGCTTGCTTGTCTTGCCACGTCAAACTTCAAACGTATCATAGGAGGTCCATGCCGGGTGCCTACGGCATCCCTGCACCGAGTATGCAAAAATCTGCAGATAGCTCGCAGCCAGAAAGAGCTAGCCTGGAAAGGTGTTGCTCAGCCTCATCTGCCCATGGCACTGCTCGCACAGAGGCACAGAGACTGGGGCTGCTTGCTTGTCTTGCCACCTCAAACTTCAAATGTAGCTTAGGTGGTCCATGCCGGGGGCCTCGGGCATCCCTGCTCAGAAAATGCGAACGTCTGCAGATAGCTCGCAGCCAGAAAGAGCTAGCCTGGAAAGCTGTTGCTCAGCCTCATCTGCCCATGGCACTGCTCGCACAGAGGCACAGAGACTGGGGCTGCTTGCTTGTCTTGTCAACTCAAACTTCAAATGTAGCATTGTGGTTGCATGCCGGGCTCCTGCGGCAGCCCTGCTCCCAAAATTCGAACGTCTGCATATAGCTCGCAGGCAGAAAGAGCTAGCCTGGAAAGCTGTTGCTCAGCCTCATCTGCCCATGGCACTGCTCGCACTGAGGCACAGAGACTGGGGCTGCTTGCTTGTCTTGCCCCCTCAAACTTCAAACGTGGCTTTTGGATCCGTGTCGGGCGTCTGCGGCAGCCCTGCTCCGAAAATGCGAACGTCTGCAGATAATTCTCAGCCAGAAAGAGCTAGCCTTGAAAGCTGTTGCTCAGCCTCATCTGCCCATGGCACTGCTCGCACAGAGGCACAGAGACTGGGGCTGCTTGCTTGTCTTGTCACCTTAAACTTCAAATGTAGCATTGTGGTAGCATGCTGGGCTCCTCCGGCAGCCCTGCTCCCAAAATTCGAACGTCTGCAGATAGATTGCAGCCAGAAAGAGCTAGCCTGGAAAGCTGTTGCTCAGCCTCATCTGCCCATGGCACTGCTCACACAGAGGCACAGAGACTGGGGCTGCTTGCTTGCCTGTCACCTCAAACTTCAAATGTAGCATTGTGGTAGCATGCTGGGCTCCTCCGGCAGCCCTGTTCCCAAAATGTGAACGTCTGCAGATAGCTCGCAGCCAGAAAGAGCTAGCCTGGAAAGCTGTTGCTCAGCCTCATCTGCCCATGGCACTGCTCGCACAGAGGCACAGAGACTGGGGCTGCTTGCTTCTCTTGCCCCCTCAAACTTCAAACGTATCTTAGGTGGTCCATGCCGGGTGCCTCCGGCAGGGCTGCTCAAAAAATGCAAACGTCTGCAGATAGCTCGCAGCCAGAAAGAGCTAGCCTGGAACGCTGTTGCTCAGCCTCATCTGCCCATTGCACTGCTCGCACAGAGGCACAGAGACTGGGGCTGCTTGCTTGTCTTGCCCCCTCAAACTTCAAACGTGGCTTTGGGATCCGTGTCGGGAGTCTGCGGCAGCCCTGCTCCGAAAATGCGAACGTCTGCAGATAGCTCTCAGCCAGAAAGAGCTAGCCTGGAAAGCTGTTGCTCAGCCTCATCTGCCCATGGCACTGCTCGCACAGAGGCACAGAGACTGGGGCTGCTTGCTTGTCTTGCCCCCTCAAACTTCAAATGTAACTTAGACTCTCCGTGTCGGGCGCCTCCAGCAGCCCTGCTCCCAAAATGCGAACGTCTGCAGATTGCTCGCAGGCAGAAAGAGCTAGCCTGGAAAGCTGTTGCTCAGCCTCATCTCTCCATGGCACTGTTCGCAGAGAGGCACAGAGACTGGGGCTGCTTGCTTGTCTTGCCACCTCAAACTTGAAATGTAGCTTAGGTGGTCCATGCCGGGGGCCTCCGGCAGCCCTGCTCTGAAAATGCGAACGTCTGCAGATAGCTCTCAGCCAGAAAGAGCTAGCCTGGAAAGCTGTTGCTCAGCCTCATCTGCCCATGGCACTGCTCGCACAGAGGCACAGAGACTGGGGCTGCTTGCTTGTCTTGTCAACTCAAACTTCAAATGCAGCATTGTGGTTGCATGCCGGGCTCCTGCGGCAGCCCTGCTCCCAAAATTCGAACGTCTGCATATAGCTCGCAGGCAGAAAGAGCTAGCCTGGAAAGCTGTTGCTCAGCCTCATCTGCCCATGGCACTGCTCGCACTGAGGCACAGAGACTGGGGCTGCTTGCTTGTCTTGCCCCCTCAAACTTAAAACGTAGCTTTTGGATCCGTTTCGGGCGTCTGCGGCAGCCCTGCTCCGAAAATGCGAACGTCTGCAGATAGCTCGCAGGCAGAAAGGGCTAGCCTGGAAAGCTGTTACTCAGCCTCATCTCTCCATGGCACTGTTCGCACAGAGGCACAGAGACTGGGGCTGCTTGCTTGTCTTGCCACCTCAAACTTCAAACGTGGCTTTGGGATCCGTGTCGGGCGTCTGCGGCAGCCGTGCTCCGAAAATGCGAACGTCTGCAGATAGCTCGCAGCCAGAAGAGCTAGCCTGGAAAGCTGTTGCTCAGCCTCATCTGCCCATGGCACTGCTCGCACAGAGGCACAGAGACTGGGGCTGCTTGCTTGTCTTGCCACCTCAAACTTCAAACGTAGCTTAGGTGGTCCGTGCTGGGTGCCTACGGCATCCCTGCTCCGAAAATGCGAACATCTGCAGATAGCTCGCAGCCAGAAAGAGCTAGCCTGGAAAGCTGTTGCTCAGCCTCATCTGCCCATGGCACTGCTCGCACAGAGGCACAGAGACTGGGGCTGCTTGCTTGTCTTGCCCCCTCAAACTTCAAACGTATCTTAGGTGGTCCATGCCGGGTGCCTCCGGCAGGGCTGCTCCAAAAATGCAAACGTCTGCAGATAGCTCGCAGGCAGAAAGAGCTAGCCTGGAAAGCTGTTGCTCAGCCTCATCTGCCCATGGCACTGGTCGCACAGAGGCACAGAGACTGGGGCTGCTTGTTTGTCTTGCCCCCTCAAACTTCAAATGTAACTTAGACTCTCCGTGTCGGGCGCCTGCGGCATCCCTGCTCCGAAAATGCGAACGTCTGCAGATAGCTCTCAGCCAGAAAGAGCTAGCCTTGAAAGCTGTTGCTCAGCCTCATCTGCCCATGGCACTGCTCGCACAGAGGCACAGAGACTGGGGCTGCTTGCTTGTCTTGCCCCCTCAAACTTCAAATGTAACTTAGACTCTCCGTGTCGGGCGCCTGCGGCATCCCTGCTCCGAAAATGCGAACGTCTGCAGATAGCTCGCAGCCAGAAAGAGCTAGCCTGGAAAGCTGTTGCTCAGCCTTATCTGCCCATGGCACTGCTCGCACAGAGGCACAGAGACTGGGGCTGCTTGCCTGTCTTGTCACCTCAAACTTCAAATGTAGCTTTGTGGTTGCATGCCGGGCTCCTCCGGCAGCCCTGCTCCCAAAATTCGAACGTCTGCAGATAGCTCGCAAGCAGAAAGAGCTAGCCTGGAAAGCTGTTGCTCAGCCTCATCTGCCCATGGCACTGCTCGCACAGAGGCACAGAGACTGGGGCTGCTTGCTTGTCTTGCCCCCTCAAACTTAAAACGTAGCTTTTGGATCCGTGTCGGGCGTCTGCGGCAGCCCTGCTCCGAAAATGCGAACGTCTGCAGATTGCTCGCAGGCAGAAAGAGTTAGCCTGGAAAGCTGTTACTCAGCCTCATCTCTCCATGGCACTGCTCGCACAGAGGCACAGAGACTGGGGCTGCTTGCTTCTCTTGCCCCCTAAAACTTCAAACGTAGCTTTTGGATCCGTGTCGGGCGTCTGCAGCAGCCCTGCTCTGAAAATGCGAACGTCTGCAGATTGCTCGCAGGCAGAAAGAGCTAGCCTGGAAAGCTGTTGCTCAGCCTCATCTCTCCATGGCACTGTTCGCAGAGAGGCACAGAGACTAGAGCTGCTTGCTTGTCTTGTCACCTCAAACTTCAAACGTATCTTAGGTTGTCCATGCCGGGTGCCTCCGGCATCCCTGCTCCGAAAATGCAAACGTCTGCAGACAGCTCGCAGACAAGTAGAGATAGTCTGGAAAGCTGTTTATCAGCCTCATCTGCTCGTGGCACTGCTCACAGAGAGGCACAGAGACTGGGGCTGCTTGTTTGTCTTGCCCCCTCAAACTTCAAACGTAGCTTAGACTCTCCGTGTCGGGCGCCTCCAGCAGCCCTGCTCCCAAAATGCGAACGTCTGCAGATAGCTCGCAGCCAGAAAGAGCTAGCCTGGAAAGCTGTTGCTCAGCCTTATCTGCCCATGGCACTGCTCGCACAGAGGCACAGAGACTGGGGCTGCTTGCCTGTCTTGTCACCTCAAACTTCAAATGTAGCTTTGTGGTTGCATGCCGGGCTCCTCCGGCAGCCCTGCTACCAAAATTCGAACGTCTGCAGATAGCTCGCAAGCAGAAAGAGCTAGCCTGGAAAGCTGTTGCTCAGCCTCATCTGCCCATGGCACTGCTCGCACAGAGGCACAGAGACTGGGGCTGCTTGCTTGTCTTGCCCCCTCAAACTTAAAACGTAGCTTTTGGATCCGTGTCGGGCGTCTGCGGCAGCCCTGCTCCGAAAATGCGAACGTCTGCAGATAGCTCGCAGGCAGAAAGGGCTAGCCTGGAAAGCTGTTACTCAGCCTCATCTCTCCATGGCACTGTTCGCACAGAGGCACAGAGACTGGGGCTGCTTGCTTGTCTTGCCCCCTCAAACTTCAAACGTGGCTTTGGGATCCGTGTCGGGCGTCTGCGGCAGCCGTGCTCCGAAAATGCGAACGTCTGCAGATAGCTCGCAGCCAGAAGAGCTAGCCTGGAAAGCTGTTGCTCAGCCTCATCTGCCCATGGCACTGCTCGCACAGAGGCACAGAGACTGGGGCTGCTTGCTTGTCTTGCCACCTCAAACTTCAAACGTAGCTTAGGTGGTCCGTGCTGGGTGCCTACGGCATCCCTGCTCCGAAAATGCGAACGTCTGCAGATAGCTCGCAGCCAGAAAGAGCTAGCCTGGAAAGCTGTTGCTCAGCCTCATCTGCCCATGGCACTGCTCGCACAGAGGCACAGAGACTGGGGCTGCTTGCTTGTCTTGCCCCCTCAAACTTCAAACGTATCTTAGGTGGTCCATGCCGGGTGCCTCCGGCAGGGCTGCTCCAAAAATGCAAACGTCTGCAGATAGCTCGCAGGCAGAAAGAGCTAGCCTGGAAAGCTGTTGCTCAGCCTCATCTGCCCATGGCACTGCTCGCACAGAGGCACAGAGACTGGGGCTGCTTGTTTGTCTTGCCCCCTCAAACTTCAAATGTAACTTAGACTCTCCGTGTCGGGCGCCTGCGGCATCCCTGCTCCGAAAATGCGAACGTCTGCAGATAGCTCTCAGCCAGAAAGAGCTAGCCTGGAAAGCTGTTGCTCAGCCTCATCTGCCCATGGCACTGCTCGCACAGAGGCACAGAGACTGGGGCTGCTTGCTTGTTTTGTCACCTCAAACTTCAAATGTAGCATTGTGGTAGCATGCTGGGCTCCTCCGGCAGCCCTTCTCCCAAAATTCGAACGTCTGCAGATAGCTCGCAGGCAGAAAGAGCTAGCCTGGAAAGGTGTTGCTCAGCCTCATCTGCCCATGGCACTGCTCGCACTGAGGCACAGAGACTGGGGCTGCTTGCTTCTCTTGCCCCCTAAAACTTCAAACGTAGCTTTTGGATCCGTGTCGGGCGTCTGCGGCAACCCTGCTCCGAAAATGCGAACGTCTGCAGATTGCTCGCAGGCAGAAAGAGTTAGCCTGGAAAGCTGTTGCTCAGCCTCATCTGCCCATGGCACTGCTCGCACTGAGGCACAGAGACTGGGGCTGCTTGCTTCTCTTGCCCCCTAAAACTTCAAACGTAGCTTTTGGATCCGTGTCGGGCGTCTGCAGCAGCCCTGCTCTGAAAATGCGAACGTCTGCAGATTGCTCGCAGGCAGAAAGAGCTAGCATGGAAAGCTGTTGCTCAGCCTCATCTCTCCATGGCACTGTTCGCAGAGAGGCACAGAGACTAGAGCTGCTTGCTTGTCTTGTCACCTCAAACTTCAAACGTATCTTAGGTTGTCCATGCCGGGTGCCTCCGTCATCCCTGCTCCGAAAATGCAAACGTCTGCAGACAGCTCGCAGACAAGTAGAGATAGTCTGGAAAGCTGTTGATCAGCCTCATCTGCTCGTGGCACTGCTCACAGAGAGGCACAGAGACTGGGGCTGCTTGTTTGTCTTGCCCCCTCAAACTTCAAACGTAGCTTAGACTCTCCGTGTCGGGCGCCTCCAGCAGCCCTGCTCCCAAAATGCGAACGTCTGCAGATAGCTCGCAGCCAGAAAGAGCTAGCCTGGAAAGCTGTTGCTCAGCCTCATCTGCCCATGGCACTGCTCGCACAGAGGCACAGAGACTGGGGCTGCTTGCCTGTCTTGTCACCTCAAACTTCAAATGTAGCATTGTGGTTGCATGCCGGGCTCCTCCGGCAGCCCTGTTCCCAAAATTCGAACGTCTGCAGATAGCTCGCAAGCAGAAAGAGCTAGCCTGGAAAGGTGTTGCTCAGCCTCATCTGCCCATGGCACTGCTCACACAGAGGCACAGAGACTGGGGCTGCTTGCTTGTCTTGCCACCTCAAACTTCAAACGTAGCTTAGGTGGTCCGTGCCGGGGGCCTCCGGCAGGGCTGCTCCAAAAATGCAAACATCTGCAGATAGCTCGCAGCCAGAAAGAGCTAGCCTGGAAAGCTGTTGCTCAGCCTCATCTGCCCATGGCACTGCTCGCACAGAGGCACAGAGACTGGGGCTGCTTGCTTGTCTTGCCACCTCAAACTTCAAATGTATCTTAGACTCTCCGTGTCGGGCGCCTCCAGCAGCCCTGCTCCCAAAATGCGAACGTCTGCAGATAGCTCGCAGGCAGAAAAAGCTAGCCCGGAAAGCTGTTGCTCAGCCTCATCTGCCCATGGCACTGCTCGCACAGAGGCACAGAGACTGGGGCTGCTTGCTTGTCTTGCCCCCTCAAACTTCAAACGTGGCTTTGGGATCCGTGTCGGGCGTCTGCGGCAGCCCTGCTCCGAAAATGCGAACGTCTGCACATAGCTCGCAGGCAGAAAGAGGTAGCCTGGAAAGCTGTTGCTCAGCCTCATCTGCCCATGGCACTGCTCGCACAGAGGCACAGAGACTCGGGCTGCTTGCTTGTCTTGTCACCTCAAACTTCAAATGTAGCATTGTGGTTGCATGCCGGGCTCCTCCGGCAGCCCTGCTCCCAAAATTCGAACGTCTGCAGATAGCTCGCAGGCAGAAAGAGCTAGCCTGGAAAGCTGTTGCTCAGCCTCATCTGCCCATGGCACTGCTCGCACAGAGGCACAGAGACTAGAGCTGCTTGCTTGTCTTGCCCCCTCAAACTTCAAATATAGCATTGGGGGTGCATGCCGGGCTCCTCCGGCAGCCCTGCTCCCAAAATTCGAACGTCTGCAGATAGCTCGCAAGCAGAAAGAGCTAGCCTGGAAAGGTGTTGCTCAGCCTCATCTGCCCATGGCACTGCTCGCACAGAGGCACAGAGACTGGGGCTGCTTGCTTGTCTTGCCACCTCAAACTTCAAACGTAGCTTAGGTGGTCCGTGCCGAGGGCCTCCGGCAGGGCTGCTCCAAAAATGCAAACATCTGCAGATAGCTCGCAGCCAGAAAGAGCTAGCCTGGAAAGCTGTTGCTCAGCCTCATCTGCCCATGGCACTGCTCGCACAGAGGCACAGAGACTGGGGCTGCTTGCTTGTCTTGCCCCCTCAAACTTCAAATGTAGCATTGTGGTTGCATGCCGGGCTCCTCCGGCAGCCCTGCTCCCAAAATTCGAACGTCTGCAGACAGCTCGCAGACAAGGAGAGATAGTCTGGAAAGCTGTTGCTCAGCCTCATCTGCCCATGGCACTGCTCACAGAGAGGCACAGAGACTGGGGCTGCTTGTTTGTCTTGCCCCCTCAAACTTCAAATGTAGCTTAGACTCTCCCTGTCGGGCGCCTCCAGCAGCCCTGCTCCCAAAATGCGAACGTCTGCAGATAGTTCGCAGCCAGAAAGAGCTAGCCTGGAAAGCTGTTGCTCAGCCTCATCTGCCCATGGCACTGCTCGCACAGAGGCACAGAGACTGGGGCTGCTTGCTTGTCTTGCCACCTCAAACTTCACGTGTAGCATTGGGGGTGCATGCCGGGCTTCTCCGGCAGCCCTGCTCCCAAAATTCGAACGTCTGCAGATAGATTGCAGCCAGAAAGAGCTAGCCTGGAAAGCTGTTGCTCAGCCTCATCTGCCCATGGCACTGCTCGCACAGAGGCACAGAGACTGGGGCTGCTTGCTTGTCTTGCCCCCTCAAACTTCAAATGTAGCTTAGGTGGTCCATGCCGGGTGCCTCGGGCATCCCTGCTCCGAAAATGCGAACGTCTGCAGATAGATCGCAGCCAGAAAGAGCTAGCCTGGAAAGCTGTTGCTCAGCCTCATCTGCCCATGGCACTGCTCGCACAGAGGCACAGAGACTGGGGCTGCTTGCTTGTCTTGCCCCCTCAAACTTCAAACGTATCTTAGGTGGTCCACGCCGGGCTTCTCCGGCAGCCCTGCTCCCAAAATTCGAACGTCTGCAGATAGCTCGCAGCCAGAAATAGCTAGCCTGGAAAGCTGTTGCTCAGCCTCATCTGCCCATGGCACTGCTCGCACAGAGGCACAGAGACTGGGGCTGCTTGCTTGTCTTGCCCCCTCAAACTTCAAATGTAGCTTAGGTGGTCCATGCCGGGTGCCTCGGGCATCCCTGCTCCGAAAATGCGAACGTCTGCAGATAGCTCTCAGCCAGAAAGAGCTAGCCTGGAAAGCTGTTGCACAGCCTAATCTGCCCATGGCACTGCTCGCACAGAGGCACAGAGACTGGGGCTGCTTGCTTGTCTTGCCTCCTCAAACTTCACATGTAGCATTGGGGGTGCATGCCGGGCTTCTCCGGCAGCCCTGCTCCCAAAATTCGAACGTCTGCAGATAGATTGCAGCCAGAAAGAGCTAGCCTGGAAAGGTGTTGCTCAGCCTCATCTGCCCATGGCACTGCTCGCACAGAGGCACAGAGACTGGGGCTGCTTGCTTGTCTTGTCTCCTTAAACTTCAAATGTAGCTTAGGTGGTTGCATGCCGGGCTCCTCCGGCAGCCCTGCTCCCAGAATTCGAACGTCTGCAGATAGCTCGCAGCCAGAAAGAGCTAGCCTGGAAAGCTGTTGCTCAGCCTCATCTGCCCATGGCACTGCTCGCACAGAGTCACAGAGACTGGGGCTGCTTGCTTCTCTTGTCACCTCTAACTTCACATGTAGCATTGGGGGTGCATGCCGGGCTACTCCGGCAGCCCTGCTCCCAAAATTCGAATGTCTGCAGATAGATTGCAGCAAGAATGAGCAAGCCTGGAAAGCTGTTGCTCAGCCTCATCTGCCCATGGCACTGCTCGCACAGAGGCACAGAGGCACAGAGGCACAGAGACTGGGGCTGCTTGCTTCTCTTGCCCCCTCAAACTTCAAACGTATCTTAGGTTGTCCATGCCGGGTGCCTCCGGCATCCCTGCTCCGAAAATGCAAACGTCTGCAGACAGCTCGCAGACAAGTAGAGATAGTCTGGAAAGCTGTTGCTCAGCCTCATCTGCTCGTGGCACTGCTCACAGAGAGGCACAGAGCCTGGGGCTGCTTGTTTGTCTTGCCCCCTCAAACTTCAAACGTAGCTTAGACTCTCCGTGTCGGGCGCCTCCAGCAGACCTGCTCCCAAAATGCGAACGTCTGCAGATAGCTCGCAGCCAGAAAGAGCTAGCCTGGAAAGCTGTTGCTCAGCCTCATCTGCCCATGGCACTGCTCGCACAGAGGCACAGAGACTGGGGCTGCTTGCTTGTCTTGCCCCCTCAAACTTCAAATGTAGCTTAGGTGGTCCATGCCGGGTGCCTCGGGCATCCCTGCTCCGAAAATGCGAACGTCTGCAGATAGCTCGCAGCCAGAAAGAGCTAGCCTGGAAAGCTGTTGCACAGCCTAATCTGCCCATGGCACTGCTCGCACAGAGGCACAGAGACTGGGGCTGCTTGCTTGTCTTGCCTCCTCAAACTTCACATGTAGCATTGGGGGTGCATGCCGGGCTTCTCCGGCAGCCCTGCTCCCAAAATTCGAACGTCTGCAGATAGATTGCAGCCAGAAAGAGCTAGCCTGGAAAGGTGTTGCTCAGCCTCATCTGCCCATGGCACTGCTCGCACAGAGGCACAGAGAATGGGGCTGCTTGCTTGTCTTGTCTCCTCAAACTTCAAATGTAGCTTAGGTGGTTGCATGCCGGGCTCCTCCGGCAGCCCTGCTCCCAGAATTCGAACGTCTGCAGATAGCTCGCAGCCAGAAAGAGCTAGCCTGGAAAGCTGTTGCTCAGCCTCATCTGCCCATGGCACTGCTCGCACAGAGTCACAGAGACTGGGGCTGCTTGCTTCTCTTGTCACCTCTAACTTCACATGTAGCATTGGGGGTGCATGCCGGGCTACTCCGGCAGCCCTGCTCCCAAAATTCGAATGTCTGCAGATAGATTGCAGCAAGAATGAGCAAGCCTGGAAAGCTGTTGCTCAGCCTCATCTGCCCATGGCACTGCTCGCACAGAGGCACAGAGGCACAGAGGCACAGAGACTGGGGCTGCTTGCTTCTCTTGCCCCCTCAAACTTCAAACGTATCTTAGGTTGTCCATGCCGGGTGCCTCCGGCATCCCTGCTCCGAAAATGCAAACGTCTGCAGACAGCTCGCAGACAAGTAGAGATAGTCTGGAAAGCTGTTGCTCAGCCTCATGTGCTCGTGGCACTGCTCACAGAGAGGCACAGAGCCTGGGGCTGCTTGTTTGTCTTGCCCCCTCAAACTTCAAACGTAGCTTAGACTCTCCGTGTCGGGCGCCTCCAGCAGCCCTGCTCCCAAAATGCGAACGTCTGCAGATAGCTCGCAGCCAGAAAGAGCTAGCCTGGAAAGCTGTTGCTCAGCCTCATCTGCCCATGGCACTGCTCGCACAGAGGCACAGAGACTGGGGCTGCTTGCTTGTCTTGCCCCCTCAAACTTCAAATGTAGCTTAGGTGGTCCATGCCGGGTGCCTCGGGCATCCCTCCTCCGAAAATGCGAACGTCTGCAGATAGCTCGCAGCCAGAAAGAGCTAGCCTGGAAAGCTGTTGCACAGCCTAATCTGCCCATGGCACTGCTCGCACAGAGGCACAGAGACTGGGGCTGCTTGCTTGTCTTGCCCCCTCAAACTTCACATGTAGCATTGGGGGTGCATGCCGGGCTTCTCCGGCAGCCCTGCTCCCAAAATTCGAACGTCTGCAGATAGCTCGCAGCCAGAAAGAGCTAGCCTGGAAAGCTGTTGCTCAGCCTCATCTGCCCATGGCACTGCTCGCACAGAGGCACAGAGACTGGGGCTGCTTGCTTGTCTTGTCTCCTCAAACTTCAAATGTAGCTTAGGTGGTTGCATGCCGGGCTCCTCCGGCAGCCCTGCTCCCAGAATTCGAACGTCTGCAGATAGCTCGCAGGCAGAAAGAGCTAGCCTGGAAAGGTGTTGCTCAGCCTCATCTGCCCATGGCACTGCTCGCACAGAGTCACAGAGACTGGGGCTGCTTGCTTCTCTTGTCACCTCTAACTTCACATGTAGCATTGGGGGTGCATGTCGGGCTACTCCGGCAGCCCTGCTCCCAAAATTCGAATGTCTGCAGATAGATTGCAGCAAGAATGAGCAAGCCTGGAAAGCTGTTGCTCAGCCTCATCTGCCCATGGCACTGCTCGCACAGAGGCACAGAGGCACAGAGGCACAGAGACTGGGGCTGCTTGCTTCTCTTGCCCCCTCAAACTTCAAACGTATCTTAGGTTGTCCATGCCGGGTGCCTCCGGCATCCCTGCTCCGAAAATGCAAACGTCTGCAGACAGCTCGCAGACAAGTAGAGATAGTCTGGAAAGCTGTTGCTCAGCCTCATCTGCTCGTGGCACTGCTCACAGAGAGGCACAGAGCCTGGGGCTGCTTGTTTGTCTTGCCCCCTCAAACTTCAAACGTAGCTTAGACTCTCCGTGTCGGGCGCCTCCAGCAGCCCTGCTCCCAAAATGCGAACGTCTGCAGATAGCTCGCAGCCAGAAAGAGCTAGCCTGGAAAGCTGTTGCTCAGCCTCATCTGCCCATGGCACTGCTCGCACAGAGGCACAGAGACTGGGGCTGCTTGCTTGTCTTGCCCCCTCAAACTTCAAATGTAGCTTAGGTGGTCCATGCCGGGTGCCTCGGGCATCCCTGCTCCGAAAATGCGAACGTCTGCAGATAGCTCGCAGCCAGAAAGAGCTAGCCTGGAAAGCTGTTGCACAGCCTAATCTGCCCATGGCACTGCTCGCACAGAGGCACAGAGACTGGGGCTGCTTGCTTGTCTTGCCCCCTCAAACTTCACATGTAGCATTGGGGGTGCATGCCGGGCTTCTCCGGCAGCCCTGCTCCCAAAATTCGAACGTCTGCAGATAGCTCGCAGCCAGAAAGAGCTAGCCTGGAAAGCTGTTGCTCAGCCTCATCTGCCCATGGCACTGCTCGCACAGAGGCACAGAGACTGGGGCTGCTTGCTTGTCTTGTCTCCTCAAACTTCAAATGTAGCTTAGGTGGTTGCATGCCGGGCTCCTCCGGCAGCCCTGCTCCCAGAATTCGAACGTCTGCAGATAGCTCGCAGGCAGAAAGAGCTAGCCTGGAAAGGTGTTGCTCAGCCTCATCTGCCCATGGCACTGCTCGCACAGAGTCACAGAGACTGGGGCTGCTTGCTTCTCTTGCCCCCTCAAACTTCAAACGTATCTTAGGTTGTCCATGCCGGGTGCCTCCGGCATCCCTGCTCCGAAAATGCAAACGTCTGCAGACAGCTCGCAGACAAGTAGAGATAGTCTGGAAAGCTGTTGCTCAGCCTCATCTGCTCGTGGCACTGCTCACAGAGAGGCACAGAGCCTGGGGCTGCTTGTTTGTCTTGCCCCCTCAAACTTCAAACGTAGCTTAGACTCTCCGTGTCGGGCGCCTCCAGCAGCCCTGCTCCCAAAATGCGAACGTCTGCAGATAGCTCGCAGCCAGAAAGAGCTAGCCTGGAAAGCTGTTGCTCAGCCTCATCTGCCCATGGCACTGCTCGCACAGAGGCACAGAGACTGGGGCTGCTTGCTTGTCTTGCCCCCTCAAACCTCAAATGTAGCTTAGGTGGTCCATGCCGGGTGCCTCGGGCATCCCTGCTCCGAAAATGCGAACGTCTGCAGATAGCTCGCAGCCAGAAAGAGCTAGCCTGGAAAGCTGTTGCTCAGCCTCATCTGCCCATGGCACTGCTCGCACAGAGGCACAGAGACTGGGGCTGCTTGCTTGTCTTGTCTCCTCAAACTTCAAATGTAGCTTAGGTGGTTGCATGCCGGGATCCTCCGGCAGCCCTGCTCCCAGAATTCGAACGTCTGCAGATAGCTCGCAGGCAGAAAGAGCTAGCCTGGAAAGGTGTTGCTCAGCCTCATCTGCCCATGGCACTGCTCGCACAGAGTCACAGAGACTGGGGCTGCTTGCTTGTCTTGTCACCTCTAACTTCACATGTAGCATTGGGGGTGCATGCCGGGCTACTCCGGCAGCCCTGCTCCCAAAATTCGAATGTCTGCAGATAGATTGCAGCAAGAATGAGCAAGCCTGGAAAGATGTTGCTCAGCCTCATCTGCCCATGGCACTGCTCGCACAGAGGCACAGAGGCACAGAGGCACAGAGACTGGGGCTGCTTGCTTCTCTTGCCCCCTCAAACTTCAAACGTATCTTAGGTTGTCCATGCCGGGTGCCTCCGGCATCCCTGCTCCGAAAATGCAAACGTCTGCAGACAGCTCGCAGACAAGTAGAGATAGTCTGGAAAGCTGTTGCTCAGCCTCATCTGCTCGTGGCACTGCTCACAGAGAGGCACAGAGCCTGGGGCTGCTTGTTTGTCTTGCCCCCTCAAACTTCAAACGTAGCTTAGACTCTCCGTGTCGGGCGTCTCCAGCAGCCCTGCTCCCAAAATGCGAACGTCTGCAGATAGCTCGCAGCCAGAAAGAGCTAGCCTGGAAAGCTGTTGCTCAGCCTCATCTGCCCATGGCACTGCTCGCACAGAGGCACAGAGACTGGGGCTGCTTGCCTGTCTTGTCACCTCAAACTTCAAATGTAGCATTGTGGTTGCATGCCGGGCTCCTCCGGCAGCCCTGCTCCCATAATTCGAACGACTGCAGATAGCTCACAGGCAGAAAGAGCTAGCCTGGAAAGGTGTTGCTCAGCCTCATCTGCCCATGGCACTGCTCGCACAGAGGCACAGAGACTGGGGCTGCTTGCTTGTCTTGCCACCTCAAACTTCACATGTAGCATTGGGGGTGCATGCCGGGATTCTCCGGCAGCCCTGCTCCCAAAATTCGAACGTCTGCAGATAGCTCGCAGCCAGAAAGAGCTAGCCTGGAAAGCTGTTGCTCAGCGTCATCTGCCCATGGCACTGCTCGCACAGAGGCACAGAGACTGGGGCTGCTTGCTTGTCTTGCCACCTCAAACTTCAAACGTAGCTTAGGTGGTCCGTGCCAGGCTTCTCCGGCAGCCCTGCTCCCAAAATTCGAACGTCTGCAGATAGATCGCAGCCAGAAAGAGCTAGCCTGGAAAGCTGTTGCTCAGCCTCATCTGCCCATGGCACTGCTCGCACAGAGGCACAGAGACTGGGGCTGCTTGCTTGTCTTGCCACCTCAAACTTCAGATGTAGCTTAGGTGGTCCGTGCCGGGGGCCTCCGGCAGGGCTGCTCCAAAAATGCGAACGTCTGCAGATAGCTCGCAGCCAGAAAGAGCTAGCCTGGAAAGCTGTTGCTCAGCCTCATCTGCCCATGGCACTGCTCGCACAGAGGCACAGAGACTGGATCTGCTTGCTTGTCTTGCCCCCTCAAACTTCAAACGTGGCTTTGGGATCCGTGTCGGGCGTCTGCGGCAGCCCTGCTCCGAAAATGCGAACGTCTGCAGATAGCTCGCAGCCAGAAAGAGCTAGCCTGGAAAGCTGTTGCTCAGCCTCATCTGCCCATGGCACTGCTCGCACAGAGGCACAGAGACTGGGGCTGCTTGCCTGTCTTGTCACCTCAAACTTCAAATGTAGCATTGTGGTTGCATGCCGGGCTCCTCCGGCAGCCCTGCTCCCAAAATTCGAACGTCTGCAGATAGCTCGCAGGCAGAAAGAGCTAGCCTGGAAAGGTGTTGCTCAGTCTCATCTGCCCATGGCACTGCTCGCACAGAGGCACAGAGACTGGGGCTGCTTGCTTCTCTTGCCCCCTCAAACTTCAAACGTATCTTTGGTTGTCCATGCCGGGTGCCTCCGGCATCCCTGCTCCGAAAATGCAAACGTCTGCAGACAGCTCGCAGACAAGGAGAGATAATCTGGAAAGCTGTTGCTCAGCCTCATCTGCTCGTGGCACTGCTCACAGAGAGGCACAGAGCCTGGGGCTGCTTGTTTGTCTTGCCCCCTCAAACTTCAAACGTAGCTTAGACTGTCCGTGTCGGGCGCCTCCAGCAGCCCTGCTCCCAAAATGCGAACGTCTGCAGATAGTTCGCAGCCAGAAAGAGCTAGCCTGGAAAGCTGTTTCTCAGCCTCATCTGCCCATGGCACTGCTCGCACAGCGGCACAGAGACTGGGGCTGCTTGCTTGCCTCACCACGTCAAACTTCAAACGTATCTTAGGTGGTCCATGCCGGGTGCCTACGGCATCCCTGCTCCGAAAGTGCAAACGTCTGCAGACAGCTCGCAGCCAGAAAGAGCTAGCCTGGAAAACTGTTGCTCAGCCTCATCTGCTCGTGGCACTGCTCGCACAGAGGCACAGAGACTGGGGCTGCTTGCTTGCCTCACCACGTCAAACTTCAAACGTATCTTAGGTGGTCCATGCCGGGTGCCTCGGGCATCGCTGCTCAGAAAATGCGAAAGTCTGCAGATAGCTCGCAGCCAGAAAGAGCTAGCCTGGAAAGCTGTTGCTCAGCCTCATCTGCCCATGCCACTGCTCGCACAGAGGCACAGAGACTGGGGCTGCTTGCTTGTCTTGCCCCCTCAAACTTCAAACGTGGCTTTGGGATCCGTGTCGGGCGTCTGCGGCAGTCCTGCTCCAAAAATGCGAACGTCTGCACATAGCTCGCAGCCAGAAAGAGCTAGCCTGGAAAGCTGTTGCTGAGCCTCATCTGCCCATGGCACTGCTCGCACAGAGGCACAGAGACTGGGGCTGCTTGCTTGTCTTGTCACCTCAAACTTCAAATGTAGCATTGTGGTTGCATGCCGGGCTCCTCCGGCAGCCCTGCTCCCAAAATTCGAACGTCTGCAGATAGCTCGCAGCCAGAAAGAGCTAGCCTGGAAAGCTGTTGCTCAGCCTCATCTGCCCATGGCACTGCTCGCACAGAGGCACAGAGACTAGGGCTGCTTGCTTGTCTTGCCCCCTCAAACTTCAAACGTAGCTTTTGGATCCGTGTTGGGCGTCTGCGGCATCCCTGCTCCGAAAATGCGAACGTCTGCAGATTGCTCGCAGACAGAAAGAGCTAGCCTGGAAAGCTGTTGCTCAGCCTCATCTGCCCATGGCACTGCTCGCACAGAGGCACAGAGACTGGGGCTGCTTGCTTGTCTTGCCCCCTCAAACTTCACATGTAGCATTGGGGGTGCATGCCGGGCTACTCCGGCAGCCCTGCTCTCAAAATTCGAATGTCTGCAGATAGATTGCAGCAAGAATGAGCAAGCCTGGAAAGCTGTTGCTCAGCCTCATCTGGAAAGCTGTTGCTCAGCCTCATCTGCCCATGGCACTGCTCGCACAGAGGCACAGAGGCACAGAGGCACAGAGACTGGGGCTGCTTGCTTCTCTTGCCCCCTCAAACTTCAAACATATCTTAGGTTGTCCATGCCGGGTGCCTCCGGCTTCCCTGCTCCGAAAATGCAAACGTCTGCAGACAGCTCGCAGACAAGGAGAGATAGTCTGGAAAGGTGTTGATCAGCCTCATCTGCTCGTGGCACTGCTCACAGAGAGGCACAGAGCCTGGGGCTGCTTGTTTGTCTTACCCCCTCAAACTTCAAACGTAGCTTAGACTCTCCCTGTCGGGCGCCTCCAGCAGCCCTGCTCCGAAAATGCGAACGTCTGCAGATAGCTCGCAGCCAGAAAGAGCTAGCCTGGAAAGCTGTTGCTCAGCCTCATCTGCCCATGGCACTGCTCGCACAGAGGCACAGAGACTGGGGCTGCTTGCCTGTCTTGTCACCTCAAACTTCAAATGTAGCATTGTGGTTGCATGCCGGGCTCCTTCCGCAGCCCTGCTCCCAAAATGCGAACGTCTGCAGATAGCTCACAGGCAGAAAGAGCTAGCCTGGAAAGGTGTTGCTCAGCCTCATCTGCCCATGGCACTGCTCGCACAGAGGCACAGAGACTGGGGCTGCTTGCTTGTCTTGCCACCTCAAACTTCACATGTAGCATTGGGGGTGCATGCCGGGATTCTCCGGCAGCCCTGCTCCGAAAATGCGAACGTCTGCAGATAGCTCGCAGCCAGAAAGAGCTAGCCTGGAAAGCTGTTGCTCAGCCTCATCTGCCCATGGCACTGCTCGCACAGAGGCACAGAGACTGGGGCTGCTTGCTTGTCTTGCCACCTCAAACTTCAAACGTAGCTTAGGTGGTCCATGCCTGGTGCCTCCGGTATCCCTGCTCCGAAAATGCAAACGTCTGCAGACAGCTCGCAGACAAGGAGAGATAGTCTGGAAAGCTGTTGCTCAGCCTCATCTGCTCGTGGCACTGCTCACAGAGAGGCACAGAGCCTGGGGCTGCTTGTTTGTCTTGCCCCCTCAAACTTCAAACGTAGCTTAGACTCTCCCTGTCGGGCGCCTCCAGCAGCCCTGCTCCCAAAATGCGAACGTCTGCAGATAGCTCGCAGCCAGAAAGAGCTAGCCTGGAAAGCTGTTGCTCAGCCTCATCTGCCCATGGCACTGCTCGCACAGAGGCACAGAGACTGGGGCTGCTTGCCTGTCTTGTCACCTCAAACTTCAAATGTAGCTTTGTGGTTGCATGCCGGGCTCCTCCGGCAGCCCTGCTCCCAAAATTCGAACGTCTGCAGATAGCTCACAGGCAGAAAGAGCTAGCCTGGAAAGGTGTTGCTCAGCCTCATCTGCCCATGGCACTGCTCGCACAGAGGCACAGAGACTGGGGCTGCTTGCTTGTCTTGCCACCTCTAACTTCACATGTAGCATTGGGGGTGCATGCCGGGCTTCTCCGGCAGCCCTGCTCCCAAAATTCGAACGTCTGCAGATAGCTTGCAGCCAGAAAGAGCTAGCCTGGAAAGCTGTTGCTCAGCCTCATCTGCCCATGGCACTGCTCGCACAGAGGCACAGAGACTGGGGCTGCTTGCTTGTCTTGTCACCTCAAACTTCAAATGTAGCAATGTGGTTGCATGCTGGGCTCCTCCGTCAGCCCTGCTCCTAAAATTCTAACGGCTGCAGATAGCTCGCAGGCAGAAAGAGCTAGCCTGGAAAGCTGTTGCTCAGCCTCATCTGCCCATGGCACTGCTCGCACAGAGGCACAGAGACTGGGGCTGCTTGCTTGTCTTGTCACCTCAAACTTCAAATGTAGCAATGTGGTTGCATGCCGGGCTCCTCCGGCAGCCCTGCTCCTAAAATTCTAACGTCTGCAGATAGCTCGCAGGCAGAAAGAGCTAGCCTGGAAAGCTGTTGCTCAGCCTCATCTGCCCATGGCACAGATCGCACAGAGGCACAGAGACTGGGGCTGCTTGCTTGCCTCACCACGTCAAACTTCAAACGTATCTTAGGTGGTCCATGCCGGGTGCCTCGGGCATCGCTGCTCAGAAAATGCGAATGTCTGCCGATAGCTCGCAGCCAGAAAGAGCTAGCCTGGAAAGCTGTTGCTCAGCCTCATCTGCCCATGGCACTGCTCGCACAGAGGCACAGAGGCACAGAGGCACAGAGACTGGGGCTGCTTGCTTCTCTTGCCCCCTCAAACTTCAAACTTATCTTAGGTTGTCCATGCCGGGTGCCTCCGGCATCCCTGCTCCGAAAATGCAAACGTCTGCAGACAGCTCGCAGAGAAGGAGAGATAGTCTGGAAAGCTGTTGCTCAGCCTCATCTGCCCATGGCACTGCTCGCACAGAGGCACAGAGACTGGGGCTGCTTGCCTGTCTTGTCACCTCAAACTTCAAATGTAGCATTGTGGTTGCATGCCGGGCTCCTTCCGCAGCCCTGCTCCCAAAATTCGAACGACTGCAGATAGCTCACAGGCAGAAAGAGCTAGCCTGGAAAGGTGTTGCTCAGCCTCATCTGCCCATGGCACTGCTCGCACAGAGGCACAGAGACTGGGGCTGCTTGCTTGTCTTGCCACCTCAAACTTCACATGTAGCATTGGGGGTGCATGCCGGGATTCTCCGGCAGCCCTGCTCCCAAAATTCGAACGTCTGCAGATAGCTCGCAGCCAGAAAGAGCTAGCCTGGAAAGCTGTTGCTCAGCCTCATCTGCCCATGGCACTGCTCGCACAGAGGCACAGAGACTGGGGCTGCTTGCTTGTCTTGCCACCTCAAACTTCAAACGTAGCTTAGGTGGTCCATGCCTGGTGCCTCCGGTATCCCTGCTCCGAAAATGCAAACGTCTGCAGACAGCTCGCAGACAAGGAGAGATAGTCTGGAAAGCTGTTGCTCAGCCTCATCTGCTCGTGGCACTGCTCACAGAGAGGCACAGAGCCTGGGGCTGCTTGTTTGTCTTGCCCCCTCAAACTTCAAACGTAGCTTAGACTCTCCCTGTCGGGCGCCTCCAGCAGCCCTGCTCCCAAAATGCGAACGTCTGCAGATAGCTCGCAGCCAGAAAGAGCTAGCCTGGAAAGCTGTTGCTCAGCCTCATCTGCCCATGGCACTGCTCGCACAGAGGCACAGAGACTGGGGCTGCTTGCTTGTCTTGTCACCTCAAACTTCAAATGTAGCTTTGTGGTTGCATGCCGGGCTCCTCCGGCAGCCCTGGTCCCAAAATTCGAACGTCTGCAGATAGCTCACAGGCAGAAAGAGCTAGCCTGGAAAGGTGTTGCTCAGCCTCATCTGCCCATGGCACTGCTCGCACAGAGGCACAGAGACTGGGGCTGCTTGCTTGTCTTGCCACCTCTAACTTCACATGTAGCATTGGGGGTGCATGCCGGGCTTCTCCGGCAGCCCTGCTCCCAAAATTCGAATGTCTGCAGATAGATTGCAGCAAGAAAGAGCTAGCCTGGAAAGGTGTTGCTCAGCCTCATCTGCCCATGGCACTGCTCGCACAGAGGCACAGAGACTGGGGCTGCTTGCTTGTCTTGTCA
The DNA here is from genome assembly GCF_030867145.1 of Opisthocomus hoazin. NCBI lineage: Eukaryota > Metazoa > Chordata > Aves > Opisthocomiformes > Opisthocomidae > Opisthocomus > Opisthocomus hoazin. The sequence continues at coordinate 16,994,414 of NC_134453.1, forward strand.
CCTCAAACTTCAAATGTAGCAATGTGGTTGCATGCTGGGCTCCTCCGGCAGGGCTGCTCCTAAAATTCTAACGGCTGCAGATAGCTTGCAGCCAGAAAGAGCTAGCCTGGAAAGCTGTTGCTCAGCCTCATCTGCCCATGGCACTGCTCACACAGAGGCACAGAGACTGGGGCTGCTTGCTTGTCTTGTCACCTCAAACTTCAAATGTAGCAATGTGGTTGCATGCCGGGCTCCTCCGGCAGCCCTGCTCCTAAAATTCTAACGTCTGCAGATAGCTCTCAGCCAGAAAGAGCTAGCCTGGAAAGCTGTTGCTCAGCCTCATCTGCCCATGGCACTGCTCGCACAGAGGCACAGAGACTGGGGCTGCTTGCTTGTCTTGTCACCTCAAACTTCAAACGTAGCTTAGGTGGTCCGTGCCGGGGGCCTCCGGCAGGGCTGCTCCAAAAATGCAAACGTCTGCAGATAGCTCGCAGGCAGAAAGAGCTAGCCTGGAAAGCTGTTGCTCAGCCTCATCTGCCCATGGCACTGCTCGCACAGAGGCACAGAGACTGGGGCTGCTTGCTTGCCTCACCACGTCAAACTTCAAACTTATCTTAGGTGGTCCATGCCGGGTGCCTCGGGCATCGCTGCTCAGAAAATGCGAAAGTCTGCAGATAGCTCGCAGCCAGAAAGAGCTAGCCTGGAAAGCTGTTGCTCAGCCTCATCTGCCCATGGCACTGCTCGCACAGAGGCACAGAGACTGGGGCTGCTTGCTTGTCTTGCCCCCTCAAACTTCAAACGTGGCTTTGGGATCCGTGTCGGGCGTCTGCGGCAGTCCTGCTCCGAAAATGCGAACGTCTGCACATAGCTCGCAGCCAGAAAGAGCTAGCCTGGAAAGCTGTTGCTCAGCCTCATCTGCCCATGGCACTGCTCGCACAGAGGCACAGAGACTGGGGCTGCTTGCTTGTCTTGTCACCTCAAACTTCAAATGTAGCTTTGTGGTTGCATGCCGGGCTCCTCCGGCAGCCCTGCTCCCAAAATTCGAACGTCTGCAGATAGCTCGCAGCCAGAAAGAGCTAGCCTGGAAAGCTGTTGCTCAGCCTCATCTGCCCATGGCACTGCTCGCACAGAGGCACAGAGACTAGGGCTGCTTGCTTGTCTTGCCCCCTCAAACTTCAAACGTAGCTTTTGGATCCGTGTCGGGCGTCTGCGGCAGCCCTGCTCCGAAAATGCGAACGTCTGCAGATTGCTCGCAGGCAGAAAGAGCTAGCCTGGAAAGCTGTTGCTCAGCCTCATCTGCCCATGGCACTGCTCGCACAGAGGCACAGAGACTGGGGCTGCTTGCTTGTCTTGCCCCCTCAAACTTCACATGTAGCATTGGGGGCGCATGCCGGGCTACTCCGGCAGCCCTGCTCCCAAAATTCGAATGTCTGCAGATAGATTGCAGCAAGAATGAGCAAGCCTGGAAAGCTGTTGCTCAGCCTCATCTGGAAAGCTGTTCTCAGCCTCATCTGCCCATGGCACTGCTCGCACAGAGGCACAGAGGCACAGAGGCACAGAGACTGGGGCTGCTTGCTTCTCTTGCCCCCTCAAACTTCAAACTTATCTTAGGTTGTCCATGCCGGGTGCCTCCGGCATCCCTGCTCCGAAAATGCAAACGTCTGCAGACAGCTCGCAGCCAGAAAGAGCTAGCCTGGAAAGCTGTTGCTCAGCCTCATCTGCCCATGGCACTGCTCGCACAGAGGCACAGAGACTGGGGCTGCTTGCTTGTCTTGTCACCTCAAACTTCAAATGTAGCAATGTGGTTGCATGCCGGGCTCCTCCGGCAGCCCTGCTCCTAAAATTCTAACGTCTGCAGATAGCTCTCAGCCAGAAAGAGCTAGCCTGGAAAGCTGTTGCTCAGCCTCATCTGCCCATGGCACTGCTCGCACAGAGGCACAGAGACTGGGGCTGCTTGCTTGTCTTGCCACCTCAAACTTCAAACGTATCTTAGGTGGTCCATGCCGGGTGCCTCCGGCATCCCTGCTCCGAAAGTGCAAACGTCTGCAGACAGCTCTCAGCCAGAAAGAGCTAGCCTGGAAAGCTGTTGCTCAGCCTCATCTGCTCGTGGCACTGCTCGCACAGAGGCACAGAGACTGGGGCTGCTTGCTTGCCTTGCCACCTGAAACTTTAAACGTAGCTTAGGTGGTCCGTGCCGGCGGCCTCCGGCAGGGCTGCTCTGAAAATGCGAACGTCTGCAGATAGCTCGCAGCCAGAAAGAGCTAGCCTGGAAAGCTGTTGCTCAGCCTCATCTACCCATGGCACTGCTCGCACAGAGGCACAGAGACTGGGGCTGCTTGCCTGTCTTGTCACCTCAAACTTCAAATGTAGCATTGTGGTTGCATGCCGGGCTCCTCCGGCAGCCCTGCTCCCAAAATTCGAACGTCTGCAGATAGCTCACAGGCAGAAAGAGCTAGCCTGGAAAGGTGTTGCTCAGCCTCATCTGCCCATGGCACTGCTCGCACAGAGGCACAGAGACTGGGGCTGCTTGCTTGTCTTGCCACCTCAAACTTCACATGTAGCATTGGGGGTGCATGCCGGGCTTCTCCGGCAGCCCTGCTCCCAAAATTCGAACGTCTGCAGATAGCTCGCAGGCAGAAAGAGCTAGCCTGGAAAGCTGTTGCTCAGCCTCATCTGCCCATGGCACTGCTCGCACAGAGGCACAGAGACTGGGGCTGCTTGCTTCTCTTGCCCCCTCAAACTTCAAACGTATCTTTGGTTGTCCATGCCGGGTGCCTCCGGCATCCCTGCTCCGAAAATGCAAACGTCTGCAGACAGCTCGCAGACAAGGAGAGATAATCTGGAAAGCTGTTGCTCAGCCTCATCTGCTCGTGGCACTTGTCACAGAGAGGCACAGAGCCTGGGGCTGCTTGTTTGTCTTGCCCCCTCAAACTTCAAACGTAGCTTAGACTCTCCGTGTCGGGCGCCTCCAGCAGCCCTGCTCCCAAAATGCGAACGTCTGCAGATAGCTCGCAGCCAGAAAGAGCTAGCCTGGAAAGCTGTTGCTCAGCCTCATCTGCCCATGCCACTGCTCGCACAGAGGCACAGAGACTGGGGCTGCTTGCCTGTCTTGTCACCTCAAACTTCAAATGTAGCATTGTGGTTGCATGCCGGGCTCCTCCGGCAGCCCTGCTCCCAAAATTCGAACGTCTGCGGATAGCTCGCAACCAGAAAGAGCTAGCCTGGAAAGGTGTTGCTCAGCCTCATCTGCCCATGGCACTGCTCGCACAGAGGCACAGAGACTGGGGCTGCTTGCTTGTCTTGCCACCTCAAACTTCACATGTAGCATTGGGGGTGCATGCCGGGCTTCTCCGGCAGCCCTGCTCCCAAAATTCGAACGTCTGCAGATAGATTGTAGCCAGAAAGAGCTAGCCTGGAAAGCTGTTGCTCAGCCTCATCTGCCCATGGCACTGCTCGCACAGAGGCACAGAGACTGGGGCTGCTTGCCTGTCTTGTCACCTCAAACTTCACATGTAGCATTGTGCTTGCATGCCGGGCTCCTTCCGCAGCCCTGCTCCCAAAATTCGAACGACTGCAGATAGCTCACAGGCAGAAAGAGCTAGCCTGGAAAGGTGTTGCTCAGCCTCATCTGCCCATGGCACTGCTCGCACAGAGGCACAGAGACTGGGGCTGCTTGCTTGTCTTGCCACCTCAAACTTCACATGTAGCATTGGGGGTGCATGCCGGGATTCTCCGGCAGCCCTGCTCCCAAAATTCGAACGTCTGCAGATAGCTCGCAGCCAGAAAGAGCTAGCCTGGAAAGCTGTTGCTCAGCCTCATCTGCCCATGGCACTGCTCGCACAGAGGCACAGAGACTGGGGCTGCTTGCTTGTCTTGCCACCTCAAACTTCAAACGTAGCTTAGGTGGTCCATGCCTGGTGCCTCCGGTATCCCTGCTCCGAAAATGCAAACGTCTGCAGACAGCTCGCAGACAAGGAGAGATAGTCTGGAAAGCTGTTGCTCAGCCTCATCTGCTCGTGGCACTGCTCACAGAGAGGCACAGAGCCTGGATCTGCTTGCTTGTCTTGCCCCCTCAAACTTCAAACGTAGCTTAGACTCTCCCTGTCGGGCGCCTCCAGCAGCCCTGCTCCCAAAATGCGAACGTCTGCAGATAGCTCGCAGCCAGAAAGAGCTAGCCTGGAAAGCTGTTGCTCAGCCTCATCTGCCCATGGCACTGCTCGCACAGAGGCACAGAGACTGGGGCTGCTTGCCTGTCTTGTCACCTCAAACTTCAAATGTAGCTTTGTGGTTGCATGCCGGGCTCCTCCGGCAGCCCTGCTCCCAAAATTCGAACGTCTGCAGATAGCTCACAGGCAGAAAGAGCTAGCCTGGAAAGGTGTTGCTCAGCCTCATCTGCCCATGGCACTGCTCGCACAGAGGCACAGAGACTGGGGCTGCTTGCTTGTCTTGCCACCTCTAACTTCACATGTAGCATTGGGGGTGCATGCCGGGCTTCTCCGGCAGCCCTGCTCCCAAAATTCGAACGTCTGCAGATAGCTTGCAGCCAGAAAGAGCTAGCCTGGAAAGGTGTTGCTCACCCTCATCTGCCCATGGCACTGCTCGCACAGAGGCACAGAGACTGGGGCTGCTTGCTTGTCTTGTCACCTCAAACTTCAAATGTAGCAATGTGGTTGCATGCTGGGCTCCTCCGGCAGCCCTGCTCCTAAAATTCTGAAGTCTGCAGATAGCTCTCAGCCAGAAAGAGCTAGCCTGGAAAGCTGTTGCTCAGCCTCATCTGCCCATGGCACTGCTTGCACAGAGGCACAGAGACTGGGGCTGCTTGCTTGTCTTGCCACCTCAAACTTCAAACGTATCTTAGGTGGTCCATGCCGGGTGCCTCCGGCATCCCTGCTCCGAAAGTGCAAACGTCTGCAGACAGCTCGCAGCCAGAAAGAGCTAGCCTGGAAAGCTGTTGCTCAGCCTCATCTGCTCGTGGCACTGCTCGCACAGAGGCACAGAGACTGGGGCTGCTTGCTTGCCTTGTCACTTCAAACTTCAAATGTAGCATTGTGGTAGCATGCTGGGCTCCTCCGGCAGCCCTGTTCCCAAAATTCGAACGTCTGCAGATAGCTCGCAGCCAGAAAGAGCTAGCCTGGAAAGCTGTTGCTCAGCCTCATCTGCCCATGGCACTGCTCGCACAGAGGCACAGAGACTGGGGCTGCTTGCTTCTCTTGCCCCCTCAAACTTCAAACGTATCTTAGGTGGTCCATGCCGGGTGCCTCCGGCAGGGCTGCTCAAAAAATGCAAACGTCTGCAGATAGCTCGCAGCCAGAAAGAGCTAGCCTGGAACGCTGTTGCTCAGCCTCATCTGCCCATTGCACTGCTCGCACAGAGGCACAGAGACTGGGGCTGCTTGCTTGTCTTGCCCCCTCAAACTTCAAACGTGGCTTTGGGATCCGTGTCGGGCGTCTGCGGCAGCCCTGCTCCGAAAATGCGAACGTCTGCAGATAGCTCTCAGCCAGAAAGAGCTAGCCTGGAAAGCTGTTGCTCAGCCTCATCTGCCCATGGCACTGCTCGCACAGAGGCACAGAGACTGGGGCTGCTTGCTTGTCTTGCCCCCTCAAACTTCAAATGTAACTTAGACTCTCCGTGTCGGGCGCCTCCAGCAGCCCTGCTCCCAAAATGCGAACGTCTGCAGATTGCTCGCAGGCAGAAAGAGCTAGCCTGGAAAGCTGTTGCTCAGCCTCATCTCTCCATGGCACTGTTCGCAGAGAGGCACAGAGACTAGAGGTGCTTGCTTGTCTTGTCACCTCAAACTTCAAATGTAGCATTGGGGGTGCATGCCGGGCTCCTCCGGCAGCCCTGCTCCCAAAATTCGAACGTCTGCAGATAGCTCGCAGGCAGAAAGATCTAGCCTGGAAAGCTGTTGCTCAGCCTCATCTGCCCAGGGCACTGCTCGCACAGAGGCACAGAGACTGGGGCTGCTTGCTTGTCTTGCCACGTCAAACTTCAAACGTATCTTAGGTGGTCCATGCCGGGTGCCTACGGCATCCCTGCTCCGAATATGCAAACATCTGTAGATAGCTCGCAGCCAGAAAGAGGTAGCCTGGAAAGCTGTTGCTCAGCCTCATCTGCCCATGGCACTGCTCGCACAGAGGCACAGAGACTGGGGCTGCTTGCTTGTCTTGCCACCTCAAACTTCAAACGTAGCTTAGGTGGTCCGTGCCGGGGGGCTCGGGCATCCCTGCTCCGAAAATGCGAACGTCTGCAGATAGCTCGCAGCCAGAAAGAGCTAGCCTGGAAAGCTGTTGCTCAGCCTCATCTGCCCATGGCACTGCTTGCACAGAGGCACAGAGACTGGGGCTGCTTGCTTGTCTTGCCACCTCAAACTTCAAACGTATCTTAGGTGGTCCATGCCGGGTGCCTCCGGCAGGGCTGCTCCAAAAATGCAAACGTCTGCAGATAGCTCGCAGGCAGAAAGAGCTAGCCTGGAAAGCTGTTGCTCAGCCTCATCTGCCCATGGCACTGCTCGCACAGAGGCACAGAGACTGGGGCTGCTTGTTTGTCTTGCCCCCTCAAACTTCAAATGTAGCATTGTGGTAGCATCCTGGGCTCCTGCGGCAGCCCTGCTCCGAAAATGCGAACGTCTGCAGATAGCTCGCAGGCAGAAAGAGCTAGCCTGGAAAGCTGTTGCTCAGCCTCATCTGCCCATGGCACTGCTCGCACTGAGGCACAGAGACTGGGGCTGCTTGCTTCTCTTGCCCCCTAAAACTTCAAACGTAGCTTTTGGATCCGTGTCGGGCGTCTGCGGCAGCCCTGCTCAGAAAATGCGAACGTCTGCAGATTGCTCGCAGGCAGAAAGATCTAGCCTGGAAAGCTGTTGCTCAGCCTCATCTCTCCATGGCACTGTTCGCAGAGAGGCACAGAGACTAGAGCTGCTTGCTTGTCTTGTCACCTCAAACTTCACATGTAGCATTGGGGGTGCATGCCGGGCTTCTCCGGCAGCCCTGCTCCCAAAATTCGAACGTCTGCAGATAGCTTGCAGCCAGAAAGAGCTAGCCTGGAAAGGTGTTGCTCACCCTCATCTGCCCATGGCACTGCTCGCACAGAGGCACAGAGACTGGGGCTGCTTGCTTGTCTTGTCACCTCAAACTTCAAATGTAGCAATGTGGTTGCATGCTGGGCTCCTCCGGCAGCCCTGCTCCTAAAATTCTGAAGTCTGCAGATAGCTCTCAGCCAGAAAGAGCTAGCCTGGAAAGCTGTTGCTCAGCCTCATCTGCCCATGGCACTGCTTGCACAGAGGCACAGAGACTGGGGCTGCTTGCTTGTCTTGCCACCTCAAACTTCAAACGTATCTTAGGTGGTCCATGCCGGGTGCCTCCGGCATCCCTGCTCCGAAAGTGCAAACGTCTGCAGACAGCTCGCAGCCAGAAAGAGCTAGCCTGGAAAGCTGTTGCTCAGCCTCATCTGCTCGTGGCACTGCTCGCACAGAGGCACAGAGACTGGGGCTGCTTGCTTGCCTTGTCACTTCAAACTTCAAATGTAGCATTGTGGTAGCATGCTGGGCTCCTCCGGCAGCCCTGTTCCCAAAATTCGAACGTCTGCAGATAGCTCGCAGCCAGAAAGAGCTAGCCTGGAAAGCTGTTGCTCAGCCTCATCTGCCCATGGCACTGCTCGCACAGAGGCACAGAGACTGGGGCTGCTTGCTTCTCTTGCCCCCTCAAACTTCAAACGTATCTTAGGTGGTCCATGCCGGGTGCCTCCGGCAGGGCTGCTCAAAAAATGCAAACGTCTGCAGATAGCTCGCAGCCAGAAAGAGCTAGCCTGGAACGCTGTTGCTCAGCCTCATCTGCCCATTGCACTGCTCGCACAGAGGCACAGAGACTGGGGCTGCTTGCTTGTCTTGCCCCCTCAAACTTCAAACGTGGCTTTGGGATCCGTGTCGGGCGTCTGCGGCAGCCCTGCTCCGAAAATGCGAACGTCTGCAGATAGCTCTCAGCCAGAAAGAGCTAGCCTGGAAAGCTGTTGCTCAGCCTCATCTGCCCATGGCACTGCTCGCACAGAGGCACAGAGACTGGGGCTGCTTGCTTGTCTTGCCCCCTCAAACTTCAAATGTAACTTAGACTCTCCGTGTCGGGCGCCTCCAGCAGCCCTGCTCCCAAAATGCGAACGTCTGCAGATTGCTCGCAGGCAGAAAGAGCTAGCCTGGAAAGCTGTTGCTCAGCCTCATCTCTCCATGGCACTGTTCGCAGAGAGGCACAGAGACTAGAGGTGCTTGCTTGTCTTGTCACCTCAAACTTCAAATGTAGCATTGGGGGTGCATGCCGGGCTCCTCCGGCAGCCCTGCTCCCAAAATTCGAACGTCTGCAGATAGCTCGCAGGCAGAAAGATCTAGCCTGGAAAGCTGTTGCTCAGCCTCATCTGCCCAGGGCACTGCTCGCACAGAGGCACAGAGACTGGGGCTGCTTGCTTGTCTTGCCACGTCAAACTTCAAACGTATCTTAGGTGGTCCATGCCGGGTGCCTACGGCATCCCTGCTCCGAATATGCAAACATCTGTAGATAGCTCGCAGCCAGAAAGAGGTAGCCTGGAAAGCTGTTGCTCAGCCTCATCTGCCCATGGCACTGCTCGCACAGAGGCACAGAGACTGGGGCTGCTTGCTTGTCTTGCCACCTCAAACTTCAAACGTAGCTTAGGTGGTCCGTGCCGGGGGGCTCGGGCATCCCTGCTCCGAAAATGCGAACGTCTGCAGATAGCTCGCAGCCAGAAAGAGCTAGCCTGGAAAGCTGTTGCTCAGCCTCATCTGCCCATGGCACTGCTTGCACAGAGGCACAGAGACTGGGGCTGCTTGCTTGTCTTGCCACCTCAAACTTCAAACGTATCTTAGGTGGTCCATGCCGGGTGCCTCCGGCAGGGCTGCTCCAAAAATGCAAACGTCTGCAGATAGCTCGCAGGCAGAAAGAGCTAGCCTGGAAAGCTGTTGCTCAGCCTCATCTGCCCATGGCACTGCTCGCACAGAGGCACAGAGACTGGGGCTGCTTGTTTGTCTTGCCCCCTCAAACTTCAAATGTAGCATTGTGGTAGCATCCTGGGCTCCTGCGGCAGCCCTGCTCCGAAAATGCGAACGTCTGCAGATAGCTCGCAGGCAGAAAGAGCTAGCCTGGAAAGGTGTTGCTCAGCCTCATCTGCCCATGGCACTGCTCGCACTGAGGCACAGAGACTGGGGCTGCTTGCTTCTCTTGCCCCCTAAAACTTCAAACGTAGCTTTTGGATCCGTGTCGGGCGTCTGCGGCAGCCCTGCTCAGAAAATGCGAACGTCTGCAGATTGCTCGCAGGCAGAAAGATCTAGCCTGGAAAGCTGTTGCTCAGCCTCATCTCTCCATGGCACTGTTCGCAGAGAGGCACAGAGACTAGAGCTGCTTGCTTGTCTTGTCACCTCAAACTTCAAATATAGCATTGGGGGTGCATGCCGGGCTCCTCCGGCAGCCCTGCTCCCAGAATTCGAACGTCTGCAGATAGCTCGCAGGCAGAAAGATCTAGCCTGGAAAGGCGTTGCTCAGCCTCATCTGCCCATGGCACTGCTCGCACCGAGGCACAGAGACTGGGGCTGCTTGCTTGTCTTGCCACCTCAAACTTCAAACGTAGCTTAGGTGGTCCATGCCGGGGGCCTCCGGCAGGGCTGCTCCAAAAATGCAAACGTCTGCAGATAGTTCGCAGCCAGAAAGAGCTAGCCTGGAAAGCTGTTGCTCAGCCTCATCTGCCCATGGCACTGCTCGCACAGAGGCACAGAGACTGGGGCTGCTTGCTTGTCTTGCCACGTCAAACTTCAAACGTATCTTAGGTGGTCCATGCCGGGTGCCTACGGCATCCCTGCACCGAATATGCAAACGTCTGCAGATAGCTCGCAGCCAGAAAGAGCTAGCCTGGAAAGCTGTTGCTCAGCCTCATCTGCCCATGGCACTGCTCGCACAGAGGCACAGAGACTGGGGCTGCTTGCTTGTCTTGCCACCTCAAACTTCAAATGTAGCTTAGGTGGTCCATGCCGGGGGCCTCCGGCAGCCCTGCTCTGAAAATGCGAACGTCTGCAGATAGCTCTCAGCCAGAAAGAGCTAGCCTGGAAAGCTGTTGCTCAGCCTCATCTGCCCATGGCACTGCTCGCACAGAGGCACAGAGACTGGGGCTGCTTGCTTGTCTTGTCAACTCAAACTTCAAATGCAGCATTGTGGTTGCATGCCGGGCTCCTGCGGCAGCCCTGCTCCCAAAATTCGAACGTCTGCATATAGCTCGCAGGCAGAAAGAGCTAGCCTGGAAAGCTGTTGCTCAGCCTCATCTGCCCATGGCACTGCTCGCACTGAGGCACAGAGACTGGGGCTGCTTGCTTGTCTTGCCCCCTCAAACTTAAAACGTAGCTTTTGGATCCGTGTCGGGCGTCTGCGGCAGCCCTGCTCCGAAAATGCGAACGTCTGCAGATAGCTCGCAGGCAGAAAGGGCTAGCCTGGAAAGCTGTTACTCAGCCTCATCTCTCCATGGCACTGTTCGCACAGAGGCACAGAGACTGGGGCTGCTTGCTTGTCTTGCCCCCTCAAACTTCAAACGTGGCTTTGGGATCCGTGTCGGGCGTCTGCGGCAGCCGTGCTCCGAAAATGCGAACGTCTGCAGATAGCTCGCAGCCAGAAGAGCTAGCCTGGAAAGCTGTTGCTCAGCCTCATCTGCCCATGGCACTGCTCGCACAGAGGCACAGAGACTGGGGCTGCTTGCTTGTCTTGCCACCTCAAACTTCAAACGTAGCTTAGGTGGTCCGTGCTGGGTGCCTACGGCATCCCTGCTCCGAAAATGCGAACGTCTGCAGATAGCTCGCAGCCAGAAAGAGCTAGCCTGGAAAGCTGTTGCTCAGCCTCATCTGCCCATGGCACTGCTCGCACAGAGGCACAGAGACTGGGGCTGCTTGCTTGTCTTGTCCCCTCAAACTTCAAACGTATCTTAGGTGGTCCATGCCGGGTGCCTCCGGCAGGGCTGCTCCAAAAATGCAAACGTCTGCAGATAGCTCGCAGGCAGAAAGAGCTAGCCTGGAAAGCTGTTGCTCAGCCTCATCTGCCCATGGCACTGCTCGCACAGAGGCACAGAGACTGGGGCTGCTTGTTTGTCTTGCCCCCTCAAACTTCAAATGTAGCATTGTGGTAGCATCCTGGGCTCCTCCGGCAGCCCTGCTCCGAAAATGCGAACGTCTGCAGATAGCTCGCAGGCAGAAAGAGCTAGCCTGGAAAGGTGTTGCTCAGCCTCATCTGCCCATGGCACTGCTCGCACTGAGGCACAGAGACTGGGGCTGCTTGCTTCTCTTGCCCCCTAAAACTTCAAACGTAGCTTTTGGATCCGTGTCGGGCGTCTGCGGCAGCCCTGCTCAGAAAATGCGAACGTCTGCAGATTGCTCGCAGGCAGAAAGATCTAGCCTGGAAAGCTGTTGCTCAGCCTCATCTCTCCATGGCACTGTTCGCAGAGAGGCACAGAGACTAGAGCTGCTTGCTTGTCTTGTCACCTCAAACTTCAAATATAGCATTGGGGGTGCATGCCGGGCTCCTCCGGCAGCCCTGCTCCCAAAATTCGAACGTCTGCAGATAGCTCGCAGGCAGAAAGATCTAGCCTGGAAAGGCGTTGCTCAGCCTCATCTCCCCATGGAACTGCTCGCACAGAGGCACAGAGACTGGGGCTGCTTGCTTGTCTTGCCACCTCAAACTTCAAACGTAGCTTAGGTGGTCCATGCCGGGGGCCTCCGGCAGGGCTGCTCCAAAAATGCAAACGTCTGCAGATAGCTCGCAGCCAGAAAGAGCTAGCCTGGAAAGCTGTTGCTCAGCCTCATCTGCCCATGGCACTGCTCGCACAGAGGCACAGAGACTGGGGCTGCTTGCTTGTCTTGCCACGTCAAACTTCAAACGTATCTTAGGTGGTCCATGCCGGGTGCCTACGGCATCCCTGCACCGAATATGCAAACGTCTGCAGATAGCTCGCAGCCAGAAAGAGCTAGCCTGGAAAGCTGTTGCTCAGCCTCATCTGCCCATGGCACTGCTCGCACAGAGGCACAGAGACTGGGGCTGCTTGCTTGTCTTGCCACCTCAAATTTCAAATGTAGCTTAGGTGGTCCATGCCGGGGGCCTCCGGCAGCCCTGCTCTGAAAATGCGAACGTCTGCAGATAGCTCTCAGCCAGAAAGAGCTAGCCTGGAAAGCTGTTGCTCAGCCTCATCTGCCCATGGCACTGCTCGCACAGAGGCACAGAGACTGGGGCTGCTTGCTTGTCTTGTCAACTCAAACTTCAAATGCAGCATTGTGGTTGCATGCCGGGCTCCTGCGGCAGCCCTGCTCCCAAAATTCGAACGTCTGCATATAGCTCGCAGGCAGAAAGAGCTAGCCTGGAAAGCTGTTGCTCAGCCTCATCTGCCCATGGCACTGCTCGCACTGAGGCACAGAGACTGGGGCTGCTTGCTTGTCTTGCCCCCTCAAACTTAAAACGTAGCTTTTGGATCCGTGTCGGGCGTCTGCGGCAGCCCTGCTCCGAAAATGCGAACGTCTGCAGATAGCTCGCAGGCAGAAAGGGCTAGCCTGGAAAGCTGTTACTCAGCCTCATCTCTCCATGGCACTGTTCGCACAGAGGCACAGAGACTGGGGCTGCTTGCTTGTCTTGCCCCCTCAAACTTCAAACGTGGCTTTGGGATCCGTGTCGGGCGTCTGCGGCAGCCGTGCTCCGAAAATGCGAACGTCTGCAGATAGCTCGCAGCCAGAAGAGCTAGCCTGGAAAGCTGTTGCTCAGCCTCATCTGCCCATGGCACTGCTCGCACAGAGGCACAGAGACTGGGGCTGCTTGCTTGTCTTGCCCCCTCAAACTTCAAATGTAACTTAGACTCTCCGTGTCGGGTGCCTCGGGCATCGCTGCTCCGAAAATGCGAACGTCTGCAGATAGCTCGCAGGCAGAAAGAGCTAGCCTGGAAAGGTGTTGCTCAGCCTCATCTGCCCATGGCACTGCTCGCACAGAGGCACAGAGACTGGGGCTGCTTGCTTCTCTTGCCCCCTCAAACTTCAAACGTAGCTTTTGGATCCGTGTCGGGCGTCTGCGGCAGCCCTGCTCCGAAAATGCGAACGTCTGCAGATTGCTCGCAGGCAGAAAGAGTTAGCCTGGAAAGCTGTTGCTCAGCCTCATCTGCCCATGGCACTGCTCGCACTGAGGCACAGAGACTGGGGCTGCTTGCTTCTCTTGCCCCCTAAAACTTCAAACGTAGCTTTTGGATCCGTGTCGGGCGTCTGCAGCAGCCCTGCTCTGAAAATGCGAACGTCTGCAGATAGCTCGCAGGCAGAAAGAGCTAGCCTGGAAAGCTGTTGCTCAGCCTCATCTCTCCATGGCACTGTTCGCAGAGAGGCACAGAGACTAGAGCTGCTTGCTTGTCTTGTCACCTCAAACTTCAAACGTATCTTAGGTTGTCCATGCCGGGTGCCTCCGGCATCCCTGCTCCGAAAATGCAAACGTCTGCAGACAGCTCGCAGACAAGTAGAGATAGTCTGGAAAGCTGTTGATCAGCCTCATCTGCTCGTGGCACTGCTCACAGAGAGGCACAGAGACTGGGGCTGCTTGTTTGTCTTGCCCCCTCAAACTTCAAACGTAGCTTAGACTCTCCGTGTCGGGCGCCTCCAGCAGCCCTGCTCCCAAAATGCGAACGTCTGCAGATAGCTCGCAGGCAGAAAGAGCTAGCCTGGAAAGCTGTTGCTCAGCCTCATCTGCCCATGGCACTGCTCGCACAGAGGCACAGAGACTGGGGCTGCTTGCCTGTCTTGTCACCTCAAACTTCAAATGTAGCATTGTGGTTGCATGCCGGGCTCCTCCGGCAGCCCTGCTCCCAAAATTCGAACGTCTGCAGATAGCTCGCAAGCAGAAAGAGCTAGCCTGGAAAGGTGTTGCTCAGCCTCATCTGCCCATGGCACTGCTCACACAGAGGCACAGAGACTGGGGCTGCTTGCTTGTCTTGCCACCTCAAACTTCAAACGTAGCTTAGGTGGTCCGTGCCGAGGGCCTCCGGCAGGGCTGCTCCAAAAATGCAAACATCTGCAGATAGCTCGCAGCCAGAAAGAGCTAGCCTGGAAAGCTGTTGCTCAGCCTCATCTGCCCATGGCACTGCTCGCACAGAGGCACAGAGACTGGGGCTGCTTGCTTGTCTTGCCCCCTCAAACTTCAAACGTGGCTTTGGGATCCGTGTCGGGCGTCTGCGGCAGCCCTGCTCCGAAAATGCGAACGTCTGCACATAGCTCGCAGGCAGAAAGAGGTAGCCTGGAAAGCTGTTGCTCAGCCTCATCTGCCCATGGCACTGCTCGCACAGAGGCACAGAGACTCGGGCTGCTTGCTTGTCTTGTCACCTCAAACTTCAAATGTAGCATTGTGGTTGCATGCCGGGCTCCTCCGGCAGCCCTGCTCCCAAAATTCGAACGTCTGCAGATAGCTCGCAGGCAGAAAGAGCTAGCCTGGAAAGCTGTTGCTCAGCCTCATCTGCCCATGGCACTGCTCGCACAGAGGCACAGAGACTAGAGCTGCTTGCTTGTCTTGCCCCCTCAAACTTCAAATATAGCATTGGGGGTGCATGCCGGGCTCCTCCAGCAGCCCTGCTCCCAAAATTCGAACGTCTGCAGATAGCTCGCAAGCAGAAAGAGCTAGCCTGGAAAGGTGTTGCTCAGCCTCATCTGCCCATGGCACTGCTCGCACAGAGGCACAGAGACTGGGGCTGCTTGCTTGTCTTGCCACCTCAAACTTCAAACGTAGCTTAGGTGGTCCGTGCCGAGGGCCTCCGGCAGGGCTGCTCCAAAAATGCAAACATCTGCAGATAGCTCGCAGCCAGAAAGAGCTAGCCTGGAAAGCTGTTGCTCAGCCTCATCTGCCCATGGCACTGCTCGCACAGAGGCACAGAGACTGGGGCTGCTTGCTTGTCTTGCCACCTCAAACTTCAAACGTATCTTAGACTCTCCGTGTCGGGCGCCTCCAGCAGCCCTGCTCCCAAAATGCGAACGTCTGCAGATAGCTCACAGGCAGAAAGAGCTAGCCCGGAAAGCTGTTGCTCAGCCTCATCTGCCCACGGCACTGCTCGCACAGAGGCACAGAGACTGGGGCTGCTTGCTTGTCTTGTCACCTCAAACTTCAAATGTAGCATTGTGGTTGCATGCCGGGCTCCTCCGGCAGCCCTGCTCCCAAAATTCGAACGTCTGCAGATAGCTCGCAGGCAGAAAGAGCTAGCCTGGAAAGCTGTTGCTCAGCCTCATCTGCCCATGGCACTGCTCGCACAGAGGCACAGAGACTGGGGCTGCTTGCTTGTCTTGCCCCCTCAAACTTCAAACGTATCTTAGGTGGTCCATGCCGGGTGCCTATGGCATCCCTGCTCCGAATATACAAACGTCTGCAGATAGCTCGCAGCCAGAAATAGCTAGCCTGGAAAGCTGTTGCTCAGCCTCATCTGCCCATGGCACTGCTCGCACAGAGGCACAGAGACTGGGGCTGCTTGCTTGTCTTGCCCCCTCAAACTTGAAATGTAGCATTGTGGTTGCATGCCGGGCTCCTCCGGCAGCCCTGCTCCCAAAATTCGAACGTCTGCAGACAGCTCGCAGACAAGGAGAGATAGTCTGGAAAGCTGTTGCTCAGCCTCATCTGCCCATGGCACTGCTCACAGAGAGGCACAGAGACTGGGGCTGCTTGCTTGTCTTGCCACCTCAAACTTCAAATGTAGCTTAGACTCTCCCTGTCGGGCGCCTCCAGCAGCCCTGCTCCCAAAATGCGAACGTCTGCAGATAGTTCGCAGCCAGAAAGAGCTAGCCTGGAAAGCTGTTGCTCAGCCTCATCTGCCCATGGCACTGCTCGCACAGAGGCACAGAGACTGGGGCTGCTTGCTTGTCTTGCCACCTCAAACTTCACGTGTAGCATTGGGGGTGCATGCCGGGCTTCTCCGGCAGCCCTGCTCCCAAAATTCGAACGTCTGCAGATAGATTGCAGCCAGAAAGAGCTAGCCTGGAAAGCTGTTGCTCAGCCTCATCTGCCCATGGCACTGCTCGCACAGAGGCACAGAGACTGGGGCTGCTTGCTTGTCTTGCCCCCTCAAACTTCAAATGTAGCTTAGGTGGTCCATGCCGGGTGCCTCGGGCATCCCTGCTCCGAAAATGCGAACGTCTGCAGATAGATCGCAGCCAGAAAGAGCTAGCCTGGAAAGCTGTTGCTCAGCCTCATCTGCCCATGGCACTGCTCGCACAGAGGCACAGAGACTGGGGCTGCTTGCTTGTCTTGCCCCCTCAAACTTCAAACGTATCTTAGGTGGTCCACGCCGGGCTTCTCCGGCAGCCCTGCTCCCAAAATTCGAACGTCTGCAGATAGATCGCAGCCAGAAAGAGCTAGCCTGGAAAGCTGTTGCTCAGCCTCATCTGCCCATGGCACTGCTCGCACAGAGGCACAGAGACTGGGGCTGCTTGCTTGTCTTGCCCCCTCAAACTTCAAATGTAGCTTAGGTGGTCCATGCCGGGTGCCTCGGGCATCCCTGCTCCGAAAATGCGAACGTCTGCAGATAGCTCGCAGCCAGAAAGAGCTAGCCTGGAAAGGTGTTGCTCAGCCTCATCTGCCCATGGCACTGCTCGCACAGAGGCACAGAGACTGGGGCTGCTTGCTTGTCTTGCCCCCTCAAACTTCAAATGTACCTTAGGTGGTCCATGCCGGGTGCCTCGGGCATCCGTGCTCCGAAAATGCAAACGTCTGCAGATAGCTCGCAGCCAGAAAGAGCTAGCCTGGAAAGCTGTTGCACAGCCTCATCTGCCCATGGCACTGCTCGCACAGAGGCACAGAGACTGGGGCTGCTTGCTTGTCTTGCCTCCTCAAACTTCACATGTAGCATTGGGGGTGCATGCCGGGCTTCTCCGGCAGCCCTGCTCCCAAAATTCGAACGTCTGCAGATAGATTGCAGCCAGAAAGAGCTAGCCTGGAAAGGTGTTGCTCAGCCTCATCTGCCCATGGCACTGCTCGCACAGAGGCACAGAGACTGGGGCTGCTTGCTTGTCTTGCCACCTCTAACTTCACATGTAGCATTGGGGGTGCATGCCGGGCTACTCCGGCAGCCCTGCTCCCAAAATTCTAACGTCTGCAGATAGCTCTCAGCCAGAAAGAGCTAGCCTGGAAAGCTGTTGCTCAGCCTCATCTGCCCATGGCACTGCTCGCACAGAGGCACAGAGACTGGGGCTGCTTGCCTGTCTTGTCACCTCAAACTTCAAATGTAGCTTTGTGGTTGCATGCCGGGCTCCTCCGGCAGCCCTGCTCCCAAAATTCTAACGGCTGCAGATAGCTCGCAGGCAGAAAGAGCTAGCCTGGAAAGCTGTTGCTCAGCCTCATCTGCCCATGGCACTGCTCGCACAGAGGCACAGAGACTGGGGCTGCTTGCTTGTCTTGCCACCTCAAACTTCAAATGTAGCAATGTGGTTGCATGCCGGACTCCTCCGGCAGCCCTGCTCCCAAAATTCTAACGTCTGCAGATAGCTCTCAGCCAGAAAGAGCTAGCCTGGAAAGCTGTTGCTCAGCCTCATCTGCCCATGGCACTGCTCGCACAGAGGCACAGAGACTGGGGCTGCTTGCTTGTCTTGCCACCTCAAACTTCAAACGTATCTTAGGTGGTCCATGCCGGGTGCCTCCGGCATCCCTGCTCCGAAAGTGCAAACGTCTGCAGATAGCTCGCAGCCAGAAAGAGCTAGCCTGGAAAGCTGTTGCTCAGCCTCATCTGCTCGTGGCACTGCTCGCACAGAGGCACAGAGACTGAGGCTGCTTGCTTGTCTTGCCACCTCAAACTTCAGATGTAGCTTAGGTGGTCCGTGCCGGGGGCCTCCGGCAGGGCTGCTCCAAAAATGCGAACGTCTGCAGATAGCTCGCAGCCAGAAAGAGCTAGCCTGGAAAGCTGTTGCTCAGCCTCATCTGCCCATGGCACTGCTCGCACAGAGGCACAGAGACTGGATCTGCTTGCTTGTCTTGCCCCCTCAAACTTCAAACGTGGCTTTGGGATCCGTGTCGGGCGTCTGCGGCAGCCCTGCTCCGAAAATGCGAACGTCTGCAGATAGCTCGCAGCCAGAAAGAGCTAGCCTGGAAAGCTGTTGCTCAGCCTCATCTGCCCATGGCACTGCTCGCACAGAGGCACAGAGACTGGGGCTGCTTGCCTGTCTTGTCACCTCAAACTTCAAATGTAGCATTGTGGTTGCATGCCGGGCTCCTCCGGCAGCCCTGCTCCCAAAATTCGAACGTCTGCAGATAGCTCGCAGGCAGAAAGAGCTAGCCTGGAAAGGTGTTGCTCAGTCTCATCTGCCCATGGCACTGCTCGCACAGAGGCACAGAGACTGGGGCTGCTTGCTTCTCTTGCCCCCTCAAACTTCAAGCGTATCTTTGGTTGTCCATGCCGGGTGCCTCCGGCATCCCTGCTCCGAAAATGCAAACGTCTGCAGACAGCTCGCAGACAAGGAGAGATAATCTGGAAAGCTGTTGCTCAGCCTCATCTGCTCGTGGCACTGCTCACAGAGAGGCACAGAGCCTGGGGCTGCTTGTTTGTCTTGCCCCCTCAAACTTCAAACGTAGCTTAGACTCTCCGTGTCGGGCGCCTCCAGCAGCCCTGCTCCCAAAATGAGAACGTCTGCAGATAGTTCGCAGCCAGAAAGAGCTAGCCTGGAAAGCTGTTTCTCAGCCTCATCTGCCCATGGCACTGCTCGCACAGCGGCACAGAGACTGGGGCTGCTTGCTTGCCTCACCACGTCAAACTTCAAACGTATCTTAGGTGGTCCATGCCGGGTGCCTCCGGCATCCCTGCTCCGAAAGTGCAAACGTCTGCAGACAGCTCGCAGCCAGAAAGAGCTAGCCTGGAAAACTGTTGCTCAGCGTCATCTGCTCGTGGCACTGCTCGCACAGAGGCACAGAGACTGGGGCTGCTTGCTTGTCTTGCCACGTCAAACTTCAAATGTATCTTAGACTCTCCGTGTCGGGCGCCTCCAGCAGCCCTGCTCCCAAAATGCGAACGTCTGCAGATAGCTCGCAGCCAGAAAGAGCTAGCCTGGAAAGCTGTTGCTCAGCCTCATCTGCCCATGGCACTGCTCGCACAGAGGCACAGAGACTAGAGCTGCTTGCTTGTCTTGCCCCCTCAAACTTCAAACGTGGCTTTGGGATCCGTGTCGGGCGTCTGCGGCAGTCCTGCTCCGAAAATGCGAACGTCTGCAGATAGCTCGCAGGCAGAAAGAGCTAGCCTGGAAAGGTGTTGCTCAGCCTCATCTGCCCATGGCACTGCTCGCACAGAGGCACAGAGACTGGGGCTGCTTGCTTGTCTTGCCACCTCTAACTTCACATGTAGCATTGAGGGTGCATGCCGGGCTACTCCGGCAGCCCTGCTCCCAAAATTCGAACGTCTGCAGATAGCTCGCAGGCAGAAAGAGCTAGCCTGGAAAGCTGTTGCTCAGCCTCATCTGCCCATGGCACTGCTCGCACTGAGGCACAGAGACTGGGGCTGCTTGCTTGTCTTGCCCCCTCAAACTTCAAACGTAGCTTTTGGATCCGTGTCGGGCGTCTGCGGCAGCCCTGCTCCGAAAATGCGAACGTCTGCAGATGGCTCGCAGGCAGAAAGAGCTAGCCTGGAAAGCTGTTGCTCAGCCTCATCTCTCCATGGCACTGTTCGCACAGAGGCACAGAGACTAGAGCTGCTTGCTTGTCTTGTCACCTCAAACTTCAAACGTAGCTTAGGTGGTCCGTGCCGGGGGCCTCCGGCAGGGCTGCTCCAAAAATGCAAACGTCTGCAGATAGCTCGCAGGCAGAAAGAGCTAGCCTGGAAGGCTGTTGCTCAGCCTCATCTGCCCATGGCACTGCTCGCACAGAGGCACAGAGACTGGGGCTGCTTGCTTGTCTTGCCACCTCAAACTTCAAACGTAGCTTAGGTGGTCCATGCCGGGTGCCTCCGGCAGGGCTGCTCCAAAAATGCAAACGTCTGCAGATAGCTCGCAGGCAGAAAGAGCTAGCCTGGAAAGCTGTTGCTCAGCCTCATCTGCCCATGGCACTGCTCGCACAGAGGCACAGAGACTGGGGCTGCTTGCTTGCCTCACCACGTAAAACTTCAAACGTATCTTAGGTGGTCCATGCCGGGTGCCTCGGGCATCGCTGCTCAGAAAATGCGAAAGTCTGCAGATAGCTCGCAGCCAGAAAGAGCTAGCCTGGAAAGCTGTTGCTCAGCCTCATCTGCCCATGCCACTGCTCGCACAGAGGCACAGAGACTGGGGCTGCTTGCTTGTCTTGCCCCCTCAAACTTCAAACGTGGCTTTGGGATCCGTGTCGGGCGTCTGCGGCAGTCCTGCTCCGAAAATGCGAACGTCTGCACATAGCTCGCAGCCAGAAAGAGCTAGCCTGGAAAGCTGTTGCTCAGCCTCATCTGCCCATGGCACTGCTCGCACAGAGGCACAGAGACTGGGGCTGCTTGCTTGTCTTGTCACCTCAAACTTCAAATGTAGCTTTGTGGTTGCATGCCGGGCTCCTCCGGCAGCCCTGCTCCCAAAATTCGAACGTCTGCAGATAGCTCGCAGCCAGAAAGAGCTAGCCTGGAAAGCTGTTGCTCAGCCTCATCTGCCCATGGCACTGCTCGCACAGAGGCACAGAGACTAGGGCTGCTTGCTTGTCTTGCCCCCTCAAACTTCAAACGTAGCTTTTGGATCCGTGTCGGGCGTCTGCGGCAGCCCTGCTCCGAAAATGCGAACGTCTGCAGATTGCTCGCAGGCAGAAAGAGCTAGCCTGGAAAGCTGTTGCTCAGCCTCATCTGCCCATGGCACTGCTCGCACAGAGGCACAGAGACTGGGGCTGCTTGCTTGTCTTGCCCCCTCAAACTTCACATGTAGCATTGGGGGTGCATGCCGGGCTACTCCGGCAGCCCTGCTCCCAAAATTCGAATGTCTGCAGATAGATTGCAGCAAGAATGAGCAAGCCTGGAAAGCTGTTGCTCAGCCTCATCTGGAAAGCTGTTCTCAGCCTCATCTGCCCATGGCACTGCTCGCACAGAGGCACAGAGGCACAGAGGCACAGAGACTGGGGCTGCGTGCTTCTCTTGCCCCCTCAAACTTCAAACGTAGCTTAGGTTGTCCATGCCGGGTGCCTCCGGCATCCCTGCTCCGAAAATGCAAACGTCTGCAGACAGCTCGCAGACAAGGAGAGATAGTCTGGAAAGGTGTTGATCAGCCTCATCTGCTCGTGGCACTGCTCACAGAGAGGCACAGAGCCTGGGGCTGCTTGTTTGTCTTACCCCCTCAAACTTCAAACGTAGCTTAGACTCTCCGTGTCGGGCGCCTCCAGCAGCCCTGCTCCCAAAATGCGAACGTCTGCAGATAGCTAGCAGCCAGAAAGAGCTAGCCTGGAAAGCTGTTGCTCAGCCTCATCTGCCCATGGCACTGCTCGCACAGAGGCACAGAGACTGGGGCTGCTTGCCTGTCTTGTCACCTCAAACTTCAAATGTAGCATTGTGGTTGCATGCCGGGCTCCTCCGGCAGCCCTGCTCCCAAAATTCGAACGACTGCAGATAGCTCACAGGCAGAAAGAGCTAGCCTGGAAAGGTGTTGCTCAGCCTCATCTGCCCATGGCACTGCTCGCACAGAGGCACAGAGACTGGGGCTGCTTGCTTGTCTTGCCACCTCAAACTTCACATGTAGCATTGGGGGTGCATGCCGGGATTCTCCGGCAGCCCTGCTCCCAAAATTCGAACGTCTGCAGATAGCTCTCAGCCAGAAAGAGCTAGCCTGGAAAGCTGTTGCTCAGCCTCATCTGCCCATGGCACTGCTCGCACAGAGGCACAGAGACTGGGGCTGCTTGCTTGTCTTGCCACCCTTTAACTTCACATGTAGCATTGGGGGTGCATGCCGGGCTTCTCCGGCAGCCCTGCTCCCAAAATTCGAACGTCTGCAGATAGCTCACAGGCAGAAAGAGCTAGCCTGGAAAGGTGTTGCTCAGCCTCATCTGCCCATGGCACTGCTCGCACAGAGGCACAGAGACTGGGGCTGCTTGCTTGTCTTGCCACCTCTAACTTCACATGTAGCATTGGGGGTGCATGCCGGGCTTCTCCGGCAGCCCTGCTCCCAAAATTCGAACGTCTGCAGATAGCTTGCAGCCAGAAAGAGCTAGCCTGGAAAGGTGTTGCTCAGCCTCATCTGCCCATGGCACTGCTCGCACAGAGGCACAGAGACTGGGGCTGCTTGCTTGTCTTGTCACCTCAAACTTCAAATGTAGCAATGTGGTTGCATGCTGGGCTCCTCCGGCAGCCCTGCTCCTAAAATTCTAACGGCTGCAGATAGCTCGCAGGCAGAAAGAGCTAGCCTGGAAAGCTGTTGCTCAGCCTCATCTGCCCATGGCACTGCTCGCACAGAGGCACAGAGACTGGGGCTGCTTGCTTGTCTTGCCACCTCAAACTTCAAACGTATCTTAGGTGGTCCATGCCGGGTGCCTCGGGCATCCCTGCTCCGAAAGTGCAAACGTCTGCAGACAGCTCGCAGCCAGAAAGAGCTAGCCTGGAAAGCTGTTGCTCAGCCTCATCTGCTCGTGGCACTGCTCGCACAGAGGCACAGAGACTGGGGCTGCTTGCTTGCCTTGCCACCTCAAACTTTAAACGTAGCTTAGGTGGTCCGTGCCGGGGGCCTCCGGCAGGGCTGCTCCGAAAATGCGAACGTCTGCAGATAGCTCGCAGCCAGAAAGAGCTAGCCTGGAAAGCTGTTGCTCAGCCTCATCTACCCATGGCAATGCTCGCACAGAGGCACAGAGACTGGGGCTGCTTGCTTGTCTTGCCCCCTCAAACTTCACATGTAGCATTGGGGGTGCATGCCAGGCTACTCCGGCAGCCCTGCTCCCAAAATTCGAATGTCTGCAGATAGATTGCAGCAAGAATGAGCAAGCCTGGAAAGCTGTTGCTCAGCCTCATCTGGAAAGCTGTTCTCAGCCTCATCTGCCCATGGCACTGCTCGCACAGAGGCACAGAGGCACAGAGGCACAGAGACTGGGGCTGCTTGCTTCTCTTGCCCCCTCAAACTTCAAACGTAGCTTAGGTTGTCCATGCCGGGTGCCTCCGGCATCCCTGCTCCGAAAATGCAAACGTCTGCAGACAGCTCGCAGACAAGGAGAGATAGTCTGGAAAGGTGTTGATCAGCCTCATCTGCTCGTGGCACTGCTCACAGAGAGGCACAGAGCCTGGGGCTGCTTGTTTGTCTTACCCCCTCAAACTTCAAACGTAGCTTAGACTCTCCGTGTCGGGCGCCTCCAGCAGCCCTGCTCCCAAAATGCGAACGTCTGCAGATAGCTAGCAGCCAGAAAGAGCTAGCCTGGAAAGCTGTTGCTCAGCCTCATCTGCCCATGGCACTGCTCGCACAGAGGCACAGAGACTGGGGCTGCTTGCCTGTCTTGTCACCTCAAACTTCAAATGTAGCATTGTGGTTGCATGCCGGGCTCCTTCCGCAGCCCTGCTCCCAAAATTCGAACGTCTGCAGATAGCTCGCAGCCAGAAAGAGCTAGCCTGGAAAGCTGTTGCTCAGCCTCATCTGCCCATGGCACTGCTCGCACAGAGGCACAGAGACTGGGGCTGCTTGCTTGTCTTGCCACCCTTTAACTTCACATGTAGCATTGGGGGTGCATGCCGGGCTTCTCCGGCAGCCCTGCTCCCAAAATTCGAACGTCTGCAGATAGCTCACAGGCAGAAAGAGCTAGCCTGGAAAGGTGTTGCTCAGCCTCATCTGCCCATGGCACTGCTCGCACAGAGGCACAGAGACTGGGGCTGCTTGCTTGTCTTGCCACCTCTAACTTCACATGTAGCATTGGGGGTGCATGCCGGGCTTCTCCGGCAGCCCTGCTCCCAAAATTCGAACGTCTGCAGATAGCTTGCAGCCAGAAAGAGCTAGCCTGGAAAGGTGTTGCTCAGCCTCATCTGCCCATGGCACTGCTCGCACAGAGGCACAGAGACTGGGGCTGCTTGCTTGTCTTGTCACCTCAAACTTCAAATGTAGCAATGTGGTTGCATGCTGGGCTCCTCCGGCAGCCCTGCTCCTAAAATTCTAACGGCTGCAGATAGCTCGCAGGCAGAAAGAGCTAGCCTGGAAAGCTGTTGCTCAGCCTCATCTGCCCATGGCACTGCTCGCACAGAGGCACAGAGACTGGGGCTGCTTGCTTGTCTTGCCACCTCAAACTTCAAACGTATCTTAGGTGGTCCATGCCGGGTGCCTCGGGCATCCCTGCTCCGAAAGTGCAAACGTCTGCAGACAGCTCGCAGCCAGAAAGAGCTAGCCTGGAAAGCTGTTGCTCAGCCTCATCTGCTCGTGGCACTGCTCGCACAGAGGCACAGAGACTGGGGCTGCTTGCTTGCCTTGCCACCTCAAACTTTAAACGTAGCTTAGGTGGTCCGTGCCGGGGGCCTCCGGCAGGGCTGCTCCGAAAATGCGAACGTCTGCAGATAGCTCGCAGCCAGAAAGAGCTAGCCTGGAAAGCTGTTGCTCAGCCTCATCTACCCATGGCAATGCTCGCACAGAGGCACAGAGACTGGGGCTGCTTGCCTGTCTTGTCACCTCAAACTTCAAATGTAGCATTGTGGTTGCATGCCGGGCTCCTCCGGCAGCCCTGCTCCCAAAATTCGAACGTCTGCAGATAGCTCACAGGCAGAAAGAGCTAGCCTGGAAAGGTGTTGCTCAGCCTCATCTGCCCATGGCACTGCTCGCACAGAGGCACAGAGACTGGGGCTGCTTGCTTGTCTTGCCACCTCAAACTTCACATTTAGCATTGGGGGTGCATGCCGGGATTCTCCAGCAGCCCTGCTCCCAAAATTCGAACGTCTGCAGATAGCTCGCAGGCAGAAAGAGCTAGCCTGGAAAGCTGTTGCTCAGCCTCATCTGCCCATGGCACTGCTCGCACAGAGGCACAGAGACTGGGGCTGCTTGCTTCTCTTGCCCCCTCAAACTTCAAACGTATCTTTGGCTGTCCATGCCGGGTGCCTCCGGCATCCCTGCTCCGAAAATGCAAACGTCTGCAGACAGCTCGCAGACAAGGAGAGATAATCTGGAAAGCTGTTGCTCAGCCTCATCTGCTCGTGGCACTGCTCACAGAGAGGCACAGAGCCTGGGGCTGCTTGTTTGTCTTGCCCCCTCAAACTTCAAACGTAGCTTAGACTCTCCGTGTCGGGCGCCTCCAGCAGCCCTGCTCCCAAAATGCGAACGTCTGCAGATAGCTCGCAGCCAGAAAGAGCTAGCCTGGAAAGCTGTTGCTCAGCCTCATCTGCCAATGGCACTGCTCGCACAGAGGCACAGAGACTGGGGCTGCTTGCCTGTCTTGTCACCTCAAACTTCAAATGTAGCATTGTGGTTGCATGCCGGGCTCCTCCGGCAGCCCTGCTCCCAAAATTCGAACGTCTGCGGATAGCTCGCAACCAGAAAGAGCTAGCCTGGAAAGGTGTTGCTCAGCCTCATCTGCCCATGGCACTGCTCGCACAGAGGCACAGTGACTGGGGCTGCTTGCTTGTCTTGCCACCTCAAACTTCACATGTAGCATTGGGGGTGCATGCCGGGCTTCTCCGGCAGCCCTGCTCCCAAAATTCGAACGTCTGCAGATAGATTGTAGCCAGAAAGAGCTAGCCTGGAAAGCTGTTGCTCAGCCTCATCTGCCCATGGCACTGCTCGCACAGAGGCACAGAGACTGGGGCTGCTTGCCTGTCTTGTCACCTCAAACTTCACATGTAGCATTGTGCTTGCATGCCGGGCTCCTTCCGCAGCCCTGCTCCCAAAATTCGAACGACTGCAGATAGCTCACAGGCAGAAAGAGCTAGCCTGGAAAGGTGTTGCTCAGCCTCATCTGCCCATGGCACTGCTCGCACAGAGGCACAGAGACTGGGGCTGCTTGCTTGTCTTGCCACCTCAAACTTCACATGTAGCATTGGGGGTGCATGCCGGGCTTCTCCGGCAGCCCTGCTCCCAAAATTCGAACGTCTGCAGATAGCTCGCAGCCAGAAAGAGCTAGCCTGGAAAGCTGTTGCTCAGCCTCATCTGCCCATGGCACTGCTCGCACAGAGGCACAGAGACTGGGGCTGCTTGCTTGTCTTGCCACCTCAAACTTCAAACGTAGCTTAGGTGGTCCATGCCTGGTGCCTCCGGTATCCCTGCTCCGAAAATGCAAACGTCTGCAGACAGCTCGCAGACAAGGAGAGATAGTCTGGAAAGCTGTTGCTCAGCCTCATCTGCTCGTGGCACTGCTCACAGAGAGGCACAGAGCCTGGGGCTGCTTGTTTGTCTTGCCCCCTCAAACTTCAAACGTAGCTTAGACTCTCCCTGTCGGGCGCCTCCAGCAGCCCTGCTCCCAAAATGCGAACGTCTGCAGATAGCTCGCAGCCAGAAAGAGCTAGCCTGGAAAGCTGTTGCTCAGCCTCATCTGCCCATGGCACTGCTCGCACAGAGGCACAGAGACTGGGGCTGCTTGCCTGTCTTGTCACCTCAAACTTCAAATGTAGCTTTGTGGTTGCATGCCGGGCTCCTCCGGCAGCCCTGCTCCCAAAATTCGAACGTCTGCAGATAGCTCACAGGCAGAAAGAGCTAGCCTGGAAAGGTGTTGCTCAGCCTCATCTGCCCATGGCACTGCTCGCACAGAGGCACAGAGACTGGGGCTGCTTGCTTGTCTTGCCACCTCTAACTTCACATGTAGCATTGGGGGTGCATGCCGGGCTTCTCCGGCAGCCCTGCTCCCAAAATTCGAACGTCTGCAGATAGCTTGCAGCCAGAAAGAGCTAGCCTGGAAAGGTGTTGCTCAGCCTCATCTGCCCATGGCACTGCTCGCACAGAGGCACAGAGACTGGGGCTGCTTGCTTGTCTTGTCACCTCAAACTTCAAATGTAGCAATGTGGTTGCATGCTGGGCTCCTCCGGCAGCCCTGCTCCTAAAATTCTAACGGCTGCAGATAGCTCGCAGGCAGAAAGAGCTAGCCTGGAAAGCTGTTGCTCAGCCTCATCTGCCCATGGCACTGCTCGCACAGAGGCACAGAGACTGGGGCTGCTTGCTTGTCTTGTCACCTCAAACTTCAAATGTAGCAATGTGGTTGCATGCCGGGCTCCTCCGGCAGCCCTGCTCCTAAAATTCTAACGTCTGCAGATAGCTCTCAGCCAGAAAGAGCTAGCCTGGAAAGCTGTTGCTCAGCCTCATCTGCCCATGGCACTGCTCGCACAGAGGCACAGAGACTGGGGCTGCTTGCTTGTCTTGCCACCTCAAACTTCAAACGTATCTTAGGTGGTCCATGCCGGGTGCCTCGGGCATCCCTGCTCCGAAAGTGCAAACGTCTGCAGACAGCTCGCAGCCAGAAAGAGCTAGCCTGGAAAGCTGTTGCTCAGCCTCATCTGCTCGTGGCACTGCTCGCACAGAGGCACAGAGACTGGGGCTGCTTGCTTGCCTTGCCACCTCAAACTTTAAACGTAGCTTAGGTGGTCCGTGCCGGGGGCCTCCGGCAGGGCTGCTCCGAAAATGCGAACGTCTGCAGATAGCTCTCAGCCAGAAAGAGCTAGCCTGGAAAGCTGTTGCTCAGCCTCATCTACCCATGGCAATGCTCGCACAGAGGCACAGAGACTGGGGCTGCTTGCCTGTCTTGTCACCTCAAACTTCAAATGTAGCATTGTGGTTGCATGCCGGGCTCCTCCGGCAGCCCTGCTCCCAAAATTCGAACGTCTGCAGATAGCTCACAGGCAGAAAGAGCTAGCCTGGAAAGGTGTTGCTCAGCCTCATCTGCCCATGGCACTGCTCGCACAGAGGCACAGAGACTGGGGCTGCTTGCTTGTCTTGCCACCTCAAACTTCACATGTAGCATTGGGGGTGCATGCCGGGCTTCTCCGGCAGCCCTGCTCCCAAAATTCGAACGTCTGCAGATAGCTTGCAGGCAGAAAGAGCTAGCCTGGAAAGCTGTTGCTCAGCCTCATCTGCCCATGGCACTGCTCGCACAGAGGCACAGAGACTGGGGCTGCTTGCTTCTCTTGCCCCCTCAAACTTCAAACGTATCTTTGGCTGTCCATGCCGGGTGCCTCCGGCATCCCTGCTCCGAAAATGCAAACGTCTGCAGACAGCTCGCAGACAAGGAGAGATAATCTGGAAAGCTGTTGCTCAGCCTCATCTGCTCGTGGCACTGCTCACAGAGAGGCACAGAGCCTGGGGCTGCTTGTTTGTCTTGCCCCCTCAAACTTCAAACGTAGCTTAGACTCTCCGTGTCGGGCGCCTCCAGCAGCCCTGCTCCCAAAATGCGAACGTCTGCAGATAGCTCGCAGCCAGAAAGAGCTAGCCTGGAAAGCTGTTGCTCAGCCTCATCTGCCAATGGCACTGCTCGCACAGAGGCACAGAGACTGGGGCTGCTTGCCTGTCTTGTCACCTCAAACTTCAAATGTAGCATTGTGGTTGCATGCCGGGCTCCTCCGGCAGCCCTGCTCCCAAAATTCGAACGTCTGCGGATAGCTCGCAACCAGAAAGAGCTAGCCTGGAAAGGTGTTGCTCAGCCTCATCTGCCCATGGCACTGCTCGCACAGAGGCACAGAGACTGGGGCTGCTTGCTTGTCTTGCCACCTCTAACTTCACATGTAGCATTGGGGGTGCATGCCGGGCTTCTCCGGCAGCCCTGCTCCCAAAATTCGAACGTCTGAAGATAGATTGTAGCCAGAAAGAGCTAGCCTGGAAAGCTGTTGCTCAGCCTCATCTGCCCATGGCACTGCTCGCACAGAGGCACAGAGACTGGGGCTGCTTGCCTGTCTTGTCACCTCAAACTTCACATGTAGCATTGTGCTTGCATGCCGGGCTCCTTCCGCAGCCCTGCTCCCAAAATTCGAACGACTGCAGATAGCTCACAGGCAGAAAGAGCTAGCCTGGAAAGGTGTTGCTCAGCCTCATCTGCCCATGGCACTGCTCGCACAGAGGCACAGAGACTGGGGCTGCTTGCTTGTCTTGCCACCTCAAACTTCACATGTAGCATTGGGGGTGCATGCCGGGATTCTCCGGCAGCCCTGCTCCCAAAATTCGAACGTCTGCAGATAGCTCGCAGCCAGAAAGAGCTAGCCTGGAAAGCTGTTGCTCAGCCTCATCTGCCCATGGCACTGCTCGCACAGAGGCACAGAGACTGGGGCTGCTTGCTTGTCTTGCCACCTCAAACTTCAAACGTAGCTTAGGTGGTCCATGCCTGGTGCCTCCGGTATCCCTGCTCCGAAAATGCAAACGTCTGCAGACAGCTCGCAGACAAGGAGAGATAGTCTGGAAAGCTGTTGCTCAGCCTCATCTGCTCGTGGCACTGCTCACAGAGAGGCACAGAGCCTGGGGCTGCTTGTTTATCTTGCCCCCTCAAACTTCAAACGTAGCTTAGACTCTCCCTGTCGGGCGCCTCCAGCAGCCCTGCTCCCAAAATGCGAACGTCTGCAGATAGCTCGCAGCCAGAAAGAGCTAGCCTGGAAAGCTGTTGCTCAGCCTCATCTGCCCATGGCACTGCTCGCACAGAGGCACAGAGACTGGGGCTGCTTGCCTGTCTTGTCACCTCAAACTTCAAATGTAGCTTTGTGGTTGCATGCCGGGCTCCTCCGGCAGCCCTGCTCCCAAAATTCGAACGTCTGCAGATAGCTCACAGGCAGAAAGAGCTAGCCTGGAAAGGTGTTGCTCAGCCTCATCTGCCCATGGCACTGCTCGCACAGAGGCACAGAGACTGGGGCTGCTTGCTTGTCTTGCCACCTCTAACTTCACATGTAGCATTGGGGGTGCATGCCGGGCTTCTCCGGCAGCCCTGCTCCCAAAATTCGAACGTCTGCAGATAGCTTGCAGCCAGAAAGAGCTAGCCTGGAAAGGTGTTGCTCAGCCTCATCTGCCCATGGCACTGCTCGCACAGAGGCACAGAGACTGGGGCTGCTTGCTTGTCTCTTCACCTCAAACTTCAAATGTAGCAATGTGGTTGCATGCTGGGCTCCTCCGGCAGCCCTGCTCCTAAAATTCTAACGGCTGCAGATAGCTCGCAGGCAGAAAGAGCTAGCCTGGAAAGCTGTTGCTCAGCCTCATCTGCCCATGGCACTGCTCGCACAGAGGCACAGAGACTGGGGCTGCTTGCTTGTCTTGTCACCTCAAACTTCAAATGTAGCAATGTGGTTGCATGCCGGGCTCCTCCGGCAGCCCTGCTCCTAAAATTCTGAACTCTGCAGATAGCTCTCAGCCAGAAAGAGCTAGCCTGGAAAGCTGTTGCTCAGCCTCATCTGCCCATGGCACTGCTCGCACAGAGGCACAGAGACTGGGGCTGCTTGCTTGTCTTGCCACCTCAAACTTCAAACGTATCTTAGGTGGTCCATGCCGGGTGCCTCCGGCAGCCCTGCTCCGAAAGTGCAAACGTCTGCAGACAGCTCGCAGCCAGAAAGAGCTAGCCTGGAAAGCTGTTGCTCAGCCTCATCTGCTCGTGGCACTGCTCGCACAGAGGCACAGAGACTGGGGCTGCTTGCTTGCCTTGCCACCTCAAACTTTAAACGTAGCTTAGGTGGTCCGTGCCGGGGGCCTCCGGCAGGGCTGCTCCGAAAATGCGAACGTCTGCAGATAGCTCGCAGCCAGAAAGAGCTAGCCTGGAAAGCTGTTGCTCAGCCTCATCTGCTCGTGGCACTGCTCGCACAGAGGCACAGAGACTGGGGCTGCTTGCTTGTCTTGTCACCTCAAACTTCAAATGTAGCATTGTGGTTGCATGCCGGGCTCCTCCGGCAGCCCTGCTCCCAAAATTCGAACGTCTGCAGATAGCTCACAGGCAGAAAGAGCTAGCCTGGAAAGGTGTTGCTCAGCCTCATCTGCCCATGGCACTGCTCGCACAGAGGCACAGAGACTGGGGCTGCTTGCTTGTCTTGCCACCTCAAACTTCACATGTAGCATTGGGGGTGCATGCCGGGCTTCTCCGGCAGCCCTGCTCCCAAAATTCGAACGTCTGCAGATAGCTCGCAGGCAGAAAGAGCTAGCCTGGAAAGCTGTTGCTCAGCCTCATCTGCCCATGGCACTACTCGCACAGAGGCACAGAGACTGGGGCTGCTTGCTTCTCTTGCCCCCTCAAACTTCAAGCGTATCTTTGGTTGTCCATGCCGGGTGCCTCCGGCATCCCTGCTCCGAAAATGCAAACGTCTGCAGACAGCTCGCAGACAAGGAGAGATAATCTGGAAAGCTGTTGCTCAGCCTCATCTGCTCGTGGCACTGCTCACAGAGAGGCACAGAGCCTGGGGCTGCTTGTTTGTCTTGCCCCCTCAAACTTGAAACGTGGCTTAGACTCTCCGTGTCGGGCGCCTCCAGCAGCCCTGCTCCCAAAATGCGAACGTCTGCAGATAGCTCGCAGCCAGAAAGAGCTAGCCTGGAAAGCTGTTGCTCAGCCTCATCTGCCCATGGCACTGCTCGCACAGAGGCACAGAGACTGGGGCTGCTTGCCTGTCTTGTCACCTCAAACTTCAAATGTAGCATTGGGGGTGCATGCCGGGCTCCTCCGGCAGCCCTGCTCCCAAAATTCGAACGTCTGCAGATAGCTCGGAACCAGAAAGAGCTAGCCTGGAAAGGTGTTGCTCAGCCTCATCTGCCCATGGCACTGCTCGCACAGAGGCACAGAGACTGGGGCTGCTTGCTTGTCTTGCCACCTCAAACTTCACATGTAGCATTGGGGGTGCATGCCGGGCTTCTCCGGCAGCCCTGCTCCCAAAATTCGAACGTCTGCAGATAGCTCGCAGCCAGAAAGAGCTAGCCTGGAAAGCTGTTGCTCAGCCTCATCTGCCCATGGCACTGCTCGCACAGAGGCACAGAGACTGGGGCTGCTTGCTTGTCTTGTCACCTCAAACTTCAAATGTAGCAATGTGGTTGCATGCCGGGCTCCTCCGGCAGCCCTGCTCCTAAAATCTAACGGCTGCAGATAGCTCGCAGGCAGAAAGAGCTAGCCTGGAAAGCTGTTGCTCAGCCTCATCTGCCCATGGCACTGCTCGCACAGAGGCACAGAGACTGGGGCTGCTTGCCCCTCTTGTCACCTCAAACTTCAAATGTAGCAATGTGGTTGCATGCCGGGCTCCTCCGGCAGCCCTGCTCCTAAAATTCTGAAGTCTGCAGATAGCTCTCAGCCAAAAAGAGCTAGCCTGGAAAGCTGTTGCTCAGCCTCATCTGCCCATGGCACTGCTCGCTCAGAGGCACAGAGACTGGGGCTGCTTGCTTGCCTCACCACGTCAAACTTCAAACGTATCTTAGGTGGTCCATGCCGGGTGCCTCCGGCATCCCTGCTCCGAAAGTGCAAACGTCTGCAGACAGCTCGCAGCCAGAAAGAGCTAGCCTGGAAAGCTGTTGCTCAGCCTCATCTGCTCGTGGCACTGCTCGCACAGAGGCACAGAGACTGGGGCTGCTTGCTTGTCTTGCCACGTCAAACTTCAAATGTATCTTAGACTCTCCTTGTCGGGCGCCTCCAGCAGCCCTGCTCCCAAAATGCGAACGTCTGCAGATAGCTCGCAGCCAGAAAGAGCTAGCCTGGAAAGCTGTTGCTCAGCCTCATCTGCCCATGGCACTGCTCGCACAGAGGCACAGAGACTAGAGCTGCTTGCTTGTCTTGCCCCCTCAAACTTCAAACGTGGCTTTGGGATCCGTGTCGGGCGTCTGCGGCATCCCTGCTCCGAAAATGCGAACATCTGCAGATAGCTCGCAGGCAGAAAGAGCTAGCCTGGAAAGCTGTTGCTCAGCCTCATCTGCCCATGGCACTGCTCGCACTGAGGCACAGAGACTGGGGCTGCTTGCTTGTCTTGCCACCTCAAACTTCAAACGTATCTTAGGTGGTCCATGCCGGGTGCCTCGGGCATCGCTGCTCAGAAAATGCGAAAGTCTGCAGATAGCTCGCAGCCAGAAAGAGCTAGCCTGGAAAGCTGTTGCTCAGCCTCATCTGCCCATGCCACTGCTCGCACAGAGGCACAGAGACTGGGGCTGCTTGCTTGTCTTGCCCCCTCAAACTTCAAACGTGGCTTTGGGATCCGTGTCGGGCGTCTGCGGCAGTCCTGCTCCGAAAATGCGAACGTCTGCAGATAGCTCGCAGCCAGAAAGAGCTAGCCTGGAAAGCTGTTGCTCAGCCTCATCTGCCCATGGCACTGCTCGCACAGAGGCACAGAGACTAGGGCTGCTTGCTTGTCTTGCCCCCTCAAACTTCAAACGTATCTTTTGGATCCGTGTCGGGCGTCTGCGGCAGCCCTGCTCCGAAAATGCGAACGTCTGCAGATTGCTCGCAGGCAGAAAGAGCTAGCCTGGAAAGCTGTTGCTCAGCCTCATCTCTCCATGGCACTGTTCGCAGAGAGGCACAGAGACTAGAGCTGCTTGCTTGTCTTGTCACCTCAAACTTCACATGTAGCATTGGGGGTGCATGCCGGGCTCCTCCGGCAGCCCTGCTCCCAAAATGCGAACGTCTGCAGATAGCTCGCAGGCAGAAAGAGCTACCCTGGAAAGCTGTTGCTCAGCCTCATCTGCCCATGCCACTGCTCGCACAGAGGCACAGAGACTGGGGCTGCTTGCTTGTCTTGCCACCTCAAACTTCAAACGTATCTTAGGTGGTCCATGCCGGGTGCCTACGGCATCCCTGCTCCGAATATGCAAACGTCTGCAGATAGCTCGCAGCCAGAAATAGCTAGCCTGGAAAGCTGTTGCTCAGCCTCATCTGCCCATGGCACTGCTTGCACAGAGGCACAGAGACTGGGGCTGCTTGCTTGTCTTGCCACCTCAAACTTCAAACGTGGCTTTGGGATCCGTGTCGGGCGTCTGCGGCAGCCCTGCTCCGAAAATGCGAACGTCTGCAGATAGCTCGCAGCCAGAAAGAGCTAGCCTGGAAAGGTGTTGCTCAGCCTCATCTGCCCATGGCACTGCTCGCACAGAGGCACAGAGACTGGGGCTGCTTGCTTGTCTTGCCCCCTCAAACTTCAAATGTAGCTTAGGTGGTCCTTGCCGGGTGCCTCGGGCATCCCTGCTCCGAAAATGTGAACGTCTGCAGATAGCTCGCAGCCAGAAAGAGCTAGCCTGGAAAGCTGTTGCTCAGCCTCATCTGCTCGTGGCACTGCTCACAGAGAGGCACAGAGACTGGGGCTGCTTGTTTGTCTTGCCCCCTCAAACTTCAAATGTACTTAGACTCTCCCTGTCGGGCGCCTCCAGCAGCCCTGCTCCCAAAATGCGAACGTCTGCAGATAGTTCGCAGCCAGAAAGAGCTAGCCTGGAAAGCTGTTGCTCAGCCTCATCTGCCCATGGCACTGCTCGCACAGAGGCACAGAGACTGGGGCTGCTTGCTTGTCTTGCCACCTCAAACTTCACGTGTAGCATTGGGGGTGCATGCCGGGCTTCTCCGGCAGCCCTGCTCCCAAAATTCGAACGTCTGCAGATAGATTACAGCCAGAAAGAGCTAGCCTGGAAAGCTGTTGCTCAGCCTCATCTGCCCATGGCACTGCTCGCACAGAGGCACAGAGACTGGGGCTGCTTGCTTGTCTTGCCACCTCAAACTTCAAACGTAGCTTAGGTGGTCCGTGCCGGGGGCCTCCGGCAGGGCTGCTCCGAAAATGCGAACGTCTGCAGATTGCTCGCAGCCAGAAAGAGCTAGCCTGGAAAGCTGTTGCTCAGCCTCATCTCTCCATGGCACTGTTCGCAGAGAGGCACAGAGACTAGAGCTGCTTGCTTGTCTTGTCACCTCACACTTCACATGTAGCATTGGGGGTGCATGCCGGGCTCCTCCGGCAGCCCTGCTCCCAGAATGAGAACGTCTGCAGATAGCTCGCAGCCAGAAAGAGCTAGCCTGGAAAGTTGTTGCTCAGCCTCATCTGCCCATGGCACTGCTCACACAGGTGCACAGAGACCGGGGTATCATGCTTCCCTTGCCACCTCAAACTTCAAACGTAGCCTAGGGAGTCTTTTCTGGGTGCCCGCCGCACCGTTGTCCCGAATATACGAGCGTCTCAGGATATCTCTTACCAAAAAGGGGCAAGCCTGCAAAGCTGTTGCTCAGCCTCATCTGCCCATAGCACTGCTCGCACAGGTGCACAGATAGTGGGGCTGCTTGCTTGCCTTGCCACCTCAATCTTCAAACGTAGCCTAGGGAGTCTTTTCTGGGTGCCCGCCGCACCGTTGTCCCGAATATACGAGCGTCTCAGGATATCTCTTACCAAAAAGGGGCAAGCCTGCAAAGCTGTTGCTCAGCCTCATCTGCCCAATTGCACTGCTCTCACAGGCGCACAGAGTCTGGGGCTGCTTGCTTGCCTTGACACCTCAATCTTCAAACGTAGCCTAGGGGGTCCTTGCCGGGTCCCTCCCACAGCCCTGACCGTAATATGCGAACGCCTCAGGATATCTTTTACCGAGAAGGGGCTAGCCTGGAAAGCTGTTGCTCAGCCTCATCTGCCCATGGCACTGCTCGCACAGGCGCAAACAGACTGGGGCTGCTTGCTTGCCTTGCAAACTCAATCTTCAAAATTAGCCTAGGTGGTCTTTGTCGGGTGCATCCAGCAGCCCTGCAACGAACATGCGAAGGTCTCCAGATAGCTCGCACCCAGAACGGGCTAGCCTGGAGAGCTGTTGCTCAGTCTCATCTGCTCAAGGCACTGCTTGCACAGGTGCTCAGAGACTGGGGCTGCTTGCTTGCCTTGCCACCTCAATTTTCAAACGTAGCTTGGGGATCCCTGCCTGGTGCCTCCAGCAGACCTCCACTGAAGATGCGAACATCTGCAGATAGATCGCACCCAGAAGGGGCTTGCCTTGAAACATGTTGCTCAGCCTCATCTTCCCATGGCACTGCTCACACAGGCACACAGAGACTGGGGCTGCTTGCTTGCCTTGACACCTCAATCTTCAAACGTAGCCTAGGGGGTCCTTGCCGGGCCCCTCCCACAGCCCGGACCTTAATATGCGAACGTCTCAGGGTATCTCTTACCAAGAAGGGGCTAGCCTGGAGAGCTGTTACTGAGCCTCATCTGCCCATGGCACTGCTCGCACAGGCACAAACAGACTGGGGGTTCTAGCTGGACTTGCCATATCAATCTTCAAACGTAGCTTGGGGATCCCTGCCTGGTGCCTCCAGCAGACCTGCACTGAAGATGCGAACGTCTCCAGATAGATCGCACCCAGAAGGGGCTAGCCTGGAAACGTGTTGCTCAGCCTCATCTACCCATGGCACTGCTCACACAGGCACACAGAGACTGGGGCTGCTTGCTTGCCTTGCCACCTCAAACTTCAGATGTCGCCTAGGGGTCCTTGCCTGGCCCCTCCCACAGCCCTGAGCTTAATATGCGAACGTCTCAGGATATCTCTTACCAGGAAGGGGCTAGCCTGGAAAGCTGTTGCTCAGCCTCATCTGCCCATGGCACTGCTCGCACAGGCGCACACAGACTGGGACTGCTTGCTTGCCTTGCCACCTTAAACTTCAAACATAGCATGGGTGTCCCTACCGGGTGCCTCCAGAAGTCCTGCCCCAAATATGAAAACGTTTCCAGATAGCTCGCAACCAGAAGGGGCAAGCCTGTAAAACTGTTGCTCAGCCTCATCTGCCCATGGCACTGCTCGCACAGGCGCACAGAGACTGGGGCTGTTTGCTTGCCCTTCTACCTCAAAATTCAAACGTAGCCTAGGGGGTCTTTGCCCGGCATCTCCAGCAGCCCTGACCTGAATATGCAAACATCTCAGGATATCTCTTACCAAGAATGTGCTAGCTTGGAAAGCTGTTGCTCAGCCTCATCTGCCCACGGCACTGTTCGCTCAGGCGCACAGAGAGACGGGTGCTGCTTGCTTGCCTTGCCACCTCAAACTTCAAACGTGGCCTAGGGGTTCTTTGCTGGGCGCCCACCGCACCCCTGTCCCGAATATGCGAGCGTCTCAGGATAACTCTTACCCAGAAGGGGCTAGCCTGGAAAGGTGTTGGTCAGCCTCATCTACCCATGGTACTGCTCGCACAGGCGCACAGAGACTGGGGCTGCTTGCTTGTGGAGTCCTGTCTGGACGAGAGGGGACATAGTTGGTGCGGTGAGCAACCCAGGTTCTGATCCGGAAGTGAGCCTTGGGAGCGGCTGACACGAAATCCTGCTGGGAAGGCAGAGCGACGAGCTCGGGACACTGGAGCAGGGGGAATGTGGCCGTTTCCTGCCACACTGTCACTTCCTTCCTGCCACAGTACTTCATTCACTTCGAGATGCAGCTCTGCACCAATCACAACGAGTTGCAGTAGTTTTGCCTATATATGGGTTGGGGGTTTAACCATTCAGGTGCTGTAATAGTTTTGCTATGTAAACCTTGATTTTGCTGACTAATAAAGGTGAACGATCATACTCATATTGGGGTCACATTGTTACAACGTTTCCGTAACCCATGCCAACATTTGGTAGCAGAGGATGGACAGTTTCCCTGCAGGAGTCCCTCGGTCTGCGGTGAGCAGCTAGAGAGGGGGCGTGGGAGTAACGGCTGGGAGGGTCCTGCCTGGGTGCGGACGCGCAGGGCAGGCACGGACGGCCGACTCCCAGGAGTTTTCAAGCCACACTCGGGCTGCCTGGCGCAGCTAAAATTTAACGTGGAGGCCGTGGTCTCAGGCATGGAGGTGGATGCTGCGGCAACGTTGCTCGTCGATATTCTCTCTAAGAAAGGAATAGGTGCAACGGCAAAGCAACTCATGAAGTTGATTAAACTGGGGCAACGATGGGGTCACTTTGCGGATACCCCGCTACTGTTTTCCGTCTCGGAATGGCAAGAATTAGGAGAGACGATGTGGGAAAGGACAATAACGGGGGAGGACAAGGAAGAAAAGGAGATAAAAGCCGTCCGCGAGCTCTGGCGAACAGTATTACAGACCTTAAAAACCATGAAAGCTGAACGAGAGGTGGCGTGTGCTGCATCTCAGATGCTAGCTCCGGAGCCCGGGAAAGATCACGCGCCTAAGCCTGGGACATTATCACAGGTTTTCGGGCTACCTGCCATTAGAGGGATGAGTGGGATCACTTGTAACACAATTGCCAAGATTCAAGTGAGTGCGGAGCACGGTTCCGGTCTGGGCGCAGAGGGGGGGGCCCACCAGAAGTTGCCGCCAGAGAGATCAACTCGAAATGCGAGCCGGACGCGGTAGTACGACCGCCCCCGGGGAGCGGGGAGGAGTCGGGTGCGGAAGTGCGACTGTCTTCCAAAAGAGGGGAGGAGCAGCTGCCTTCCTGAAGAGGGGAGGAGCGGCTAGTACCACCCCCAGAGGAGGAGGGAGAAGGGGCGTGGCTTATAACATCAGCCCCTCCTGGGGCGCGGCCTGCAACATCGGCCCCTCCTCTCTGTCCACCCCTGCCATTTTCCAGGGAGGCGTCTCCACTCCCGACGCCCTCTGATGGCGGCCAGAATGAATTGCAAGGAAAAAAAGCGTGCGATCTTTTGCAGTCAGTTTTGCAGAGTCTTCAAGATATGACCTTGCAGTTCCAGCATATGTCAATCGTTACCAACCCCCCCCACCGGGAAAATGAGGCTTCCTCTCTGAAATGTTTAGCTGGGCCTCCGGCACCGATCACACCTGCCTGCTGGAGCGGTGTTATAAGAGATGCCATCCTAGATGGACAGTGGAACGTTGCCACCATTATCAGAGGTACACAAGCCTTAGCCTGTCCTGTGGTACAGGTTAATGGATGACAATCGTAAGTACGGGTGTTTGGCCGGAGGAGTGGCCACTAAGTGTTCCCACAACGGCTATCGCAGGGGTGGGGGGACACTCCACTCCCATGATGAGCCAATACCCTGTGCAAATAACCTTTCCTGAAGGGAAGGACGTCAATTTAAAGGTCTATGTCATGCAGCTGCCCGAAACTCTTTCAGCCCTAATTGGGCACGACGTTTTGAGTCAAATTGGAGTTGTACTAACTACTACCCCTTTTTAGTTATGGGCACTGGCGAGCAGTCGCCCAACCCACCGCTAACCTGGCTTTCCAACGAACCCGTGTGGGTTGACCAGTGGCCCATGACAGAAGAGCGACTGCAAATAACAAGGCAATTGGTAGCAGAACAACTCGCTGCAGGCCACATCAAGCCTTCAGTCAGCCCACGGAATACCCCCATTTTCGTCATTCCGAAAAAGAGCGGCAAATGGCGCCTCTTACACGACCTACGTAAGATTAATGAGCAGATGCAACCCGTGGGAGCTGTACAACCTGGAATGCCATCACCTGCTATGCTTCCGTCGGGTTGGCACGTGATCGTTGTTGACCTAAAAGACTGTTTTTTCACTATACCTTTACATCCGCGGGACACTCAACGGTTTGCCTTTTCGATACCCGTAACTAACAAAGCAGCACCTTCAGAGCGATATGAGTGGGTTGTCTTGCGGCAAGGCATGAGAAACTCACCCACTCTGTGTCAACTTTATGTGGCTTGGGCCTTAGCTCCACTCAGGGAGCAATGGCCGAATACAATCATTTATCATTATATGGATGACATCCTCTGCTGTCAACAGGAAGCGTTCAGCTACGATTCCTTGACACAGCTGAGTACTGTTTTAGCCAGCAAGGGCCTTGTCATTGCCCCGGAAAAGGTTCAGCGATCTACACCATGGAAGTATTTGGGGTGGCGCATCTCTGACGCTAAGATCCGACCACAGAAGGTGGAGTTAGCGACAAATTTGCGCACATTGACTGATGTACAGACTTTACTTGGAGATATCCAGTGGGTGCGCAACTGTGCTGGTATTTCCAATGCTGACGTTGCACCATTGACATTACTACTACGTGGCTCACATCCCAGCACAGCAGTCACCCTATCACAGACGCAACAAGCAGCTTTGCAACACATCGTACAGAAGCTTCAAACAGCTTGGACTGCTAGGCGATTGCTAACCCTACCTGTTTCCTTGCTTATTTGTAACCCTGCAGAGTCACCATATGCCCTTGTTTGTCAGTGGCAAAACAAGAAGGGGGAGACTCCTTCCTGTACAGCATCGTTGAATAGTCCTGATTTTGCCACTGACAAGCCTATTAGGGGCGATGATCCATTTTACATACTAGAGTGGGTGTTTTTAAGTGTGCAGCCAAAGACTAGTACACAGACACGATCAGAAGCTGTGGGAGAGCTAATCAGAAAGGGTAGGACGAGGATAGTGGAAATATCAGGGGAAGAGCCGCAGGACATCAGTATACCGGTCAAAGCAGCAGATTTGGAATGGTGGTTGAGGTATGCTCCACCCATACAGGAAGCTCTGTTAGGCTATGATGGGAGGATACATTCCCGACAGCCGAAAGGGAGATTGTGGCAGTTCTTGAAGCGTAATCTATGGCTTGACAAGTCCAGAGTTCAGGAGAAGCCGCTGGCCGAAGGAATCACAGTGTATACAGATGCAGGCAGGAGGCTGCGTAAGGCAGTTTGTGTTTGGCAAGAAGGGGGCCGGTGGTGTCATCATATGATACAAGGACAGGATGGAGATTCGCTGTAAATTTTAGAGCTGACTGCCGTGGTCTGGGCTTTAACTAATTGGTTAAATGAGCCTTTAAATGTTGTAACTGACTCCCTTTATGTAGCCGGGATAGTGCCTCGAATACCGGATGCCTTGCTTAGGGAGGCAGTCAATCCTAGATTAGGCAAGCTGTTTATCCAGTTGCGGACCGTACTGTCTCAACGGGCCGTACCTTGTTGTGTCATTCATGTGCGTAGCCACCAACGGGATCTGGGACTAGGGCACGGCAATCAGATTGCTGACAACTTAGTCAGTCCCGCATGCCCTATGCCTCCAGTAGACAAGTTTCAGCAGGCCAGACAGAGTCATGAGAATTTTCACCAAAATGCAAGAGGTCTGCGAAGGCCATTTGGACTGACAGAGAATGAGGCTCGTTATATTGTACAGGCCTGTCCTAAGTGCGGAAACCAAGGACCAGGTATAGGCCAAGGAGTAAATCCAAAAGGGCTACAGGCACTTGCGCTGTGGCAGATGGACGTCACGCACTTCTCCGAATTTGGGCGACTGAAGTACATGCATGTCACAATAGACACCTTTTCGAAAATGATATGGGCCTCTGCTTTACCTGGGGAGAAAGCGCAACATGTTTGTAAACATCTGCTTTCGTGTTTTGCAGTACTGGGGGTCCCTGAAGAAATTAAGACCGATAATGGACCTGCCTACGTCAGTCAAAAGCTGAGATCATTCTTGTTGACGTGGGGAATTAAGCACACCAAGGGAATTGCGCATTCTCCGACAGGGCAAGGCCTCATAGAGCGCACTCATCGTGTGCTGAAAGACTACTTAGATAAACAGCGAGGAGCTGAAACAGAAGCGCAATCAAGGTTGCATCGAGTTCTTTTTACTTTAAACTATTTGTGCCTTATGGGTGATCAGGAGGCACCGCCTGTTGTGGTGCATCACCAGAACTTAAAATTCAATAGTGCAACAACTTTACTGCGGTTTCAAGTGATCTATAGAGACCCGACTACTGGAGAATGGGCTGGACCCGTACCAGTGATATTTAACGGTCGAGGTTATATGTGCGTTTCCACAGATCGCGGTCCAGTCTGGGTGCCTAGCCGAGCCGTGAAGCCTGCTTTGAATCAGCAAGACAAGTTAGCCGAGGAGCAACAAGCAGACTCTCACGAGCAGAGCAATCAAGTAGAAGTAACCTGAATAGAGGGAGGAGTATATGAGTGGTTACCAGGAGGTACTTGTCACCGATAGCACCTGTGATGTTTTGTGAGATCTGTAAGCCTCGGGTTTTATGTAACTGTTGCACTTGCTAACCATAGCGGCGGCGGCGAATATCGTTT
This sequence comes from Opisthocomus hoazin, assembly GCF_030867145.1. NCBI lineage: Eukaryota > Metazoa > Chordata > Aves > Opisthocomiformes > Opisthocomidae > Opisthocomus > Opisthocomus hoazin. The sequence continues at coordinate 17,036,142 of NC_134453.1, forward strand.
GCGAAGCATCGGTGTGATCAGTGCCTTTAATAGGGCGCAGCGTAGCTCGCGCTTTAATTGTTATAAAGCTCAAGACAAAAGGAAGCGATGCTTATCTCTGTAGCCGCTTGAAGTAAGTAAGGTTAGCAAACCAGAGAGTTAAAACCGTATGGGTAAGTAGTTCTTTTAATATAGCCAAAGTAAGTTAGTGCCTGCTGTTTGGACCGTCCCCAAAGCGGAGGGGGAAAGACGAGAGTGCGATGCTTACATCAGTTTTGAAGGGAATGGCAGGAAAACGAGTGGTTACCCTGTTAGACGTACTCTTTACATGTTGTCAGATTATAGTAGGCGAAGAAACCCTTTACCGCATTGAGCCCCGACAAAATCTATGGGTTACCTGGGTGAACAAAACGGGCCAATCAGCATTTTGTTTGTCTCTTGCTTCCGCAACAGAACCTTTTCGCACCTGTCTAATAGGAATACCTAGTTACAATGTTACTCATTTTGCTAATTATAGTGCAGGCAGATGTACAAAGGAGATTCAAGTGAGTAATTGCAGTGCCAAACACATACAAGGTCTGAATCGCACATTGCCCTGGGATCCTCAAGAGTTGAACTTGCTAGGATCGATGAGGATTGGTAACATGACCAAAAACTGGACTCAAACTTGTTTTGTATTTGCAGGGCCTGCTATTGCTAGGCCTAACCATCGCCATTTCTTCAACCAGTCAGGGTGGGCCAATGTCACTCCAATTGCTTCTTATTATGACTATCAGGGCCACTCTAGAGCAGTCACCTTCTGTGGTACCAATGATACGAACAAAAGAAGCCCCCAAAGTCTGGGCGCCTACGGGATGGAAGGTGGTTTTCCCTTGTGGAATAATGCTACGCCTAAAGCCTTGCCTCCTGACGTGTTTTTAATCTGTGGCGACAGGGCATGGCAAGGAATTCCTCGTAACCTGTTACTTAGGTCAGCTGACATTGCTAGCTCCAGATCGACAGTGGTGGAAGAAGGTAACAACTCATCCCAAACGAGGTGTTACGGGTCTTCCTCCTAACTGCGATGATCGAATCACTCGCCCAAGTACCATCGAGCGAGTATTTATGGCATTATTAGTGCCAGGTACCGCCAGCGGCGCAGCGTTAAACCAGCTAGGGAAATAGACATGCTGGGCAGAGAAGCAAGCCAGTGTTACCACAAAAGTCTTGCAATCCTTGCTAGAAGATCAGAGTAGTCTACGACATGCGGTATTGCAAAATAGAGCCGCAATTGATTTTTTACTGCTGGCCCAAGGACATGGTTGTGACGATTTTGAAGGCATGTGCTGTATGAATTTTTCCAATCATAGTAAGTCCATCCACAAGCAATTACAATGGCTCGAACAGCACGCCAATCGAATACAACAAAACCAGGGACTTTTTGATGGATTTCTCACCTCGCTCTTTGGTAATCTGCCCGCTTGGCTTAACAATTTAATTATAGAAATTTTGCGCATATGTATCGTGTTACTTGCTGTTGGAATTATAATATGTATTTCCTTTAGCTGTCTTAAAAGGGCTCTCTACAAGATGACGAAGCAAACCTGGCTTGCTCAAAAACAAGAAGGGGGAATTGTGGAGTCCTGGCTGGACGAGAGGGGACATAGCTTGGTGCGTTGAGCAACCCAGGTTCCGATCCGGAAGTGAGCCTTGGGAGCGGCTGACACGGAACACTGCTCGGAAGGCAGAGCGACGAGCTCGGGACACTGGAGCAGGGGGAACGTCACCGTTTCCTGCCACACTGTCACTTCCTTCCTGCCACGTTGTTGTTTCCTGCCACAGTACTGTTTTCACTTCGAGATGCAGCTCTGCACCAATCACAATGAGTTGCAGTAGTTTTGCCAGTATATGGGTTGGGGGTTTAACCATTCAGATGCTGTAATTGGTTTGCTATATAAAACTTGTTTTTGCTGACTAATAAAGGTGAACAAATATACACATATTGGGGTCACATCGTTACAACGGATCCGTAACCCATGTCAACACTTGCTTACCTTGCCACCTAAATTTTCAAACGTAGCTCAGGTATCCCTGCCGGATGCCTCCAGCAGACCTGCACTGAAAATATGCACATCTCTAGACAGATCGCACCCAGAAGGGATTAGCCTGGAAAGCTGTTTCTCAGCCTCATCTGCCCATGGCACTGCTCGCACAGGCGCACAGAGACTGGGACTGCTTGCGTGCCTTGCCGCATCAAACTTCAAACGTATCCTAGAGGGTGTCTTTGCCTGGCACCTCCAACAGCCCTGACCTGAATATGAGAACGTCATAGGATATCTCTTACCAAGTATTGGCTAGCCTGGAAAGGTGTTGCTCAGCCTCATCTGCCCATGGCACTGCTCGCACAGGCGCACAGAGACTGGGGCTGCTTGCTTGCCTTGCCACCTCAAACTTAAAAAGTAGACCTGGTGTCCCTCCGGGTGCCTCTAGCAGCCCTTCACCGAAAATGCGAACGTCTCCAGATATCTCGAACCCAGAAGGGGCTAGCCTGGAAAACTGTTGCTCAGTCTCATCTGCGCATGGCATTGCTTGCACAGACGCACAGAGACTGGGGCTGCTTGCTTGCCTTGCCACCTCAATCTTCAAACGTAGCCCGGGGATCCCTGCCCGGTGCCTCGAGCAGACCTGCACTGAAAATGCGAACATCACTAGATAGATCGCACCCAGAAGGGACGAGCATTGAAAGCTGTTTCTCAGCCTCATCTGCCCATGACATTGCTCGCACAGATGCACGGAGACTGAGGCTGTTTGCTTGCCTTGCAACCTCAAACTTCAAACGTAGCCCTGGTGTTCCTGCCGGGTGCCTCCAGCAGCCCTGCACCGAAAGTGCAAACGTCTCCAGATAGCTCGAACCCAGAAGGGGCGAGCCTGGAAATCTGTTGCTCAGCCTCATCTGCCCATGGCATTGCTTGCACAGACGCACAGAGACTGGGTCTGCTTGCTTGCCTTGCCACCTCAAACGCAAACGTACCCCGGGACTCTGTGCTTTGTGCCTCCAGCAGCCGTGCTCCGAAAATGCGAAAGTCTCCATATCACCCACAGCCAGAAGATGCTAGCCTGCAAAGCTGTTGCTCAGCCTCATCTGCCCATAGCGCTGCTCGCACAGGCGCACAGAGACTTGGGCTGCTTGCTTGCCTTGCCTTGCCACCTCAATTTTCAAACGTAGCCCGGGTATCCCTGACGGGTGTCTCCAGCAGACCTGCACTGAAAATGTGCACATCTCTAGACAGATCGCACCCAGAAGGGACTAGGTTTGAAAGCTGTTGCTCAGCCTCATCTGCCCATGGCATTGATTGCATAGACGCACAGAGTCTGGGGCTGCTTGCTTGCCTTGCCACCTTAAACTTCAAACACAGCTCGGTTTCCCTTCTGGGTGCCTCCAGCAGCCCTGCCCCAAATATGAGAATGTCTCCAGATAGCTCGCAAACAGAAGGGGCTAGCCTGGAAAACTGTTGCTCAGCCTCATCTGCCCATGGCACTGGTCGCACAGAGGCACAGAGACTGCGGCTGCTTGCTTTTCTTGCCATCTCAAACTTCAAACGTAGCCCTGGTGTCCCTGCCCGTTGCCAAGAGCAGCCCTGCACAGAAGGTGGAAACGTGTACAGATAGCTAACACCCAGAAGGGGCTAGCCTGGAAAACTGTTGCTCAGCCTCATCTGCTCATGGCACTGCTTGCACAGACGCACAGAGACTGGGGCTGCTTGCTTGCCTTGCCACCTCAAGCTACAAAAGTAGCCCGGGTCTGCCTCCTTGGTCCCTCTAGCAGCCCTACACCAAAAATGCGAAAGTCTGCAGATATCTATTACCAAGAAGGGTTTAGCCTGGAGAGCCGTTTCTCAGCCTTATCTGCCCATGGCACTGCTCGCACAGACGCACAGAGACTGGGGCTGCTTGCTTGCCTTGCCACCTCAAATGTCAAACGTACCCCGGGACTTTGTGCTTTGTGACTCCAGCAGCCGTGCTCCGAAAATGCGAAAGTCTCCATATCGCCCACAGCCAGAAGATGCTAGCCTGCAAAGCTGTTGCTCAGCCTCATCTGCCCATGGCGCTGCTCGCACAGGCGCACAGAGACTTGGGCTGCTTGCTTGCCTTGCCTTGCCACCTCAGATTTCACAAGTAGCCCGGGTATCCCTGACGGGTGCCTCCAGCAGACCTCCACTGAAGATGCGAACATCTCCAGATAGCTTGCATCCAGAAGGGACTAGCCTGGAAAGCTGTTGCTCAGCCTCATCTGCCCATGGCACTGCTCGCACAGGCGCACAGAGACTGGGGCTGCTTGCTTGCGTAGCCACGTCAAACTTCAAAAGTATGCCAGGGGATGCTTTCTGGGGGCCCCCCGCAGCCCTGACCCGAAGATGGGAACGTCACAGTATATCTCTTACCAAGAAGGGGCTAGCCTGGAAAGCTGTTGCTCAGCCTCATCTGCCCATGGCACTGTTCGCACAGGCGCACACAGACTGGAGCTGCTTGCTTGCCTCTCCACCTCAAACTTCAAACAAATCTTGGGCGTCACTGCCAGGTGCCTCCAGTAGCCCTGCAATGAAAATGCGAAAGTCTCTGGATAGCTCGCACCCAGAAAGGGCTAGCCTTGAAAGCTGTTGCTCAGCCTCATCTGCCCATGGCACTGGTCTCACAGGTGCACAGAGACTGGGGCTGCTTGCTTGCCTTGCTACCTCAAACTTCTAACGTATCCTAGGGGGTCTTAGCCGCGCATCTGCTGTAACCCTGTCTCGAATATGCAAGCGTCTCAGGATATCCCTTACCGAGAAGGAGATAGCCTGGAAAGTTGTTTCTCAGCCTCATCTGCCCATGGCACTGCTCGCACAGGCGCACAGAGAATGGGCTGAACTTGCCTTGACACCTAAAACTTCAAAAGTAGCCCGGGGCTTTATGCTGGGTCCCTTCAGCAGCCCTGCTCTGAAAAAGCCAACATCTCCAGATACCCCGCACCCAGAATGGGCTAGCCTGGAAAGCTGTTGCTCAGCCTCATTTGCCCATGACACTAGTCGCACAGGCACACAGAGACTGGGGCTGCTTGCTTGCCTTGCCACCTCAAACTTCAAATGTAGCCCGGGACTCCGTGCTTTGTGCCTACAGCAGTTGTGCTCTGAAAATGCGAACGTCTCCAGGTAGCCCGCACCCAGAAGGGGCTAGCCTGGAAAGCTTTTGCTCAGCCTCATCTGCCCATGGCACTAGTCGCACAGGCGCCCAGAGACTGGGGCTGCTTGCTTGCCTTGCCACCTCAAACTTCAAACATAGCCCGGGACTCCGTGCTTTGTGCCTTTAGCAGCCCTGCCCCAAATATGAGAACGTCTCCAGATAGCTCGCAACCAGAAGGGGCTAGCCTGGAAAGCTGTTTCTCAGCCTCATCTGCTCATGGCACTGCTCGCACAGACCCACAGAGACTGGGGCTGCTTGCTTGCCTTGCTACCTCAAACTTCTAACGTAACCTAGGGGGTCTTTGCCGTGCACCTGCTATAACCCTGTCCAGAATATGCAAGCATCTCAGGATATCCCTTACCGAGAAGGAGATATCCTGGAAAGCTGTTGCTCAGCCTCATCTGCCCATGGCACTGCTCGCACAGATGCACAGAGACTGGGGCTGCTTGCTTGCCTTGCCGCGTTATACTTGTAACATAGCCTAGGGGTCTTTGACCGGCACCTCCCACAGCCCTGACCTGAATATGCAAACGTCTCAGGATAGCTCTTAACGAGAAGAGGCTAGCCTGGAAAGCTGTTGCTCAGCCTTATCTGCTCATGGCATTGCTTGCACAGATGCACAGAGTCTGGGGCTGCTTGCTTGCCTTGCCCCCTCAAACTTCAAACATAGCCCAGGGGTTCTTACAGAGTGCCTCTAGCAGCCCTGCACCGAAAATGCGAACGTCTCCAGATAGCTTGCACCCAGAAGGGACTAGCCTGGAAATCTGTTGCTCAGCCTCATCTGCCCATGGCATTGCTTGCACAGACGCACAGAGACTGGGTCTGCTTGCTTGCCTTGCCACCTCAAACGCAAACGTACCCCGGGACTCTGTGCTTTGTGCCTCCAGCAGCCGTGCTCCGAAAATGCGAAAGTCTCCATATCACCCACAGCCAGAAGATGCTAGCCTGCAAAGCTGTTGCTCAGCCTCATCTGCCCATAGCGCTGCTCGCACAGGCGCACAGAGACTTGGGCTGCTTGCTTGCCTTGCCTTGCCACCTCAATTTTCAAACGTAGCCCGGGTATCCCTGACGGGTGTCTCCAGCAGACCTGCACTGAAAATGTGCACATCTCTAGACAGATCGCACCCAGAAGGGACTAGGTTTGAAAGCTGTTGCTCAGCCTCATCTGCCCATGGCATTGATTGCATAGACGCACAGAGTCTGGGGCTGCTTGCTTGCCTTGCCACCTTAAACTTCAAACACAGCTCGGTTTCCCTTCTGGGTGCCTCCAGCAGCCCTGCCCCAAATATGAGAATGTCTCCAGATAGCTCGCAAACAGAAGGGGCTAGCCTGGAAAACTGTTGCTCAGCCTCATCTGCCCATGGCACTGGTCGCACAGAGGCACAGAGACTGCGGCTGCTTGCTTTTCTTGCCATCTCAAACTTCAAACGTAGCCCTGGTGTCCCTGCCCATTGCCAAGAGCAGCCCTGCACAGAAGGTGGAAACGTGTACAGATAGCTAACACCCAGAAGGGGCTAGCCTGGAAAACTGTTGCTCAGCCTCATCTGCTCATGGCACTGCTTGCACAGACGCACAGAGACTGGGGCTGCTTGCTTGCCTTGCCACCTCAAGCTACAAAAGTAGCCCGGGTCTGCCTCCTTGGTCCCTCTAGCAGCCCTACACCAAAAATGCGAAAGTCTGCAGATATCTATTACCAAGAAGGGTTTAGCCTGGAGAGCCGTTTCTCAGCCTTATCTGCCCATGGCACTGCTCGCACAGACGCACAGAGACTGGGGCTGCTTGCTTGCCTTGCCACCTCAAATGTCAAACGTACCCCGGGACTTTGTGCTTTGTGACTCCAGCAGCCGTGCTCCGAAAATGCGAAAGTCTCCATATCGCCCACAGCCAGAAGATGCTAGCCTGCAAAGCTGTTGCTCAGCCTCATCTGCCCATGGCGCTGCTCGCACAGGCGCACAGAGACTTGGGCTGCTTGCTTGCCTTGCCTTGCCACCTCAGATTTCACAAGTAGCCCGGGTATCCCTGACGGGTGCCTCCAGCAGACCTCCACTGAAGATGCGAACATCTCCAGATAGCTTGCATCCAGAAGGGACTAGCCTGGAAAGCTGTTGCTCAGCCTCATCTGCCCATGGCACTGCTCGCACAGGCGCACAGAGACTGGGGCTGCTTGCTTGCGTAGCCACGTCAAACTTCAAAAGTATGCCAGGGGATGCTTTCTGGGGGCCCCCCGCAGCCCTGACCCGAAGATGGGAACGTCACAGTATATCTCTTACCAAGAAGGGGCTAGCCTGGAAAGCTGTTGCTCAGCCTCATCTGCCCATGGCACTGTTCGCACAGGCGCACACAGACTGGAGCTGCTTGCTTGCCTCTCCACCTCAAACTTCAAACAAATCTTGGGCGTCACTGCCAGGTGCCTCCAGTAGCCCTGCAATGAAAATGCGAAAGTCTCTGGATAGCTCGCACCCAGAAAGGGCTAGCCTTGAAAGCTGTTGCTCAGCCTCATCTGCCCATGGCACTGGTCTCACAGGTGCACAGAGACTGGGGCTGCTTGCTTGCCTTGCTACCTCAAACTTCTAACGTATCCTAGGGGGTCTTAGCCGCGCATCTGCTGTAACCCTGTCTCGAATATGCAAGCGTCTCAGGATATCCCTTACCGAGAAGGAGATAGCCTGGAAAGTTGTTTCTCAGCCTCATCTGCCCATGGCACTGCTCGCACAGGCGCACAGAGAATGGGCTGAACTTGCCTTGACACCTAAAACTTCAAAAGTAGCCCGGGGCTTTATGCTGGGTCCCTTCAGCAGCCCTGCTCTGAAAAAGCCAACATCTCCAGATACCCCGCACCCAGAATGGGCTAGCCTGGAAAGCTGTTGCTCAGCCTCATTTGCCCATGGCACTAGTCGCACAGGCACACAGAGACTGGGGCTGCTTGCTTGCCTTGCCACCTCAAACTTCAAATGTAGCCCGGGACTCCGTGCTTTGTGCCTACAGCAGTTGTGCTCTGAAAATGCGAACGTCTCCAGGTAGCCCGCACCCAGAAGGGGCTAGCCTGGAAAGCTTTTGCTCAGCCTCATCTGCCCATGGCACTAGTCGCACAGGCGCCCAGAGACTGGGGCTGCTTGCTTGCCTTGCCACCTCAAACTTCAAACATAGCCCGGGACTCCGTGCTTTGTGCCTTTAGCAGCCCTGCCCCAAATATGAGAACGTCTCCAGATAGCTCGCAACCAGAAGGGGCTAGCCTGGAAAGCTGTTTCTCAGCCTCATCTGCTCATGGCACTGCTCGCACAGACCCACAGAGACTGGGGCTGCTTGCTTGCCTTGCTACCTCAAACTTCTAACGTAACCTAGGGGGTCTTTGCCGTGCACCTGCTATAACCCTGTCCAGAATATGCAAGCATCTCAGGATATCCCTTACCGAGAAGGAGATATCCTGGAAAGCTGTTGCTCAGCCTCATCTGCCCATGGCACTGCTCGCACAGATGCACAGAGTCTGGGGCTGCTTGCTTGCCTTGCCCCCTCAAACTTCAAACATAGCCCAGGGGTTCTTACAGAGTGCCTCTAGCAGCCCTGCACCGAAAATGCGAACGTCTCCAGATAGCTTGCACCCAGAAGGGACTAGCCTGGAAAGCTGTTGCTCAGCCTGATCTGCCCATGGCACTGCTCGCACAGGCGCACAGAGACTGGGGCTGCTTGCTTGCCTTGCCTCCTCAAACTTCAAACGTACCCTAGGGGGTCCTTGCCATGCTCCTTCCGCAGCCATGACCCAAATATGCAAACATCTCAGGATATCACTTACCAGGTATTGGCTAGCCTGGAAAGCTGTTTCTCAGCCTCATCCGCCCATGGCACTGCACGCAAAAGCGCACAGAGACTGGGTCTGCTTGCTTGCCTTTCCACCTCAAACTTCAAACATAGCCCGGGACTCCGTGCTTTGTGCCTCCAGCAGCCGTGCTCAGAAAATGCGAACGTCTCCAGATAGCTCGCATCCAGAATTGTCTAGTGTTGGCGTGGTTTACGGATCCTTTGTAACGGTGTGACCCCAATATGAGTATGATCATTCAATCTTTAATAGTCAGCAAAACAAGGTTTATATAGCAAAACTATTACAGCATCTGAATGGTTAAAACCCCAACCCATATATAGGCAATACTACTGCAACACGTTGTGATTGGTGCAGAGCTGCATCTCGAAGTGAAAACAGTACTGTGGCAGGAAACACCAGCGTGGCAGGAAGGAAGTGACAGTGTGGCAGGAAACATTGTCGTTCCCCCTGCTCCAGTGTCCCGAGCTCGTCGCTCTCCCTTCCCAGCAGGGTTCCGTGTCAGCCGCTCCCAAGGCTCACTTCCGGATCGGAACCTGGGTTGCTCAACGCACCAAGCTATGTCCCCTCTCGTCCAGCCAGGACTCCACAATTCCCTCTTTGCCGTGATTGAGAGACGGGACACCTGCTTGATACAAGCAGAATGTTCGTTTTATTGTCCTTACACACATACATTTATACAGATCAAAAGGCAGCGTGTTTTAAACTGATTGGTTAAGTTTCAAACTAGGCACCTATTGATTGGTTAACACAGTTGCTAACACAGACACATTCTTTTCCTAAGCTTATCTAAACTAAGGCCATGCAGACACATTCTTTTCTTATCTTATCTAAGGCCCTGCTTCCTCCTTCAGGATGGCTCGGCACTATCTCCCTTCTTCCCAGGGTTTATGGCCCACAAGTTCCAGCACATCCTTCCTTATCAATTGCACCGCGCTGCGGGCCCTGCTGAGGCCCACATCTCCCCCTTCCTGTTGTACAATAAGAATTCCTTTTACTGAGCGTGTTATTAGTTTTTGCAAACACTGCAACAGGCATGGAAGAAGTAATAGCAACAAAATAAAAACTATTAAAACATAAACTGCTATTTTTACTAGGCTTCTTAACCATCCAGACAGACCCCATCTTCCAAAATTTTATCTAGCCAATCCCACTTGTCGTCCTGACGGAGTTTGGAGACTCCGTCCTTAAGCTTTTGGATGCTGGCATGGATTGACTCAGAGTGATCAGAAAGATTCATACAACACATGCCCTCAAAGTCCTCACAGCCATGGCCCTGTGCTAAAAGCAAAAAATCTATGGCAGCTCTATTTTGTAATGTTGCATGGCGAACGCTATCTACATCTAATAAAAGACCCGACAATGCACTGCTAGTAGCATTCGTTTGTTTAGCAAGCCAGCAGCCAAGCTTATCTAATGTTGCCAATGCTTTTCCAGCGGCAGCTCCAGGTAAAAAGAGAGAGGCGGCAAAACGCTGACTAAAGGACCAGAATTCTACATTATCATCACACTCAGGGGTGTAGGCATGAACACTACGTTTTGCCCTATGGGAGAGGTGGTATTGCAAAATCATAGATGTGTTAGGGGTCAATACTGACAAGCGCCCAAGACTACACGGACCTCCTTTTATATGCGAGGGGATACCGGGCCATGCTCTGTCTCCACAAATAAAAAATATCCCTGGAGGCAACAAGAGGGGAGCATTAGTAGACTTAGACAAATTCGTTGCTGTATAATTGCACCAAACAGTGTCATTTTTGAAGATAGGGTGAGCAGGCGAAACATCCCATGCCTTAGATTGATTCTTTCCCGTGTAGTTAAACTTGACACAAAAGTCCATCTTTACAGACCCCAACAGCTCAATTTCTTGTGGCTCCAGAGTAGCAAGTGGAAGCTGGGGGGTCCACATGTCCCAACAGTCTGTTACATTTCGAGACACGTTTTTAGATGGGAAGATATGCTGAAGATCCCTGGGAATCGGCCAGTCGTTTAATGGCAAGCCCACAAGACAGGTATCTGATGACACTGCAGTCATCAGAGTACTTGCGTTTGCTGTAATTTTTTCAGTGTTCCCTGTGTAATAGGATCATCCAGAGTGGATCTCTTCTGCTTCCATGTCAGAGGTTGCTCCCTGAGAGTGAGCGTGGTCACCTCTGGCATCGGATTCTGTGTTACGTTCTTTCAGCTCATGATATAGCTTCACATATTTTGCCGGTAACCATCGAGGGCCTGTTGAAAGAAGAACACACGCATACCCTCTTCCCCACATTATTAGTTCTACAGGACTTGTCCATTGTGATTCCCCAAATTCTTTATACCATACTTTTGGTCGAACCACAAATGGAGGGACCATCCCGAATTGACGGTCAGCTGCTGTTGTAAATAATTGATCATCAGAACGATTTTAAAAATTAAGTACATTAACTGTTCCTGTGGGGTAACACTGCCCATAGGATTCCCCCTTTTTTGTTTATTTAGCATAGCTTTGAGGGTCCCGTGGACACTTTCGACAATGGCTTGTGCAGTAGAAGAATGCTGTATACCTGTAACATGTTGTATACTCCAGTCCTGTAGGAAAACAGAAATTGTCCGTGAAACGTTCCTTTTCTCCCGTATGTGCCGTGGCTACCAGAAATCCTGAGAAAGTATCCATATTAACATGTACACAATGCAGTCGACCAAATGTTGATATATGTGTAATATCACTTTGCCACAACTCATCAGCTCGTAAACCACGAGGGTTCACTCCTGCACACGATGGTACGGGTGTAATACATTGACAGTCAGGGCATGCATGAACATTTTCTGTGGCTTGCCCCTGGGGCAAAGCAAATTGTTTATGCAAGGAAGAGGCATTTTGATGAAAGAAGTCATGAGATAATCGGACTTGCTTGAAACTGTGTGGCAGTACTGCTGCCATTGTCAATTGATCTGCTACAACTTTTTCTTCAGTTATTGGTTTTAGTAGAGTAGCATGTAACTATATATGCATTATAAAATATACACGTACATGATTTTCTGATTTTAATAGCAAGGAAAAAAAATTGTTTGTTATTGACTTCTCTTATCATTGCATCTGCAATGCGTTAAACAATATTCACAACATATGCAGAATCTGTGACAACATTGAGTGGTTCAGTCGAAAACAATTCAAAGACGTGCAAGGCCGCTGATAGCTTAACAATTTGTGTGGATCCTTCAACGACTAAAATAGATGATTGCTAATCGGATGAATTTGTTTGTTTCCGAAACACTGTTCGTGCTCCTTTAATAGGAACAGAAACACATTGGTTTTTTGGCTGCAATGAAATTTGAGAGAGGGAATGTAACAGCTTATGTTGTGGAAGGGTATAACGTATGTTATTTAAATAATCAGCTAGAGCGACTTGCAGAGATAAGGATTCACTGTTTAATACCATAAAGTCATTTTTAGCCAGCAGCAGGCAAATAGTATCAACTTGCTGACAGTGATTCCAACCTTGTGCTGTTAAGGACACTATGATGTGTACCTTTGAGGTCAATGTTTTCATGGGTGTATGAGACAAAAAGATTCATTCCAGAGTCTTCAACTTCTGCGTGTTAACACACCGCTGATCGAAAAGAGGGTAAGGCTGTAAAACAAAACCTTCATAAATGATATACAAATTTGTTGGCAATTGGACATTAATTCTGAAGGTAAAGGCAATTGCAATTCTATCTGAAATCTTTTGTAAAACAGTTTTTGCTTTTGGCATTGTTCTTCAGGAAAATAATAAATCTGAGTCCCTTTTAACAAAGTAAATAGAGGGGACAAATCTTCAGCTGTAAAGTCAATATTTTCACCTTTCAGCAGAGTGAATAACATCATCTAGACAGACCATCTGAACCTTGGAAAGATAATAAAGTCCAGCTGCTTGTTCAGAAGGAATTCTACTGCAGTAATTGAATTGTATACATTTTTTGTAACCAAGTCCTTGAATGTCAGAAAGATGGTTCTCGCCGCGCCGCTTCTGGGCTGGCGGGGATGGGCCGGCACGCTGGGATCGAGGGAATGGGGGGGGAAAAAACAGGGGGGGTTGGGGGGGGAACCGTGCCGCCGGTTGCCCGGGGGGAGCCATGTGCCCCACCAGGTGTAAGCTTTGCTGACCCATTCGATGCGGTGACTGCTGGCGCGGCGGCTGTACAGCGTCTGAGGGACTGTGCAGTTTTATGTTGGAATTCACCTCGTTTTAATCTCAGGTCGGGTACGCCAATTGCTGTCGAGAGACCCTGTCGTGCACTTTTGGGATGCCGGATTTTTACACCCCACTTCCCGTTTCTCTGGATTCAAAGGATCGTCAGGTTCTGGCAGATTTACTTCCCGCATTTCTCATGTTCGGTAGGAATTTCATCGTATGTAGGGTTAAATTTCAACAGACTGCTGCTCTGTCCTTGCTTTTGAGATAAGGACAGAGGAGTAGCAGCTGCTTCTGAGATAGTCTCTGTAAGTTTTAGAGCATTTCAAGCTGTATGCACTGATTTCCAAGTAATGATTTTCTCAGGGATTTTAAACTGCAAGACTTTGTTCTTTCAAACTTCACTGTAAAAAATTCTTTAATGGAGCCTTCGCTCCTTTTCTCAGTGAATGTCCCATTCTCCAGCGAGCCGGGGGGTGGGGGGAACAGACCTGATTCCTGCTCAGGGTCTGTTGGACCCAGCCCCTGCTCACGGCTTTCTTCAGGTGGTAACTTAGTGGCCACTCCTCCGGCCAAACACCTGTACTTACAATTGTCATCCATTAACCTGTTGCACAGGACAGGCTAAGGCTTGTGCACCTCTGATAATGGTGGCAACGTTCCACTGTCCATCTAGGATGGCATCTCTTAAAACACCGCTCCAGCGGGTAGGTGTGATCCGTGCCAGAGGCCCAGCTAAACATCTCGGAGAGGAAGCCTCATTTTCCCGGTGGGGGGGTTGGTAACGATTGACATATGCTGGAACTGCGAGCTCATGTCTTGAAGATGCTGCAAAACTGACTGCAACAGATCGCACGGATTTTTTTTGTTTGTTTGTTTGTTTGGTTTTTTTTGAGTAATTCGTTCTAGCCCCCATGAGAGGGCATCGGGAGTGGAGACGCCTCGCTGGAAGACGGCAGGGGTGGATAGAGAGGAGAGGCCCATGTTGCAGGTCGCGCCCCAGGAGGGGCTGATGTCGTAAGCCACGCCCCTTCTCCCTCCCCCTCTGGGGGTGGTACTAGCCGCTCCTCCCCTCTTTCGGAAGACAGTCGCACTTCCGCACCCGACTCCTCCCCGCTCCCCGGGGGCGGTCGTACTACCGCGTCCGGCTCGCATTTCGAGTTGATCTCTCTGGCAGCAACTTCCGGTGGGCCCCCCCCTCTGCGCCCAGACCGGAACCGTGCTCCGCACTCGCTCGAATCTTGGCAATTGTGTTACAAGTGATCCCAGTCATCCCTCTAACGGCACGTAGCCCGAAAACCCGTGATAATGTCCCAGGCTTAGGCGCGTGATCTTTCCTGGGCTCCTGAGCTAGCATCTGAGATGCAGCACATGCCACCTCTCGTTAAGCTTTCATGGATTTTAAGGTCTGTAATACTGTTCGCCAGAGCTCGCGGACGGCTTTTATCTCCTTTTCCTCCTTGTCCTCCCCCGTTATTGTCCTTTCCGACATCGTCTCTCCTAATTCTTGCCATTCCGAGACAGAAAACAGTAGCGGGGTGTCCGCAAAGTGACCCCATCGTTGCCCCACTTTAATCAACTTCATGAGTTGCTTTGCCGTTGCGTCTATTCCTCTCTTAGAGAGAATACCGACGAGCAACGTTGCCGCAACCGCTATCTCCGTACTTGCGACCACGGCCTCCACGTTCAAATTTAGCTGTGCCAGGCAGCCACAGTGTGGCTTGAAAATTCCTGGGAGTCGGCCGTCCGTGCCTGCCCTGCGCGTTCGCACCCAGGCAGGACCCTCCCAGCCGTTACTCCCACGCCCCCTCTCTAGCTGCTCACCGCAGACCGAGGGACTCCTCCAGGGAAACCGTCCATCCTCTGCCACCAAATGTTGGCGTGGGTTACGGATCCGTTGTAACGATGTGACCCCAATATGAGTATGATCGTTCACTCTTTAGTAGTAAGCAAAACAAGGTTTATATAGCAAAACTATTACAGCACCTGAATGGTTAAAACCCCAACCCATATATAGGCAAAACTACTGCAACTCGTTGTGATTGGTGCAGAGCTGCATCTCGAAGTGAAAAAAGTACTGTGGCAGGAAACAACAGCGTGGCAGGAAGGAAGTGACAGTGTGGCAGGAAACAGTGACGTTCCCCCTGCTCCAGTGTCCCGAGCTCGTCGCTCTCCCTTCACAGCAGGGTTCCGTGTCAGCCGCTCCCAAGGCTCACTTCGGGATCGGAACCTTGGTTGCTCAACGCACCAAAATATGTCCCCTCTCGTCCAGCCAGAACACAACAGGCTAGCCTGGAAAGCTGTTGCTCAGCCTCATCTGCCCATGGCACTGCTCGCACAGGCGCACAGAGACTGGGGCTGCTTGCTTGCCTTGCCACCTCAAACTTCAAAAGAATCCCGGGGATCCCTGCCGGGTGCCTCCAGCAGACCTGCACTGAATATGCAAACGTCTCAGAATTTCTCTTACCAAGAAGGGGCTAGCCTGGAAAGCTGTTGCTCAGCCTCATGTGCCCATGGCACTGCTCGCACAAGCGCACAGAGAATGGGGCTGCTTGCTTGCCTTGCTACCTCAAACTTCAAACATAGCCCGGGTGTCCCTTCCGGGTGCCTCCAGCAGCCCTGCCCCAAATATGAGAACGTCTCCAGATAGCTCGCAACTTGAAGGAGCTAGTCTGCAAAGCAGTTGCTCAGCCTCTTCTGCCCATGGCACTGCTCGCACAGGCGCACAGAGAGACTGAGGCTTCTTGCTTGCCTTGCCACCTCAAACTTTGAAAGTAGCCTAGGGGGTCCTTGCAAAGCTCTTTCTGCAGCCCTGATCGGAATATGCGAACGTCTCAGGATATTTCTTACCAAGAAGGGGCTAGCCAGGAAAACTGTTGCTCAGCCTCATATGCCCATGGCACTGCTCGCACAGGCGCACAGAGACTAGGGCCGCCTGCTTGCCTTGCCACCTCAAACTCCAAACGTAGCCTAGGGGGTCATTGCCAAGCTCCTTCCGCACACCTGAGCAGAATATGCGAGCATCTCAGGATATTTCTTACCAAGAAGGGTTTAGCCTGGAAAACTGTTGCTCAGCCTCATCTGCCCATGGCACTGCTTGCACAGGCGCACAGAGAGACTGAGGCTTCTTGCTTGCCTTGCATCCTCAAACTTCAAACAAATCCCGTGCGTCCCTGCTGGGTGCCTCCAGTAGACGTGCACCGAAAATGTGAAAGTCTCCAGATAGCTCGCACCCAGAAGGGGCTAGCCCGGAAATCTGTTGCTCAGCCTCATCTGCCCATGGCATTGTTCGCACAGACGCACAGAGACTGGAGCTGCTTGCTTGCCTTGCCACCTCAAACTTCAAACATAGCCCGGGACTCCGTGCTTTGGGCCTCTAGCAGCCCTGCACCAAAAATGCGAACATGTTGGAATATCTGTTGCCAAGAAGGGTTTAGGCTGGAAAGCTGTTGTTCAGCGTCATGTGCCCATGGCACTGCTCGCTCAGGCGCACAGAGAATGGGGCTGCTTGCTTGCCTTGCCACCTCAATTTTCAAATGTAGCCTAGGGGATCCTTTCTGGGGGCCTCCCGCAGCCCTCACCAAAATATGCGAACGTCTCAGCATATCTCTTACCAAGTATTGTCTAGCGTGTAAAGCTGTTGCTCAGCCTGATCTGCTCATGGCATTGCTCACACAGGCGCACAGAGACTAGTGCTGCTTGCTTGCCCTGCCACCTCAAACTTCGAACGTAGCCTAGGGGGTCCTTGCCAAGCTCCTTCTGCAGCCCGGACCCGAACACGCGGACGTCTCAGGATATTTCTTACCAAGAAGGGGCTAGGCAGGAAAACTGTTGGTCAGCCTCATCTGCCCATGGCACTGCTCGCACAGGTGCACAGAGAGACTGAGGCTTCTGCTTGCCTTGCATCCTCAAACTTCAAACAAATCCCGGGCGTCCCTGCTGGGTGCCTCCAGCAGACATGCACCGAAAATGGGAAAGTCTCCAGATAGCTCGAACCAAGAAGGGGCTAGCCTGGGAAGCTGTTTCTCAGCCTCATCTGCCCATGGCACTGCTCGCACAGGTGCACAGAGACTGGGTCTGCTTGCTTGCCTTGCCACCTCAAACTTCAAACGTAGCCTAGGGGGTCATTGCCAAGCTCCTTCTGCAGCCCTGACCCGAATATGCGAACATCTCAGGATATTTCTTACTAAGAAGGGGCTAGCCTGGAAAACTGTTGCTCAGCCTCATCTGCCCATGGCACTGCTCACACAGGCGCACAGAGACACTGAGGCTTCTTCCCTGCCTTGCATCCTCAAACTTCCAACAAATCCCGGGCGTCCCTGCTGGGTGCCTCCAGTAGACGTGCACCGAAAATGCGAAAGTCTCCAGATATCTTGCACCCAGAAGGAAACCCAGCCTGGAAAGGTGTTGCTCAGCCTCATCTGCCCATGGCACTGCTCGCACAGGTGCACAGAGACTGGGTCTGCTTGCTTGCCTTGCCACCTCAAACTTCAAACATAGCCCGGGACTCCGTGCTTTCTGCCTCTAGCAGCCCTGCACGGAAAATGCGAACATGTTCGATATCTATTGCCAATAAGGGTTTAGTCTGGAAAGCAGTTGTTCAGCCTCATCTGGTCATGGCACTGCTTGCACAAGTTCACAGAGACTGGGGCTGCTTGCTTGCCTTGCCACCTCAATTTTCAAAAGAATCCCGGGGATCCCTGCCGGGTGCCTCCAGCAGACCTGCAGTTAATATGCAAACGTCTCAGAATTTCTCTTACCAAGAAGGTGCTAGCCTGGGAAGCTGTTTCTCAGCCTCATGTACCCATGGCACTGCTCGCACAAGCGCACAGAGATTGGGGCTGCTTGCTTGCCTTGCCACCTTAAACTTCAAACATAGCCCGGGTGTCCCTTCCGGGTGCCTCCAGCAGCCTTGCCCCAAATATGAGAACGTCTCCAGATAGCTCGCAACTAGAAGGGGCTAGCCTGGAATGCTGTTGCTCAGCCTCTTCTGCCCATGGCACTGCTCGCACAGGCGCACAGAGACTGGGGCTGCTGGCTTGCCTTGCCACCTCAAACTTCAAACGTAACCTAGGGCGTCTTTGCCAGGCGCCTGCCACACCCCTGTCCTAAATATGCGAGCCTTTCACGATATCTCTTACCAAGAAGGGGCTAGCTGTGGGCCTCAGCACGGCCCCCAGCGTGGTGCAATTGATAAGGAAGGATGTGTTGGAACTTGTGGGCCATAAACCCTGGGAAGAAGGGAGTTAGTGCTGAGCCATCCTGAAGGAGGAAGCAGGGCCTTAGATAAGATAAGAAAAGAATGTGTCTGCATGGCCTTAGTTTAGATAAGCTTAGGAAAAGAATGTGTCTGTATTCGCAACTGTGTTAACCAATCCATAGGTGCCTAGTTTGAAACTTAACCAATCAGTTTAAAACACGCTACCTTCTGATCTGTATAAATGTATGTGTGTAAGAACAATAAAACGATCATCCCGCTTGCGTCAAGCGGTGTCCCGTCTCAGTCGCGGCAAATTGGTGACCCCGATGTGATTCGGAGAAAAACCACCTATCTGCGTGGCATGCTGTGAGTCCCACAGGACGTTGAATGAGCTGCTGAAAGGAAGCAGGAGCCAGCTTTAACAATCCCTCCGGAGCTGAGAGGTGAGCTGTGGGAAACATGGGAAGTCAGACGTCTTCCCCAGAGAGAGACGTATATGAGCTTATGAAAGCTCTCCTTAAAAGACATGGAAAGAATATTTCTGGGCACGATCTCAAACTGATACTTAAATGGGTACAGGTGAAGATGCCCACTGTAACTGCGTCTACTATCTTTATGCGGGAACTTTGGGACGATGTGGGGGTGAAACTATGGGACGCGGCAACGACAGGGAACGCCGAAGCCCAGTGTATGCTCACCTGGTGGAGGAGTGTTTTTGAGACTTGAAAAGCGCAAGAGAAAAATCATAAAGACAAAGCAGGGGAGGAGGATAACTCTCCCACGGCGCCTCCGGTGCTGTCGGAGAACAAACCTTTAAGAGTGTGTGCTGCAGGATACCCCCCAGGGGGGGGATCCTTTTGACCCGGGTCCGGTGGATCCTGAAAAAGAACCGGATCTCTACCCCCCTAACCCGCGCGATGTGTGGGCTAATATAAAACGCCAAGTCTTGAAGGAGGGGGAGTTAGAAATCGCTAAAACAATTGTAGCCCCCGTGATCTATCAGGGTCGGGGGGCTCAGTGGGAGGCTTTATCTTTCTCGGTAATTAAGGAACTGCGTCGTACTGTTACTGAGCACGGGCTTTCGTCTCCGTATTTTGCAAGTTTGTTGTCTTCTGTTTTCGACACTTATGTTATGACTCCGCATGATTTAAAATCTTTAGCGCAACTGTTACTGACTCCGACACAGTACTCCCTGTGGGAGTCACACTGGAGGGGGGGACTCCAGGCACTTCTCACAACTTACGTGGGTCACGGCAATGCAGCTATAGCTGCGCTGACTATAGAACACCTTACTGGCACGGGTCAATATTCTGATCCGGTGGCTCAAGCCCGGGATATCCCACGGGAAGCTCTTGAGGCGACTCGTGAAGAAGCTAAAAAAGCCCTTTTTAAGGTCCCTGACTCACAAAAACCACAAAAAACCTTCACTACGATTACCCAGGACCCCCGGGAACCTTATATGCAGTTTATTGACAGGCTGAAGCAAGCTCTGGAGCGTCAGATAGACAATATGGAAGCGCGGGAGATTTTGTTGTTAAAATTGGCTGTAGAAAATGCTAATGTGGATTGTAAAAAGTTACTGAAATCTCTCCCAAAACCAAACCCCACACTGGTGGAGATGGTAGAGGCTTTTAATAGAATTGGCACTATGGATCATGAATTTGAAGCCATGGCTGCTGCTTTCGCGGCCGTGCACAGCTCTGGGGGGCCCGGGAATTGTTATGGTTGCGGCAAACCAGGTCATTTGAAAAAGTACTGTTTGGCTACCAATGCTGGTACCAGGCCCCAGGCCCCTGGGGTCTGCCCTAGATGCCGAAAAGGACGTCATTATGCTAATCAATGTCGGTCTAAGTATGATTTCCAGGGTCAACCGATACAGGGAAACCGATCGCGGAGCGCGGGGCAGCGACGCGCGCAGACACAAGTACCGCAGCCGACGTTTCAACCGCTACGGAGGGAACCAGCAGTGTCTCAAGTCTCCACCCAACAGCAGCTGGTAGCGCCGGATTGGACCTGGCAACCTCTCACACAGTAATGTTGCTCGATTCCTCGGTTCACTTATTGTTAACAAATGTTTCGGGGCCCCTACCCCCAAAAACTCAAGCGCTTTTGTTAGGAAGATCATCTACCACCTTGTCAGGACTTTTTGTACTACCAGGGGTCATTGATTCTGACAGTAATGATGAAATTAAAATCACGGCATGGACCCCGTTTCCTCCCTGCACGGTGCCAGAAGGCAGCCGTATAGCACAATTGATATTGATTCCCGCAGTGACGGACTCCCCAGTTCCTAACCAGCCTCAACAAAGGCAGGGAGGTTTTGGATCTACGGGGGACCCACAAATTCTATGGGTACAGTCTATTTCTCAGAAACGACCTGTGTACCAATGTACCCTTATTCGTGGGGGGCAGCAAGTAATATTAAATGGGATTATTGATACTGGAGCTGATGTCACAGTAATATCCCAGGCCAAGTGGCCTCCACAATAGCCTCTGGCTAACGTTTCCCAGACATTGGCTGGAATTGGGGGAACTGGTAAAAGCCACCAAAGCGTAGAATTAATCCAAATCCAAGGTCCGGAAGGGCATACAGCTTCTGTTAAGCCTTTTGTGTTACCTGTTCCTATGGTCCTGTGGGGGCGCGACGTACTGTCTCAGTGGGGAATGTCCATTCAGACCCATTTTTAGATGGGGCCATTGAAGTGCGCGACACCCTGAAATTAACTTGGAAAACCGAAGACCCTATTTGGGTAGATCAATGGCCCCTACCTCTGGAAAAGCTTCACGCCCTCCAGGAATTAGTCACGGAGAAGTTGACAAAAGGGCACATCGTGCCCTCCACTAGCCCTTGGAATTCACCTGTCTTTGTCATCAAAAAACAAACTGGCAAGTGGTGCTTACTCCATGACCTTAGAAAAATTAATGACGCTATGGAAGATATGGGAGCCCTTCAACCAGGACTCCCGTCCCCTACTATGATCCCTCGAGATTGGCACTTGACTGTTATTGACCTCAAAGACTGCTTTTTTAATATCCCACTGCATCCAGACGATGCTCCTAAATTTGCCTTTTCAGTTCCAAGCGTCAACATGCAAGCCCCGTTGTAAAGATACCAGTGGGCTGTGCTGCCACAGGGAATGAAGAATAGTCCTACGATTTGTCAGTGGTACGTAGCTAAAGTACTCACCCCTGTTAGAACTACGATGCCTAGTGTCTTGTTGTATCACTATATGGATGACATCCTGGTGGCTGCACAACTCCATGAGGTCATGGAGGAAGCTGTAGCCCTTGTCATGGCTGCTGTTAACTCGGCAGGCCTCTGTATTGTGCCGGAAAAGGTTCAAAAAATATCTCCATGGAAATACTTAGGTTGGCGCATCAGGGCCCAGACTATAATTCCACAACCTCTGCAGATACAGACAGACATACAAAATTTACATGATGCACAAAAATTGTTGGGAACAATCAATTGGGTTCGACCACTGTTGGGGATATCTAATGCAGATTTAAGTCCTTTATTTAGACTGCTAAAAGGGGACACTGACTTACGCTCCCCCCGCAGTCTTGACCCTGAAGCCACTACCTCCCTGCAAAAGGTTGCTACAGCAATTAGTCTCCGACAAGCACATCGATGGGCTCCCGAGCTACCATTTCTTCTGATTATTTTAACCCCGCTCGACAACCTCATGCGCTAATATTTCAGTGGGATTCTCAGAAATCAGACCCACTGCTGATTATTGAATGGATTTTCTTACCCAATCAGTCCACAAAGACTATTTCAACACATCCTTCCTTATCAATTGCACCGCGCTGGGGGCCCTGCTGAGGCCCACAGCTAGCCTTGAAAGGTGTCGCTCAGCCTCATCTGCTCATGGCACTGCTCGCACAGATGCACAGAGACTGGGGCTGCTTGCTTGCCTTGCCACCTTAAACTTCAAACATAGCCCGGGTGTCCCAACCGGTTGCCTCCAGCAGCCCTGCCCCGAATATGAGAACGTCTCCAGATAGCTTGCAACCAGAAGGTGCTAGTCTTGAAAGGTGTTGCTCAGCTTCATCTGCTCATGGCACTGCTCGCACAGACGCACACAGACAGGGGCTGCTTGCTTGCCTTGCGACCTCAAAATTTAAACGTAGCCCAAGGCTCCCTGCCGGGTGCCTCCAGCAGCCCTGCAACGAATATGCGAATGTCTCCAGATAGCTTGCACCCAGAATGGGCTAGCCTGGAAAGGTGTTGCTCAGCCTCATCTGCCCATGGCACTGCTCACACAGGTGCACAGAGACTGGGGCTGCTTGCTTGCCTTGCCACCTCAAACTTCAAACGTAGCCTAGGGGGTCGTTGCCGGGTCCCACCCACAACCCTTACCTTAAAATGCGAGCGTCTCAGTGTATCTCTTACCAAGTAAGGGCTAGCATGGAAAGCTGTTGCTCAGCCTCATCTGCCCATGGCACTGCTCACACAGGCGCCCAGAGTCTGGGGCTGCTTGCTTGCCTTGCCACCTCAAACTGCAAATGTAGCCTAGGGGTCCTTGCCAGGCCCCTCCCAAAGCCCTGATCTTAATATGCGAACGTCTCAGGATATCTCTTACCAAGAAGGGGCTAGCCTGGAAAGCTGTTGCTCGGCCTCATCTGTCCATGGCACTGCTTGCACAGACACACAGTGACTGGGGCTGCTTGATTGCCTTGCACCTCAATCTTCAAACGTAGCCCAGGGCTCCCTGCTGAGTCCCTCCAGCACCCCTGCACAGAGAATGCGAACGTCTCATGATATCTCGTACCAAGAAGGTTTTAGCTTGGAAAGCTGTTGCTCAGCCTCATCTGCCCATGGCACTGCTCGCACAGGCATACAGAGACTGGGGCTGCTTCCTTGCCTTGACACCTCAGTCTTCAAACATAGCCTGGTAATCCCAGCCGGGTGCCTCCAGCAGCCCTGCAACGAATATGCGAATGTCTCCAGACAGCTTGCACCCAGAAGGGGCTAGCCTGGAAAGCTGTTGCTCAGCCTCATCTGCCCATGGCACTGCTCACACAGGCGCACAGAGACTGGGGCTGCTTGCTTGCCTTGCCACCTCAATTTTCAAACATTGGTCAGGGATCCCTGCTGGCAGCCTCCTGCAGCCCTTCACCGAAAATGCGAACATCTCTAGATATCTCTTACGAAGATGGGGTAGGTTGTAAAGCCTTTGCTCAGCCTCATCTGCCCATGGCACTGCTCTCACAGGTGGTCAGAGAATGGGCCTGCTTGCTTGCCTTGCCACCTCAGTCTTCAAACATAGCCCGGGTATCCCAGCCGGGTGCCTCCAGCAGCCCTGCAACGAATATGCGAATGTCTCCAGATAGCTTGCACCAAGAAGGGGCTAGCCTGGAAAGCTGTTGCTCAGCCTCAACTGCCCATGGCACTGCTCACACAGGCGCACAGAGACTGAGGCTGCTTGCTTGCCTTGCCACCTTGATCTTAAAACATATGTCGGGGATCCCTGCTGGCAGCCTCCAGCAGCCCTTCACCGAACATGCGAATATCTCTAGATATCTCGTACCAAGAAGGGGCTAGCATGGAAAGCTGTTGCTCAGCCTCATCTGCCAATGGCACTGCTCACACAGGAGCACAGAGACTGGGGCTGCTTGCTTGCCTTGCCACCTTAAAGTTCAAACGTAGCCTAGGGGGTCTTTGTCAGGCGCCTGCCACACCCCTGTCCTAAATACGCGAGCGTTTCAGGATATCCTGTACCAAGAAGGGTTTAGCCTGGAAAGCTGTTGCTCAGCCTCATCTGCCCATGGCACTGCTCGCACAGGCACACAGAGACTGAGGCTGCTTGCTTGCCTTGCCACCGCAAACTTAAAACGTAGCCTATGGAGTCTTTGCCAGGTGCCCGCCGCACCCTTGTCCCGAATATGCGAGTGTCTCAAGATACCTCTTACCAAAAAGGGCCTAGCCTTGAAAGCTGTTTCACAGCCTCATCTGCCCATGGCACTGCTCGCACAAGCACACAGAGACTGGGGCTTCTTGCTTGCCTTGCCACCTCAATTTTCAAACGTAGCCCGGGGATCCCTGCCGGGTGCCTCCAGTAGACCTGCACTGAAGATGCGAACATCTCTAGATAGATCGCACCCAGAAGGGACTAGCCTTGAAAACTGTTTCTCAGCCTTATCTGCCCATGGCACTGCTCGCACAGGCTTACAAAGACTAGGGCTGCTTGCTTGCCTTGCCACCTCAAACTTCAAATTCATCATAGGGTGTACTTGCCGTGCCCCTCCCACAGCCCTGACCCGAATATGCGAACGTCTCAGGATATCTCTTACCTAGAAGGGGCTAGCCTGGAAAGCTGTTTCTCAGCCTCCTCTGCCCATAGCACTGCTCGCACAGGCGCACAGAGACAGGGGGTGCTTGCTTGCCTTGCCACCTAGAACTTCAAACGTAGCCTAGGGGGTCCTTGCCAGGTGACTCCCACAGCCCTTACCCGAACATGCGCGCGTCTCCCTATATCTCTTAACAAAAAGGGGCTTGCGTTGAAAGGTGTTGCTCAGCCTCATCTGCCCATGGCACTGCTCGCACAGGCCCCCAAAGACTGGGGCTGCTTGCTTGCCTTGCCACCTCAATATTCAAACGTAAAGAAAGGGTCCCTGCCGGGTGCCTCCAACAGCCCTGCAACGAATATGCGAATGTCTCCAGATAGCTCGCAACCAGAACGGGCTATCCTGCAAAGCTGTTGCTCAGCCTCACATGCCCATGGCACTGCTTGCACAGAAGCACAGAGACTGGGGCTGCTTGCTTGCCTTGCCACCTCAAACTTCAAACGTAACCCGGGGCTCCCTGCCCGGTTACTCCAGCAGCCCTGCACCGAAAATGCGAACGCCTCGGGTTATCAATTACCAAGAAGGGGTTAGCCTGGAAAGCTGTTGCTGAGCCTCATCTGCTCATGGCACTGCTTGCACAGGCGCACAGAGACTGGTGTATCTTGCTTCCTTTGCCAACTTAAACTTCAAACGAGCGTAGGGGGTCATTGTCGGGCGCCTGCCACACCCCTAACCTGAATATGCGACAATCGCAGAATATCTCTTACCAAGAAGGGGCTAGCCTCAAAGCTGTTGCTCAGCCTCATCTGCCCATGGCACTGCTTGCACAGATACACAGAGACTGGGGCTGCTTGCTTGCCTTGCCACCTCAAACTTCAAACGTAGCCTATGCGGTTCTTGACGTGGGCCTCTCGCAGCCCTGACCTGAATAAGCGAACATATCATGATATCTCTTACAAAGAAGGGGCTAGCCTGGAAAGCTGTTGCTCAGCCTCATCTGCCCATGGCACTGCTTGCAAAGATGCAGAGAGACTGGGGGTGCTTGCTTGCCTTGCCACCTCAAACTTCAAACGTAGCCTAGGGGGTCGTTGCCGGGCGTCTCCCACAGCCCTGACCCGAATATGCGCGCATCTCACTATATCTCTTACAAAAAAGGGGCTAGCCTTGAAAGATGTTGCTCAGCCTCATCCGCCCTTGGCACTGATCGCACAGGCGACCAGAGACCGGCGGTGCTTGCTTCCCGTACCACCTCAAACTTCAAACGTAACCAGGGGGTCCTTGACGGTTGCCTCCAGCAGCCGTGACCCGAATAGGCGAACGTCTCCAGATAGCTTCCACCCAGAAGGGGCTTGCTGGAAAGCTGTTGCTCAGCCTCCTCTGCCCATGGCACTGCTGGCACAGGCGCAGAGAGACTGAGAGCGCTTGCTTAACTTGCCGCCTCAAAATTCATACACCCTGGGGGTCCTTACCGGTTTCCTCCAGCAGCCCTGCCCCAAAAGGTAGAATGTTTTCAGATAGCTCGCAGCCAGAAGGTGCTAGCCAAGAAAGCTGTTTCCCAGCCTCATCTGCCCATGACACTGCTCGCAAAGGCGCACAGAGATTGGGGCTGCTTGCTTGCCTTGCCACCTCAAACTTCACTCGCAGCCTAGAGGGTCCTTGCCGGGCGCCTACCGGACCCCGGACCTAAATACGCGAATGTCTCAAGATACCTCTTACCAAGAAGGGGCTAGACTGGAAAGCTTTTGCTCAGCTTTATCTGCCCATGGCACTGCTAGCACAGGCGCCCAGAGACTGGGGCTGCTTGCTTGCCTTGCCGCCTCAAACTTCAAACGTAGC
Source organism: Opisthocomus hoazin (assembly GCF_030867145.1). Classification (NCBI taxonomy): domain Eukaryota; kingdom Metazoa; phylum Chordata; class Aves; order Opisthocomiformes; family Opisthocomidae; genus Opisthocomus; species Opisthocomus hoazin. The sequence continues at coordinate 17,062,615 of NC_134453.1, forward strand.
CTAGGAGGTTTTTTCTCAGGCGCCTGCCGCAACCCTGACCCTAATATGCGAGCGTATCAACATATATTACGCCAAGAAGGGGCTAGCCTGGAAAGCTGTTGCTCAGCCTCATCTGCCCATGGCACTGCTCACACAGGCGCACAGAGACTGGGGCTGCTTGCTTGCCTTGCCACCTCCAATTTCATTCGCAACCTAGGGGGTCCTTGCCGGGCGCCCACCGGAGCCCGGACGTAAATATGCGAACATCTCAGGATATCCCTTACCAACAAGGGGCTAGCCTAGAAAGCTGTTGCTCAGCCTCATCTGCCCATGGTACTGCTCGCACAGGCGCCCAGAGACTGGGGCTGCTTGCTTGCCTTGACACCTCAAAATTGAAATGTAACTTAGGGGTCCCTGTCGGGTGCCTCCAGCAGCCCTGTAACGAAGGTGTGAACGTCTCCAGATAGCTCGCACCCAGAAAGGGCTAGCCTAGAAAGCTGTTGCTCAGCCTCATCTGCCCATGGCACTGCTCGCACCGGCACACAGAGACTGGGGCTGCTTGCTTGCCTTGCCACCGCAAACTTAAAACGTAGCCTATGGAGTCTTTGCCAGGTGCCCGCCGCACCCTTGTCCCGAATATGCGAGTGTCTCAAGATACCTCTTACCAAAAAGGGCCTAGCCTTGAAAGCTGTTTCACAGCCTCATCTGCCCATGGCACTGCTCGCACAAGCACACAGAGACTGGGGCTGCTTGCTTGCCTTGCCACCTCAATTTTCAAACGTAGCCCGGGGATCCCTGCCGGGTGCCTCCAGTAGACCTGCACTGAAGATGCGAACATCTCTAGATAGATCGCACCCAGAAGGGACTAGCCTTGAAAACTGTTTCTCAGCCTTATCTGCCCATGGCACTGCTCGCACAGGCTTACAAAGACTAGGGCTGCTTGCTTGCCTTGCCACCTCAAACTTCAAATTCATCATAGGGTGTACTTGCCGTGCCCCTCCCACAGCCCTGACCCGAATATGCGAACGTCTCAGGATATCTCTTACCTAGAAGGGGCTAGCCTGGAAAGCTGTTTCTCAGCCTCCTCTGCCCATAGCACTGCTCGCACAGGCGCACAGAGACAGGGGGTGCTTGCTTGCCTTGCCACCTAGAACTTCAAACGTAGCCTAGGGGGTCCTTGCCGGGTGACTCCCACAGCCCTTACCCGAACATGCGCGCGTCTCCCTATATCTCTTAACAAAAAGGGGCTTGCGTTGAAAGGTGTTGCTCAGCCTCATCTGCCCATGGCACTGCTCGCACAGGCCCCCAAAGACTGGGGCTGCTTGCTTGCCTTGCCACCTCAATATTCAAACGTAAAGAAAGGGTCCCTGCCGGGTGCCTCCAACAGCCCTGCAACGAATATGCGAATGTCTCCAGATAGCTCGCAACCAGAACGGGCTATCCTGCAAAGCTGTTGCTCAGCCTCACATGCCCATGGCACTGCTTGCACAGAAGCACAGAGACTGGGGCTGCTTGCTTGCCTTGCCACCTCAAACTTCAAACGTAACCCGGGGCTCCCTGCCCGGTTACTCCAGCAGCCCTGCACCGAAAATGCGAACGCCTCGGGTTATCAATTACCAAGAAGGGGTTAGCCTGGAAAGCTGTTGCTGAGCCTCATCTGCTCATGGCACTGCTTGCACAGGCGCACAGAGACTGGTGTATCTTGCTTCCTTTGCCAACTTAAACTTCAAACGAGCGTAGGGGGTCATTGTCGGGCGCCTGCCACACCCCTAACCTGAATATGCGACAATCGCAGAATATCTCTTACCAAGAAGGGGCTAGCCTCAAAGCTGTTGCTCAGCCTCATCTGCCCATGGCACTGCTTGCACAGATACACAGAGACTGGGGCTGCTTGCTTGCCTTGCCACCTCAAACTTCAAACGTAGCCTATGCGGTTCTTGACGTGGGCCTCTCGCAGCCCTGACCTGAATAAGCGAACATATCATGATATCTCTTACAAAGAAGGGGCTAGCCTGGAAAGCTGTTGCTCAGCCTCATCTGCCCATGGCACTGCTTGCAAAGATGCAGAGAGACTGGGGGTGCTTGCTTGCCTTGCCACCTCAAACTTCAAACGTAGCCTAGGGGGTCGTTGCCGGGCGTCTCCCACAGCCCTGACCCGAATATGCGCGCATCTCACTATATCTCTTACAAAAAAGGGGCTAGCCTTGAAAGATGTTGCTCAGCCTCATCCGCCCTTGGCACTGATCGCACAGGCGACCAGAGACCGGCGGTGCTTGCTTCCCGTACCACCTCAAACTTCAAACGTAACCAGGGGGTCCTTGACGGTTGCCTCCAGCAGCCGTGACCCGAATAGGCGAACGTCTCCAGATAGCTTCCACCCAGAAGGGGCTTGCTGGAAAGCTGTTGCTCAGCCTCCTCTGCCCATGGCACTGCTGGCACAGGCGCAGAGAGACTGAGAGCGCTTGCTTAACTTGCCGCCTCAAAATTCATACACCCTGGGGGTCCTTACCGGTTTCCTCCAGCAGCCCTGCCCCAAAAGGTAGAATGTCTTCAGATAGCTCGCAGCCAGAAGGTGCTAGCCAAGAAAGCTGTTTCCCAGCCTCATCTGCCCATGACACTGCTCGCAAAGGCACACAGAGATTGGGGCTGCTTGCTTGCCTTGCCACCTCAAACTTCACTCGCAGCCTAGAGGGTCCTTGCCGGGCGCCTACCGGACCCCGGACCTAAATACGCGAATGTCTCAAGATACCTCTTACCAAGAAGGGGCTAGACTGGAAAGCTTTTGCTCAGCTTTATCTGCCCATGGCACTGCTAGCACAGGCGCCCAGAGACTGGGGCTGCTTGCTTGCCTTGCCGCCTCAAACTTCAAACGTAGCCTAGGAGGTTTTTTCTCAGGCGCCTGCCGCAACCCTGACCCTAATATGCGAGCGTATCAACATATATTACGCCAAGAAGGGGCTAGCCTGGAAAGCTGTTGCTCAGCCTCATATGCCCATGGCACTGCTCACACAGGCGCACAGAGACTGGGGCTGCTTGCTAGCCTTGCCACCTAAAACTTCCTACGTAGCCTACGGGTCCCTGCCGGGTGCCTCAGGCAGCCGTGCAACGAAGGTGTGCACGTCTCCAAAGAGCTCGCACCCAGAAGGGGCTAGCCTGGAAAGCTGTTGCTCAGCCTCATCTGCCCATGGCACTGCTCGCAGAGGCGCACGGAGACTGGGGCTGCTTGCTTGCCTTGCCACCTCCAATTTCATTCGCAACCTAGGGGGTCCTTGCCGGGCGCCCACCGGAGCCCGGACGTAAATATGCGAACATCTCAGGATATCCCTTACCAACAAGGGGCTAGCCTAGAAAGCTGTTGCTCAGCCTCATCTGCCCATGGTACTGCTCGCACAGGCGCCCAGAGACTGGGGCTGCTTGCTTGCCTTGCCACCTCAAAATTGAAATGTAACTTAGGGGTCCCTGTCGGGTGCCTCCAGCAGCCCTGTAACGAAGGTGTGAACGTCTCCAGATAGCTCGCACCCAGAAGGGGCTAGCCTAGAAAGCTGTTGCTCAGCCTCATCTGCCCATGGCACTGCTCGCACCGGCACACAGAGACTGGGGCTGCTTGCTTGCCTTGCCACCTCAATTTTCAAACGTAGCCCAGGGATCCCTGCCGGGTGCCTCCAGTAGACCTGCACTGAAGATGCGAACATCTCTAGATAGATCGCACCCAGAAGGGACTAGCCTTGAAAACTGTTTCTCAGCCTTATCTGCCCATGGCACTGCTCGCACAGGCTTACAAAGACTAGGGCTGCTTGCTTGCCTTGCCACCTCAAACTTCAAATTCATCATAGGGTGTACTTGCCGTGCCCCTCCCACAGCCCTGACCCGAATATGCGAACGTCTCAGGATATCTCTTACCTAGAAGGGGCTAGCCTGGAAAGCTGTTTCTCAGCCTCCTCTGCCCATAGCACTGCTCGCACAGGCGCACAGAGACAGGGGGTGCTTGCTTGCCTTGCCACCTAGAACTTCAAACGTAGCCTAGGGGGTCCTTGCCGGGTGACTCCCACAGCCCTTACCCGAACATGCGCGCGTCTCCCTATATCTCTTAACAAAAAGGGGCTTGCGTTGAAAGGTGTTGCTCAGCCTCATCTGCCCATGGCACTGCTCGCACAGGCCCCCAAAGACTGGGGCTGCTTGCTTGCCTTGCCACCTCAATATTCAAACGTAAAGAAAGGGTCCCTGCCGGGTGCCTCCAACAGCCCTGCAACGAATATGCGAATGTCTCCAGATAGCTCGCAACCAGAACGGGCTATCCTGCAAAGCTGTTGCTCAGCCTCACATGCCCATGGCACTGCTTGCACAGAAGCACAGAGACTGGGGCTGCTTGCTTGCCTTGCCACCTCAAACTTCAAACGTAACCCGGGGCTCCCTGCCCGGTTACTCCAGCAGCCCTGCACCGAAAATGCGAACGCCTCGGGTTATCAATTACCAAGAAGGGGTTAGCCTGGAAAGCTGTTGCTGAGCCTCATCTGCTCATGGCACTGCTTGCACAGGCGCACAGAGACTGGTGTATCTTGCTTCCTTTGCCAACTTAAACTTCAAACGAGCGTAGGGGGTCATTGTCGGGCGCCTGCCACACCCCTAACCTGAATATGCGACAATCGCAGAATATCTCTTACCAAGAAGGGGCTAGCCTCAAAGCTGTTGCTCAGCCTCATCTGCCCATGGCACTGCTTGCACAGATACACAGAGACTGGGGCTGCTTGCTTGCCTTGCCACCTCAAACTTCAAACGTAGCCTATGCGGTTCTTGACGTGGGCCTCTCGCAGCCCTGACCTGAATAAGCGAACATATCATGATATCTCTTACAAAGAAGGGGCTAGCCTGGAAAGCTGTTGCTCAGCCTCATCTGCCCATGGCACTGCTTGCAAAGATGCAGAGAGACTGGGGGTGCTTGCTTGCCTTGCCACCTCAAACTTCAAACGTAGCCTAGGGGGTCGTTGCCGGGCGTCTCCCACAGCCCTGACCCGAATATGTGCGCATCTCACTATATCTCTTACAAAAAAGGGGCTAGCCTTGAAAGATGTTGCTCAGCCTCATCCGCCCTTGGCACTGATCGCACAGGCGACCAGAGACCGGCGGTGCTTGCTTCCCGTACCACCTCAAACTTCAAACGTAACCAGGGGGTCCTTGACGGTTGCCTCCAGCAGCCGTGACCCGAATAGGCGAACGTCTCCAGATAGCTTCCACCCAGAAGGGGCTTGCTGGAAAGCTGTTGCTCAGCCTCCTCTGCCCATGGCACTGCTGGCACAGGCGCAGAGAGACTGAGAGCGCTTGCTTAACTTGCCGCCTCAAAATTCATACACCCTGGGGGTCCTTACCGGTTTCCTCCAGCAGCCCTGCCCCAAAAGGTAGAATGTCTTCAGATAGCTCGCAGCCAGAAGGTGCTAGCCAAGAAAGCTGTTTCCCAGCCTCATCTGCCCATGACACTGCTCACAAAGGCGCACAGAGATTGGGGCTGCTTGCTTGCCTTGCCACCTCAAACTTCACTCGCAGCCTAGAGGGTCCTTGCCGGGCGCCTACCGGACCCCGGACCTAAATACGCGAATGTCTCAAGATACCTCTTACCAAGAAGGGGCTAGACTGGAAAGCTTTTGCTCAGCTTTATCTGCCCATGGCACTGCTAGCACAGGCGCCCAGAGACTGGGGCTGCTTGCTTGCCTTGCCACCTCAAACTTCAAACGTAGCCTAGGAGGTTTTTTCTCAGGCGCCTGCCGCAACCCTGACCCTAATATGCGAGCGTATCAACATATATTACGCCAAGAAGGGGCTAGCCTGGAAAGCTGTTGCTCAGCCTCATATGCCCATGGCACTGCTCACACAGGCGCACAGAGACTGGGGCTGCTTGCTAGCCTTGCCACCTAAAACTTCCTACGTAGCCTACGGGTCCCTGCCGGGTGCCTCAGGCAGCCGTGCAACGAAGGTGTGCACGTCTCCAAAGAGCTCGCACCCAGAAGGGGCTAGCCTGGAAAGCTGTTGCTCAGCCTCATCTGCCCATGGCACTGCTCGCAGAGGCGCGCGGAGACTGGGGCTGCTTGCTTGCCTTGCCACCTCAAACCTCAAACGTAGCCCAGGCGGTCCTTGCCGGGCCCATCCCAAAGCCCTGACCTTAATATGGAACGTATCAGGATAATTCTTAACGAGAAGCGGCTAGCCTGGAAAGCTGTTGCTCAGCCTCATCTCCCCGTGGCAGTGCTCGCACAGGCCCTCAGAGACTGGTGCTGCTTGCTTGCCTTGACACCTCAATCTTCAAACGTAACCAGGGGGTCCCTGCAGGGTGCCTCTAGCAGCCCTGACCCTAATATGCGAACATCTCCAGATAGCTCACACCCACATGGGGCTAGCCTGGAATGCTCTTGCTCAGCCTCATCTGCCCATGGCACTGCTAGCACAGGCACACAGAGACTGCGGCTGCTTGCTTGCCTTGACACCTCAGTCTTCAAACGTAGCCCGGGACTCCCTGCCAGGTGCCTCCAGCAGCCCCGAACCGAAAATGAGAACGTCTCAGGATATCTCATAGTAAGAAGGGGCTAGCCTGGAAAGCTGTTGCTCAGACTCATCTGCCAATGGTACTGCTCACACAGGCGCACAGAGACTGGGGCTCCCTGCTTGCCTTGCCACCTGAAACTTCAAACGTAGCCGAGGGGATCCATGATGGGTCCCTCCAGCACTCCTGCAGCGATAATGCGCATATCTCCAGATAGCTCGCACCCGAAAGGGGCTAGCTTGGAAAACTCTTGCTCAGCCTCATCAGCCCACGGCGCTGCTTGCAGAGGCGCACACAGACTGGGGCTGCTTGCGTGCTTTGACACCTCAAACTTCAATCAAATGGCCTCGGTCCCTGCCAAGTGCCTCCAGCATCCCTGCACCGAAAATGCGAACTTCTCCAGTTAGATCACACCCAGAAGGGGTTAGCCTAGAAAGCTGTTACTCAGCCTCGTCTGCCCATGTCACTGCTCGCACACGTGCACAGAGACTGGGGCTGCTTGCTTGTCTTGCCACCTCAAACCTCAAACATAGCCCGGAGGGCCCTGCCGGGTGACTGCAGCATACCTGCACTGAAAATTCGAACATCTCCAGATAGATCGCACCCAAAAGGGGCTATGCTGGAAAGCTGTTGCTCAGCCTCATCTGCCTATGGCACTGCTCGCACAGTCGCACAGAGACTGGGGCTGCTTGCTTGCCTTGCCACCTCAATCTTAAAAAGTAGCCCGGGGCTCCCTGCTGGGTCCCTCCAGCACCCCTTCACGGAGAATGCGAACGTCTCAGGATATGTCGTACCAAGAAGGGTTTAGCCTGGAAAGCTGTTGCTCAGCCTCATCTGCCCATGGCACTGCTCACACAGTCGCACAGAGACTGGGGATGCTTGCTTGCCTTGCCACCTCAAACTTCAAATGAAGCACGGCAATCCCTGACGGGTGCCTCCAGCAGCCCTGCAACGAATATGCGAATGTCTCCAGATAGCTTGCACCCAGAATGGGCTAGCCTGGAAAGCTGTTGCTCAGCCTCATCTGCCCATGGTACTGCTCGCACAGGCGCACAGAGACTGGGGCTGCTTGCTTGCCTTGCCACCTCAAACCTCAAACGTAGCCCAGGCGGTCCTTGCCGGGCCCATCCCAAAGCCCTGACCTTAATATGGAACGTATCAGGATAATTCTTAACGAGAAGCGGCTAGCCTGGAAAGCTGTTGCTCAGCCTCATCTCCCCGTGGCAGTGCTCGCACAGGCCCTCAGAGACTGGTGCTGCTTGCTTGCCTTGACACCTCAATCTTCAAACGTAACCAGGGGGTCCCTGCAGGGTGCCTCTAGCAGCCCTGACCCTAATATGCGAACATCTCCAGATAGCTCACACCCACATGGGGCTAGCCTGGAATGCTCTTGCTCAGCCTCATCTGCCCATGGCACTGCTAGCACAGGCACACAGAGACTGCGGCTGCTTGCTTGCCTTGACACCTCAGTCTTCAAACGTAGCCCGGGACTCCCTGCCAGGTGCCTCCAGCAGCCCCGAACCGAAAATGAGAACGTCTCAGGATATCTCATAGTAAGAAGGGGCTAGCCTGGAAAGCTGTTGCTCAGACTCATCTGCCAATGGTACTGCTCACACAGGCGCACAGAGACTGGGGCTCCCTGCTTGCCTTGCCACCTGAAACTTCAAACGTAGCCGAGGGGATCCATGATGGGTCCCTCCAGCACTCCTGCAGCGATAATGCGCATATCTCCAGATAGCTCGCACCCGAAAGGGGCTAGCTTGGAAAACTCTTGCTCAGCCTCATCAGCCCACGGCGCTGCTTGCAGAGGCGCACACAGACTGGGGCTGCTTGCGTGCTTTGACACCTCAAACTTCAATCAAATGGCCTCGGTCCCTGCCAAGTGCCTCCAGCATCCCTGCACCGAAAATGCGAACTTCTCCAGTTAGATCACACCCAGAAGGGGTTAGCCTAGAAAGCTGTTACTCAGCCTCGTCTGCCCATGTCACTGCTCGCACACGTGCACAGAGACTGGGGCTGCTTGCTTGTCTTGCCACCTCAAACCTCAAACATAGCCCGGAGGGCCCTGCCGGGTGACTGCAGCATACCTGCACTGAAAATTCGAACATCTCCAGATAGATTGCACCCAAAAGGGGCTATGCTGGAAAGCTGTTGCTCAGCCTCATCTGCTCATGGCACTGCCTGCACAGGCGCACAGACACTAAGACTGCATGCTTGCGTTGCCACCTCAAGTTTCAAAAATAGCCCGGAGATCCCTGCCCGGCGCCTTCCACAGCCCTGCCCCAAAAGTGGGAACGTCTTAACATATCTCCCACCCGGAAGTGTCTAGCTTGGGAAGATGTTGCTCATCCTATTCAGCCCACGCACTGCTCGCACAGGCGCACAGAGACGGGGGCTGCTTGCTGCTTTGCCACCTCAACCTTCAAACAAATGCCGAGGGTCCCTGCCGGGTGCCTCCAGCAGTCCTGCACTAAAAAGGCGAACGTCTCCAGGTAGCTCGCAACCAGAAGGGGCTAGCCTGGAAAGCTGTTGCTCAGCCTCATCTGCCCATGGCACTGCTTGCACAGGCGCACAGAGACTGGGGCTTCTTGCATGCTTTGACAACTCAAACTTCAATCAAATGCCGGGGGCCCATGCCGGGTGCCTCCAGCAGTACTGAAACGAAAATGCGAATGTCTCCAGATAGCTAGCACCCAGAAGGGGCTTGCCTGGAAAGCTGTGACTCAGCCTCATCTGCCCACGGCACTGCTCACACAGATGTGTAGAGACTGGGGCTGCTTGCTTGCCTTGCCACCTCAAACTTCAAAGGTAGCCCGGGACTCCCTGCTGGGTCCCTCCAGCACCCCTGCACGGAGAATGCGAACGTCTCAGGATATCTCGTACCAAGAAGTGTTTAGCCTGGAAAGCTGTTGCTCAGCCTCATCTGCCCATGGCACTGCTCGCACAGGCGCTCAGAGACTGGGGCTGCTTCCTTGCCTTGACGCCTCAGTCTTCAAAAGTAACCAGGGGCTCCCTGCAGGGTGCCTCCATCAGCCCTGACCCTAATATGCGAACGTCTCCAGATAGCTCGCACCCAGAAGTGGCTAGCCTTCAAAGCTGTTGCTCAGCCTCATCTGCCCATGGCACTGCTCACACAGGCGCACAGAGACTGGGGCTGCTTGCTTGCCTTGCCTCCTCAGTCTTCAAACGTAGCCCTGGACTCCCTGCCAGGTGCCTCCAGCAGCCCCGCATCGAAAATGAGAATAACTCAGGATATCTCGTACCAAGAAGGGTTTAGCCTGGAAAGCTGTTGCTCACTCATCTGCTCATGGCACTGCTCGCACAGGCCCACAGACACTGGGGTTGCTTGCTTGCTTTGCCACCTCAAACTTCAAACGTAGCCGAGGGGGTCTTTGCCAGGCGCCTGCCACACCCCTGTCCTAAATATGCGAGCGTCTCAGGATATGTCTTACCAAGAAGGGGCTAGCCTTGAAAGGTGTTGCTCAGCCTCATCTGCCCATGGCACTGCTCGCACAGGCGCACAGAGACTGGGGCTGCTTGCTCGCCTATCGACCTCAAACTTGAAACGTACCGCTGGGGTCCCTGCCAGGTTGCCTGCAGTAATCCTGCACCGAAAATGCGAACGTCTCAGGATATCTCGTACCGAAAACGTGCTAGCCTGGAAAGCTGTTGCTCAGCCTCATTTGCCCATGGCACTGCTTGCACAGGTGCTCAGAGACTGGGGCTGCTTGCTTACCTTGCTACCTCATACTTCAAACGTATCCTAGGAGGATTTATCGGGCGTCTGCCACATCACTGACCCGAATATGCGAATGTCTCCAGATAGCTCGCACCCAGAAGGGGCTAGTCTGGAAAGCTGTTGCTCAGCCTCATGTGCCCATGGCACTGCTTGCACATGTGCACAGAGACTGGGGCTACTTGCGTGCCTTGCCACCTCAAACTTTAATCGCAGCCTGGGGAGTCCTTGACGGGCGCCTACTGCATCCCGGACCTAAATATTCGAACGTCTCAAGATGTCTCTTACCAAGAAGGGGCTAGCCTGGAAAACTGTTGCTCAGTCTCCTCTGCCCATGGCACTGGTTTCACAGGCGCCCAGAGACTGGGGCTGCTTGCTTGCCTTGCCACCGCAAACTTCAAACCTAGCCTAGGGGGTCGTTGCCGGGCACCTCCCACAGACCTGACCTGAATATGCGAACCCCTCAGGATATTTCGTACCAAAATTGTCTAGCCTGGAAAACTGTTGCTCAGCCTCATCTGCCCATGGCACTGCTCATACAGGCGCAGCGAGACTGAGAGTGTTTGCTTAACTTGCAACGTCAAAATTCAAACGTCCCGGGGCTCCCTACCAGGCGCCTCCAGCAGCCCAGCACGGAAGGTGTGAACGTCTCCAGATAGCTCGCACATAGAAGGGGCTAGGCTGCAAAGCTGTTGCTCAGCCTCATCTGCCCATGGCGCTGCTCGCACAGGCGCACAGAGACTGGGGCTGCTTGCTTGCCTTGCCACCTCAAACTTCAAACGTAGCCTAGGGGGTCTTTGCCTGGCGCTTGCCGCAGCCCATACCCAACTATGCGAGTGTCTCCAGATATCTCGCACCCAGAACGGGCTAGCCTGGAAAGCTGTTGCTCAGCCTCATCTGCCCATGGCACTGCTCGCACAGGCACACAGAGACTGGGGCTGCTTGCTAGCCTTGCCACGCAAAACTTCCAACGTAACGTAGGAGGTTTTTTCCGAGCGCCCGCCGCAACCCTGACCCGAATATGCGAGCGTCTCAACATATCTTATGCCAAACATGGGCTAGCCTGGAAAGCTGTTGTTCAGCCTCATCTGCCCATGGCACTGCTCACACAGATGCACAGAGTCTGGGGCTGCTTGCTTGCCTTGCCACCTCAAACTTCAAAGGTAGCCTAGGGGTCCTTGCCTGGCCCCTCCCACAGCCCTGAGCTTAATATGCGAACGCCTCAGTATATCTCTTACCAAGAAGGGGCTAGCCTGGAAAGCTGTTGCTCAGTCTCCTCTGCCCATGGCACTGCTCGCACAGGCGCACAGAGACTGGGGCTGCTTGCTTGCCTTGACACCTCAAACTTCACCAGTAGCCTAAGGGGTCCTTGACGCGTCCCTCCCACAACGCTGATCTTAAAATGCGAACGCCTCAGTATATCTCTTAGCAAGAAGGGGCTAGCCTGCAAAGATGTTGCTCAGCCCCATCTGCCCATGACACTGCTCGCACAGGCGCACAGATAGTGGTGCTGCTTGCTTGCCTTGCCACCTCAGTCTTTAAGTGTAACCAGAGGGTCCCTGACTGTTGCCTCCAGCCGCCCTGCGCCGCAAATGCAAACGTCTCAGGATATCTACTACCAAGAAGTGGCTAGCCTGGAAAGCTGTTGCTCAGCCTCATCTGCTCATGGCACTGCTTGCACAGGTGCTCAGAGACTGGGGCTGATTGCTTTCCTTGCCACCTCAATCTTGAAACATATCTTGGGGATCCCTGCCAGGTGCCTACAGCAGACCTGCACAAAAATTGAAAACATCTCCAGATAGATCGCACCCAGAAGGAACTACCTTTGAAACCTGTTGCTCAGCCTCAACTGCCCATGGCACTGCTCGCACAAACGCACAGAGAGACTGGGGCTGCTTGCTTGCCTTGCCACCTCAATCTTCAAACTTAGCCTAGGGGGTCCTTGCCGGGCGCCTCCCACAGCCCTGACCTTAATTTGCGAACGTCTCAGGATATCTCTTACCAAGAACGGGCTAGTCTGGAAAGCTGTTACTCAGCCTCTTCTGCCCATGGCACTGCTCGCACAGGCGCAAACAGACTAGGGCTGCTTGCTTGCCTTGCCACCTCAATCTTCAGAATTAGCCTAGGTGGTCTTTGCCGGGTGCATCCAGCAGCCCTGCAACGAACATGCGAAAGTCTCCAGATAGCTCGAACCCAGAACGGGCTAGCCTGGAGAGCTGTTGCTCAGCCTCATCTGCTCAAGGCACTGCTTGCACAGACACACAGAGACTGGGGCTGCTTGCTTGCCTTGCCACCTCAAACTTCAAACGTAGCCCAAGGCTCCCTGGCCGGTCCCTCCAACAGCACTGCACCGAAAATGCGAACGTCTCAGAAAGAATCTTACATAGAAGGGGCTACCCTGGAAAGCTGTTGCTCAGCCTCATCTGCCCATGGCACTGCTTGCACAGGCGCCCAGAGTCTGGGTCTGCTCTCTTGCCTTGCCACCTCAAACTTCAAATGTAACCTAGGGGTCCTTGCCTGGCCCCTCCCACAGCCCTGAGCTTAATATGCAAACGTGTCACGATATCTGTAACCAAGAAGGGGCTTGCCTGGAAAGCTGTTGCTCAGCCTCATCTGCTCATGGCACTGCTCGCACAGGCGCACACAGTCTGGGGCTGCTAATTTTCCTTGCCACCTCAAACTTCAAACGTAGCCTAGGGGGTCCTTGGCAGGGGGGGCTCCCAGAGCCCTTACCCGAATATGCGAACGTCACAGGATATCTCATACCAAGAATAGGCTACCCTAGAAATCTGTTGCTCAGTTTTATCTGCCCATGGCACTGCTCGCACAGGCGCCCAGAGTCTGGGGCTGCTTGCTTGCCCTGCCACCTCAAACTTCAAACATAGCCCGGGGCTCCCTGCCCGGTCCCTACAGCAGCCCTGCACCTAGAATGCAAACGTCTCAGGATATCTCTTACCAAGAAGGGGCTAGCCTGGAAAGCTGTTGCTCAGTCTCATCTGCTCATGGCACTGCTCGCACAGACGCACAGAGACTGGAGCTGCTTGCTTGCCTTGCCACCTCAAATGTCAAACGTAGCTTAGGGGATCCTTACAGGGGGCCTCCCGCAGCCGTGACCTGAATATGCACACGTCTCCAGATAGCTCTCACGCAGAAGGGACTTGCCTGGAAAGTTGTTGCTCAGCCTCATCTGCCCATGCAACTGCTCTCACAGGCGTCCAGAGTCTGGGGCTGCTTGCTTGCCTTGACACCTCAATCTTCAAACGTAGGCTAGGGGGTCCTTGCCGGGCCCCTCCCACAGCCCTGACCTTAATATGCGAAGGTCTCATGATATCTCTTACCAAGAAGGGGCTAGCCTGGAAAGTTGTTGCTCAGCCTCCTCTGCCCATGGCACTGCTCGCACAGGCGCACCAAGACTGAGGTATCTTGCTTCCCTTGCCACCTCAAACTTCAAACGTATCCTAGGGGGTCGTTGCCGCGTCCCTCCAAAACCCTGACCTTAATATGCGAAGGTCTCAGGATATCTCTTACCAAGAAGGGGCTAGCCTGGAAAGCTGTTGCTCAGCCTCATCTGCCCATGGCACTGCTTGCACAGGCACACAGAGTCTGGGGCTGCTTGCTTGCCTTGCCACCTCAAACTTCAAACGTAGCCTAGGGGATCCTTGCAGGGGCCCTCTTGCAGCCCTGACCCGAATATGCGAACGTCTCCACATAGCTTCACCCAGAAGGGAATTGCCTGGAAAGTTGTTGCTCAGCCTCACCTGCCCATGGCACTGCTCGCACAAACACACAGAGAGACTGGGGCTGCTTGCTTGCCTTGACACCTCAATCTTCAAACGTAGCCTAGGGGGTCCTTGGCGGGTCCCTCCCACAACCCTGACCTTAAAATGCGAGCGTCTCTGTATATCTCTTAACAAGAAGGGGCAAGCCTGGAAAGCTGTTACTCAGCCTCATCTGCCCATGGCACTGCTCGCACAGGCGCACAGATAGTGGGGATGCTTGCTTGCCTTGCCACCTCATACTTCAAACATAGCCCGGGTGTCCCTTCCGGGTGCCTCCAGCAGCCGTTCAACGAATGTGTGATCGTCTCCAGATAGCACTCAGCCAGAATGGGCTAGCCTTGAAAGGTGTTGCTCAGCTTCATCTGGCCATGGCACTGCTCGCACAGATGCACAAATACTGGGGCTGCTTGCTTGCCTTGCCACCTCAACCTTCAAACGTAGCCCTGTTGTCCCTGCTGGGTCCCTCCAGCAGCCCTGCACGGAGATTGCGAACGTCTCAAGATAGATCGCACCCAGAAGGGGCTAGCCTGGAAAGCTGTTGCTCAGCCTCATCTGCCCATGGCACTGCTCGCACAGGTGCACACAGAGACTGGGGCTGCTTGCTTGCCTTGCCACCTGAAACTTCAAAAATATCCCGGGGCTCCCTGCCTGGTCCCTCCAGCAGCCTTGCACGAGAATGCGAACTTCTCAAGATATCTCTTACCAAGATGGGGCTAGTCCTTAAAGCTGATGCTCAGCCTCATCTGCTCATGGCACTGCTCACACAGGCACACAGAGACTGGGGCTGCTTGCTTGCCTTGCCACCTCAAACTTCAAACGTAGCCTAGGGGGTTTTTGCAGGGGGCCTCTTGCAGCCCTGACCCGAATATGCGAACGTCTCCACATAGCTTCACCGAGAAGGGACTTGCCTGGAAAGTTGTTGCTCAGACTCATCTGCCCATGGCACTGCTCGCACAGGTGCACAGAGAGACTGGGGCTGCTTGCTTGCCTTGCCACCTGAAACTTCAAAAATATCCCGGGACTCCCTGCTGGGTCCCTCCAGCAGCCTTGCACGAGAATGCGAACTTCTCAAGATATCTCTTACCAAGATGGGGCTAGTCCTTAAAGCTGATGCTCAGCCTCATCTGCTCATGGCACTGCTTGCAAAGGTGCACAGAGACTGGGGCTGCTTGCTTCCCTTGCCACCTCAAACTTCAAACGTAGCCTAGGGAGTCTTTGCCGGGTGCCCGCCGCACCCTTGTCCCGAATATGCGATCGTCTCAGGATATCTCTTACCAAAAAGGGGCAAGCCTGCAAAGCTGTTGCTCAGCCTCATCTGCCCATGGCACTGCTAGCACAGGCGCACAGATAGTGGGGATGCTTGCTTGCCTTGCCACCTCAGTTTTCAAACGTACACAGGGGTCCCTGCCGGGTGCCTCCAGCAGACCTGCACTGAAGATTCGAACGTCTCCAGATAGGTCGCACCCAGAAGGGACTAGCCTTGAAAACTGTTCATCAGCCTCATCTGCCCATGGCGCTGCTTGCACAGGTGCCCAAAGTCTGGAGCTGCTTGCTTGCCTTGCAACCTCAATCTTCAAACGTAGCCTAGGGGGTCCTTGGCGGGTCCCTCCCACAACCCTGACCTTAAAATGCAAACGTCTCACGATATCTCTTACCAGGAAGGGGCTTGTCTGGAAAGCTGTTGCTCAGCCTCATCTGCCCATGGCACTGCTCGCACAGGTGCACACAGAGACTGGGGCTGCTTGCTTGCCTTGCCACCTAAAACTTCAAAAATATCCCGGGGCTCCCTGCCGGGTCCCTCCAGCAGCCTTGCACGAGAATGCGAACTTCTCAAGATATCTCTTACCAAGATGGGGCTAGTCCTTAAAGCTGATGCTCAGCCTCATCTGCTCATGGCACTGCTTGCAAAGGTGCACAGAGACTGGGGCTGCTTGCTTGCCTTGCCACCTCAAACTTCAAACGTAGCCTAGGGGGTTTTTGCAGGGGGCCTCTTGCAGCCCTGACCCGAATATGCGAACGTCTCCACATAGCTTCACCGAGAAGGGACTTGCCTGGAAAGTTGTTGCTCAGACTCATCTGCCCATGGCACTGCTCACACAGGTGCACAGAGACTGGGGTATCGTGCTTCCCTTGCCACCTCAAACTTCAAACGTAGCCTAAGGAGTCTTTGCCGGGTGCCCGCCGCACCCTTGTCCCGAATACGCGATCGTCTCAGGATATCTCTTACCAAAAAGGGGCAAGCCTGCAAAGCTGTCGCTCAGCCTCACCTGCCCATGGCACTGCTCGCACAGGCGCACAGATAGTGGGGATGCTTGCTTGCCTTGCCACCTCAGTTTTCAAACGTACACAGGGGTCCCTGCCGGGTGCCTCCAGCAGACCTGCACTGAAGATGCGAACATCTCCAGATAGGTCGCACCCAGAAGGGACTAGCCTTGAAAACTGTTCATCAGCCTCATCTGCCCATGGCACTGCTCCCACAGGTGCCCAAAGTCTGGAGCTGCTTGCTTGCCTTGCAACCTCAATCTTCAAACGTAGCTTGGGGATCCTTGCAGGGGGCCTCCCGCAGCCGTGACCTGAATATGCACACGTCTCCAGATAGCTCTCACGCAGAAGGGACTTGCCTGGAAAGTTGTTGCTCAGCCTCATCTGCCCAATTGCACTGCTCTCACAGGCGTCCAGAGTCTGGGGCTGCTTGTTTGCCTTGACACCTCAATCTTCAAACGTAGCCTAGGGGGTCCTTGCCGGGCCCCTCCCACAGCCCTGACCTTAATATGCGAAGGTCTCTGTATATCTCTTAACAAGAAGGGGCTAGCCTGGAAAGCTGTTACTCAGCCTCATCTGCCCATGGCACTGCTCGCACAGGCGCAAACAGACTGGGGCTGCTTGCTTGCCTTGCCACCTCAATCTTCAAACGTAGCTTGGGGATCCCTGCCTGGTGCCTCCAGCAGACCTGCACTGAAGATGCGAACATCTCAAGATAGATCGCACCCAGAAGGGGCTAGCCTTGAAACGTGTTGCTCAGTCTCATCTGCCCATGGCACTGCTCACACAGGCACACAGAGACTGGGGCTGCTTGCTTGCCTTGCCACCTTAAACTTCAAACGTAGCCCAAGGCTCCCTGGCCGGTCCCTCCAACAGCACTGCACCGAAAATGCGAACGTCTCAGAAAGTCTCTTACCAAGAAGGGGCTAGCCTGGAAAGCTGTCGCTCAGCCTCATCTGCCCATGGCACTGCTCGCACAGGCGCACAGATAGTGGGGATGCTTGCTTGCCTTGCCACCTCAATTTTCGAACGTACACAGGGGTCCCTGCCGGGTGCCTCCAGCAGACCTGCACTGAAGATGCGAACATCTCAAGATAGATCGCACCCAGAAGGGGCTAGCCTTGAAACGTGTTGCTCAGTCTCATCTGCCCATGGCACTGCTCACACAGGCACACAGAGACTGGGGCTGCTTGCTTGCCTTGCCACCTTAAACTTCAAACGTAGCCCAAGGCTCCCTGGCCGGTCCCTCCAACAGCACTGCACCGAAAATGCGAGCGTCTCAGTATATCTCTTACCAAAAAGGGGCTAGCCTGGAAAGCTGTTGCTCAGCCTCATCTGCCCATGGCACTGCTCGCACAGGTGTACACAGAGACTGGGGCTGCTTGCTTACCTTGCCACCTCAAACTTCAAACGTATCCCGGGGCTCCCTGCCCGGTCCCTCCAACAGCCCTGCACTGAAAATGACAACGCCTCGGGTTATCTGTTACCAACAAGTGGTTAGCCTGGAAAGATGTTGCTTAGCGTCATCTGCTCATGACACTGCTTGCACAGGTGCTAAGACACTGGGGCTGACTGCTTGCCTTGCCACATCAATCTTGAAACGCATCTTTGGGATCCCTGCCGGGTGCCTCCAGCAGACCTGCACCAAAAATGTGAACATCTCCAGATAGGTCACACCCAGAAGGAACTACCCTTGAAACCTGTTTCTCGAATTCAACTGCCCATGGCACTGCTCGCACAAAAGCACAGAGAGACTGGGGCTGATTTCTTGCCTTGCCACCTCAAACTTCAAACTTATCCAGGGGCTCCCTGCCCGGTCCTTCCAGCAGCACTCCACTGAAAATGTGAACGCATCAGATTATCTATTACCAAGAAGGTACTAGGCTGGAAAGCTTTTGCTCAGCATCATCTGCCCATGGCACTGCTCGCACAGGTGCACAGAGACTGCGGCTGCTTGCTTGCCTTGCCATCTCAAACTTCAAAAGTAGCCTAGGGGGTCTTTGCCGGGTCCCTCCCACAACGCTGACCTTTAAAATGCGAGCGTCTCAGTATATCTCTTAGCAAGAAGGGGCTAGCCTGGAAAGCTGATGCTCAGTCTCATCTGCCCATGGCACTGCTCGCACAGGCGCCCAGAGACTGGGGCTGCTTGCTTGCCTTGCCACCTCAAACTTCAGACGTAGCCTAGGGGGTCCATGCTGGGTCCCTCCCACAAGCCTGCCCTTAAAATGCGAGCGTCTCCGTATATCTCTTACCAAGTAGGGGCTAGCCTGGAAAGCTGTTGCTCAGCCTCATCTGCCCATGGCACTGCTTGCACAGGCGCCCAGAGTCTGGGGCTCCTTGCTTGCCTTGCCACCTCGATCTTCAAACGTAGCCTAGGGAGTCTTTGCCTGGCCCCTCCCACAGCCCTGAGCTTAATATGCGAACGTCTCAGGATATCTCTTACCAAGAAAGGGCTAGCCTGGAAAGCTGTTGCTCAGCCTCATCTGCCCATGGCACTGCTTGCACAGGTGCTCAGAGACTGAGGCTGCTTGCTTGCCTTGCCACCTCAAACTTCAAACGTATCCCGGGGCTCCCTGCCCGGTCCCTCCAACAGCCCTGCACTGAAAATGACAACGCCTCGGGTTATCTGTTACCAAGAAGTGGTTAGCCTGGAAAGATGTTGCTCAGCCTCATCTGCTCATGGCACTGCTTGCACAGGTGCTAAGACACTGCAGCTGATTGCTTGCCTTGCCACCTCAATCTTGAAACGCATCTTTGGGATCCCTGCCTCGTGCCTCCAGCACACCTACACCAAAAATGTGAACATCTCCAGATAGATCGCACCCAGAAGGAACTACCCTTGAAACTTGTTTCTCGGCCTCATCTGCCCATGGCACTGCTCGCACAAAAGCACAGAGAGACTGGGGCTGCTTGCTTGTCTTGAAACTTCAAACTTTAAACGTACCCCAGGCTCCCTGCCCGGTCCTTCCAGCAGCACTGCACCGAAAATGCAAACGCCTCGGATTATCTCTTACCAAGAAGGGGTTAGCCTGGAAAGCTGTTGCTCAGACTCATCTGCCCATGGCACTGCTCATACAGGCGCAGAGAGACTGAGAGTGCTTGCTTGCCTTGACACCTCAATCTTCAAACGTAGCTTAGGGGGTCCTTGCCGGGCC
This sequence comes from Opisthocomus hoazin, assembly GCF_030867145.1. Lineage (NCBI taxonomy): Eukaryota > Metazoa > Chordata > Aves > Opisthocomiformes > Opisthocomidae > Opisthocomus > Opisthocomus hoazin. The sequence continues at coordinate 17,082,055 of NC_134453.1, forward strand.
CCTCCCACAGCCCTGACCTTAATATGCGAAGGTCTCAGGATATCTCTTACCAAGTAGGGTCTAGCCTGGAAAGCTGTTACTCAGCCTCATCTGCCCATGGCAGTGCTCACACAGGTGCAGAGAGACTGGGGTATCGTGCTTCCCTTGCCACCTCAAACTTCAAACGTATCCTAGGGAGTCTTTGCCGGGTGCCCGCCGCACCCTTGTCCCGAATATGCGATCGTCTCAGGATATCTCTTACCAAAAAGGGGCAAGCCTGCAAAGCTGTCGCTCAGCCTCATCTGCCCATGGCACTGCTCGCACAGGCGCGCAGATAGTGGGGATGCTTGCTTGCCTTGCCACCTCAATATTCAAACGTACACAGGGGTCCCTGCCGGGTGCCTCCAGCAGACCTGCACTGAAGATTCGAACATATCCAGATAGGTCGCACCCAGAAGGGACTAGCCTTGAAAACTGTTTCTCAGCCTCATCTGCCTATGGCACTGCTTGCACAGGTGCCCAGAGTCTGGAGCTGCTTGCTTGCCTTGCAACCTCAATCTTCAAATGTAGCCTAGGGGGTCCTTTACAGGTCCCTCCCACAACCCTCACCTTAAAATGCAGTCGTCTCAGTATATCTCTTACCAAGTAGGGCCTAGCCCGGAAAGCTGTTGTTCAGCCTCATCCGCCCATGGCACTGCTCGCACAGGCACACAGAGACTGGGGCTGCTTGCTTGCCTTGCCACCTCAAACTTCAAACGTAGCCTAGGGGGTCCTTTCAGGGGGCCTCTTGCAGCCCTGACCCGAATATGCGAACGTCTCCACATAGCTTCACCCAGAAGGGACTTGCCTGGAAAGTTGTTGCTCAGCCTCACCTTCCCATGGCAATGCTCACATAGGTGCACAGAGACTGGGGTATCATGCTTCCCTTGCCATCTCAAACTTCAAACGTAGCCTAGGGAGTCTTTGCCGGGTGCCCGCCGCACCCTTGTCCCGAATATGCGATCGTCTCAGGATATCTCTTACCAAAAAGGGTTAAGCCTGCAAAGCAGTCGCTCAGCCTCATCTGCCCATGGCACTGCTCGCACAGGCACACAGAGACTGGGGCTGCGTGCTTGCCTTGCCACCTCAAACTTCAAACGTAGCCTAGGGGATCCTTGCAGGGGGCCTCCCTCAGCCGTGACCTGAATATGCGCACGTCTCCAGATAGCTCTCACGCAGAAGGGACTTGCCTGGAAAGTTGTTGCTCAGCCTCATCTGCCCAATTGCACTGCTCTCACAGGCGTGCAGAGACTGGGGCTGCTTACTTGCCTTGACAACTCAATCTTCAAACGTAGCCTAGGGGGTCCTTGCCGGGCCCCTCCCACAGCCCTGACCTTAATATGCGAAGGTCTCAGGATATCTCTTACCAAAAAGGGGCAAGCCTGCAAAGCTGTCGCTCAGCCTCATCTGCCCATGGCACTGCTCGCACAGGCGCACAGATAGTGGGGATGCTTGCTTGCCTTGCCACCTCAATACTCAAACGTACACAGGTGTCCCTGCCGGGTGCCTCCAGCAGACCTGCACCGAAGATTCGAACATCTCCAGATAGGTCGCACCCAGAAGGGACTAGCCTTGAAAACTGTTTCTCAGCCTCATCTGCCTATGGCACTGCTTGCACAGGTGCCCAGAGTCTGGAGCTGCTTGCTTGCCTTGCAACCTCAATCTTCAAACGTAGCCTAGGGGGTCCTTTGCAGGTCCCTCCCACAACCCTCACCTTAAAATGCAATCGTCTCAGTATATCTCTTACCAAGTAGGGCCTAGCCTGGAAAGCTGTTGCTCAGACTCATCCGCCCATGGCACTGCTCGCACAGGCACACAGAGACTGGGGCTGCTTGCTTGCCTTGCCACCTCAAATTGCAAACGTAGCCTAGGGGGTACTTTCAGGGGGCCTCTTGCAGCCCTGACCCGAATATGCGAACGTCTCCACATAGCTTCACCCAGAAGGGACTTGCCTGGAAAGATGTTGCTCAGCCTCATCTTCCCATGGCAATGCTCACATAGGTGCACAGAGACTGGGGTATCATGCTTCCCTTGCCACCTCAAACTTCAAACGTAGCCTAGGGAGTCTTTGCCGGGTGCCCGCCGCACCCTTGTCCCGAATATGCGATCGTCTCAGGGTATCTCTTACCAAAAAGTGGCAAGCCTGCAAAGCTGTCTCTCAGCCTCATCTGCCCATGGCACTGCTCGCACAGGCACACAGAGACTGGGGCTGCTTGCTTGCCTTGCCACCTCAAACTTCAGACGTAGCCTAGGGGATCCTTGCAGGGGGCCTCCCTCAGCCGTGACCTGAATATGCGCACGTCTCCAGATAGCTCTCACGCAGAAGGGACTTGCCGGGAAAGTTGTTGCTCAGCCTCATCTGCCCAATTGCACTGCTCTCACAGGCGTGCAGAGTCTGGGGCTGCTTACTTGCCTTGACACCTCAATCTTCAAACGTAGCCTAGGGGGTCCTTGCCAGGCCCCTCCCACAGCCCTGACCTTAATATGCGAACGTTTCACGATATCTCTTACCAAGAATGGGATAGCCTGGAAAGCCGTTATACATCCTCATCTGCCCATGGCACTGCTCGCAGAGGCGCAAAGAGATTGGGGCTGCTTGCTTGCCTTGCCACCTCAATCTTCAAAATTATCCTAGGTGGTCTTTGCCGGGTGCATCCAGCAGCCCTGCAACGAACATGCGAAAGTCTCCAGATAGCTCGCACCCAGAACGGGCTAGCCTGGAGAGCTGTTGCTCAGCCTCATCTGCTCAAGGCACTGCTTGCACAGACACACAGAGACTGGGGCTGCTTGCTTGCCTTGCCACCTCAAACTTCAAACGTAGCCTAGGGGGTCCTTGCCGGGTCCCTCCCACAACCCTGACCTTTAAAATGCGAGCGTCTCAGTATATCTCTTACCAAGAAGGGGCTAGCCTGGAAAGCTGTTGCTCAGCCTCATCTGCCCATGGCACTGCTCGCACAGGCGCACAGAGACTGAGGTATCTTGCTTCCCTTGCCACCTCAAACTTCAAACGTATCCTAGGGGGACGTTGCCGGGTCCCTCCAAAAACCCTGAGCTTAAAATGCGAGCGTCTCAGTATATCTCTTACCAAGAAGGGGCTAGCCTGGAAAGCTGTTGCTCAGTCTCATCTGCCCATGGCACTGCTCGCACAGGCGCACAGAGTCTGGGGCTGCTTGCTTGACTTGCCACCTCAAACTTCAAACGTAGCCTTGGGGGTGCTTGCCGGGCACCTACCGCAGCCCGGATCTAAATATTTGAACGTCTCATGATGTCTCTTACCAAGAATGGGCTAAACTGGAAAGCTGTTGCTCAGCCTCATCTGCCCAAGGCACTGCTCGCACAGGCGCACAGAGACTGGGGCTGCTTGTTTGCCTTGCCACCTCAAATATCAATCGCATCCTAGGGGGTCCTTGCCGGGTGCCTACCGAAGCCCGGACCTTAATATGCGAACGTCTCAGGATATCTCTTATCAAGAAGGGGCTAGCCTGGAAAGCTGTTACTCAGCCTCATCTGCCCATGGCACTGCTTGCACAGGTGCACAGAGACTGGGGCTGCTTGCTTGCCTTGCCACCTCAAACTTCAATCGTAGCCTAGGGGATCCTTGCAGGGGGCCTCCCGCAGCCGTGACCTGAATATGAGCATGTCTCCAGATAGCTCTCACGCAGAAGGGACTTGCCTGGAAAGTTGTTGCTCAGCCTCATCTGCCCAATTGCACTGCTCTCACAGGCGTCCAGAGTCTGAGGCTGCTTGCTTGCCTTGCCACCTCAATCTTCAAACGTAGCCTAGGGGGTCCTTGCTGGGCCCCTCCCACAGCCCTGACCTTAATATACGAACGTGTCAGGATATCTCTTACCAAGAAGTGGCTAGCCTGGAAAGCTGTTACTCAGCCTCATCTGCCCATGGCACTGCTTGCACAGGTGCACAGAGACTGGGGCTGCTTGCTTGCCTTGCCACCTCAAACTTCAATCGTAGCCTAGGGGATCCTTGCAGGGGGCCTCCCGCAGCCGTGACCTGAATATGAACACGTCTCCAGATAGCTCTCACGCAGAAGGGACTTGCCTGGAAAGTTGTTGCTCAGCCTCATCTGCCCAATTGCACTGCTCTCACAGGCGTCCAGAGTCTGAGGCTGCTTGCTTGCCTTGCCACCTCAATCTTCAAACGTAGCCTAGGGGGTCCTTGCCGGGCCCCTCCCACAGCCCTGACCTTAATATACGAACGTGTCAGGATATCTCTTACCAAGAAGGGGCTAGCCTGGAAAGCTGTTACTCAGCCTCATCTGCCCATGGCACTGCTTGCACAGGTGCACAGAGACTGGGGCTGCTTGCTTGCCTTGCCACCTCAATCTTCAAAATTAGCCTAGGTGGTCTTTGCCGTGTGCATCCAGCAGCCCTGCAACGAACATGCGAAAGTCTCCAGATAGCTCTCACCCAGAAGGGGCTAGCCTGGAGAGCTGTTGCTCAGCCTCATCTGCTCAAGGCACTGCTTGCACAGGTGCTCAAAGACTGGGGCTGCTTGCTTGCCTTGCCACCTCAATCTTCAAACGTAGCTTGCGGATCCCTGCCTGGTGCCTCCAGCAGACCTGCACTGAAGATGCGAACATCTCCAGATAGATCGCAGCCGGAAGGGGCTAGCCTTGAAACGTGTTGCTCATCCTCATCTGCCCATGGCACTGCTCACACAGGCACACAGAGACTGGGGCTGCTTGCTTGCCTTGCCACCTCAATCTTCAAACGTAGCTTGCGGATCCCTGCCTGGTGCCTCCAGCAGACCTGCACTGAAGATGCGAACATCTCCAGATAGATCGCAGCCGGAAGGGGCTAGCCTTGAAACGTGTTGCTCAGCCTCATCTGCCCATGGCACTGCTCACACAGGCACACAGAGACTGGGGCTGCTTGCTTGCCTTGCCACCTCAAACTTCAAACGTAGCCCAAGGCTCCCTGCCTGGTCCCTCCAACAGCACTGCACCGGAAATGCGAACGTCTCAGAAAGTCTCTTACCAAGAAGGGGCTAGCCTGGAAATCTGTTGCTCAGCCTTATCTGCCCGTGGCACTGCGCACACAGGTGCACACAGAGACTGGGGCTGCTTGCTTGCCTTGCCACCTAAAACTTCAAAAATATCCCGGGGCTCCCTGCCGGGTCCCTACAACAGCCTTGCACGAGAATGCGAACCTTTGAAGATATCCCTTACCAAGATGGGGCTAGCCCTTAAAGCTGATGCTCAGCCTCATCTGCTCATGGCACTGCTTGCAAAGGTGCACAGAGACTGGGGCTGCTTGCTTGCCTTGCCACCTCAATCTTCAAACGTAGCCTAGGGTGTCCTTGGCGGGTCCCTCCCACAACCCTGACCTTAAAATGCGAGCGTCTCAGTATATCTCTTACCAAGAAGGGGCTAGCCTGGAAAGCTGTTGTTCAGCCTCATCCGCCCATGGCACTGCTCGTTCAGGCGCACAGATAGTGGGGCTGCTTGCTTGCCTTGCCACCTCAATTTTCAAACGTAGCCCATGGTGTCGCCTTCGTTGGCGTGGCGACCTGGTTCAGGGACGGCTCGGTGACCCACCCCTCGGCCGCTCGGGTCATCAGCACGCAGACACCAATGTGGTGGATGGCAAATGGCGTTTATTGATAAATAACACAGCGTTATATAGCCTAGGTTTACAGCATCACTTCCGTCTGCTTACTTCACGGGTTAAACGCTATTGGCTATTAGGACAGGGGGGGGCACACTACCTTTCCGTACAGCGCGACATCTTCAGACCGCCAAGCCTTAACTACCCACATTTCCCCCCTCCTTATGCTTAACTAAATAGGCTAATATAAAATATAAAGTTGTAATACTTAACTCAACTTAGTATTTAACTTAAGACTTAAACTTAATATTAATATTATTAAGACTTAAACTTAATTAATCTTAACTATAACTTAAAAATATAAATATTAAGATCTTACAGTAACAAATATAAGGCGCCTTGAACAAATGCATTTGTAAATTAGCTAAAACATAATCTTAAAATATATATAATATAATTTTAAAATATAATCTTAAAGTCTTAAAAATTCTATCAATATTCTTATTTTATATTTATTCTATATTTTACAATAGTTTTAAAAAGGATATGCTATAAACCTGAAAAAGTATAAGGCACAGTAAACAGGTAAAAGTTGAGGTAAATTTTAGGATAACACTGGGTAGGTACGTTTTTAGAGCAGCTGACGGTGTTCTACGAACATAATGTTAACTTTCTCCAATCGACTCTTGACGAACGATACGATTCCATTCAGTATACAGGGTCCAAAAATTAGTGCTATTACAATCATCGCGATTGGTCCTATCAAGGTGGATATGAAGGTGGTTAACCATGGGATTAAACACTGCCAGAGATATGCATGGAGTAAGGCCTGTTTTGGAACAGATCCATTGAGCTCCTTCAGAGGGAATAACCCATTTTTCTTTGGTTTTTCCCACTGTGGACGAGACAGAACTACAGAGCTTCCGTTTTTGTCCCCACACATTGCCTATACAGGTCCCAGATCTAGAAACATATTGCATGGTTATCCTCCTTTTCTTCTCTCCCCAAGAACACTGAAGTGGTACGGATCGGATGTCTAGGCTATATGTTGTGTTTACCCCTATAGCCTCATAAAAAGGGGGTTTCACGTCATAGCACAACCAACAGTGTGCAGTTAGGTTAGGGTTGGTTTGGTTCAAGGTGTCATAGGTAGCTCGCATTAGTTTCCATAAGGGGGGTTCCCTCGTCCCATCGAGGGAGGATATTACATCACTTTGGGTGGTCTCCAGGGGGCTAGCAGTTATCCGTGGTCCACTAACAATTGGATTGGGGCCAACTCCATGAGGAGGGGTTTTTATTATTTCCTCCTTCCTTATATGTATCAATCCACCTCGATCTTGTCCTGGTTCCCAATATCTAATTCCCCAAGTTCTTCCCGTTACCCATCTTGAGTCTTCTGGATGAATTACCTGGAGGATTATAGCGTCACAATTACTGTACCCTACAGATCCTCCAGACCAATCGAGTCGTGGATGTTTGCAACCTAGTGGTCCCCATGTTGTCGTTAAATATTTGTCTGGGATTGGGGGTGTCCAAGCGGAAGTGATAGTGACACAGTCCCAATATATGCGCAATAATATTGATTAGGAGAATTACAATATCCCTTTCCTGGGTTAGATTGTGGACATAAGTAATAGGGCTGCTGGTTTAGGCAGGGCTGTATGGGTGCTAATTCACACAGGTGGGCAGCAAATCTAGGAGGTCCTGCTGTTATGACTTCCCTTACTACTCGACCATTTACAAGGTTCCGTAGGACCCACCTATATGGCTGATGGTGATGGTAACTTGATTCTGCCTGTCCTATAGTGACAAGCTCCAAGATTAGGGTCACACACGGACATCGTAGCCCCCGTTTGCGGACGCTATTCTGCCGTTGTCTGGATTCTGTCCGTGAGGAGGTTTCAGGCTCAGACAGGACGTTTGCCGACTTGTCGTCTTCTCTTGTCACCGGGGTGTACGGATTACGGGGGTGTCCGATGATCCGGTCCTTCACGAGGAATTCCATCCTCCTTGCTAGTCCGGGAGCGTCCTCCCCACCGGGCTGGTCCTGCCGCTCCGGCCGCCGTTCACCCGATTCCAGGCGAGTCTTTCCCGGGTTTCGGAACCACTTGTCGCCTATATTGGCGTGGTGACCTGGTTCAGGGACGGCTCGGCGACCCACCCCTCGGCCGCTCGGGTCATCAGCACGCAGACACCAATGTGGTGGACGGCAAATGGTGTTTATTGATAAATAACACAGCGTTATATAGCCTAGGTTTACAGCATCACTTCCGTCTGCTTACTTCACGGGTTAAATGCTATTGGCTATTAGGAGAGGGGGGGGACACTACCTTTCCGTACAGCGTGACATCTTCAGACCGCCAAGCCTTAACTACCCACACCATGGATCCCTGCCGGGTGCCTCCAGCAGACCTGCACAGAAGATGCGAACATCTCCAGATCGGTCGCAACCAGAAGGTACTAGCCTTGAAAACTGTTGCTCAGCCTCATCTGCCCATGGCACTGCTTACACAGGCGCACAGAGTCTAGGGCTGCTTGCTTGCCTTGCCACCTCAAACTTCAAACGTAGCCTAGGGGGTCTTTGCCGGGCGCCCGACGCGCCCCTGTCCCGAATATGCGAGCGTCTCAGGATATCTCTTACCAAGTAGGGCCTAGCCTGGAAAGCTGTTGTTCAGCCTCATCCGCCCATGGCACTGCTCGCACAGACGCACAGAGACTGGAGCTGCTTGCTTCCCTTGCCACATCAAACTTCAAACGTATCCTAGGGGGTCGTTGCCGCGTCCCTCCCAAAACCCTGAGCTTAAAATGCGAGCGTCTCAGTATATCTCTTAGCAAGAAGGGGCTAGCCTAGAAAGCTGTTCCTCAGCCTCATCTGCCCATGGCACTGCTTGCACAGGCGCCCAGAGTCTGGGGCTGCTTGCTTGCCTTGCCAACTCAAACTTCAAACGTAACCAGGGGGTCCCTGACGGGTGCCTCCAGCAGCCCTGCAACGAATACGCAAATTTCTCCAAATGGCTCCCAACCAGAAGGGGCTAGCCTGGAGAGCTGTTGCTCAGCCTTATATGCCCATGGCACTGCTCGCACAGGCACACAGAGACTGGGGCTGCTTGCTTGCCTTGCCACCTCAAACTTCAAACGTAGCCCAAGGCTCCCTGCCCGGTCTGTCCAACAGCCCTGACCTTAAAATGCGAGCGTCTCAGTATATTTCTTACCAAGAAGGGGCTAGCCTGGAAAGCTGTTGCTCAGCCTCATCTGCCCATGGCACTGCTTGCACAGGCGCCCAGAGTCTGGGGCTGCTTGCTTGTCTTGCCACCTCAAACTTCAAATGTAGCCTAGGGGTCCTTGCCTGGCCCCTCCCACAGCCCTGAGCTTAATATGCGAACGTCTCAAGATATCTCTTACCAAGAAGGGGCTAGCCTGGAAAGCTGTTGCTCAGCCTCATCTGCCCATGGCACTGCTTGCACAGGCGCCCAGAGTCTGGGGCTGCTTGCTTGCCTTGCCAACTCAAACTTCAAACGTAACCAGGGGGTCCCTGACGGGTGCCTCCAGCAGCCCTGCAACGAATACGCAAATTTCTCCAAATGGCTCCCAACCAGAAGGGGCTAGCCTGGAGAGCTGTTGCTCAGCCTTATATGCCCATGGCACTGCTCGCACAGGCACACAGAGACTGGGGCTGCTTGCTTGCCTTGCCACCTCAAACTTCAAACGTAGCCCAAGGCTCCCTGCCCGGTCTCTCCAACAGCCCTGACCTTAAAATGCGAGCGTCTCAGTATATTTCTTACCAAGAAGGGGCTAGCCTGGAAAGCTGTTGCTCAGCCTCATCTGCCCATGGCACTGCTTGCACAGGCGCCCAGAGTCTGGGGCTGCTTGCTTGTCTTGCCACCTCAAACTTCAAATGTAGCCTAGGGGTCCTTGCCTGGCCCCTCCCACAGCCCTGAGCTTAATATGCGAACGTCTCAAGATATCTCTTACCAAGAAGGGGCTAGCCTGGAAAGCTGTTACTCAGCCTCATCTGCTCATGGCACTGCTCGCACAGGCGCACAGATAGTGGAGCTGCTTGCTTGCCTTGCCACCTAAATCTTCAAACGTAACCAGAGGGTCCTTGACGGGTGCCTCCTGCTGCCCTGCACCGAAAATGCAAACGTCTCAGGATATCTATTACCAAGAAGGGACTATCCTGGAAAGCTGTTGCTCAGCCTCATCTGCTCATGGCACTGCTTGCACAGGTGCTAAGACACTGGGGCTGATTGCTTGCCTTGCCACCTCAATCTTGAAACGTATCTTTGGGATCCCTGCCAGGTGCCTACAGCAGACCTGCACCAAAAATGTGAACATCTCCAGATAGATCGCACCCAGAAGGAAGTACCCTTGAAACTTGTTTCTCGGCCTCATCTGCCCATGGCACTGCTCGCACAAACGCACAGAGAGACTGGGGCTGCTTGCTTGCCTTGCCACCTCAATCTTCAAACGTAGCCTAGGGGGTCGTTGCCGGGTCCCTCCCACAACTCTGACCTTTAAAATGCGAGCGTCTCAGTATATCTCTTACCAAGTAGCGGCTAGGATGGAAAGCTGTTGCTCAGCCTCCTCTGCCCATGGTACTGCTCGCACATGCGAACAGAGACTCAGGTATCTTGCTTCCCTTGCCACATCAAACTTCAAACGTATCCTAGGGGGTCGTTGCCGCGTCCCTCCCAAAACCCTGAGCTTAAAATGCGAGCGTCTCAGTATATCTCTTAGCAAGAAGGGGCTAGCCTGGAAAGCTGTTGCTCAGCCTCATCTGCCCATGGCACTGCTTGCACAGGCGCCCAGAGTCTGGGGCTGCTTGCTTGCCTTGCCAACTCAAACTTCAAACGTAACCAGGGGGTCCCTGACGGGTGCCTCCAGCAGCCCTGCAAAGAATATGCAAATTTCTCCAAATGGCTCGCAACCAGAAGGGGCTAGCCTGAAAAACTGTTGCTCAGCCTCATCTGCCCATGGCACTGCTCTCACAGGCACACAGACACAGGGGCTGCTTGCTTGCCTTGCCACCTCAAACTTCAATCGTATCCCAGGGCTCCCTGCCTTGTCCCTCCAACAGCCCTACACTGAAAAAGACAACGCCTAGGGTTATATATTACCAATAAGTGGTTAGCCTGGAAAGCTGTTGCTCAGCCTCACGTGCCCATGGTACTGCTTGCACAGGCGCCCAGAGTCTGGGGCTGCTTGCTTGCCTTGCCACCTCAATCTTGAAACGCATCTTTTGGATACCTGACTGGTGCCTCCAGCAGACCTGCACCAAAAATGCGAACATCACCAGATAGATCGCACCCAAAAAGTACTACCCTTGAAACCTGTTTCTCGGCCTCATCTGCCCATGGCACTGCTCGCACAAACGCACAGAGAGACTGGGGCTGTTTGCTTGCCTTGCCACCTCAAACTTCAAACGTATCCTAGAGGTTCCTTGGCGGGGAGGCTCCCACAGCCCTGACCCGAATAAGCGAACGTCACAGGATATCTCATACCAAAAATAGGCTAGCCTGGAAAGTTGTTGCTCAGCCTCATCTGCCCATTGTACTGCTTGCACAGGTGCTCAGACAATGTGGCTGCTTGCTTGCCTCGCCACCTCAAACTTCAAATGTAGCCTAGGGGTCCTTGCCTGGCCCCTCCCACAGCCCTGACCTTAATATGTGAACGTTTCACGATATCTCTTACCAAGAACGGGCTAGCCTGGAAAGCTGTTGCTCAGCCTCATCTGCGCATGGCACTGCTCGCACAGGTGCACACAGAGACTGGGGCTGCTTGCTTGCCTTGCCACCTCAACCTTCAAAAATATCCCGGGGCTCCCTGCCGGGTCCTTCCAGCAGCCTTGCACGAGAATGCGAACCACTCAATATATCTCTTACCAAGATGGGGCTAGCCCTTAAAGCTGATGCTGAGCCTCATCTGCTCATGGCATTGCTTGCAAAGGTGCACAGAGACTGGGGCTGCTTGCTTGCCTTGCCAACTCAAACTTCAAACGTAGCCTAGGGGATCCTTGCAGGGGGCCTCTTGCAGCCCTGACCCGAATATGCGAATGTCTCCAGATAGCTTCACCCTGAAGGGACTTGCCTGGAAAGTTGTTGCTCAGCCTCATCTGCCCATGGCACTGCTCACACAGGTGCACAGAGACTGGGGTATCATGCTTCCCTTGCCACCTCAAACTTCAAACGTAGCCTAGGGAATCCTTGCCAGGTGCGCGCTGCACCCTTTTCCCGAATATGCGAGCATCTTAAGATATCTCTTACCAAAAAGGGTCAAGCCTGCAAAGCTGTTGCTCAGCCTCATCTGCCCATGGCACTGCTCGCACGGGCGCACAGAGACTGGGGTTGCTTGCTTGCCTTGCCACCTCAAGTTTCAAACGTAGCCCAGGGCTCCCTGCTGGGTGCCTCCAGCAGACCTGCACTGAAGATGCGAACATCTCCAGATAGGTCGGACCCAGAAGGGACTAGCCTTTAAAACTGTTTCTCAGCCTCATCTGCCCATGGCACTGCTTGCACAGGCGCACAGATATTTGGGCTGCTTTATTCCCTTGCCACCTCAAACTAAAAACGTAGCCTAGGGGGTCTTTTCCCGGCACATCCACCAGCCCTGACCTGAGTATGCGAACGTCTCAGCTATCTCTTACCAAGACGGGGCTAGACTGGAAAGCTGTTGCTCAGCCTCATCTGCCCATGGCACTGGTCGCACAGGCGCACAGAGACTGGGGCTGCTTGCTTCCCTTGCTACCTCAAACTTCTGACGTAATCTAGGGGACCCTTCTGGGTGCCTCTAGCCGCACTGCACCGAAAATGCGAACGTCTCCAGAAAGTTCGCACCCTGAAAGTTCTAGGCTGGAAAGCAGTTGCTCATTCTCTTCTGCGCATGGCACTGCTCACACAGGCGAACAGAGACTGGGGCTGCTTGCTTGCCTTGCCACCTCAAAGTTCAAATGTAGCCTAGGTGGTACTTGCTGGGGGCCTCCCGCAGCCCTGACACGAATATGAAAAATTTTCAGGATATCCCTTATCAAGAAGGGGTAACCTGGAAAGCTGTTGCTCAGCCTCATCTACCCATGGCACTGCTCGCACAGGCGCACGGAGACTGGGGCTGCTTGCTTGCCTTGCCACCTCAAACTTCAAACGTACCCTAGGGGGTCCTTGACAAGCTTCTTCCGCAGACCTGAGCCGAAAATGCAAACGTCTCAGGATATCTCTTACCAAGAAGGGGCTAGCCTGGAAAGCTGTTGCTCAGCCTCATCTGCGTGTGGCACTGCTCGCACAGGTGCACACAGAGACTGGGGCTGCTTGAATGCCTTGCCACCTCAGTTTTCAAACGTAGCCTGAAGATCACTGCCGGGTGCCTCCAGCAGACCTGCACTGGAAATGCGAATATCCCCAGACAGATCACACCCAGAAGGGGCTAGCCTTGAAAACTGTTGCTCAGTCTCATCTGCCCATGGCACTGCTTGCACAGGCGCCCAGAGACTGGGGCTGCTTGCTTGCCTTGCCAACTCAAACTTCAAATGTAACCAGGGGGTCCCTGACGTGTGCCTCCAGCAGCCCTGCAACGAATATGTGAAATTCTCCAAATAGCTCGCAACCAGAAGGGGCTAGCCTGAAAAACTGTTGCTCAGCCTCATCTGCCCATGGCACTGCTCGCACAGGCACAGACAGACTGGGGCTGCTTGCTTGCCTTGCCACCTCAAACTTCAAACATAGCCCAAGGCTCCCTGCCCGGTCCCTCCAACAGCCCTGCACCGAAAATGTGAACGTCTCAGAAAGTCTCTTACCCAGAAGGGGCTAGCCTGGAAAGCTGTTGCTCAGCCTCATCTGCCTATGGCACTGCTCGCACAGGCGCACAGAGAATGGGGCTGTGTGGAGTTTTGGCTGGACGAGAGGGGACATAGCTTGGTGCGTTGAGCATCCCAGGTTCCGATCTGTAGGTGATCCTTGGGAGCGGCGGACACAGAACCCTGCTGGGAAGGCAGAGCTACGAGTTCGGGACAGTGGAGCAGGGGGAACGTCACTGTGTCCTGCCACACTGTCACTTCCTTCCTGCCACGTTGTTGTTTCCTGCCACAGCACTGTTTTCTCATCGAGATGCAGCTCTGCACCAGTCACAACGAGTTGCAGTAGTTTTGCCTATATATGGGTTGGGGGTTTGACTAATCAGATGGTGTAATTGCTTTGCTATATAAACCTTTTTTTTGCTGACTAATAAAGGTGAACGATCATACTCATATTGGGGTCACATCGTTACAACGTTTCCGTAACCCACGCCTACATTTGGTAGCAGCGGATGGACTGATTCCCTACAGGAGTCCTTCATTCTGCGGTAAGCAGCTAGAGAGGGGTTGTGGGACCAACAGCTGGGAGGGTCCTGCCTGGGTGCGAACGCTCAGGGCAGACACGGACGGCCGACTCCCAGGAATTTTCGAGCCACCCTCGGGCTGCCTGGCGCAGCTAAAATTTAACGTGGAGGCCGTGGTCGCAGGCATGGAGGTGGATGCTGCGGCAACATTGCTCGTTGATATGCTCTCTAAGAGAGGAATAGACGCAACGGCAAAGCAACTCATGAAGTTGATTAAACTGGGGCAACGATGGGGTCACTTTGCGGATACCCCGCTACTGTTTTCTGTCTCGGAATGGCAAGACTTAGGAGAGACTATGTGGGAAAGGACAATAACGGGGGAGGACAAGGAAGAAAAGGAGATAAAAGCCGTCCGCGAGCTCTGGCGAACAGTATTACAGACCTTAAAAGCCATGAAAGCTGAACGAGAGGTGGCGTGTGCTGCAGCTCAGATGCTAGCTCAGGAGCCCAGGAAAGATCACGTGCCTAAGCCTGGGACATTATCACGGGTTTTCGGGCTACCTGCCATTAGAGGGATGGCTGGGATCACTTGTAACACAATTGCCGAGATTCGAGCGAGTGCGAGCACGGTTCCGGTCTGGGCGCAGAGGGGGGGGCCCACCGGAAGTTGCTGCCAGAGACATCAACTCGAAATGCGAGCCGGACGCGGTAGTACGACCGCCCCCGGGGAGCGGGGAGGAGTCGGGTGTGGAAGTGCGACTGTCTTCCAGAAGAGGGGAGGAGCGGGTAGTACCACCCCCAGAGGGGGAGGGAGAAGGGGCGCGGCTTACGACATCAGCCCCTCCTGGGGCGCGGCCTGCAACATCGGCCTCTCCTCTCTATCCACCCCTGCCATCTTCCAGCGAGGCGTCTCCACTCCCGACGCCCTCTGATGGCGGCCAGAATGAATTGCAAGGAAAAAAAGCGTGCGATCTTTTGCAGTCAGTTTTGCAGAGTCTTCAAGACATGAGCTTGCAGTTCCAGCATATGTCAATCGTTACCAACCCCCCCCACCGGGAAAATGAGGCTTCCTCTCTGAAATGTTTAGCTGGGCCTCCGGCACCGATCACACCTATCCGCTGGAGCGGTGTTATAAGAGATGCCATCCTAGATGGACAGTGGAACGTTGCCACCATTATGAGAGATACACAAGCCTTAGCCTGTCCTGTGGTACAGGTTAATGGATGACAATCGTAAGTACGGGTGTTTGGCCGGAGGAGTGGCCACTAAGTGTTCCCACAACGGCTATCGCAGGGGTGGGGGGACACTCCACTCCCATGATGAGCCAATACCCTGTGCAAATAACTTTTCCTGAAGGGCAGGATGTCAGTTTAAAGGTCTATGTCATGCAGCTGCCCGAAACTCTTTCAGCCCTAATTGGGCGCGACGTTTTGAGTCAAATTGGAGTTGTACTAACTACTACCCCTCTTTAGTTATGGGCACTGGCGAGCAGTCGCCCAACCCACCGCTAACCTGGCTTTCCAACGAACCCGTGTGGGTTGACCAGTGGCCCATGACAGAAGAGCGACTGCAAATAACAAGGCAATTGGTAGCAGAACAACTCGCTGCAGGCCACATCAAGCCTTCAGTCAGCCCACGGAATACCCCCATTTTCGTCATTCCGAAAAAGAGCGGCAAATGGCGCCTCTTACACGACCTACGTAAGATTAATGAGCAGATGCAACCCGTGGGAGCTGTACAACCTGGAATGCCATCACCTGCTATGCTTCCGTCGGGTTGGCACGTGATCGTTGTTGACCTAAAAGACTGTTTTTTCGCTATACCTTTACATCCGCGGGACACTCAACGGTTTGCCTTTGGTTTGTAACCAACAAAGCAGCACCTTCAGAGCGATATGAGTGGGTTGTCTTGCTGCAAGGCATGAGAAACTCACCCACGCTGTGTCAACTTCATGTGGCTTGGGCCTTAGCTCCACTCAGGGAGCAATGGCCGAATACAATCATATATGGATGACATCCTCTGCTGTCAACAGGAAGCGTTCAATGACGATTCCTTGACACAGCTGAGTACTGTTTTAGCCAGCAAGGGCCTTGTCATTGCCCCGGAAAAGGTTCAGCGATCTGCACCATGGAAGTATTTGGGGTGGCGCATCTCTGACGCTAAGATCCAACCACAGAAGGTGGAGTTAGCGACAAATTTGCGCACATTGACTGATGTACAGACTTTACTTGGAGATATCCAGTGGGTGCGCAACTGTGCTGGTATTTCCAATGCTGACGTTGCACCATTGACATTACTACTACGTGGCTCACATCCCAGCACAGCAGTCACCCTATCACAGACGCAACAAGCAGCTTTGCAACACATCGTACAGAAGCTTCAAACAGCTTGGACTGCTAGGCGATTGCTAACCCTACCTGTTTCCTTGCTTATTTGTAACCCTTCAGAGTCACCATATGCCCTTGTTTGTCAGTGGCAAAACAAGAAGGGGGAGACTCCTTCCTGTACAGCATCGTTGAATAGTCCTGATTTTGCCACTGACAAGCCTATTAGGGGCGATGATCCATTTTACATACTAGAGTGGGTGTTTTTAAGTGTGCAGCCAAAGACTAGTACACAGACACGATCAGAAGCTGTGGGAGAGCTAATCAGAAAGGGTAGGACGAGGATAGTGGAAATATCAGGGGAAGAGCCGCAGGACATCAGTATACCGGTCAAAGCAGCAGATTTGGAATGGTGGTTGAGGCATGCTCCACCCATACAGGAAGCTCTGTTAGGCTATGATGGGAGGATACATTCCCGACAGCCGAAAGGGAGATTGTGGCAGTTCTTGAAGCGTAATCTATGGCTTGAGAAGTCCAGAGTTCAGGAGAAGCCGCTGGCCGAAGGAATCACAGTGTATACAGATGCAGGCAGGAGGCTGCGTAAGGCAGTTTGTGTTTGGCAAGAAGGGGGCCAGTGGTGTCATCATATGATACAAGGACAGGATGGAGATTCGCTGCAAATTTTAGAGCTGACTGCCGTGGTCTGGGCTTTAACTAATTGGTTAAATGAGCCTTTAAATGTTGTAACTGACTCCCTTTATGTAGCCGGGATAGTGCCTCGAATACCGGATGCCTTGCTTAGGGAGGCAGTCAATCCTAGATTAGGCAAGCTGTTTATCCAGTTGCGGACCGTACTGTCTCAACGGGCCGTACCTTGTTGTGTCATTCATGTGCGTAGCCACCAACGGGATCTGGGACTAGGGCACGGCAATCAGATTGCTGACAACTTAGTCAGTCCCGCATGCCCTATGCCTCCAGTAGACAAGTTTCAGCAGGCCAGACAGAGTCATGAGAATTTTCACCAAAATGCAAGAGGTCTGCGAAGGCCATTTGGACTGACAGAGAATGAGGCTCGTTATATTGTACAGGCCTGTCCTAAGTGCGGAAACCAAGGACCAGGTATAGGCCAAGGAGTAAATCCAAAAGGGCTACAGGCACTTGCGCTGTGGCAGATGGACGTCACGCACTTCTCCGAATTTGGGCGACTGAAGTACATGCATGTCACAATAGACACCTTTTCAAAAATGATATGGGCCTCTGCTTTACCTGGGGAGAAAGCGCAACATGTTTGTAAACATCTGCTTTCGTGTTTTGCAGTACTGGGGGTCCCTGAAGAAATTAAGACCGATAATGGACCTGCCTACGTCAGTCAAAAGCTGAGATCATTCTTCCTGACGTGGGGAATTAAGCACACCAAGGGAATTGCGCATTCTCCGACAGGGCAAGGCCTCATAGAGCGCACTCATCGTGTGCTGAAAGACTACTTAGATAAACAGCGAGGAGTTGAAACAGAAGCGCAATCAAGGTTGCATCGAGTTCTTTTTACTTTAAACTATTTGTGCCTTATGGGTGATCAGGAGGCACCGCCTGTTGTGGTGCATCACCAGAACTTAAAATTCAATAGTGCAACGACTTTACTGCAGTTTCAAGTGATCTATAGAGACCCGACTACTGGAGAATGGGCTGGACCCGTACCAGTGATATTTAACGGTCGAGGTTATATGTGCGTTTCCACAGATCGCGGTCCAGTCTGGGTGCCTAGCCGAGCCGTGAAGCCTGCTTTGAATCAGCAAGACAAGTTAGCCGAGGAGCAACAAGCAGACTCTCACGAGCGGAGCAATCAAGTAGAAGTAACCTGAATAGAGGGAGGAGTATATAAGTGGTTACCAGGAGGTACTTGTCACCGATAGCACCTGTGATGTTTTGTGAGATCTGTAAGCCTCGGGTTTTATGTAACTGTTGCACTTGCTAACCATAGCGGCGGCGGCGAATATCGTTTGCGAAGCATCGGTGTGATCAGTGCCTTTAATAGGGCGCAGCGTAGCTTGCGCTTTAATTGTTATAAAGCTCAAGACAAAAGGAAGCGATGCTTATCTCTGTAGCCGCTTGAAGTAAGTAAGGTGAGCAAACCAGAGATTTGAAACCGTATGGGTAAGTAGTTCTTTTAATATAGCCAAGGTAAGTTAGTGCCTGCTGTTTGGACCGTCCCCAAGCAGAGTGGGAAAGACAAGAGTGCGATGCTTACATCAGTTTTGAAGGGAATGGCAGGAAAACGAGTGGTTACCCTGTTAGCCGTACTCTTTACATGTTGTCAGATTATAATAGGCGAAGAAACCCTTTACAGCATTGAGCCCCGACAAAATCTATGGGTTACCTGGGTGAACAAAACGGGCCAATCAGCATTTTGTTTGTCTCTTGCTTCCGCAACAGAATCTTTTCGCACCTGTCTAATAGGAGTACCTAGTTACAATGTTACTCATTTTACTAATTATAGTGCAGGCAGATGTACAAAGGAGATTCAAGTGAGTAATTGCAGTGCCAAACTCATACAAGGTCTGAATCGCACATTGCCCTGGGATCCTCAAGAGTTGAACTTGCTAGGATCGATGAGGATTGGTAACACGACCAAAAACTGGACTCAAACTTGTTTTGTATTTGCAGGGCCTGCTATTGCTAGGCCTAACCATCGCCATTTCTTCAACCAGTCAGGGTGGGCCAATGTCACTCCAATTGCTTCTTATTATGACTATCAGGGTCACTCTAGAGCTGTCACCTTCTGTGGTACCAATGATACGAACAAAAGAAGCCCCCAAAGTCTGGGCGTCTACGGGATGGAAGGTGGTTTTCCCTTGTGGAATAATGCTACGCCTAAAGCCTTGCCTCCTTACATGTTCTTAATCTGTGGCGACAGGGCATGGCAAGGAATTCCTCATAACATCTATGGCGGCCCGTGTTACTTAGGTCAGCTGACATTGCTAGCTCCAGATCGACAGTGGTGGAAGAAGGTAACAACTCATCCCAAACGAGGTGTTACGGGTCTTCCTCCTAACTGCGATGATCGAATCACTCGCCCAAGTACCACCGAGCGAGTATTTATGGCATTATTAGTGCCCGGTGCCGCCGCCGGCGCAGCGTTAAACCAGCTAGGGAAATAGACATGCTGGGCAGAGAAGCAAGCTAGTGTTACCACAAAAGTCTTGCAATCCTTGCTAGAGGATCAGAGAAGTCTACGACATGCAGTATTGCAAAATAGAGCTGCAATTGATTTTTTACTGCTGGCCCAAGGACATGGTTGTGAGAATTTTGAAGGCATGTGCTGTATGAATTTGTCCAATCATAGTAAGTCCATCCACAAGCAATTACAATGGCTCGAACAGCACGCCAATCAAATACAACAAAACCAGGGACTTTTTGATGGATTTCTCACCTCGCTCTTTGGTAATCTGCCCGCTTGGCTTAACGGTTTAATTATAGAAATTTTGCGCATATGTATCGTGTTACTTGCTGTTGGAATTATAATATGTATTTGCTTTAGCTGTCTTAAAAGGGTGCTCTCCAAGATGACGAAACAAACCTGGCTTGCTCAAAAAAAAGAAGGGGGAATTGTGGAGTCCTGGCTGGACGAGAGGGGACATAGCTTGGTGCGTTGAGCAACCCAGGTTCCGATCAGGAGCTGAGCCTTGGGAGCGGCTGACACGGAACCCCTCTGGGAAGGCAGAGCGACGAGCTCGGGACACTGGAGCAGGGGGAACGTCACCGTTTCCTGCCACACTGTCACTTCCTTCCTGCCACGTTGTTGTTTCCTGCCACAGTACTGTTTTCACTTCGAGATGCAGCTCTGCACCAATCACAACGAGTTGCAGTAGTTTTGCCTATATATGGGTTGGAGGTTTAACCATTCAGATGCTGTAAGAGTTTTGCTATATAAACATTTTTTGCTGACTAATGAAGGTGAACGATCATACTCATATTGGGGTCACATCGTTAGAAAGGATCCGTAACCAACGCCAACACTTGCTTACCTTGCCACCTAAATTTTCAAACGTAGCCCAGGGATCCCTGCCGGGTGCCTCCAGCAGACCTGCACTGCAGATGCGAACGTGTCCAGATAGCTCGAACCCAGAAGGGGCGAGCCTGGAAAGCTGTTGCGCAGCGTCATCTGCCTATGGCACTGCTCGCACAGATGCACAGGGACTGGGGCTGCTTGCTTGCCTTGCCAGCTCAAACTTCAAACGTAGCCTAGGGGGTGCTTGTCGGGCCCCTCCCACAGCCCTGACCTTAAAATGCGAACGTCTCCAGATAGCTCGCACCCAGAACGGGCTAGCCTGGAAAGCTGATGCTCAGCCTCATGTACCCATGGCACTGCTCGCACAGGCACTCAGAGACTGGGTCTGCTTGCTTGCCTTGACACCTCAGTCTTCAAACGTAAACAGGGGGTCCCTACAGGGAGCCTCCCAGAGCCCTGACCCGAATATGCGAACGTCTGCAGATAGCTTGCACCAAGAAGGGGCTAGCCTGGAAAGCTGTTGCTCAGTCTCATCTGCCCATGGCACTGCTCACGCAGGCTCACAGAGACTGGGGCTGCCTGCTTGCCTTGCCACCTCAAACTTCAAACGTTGCCTAGGGGCTCATTGTCAGGCGCCTGCCACACCCCTGTCCTAAATATGGGAGCGTCTCACGATATCTCTTACCAAGAAGTGGCTAGCCTTGAAAGGTGTTGCTCAGCCTCATCTGCCCATGGCACTGCTCGCACAGGCGCACAGAGACTGGGGCTACTTGCTTGCCTTGCCACCTCAAACTTCACCCTTACCTCGGGGCTCCCTGCCGGGTCCCTCCGGCAGCCCGGCACCGAGAATGCTAACGTTTCCAGATATCTCTTACCAAGAAGGGTGTAACCTGGAAAGCTGTTTCGCAGCCTCATCTGTAAAGGGCACTGCTCGCACAGGCGCCCAGAGACAGGGGCTGCTTGCTTGCCTTGCCACCTCAAACCTCAAACGTAGCCTAGGGTGTCCTTGCAGGGGGCCTCCCACAGCCCTGACCTGAATATGCGAACGTCTCAGGATATCTCTTACCAAGAAGGGGCTAGCCTGGAAATCTGTTGCTCAGCCTCATCTGCCCATGGTACTGCTCGCACAGGAGCACACAGACTGAGAGTGCTTGCTTGCCTTGCCACCACAAATCTCCAAAGTATCCTGGGGCTCCCTGCTGGGTGCCTCCAGCACCCCCGCACAGAGAATGCGAATGTCTCAGGATATCTCGTACCAAGAAGGGTTTAGCCTGGAAAGCTGTTGCTCACAGTCATCTGCCCATGGCACTGCTTACACAGGCCCACTTAGACTGGGGTTTCTTGCTTGCCTTGCCACCTCAAAATTCAAATGTAGCCTAGGGGTCCCTGCCGGGTTCCTGCAGCAGCCCTGCACCGAAGGTGTGAATGTGTCCAGATAGTTCGCACTTACAAGGGTCTAGGCTGGAAATCTGTTTCCCAGCCTCATCTGCCCATGGCACTGCTCACAAAGGTGCTCAGAGACTAGGGTTGCTTGCTTGACTTGCCACCTCAAACTTCAAACGTAGCCTAGGGGGTCCTTGTCGGGCGCCTACCGCAGCCCGGATCTAAATATTCGAACGTCTCAAGATGTCTCTTACCAAGAATGGGCTAAACTGGAAAGCTGTTGCTCAGCCTCATCTGCCCATGGCACTGCTCGCACAGGCGCACAGAGACTGGGGCTGCTTGCTTGCCTTGGCACCTCAAACTTGAAACGTATCCTAGGACGTTTTTTCGGGCGTCTGCCTCAACCCTGATCCGAACAAGTGAGCTTCTCCAGATATCTCACACCCAGAAGGGGCTAGCCTGGAAAGCTGTTGCTCAGCCTCATCTGCCCATGGCACTGCTCGCACTGATGCACAGAGACTGGGTCTGCTTGCTTGCCTTGCCACCTCAAACTTCAAACGTAGCCGAGGGGGTCCTTGCCAAGCTGCTTCCGCAGCCCTGACCCGAATATGCGAACGTCTCAAAATATCTCATACCAAGTGTTGGCTAGCCTGGAAAGCTGTTCTTGAGCCTCATCTGCCCATGGCACTGCTCGCACAGGCGCACAAAGACTGGGGCTGCTTGCTTCCCTTGCCAACTTCAAACATAGCCCGGGTGTCTGTTCCGGGTGCCTCCAGCAGCCCTGCCCCAAATGTGAGAACGTCTCCACATAGGCCGCACCCAGAAGGGACTAGCATTGAAAGATGTTGCTCAGTCTCATCTGCCCATGGCACTGCTCGCACAGGCACACAGAGACTGGGTCTGCTTGCTTGCCTTGTCAGCTCAAACTTCAAACGTACCCTAGGGGATCTTTGCCGGGGTCCTTTCGCAGCCCTGACCCGAATACGCAAACGTCTCATGGTATCTCTTACCAAGAAGGGGCTAGCCTGGAAAGATGTTGCTCAGCCTCATCTGCTCATGGCATTGCTTGCACAGGAGCACAGAGACTGGGTCTGCTTGCTTGCCTTGCCACCTCAATCTTCAAACATATCCCGGGAATCCCTGCCGAGTGCCTCTAGCAGACCTGCACTGAAAATGAGAATGTCTCAGGATATCTATAACCAAGAAGGGTGTAGCCTGGAAAGCTGTTTCTCAGCCTCATCTGCCCATGGCACTGCTCACACAGGCGCACAGAGACTGGGGTTGCTTGCTTGCCTTGCGACCTCAAACTTCAAACGTAGCCTAGGGGGTCTTTACCGGGCGCCTGCCGCACCCCTGTCTTAAATATGAGAGGGTCTCAGGATATCCGTAACTAAGAAGGGGCTAGCCTGGAACGCTGTTGCTCAGCCTTATCTGCCCAAGGCACTGCTCGCACAGGCGCACAGAGACTGGGGCTGCTTGCTTGCCTTGCCACCTCAAACCTCAAACGTAGCCTAGGGGGTCCTTGGCGGGGGCCTCCCACAGCCCTGACCCGAATATACGAACGTCATAGGATATCTCGTACCAAAAAGGGGCTATCTTTGAAAGCTGTTGCTCAGCCTTATCTGCCCATGGCACTGCTCGCACAGGCGCACACAGACTGGGGGTGCTTGCTTGCCTTGCCAACTCAAACTTCAAACGTAGCCCAGGGCTCCCTGCTGGGTCCCTCCAGCACCCCTGCACGGAGAATGCAAACGTCTAAGGATATCTCATACCAAGAAGTGTTTAGCCTGGAAAGCTGTTGCTCAGCCTCATCTGCCCATGGCACTGCTCGCACAGGTGCACAGAGACTGGAGCTGCTTGCTTGCCTTGCCACCTCAAACTTCAAACGTAGCCTAGGGGGTCTTTGCCGGGCGCTTGCCGCAGCCCGTAGCCAAATATGCGAGCGTCTCCAGATATCTCACACCCAGAATGGGCTAGACTGGAAAGCTGTTGCTCAGCCTCATCTGCCCGCGGCACTGCTCACACAGGCGCTCAGAGACTGGGGCTGCTTGATTGCCTTGACACCTCAATCTTCAAACGTAACCAGGTGTTCCCTGCAGGGTGCCTCCACCAGCCCTGCAAAGAATATGTTAACGTCTCCAGATAGCTCGCACCCAGAAGGGGCTAGCCTGGAAAGCTGTTGCTCAGCCTCATCTGCCCATGGCACTTCTCACATAGGTGCACAGACTCTGGGATTTCTTGCTTGCCTTGCCACCTCAAAATTCAAATGTAGCCTATGGGTCCCTCCGGGTGCCTCCAGTAGCCCAGCACAAAAAGTGTGAATGTCTCCAGATAGCTCGCACCCAGAAAGGTCTAGCCTGGAAAGCTATTGCTCAGCCTCATCTGCCCGTGACACTGCTAGCACAGGCGCATAGTGACTGGGGCTGCTTGCTTGCCTTGCCACCTTGACGTGCGGAATCAAACTTCACAACTCAGAGTTATAAAGCAGATATGTTTATTGCGGCACCGGGTGCAAGGGGTTTCGCTCCTCCTAACTTGCACACCGAGTCACGAAGCATGCACCTATTTATTACAAAGCTTATCTAAGTAGGCTGGACTATTGTAATTATTTCTAGGAATTCATTATCATACTCCACCCCCCTTTAGCACTTGCGCAGTGTTGTCTGGTGGTCGTCTGTGGGGGTCTTATGGATGAAGGCTCGTAGTCTTCCTCGCTGTGTGCTTTCAGTTTTGGCTCAAAAATTCCTGAGTTGTCTGTGTTGGCTGAGTCCCAAACCATAGAACCAGTTTCAGCTAGAGAGTTGCTTCTTACAGACAACACAGTTCTGGTTATCAGTCCTTGTTTCTCTTCGTCTCTCTCGCGAGCAGTCCTTGTTAGCTACATTTGAGCCACAACAGTCCTTGTTAGCAAGATTACAAAGAGCAGAACTAAATTAATTAACAGTGTTTAACTCTTACCTTAACACAGATGCAAAGTTTTACAACAAAATTAAACTAAAGCTATAGCAAAATCGAACTAACTGTCTATTTCCCACATCATGTCCCCCCTTTTCTTTCTTCTTTTGCAAATCCTTTTTCTATAAATTACCCTCCTTAAGGATTTTGGCAAAATATTTGACGCTGTCACTGTTTTAACTTATGTTTCTCGTTTAGCCCTTCCCATTGGGGTAGTACCTCTGACTTGAGATATTGGTTATTACCTCTGGCTAAGAGTGACGATCGTAACGTGTTGTATTCTACTTAAATCTTGCGTAATGGTGGACAACTTATTCGCCAGCACCTCGGAATCTATACTGTTCAAAATTCTTAAACCCGTTCCCACAAAGCCCGTTGTATCCCTTTTTCTCCTTTGAGATGTGAGAATCATTATTAGCTCCACTTTCTTTAATGAACTATCATTTTCCATTTGCCCATACGCTTAACTATATAGGGGCCCACTTCATATACATAAGGTGCTGTCATTTTCTGGGGTGTAGGAGAAGTTGACACCGTGATGGGCACAGGTATAGCCG
The DNA here is from genome assembly GCF_030867145.1 of Opisthocomus hoazin. Lineage (NCBI taxonomy): Eukaryota > Metazoa > Chordata > Aves > Opisthocomiformes > Opisthocomidae > Opisthocomus > Opisthocomus hoazin. The sequence continues at coordinate 17,107,169 of NC_134453.1, forward strand.
TAGTCGAAATCTTTTCCTGTGATATGTCCAACACAAATTTAAATGATAACGCTCTGTCTCCTCTGCCGGTGCTCTTTAAACAGACAACAGATACTGACTGAATTATAGTAAAATTGAACCAACAAACATCAGATGCACAATGTTCCCCACCTATTGTGGGTTCTGTTCTTTGTTCAGAAAATCTTCTCGTAGTAACTTGGGTTAAAGGAGGGAAATTTTTTTCTACTGCTAGTACTAAAGATTCTGCAACCTATATGGATTGTTTTCCTTTTATCAACCTTCCGTCTATGCATCGAATGCTTCCATTCTGATTCATGTAATTGCAATTCCCTGTTGTCATATATGATGACAGTTGCTAGATTCATTCCCGCTAAGTCTTTTCTCATAATTCCTGTATATCAAAAATAGGCTTTTGACCAAGGCCATTCCCAAGTATTAACTCTCATGGGTTTCAGCACAGTTACCACCCACATTATTGCAAAGGTTCTTAGCTTAGCTTGGTTAGTCCATGTTAGCGTCTTTGGATGCGGAGCTTCAGGGGTCCAGTGGACGTTATTTTCCATTGCTGCTGAGGAGCTTTCTTCACTCTTGTATGATGGATCCAGGATGTCTGCTCCTTAATCTTGACTGCTGTGTGGAATGTCAGCAGCACTTGGAACGGTCCTTCCCATTTCGGTTCTAGCGGAGAATCTAAAAGAGATCTGACATATACATAGTCACCAGGTTCAATATTATCTACAGGCCCATCAAGACCTCGGGCTCTTGTTCCTAAGACCAGTTCCTCTACTTTTCGAAGCTGCTTCTGCAAACTTACTATATAGCTAGTTAATACTTCATCCCCAACTTGAGTTGATGTTCCTGCTTGTACAATGTAGGGCCTCCCGTACATTATTTCGAAAGCATTTAGTCCTTTTTGGTTCAGGGTTTGGTTCTAATTCTCAGGAATGCTAATGGCAATGATTGGGGCCAAGACAGGTTAGCCTCCTGACCCAATTTACAATTTGCAGTTTAATTAGGTGGTTCATCTTTTTTACTTGATTGCTTGATTTTGGATTGTATGGGGTATGTAATTGCCGATCTATTCCCAGAAGTTTACTAACTTGTTGAATGATCTTGGAAATAAAATGTCAACCTCTGTCTGACGAGATTACCGCAGGAACCCCAAATCTCGGTATTAGTTCTTGCAACAGTACCTTGGTTACTTCCCTAGCTTTATTAGTTCGACAAGGGAATGCTTCTGGTCATCCTGAAAAGGTATCCGTCAAGACTAGCAGGTATCAAAACCCCCCTTTTCTTGGCACTTCTGAGAAATCAATTTGCCACTGCTGTCCTGGGTAATTACCTTTCCCGATTTGTCCTAGCTAAGCTTTAGGTCTTGTCTTAGGGTTACTCTGTAAACAAACCCCGCATTGTTGTGTTACCTGCTTGATAGTAGTGTATAGATTTTGGGCGACTATCAGCCAGTTCAAATATTTATACAGGGCCTCTGTTCCCTAATGAGATTTTCTATGTTCTGCCATAACTACGGCCCATAACAATGCAAATGGTATTATTGTTTTACCTTGTGGAGTCTTTGCCCACCTACCTTTCTCTATTGTTCCCCCTAGGTCTTCAATTGATTTTTGATCTTCTTTAGAATACTTGGGTTCACAATCAATTTGTACTTTACCGTCTGAGACTAAAGATTGCACCCCCAATTCACTCTTCTCAGCTACTCTTTTAGCCTCGCAGTCCGCCATGGCGTTGCACAGTTCTTGAGCGGTGTCTCCTTTCTGATGAACTTTACAATGCGTGATAGCCACTTTCTCGGGTAGCTGCACTGCTTCCAGGAGCTTAAGAATTTCTTCGGCATGTTTTATATGTTTTCCTTGGGTAGATAGGAGTCTTCTTTCTTTCCACACAGCTCCATGAGCATGGACTACCCCAAAGGCATATTTAGAGTCCGTTCAGATATTAATTTTCTTGCCTTTAGCTAGTTCTAATGCTCGAGTTACGGCTATTATTTCTGCCTTTTGAGCTGAGGTGTTTGGGGCAAGGGTTTTGGACTCGATTACCTGATCTGTAGTGGTTACCACGTATCCTGCTTTGTGGACTCCTTGTCGAACGAAGCTGCTTCTGTCAGTGTACCAGCAATCTTCAGCGTCCTCCAGTGGCTCCTCTTTTAGGTCAGGTTGGCTGGAATAGACTGCTTCATTCGTTTCCAAGCAGTCATGCGATACTGGTTCCCCTGTGGTCCTGCTGAGGAAAGATGCTGGATTGACAATGTTAGTAACCGCTATTTCCACATCATCCTGCTCTACCAGGATAGCTTGACATTTAAGAAACTTTTGTGGTGAGAGCCAGTGTCCTCCCTTCACCTCCAATACTGCTGATACAGTATGAGATACCAGTACTGTAATCTTTTAGCCTAGTGTAAATTTACGTGCTTCTTGAATGTTCAGCACTACTGCTGCTACTGCCCTCAGGCAGCGAGGCCAACCCTTGCTTACTTCATCAAGTTGTTTAGGGAAGTATGCCACCGCCCTCCAATATGGTCCCAGATTTTGGGTTAGGATTCCTAGGGCTATTCCCTGCTTATCATGAGAGAACAGCCAGAAGGGCTTAGTAGTGTCTAGTAATCCCAAAGCAGGGGCATCCATCAGCCTTTTCTTTAGCTGTTGGAATGCTCTTTTTGCTTCCTTATTCCAGATGAGGAGTTTTTTGTCAGATTTTAATAGCTCACAGAGTGGTTTTACCAAGATTCCGTAATTATATATCCATAGGCAACACCATCTTGTCGTTCTCAGGAACGTGCGGAGCTCTTTAGGTGTCTGTGGTCGAGGGGTCTGACAGATGGCCTCCTTCCTCGTTGTCCCCAGTGTTCATTGGCCCGCAGCTATCTCATACTCGAGGTAGGTTACTTGCTGTCAACCTATTTAGGCTTCCTGTGGAGAAACTCGATAGCTGTTAAGTCCAAGGAAATTTAGCAGACTGATTGTCCATATTATACAAAGTTCTTTCATTTCAGTGCCTATTAATAGATCATCTACATATTGTAATATTGTTCCAAGGGGTCGCTCCCATTGTTCCAAGTCTTTAGCTAATTGATTTCCAAAAAGAGTGGGGCTATTTTTAAACCCCTGGGGTAACACAGTCCATGTCAGCTGTGTCTTCCTTCCGGAGCCTGGGTTTTTCCATTCAAATGCAAACAACAACTGGCTTTCTAAACTTAAAGGGATGCAAAAGAAGGCGTCTTTCAAGTCTAGGACGGTAAACCAGGCCAATTCAGGTATCAATTTAGTTAATAATGTGTATGGGTTTGCCACGACAGCTTGCAGATCCTTAACAATTCTTTTGATAGCCCTGAGATCCTGTACTATTGGATAACTACCATCCGGTTTTTAATAGATAAAATGGGAGTGTTATATTCTAATTCACACTTTATTAATAACCCATCTTTGATGAACCGGTTGATCACTGGTTGAATTCCTTCCCTGTCTTCCATTCTAAGACGATATTCTCTAATCCTTACAGGCCGTGTTCCTTGCTTAAGTTTGACTATTATTGGAGAGGCATTTTTTGCTTTTCCTGGTGTCTCTGTGGCCCTTACTCCTGGGTATACCTGGTTCTGGACTTCCTCAGATACTCCTGAGCCAGCAGAGTTATTTATGAGGGCCAAACTCAAAACTTTAATTAGCTGGTCACTTCCCACCCAGAGTTCTACTTTCCTTTTGTCAAATCTTATTTCTGCCTTTAATTGTTCCAATAAATCTCGTCCTAATAGAGGTCTTGGCGAATTAGCCATATATAAAAATTTGTGTACCCCCAATTGTTTCCCTAATTTGAATTCAAGAGGTTTTAGAAAGTACGCCTTTTCACTTTGGCCAGTAGCTCCCCTTACCGTTACAAAGTCATCATCTACAGGTGTCAATGCCTGATTTAAAACTGACAATGTTGCTCCAGTATCAACTAAAAACTCCACACTCTGTTGCCGTTTCCTTAGCTTTAATACAACCAGTGGATCCGCTAGGGTAGATTCCCCAGGTCCCCGTCAATCCTTCTTGATGTGGGCCTGTATTCTTTTCCCCTTGCTCTGCCTTTCTGGACACTCATTTTTCTAATGTCCCCTCTGCCTACAACACGCACATTGGTTTCTTTCCAAGGGCCTCTCAGGTCCTTCACGTCTGAATCTTTCACTGTCTTGTAACACCGCTACTAACATCCGCTTCTTTTACTTTCTTGTAACGCTGCTAACAACATCTGCTTATCTTTCTTTTGATCCTCCTCCTCCCTGTTACTAAACACTCTCCACGCTTCGTCTAGTAAATTTTCCAAATTCCTGCTGTCTGCCGCTCTCAGTTTCTGCATCACTTGCTGACTGCCCAATGAATAATGTTCTGGTAGGTCAGATACATGATCCCTCCAGGATCTTTCATTTTATCCAACTTAGTACATCTCTGCCCTATAATACACGCTGAGCAACATCCTTTCAACTTCCTTGCTCTTCTTTCTTATTTTATACAAAATACAGCCCAAAGGGCTTTTCTTCCGTATCTCTCTGCTCTGTGAAATCCCCATTATTTACCACGTCCACCTCTCTGTCCCTCAATCAACATACGACAAACCAACTTTGCACTTAAACAAATTCTTTTAACACCAACAGCTCCAACTCTTAACCAAACTTCTATACTTTAAGCACCGAGAAATAGTTATGGGCTGCATACGAAACCTTATCCCACTTCTTTTTTCTTCTCAAAAATAACATCAATTGCAACAAGGTATTATAATTTAGGGTTCCATTAGAGGGCTATTGTCCTCATCATCTAATTTATACCAAAGCCATCACTGATTACAATACTTTATTAAGGTCCTTTTGTTCACACTCCTGCCTGGTGGTCCTCCTATATCCTTCCAGTGAGCCAAAATACAGCCTAAAAGGCTCTTTTTCACTGTCTCTCCACTTTGTTTACCTCTCATTACTCATTTAATGGTTTGCTCTCCTAGTGTATCATGCAAGAACTTTCCCTGTCTTCCTCCCTTGCTAGTTAAGGAATACAGTCTGATTAAACCGACAGCACTAATACCTTATCCAAGGCAGAAGGTGCAGAGGTGTACTCACCCCACAGCAAATACACCTAAATTCAAGACAATTATTAACATAAAGCTCCTGTCTTCCATTTGACAAAAATAACGTTCTTCTAACACTTTGAAGACTGAGTGTGAACAAATAGGCAACAGCAGTGACAAAGTGGACAGGAGCTAGTACGAGCTCCACATTGAGGGAGCACAGTGCTACTCTGTCCTATGTCCCTTCCCATGTAATAACAAGAATTCTATAGCTATACTTTTATTGCCCGAATTTCACTGATTTTTAATATTCCCTAAATTTCCTCAAATCGCTTGCTAAAGTCCACCTGAGCAATCAATCCTGTCCCAGTCAGACCAATTTCCACATTATGTACACTGACAATCGTCTCTAAATAGTACCCAAACGTTTTTCTCACAAACAAAACACTTAAAAACCGAGTTACATGAAAAATCCCCATGTACAGAACACCAAGGGTTAATACTTGATTCAAGTAACACTGTTTCAGTCTGCCACACGCTTCCTTAGTCTCCGGCTTGCTCTCCTTGCAGAGAACACGAAACTGCGGATCAGAACTTTGCACTCACTTTGCAGCCAGGCTGCATCTCACTCGCCCAATCACTCACCCAGCACTTTTAACACACAATAACAGCACAATAATACACATGCATTCTGGGGCTAGCCCGGCACTTCATACAAACATCAAGGCCTTATTGTTAGGTGTTATAATAGTGATAGATGGTATGATCCTTCACACAACACACGGTACCGCATTTTTACAGCATATAACAATAACCATGGCAATACCAAATATAACTCCTGCTACCGCAGTCAGGAGAACCCAAGTTACCATTAGTCGAGGTACAAGACTTACAAGCCTTACCCCACCACCTTATGGGGACCTCAAACCCCCACCACCATCTTATGGGGACCTCAAACCCCCAACCCAGGGGCGAGCACCAATGCTCTTTACCTCGCGTGGGACGTCTCCTCACGACTTACAGGTATCCCCTTACAGTATAAACATACCTGGTCCGCTGGAGATGGTCCTTGTCTGTCCCCGCGGTGACCTGGGTGAGTAGGGGAGTCCTCCCGAGAAATCTCGGGGGCGCCCGGAGGAGTCCCGTCCTCAGCAGATCCCGCAGCCGGACGGAGAGGATCCCATCTGGGTCGCCAAATTGACGTGCGGAATCAAACTTCACAACTCAGAGAGTTATAAAGCAGGTATGTTTATTGCGGCACCGGGTGCAAGGGGTTTCCTCCTCCTAACTTGCACACCTGTGGAGGAATGGCTAGTGGAGCAAGGGCATTTCGACATAGAAAAGCTAAGTCATCAGGATCTCAAGAAGTATCGAAAACAACTAGTTTAGGAACCAATCAGGGACAAGGTTAGACTGTCCTTGTTTAGCAGATAGGCGCGGTATCAGGAACTTGTGGTTACGAAGTTATGAGAAGAATCCGTTAGAACAGGATGTCGAGGCGGGACTTGACTTTTAGACTAACAGCCAATAAGGAGCTTAGCTTTTGCAATATGTATGAGCTAGTTAAGACCGCTATAAATTGTGTAACCAAACTGCAATAAACGAAGCTTGCTGATCTCTCATATTGAGTGACTGCTTCTTCCCTCCGTTCCGGCAAATGGCACGACAAATTGGCGCCCCGAACAGGGACACCGGCGACCTGATAGCAGAGTCCGGAACCCCGGCGACCTGATAGCAGAGTCCGGGAGCCACGGTCGGCGGAGAAGTTTCGTGCGGTCCTGTAAGCAGCGCAGGAGGCGAAAGGGATACATTCCCCGCGCTCGGGAGCACCTAGAGAGGCTGTCCTGCCAGCCACGCGCCGCCGGAGTCTTGCAAAGGCTGCAACAGCGCGCTGATTGAGGTATGAATAGACAAGCGGCGTATAATCTGCTCAAATGCTTCTTAGAGAAGCGGAGCATTGATAGAATAGATTTGAAAAAGGAACTTCCTGATCTGTTAGACTATGGCGTACTTAGGGGGGTCTTTACCGACCCCAATACGGTCTTCGAGGAGGAGGAGTGGCGAAAGCTAGGGAATAAGTTGTTTGATGCCGTTATTAACGAAGAAAAGGCAGCGAAAAAATTGATGAAACCATGGCGGGCAGTAACAAATACTCTCACCATGCATAAAGCTGAACAGCGAGTCGTTGCCGCTGTGGCCGAAAGGTGGAGTAGTGCGGCCCCTGCTGGAGTGTCCTCCACACAGCCGACGGCCCCTGATTGTCCCTTGCCCCCTTCGGTACGGACTGTAGTCGTCCCGCACAGCTCCTCCGCTGGGGCTTGGGACTTGTCCCGCCTGGGCTCTGCGTTGGAGGGCAATTCGGCGGAGCCTCCGCCGTCAGAACGGGTGACCCAGGGGGAAATGGCGGCGGCGAGGAGCCCCTGGACTCCGGCAGGGTGAACCTGAAGCGGAGCGGGCGCGCCGCGGAGGAGGAGAGCCGGAACAAGCCCAAGCTGCGTGACAGAATAACAAGCTTCAGAAAATCAGCAGTGAAAAAGGAGAGACCTCTCATTCAGCATCCAATTGACTCTCAACCTTCTATAAGTGAAATCTCGCTTGCCCAGGCACTTGTTGATGAGCGTTGCATGAACTTATCAGAAAAAGAAGTTATGGATCATTCACAAAAGATACAAAAAGATGTTGGGTTCTTTGGCCTAGAAGGCATAGCTAATTGGTTGGGGTTGGGAGGATGGCTCAAAGGGATAATTCAAAGTCTATTGTTGCTATTAATAATTGTTATAGTAGGGCTTGTTATATTTAGTTGTACAATATCGTGTATTAAACGGATAATAATACAAACTACACACAATATTTGGCTTGCACAAAATAAAAACGGGGGAATTGTGGAGGAATGGCTAGCGGAGCAAGGGCATTTCGACATAGAAAAGCTAAGTCATCAGGATCTCAAGAAGTATCGAAAACAACTAGTTTAGGAACCAATCAGGGACAAGGTTAGACTGTCCTTGTTTAGCAGATAGGCACGGTATCAGGAACTTGTGGTTACGAAGTTATGAGAAGAATCCGTTAGAACAGGATGTCGAGGCGGGACTTGACTTTTAGACTAACAGCCAATAAGGAGCTTAGCTTTTGCAATATGTATGAGCTAGTTAAGACCGCTATAAATTGTGTAACCAAACTGCAATAAACGAAGCTTGCTGATCTCTCATATTGAGTGACTGCTTCTTCCCTCCGTTCCGGCAAATGGCACGACACACACCGAGTCACGAAGCATGCACCTATTTATTACAAAGCTTATCTAAGTAGGCTGGACTATTGTAATTATTTCTAGGAATTCATTATCATACTCCACCCCCCTTTAGCACTTGCGCAGTGTTGTCTGGTGGTCGTCTGTGGGGGTCTTATGGATGAAGGCTCGTAGTCTTCCTCGCTGTGTGCTTTCAGTTTTGGCTCAAAAATTCCTGAGTTGTCTGTGTTGGCTGAGTCCCAAACCATAGAACCAGTTTCAGCTAGAGAGTTGCTTCTTACAGACAACACAGTTATGGTTATCAGTCCTTGTTTCTCTTCGTCTCTCTCGCGAGCAGTCCTTGTTAGCTACATTTGAGCCACAACAGTTCTTGTTAGCAAGATTACAAAGAGCAGAACTAAATTAATTAACAGTGTTTAACTCTTACCTTAACACAGATGCAAAGTTTTACAACAAAATTAAACTAAAGCTATAGCAAAATCGAACTAACTGTCAATTTCCCACATCAATATCTCGTACCAAAAATTGTCTAGCCTGGAAAGCTGTTGCTCAGCCTCATCTGCCCGTGGCACTGCTCGTACAGGCGCACAGAGACTGAGAGTGCTTGCTTGCCTTTGCACCTCAAACTTCAAACGTCCCGGAGGTCCCTGGCGGGCGCCTCCAGCAGCCCTGCCCCAAAAGGTAGAATGTCTTCAGATATCTCGCACCCACAAGGGGCTAGCCTGGAAAGCTGTTGCTCAGCCTCATGTACCCATGGCACTGCTCACACAGGTGCACAGAGACTGGGGCTGCTTGCTTTCCTTGACACCTCAAACCTCAAACATAGCCTAGGTGGTCTTTGCTGGGCACCTGTCGCAGCCCTGACCCGAATATGCAAGCGTCTCAGGATATCCCTTACCAAGAAGGGGCTAGCCTGGAAAGCTGTTGCTCAGCCTCTTCTGCCCATGGCACTGCTCGCGCAGGTGCACAGAGACAGGGGCTGCTTGCTTGCCTTGACACCTCAAACTTCAAATGTAGCCTAGGGGATCTTTGCTGGGCGCCTGCCACAGCCCAGACTCGAATATACGAGCGTCTCAAGATATCTTATACCAGGAAGAGGCTAGCATGGAAAGCTGTTTGTCCTGGGTTCGGCCAGGACAGGGTTAGTTTTCACCAGAATCCAGGAGGGGGCACAGCCGGGTGGTCTGACCCAACCCCAACCTGGCCAAACAGAGCCGGGTATTCCATACCATGTGCCGTCATGCTGGGTTCCGGTGGGGGGGGCAGCGCGGCGGGAACTCACTCGCGGCTCGGGAGCGCGCGGCGCCGGTCCTGTCCGAGAGAGCGGCTCTGTGCAGTTCGTTGTTGTGTTTTCTCCTTATCTGTATCGTTGTTGTTACTGTTTCCCTTTGTTTGCTGTTCTGTCAAACTGCCCTTATCCCGACCCACCTGTTTTCTGCCTCTTTCTTTCCATTCTCCTCCGCACCGCGGCCGGGGGAGGGGCGGCCACGTGGCGCTTTTGTTGCCGGCGGCAGCCAAAACCAAAACATTCAATTGGCGCCCAAGCATGGGGCGGGGATAACGGCAGGGCTGAGCAGCGGGTGTTAAAACAGCTTTCTTAGATTTTGTTATAATTTGTTGTACGTATTTGCTGTGTTAGTTAAACAGTCGCCAGTAAAAATGTTTCTGTCTTTGATCAGATGGCTGTGGTTTTTGAATCCTTATTTGCTGTATCTGTTCGTTGCCATGCTGTTCATTACCTCGGGGAAAAGGACCAGGATGATGATTTTGCTGTACTGTCTGATATCGACTTATGATATGATGACATCACTGTGCATGAAATTAGGCTTGTATTTGCATGCGGCACTACGATCATGTCCATACCTCGGATCCTATGTCTTAGAATTTGTTAATAATCAAACCCAGCCTGTGGGGAATACCGGAGGGGATTCCTTCCCCCACTTTTTCGTCCCCACTCTTTCCTTCAGGCTGGTCCTAACAGCTTTTGAGAATTTCGAGTACCCGTGGGATGCTCAGGGCAGCACTCTCCTTTTGTTATGCCTCCTGAATGGGCTTCAGGTTTTGTTTAGGGTTAAGCAAGCAGTTAAGGACATCGTGCAGAGACCTGCCCCGGGGCCGGATAGCTGTAAGTGGCTGGGTCTGTGGGACAGCATGGGAAAGTACCTAGGGCAGTGGACACCCCCGGTGTTTTTTAAACTCACCCCTGAACAAATACAGAATCCGGACAATCTGGTAAAATCCCTGCAAAAAGTGTGCTGCCACCCTGGGAACTCCAGAGAGACACAAATCACCACAACGTGCTGGGGTCTGCCCATGCCTACCGAGCTTCCCTGTTCAACAATGTTCAGTTCCCTAAAGGGGAAAGGGGGGAAAACGAAGCGGCAGGCACTGCGACTGGCGCTGCCCCCCCAGCCGGCCCTGCAGCCCCTCCAGTCCAGCAGGCAGTCACAGCCCCCCCGACCGGCACCACCGCTGCTGCAGCCACTGGCGTGGTCCCGGCTTTCCCGGCGGGCACGGCAGCGGCTCCAGCCCCAGCTCCAGCTGCAGGCATCGCGGACGAGCCCAATAACCAACCTGTGGCGGTAGCAGTCGCCCCCGTAAAAGCAAAGAAAGACGCAAAGAGAGCAGATCGCTCCGGGAGGGATGACGATGAGCCAGGGTCATCGCGGGAGACAGAGACAGAGATCATCACCCGGTCCCTGTCCCTGCGCGAGCTGCGAGACATGCGGAAAGATTTCAGCCGCCACCCAGGCGAGCACATTGTCACCTGGCTGCTGCGGTGCTGGGATAACGGGGCCAGCAGCTTGGAATTAGAGGGCAAGGAAGCCAAGCAGCTGGGATCCCTGGCCAGGGATAAGGGCATTGACAAGGCCATTGGGAAGAAGGAACAAGTCCTCAGCCTCTGGAGGAGACTTCTGTCAGGCGTGAGGGAGAGGTACCCCTTCAGTGACGATTTTGTATGCTATCCTGGCAAGTGGACCAATATGGAAAGGGGCATTCAGTACTTGAGAGAATTAACTGTGCGGGAGATGGTTTACCGTGAACCAGACGATGACCAGTTACCCACAGACCCAGATGAAGTCCAGTGTCCAGCATCTATGTGGAGGAAGTTTGTGCGGAGCGCACCCTCCTCATATGCCAACTCACTGGCAGTAGTAAACTGGAAAGGTAAAGAGGTACCAACAGTGGATGAGGTGGCTGTCAGACTCCGGCAATACGAGGAAAGTCTCTCTTCCTCCCTTGTCTCAGCTGTGAATAAATTGTCCCGGCAGTTCCAGCAATTCAAAGAGGATATGTCCTACTCCCCACCTGTGCGGGCCCGCATCTCGGCTATTAGGGGCAAGCGTTTCTCTGCTCAGGAGAGGGAATACAGAGGCTACACACCACGGGGCACCCTGTGGTTTTACCTGCGTGACCACGGAGAGGACATGAGGAAGTGGGATGGAAAACCCACCTCAAGTCTAGAGGCACGAGTACGTGAGTTGCGAGGTAAAACAATCACCAAAGGGGATTCTCTTAGGAAAAATGCCACTCCAGTTTCCAGCAGCCAGCTCTCCAGGCCAGGTAGGCAGTTTGATCTTGATTCCGATCCTCTGGAGGGGACCTCCAAGTCATTTCTACAGCAGGTGAGCAGCAAATTCTCTGACCAGGATTAGAGGGGCCCTGCCTCCAGCCAGGTGGAGGGAAGGGACAACCGTGTTTATTGGATGGTGTGGATTCGGTGGCCTGGCACGTCAGATCCACAAGAGTATAAAGCTCTAGTGGACACTGGTGCACAGTGTACCTTAATGCCATCAGATTTCAAAGGGTCAGAGTCCATTTGCATTTCGGGAGTGACAGGGGGGTCCCAAGAGCTGAGTGTATTGGAGGCTGAAGTGAGCCTCACTGGGCAGGAGTGGCAGAAGCACCCCATTGTCACTGGCCCCGAGGCTCTGTGCATCCTTGGGATAGACTATCTTAGGAGAGGGTATTTCAAGGACCCAAAGGGGTATCGGTGGGCTTTTGGCATAGCTACTTTGGAGACGGAAGAAATTAAACAGCTGTCCATTTTGCCTGGTCTCTCGGAGGATCCTTCCGTTGTGGGGTTGCTGAGGGTTGAAGAACAACAGGTACCCACCGTAACCACAACGGTGCACCGGCGACAGTATCGTACCAACCGAGACTCCCTTCTCCCCATTCATCAGCTGATCCGCCAGCTGGAGAGTCAAGGAGTGATCACCAAAACTCGCTCACCCTTTAATAGTCCCATATGGCCAGTGAGAAAATCTACTGGAGAGTGGAGACTGACAATAGACTACCGTGGCCTGAATGAAGTCACACCACCGCTGAGTGCTGCCGTGCCAGACATGCTAGAACTTCAATATCAGCTGGAGTCAAAGGCAGCCAAGTGGTATGCGACAACTGACATTGCTAATGCATTCTTCTCCATCCCTTTGGCAGTAGAGTGCAGGCCACAGTTTGCTTTCACCTGGAGGGGCGTTCAGTACACCTGGAATCGACTGCCCCAGGGGTGGAAACACAGTCCCACCATTTGCCATGGACTAATCCAGACTGCACTGGAAAAGGGTGAAGCTCCAGAACATATGCAGTACATCAATGACATCATTATATGTGGCGACAGAGCGGAGGAAGTTTTTGAGAAAGGGGAGAAAATAGTTCAGATCCTTCTGAAAGCCGGTTTTGCCAAGAGCGAAGTAAAGTCAAGGGACCTGCGCAAGAGATCCAGTTTTTGGGAATAAAATGGCAGGATGGGCGCCGTCAAATCCCAATGGATGTCATCAACAAAATAGCAGCTATGTCTCCACCAACCAGCAAAAAGGAAGCACAGGCCTTCCTGGGTGTTGTGGGGTTTTGGAGGATGCACATCCCAAATTACAGCCAGATTGTGAGTCCTCTGTACCACGTGACCCGGAAGAAGAATGATTTTGAATGGGGCCCTGAGCAACGACAGGCATTTGAACAGATTAAACGGGAGATAGTGCATGCCGTAGCCCTTGGTCCAGTCCGGTCAGGGCAAGATGTTAAAAACGTGCTCTACACCGCAGCCGGGGAGAATGGCCCAACCTGGAGTCTCTGACAGAAAATACCAGGGGAGACTCGAGGTCGACCCCTGGGGTTTTGGAGCCGGGGATACAAAGGAGCCAAGGCCTGCTATACTCCCACGGAAAAAGAGATTCTGGCAGCATATGAAAGCGTTGGAGCTGCTTCAGAAGTGGTCGGCACTGAAGCACAGCTCCTCCTAGCACCACGATTGCTGGTCCTGGGCTGGATGTTCAAAGAGAGGGTCCCCTCTACGCATCATGCCACCGATGCTACGTGGAGCAAGTGGGTCGCGCTGATCACCCAGCACGCCCGAATGGGAAACCCCAGTCGCCCAGGAATTCTGGAGGCAATCATGGACTGGCCAGAAGGCAAAGATTTTGGAGCATCGCCAGAGGAGGAGGTGACATGTGCTGAAGAGGCCCCACTGTATAACCAGCTGCCAGAAGATAAGAAACAGTATGCCCTGTTCACGGATGGGTCCTGTCGCATTGTGGGGAAGCAGCAGAGGTGGAAGGCTGCTGTATGGAGCCCTACACGACAAGTCGCAGAAACTGCCGAGGGAGAAGCTGAGTCCAGCCAGTTTGCAGAGGTGAAAGCCATCCAGCTGGCTTTAGACATTGCCGGTCAAGAGAAGTGGCCAGTGCTCTATCTTTACACCGACTCTTGGATGGTGGCCAATGCCTTGTGGGGGTGGCTGCAGCAATGGAAGAAGAACAACTGGCAGCGCAGAGGCAAACCTATCTGGGCTGCCCCATTGTGGCAAGATATTGCTGCCCGTCTGGAGCAGTTGGCTGTAAAAGTCCGTCACGTGGATGCCCACGTCCCTAGGAGTCGGGCCACTGAGGAACATCAAAACAACCACCAGGTAGATCAGGCTGCTAAGATTGAAGTGGCTCAGGTGGATCTGGACTGGCAACATAAGGGTGAACTCTTTATAGCTCGGTGGGCACATGACACCTCGGGCCACCAAGGAAGAGACGCGACATATAGATGGGCTCGTGACGGAGGGGTGGACTTGACCATGGACACTATCGCACAGGTTATCCATGAATGTGAGACATGCGCTGCAATCAAGCAAGCCAGGCGGGTAAAGCCTCAGTGGTATGGAGGACGATGGCTAAAATATAAATATGGGGAGGCTTGGCAGATTGACTACATCACACTGCCACAAACCCGCCAAGGCAAGCGCTATGTGCTCACAATGGTGGAGGCCACCACCGGATGGCTGGAAACCTACCCTGTGCCCCATGCCACCGCCCGCAATACCATCCTGGGCCTGGAAAAACAAGTCCTGTGGCGACATGGCACTCCCAAAAGAATTGAGTCGGACAACGGGACTCACTTTCGCAACAGCCTCATAGACACCTGGGCCAAAGAACACGGTATCGAGTGGGTGTATCACATCCCCTACCATGCACCAGCCTCTGGAAAGATCGAGCGGTACAATGGGCTGCTAAAAACCACTTTGAGGGCAATGGGGGGGGTGGGACTTTCAAAAATTGGGATACCCATTTAGCAAAGGCCACCTGGTTGGTTAACACCAGAGGGTCCACTAACCGGGCTGGTCCTGCCCAGTCAAAACCTCAGCGCCCCGTAGAAGGAGATAAAGTCCCTGTAGTGCACACGCGGAACATGTTAGGGAAGACAGTCTGGGTTAGTCCTGCCTCGGGCAAAGGCAAGCCCGTCCACGGGATTGCTTTTGCTCAAGGACCTGAGTGTACCTGGTGGGTAATGCGGAAGGATGGGGAAGTCCGATGTGTACCTCATGGGGATTTGATTTTGGGGGAGAATAGTCCATAAATAAATTGTATAAAGTTTATTGTTAAATAACCCTGTCACTGTCTGTTATCACTGTTATAATTGTTATATTTTGAACCAGTAGTAGCATAGTAAGAATCGTCCAGATTAAAGAAAGATGAACTTTTTTTTTTTTTTTTTTTTTTTTTTGATGAAAACCTAGCAGAGCACAGCGATGATGGAACTGGACCTGGTTTTCAACAACTGGCACCTAGCAACTTCATCGAGATCGATGTCTCCAACCTGCAGACTGTGGGCACGGGCCGCACCAGATACATCAACCGTGAGCTCCAGATGCAGCAAGTGACCGCCCACCACCACACATCACCTCTCCTGCCACGGAAGACCATTACAACAGATGGATTAAGTGTACTAAAGGGACACTTTAGAGTGATGATCCATAGACTAAGGTAACGACATCTGGAGACAGGAGAAGTGGTGGTGATCAACTGGACAATGGGGGACCCAGGCACGACATAGGTGGTATGGAATAAGGGGTGGATAATGTCCTTGGTTGGGCCAGGACAGGGTTAATTTTCACCAGAATCCAGGAAGGGGCACAGCCGGGTGGTCTGACCCAACCCCAACCTGGACAAACAGAGCCGGGTATTCCATAACATGTGCCGTCACGCTGGGTTCCGGTGGGGGGGGCGGCGCGTTGGGAACTCACTGGCGGCTCAGGAGCGCGCGGCACCGGTCCGGTTAGGGAGAGCGGCTCTGAGGCTCGTGCGGTACGTTGTGGTGTTTTCTCCTTATCTGTATCGTTGTTACTGTTTCCCTTTGTTTGCTGTTCTGTCAAACTGCCCTTAACCCGACCCACTGGTTTTCTGCCTGTTTCTTTCCATTCCCTTCAGCACCGCGGCGGGGGGAGGGGCAGCCGCGTAACACTTTTGTTGCAGGCGGCAGCCGAAACAAAAACACTTTTGCTCAGCCTCATCTGCCCATGGTACTGCTCGCACAGGCGCACAGAGACTGGGGCTGCTTGCTTGCCTTGCCACCTCAAACTTCAAACGTATCCCGGGGCTCTCTGACCGGCAATTCCAGCAGCCCTGCACCGAAAATGCGAACGCCTCGTGTTATCTATTACCAAGATGGGGTTATCCTGGTAAGCTGTTGCTCAGCCTCATCTGCTCATGGCACTGCTCGCACAGATGCACAGAGACTGGGGCTGCTTGCATGCTTTGCCACCTCAAATTTCAAACGTAGCCTAGGGGGTCCTTGCCGGGCAACTCCCACAGCCCTGACCCGAATATGCGAAAGTCTCACTATATCTGGTAGCAAAAGCGGGCTAGCCTTGAAAGGTGTTGCTCAGCCTCATCTGCCCTTGGCACTGCTCGCACAGGCGCCCAGAGACTGGGGCTGCTTGCTTGCCTTGCCACCTCAAACTTCCAACGTAGCCTAGGGGTCCCTGCCCGGTCCCTCCAGCAGCCCTGTACCGAAAATGCAAACGCCTCGGGTTATCTAATACCAAGAAGGGGTTATCCTGGAAAGCTGTTGCTCAGCCTCATCTGCCCATGGCACTGCTTGCAGCGTTGCTCAGAGACTGGGGCTGCTTGCTTGCCATGCCACCTCAATTTTCAAACGTAGCCCAAAGATACCTGCCGGATGCCTCCAGCAGACCTGCACTGAAGATGTGAACATCTCCAGATAGCTCGCACCCAGAAGGGACTAGCCTTGAAAACTGTTCCTTAGCCTCATCTGCCCAAGGCCCTGCTCCCACAGGTGCACAGAGACTGGGGCTGCTTGCTTGCCTTGCCACCGCAATCTTCAAACAAATCTCGGGCGTACCTGCCGGGTGCCTTCAGCAGCCCTGCACCGAAAGTGCGAAAGTATCCCGAAAGGTCGCATCCAGAAAGGGCTAGCCTGGAAAGATGTTGCTCAGCGTCATCTGCCCATGGCACTGCTTACACAGGTGCACAGAGACTGGGGCTGCTTGCTTGCCTTGCCACCTCAAACTTCAAACGTAGCCTAGGGAGTCCTTGCCGTGCCCCTTCCGTAGCCCTGACCTGAATATACGAAAGTCTCAGGATATCTCTTACCAAGTATTGGCTAGGCTGGAAAGCTGTTGTTCAGCCTCATCTGCCCGTGGCACTGCTCGCAAAGGCTACAGAGAGACTGGGGCTGATTGCTTGCTTTGCCACCTCAAACTTCAGATGTATCCCGGGGCTCCCTGCCGGGTGTCTGCAGCAGCCCTGCACCAAAAATACGAAAGTCTCGAGATAGCTCGCACTCAGAAAGTGCTAGCCTGGAAAGCTGTTGCTCAGCCTCATCTGCCCGTGGCACTGCTCGCACAGGCGCACACAGAATGGAGCTGCTTGCTTGCCTTTCCACCTCAAACTTCAAACATAGCCCAGGGGTCCCTGCAGGGTACCTCCTCCAGCCCTGCACCGAAAATGCAAACGTCTCCAGATAGCTCGCACCCAGAAGGGGCTAGCCTGGAAAGCTGTTGCTCAGCCTCATCTGCTCATGGCACTGCTTGCAGCGTTGCTCAGAGACTGGGGCTGCTTGCTTGCCATGCCACCTCAATTTTCAAACGTAGCCCAAAGATACCTGCCGGATGCCTCCAGCAGACCTGCACTGAAGATGTGAACATCTCCAGATAGCTCGCACCCAGAAGGGACTAGCCTTGAAAACTGTTCCTTAGCCTCATCTGCCCAAGGCCCTGCTCCCACAGGCGCACAGAGACTGGGGCTGCTTGCTCGCCTTGCCACCGCAATCTTCAAACAAATCTCGGGCGTACCTGCCGGGTGCCTTCAGCAGCCCTGCACCGAAAGTGCGAAAGTATCCCGAAAGGTCGCATCCAGAAAGGGCTAGCCTGGAAAGATGTTGCTCAGCGTCATCTGCCCATGGCACTGCTTACACAGGTGCACAGAGACTGGGGCTGCTTGCTTGCCTTGCCACCTCAAACTTCAAACGTAGCCTAGGGAGTCCTTGGCGGGGGCCTCCGGCACCCTGACCCGAATATGCAAACGTCTCAGGATAACTCTTACATAAAGGGGATAGCCTGGAAAGCTTTTGGTCAGACTCATCTGCCCGTGGCACTGCTTGCACAGGCGCACAGAGAGACTGGGGCTGCTTGCTTGACTTGCCACCTCAAACTTCAAACGTAGCTTAGGTGGTCCTTTCGGGGCCCCTCCCACAACCCTGACCTTAAAATGTGAGCATCTCAGTATATCTCTTACCAAGAAGGGTCTAGCCCAGAAAGCTGTTGCTCAGCCTCACCTGCCCATGGCACTGCTTGCACAGGCTACAGAGAGACTGGGGCTGCTTGCTTGCCTTGCATCCTCAAACTTCAAACAAATCCCGGGCGTACCAGCCGGGTGCTTCCAGCAGCCATGCTCCCAAAATGCGAAAGTCTCCAGATAGCTCGCAACCAGAAAGGGATAGCCTGGAAAACTGTTGCTCAGCCTCGTCTGCCCATGGCACTGCTCGCACAGGAGCAGAAAGACTGGGGCTGGTTGCTTGCCTTGCAAACTCAAACTTCAAACGTAGCCCAGGTATCCCTGTGGGGTGCCTCCAGCAGACCTGCACTGAAGATGCGAACATCTCCAGATAGATCGCACCCAGAAGGGACTAGCCTTGAAAACTGTTTCTCAGCCTCATCTGCCCATGGCACTGCTCACACAGGTGCACAGAGACTGGGGCTGCTTGCTTGCCTTGCCACCTCAAAGCTGAAAAGTAGCCTAGGGGATCCTTGACAAGCTCCTTCCGCATCCCTGACCCGAATATGCAAACATCTCAGTATATCTCTTACCAAGAAGGGTTTAGCCTGGAAAGCAGTTGCTCAGCCTCATCTGCCCATGGCAGTGATCGCACAGGCACACAGAGACTGGGGCTGCCCTCTTGCCTTGCCACCTCAATTTTCAAATGTAGCCCAAAGATCCCTGCCGAGCGCCTCCAGCAGACCTGCACTGAAGATGTGAACATCTCCAGATAGATCGCACCCAGAAGGGACTAGCCTTGAAAACTGTTTCTCAGCCTTATCTGCCAATGGCACTGCTCGCACAGGCGCACAGAGACTGGGGCTGCTTGCTTGCTTTGCCACCTCAAATTTCAAACTTACCATAGGGGGTCCTGGCCGTGCCCCTCCCACAGCCCTGACCCGAATATGCGAACGTCTCAGGATATCTCTTGCCAAGTATTGGCAAGCCTGGAAAACAGTTGCTCAGCCTCATC
The DNA here is from genome assembly GCF_030867145.1 of Opisthocomus hoazin. Lineage (NCBI taxonomy): Eukaryota > Metazoa > Chordata > Aves > Opisthocomiformes > Opisthocomidae > Opisthocomus > Opisthocomus hoazin. The sequence continues at coordinate 17,126,475 of NC_134453.1, forward strand.
TGCACACAGCACTGGTCGCACAGGCACACACAGACTGGGGCTGCTTGCTTGCCTTGCCACCTTAAACTTCAAACATAGCCCGGGTGTCCCTTCCGGGTGCCTCCAGCAGCCCTGCCCCAAATATGAGAACGTCCCCAGATATCTCTTACCAAGAAGGGGCTAGCCTTGAAAGATGTTTCTCAGCCTCATCTGCCCATGGCACTGCTCGCACAGGCACACAGAGACTGGGGCTGCTTGCTTGCCTTGCCACCTCAATCTTCAAACGTAGCCTGGGGATTCCTGGCGGGTGCATCCAGCAGACCTGTACTGAAGATGCAAACGTCTCAGGATATCTCTTACCAAGAAGGGGCTCGACTGGAAAGGTGTTTCTCAGCCTCATCTGCCCAAGGAACTGCTCGCACAGGTGCACAGACACTGGGGCTGCTTGCTTGCCTTGCCACCTCAAACTTAAAACATATCCTAGGGAGTCTTTGCCGAGTGCCTGCCGCACGCTTGTCCCAAATATGTGAGCGTCTCAGGATACCTCTTACCAAAAAGGGCCTAGCCTGCAAAGCTGTTGCTCAGTCTCATCTGCCCATGGCACTGCTCGCACAAGCGCACAGAGACTGGGGCTGCTTGCTTGCCTGTCATCTTCAATTTTCAAACGTAGCCCGGGGATCCCTGCCGGGTGCCTCCAGCAGACCTGCAGCAAAAATGCAAACGTCTCAGGATATATCTTACCAAGTATTGGCTAGCCCTTAAAGCTGTTGCTCAGCCTCACCTGCCCATGGCACTGCTCGCACAGGCGCACAGAGAGACTGGGGCTGCTTGCTTGCCTTGCCACATCAAACTTCAAACGTAGCCCGGGACTCTGTGCTTTGTGCCTCCAGCAGCCGTGCTCCCAAAATGCGAACTTCTCCACATAGCCTGCACCCAGCAGGGTCTAGCCCAGAAAGCTGTTGCTCAGCCTCACCTGCCCATGGCACTGCTTGCACAGGCTACAGAGAGACTGGGGCTGCTTGCTTGCCTTGCATCCTCAAACTTCAAACAAATCCCGGGCGTACCAGCCGGGTGCCTCCAGCAGCCATGCTCCCAAAATGCGAAAGTCTCCAGATAGCTCGCAACCAGAAAGGGATAGCCTGGAAAACTGTTGCTCAGCCTCGTCTGCCCATGGCACTGCTCGCACAGGGGCAGAAAGACTGGGGCTGGTTGCTTGCCTTGCAAACTCAAACTTCAAACGTAGCCCAGGTATCCCTGTGGGGTGCCTCCAGCAGACCTGCACTGAAGATGCGAACATCTCCAGATAGATCGCACCCAGAAGGGACTAGCCTTGAAAACTGTTTCTCAGCCTCATCTGCCCATGGCACTGCTCACACAGGTGCACAGAGACTGGGGCTGCTTGCTTGCCTTGCCACCTCAAAGCTGAAAAGTAGCCTAGGGGATCCTTGACAAGCTCCTTCCGCATCCCTGACCCGAATATGCAAACATCTCAGTATATCTCTTACCAAGAAGGGTTTAGCCTGGAAAGCAGTTGCTCAGCCTCATCTGCCCATGGCAGTGATCGCACAGGCACACAGAGACTGGGGCTGCCCTCTTGCCTTGCCACCTCAATTTTCAAATGTAGCCCAAAGATCCCTGCCGAGCGCCTCCAGCAGACCTGCACTGAAGATGTGAACATCTCCAGATAGATCGCACCCAGAAGGGACTAGCCTTGAAAACTGTTTCTCAGCCTTATCTGCCAATGGCACTGCTCGCACAGGCGCACAGAGACTGGGGCTGCTTGCTTGCTTTGCCACCTCAAACTTCAAACTTACCCTAGGGGGTCTTTGCCGGGCGCCCGCTGCACCCCTGTCCCGAATATGCTAGTGTCTCAGGATATCTCTTACCATAAAGGGGATAGCCTGGAAAGCTGTTGCTCAGCCTCATCTGCCCATGGCACTGGTCACACAGGCGCACACAGAATGCAACTGCTTGCTTGCCTTGCCACCTCAAACTTGAAACGTAGCGTAGGGGATCGTTGCTGGCGACCTCCCGCAGTCCTCACCCGAATATGTGGAAGTCTGCGGATAGCTCGCAACCAGAAGGGGCTAGCCTGGAAAGCTGTTGCTCAGCCACACCTGCCCATGGCACTGCTCGCACAGGCGCACACAGAGACTGGGGCTGCTTGCTTGCCTTGCCACCTCAATCTTCAAACAAATCCCGGGCGTCCCTGCCGGGTGCCTTCAGCAGTCCTGCACCGAAAGTGCGAAAGTATCCCCAAAGGTTTCACCCAGAAAGGGCTAGCCTGGAAAGCTGTTGTTCATCCTCATCTGCCCAAGGAACTGCTCGCACAGGTGCACAGAGACTGGGGCTGCTTGCTTGCCTTGCCACCTCAAACTTCAACTGTAGCCTAGAAAGTCTTTGCCGGGTGCCCGCCGCACCCTTGTCCCGAATATGCGAGCATCTCAGGATACCTCTTACCAAAAAGGGGCTAGCCTGCACAGCTGTTGCTCAGCCTCATCTGTCCATGGCACTGCTCACACAGAGGCACAGAGACTGGGGCTGCTTGCTTGCCTTGCCACCTCAAACTTCAACTGTAGCCTAGAAAGTCTTTGCCGGGTGCCCGCCGCACCCTTGTCCCGAATATGCGAGCATCTCAGGATACCTCTTACCAAAAAGGGGCTAGCCTGCACAGCTGTTGCTCAGCCTCATCTGTCCATGGCACTGCTCGCACAAGCGCACAGAGAGTGGGGCTGTTTGCTTGCCATGCCACCTCAATTTTCAAAAGTAGCCCAAAGATACCTGCCGGATGCCTCCAGCAGACCTGCACTGAAGATGTGAACATCTCCAGATAGCTCGCACCCAGAAGGGACTAGCCTTGAAAACTGTTGCTCAGCCTCACCTGCCCATGGCACTGCTCCCACAGGTGCACAGAGACTGGGGCTGCTTGCTTGCCTTGCCACCTCAAACTTCAAATATATCCTAGGGGGTCCTTGGCGGGGGCCTCCCACAGTCCTGACCCGAATATGCGAACGTCTCAGGATATTTCTTACCAAGAAGTGTCTAGCCTGGAAAGGTGTTGCTCAGCCTCATCTGCCCATGGCACTGCTCGCACAGGCGCACAGAGGCTGGGGCTGCTTTCTTGCCTTGCCACCACAAATTTGACACGTAGCCTACGAGGTTTTTTCGGGGCGCCTGACGCAACGCTGACCCGAATATGCGAGCGTCTCAAGATATCTTATGCCAAGTAGGGGCTAGACTGGAAAGCTTTTGCTCAGCCTCCTCTGTCCATGGCACTGCTCACACAGGTGCATAGAGACTGGGGTTTCTTGCTTGCCTTGCCACCTCAAAATTCAAACGTAGCCTAGGGGTCCCTGCCGGTTTCCTCCAGCAGCCCTGCACCGAAGGTGTGAACGTCTCCAGATAGTTCGCACTTACAAGGGTCTAGGCTTGAAACCAGTTTCCCAGCCTCATCTGCCCATGGCACTGCTCGCACAGGCGCACAGAGACCGGGGCTGCTTGCTTGCCTTGCCACCTCAAAATTCAGTCGCAGCCTAGGGGTTTTTTTCCGGTTGCCTGCTGCAACCCTGACCCTAATATGCGAGCGTCACAACATATATTACGCCAAGAATGGTCTATCCTGGAAAGCTGTTGCTCAGTCTCATCTGCCCATGGCACTGCTCGCAGAGGCGCACAGAGACTGGGGCTGCTTGCTAGCCTTGCCAACTAAAACTTCCAAAGTAACCTAGGAGGTTTCTTCCGGGCGCCCGCCGCAATCCTGACCCGAATATGCGAGCATCTCAACATATCTTATGCTAAGAATGGGCTAGCCTGGAAAGCTGTTGCTCAGACTCATCTGCCCGTGGCACTGCTCACACAGGCGCACAGAGACTGGGGCTGCTTGCTTGCCTTGCCACCTCAAACCTCAAACGTAACCAGGGGATTTTATAAGGTTGCCTCCAGCAGCCGTGACCCGAATATGCGAACGTCTCCAGATAGCTCGCACCCAGAATGGGCTAGCCTGGAAAGCTGTTGCTGAGCCTCATCTGCCCATGGCACTGCTCGCACAGGCGCACAGAGACTGGGGCTGCTTGCTTGCCTTGCCACCTCAAAATTCAAATGTAGCTTAGGGGTCACCGCTGCGTGCCTCCAGCAACCCTTTTAACGAAGGTGTGAACGTCTCCAGATAGCTCGCACCCAGAAGGGGCTAGCCTGGAAAGCTGTTTCTCAGCCTCATCTGCCCTTGGCACTGCTCACACAGGCGCACAAAGACTGGGGCTGCTTGATTGCCGTGCCACCTGAAATTTCAAACGTATCCCGAGGCTATCTGACCGGTCTTTCCAGCAGCCCTCCAATGAAAATGCGAACGTCTCGCATTATATATTACCAAGAAGGGGCTGGCCTGGAAAGCTGTTGCTCAGCCTCATCTGCCCATGGCACTGCTTGCACAGATGCACAGAGACTGGGGCTGCTTGCTTGACTTGCCACCTCAAACTTCAAACGTAGCCTAGGGGGTCCTTGCCGGGCGCCTCCCACAGCCCTGACCCGAATATGCGCGCGTCTCACTATATCTCTTACCAAAGAGGGGCTTGCCTTGAAAGGTGTTGCTCAGCCTCATCTGCCCTTGGCACTGGTCGCACAGGCACCCAGAGACTGGGGCTGCTTGCTTGCCTTGCCATCTCAAACGTCAAAGGTATCCGGGGGTTCCCTGCCCGGTCCCTCTAGCAGCCCTGCACCGAAAATGCGAACGCCTCGGATTATCTATTACCAAGAAGGTGTTTGCATAAAAAGCTGTTGCTCAGCCTCATCTGCCCATGGCACTGCTCGCACAGACGCACAGAGACTGGGGCTGCTTGCTTGCCTTGCCACATCAAACTTCAAACGTAACCAGGGAGTCCCTGGCGGATGCCTCCAGCAGCCGTGACCCGAACAGCCGAACTTCTCCAGATAGCTTCCACCCAGAAGGGGACAGCCTGGAAAGGTGTTGCTCAGTCTCATCTGCCCATGGCACTGCTCGCACAGGCGCCCAGAGACTGGGGCTGCTTGCTTGCCTTGCCACTTCTATCTTTAAACATAGCCACGGGGTCCCTGACGGGTGCCTCCAGCAGCCCTGAAAAGAATATGCGAACGTCTCCAGATAGCTCGCACCCAGAACGAGCTAGCCTGGAAAGCTGTTGCTCAGCCTCATCTGAGCATGGCACGGCTAGCACAGGTGCACAGAGACTGGGGGTGCTTTCTTGCCTTGCCTTCTCAAACTTCAAACGTAGCCTAGGGGGTCGTTGCCAGGCCCGTCCCACAGTCCTGACCTTAATACGCGAACGTCTCAGTATATCTCTTACCAAGAAGGGGCTAGCCTGGAGAGCTATTACTCAGTCTTATCTGCCCATGCCACTACTCGCACAGGTGCCCAGAGACTAGGGCTGCTTTCTTGCCTTGCCACCTCATACTTCTAATGTATCCATGTGGTCCCTGCCGGGTGCCTCCAGCAGCCCTTACCCGAATAGGCGAAAGTCTTCATATGTCTCCCACCCAGAAAGGGGCTAAGCTGAAAAGCTGTTGCTCAGCCTCATCTGCTAATGGCACTGCTCGCACAGGCTCACGGAGACTGGAGGTGCTGGCTTGCCTTGCTACCTCAAACTTCAAACGTAGCCTAGGGGGTCCTTACAGGGGGCCTCCCGCAGCCCTGACCCAAATATGCGAACTTCTCCAGATAGCTCGCACCCAGAAGAAACTAGCCTGGAAAGTTATTGCTCAGCCTCATCTGCCAATGGCACTGCTTGCACAGGCGCCCAGAGACTGGGGCTGCTTGCTTGCCTTGCCACCTCAGACTTCAAACGTAGTCCAAGAGTCCCTGCCCGGTCCCTCCAGCAGCCCTCCTTCGAAAATGCGAACGCCTCGGTTTATATTTTTCAAGAAGGGGTTAGCCTGGAAAGCTGTTGCTCAGCCTCATCTGCTCGTGGCACTGCCTGCACAGGCGCACAGAGACTGGGGCTGCTTGCCTGCCTTGCCACCTCAAACTTCAGTCATAACCATGGTGTCCCTCACAAGTGCCTCCAGCAGCCCAGCAAAGTATATGCGAACGTCTCCAGATAGCTCTTACCAAGAAGGGGCTAGCCTGGAAAGCTATTGCTCAGCCTCATCTGCCCATGGCACTGCTTGCATAGGCGCACAGAGACTGGGGCTGCTTGCTTGCCTTGCCACCTCAAACTTCAACTGTAGCCTAGAAAGTCTTTGCCGGGTGCCCGCCGCACCCTTGTCCCGAATATGCGAGCATCTCAGGATACCTCTTACCAAAAAGGGGCTAGCCTGCACAGCTGTTGCTCAGCCTCATCTGTCCATGGCACTGCTCGCACAAGCGCACAGAGAGTGGGGCTGTTTGCTTGCCATGCCACCTCAATTTTCAAAAGTAGCCCAAAGATACCTGCCGGATGCCTCCAGCAGACCTGCACTGAAGATGTGAACATCTCCAGATAGCTCGCACCCAGAAGGGACTAGCCTTGAAAACTGTTGCTCAGCCTCACCTGCCCATGGCACTGCTCCCACAGGTGCACAGAGACTGGGGCTGCTTGCTTGCCTTGCCACCTCAAACTTCAAATATATCCTAGGGGGTCCTTGGCGGGGGCCTCCCACAGTCCTGACCCGAATATGCGAACGTCTCAGGATATTTCTTACCAAGAAGTGTCTAGCCTGGAAAGGTGTTGCTCAGCCTCATCTGCCCATGGCACTGCTCGCACAGGCGCACAGAGGCTGGGGCTGCTTTCTTGCCTTGCCACCTCAAACTTCAAACAAATCCCGTGCGTCCCTGCCGGGTGCCTCCAGCAGCCATGCACTGGAAATGTGAAAGTCTCCATATAGTTCGCACCCAGAAGGGGCTAGCCTGTAAAGGTGTTGCTCAGCCACACCTGCCCATGGCACTGCTCACACAGGCGCACAGAGACTGGGGCTGCTTGCTTGCTTGCTACCTCAAACTTGAAACGTAGCTTAGGGGGTCCTTGCCAAGCTCCTTCCGCAGCCCTGACCCGAATATGCAAACATCTCAGGATATTTCTTACCAAGAAGGTTTTAGCCTGGAAAGCTCTTGCTCAGCCTCATCTGCCCATGGCACTGCTCGCACAGGCGCACAGAGGCTGGGGCTGCTTTCTTGCCTTGCCACCTCAAACTTCAAACAAATCCCGTGCGTCCCTGCCGGGTGCCTCCAGCAGCCCTGCACTGGAAATGTGAAAGTCTCCATATAGTTCGCACCCAGAAGGGGCTAGCCTGTAAAGCTGTTGCTCAACCTCATCTGCCCATGGCACTGCTCGCATGGGCGCTCAGAGACTGGGGCTTCTTTCTTGCCTTGCCACCTCAATCTTCAAACGTATCCTAGGGGGTCCTTGATGAGGGCCTCCCGCAGCCCTGACCCGAATATGTGAACTTTTCACGATATCTCTTACCAAGAAGGGGCTAGCCTGGATAGCAATTGCTCAGCCTGATGTGTACATGGCACCGCTCTCACAGATGCATAGAGACTGGAGATGCTTGCTTGCCTTGCCACCTCAATTTTAAACAAAGCCCAGGGATCCCTGTTGGGTGCCTTCAGCAGACCTACACTGACAATGCGAAAGTCTCCAGAAAGTTCTCACACAGAAGGGACTAACCAGGAAAGCTGTTGCTCAGCCTCATCTGCCCATGGCACTGCTCGCACAGGCGCACAGAGACTGGGGCTGCTTGCTTGCCTTGCCACCTCAAACTTCACACGTAGACCGGGGATCCCTGCCGGGTGCCTCCAGCAGACCTGCATTGAAGCTGCGAACGCATCAGGATATCTCTTTCCAAGTATTGGCTAGCCTGGAAAGCTGTTGCTCAGCCTCATCTGCCCATGGCACTGCTCGCACAGGCACACAGAGACTGGGCCTACTTTCTTGCCTTGCCACCTCAAACTTCAAATGCAGCGCGGGGCTCCCTGCCTGGTCCCTCCAGAAGCCCTGCACCAAAAATGCAAAAGTCTCAGTATGTCTGTTAGCAAGAAGGGGATAGCCTGGAAAGCTGTTGCTCAGCCTTATCTGCCCATGGCACTGCTTGCACAGGCGTCCAGAGTCTGGGGCTGCTTGCTTGCCTTGCCACCTCAAACTTCAAACATATCTCGAGGCTCCCTGCCCGCTCCCTGCAGCAGCCATGCACCGAAAATGCGAACGCCTCGAGTAATCAGTTACCAAGAAGCGGTTAGCCTGGAAAGCTGTTGCTCAGCCTCATCTGCTCATGGCAGTGCTTGCACAGGTGCTCAGACACTGGGGCTGCTTGCTTTCCTTCCCATTTCAATCTTCAAACGTAGCATGGCGATCCCTGCCGGCTGCCTCCAGCAGACCTGCACCAAAACTGCAAACATATCCACGTAGATCGCACCCAGAAGGGGCTAGCCTGGAAAGCTGTTGCTCAGCCTCATCTGCCCATGGCACTGCTCGCACAGATGCACAGAGACAGGGGCTGCTTGCTTGCATTGCCACCTCAAACTTCAAACGTAACCAGGGAGTCCCTGACTGTTGCCTCCAGCAGCCATGACCCAAATAGGCGAACTTCTCCAGATAGCTTCCACCCAGAAGAGGCTAGCCTGGAAAGCTGTTGCTCAGCCTCATCTGCCCATGGCACTGCTCACACAGATGTACAGAGACTGGTAGTGCTTTCTTTTCTTGACACCTCAAACTTCAAACGTAGCCTAGGGGGTCTTTGCCGGGCGCCTGACACAGCCCTGACCTGAATATGCGAACGTCTCAGGATATCTCTTACCATAAAGGGGCTAGCCTGGAAAGCTGTTGTTCATCTTCATCTGCCCATGGCACTACTCGCACAGATGCACAGAGACTGGGGTTGCCTGCTTGCCTTGCCACCTCAAACGTCAAACGTATCCTATGGAGTTCTTGACGTGGGCCTCTCGCAGCCCTGACCTGAATAAGAGAACATATCATGATATCACTTACCAAGAAGGGGCTAGCCTGGAAAGCTGTTGCTCAACCTGATCTGCCCATGGCTCTGCTTGCACCGGGGCTCAGAGACTGGGGCTGCTTGCTTGCCTTGCCACCTCAAACTTCAAACGTACCCCAGGGGATCCTTGCAGGGGTCCTCCCAGAACCCTGACCTTAAAATGCGAGTGTCTAAAGATATCTCTTACCAAGTAAGGGCTAGCCTGGAAAGCTGTTACTCAGCCTCATCTGCCCATGGCCCTGCTTGCACAGGCGCACACAGACTGGGGCTGTTGCTTGCCTTGCCACCTCAAACTTCAAACTTAGCCTAGTGGATCACTGCCTGGTGCCTCCAGCAGACCTGCACTTAAGATGTGAACATCGCCAGATAGATCGCACCCAGAATGGGCTAGCCTTGAAACCTGTTGCTCAGCCTCATCTGCCCATGGCACTGCTCGCACAGGCGAACAGATACTGGGGGTGCTTGCTTGCCTTGCCACCTCAATCCTCAAACGTAACCAGGGGGACCCTAACGGGTGCCTCCAGCAGCCCTGCAAAGAATTTGAGAATGTCTCCAGATAGCTCGCACCCAGAAGGGATGTGCTTGGAAAGCTGTTGCTCAGACTCATCTGAGCATGGCACTGCTCGCACAGGTGCTCAGAGACCGGGGCTGCTTGCTTGCCTTGCCACCTCAAACTTCAAACGTAGCCCGGGGATCCCTGACGGGTGCCTCCAGCAGACCTGCACCGAAAATGCAAACGTCTCAGGATATCTATTACCAAGAAGGGGATAGCCTGGAAAGCTGTTGCTCAGCCTCATCTGCCCATGGCACTGCTTGCACAGGCGCACAGAGACTGGGGCTGCTTGCTTGCCTTGCCACCTCAAACTTCAAATGTAGCCTAGGGGATCTTTGCCGGGCGCCTGCCACAGCCCAGACCCGAATATACGAGCGTCTCAAGATATCTTATACCAGGAAGAGGCTAGCCTGGAAAGCCGTTTGTCCTGTGTTCGGCCAGGACAGGGTTAATTTTCACCAGAATCCAGGAAGGGGCACAGCCGGGTGGTCTGACCCAACCCCAACCTGGCCAAACAGAGTCGGGTATTCCATACCATGTGCCGTCATGCTGGGTTCCGGTAGGGGGGGCAGCGCAGAGGGAACTCACTCGTGGCTCGGGAGCGCGCGGCGCCGGTCCTGTCCGGGAGAGCGGCTCTGTGCGGTTCGTTGTTGTGTTTTCTCCTTATCTGTATCGTTGTTGTTACTGTTTCCCTTTGTTTGCTGTTCTGTCAAACTGCCCTTATCCCGACCCACCCGTTTTCTGCCTGTTTCTTTCCATTCTCTTCCGCACTGTGGCGGGGGGAGGGGCGGCCGCCTGGCGCTTTTGTTGCCGGCGGCAGCCAAAACCAAAACATTCAATTGGCGCCCAAGCGTGGGGCGGGGATAACGGCAGGGCTGAGCAGCGGGTGTTAAAACATCTTTCTTAGATTTTGTTATAATTTGTTGTACGTATTTGCTGTGTTAGTTAAACAGTCGCCAGTAAAAATGTTTCTGTCTTTGATCAGATGGCTGTGGTTTTTGAATCCTTATTTGCTGTATCTGTTCGTTGCCATGCTGTTCATTACCTCGGGGAAAAGGACCAGGATGATGATTTTGCTGTACTGTCTGATATCGACTTATGATATGATGACATCACTGTGCATGAAATTAGGCTTGTATTTGCATGCGGCACTACGATCATGTCCATACCTCGGATCCTATGTCTTAGAATTTGTTAATAATCAAACCCAGCCTGTGGGGAATACCGGAGGGGATTCCTTCCCCCACTTTTTCGCCCCCACTCTTTCCTTCATGCTGGTCCTAACGGCTTTTGAGAATTTCGAGTACCCGTGGGATGCTCAGGGCAGCGCTCTCCTTTTGTTATGCCTCCTGAATGGGCTTCAGGTTTTGTTTAGGGTTAAGCAAGCAGTTAAGAACATTGTGCAGAGACCTGCCCCGGGGCCGGATAGCTGTGAGTGGCTGGGTCTGTGGGACAGCATGGGAAAGTACCTAGGGCAGTGGACACCCCCGGTGTTTTTTAAACTCACCCCTGAACAGATACAGAATCCCGACAAACGAGTAAAATACCTGCAAAAAGTGTGCTGCCACCCTGGGAACTCGAGAGAGACACAAATCACCACAACGTGCTGGGGTCTGGCCCACGCCTACCGAGCTTCCCTGTTCAACAGTGTTCAGTTCCCTAAAGGGGAAAGGGGGAAAAACGAAGCGGCAGGCACTGCAGCTGGCACTGCCCCCCCAGCCGGCCCTGCAGCCCCTCCAGCCCAGCAGGCAGTCACAGCCCCCCCGACCGGCACCACCGCTGCTGCAGCCACTGGCGTGGTCCCGGCTCCCCTGGTGGGCACGGCAGCGGCTCCAGCCCCAGCTCCAGCTGCAGGCATCGCGGTCGAGCCCAATAACCAACCTGTGGCGGTAGCAGTCACTCCCGTAAAAGCAAAGAAAGACGCAAAGAGAGCAGATCGCTCCGGGAGGGATGACGATGAGCCAGGGTCATCGCGGGAGACAGAGACAGAGATCATCACCCGGTCCCTGTCCCTGCGCGAGCTGCGAGACATGCGGAAAGATTTCAGCCGCCACCCAGGCGAGCACATTGTCACCTGGCTGCTGCGGTGCTGGGATAACGGGGCCAGCAGCTTGGAATTAGAGGGCAAGGAAGCCAAGCAGCTGGGATCCCTGGCCAGGGATGGGGGCATTGACAAGGCCATTGGGAAGAAGGAACAAGTCCTCAGCCTCTGGAGGAGACTTCTCTCAGGGGTGAGGGAGAGGTACCCCTTCAGTGACGATTTTGTATGCTATCCTGGCAAGTGGACCAATATGGAAAGGGGCATTCAGTACTTGAGAGAATTAACTGTGCGGGAGATGGTTTACTGTGAACCAGACGATGAGCAGGTACCCACAGACCCAGATGAAGTCCAGTGTCCAGCATCTATGTGGAGGAAGTTTGTGCGGAGCGCACCATCCTCATATGCCAACTCACTGGCAGTAGTAAACTGGAAAGGTAAAGAGGCACCAACAGTGGATGAGGTGGCTGTCAGACTCCGGCAATACGAGGAAAGTCTCTCTTCCTCCCTTGTCTCAGCTGTGAATAAATTGTCCCGGCAGTTCCAGCAATTCAAAGAGGATATGTCCTACTCCCCACCTGTGCGGGCCCGCATCTCGGCTATTAGGGGCAAGCGTTTCTCTGCTCAGGAGAGGGAATACAGAGGCTACACACCACGGGGCACCCTGTGGTTTTACCTGCGTGACCACGGAGAGGACATGAGGAAGTGGGATGGAAAACCCACCTCAAGTCTAGAGGCACGAGTACGTGAGTTGCGAGGTAAAACAATCACCAAAGGGGATTCTCTTAGGAAAAATGCCACTCCAGTTTCCAGCAGCCAGCTCTCCAGGCCAGGTAGGCAGTTTGATCTTGATTCCGATCCTCTGGAGGGGACCTCCAAGTCATTTCTACAGCAGGTGAGCAGCAAATTCTCTGACCAGGATTAGAGGGGCCCTGCCTCCAGCCAGGTGGAGGGAAGGGACAACCGTGTTTATTGGACGGTGTGGATTCGGTGGCCTGGCACGTCAGATCCACAAGAGTATAAAGCTCTAGTGGACACTGGTGCACAGTGTACCTTAATGCCATCAGATTTCAAAGGGTCAGAGTCCATTTGCATTTCGGGAGTGACAGGGGGGTCCCAAGAGCTGAGTGTATTGGAGGCTGAAGTGAGCCTCACTGGGCAGGAGTGGCAGAAACACCCCATTGTCACTGGCCCCGAGGCTCCGTGCATCCTTGGGATAGACTATCTTAGGAGAGGGTATTTCAAGGACCCAAAGGGGTATCGGTGGGCTTTTGGCATAGCTACTTTGGAGACGGAAGAAATTAAACAGCTGTCCATTTTGCCTGGTCTCTCGGAGGATCCTTCCGTTGTGGGGTTGCTGAGGGTTGAAGAACAACAGGTGCCAATCGCGACCACAGCGGTGCACCGGCGACAGTATCGTACCAACCGAGACTCCCTTCTCCCCATTCATCAGCTGATCCGCCAGCTGGAGAGTCAAGGAGTGATCACCAAAACTCGCTCACCCTTTAATAGTCCCATATGGCCAGTGAGAAAATCTACTGGAGAGTGGAGACTGACAATAGACTACCGTGGCCTGAATGAAGTCACACCACCGCTGAGTGCTGCCGTGCCAGACATGCTAGAACTTCAATATCAGCTGGAGTCAAAGGCAGCCAAGTGGTATGCGACAACTGACATTGCTAATGCATTCTTCTCCATCCCTTTGGCAGTAGAGTGCAGGCCACAGTTTGCTTTCACCTGGAGGGGCGTTCAGTACACCTGGAATCGACTGCCCCAGGGGTGGAAACACAGTCCCACCATTTGCCATGGACTAATCCAGACTGCACTGGAAAAGGGTGAAGCTCCAGAACATATGCAGTACATCAATGACATCATTATATGTGGCGACAGAGCGGAGGAAGTTTTTGAGAAAGGGGAGAAAATAGTTCAGATCCTTCTGAAAGCCGGTTTTGCCAAGAGCGAAGTAAAGTCAAGGGACCTGCGCAAGAGATCCAGTTTTTGGGAATAAAATGGCAGGATGGGCGCCGTCAAATCCCAATGGATGTCATCAACAAAATAGCAGCTATGTCTCCACCAACCAGCAAAAAGGAAGCACAGGCCTTCCTGGGTGTTGTGGGGTTTTGGAGGATGCACATCCCAAATTACAGCCAGATTGTGAGTCCTCTGTACCACGTGACCCGGAAGAAGAATGATTTTGAATGGGGCCCTGAGCAACGACAGGCATTTGAACAGATTAAACGGGAGATAGTGCATGCCGTAGCCCTTGGTCCAGTCCGGTCAGGGCAAGATGTTAAAAACGTGCTCTACACCGCAGCCGGGGAGAATGGCCCAACCTGGAGTCTCTGACAGAAAATACCAGGGGAGACTCGAGGTCGACCCCTGGGGTTTTGGAGCCGGGGATACAAAGGAGCCAAGGCCTGCTATACTCCCACGGAAAAAGAGATTCTGGCAGCATATGAAAGCGTTGGAGCTGCTTCAGAAGTGGTCGGCACTGAAGCACAGCTCCTCCTAGCACCACGATTGCTGGTCCTGGGCTGGATGTTCAAAGAGAGGGTCCCCTCTACGCATCATGCCACCGATGCTACGTGGAGCAAGTGGGTCGCGCTGATCACCCAGCACGCCCGAATGGGAAACCCCAGTCGCCCAGGAATTCTGGAGGCAATCATGGACTGGCCAGAAGGCAAAGATTTTGGAGCATCGCCAGAGGAGGAGGTGACATGTGCTGAAGAGGCCCCACTGTATAACCAGCTGCCAGAAGATAAGAAACAGTATGCCCTGTTCACGGATGGGTCCTGTCGCATTGTGGGGAAGCAGCGGAGGTGGAAGGCTGCTGTATGGAGCCCTACACGACAAGTCGCAGAAACTGCCGAGGGAGAAGCTGAGTCCAGCCAGTTTGCAGAGGTGAAAGCCATCCAGCTGGCTTTAGACATTGCCGGTCGAGAGAAGTGGCCAGTGCTCTATCTTTACACCGACTCTTGGATGGTGGCCAATGCCTTGTGGGGGTGGCTGCAGCAATGGAAGAAGAACAACTGGCAGCGCAGAGGCAAACCTATCTGGGCTGCCCCATTGTGGCAAGATATTGCTGCCCGTCTGGAGCAGTTGGCTGTAAAAGTCCGTCACGTGGACGCCCACGTCCCTAAGAGTCAGGCCACTGAGGAACATCAAAACAACCACCAGGTAGATCAGGCTGCTGAGATTGAAGTGGCTCAGGTGGATCTGGACTGGCAACATAAGGGTGAACTCTTTATAGCTCGGTGGGCCCATGACACCTCGGGCCACCAAGGAAGAGACGCGACATACAGATGGGCTCGTGACCGAGGGGTGGACTTGACCATGGACACTATCGCACAGGTTATCCATGAATGTGAGACATGCGCTGCAATCAAGCAAGCCAGGCGGGTAAAGCCTCAGTGGTATGGAGGACGATGGCTAAAATATAAATATGGGGAGGCTTGGCAGATTGACTACATCACACTGCCACAAACCCGCCAAGGCAAGTGCTATGTGCTCACAATGGTGGAGGCCACCACCGGATGGCTGGAAACCTACCCTGTGCCCCATGCCACCGCCCGCAATACCATCCTGGGCCTGGAAAAACAAGTCCTGTGGCGACATGGCACTCCCAAAAGAATTGAGTCGGACAACGGGACTCATTTTCGCAACAGCCTCATAGACACCTGGGCCAAAGAACACGGTATCGAGTGGGTGTATCACATCCCCTACCATGCACCAGCCTCTGGAAAGATCGAGCGGTACAATGGGCTGCTAAAAACCACTTTGAGGGCAATGGGGGGGGTGGGACTTTCAAAAATTGGGATACCCATTTAGCAAAGGCCACCTGGTTGGTTAACACCAGGGGATCCACCAACCGGGCTGGTCCTGCCCAGTCAAAACC
The DNA here is from genome assembly GCF_030867145.1 of Opisthocomus hoazin. Taxonomy (NCBI): domain Eukaryota; kingdom Metazoa; phylum Chordata; class Aves; order Opisthocomiformes; family Opisthocomidae; genus Opisthocomus; species Opisthocomus hoazin. The sequence goes on from NC_134453.1 coordinate 17,141,877, forward strand.
TCAGCGCCCCGTAGAAGGAGATAAAGTCCCTGTAGTGCACACGCGGAACATGTTAGGGAAGACAGTCTGGGTTAGTCCTGCCTCGGGCAAAGGCAAGCCCGTCCACGGGACTGCTTTTGCTCAAGGACCTGGGTGTACCTGGTGGGTAATGCGGAAGGATGGGGAAGTCCGATGTGTACCTCATGGGGATTTGATTTTGGGGGAGAATAGTCCATAAATAAATTGTATAAAGTTAATTGTTAAATAACCCTGTCACTGTCTGTTATCACTGTTATAATTGTTATATTTTGAACCAGTAGAAGCATAGTAAGAATCGTCCAGATTAAAGAAAGATGAACTTTTTGATGAAAACCTAGCAGAGCACAGCGATGATGGAACTGGACCTGGTTTTCAACAACTGGCACCCAGCAACTTCATCGAGATCGATGTCTCCAACCTGCAGACTGTGGGCACGGGCCGCACCAGATACATCAACCGTGAGCTCCAGATGCAGCAAGTGACCGCCCACCACCACACATCACCTCTCCTGCCACGGAAGACCATTACAACAGATGGATTAAGTGTACTAAAGGGACACTTTAGAGTGATGATCCATAGACTAAGGTAATGATATCTGGAGACAGGAGAAGTGGTGGTGATCAACTGGACAATGGGGGACCCGGGCACGACGTAGGTGGTATGGAATAAGGGGTGGATAATGTCCTTGGTTGGGCCAGGACAGGGTTAATTTTCACCAGAATCCAGGAAGGGGCACAGCCGGGTGGTCTGACCCAACCCCAACCTGGCCAAACAGAGCCGGGTATTCCATACCATGTGCCGTCATGCTGGGTTCCGGTGGGGGGGACGGCGCGTTGGGAACTCACTCGCGGCTCGGGAGCGCGCGGCGCTGGTCCGGTTAGGGAGAGTGGCTCTGAGGCTCGTGTGGTACGTTGTTGTGTTTTCTCCTTATCTGTTCTGTCAAACTGCCCTTAACCCGACCCACCGGTTTTCTGCCTCTTTCTTTCCATTCTCTTCCGCACCGCGGCGGGGAGGGGCAGCCGCGTGCACTTTTGTTGCAGGCGGCAGCCGAAACGAAAACACTTTTGCTCAGCCTCATCTGCCCATGGCACTGCTCGCACAGGCACCCAGAGACTGGGGCTGCTTGCTTGCCTTGCCAGCTCAAACTACAAACGTATCCTATAGGGTCCTTGGCAAGGGCCTCTGGCAAACCTGACCCGAATATGCGAACGTCTCAGGATATCTCTTAGCAAGAAGGGGCTAGCCTTGAAAGCTGTTGCTCAGCATCATCTGCCCATGGCACTGCTCGCACAGGCGCACAGAGACTGGGACTGCTTGCTTGCCTTGCCAACTCAAACTTCAAACGTAATCAGGGGTTCCCTGACAGTTGCCTCCAGCAGCCCTGAACCGAAATTGCGAACGTCTGCAGATAACTTCCACCCAGAGCGGGCTAGCCCGGAAAGCTATTGCTCAGCCTCCTCTGCCCATGGCACTGCTCGCACAGGTGCACAGAGACTGGGGCTGCTTGCTTCCCTTGCCACCTAAAACTTCCAACGTATCCAGGGGCTCCTTGCCCAGTCCCTGCAGCAGCCCTGCAGCGAAAATGCGAACGCCTCTGGTTATCTCTTACCAAGAAGGGGCTAGCCAGGAAAGCTGTTGCTCAGCCTCATCTGCTCGTGGCAGTGCTTGCACATGTGCTCAGACACTGGGGCTGCTTGCTTGCCTTGCCGTCTCAAACTTCAGACGTATTCTATGGAGTTCTTGATGTGGGCCTCTCGCAGCCCTGACATGAATATGCGAATGTCTCAGGATATCACTTAACAAGAAAGGGTTAGCCTGGAAAGCTGTTGCTCAGCCTCTTCTGCCCATGGTACTGCTCGCACAGGCGCACAGAGACTGGGGCTGCTTGCTTGCCTTGTCACCTCAAACTTCAAACGTATCCTTGGGGGTCTTTGCCGTGCCCCTCCCACAGCCCTAACCTTAATATGCGAATGTCTCGGTATATCTCTTACCGAGAAGGGGCTAGGCTGGAAAGCTGTTGCTCAGCCTCATCTGCCCATGGCACTGCTCGCACAGGTGCACAGAGACTGGGGCTCCTTGCTTACCTTGCCACCACAAACTTCAAATTTAACTAGTGGTTCCCTGACAGTTGCCTCCAGCAGCCCTGCAACGAATATGCGAACGTCTCAGGATGTCTCTTACCATGAAGGAGCTAGCCTGGAAAGTTATTGCAGAGTCTCATCTGCCCATGGCACTGCTTGCAAAGGCGCCCAGAGTTTCGGGTTCCTTGCTTGCCTTGCCACCTCAGTCTTCAGTCGTAACCAGGGGGTCCCTGACGGATGCCTGCAGCAGACCTGCACTGAAGATGCGAACGTCTCAGGACATCCCTTACCAAGGAGGGGCTAGTCTGGAAAGCTGTTGCTCAGCCTCATCTGCCCATGGCACTGCTCGCACAGTCGCACAGAGAATAGGGCTGCTTGCTTGCCTTGCCACCTCAAACTTCAAACATATCCTTGGGGGTCCTTGCCAGGTCCCTCCCACAGCCCTAACCTTAATATGCGAATGCCTCGGGATATCTCTTACCAAGAAGGGGCTAGCCTGGAAAGCTGTTGCTCACCCTCATCTGCCCATGGCACTGCTCGCACAGACACACAGAGACTGGGATATCTTGCTTCCTTTGCCACCTCAAACTTCAAATGTAGCTTAGGGGTTCTTTGCCAGGCGCCTGCCGCAGCCCTGATCTTAATATGCGAACGTCTCAGGATATCTCTTACCAAAAAGAGGCTAGCCTGGAAAGGTGTTGCTCAGCCTCTTCTGCCCATGGCACTGCTCGCACAGACACACAGAGACTGGGGGTGCTTGCTTGTCTTGCCACCTCAAACTTCAAACGTATCCCGGGGCTCCCTGCCCGGTCCCTCCAGTAGCCCTGCACTGAAAATGCAAACGCCTCATGTTATCTATTACAGAGAAGGGACTAGCATTGAAAACTGTTGCTCAGCCTCATCTTCCCATGGCACTGCTCGCACAGGTGCACAGAGACTGGTGTGTCTTGATTCCTTTTTCACCTTAAACTTCAAACGTAGCCAGGGGTCTTTGTCAGGCGCCTGCCACAGCCCTGACCTGAATATGCGAATGTCTCAGGATATCTCTTACTAAGAAGGCTATAGCCTGGAAAGCTGTTGCTCAGCCTCATCTGCCCATGACACTGCTCGCACAGATGCACAGAGACTGGGGCTGCTTGCTTACCTTGCCACCTTAAACTTCAAATGTAGCCTAAGGGGTCCCAGATGGGTGTCTCAAGCAGCCCTGCCTAAAATACGAGTACGTCTCCTGATAGCTCGCAACCAGAAGGGGCTAGCCTGCAAAGGTATTGCTCAGCCTCATCTGCCCATGGCACTGCTCGCACAGGCGCACAGAGACTGGGGCTTCTTGCTTGCCTTGCCAACTCAGACTTCAAACGTAGCCTAGGGGTCTCTGCGAGGGGCCTCCCGCAGCCCTGACCCAAATATGCGAACGTCTCGAAATATCGCTTACCAAGAAGGGTTTATCCTGGAAAGCTGTTGCTCAGCATCATCTGCCCATGGCACTGCTCGCATAGGCACGCAGAGACTGGGGCTTCTTGCTTGCCTTCCCACCTCAAACTTCAAACATAGCCTAGAAGGTACTTGTTGGGTGCCTCCCGCAGCTGTGACCGAAATATGCGAATGTATTTAGATATCTCTTACCAAAAAGGGGCTAGCCTGGAAAGCTGTTGCTCAGCCTCATCTGCCCATGGCACTGCTCGCACAGGCCCTCAGAGACTGGGGCTGCTCCCTTGCCTTGTCACCTCAAACTTCAAACGTATCCTAGGAGGTTTTTTCGGGCGTCTGCCGCAACCCTGACCCGAATATGCGAGCGTCTCCAGACATCTCACACCCCGAAAGGGCTAGCCTGGAAAGCTGTTGCTCAGCCTCATCTGCCCATGGCTCTTGTCGCAACAGGCGCAGAGAGACTGGGGCTACTTGCTTGCCCTGCCCCCTAAAATTTCAAACCTAGCCTAGGATGTCTTTGCCGGGCACCTCCCACAGACCTGACCCGAATATGCGAACGCCTCAGCATATCTTGTGCCAAAATTGTTAAGCCTGGAAAGCAGTTTCTCAGCCTCATCTGCCCATGGCACTGCTCGCACATATGCACAGAGACTGAGAATGCTTGCTTGCCTTGCCACCTCAAACTTTAAAGGTAGCCTAGGGGTCCCTGCTGGGTGCCTCAGGCAGCCGTGCAACGAAGGTGTGAACGTCTCCAAGTAGCTCGCACCCCGAAGGAGCTTGCCTGGAAAGCTGTTGCTCAGCCTCATCTGCCCATGGTTCTGCTCACACAGGTGCACAGAGACTGGGGCTGCTTGCTTGATTTGCCACCTCAAACCTAACACGTAGCATAACAGGTTTTTTCCGGGTGCCTGCCGCAAACCTGACCCGAGCATGCGAGCGTCTCAAGATATCTCTTACCAAGAAGAGGCTAGCCTGGAAAGCTGTTGCTCAGCCTCCTCTGCCCATGGTTCTGCTTGCACAGGCTCCCAGAGACTGGTGTATCTTGCTTCCTTTGCCACCTCAAACTTCAAACGTAGCCTAGGGGGTCCTTGGCAGGGGCCTGTCGCAGCCCTAACCTGAATATGCGAACATATCAGGATATCACTTACCAAGAAGGGGCTAGCCTGGAAAACTGTTTCTCAGCCTCATCTGCCCATGGCACTTCTCGCACAGGTGCACAGAGACTGGGGCTGCTTGCTTGCCTTGCCACCTCAAACTTCAAACGTAGCCTAGGGGGTTCTTGCTCGGCGTCTACCGCAGCCCGGACCTAAATACGCGAACGTCTCAGGATATCTCTTTACCAAGAAGGGGTAGACTGTAAAGCATTTGCACAGTCTTATCTGCCCATGCAACTGCTCGCACAGATGCACAGAGACTGGGGTTTCTTACTTGTACTGCCACATCAAACTTGAAACGTACCCTAAGAGGTTGTTTCTGGGAGCCCTCCGCAACCCTGACCTTAATATGCGAACGTCTCAGAAAGTCTCTTACCAAGAAGGGGCTAGCCTGCAAAGCTGTTGCTCAGCCTCATCTGCCCATGGCACTGGTCGCACAGGCGCACACAGACTGGGGCTGCTTGCTTGCCTTGCCACCTTAAACTACAAACGTACCCTAGGGGGTCTTTGCCGTGCCCTTCCCCAGCCCTGACCCGAATATGCGAAAGTCTCAGGATATCTCTTACCAAGAAGGGGCTACCCTGGAAAGCTGTTGCTCAGTCTCATCTGCCTATGGCACTGCTTGCACATGCGCCCAGAGTCTGGGGCTGCTTGCTTGCCTTGCCATCTCAAACTTCAAACGTAGCCCGGAGCTCCCTGCACAGTCCCTCCAGCAGCCCTGCACCGAAAATGCGAACGTCTCAGAATATCCCTTACCAAGAAGGGGCTAGCCTGGAAAGTTCTTGCTCAGCCTCATCTGCCCATGGCACTGCTTGCACAGGTGCACAGAGACTGGGGCTGCTTGCTTGCCTTGCTTACTCAGACTTCAAACTTATCTGGGGGTCACTACCGGCTGCCTCCAGTAGACCTGAACCGAAGGTGCGAAAGTCTCCAGATAGTTTCCACCGAGAAGGTGCTAGCCTGGAAAGCTGTTCCTCAGCATCATCTGCCCATGGCACTGCTCACACAGGCGCACAGAGAATGGGGCTGCTTGCTTGCCTTGCCACCTCAAACTTCAAATGTAGCCTAGGGGTTCTTTGCCTGGCGCCTGCCGCACCCCTGTCCCAAGTACGTGAGCGTCTCAGGATATAATTTACCCAGAAGGGGCTAGCCTGGAAAGCTGTTGCTCAGCCTCATCTGCCCATGGCACTTCTCGCACAGATGCATAGAGAATGGGGCTGCTTGCTTGCCTTGACACCTCAAACTTCAAATGTAGCCTAGGGGGTACTTGCCGGGCCCGCCCACAGCCCTGACCTTAATAGGCGAACGTCTCAGGATGTCTCTTACCAAGAAGGGGCTAGCCTGGAAAGCTATTGCTCAGCCTCATCTGTCCATGGCACTGCTCACAAAGGCGCAAACAGACTGGGGCTTCTTGCTTGCCTTGCTACCTCAAAATTCACAAGTATCCTAGTCAGTGATTGCAGGACGCCTCCTGTAGCCCTGACCCGAAAATGCGCGCGTCTCACTATATCTCTTACCAAAAAGGGGCTAGCCTGGAGATCTGTTGCTCAGCCTCATCTGCTCATGGCACTGGTTTCACAGGCGCCCAGAGACTGGGGCTGCTTTCTTGCCTTGCCACCTCAAACTTCAAACGTATCCATGTGGTCCCTGCTGGTTGCCTCCAGGAGCCGTCATTGGAATAGGCGAACGTCTCCAGATAGCTCCCACCCAGAAAGGGGGTAGCCTGGAAAGCTGTTGCTCAGCCTCATCTGCCCATGGCATTGCTTGCACAGGTGCTCAGAAACTGCAGCTTCTAGCTTGCCTTGCCACCTCAATCTTGAAACGTATCTTGGGGATCCCTGCCGCGTGCCTCCAGCAGACCTGCACCAAAAAAGCAAATGCCTCAAGTTATCTATTATCAAGAAGGGGTTAATCTTTAACGCTATTGCTCAGCCTCATCTGCTCATGGCATTGCTTGCACAGGTGCTCAGACACTGGGGCTCCTAGCTTGCCTTGCCACCTCAATCTTGAAACGTATCTTGGTGATTCCTGATCCCTCCAGCAGACCTGCTCCAAAAAAGCGAAAATCTCCATATAGTTTCCACCCAGTAGGCGCTAGCCTTGAAAGCTGTTGCTCAGCCTCATCTGCCCATGGCATTGCTTGCACAGGTGCTCAGAAACTGGAGCTTCTAGCTTGCCTTGCCACCTCAATCTTCAAACGTAGCTAGGGGATCCCTGCCAGGTGCCTACAGCAGACCGGCACCTAGAATGCAAACGTCTCAGGATATCTCTTACCAAGAAGGGGCTAGCCTGGAAAGCTGTTTCTCAGCCTCATCTGCCCATGACACTGCTCGCACAGGTGCCCAGAGACTGGGGCTGCTTGCTTGCCTTTCCACCTAAAACTTCAAATGTAGCCTAGGGGTCCTTGCCTCGCCCCTCCCACAGCCCTGACCTTAATACGCGAACGTCTCACGATATCTCTTACCAAGAACGGGCTACCCTGGAAAGGTGTTGCTCAGCCTCATCTGCCCATGGCACTGCTTGCACAGGTGCACACAGAGACTGGGGCTGCTTGCTTGCCTTGCCACCTAAAACTTCAAAAATATCCCGGGGCTCCCTGCCGGGTCCCTCCAGCAGACTTGCACGAGAATGCGAACCTCTCAAGATATCTCTTACCAAGATGGGGCTAGCCATTAAAGCTGATGCTCCGCCTCATCTGCTCATGGCACTGCTTGCAAAGGTGCACAGAGACTGGGGCTGCTTGCTTGCCTTGCCACCTCAAACTTCAAACTTAGCCTAGGGCATCCTTGCAGGGGGCCTCTTGCAGCCCTGACCCGAATATGCGAACGTCTCCAGATAGCTTCACCGAGAAGGGACTTGCCTGGAAAGTTGTTGCTCAGCCTCATCTGCCCATGGCACTGCTCACACAGGTGCACGGAGACTGGGGTATCATTCTTCCCTTGCCATCTCAAACTTCTAACGTAGCCTAGAGAGTCTTTGCCGGGTGCCCGCCGCACCCTTGTACCGAATATGCGATCGTCTCAGGATATCTCTTACCAAAAAGGGGCAAGCCTGCAAAGCTGTTGCTCAGCCTCATCTGCCCATGGCACTGCTCGCACAGGCGCACAGATAGTGGGGCTGCTTGCTTGCCTTGCCACCTCAGTCTTCAAACGTAGCTTGGGGATCCCTGCCTGGTGCCTCCAGCAGACCTGCACTGAAGATGCGAACATCTCCAGGTAGATCGCACCCAGAAGGGGCTAGCCTTGAAACGTGTTGCTCAGCCTCAACTGCAATTGTCACTGCTCACACAGGCACACAGAGACTGGGGCTGCTTGCTTGCCTTGCCACCACAAACATCAAACGTAGCCCTGTTGTCCCTGCCGGGTCCCTACAGCAGCCCTGCACGGAGGTTGCGAACGTCTCAAGATATCACTTACCAAGAAGGGTTTAGCCTGGAAAGCTGTTGCTCAGCCTCATCTGCCCATGGCACTACTCGCACAGGCGCAAAGACAGACTGGGGCTGCTTGCTTGCCTTGACACCTCAATCTTCAAACATAGCCTAGGGGGTCCTTGGCGGGTCCCTCCCACAACCCTGACCTTAAAATGCGAGCGTCTCAGTATATCTCTTACCAAGTAGGGTCTAGCCTGGAAAGCTGTTTTACAGCCTCATTCGCCCATGGCACTGCTCGCACAGGCACACAGATAGTAAGGCTGCTTGCTTGCCTTGCCACCTCAAACTTCAAATGTAGCCCGGGGCTCCCTGCCCGGTCCCTACAGCAGCCCTGCACCTAGAATGCAAACGTCTCAGGATATCTCTTACCAAGAAGGGGCTAGCCTGGAAAGCTGTTGCTCAGCCTGAACTGCCCATGGCACCGCTTGCACAGGCGCCCAGAGTCTGGGGCTGCTTGCTTGCCTTGCCACCTCAAACTTCAAATGTACCCGAGGGGTCCTTGCCTGGCCCCTCCCACAGCCCTGAGCTTAATATGCGAACGTCTCAGGATATCTCTTACCAAGAACGGGCTAGCCTGGAAAGCTGTTGCTCAGCCTCATCTGCCCATGGCACTCCTCGCACAGGTGCACACAGAGACTGGGGCTGCTTGCTTGCCTTGCAACCTAGAACTTCAAAAATATCCCGGGGCTCCCTGCCGGGACCCTCCGGCAGCCTTGCACGAGAATGCAAACCTCTCAAGATATCTGTTTACCAAGATGGGGCTAGCCCTTGAAGCTGATGCTCAGCCTCATCTGCTCATGGCACTGCTTGCAAAGGTGCACAGAGACTGGGGCTGCTTGCTTGCCTTGCCACCTCAAACTTCAGACGTAGCCTATGGGATCCTTTCCGCCTCCCTCCCACAACGCTGATCTTAAAATGCGAACGTCTCAGTATATCTCTTACCAAGAAGGGGCTAGCCTGGAAAGCTGTTGCTCAGCCTCATCTGCTCATGGCACTGCTCGCACAGGTGCTAAGACACCGGGGCTGCTTGCTTGCCTTGCCACCTCAATCTTGAATCGTATCTTCGGGATCCCTGCTGGGTGCCTACAGCAGACCTGCACAAAAAATGTGAACATCTCCAGACAGATCGCACCCAGAAGGAACTACGCTTGAAACCTGTTACTCAGCCTCATCTGCCCATGGCACTGCTTGCACAAACGCACAGAGAGACTGGAGCTGCTTGCTTGCCTTGCCACCTCAATCTTCAAACGTAACCAAGGGGGTTCTTGGCGGGTCCCTCCCAAGACCCTGACCTTAAAATGCGAGCGTCTCAGTATATCTCTTACCAAGTAGGGCCTAGTCTGGAAAGCTGTTTTACAGCCTCATTCGCCCATGGCACTGCTCACACAGGCACACAGAGACTGGGGCTGCTTGCTTGCCCTGCCACCTCAAACTTCAAATGTAGCCCGGGGCTCCCTGCCCGGTCCCTACAGCAGCCCTGCACCTAGAATGCAAACGTCTCAGGATATCTTTACCAAGAAGGAGGTAGCCTGGAAAGCTCTTGCTCAGCCTCATCTGCCCATGACACTGCTCGCACAGTCGCACAGAGACTGGGGCTGCTTGCTTGCCTTGCCACCTCAATCTTCAAACGTAGCCTATGGGGTCCTTGGCAGGTCCCTCCCACAACCCTGACCTTAAAATGCGAGTGTCTCAGTATATCTCTTACCAAGTAGGGCCTAGCCTGGAAAGCTGTTTCTCAGCCTCATCCGCCCATGGCACTGCTCGCACAGGCACACAGAGACTGGGGCTGCTTGCTTGCCTTGCCACCTCAAACTTCAAACGTAGCCCGGGACTCCGTGCCCGGTCCCTACAGCATCCCTGCACCTAGAATGCAAACGTCTCAGGATATCTCTTACCAAGAAGGGGCTAGCCTGGAAAGCTGTTGCTCAGCCTCATCTGCTCATGGCACTGCTCGCACAGACGCACAGAGACTGGAGCTGCTTGCTTGCCTTGCCACCTCAAACTTCAAACTTAGCCTAGGGGATCTTTGCAGGGGGCCTCCCTCAGCCGTGACCTGAATATGCGCACGTATCCAGATAGCTCTCACGCAGAAGGGACTTGCCTGGAAAGTTGTTGCTCAGCCTCATTTGCCCATGGAACTGTTCTCACAGGCGTCCAGAGTCTGGGGCTGCTTGCTTCCTTGACACCTCAATCTTCAAACGTAGCTTAAAGGGTCCTTGCCAGGCCCCTCCCACAGCCCCGACCTTAATAGGCGAAGGTCTCAGGATATCTCTTACCAAGAAGGGGCTAGCCTGGAAACCTGTTACTCAGCCTCATCTGTCCATGGCACTGCTCGCACAGGCGCAAACAGACTGGGGCTGCTTGCTTGCCTTGCCACCTCAATCTTCAAAATTAGCCTAGGTGGTCTGTGCCGGGTGCATCCAGCAGCCCTGCAACGAACATGCGAAAGTCTCCAGATAGCTCGCACCTAGAACGGGCTAGCCTGGAGAGCTGTTGCTCAGCCTCATCTGCTTAAGGCACTGCTTGCACAGGTGCTCAGAGACTGGGGCTGCTTGCTTGCCTTGCCACCTCAATCTTCAAACGTAGCTTGGGGATCCCTGCCTGGTGCCTCCAGCAGACCTGCACTGAAGATGCGAACATCTCCAGATAGGTCGCACCCAGAAGGGGCTAGCCTTGAAACGTGTTGCTCAGCCTCATCTGGCCATGGCACTGCTCACACAGGCACACAGAGACTGGGGCTGCTTGCTTGCCTTGCCACCTACAACTTCAAACGTAGCCAAGGGGGTCCTTGGCAGGGGGGCTCCCACAGCCCTGACCCGAATATGCGAACGTCACAGGATATCTCATACCAAAAATAGGCTAGCCTAGAAATCTGTTGCTCAGCCTTATCTGCCATGGCACTGCTCGCACAGGCACACAGAGACTGGGGCTGCTTGCTTGCCTTGCCACCTCAGTCTTGAAACGTATCTTTGGGCTCCCTGCCGGGTGCCTCCAGCAGACCTGCACCAAAAATGTGAACATTTCCAGATAGATCGCACCCAGAAGGATCTACCCTTGAAACCTGTTTCTCGGCCTCATATGCCCATGGCACTGCTCGCACAAAAGCACAGAGCGACTGGGGCTGCTTCCTTGCCTTGCCACCTTGATCTTCAAACGTAGCCTGGGGATCCCTGCCGGGTCCCTCCAGCAGCCCTGCACAGAAAATGTGAACATCTCAGGATATCTCTTACCAAAAAGTGGCTAGCCTGGAAAGCTGTTACTCAGCCTCATCTGCCCAAGGCACTGCTCGCACAGGCGCAAACAGACTGCGGCTGCTTGCTTGCCTTGCCACCTCAATATTCAAAATAAGCCTAGATGGTCTTTGCTGGGTGCATCCAGCAGCCCTACAAAGAATATGCGAAAGTCTATAGAAAGCTTGCACACAGAACGGGCTAGCCTGGAGAGCTGTTCCTCAGCCTCATCTGCTCAAGGCACTGCTTGCACAGGTGCTCAGAGACTGGGGCTGTTTGCTTGCCTTGCCACCTGAAACTTCAAACGTAGCTTGGGGATCCCTGTCCGGTGCATCCAACAGACGTGCACTGAAGATGCGAACATCTCCAGATAGATCGCATCCAGAAGGGACTAGCCTGGAAAGTTGTTGCTCAACCTCGTCTGCCCATGTCACTGCTCGCACAGGCGCACAGAGTCTGGGGCTGCTTGCTTGCCTTGCCACCTCAAACTTCAAATGTAGTCTAGGGGTCCTTGCCTGGCCCATCCCACAGCCCTGAGCTTAATATGCAAACGTCTCAGGATATCTCTTACCAAGAACGGGCTAGCCTGGAAAGCTGTTGCTCAGCCTCATCTGCCCATGGCACTGCTCGCACAGGTGCACACGGAGACTGGGGCTGCTTGCTTGCCTTGCCACCTAAAACTTCAAAAATATCCCGGGCCTCCCTTCCGGGTCCCTCCAGCAGCCTTGCACGAGAATGCGAACCTCTCAAGATATCTCTTACCCAGAAGGGGCTAGCCTGGAAAGCTGTTGCTCAGCCTCATCTGCCCATGGCACTGCTCGCACAGATGCACACAGAGACTGGGGCTGCCTGCTTGCCTTGCCACCTCAATCTTCAAACGTAGCCTAGGGGGTCCTTGGCGGGTCCCTCCCACAACCCTGACCTTAAAATGCGAGCGTCTCAGTATATCTCTTACCAAGTAGGGCCTAGCCTGGAAAGCTGTTGTTCTGCCTCATCCGCCCATGGCACTGCTCGCAAAGGCGCACAGAGACTGGGGTTGCTTGCTTGCCTTGTCACCTCAAACTTCAAATGTAGCCTAGGGGGTCCTTGCTGGGGACTCCCACAGCCCTCACCCGAGTATGTCAATGTCTCACGATATGTCTTTCCAAGTATTGACTAGCCTGGAAAGCTGTTGCTCATCCTCATCTGCCCATGAAACTGCTCGCACAGACGCACAGAGAGACTGGGGCTGCTTGTGTGCCTTGCCACATCAAACTTCAAACGTAGCCCAGGACTCTGTGCTTTGTGCCTCCAGCAGCCGTGGTCCCAAAATGCGAACTTCTCCAGATAGCCTGCACCCAGCAGGGTGTAGCCCAGAAAGCTGTTGCTCAGCCTCACCTGCCCATGGCACTGCTCGCACAGACGCACAGAGACTGGGGCTGCTTGCTTGCCTTGCCACCTCAAACTTCAAACATAGCCTAGGGCGTCCTTGCCAATCTCCTTGCGCATCCCTGACCCGAATATTCAAACGTCTCAGGATATGTCATACCCAGAAGGGGCTAGCGTGGAAAGCTGTTGCTCAGCCTCATCTACCCATGGCATTGCTCGCACAGATGCACAGAGACTGGGGCTGCTTGCTTGTGGAGTCCTGCCTGTACGAGAGGGGACATAGCTTGGTGTGTTGAGCAACCCAGGTTCCGATCCGGAAGTGAGCCTTGGGAGCGGCTGAAACGGAACCCCTCTGGGAAGGCAGAGCGACGAGCTCGGGACACTGGAGCAGGGGGAACATCACCGTTTCCTGCCACACTGTCACTTCCTTCCTGCCACGTTGTTGTTTCCTGCCACAGTAGTGTTTTCACATCGAGATGCAGCTCTGCACCAATCACAACGAGTTGCAGTAGTTTTGCCTATATATGGGTTGGGGGTTTAACCATTCAGGTGCTGTAATAGTTTTTCTATATAAACCTTGATTTTCCTGACTAATAAAGGTGAACGATCATACTCATATTGGGGTCACATCGTTACAACGGATCCGTAACCCACGCCTACATTTGGTAGCAGCAGATGGACAGTTTCCCTGCAGAAGTCCCTCGGTCTGCAGTGAGCAGCTAGAGAGGGGGCGTGGGAACAACGGTTGGGAGGGTCCTGCCTGGGTGCGAACGCGCAGGGCAGACACGGACAGCCGACTCCCAGGAATTTTCGAGCCACACTCCAGCTACCTGGCGCAGCTAAAATTTAACGTGGAGGCCGTGGTCGCAGGCATGGAGGTGGATGCTGCGGTAACGTTGCTCATCGGTATTCTCTCTAAGAGAGGAATAGATGCAACGGCAAAGCAACTCATGAAGTTGATTAAACTGGGGCAACGATGGGGTCACTTTGCGGATAGCCCGCTACTGTTTTCCGTCTCGGAATGGCAAGAGTTAGGAGAGACTATGTGGGAAAGGACAATAACGGGGGAGGACAAGGAAGAAAAGGAGATAAAAGCCGTCTGTGAGCTCTGGCGAACAGTATTACAGACCTTAAAAGCCATGAAAGCTGAAAGAGAGGTGGCGTGTGCTGCAGCTCAGATGCTAGCTCCGGAGCCCGGGAAAGATCACGTGCCTAAGCCTGGGACATTATCACAGGTTTTCGGGCTACCTGCCATTAGAGGGATGGCTGGGATCACTTGTAACACAATTGCCGAGATTCGAGCGAGTGCGGAGCACGGTTCCGGTCTGGGCACAGAGGGGGGGGCCCACCGGAAGTTGCTGCCAGAGAGATCAACTCGAAATGCGAGCCGGACGCGGTAGTACGACCGCCCCCGGGGAACGGGGAGGAGTCGGGTGCGGAAGTGCGACTGTCTTCCAGAAGAGGGGAGGAGCGGCTAGTACCACCCCCAGAGGGGGAGGGAGAAGGGGCGCGGCTTACGACATCAGCCCCTCCTCTCTATCCACCCCTGCCGTCTTCCAGCGAGGCGTCTCCACTCCCGACGCCCTCTGATGGCGGCCAGAATGAATTGCAAGGAAAAAAAGCGTGCGATCTTTTGCAGTCAGTTTTGCAGAGTCTTCAAGACATGAGCTTGCAGTTCCAGCATATGTCAATCGTTACCAACCCCCCCACCGGGAAAATGAGGCTTCCTCTCCGAGATGTTTAGCTGGGCCTCTGGCACGGATCACACCTGCCCGCTGGAGCAGTGCTATAAGAGATGCCATCCTAGATGGACAGTGGAACGTTGCCACCATTATCAGAGGTACACAAGCCTTAGCCTGTCCTGTGGTACAGGTTAATGGATGACAATCGTAAGTACGGGTGTTTGGCCGGAGGAGTGGCCACTAAGTGTTCCCACAACGGCTATCGCAGGGGTGGGGGGACACTCCACTCCCATGATGAGCCAATACCCTGTGCAAATAACCTTTCCTGAAGGGCAGGACATCAGTTTAAAGGTCTATGTCATGCAGCTGCCCGAAACTCTTTCATCCCTAATTGGGCACGACATTTTGAGTCAAATTGGAGTTGTACTAACTACTACCCCTTTTTAGTTATGGGCACTGGCAAGCAGTCGCCCAACCCACCGCTAACCTGGCTTTCCAACGAACCCGTGTGGGTTGACCAGTGACCCATGACAGAAGAGCGACTGCAAATAACAGGCAATTGGTAGCAGAACAACTCGCTGCAGGCCACATCAAGCCTTCAGTCAGCCCATGGAATACCCCCATTTTCGTCATTCCGAAAAAGAACGGCAAATGGCGCCTCTTACACGACCTACGTAAGATTAATGAGCAGATGCAACCCGTGGGAGCTGTACAACCTGGAATGCCATCACCTGCTATGCTTCCGTCGGGTTGGCACGTGATCGTTGTTGACCTAAAAGACTGTTTTTTCACTATACCTTTACATCCGCGAGACACTCAACGGTTTGCCTTTTCGATACCGGTAACCAACAAAGCAGCACCTTCAGAGCGATATGAGTGGGTTGTCTTGCCGCAAGGCATGAGAAACTCACCCACGCTGTGTCAACTTTATGTGGCTTGGGCCTTAGCTCCACTCAGGGAGCAATGGCCGAATACAGTCATTTATCATTATATGGATGACATCCTCTGCTGTCAACAGGAAGCCTTCAATGACGATTCCTTGACACAGCTGAGTACTGTTTTAGCCAGCAAGGGCCTTGTCATTGCCCCGGAAAAGGTTCAGCGATCTGCACCATGGAAGTATTTGGGGTGGCGCATCTCTGACGCTAAGATCCAACCACAGAAGGTGGAGTTAGCGACAAATTTGCGCACATTGACTGATGTACAGACTTTACTTGGAGATATCCAGTGGGTGCGCAACTGTGCTGGTATTTCCAATGCTGACGTTGCACCATTGACATTACTACTACGTGGCTCACATCCCAGCACAGCAGTCACCCTATCACAGACGCAACAAGCAGCTTTGCAACACATCGTACAGAAGCTTCAAACAGCTTGGACTGCTAGGCGATTGCTAACCCTACCTGTTTCCTTGCTTATTTGTAACCCTGCAGAGTCACCATATGCCCTTGTTTGTCAGTGGCAAAACAAGAAGGGGGAGACTCCTTCCTGTACAGCATCGTTGAATAGTCCTGATTTTGCCACTGACAAGCCTATTAAGGGCGATGATCCATTTTACATACTAGAGTGGGTGTTTTTAAGTGTGCAGCCAAAGACTAGTACACAGACACGATCAGAAGCTGTGGGAGAGCTAATCAGAAAAGGTAGGACGAGGATAGTGGAAATATCAGGGGAAGAGCCGCAGGACATCAGTATACCGGTCAAAGCAGCAGATTTGGAATGGTGGTTGAGGCATGCTCCACCCATACAGGAAGCTCTGTTAGGCTATGATGGGAGGATACATTCCCGACAGCCGAAAGGGAGATTGTGGCAGTTCTTGAAGCGTAATCTATGGCTTGAGAAGTCCAGAGTTCAGGAGAAGCCGCTGGCCGAAGGAATCACAGTGTATACAGATGCAGGCAGGAGGCTGCGTAAGGCAGTTTGTGTTTGGCAAGAAGGGGGCCAGTGGTGTCATCATATGATACAAGGACAGGATGGAGATTCGCTGCAAATTTTAGAGCTGACTGCCGTGGTCTGGGCTTTAACTAATTGGTTAAATGAGCCTTTAAATGTTGTAACTGACTCCCTTTATGTAGCCGGGATAGTGCCTCGAATACCGGATGCCTTGCTTAGGGAGGCAGTCAATCCTAGATTAGGCAAGCTGTTTATCCAGTTGCGGACCGTACTGTCTCAACGGGCCGTACCTTGTTGTGTCATTCATGTGCGTAGCCACCAACGGGATCTGGGACTAGGGCACGGCAATCAGATTGCTGACAACTTAGTCAGTCCCGCATGCCCTATGCCTCCAGTAGACAAGTTTCAGCAGGCCAGACAGAGTCATGAGAATTTTCACCAAAATGCAAGAGGTCTGCGAAGGCCATTTGGACTGACAGAGAATGAGGCTCGTTATATTGTACAGGCCTGTCCTAAGTGCGGAAACCAAGGACCAGGTATAGGCCAAGGAGTAAATCCAAAAGGGCTACGGGCACTTGCGCTGTGGCAGATGGACGTCACGCACTTCTCCGAATTTGGGCGACTGAAGTACATGCATGTCACAATAGACACCTTTTCAAAAATGATATGGGCCTCTGCTTTACCTGGGGAGAAAGCGCAACATGTTTGTAAACATCTGCTTTCGTGTTTTGCAGTACTGGGGGTCCCTGAAGAAATTAAGACCGATAATGGACCTGCCTATGTCAGTCAAAAGCTGAGATCATTCTTGTTGACGTGGGGAATTAAGCACACCACGGGAATTGCGCATTCTCCGACAGGGCAAGGCCTCATAGAGCGCACTCATCGTGTGCTGAAAGACTACTTAGATAAACAGCGAGGAGCTGAAACAGAAGCGCAATCAAGGTTGCATCGAGTTCTTTTTACTTTAAACTATTTGTGCCTTATGGGTGATCAGGAGGCACCGCCTGTTGTGGTGCATCACCAGAACTTAAAATTCAATAGTGCAACGACTTTACTGCGGTTTAAAGTGATCTATAGAGACCCGACTACTGGAGAATGGGCTGGACCCGTACCAGTGATATTTAACGGTCGAGGTTATATGTGCGTTTCCACAGATCGCGGTCCAGTCTGGGTGACTAGCCGAGCCGTGAAGCCTGCTTTGAATCAGCAAGACAAGTTAGCCAAGGAGCAACAAGCAGACTCTCACGAGCAGAGCAATCAAGTAGAAGTAACCTGAATAGAGGGAGGAGTACATAAGTGGTTACCAGGAGGTACTTGTCACCGATAGCACCCGTGATGTTTTGTGAGATCTGTAAGCCTCGGGTTTTATGTAACTGTTGCACTTGCTAACCATAGAGGCGGCGGCGAATATCGTTTGCGAAGCATCGGTGTGATCAGTGCCTTTAATAGGGCGCAGCATAGCTCGCGCTTTAATTGTTATAAAGCTCAAGACAAAAGGAAGTGATGCTTATCTCTGTAGCCGCTTGAAGTAAGTAAGGTTAGCAAACCAGAGAGTTAAAACCGTATGGGTAAGTAGTTCTTTTAATATAGCCAAGGTAAGTTAGTGCCTGCTGTTTGGACCGTCCCCAAAGCGGAGGGGGAAAGACGAGAGTGCGATGCTTACATCAGTTTTGAAGGGAATGGCAGGAAAACGAGTGGTTACCCTTTTAGCCGTACTCTTTACATGTTGTCAGATTATAGTAGGCGAAGAAACCCTTTACCGCATTGAGCCCCGACAAAATCTATGGGTTACCTGGGTGAACAAAACGGGCCAATCAGCATTTTGTTTGTCTCTTGCTTCCGCAACAGAACCTTTTCGCACCTGTCTAATAGGAGTACCTAGTTACAATGTTACTCATTTTGCTAATTATAGTGCAGGCAGATGTACAAAGGAGATTCAAGTGAGTAATTGCAGTGCCAAACTCATACAAGGTCTGAATCGCACATTGCCCTGGGATCCTCAAGAGTTGAACTTGCTAGGATCGATAAGGATTGGTAACACAACCGAAAACTGGACTCAAACTTGTTTTGTATTTGCAGGGCCTGCTATTGCTAGGCCTAACCATCGCCATTTCTTCAACCAGTCAGGGTGGGCCAATGTCACTCCAATTGCTTCTTCTTATGACTATCAGGGCCACTCTAGAGCTGTCACCTTCTGTGGTACCAATGATACGAACAAAAGAAGCCCCCAAAGTCTGGGCGCCTACGGGATGGAAGGTGGTTTTCCCTTGTGGAATAATGCTACGCCTAAAGCCTTGCCTCCTGACGTGTTTTTAATCTGTGGCGACAGGGCATGGCAAGGAATTCCTCGTAACCTGTTACTTAGGTCAGCTGACATTGCTAGCTCCAGATCGACAGTGGTGGAAGAAGGTAACAACTCATCCCAAACGAGGTGTTACGGGTCTTCCTCCTAACTGCGATGATCAAATCACTCGCCCAAGTACCACCGAGCGAGTATTTATGGCATTATTAGTGCCTGGTGCGCCGGCAGCGCAGCATTAAACCAGCTAGGGAAATTGACATGCTGGGCAGAGAAGCAAGCCAGTGTTACCACAAAAGTCTTGCAATCCCTGCTAGAAGATCAGAGTAGTCTACGACATGCAGTATTGCAAAATAGAGCCGCAATTGAATTTTTACTGCTGGCCCAAGGACATGGTTGTGAGGATTTCGAAGGCATGTGCTGTATGAATTTGTCCGATCATACTAAGTCCATCCACAAGCAATTACAATGGCTCGAACAGCACGCAAATCGAATAAAACAAAACCAAGGATTTTTTGATGGATTTCGCACCTCGCTCTTTGGTAATCTGCCCGCTTGGCTTAACAATTTAATTATAGAAATTTTGCGCATATGTATCGTGTTACTTGCTGTTGGAATTATAATATGTATTTGCTTTAGCTGTCTTAAAAAGGGCTATCTCCAAGATGACGAAGCAAACATGGCTTGCTCAAAAAAAAGAAGGGGGAATTGTGGAGTCCTGGCTGGATAAGAGGGGACATAGCTTGGTGCGTTGAGCAACCCAGGTTCCGATACGGAAGTGAGCCTTGGGAGCGGCTGACACGGAACCCTGCTGGGAAGGCAGAGCGACGAGCTCGGGACACTGGAGCAGGGGGAACGTCACCGTTTCCTGCCACACTGTCACTTCCTTCCTGCCACGTTGTTGTTTCCTGCCACAGTAGTGTTTTCACTTCGAGATGCAGATCTGCACCAATCACAACGAGGTGCAGTAGTTTTGCCTATATATGGGTTGGGGTTTTAACCATTCAGATGCTGTAATTGCTTTGCTATATAAACCTTGATTTTGCTGAATAATAAAGGTGAACGATTATACACATATTGTGGTCACATCGTTACAACGGATCCTTAACCCATGCCAACACTTGCTTACCTTGCCACCTAAATTTTCAAACGTAGCCCAGGGATCCCTGCCAGGTGCCTCCAGCAGACCTGCACTGAAGATGCGAACATCTCCAGATAGATCGCACCCAGAAGGGACTAGCCTTGAAAGCTGTTTCTCAGCCTCATCTGCCCATGGCACTGCTCGCACAGGCGCACAGAGTCTGGGGCTGCTGGCTTGCCTTGCCACCTCCAACTTCAAATGTAGCTTAGGAGACCATTGCCAGGGGCCTCCAGCAGCCCTGACCCAAATACGCGAGCGTCTCAGGATATCTCTTACCAAGAACTGACTAGCCTGGAAAGCTGTTGCTCAGCCTCATCTGCCCATGGCACTGGTCGCACAGGCGCACAGAGACTGGGGCTGCTTGCTTGCCTCGCCACCTCAAACTTCAAACCTAGCCCAGGGGTTCCTGCAGGATGCCTCTAGCCGCACCGCACCAAAAATGCAAACGTCTCCAGATAGCTTGCACCCAGAAGGGGCTAGCCCGGAGAGCTGTTGCTCAGCATCATCTGCACATGGCACTGCTCGCACAGGTGCACAGAGACTGGGGCTGCTTGCTTGCCTTGCCACCTTAAACTTGAAACATAGCCCGGGTGTCCCTTCCAGGTGCCTTCATGAGCCCTGCACCGAATAAGTGAACGTCTTGGGATATCTCTTACCAAGAGGGGTTTAGCCTAGAAACCTGTTGTTCAGCCTCATCTGGTCATGGCACTGCTTGTACAGAAGCACAGAGACTGGGGCTGCTTGCTTGCCTTGCCGCGTCATACTTGTAACGTAGCCTAGGGGGTCTTTGACCGGCACCTCCATCAGCCGTGACCTGAATATGCGAACGTCTCAGAATATCTCTTATCAAGAAGGGGCCAGCCTGGAAAGCTGTTGCTAATTCTCATCTGCGCATGGCACTGCTCGCAGAAATTCACAGAGACTGGGGCTGCTTGCTTGCCTTGCCATATCAAACTTCTAATATAGCCTAGGAGACCCTTTCTAGGGGCCTCCCGCAGCCCTGACCCGAATATGCGAACGTCTCGCTCTATCTTTTACCAAGAATCACAGAATCACAGAATCACAGAATAGTAGGGCTTGGAAGGGACCTCTGTGGGTCATCTAGTCCAACCCCCCTGCCGAAGCAGGGTCACCTACAGCAGGCTGCACAGGACCTTGTCCAGGCGGGTCTTCAATATCTCCAGAGAAGGAGACTCCACAACCTCCCGGGCAGCCTGTTCCAGTGCTCCGTCACCCTCAGAGGGAAGAAGTTCTTCTTCATGTTCAGATGGAACTTCCTGTGCCTCAGTTTGTGCCCATTGCCCCTTGTCCTGTCACTGGGCACCACTGAAAAGAGCTTGGCCCCATCCTCCTGACACCCACCCTTCAGATATTTGTAGGCATTTATAAGGTCCCCTCGCAGCCTTCTCTTCTTCAGGCTGAACAAGCCCAGTTCCCTCAACCTCTCCTCGTAGGGGAGATGCTCCAGTCGCCTCACCATCCTCGTAGCCCTCCGCTGGACTCTCTCCAGTAGCTCTTCATCTTTCTTGAACTGGGGAGCCCAGAACTGGACACAGTACTCCAGATGAGGCCTCACCAGGGCAGTGTAGAGGGGAAGGAGAACCTCCCTCGTCCTGCTGGCCACACTCTTCTTGATGCACCCCAGGATCCCATTGGCTTTCTTGGCAGCCAGGGCACACTGCTGGCTCATGGTTAACCTGTCGTCCACCAGCACTCCCAGGTCCCTCTCCGCAGAGCTGCTCTCCAGCAGGTCCACCCCAAGCCTGTACTGGTGCATGAGGTTGTTCCTCCCCAGGTGCAGGACCCTGAACTTGCCCTTGTTGAACCTCATCAGGTTCCTCTCTGCCCAGCTCTCCAGCCTATCCAGGTCACGCTGAATGGCAGCACAGCCTTCCGGTGTATCTACCACACCTCCCAGTTTGGTGTCATCAGCAAACTTGCTGAGGGTACATTCTAACTCTTCATCCAGGTCGTTGATGAAGAAGTTAAACAAGACTGGGCCCAGTACTGACCCCTGGGGGACACCACTTGTCACCAGCCTCCAACTAGACTCAGCGCCGCTGATGACAACCCTCTGAGTTCTGCCATTCAGCCAGTTCTCTATCCACTTCACCGACCACCCATCCAGCCCACACTTCCTCAGCTTCCCTAGGAGGATATCATGGGAGAGTGTGTCGAAAGCCTTGCTGAAGTCAAGGTAGGCAACATCCACGGCTCTCCCTTCGTCTACCCAGCCAGTCATGTCATCGTAGAAAGCTATCAGATTGGTCAGGCATGATTTCCCCTTGGTGAATCCATGCTGACTACTCCTGATAACCTTCTTTTCTTGCACTTGCTTGATGATGGCCTCCAGGATAAGCTGCTCCATCACCTTTCCTGGGATGGAGGTGAGGCTGACCGGCCTGTAGTTCCCTGGATCCTCCTTCTTGCCCTTTTTGAAGATTGGAGTGACATTGGCCTTTCTCCAGTCCTCGGGCACCTCTCCTGTCCTCCAGGACCTCTCAAAGATGATGGAGAGTGGCTCAGCAATGACATCCGCCAGCTCCCTCAGCACTCGTGGGTGCATTACATCGGGAATTCCAGAAGGGACTAGCCTGGACAGCTATTGCACAGCCTCATCTGCCCATGGCATTGCTCGCACAGGCGCACACAGACTGGGGCTGCTTGCTTGCCTTGCCACGTCAAACTTCAAACATAGCCCGGGACTCCGTGCTTTGTGCCTCCAGCACCCTGCCCCAAATATGAGAACGTCTCCAGATAGCTTACACCCAGAAGGGACTAGCCTGGAAAGCTGTTGCTCAGCCTCATCTGCTCATGGCACTGCTCGCACAGGCGCCCAGAGACTGGGGCTGCTTGCTTGCCTAGCCACGTCAAACTGCAAAAGTATGCCAGGAGGTCCTTTCTGGGCACCTCCAGCAGCCCTGACCCGCAGATGCGAACGTCACAGGATATCTCTTACCTAGAAGGGGATAGCCTGGAAAGCTGTTGCTCAGCCTCATCTGCCCATGGCACTGCTCGCACACGCGCACACAGACTGGAGCTGCTTGCTTGCCTTGCCACCTTAAACTTCAAACATACCCCTTGTTTCCCTTCCGGGTGCCTCCAGCAGCCCTGCCCCAAATATGAGAACGTCTCGGGATATCTCTTACCAAGCAGGGTTTAGCCTGCAAAGCTGTTGTTCAGCCTCATCTGCTCATGGCACTTCTCGCACATATGCACAGAGACTGGGGCAGATTGCTTGCCTTGCCACCTCAAACTTCAAACATAGCCCTCGTGTCCCTGCTGGGTGCCTCTAGCGGCCCTACAGCGAAGGTGAAAAAGTCTCCAGATACCTCGCACCCAGAAGGGGCTATCCTGGAAAGGTGTTGCTCAACCTCATCTGCCCATGGCAGTGCTCGCACAGATGCACAGAGACTGGGACTGCTTGCTTGCCTTGCCACCTCAAACTTCAAAAGTAGACTGGGGCTTTATGCCTGGTCCCTCCATCAGCCCTGCTCCGAAAAAGCGAACGTCTCCAGATACCCGCACCCAGAAGGGGCTAGACCGGTAAGCTTTTGCTCAGCCTCATCTGCCCATGGTACTGCTCGCACAGGCGCCCGGAGACTGGGGCTGCTTGCTTGCCTTGCCACCTTAAACTTGAAACATAGCCCGGGTGTCCCTTCCGGGTGCCTTCATGAGCCCTGCACCAAATATGTGAACGTCTCGGGATATCTCTTACCAAGCAGGGTTTAGCCTGGAAAGCTGTTGTTCAGCCTCATCTGGTCATGGCACTGCTTGCACAAACGAACAGAGACTGGGGCTGCTTGCTTGCCTTGCCACGTCATACTTGTAACGTAGCCTAGGGGGTCTTTGACCGGCACCTCCATCAGTTGTGACCTGAATATGCGAAGGTCTCAGAATACCTCTTATCAAGAAGGGGCTAGCCTGGAAAGCTGTTGCTAAGTCTCATCTGCCCATGGCACTGCTCGCAGAGATTCACAGAGACTGGGGCTGCTTGCTTGCCTTGCCAAATAAAACTTCTAATAGAGCCTAGGGGACCCTTGCTAGGGGCCTCCCGCAGCCCTGACCCGAATATGCGAACGTCTCGCTTTATCTCTTACCAAGAAGGGACTAGCCTGGAAAGCTATTGCACAGCCTCATCTGCCCATGGCACTGCTTGCACAGGTGGTCAGACTTGGGCTGCTTGCTTGCCTTGCCACCTCAGTCGTCAAACGTAGCCCGGGACTCTGTGCTTTGTGCCTCCAGCTGCCGTGCTCCGAAAATGCGAACTTCTCCAGATAGCCCACAGCCTAAAGGGGCTCGCCTGGATAGCTGTTGCTCAGCCTCATCTGCCCATGGCATTGCTTGCACAGATACACAGAAACTGGGGCTGCTTGCTTGCCTTGCCACCTCAAACTTCAAACGTAGCCTAGGGGGTCTTTGCCGGTTGCCTGCCGCAACCCTGTCCTAAATGTGCGAACGTCTTAGGATATCTCTTACCAAGAAGGGTGTAGCCTGGAAAGCTGTTGCTCAGCGTCATCTGCCCATGGCACTGCTCGCACAGGCGCCCAGAGACTGGGGCTGCTTGCTTGCCTTGCCACCTTAAACTTCAATCATAGCCCGGGTGTCCCTTCCGGGTGCCTTCATGAGCCCTGCACCGAATATGTGAACGTCTCGGGATATCACTTACCAGAAGGGTTTAGCCTAGAAAGCTGTTGTTCAGCCTCATCTGCCCATGGCACTGCTCGCACAGATTCACAGAGACTGGGGCTACTTGCTTGCCTTGCCACCTCAATTTTCGAACTTAGCCCGGGTATCCCTTCCGGGTTCCTCCAGCAGACCTGCACTGAAGATGATAACATCTCCAGATAGCTTGCACCCAGAAGGGACTAGCCTGGAAAACTGTTGCTCAACCTCATCTGCCTATGGCACTGCTCGCACAGGCGCACAGAGACTGGGGCTGCTTGCTTGCCTAGCCACGTCAGACTTCAAAAGTATGCCAGGGTGTCCTATCTGGGGGCCTCCCGCAGTCCTCATCCGAAGATGAGAATGTCACAGGATATCTCTTAGCAAGAAGAGTCTAGCCTGGAAAGCTGTTGCTCAGCCTCATCTGCCCATGGCACTTCTCGCACAGATGCACAGAGACTGGGGAAGCTTGCTTGCCTTGCCACCTCAATCTTCAAAAGTACCCTGGGACTCCATGCTTTGTGCCTCCAGCAGCCGTGCTCCGAAAATGCGAACGTCTCCAGATAGCCCACACCCAGAAGGGGCTAACATTGAAAGCTTTTGCTCAGTCTCATCTGCCCATGGCACAGCTCACAAAGACACACAGAGACTGGGGGTGCTTGCTTGCCTTGCCACCTCAATCTTCAAACGTAGCCCTCATGTCCCTGCCGGGTGCCTCCAGCAGCCCTGCCCCAAATATGAGAACATCTCCAGATAGCTCGCAACCAGAAGGGACTAGCCTGGAAAGCTGTTGCTCAGCCTCATCTGCCCATGGCACTGCTCGCACAGGTGCACAGATACTGGGGCTGCTTGCTTGCCTTTCCACCTTGTCCTGGGTTTGACCAGGCCAGGGTTAATTTTCACCGGACTCCAGGGGCACACCTGGGGAGTGGGGGTTGACCCCACCGGGGCAAATAGAGCCCGGTATTCCATACCATGTGACGTCGCGCTGGGTTCCGTTGTGGGGGGGGCGGCGCGGCTGGAACTCACTCGTGGCTTAGGGGCCGCGGCGCTGGTGCTGTTCGGGAGAGCGGCTGTCTGGGTCGTACGGTTCGTTGCTGTGTTTTCTCTTTATCTGTATAGTTGTTGTTGCTGTTTCCTCTGTTTGCTGTTCTGTTAAACTGCCCTTATCCCGACCCAGCAGTTTCTGCCTCTTTCTTTTCTTTCTCCTCCGCACATCGGCGGGGGGAGGGGCGGCCACGTGGCGCTTTTGTTGCCAGAGAAAGCCGAAACCAAAACACACCTAAAACTTCAAACGTATCCTAGGGGGTCCTTGGCGGGGGCCTCCCGCAGCCCTGACCCGAATATGCGAACGTCTCAGGATATCTCTCAGCAAGAAGGGGACAGCCTGGACAGCTGTTGCTCAGCCTCATATGCCCATGGCACTGCTTGCACAGACTTACAGAGACTGGGGCTGCTTACTTGCCTTGCCACGTCAAACTTCAGACATAGCCCAGGGGTTCCCGCTGGGTGCCTCTAGCAGCACTGCACCGAAAATGCGAACGTCTCCAGATATCTCGCAACCAGAAGTGTCTAGGCTGGAAAGCTGTTGCTCAGCCTCATCTGCGCATGGCACTGATCGCACAGATGCACAGAGACTGGGGCTGCTTGCTTGCCTTGCCACCTCAAACTTCAAACGTAGCCCGAGACTCCGTGCTTTGTGACTCCAGCAGCTGTGCTCCGAAAATGCGAACGTCTCCAAATAGCTGGAACCCAGAAGGGGCTAGCCTGGAAAGGTGTTACTCAGCCTCATCTGCCCATGCAATTGCTTGCACAGACGCACAGAGACTAGGGCTGCTTGCTTGCCTTGCCACCTCAATCTTCAAATGTGGCCCGCAGATCCCTGCCGGGTGCCTCCAGCAGACCTGCACTAAAAATGCGAACATCTCCATATAGATCGTACCCAGAAGGGACTACCATTGAAAGATGTTTCTCAGCCTCATCTGCCCATGGCACTGCTCGCACAGATGCACAGAGACTGGGTCTGCTTGCTTGCGTTGCCTCGTCAAACTTGAAATGTAGCCTTGGGGGTTTTTGCCTGGCAACTCCAGCAGCCCTGACCTGAATATGAGAACGTCTCAGAATATCTCTGATCAAGAAGGGTCTGACCTGAAAAGCTCTTCCTCAGCCTCATCTTCCCATGGCACTGCTCACACAGATGCACAGAGACTGGGGCTGCTGACTTGTCTTGCCACCTCAAACCTCGAATGTTACCCAGGGGACCCTTGCGAGGGGCCTCCCGATCCCCTGACCTGAATATGCGAACGTCTCAGGATATCTCTTACCAAGAAGGGGCTAGCCTGGAATGCTGTTGCTCAGGCTCATCTGCCCATGGCACTGCTCACAGACGCGCACAGAGGGACTGGGGCTTCTTGCTTGCCTTGCTACCTCAAAATTCAAACGTACCCTAAAGGGTCTTTGCTGGGCACCTTCCGCACCCGTGTCCCGAATATGCGAGCGTCTCAGGATATCTCTTACCAAGAAGGCGCTAGCCTGGAATGCTTTTTTTCAGCCTCATCTGCCCATGGCACTGCTCACACAGGCGCACAGAGACTGGGGCTGCTTGCTTGCCTTGCCACCTCAAACTTCAAAAGTATGCCAGGAGGTCCTTTCTGGGGGCCTTCCACAGCCCTGACCCGAATATGCGAACGTCTCAGGATATCTCTTACCAAGAAGGGGATACCCTCTAAAGCTGTTGCTCAAGCTCATTTGCCCATGGCACAGCTCGCACCGGCGCACACAGACAGGGCTGCTTGCTTGCCTTGCCACCTTATTTTCAAACGTAGCCCGGGGATCCCTGCCTGGTGCCTCCAAGAGACCTGCACTGAAGATGCGAACGTCTTAGGATATCTCTTACCAAGTATTGGCTAGCCTGGAAAGCTGTTGCTCAGCCTCATCTGCCCATGGAACTGCTCGCACAGGCGCACAGAGACTGGGGATTCTTGCTTGCCTTGCCACCAAAAACTTCAAACGTAGGCTAGGGGGTTATTGCCAAGCTCCTTCTGCAGCCTTGTCCCGAATATGCAAACGTCTCGGGATATCACTTACCAAGTACTGACTAGCCTGGAAAGCTATTGCTCAGCCTCATCTGCCCATGGCACTGCTCATACAGGCGCAGAGAGAGTGAAAGTGCTTGCTTAAATTGACACCTCAAAATTCAGATGTCCTGGGGGTTCCTACTGGGCGCCTCCAGCAGCCCTGCCCCAAAAGGTAGAATGTCTTCAGATAGCTTGCACCCCGAAGGGACCAGCCTTGAAAACTGTTTCTCAGCCTCATCTGTCCATGGCACTGCTCGCACAGGTGCTCAGAGACTGGGTCTGCTTGCTTGCCTTGCCACCTCAAACATCAAACGGAGCCTGGGGCTCCCCGCGAGGTCCCTCCAGCAGCCGTGCTCCGAAAATGCGAACGTCTCCATATAGTCCGCACCCAGAAGGGTCTAGCCTGGAAAGGTGTTGCTCAGCCTCATCTGCCCATGGCACTGCTCGCACAGATGCACAGAGACTGGAGCTGCTTGCTTGCATTGCCACCTCAGTCTTCAAACATATCTTAGGGGGTCCTTGCCAAGCTCCTCCCGCAGCCCTGACCAGAATATGCGAACGTCTCAGGATATCTCTTACCAAGTATTGGCTAACCTGGAAAGATGTTGTTCAGCCTCATCTGCCCGTGGCACTGCACGCACAGGCACACAGAGACTGGGGCTGCTCGCTTCCCTTGCCAACTCAAACTTCAAACGTAGCCCTGGTGTCCCTTCTGGGTGCGTCTAGCAGCCCTGCGTCGAAAATGTGAACATTTCCAGATAGATCGCACCCAGAACGGAGCAGCATTGAAAGCTGTTTCTCAGCCTCATCTGCCCATGGCAATGCTCGCACCGATTCACAGGGACTGGGTCTGCTTGTTTGCCTTGCCACCACAAACTTCAAACGTAACCAAAGGGTCCCTGACGGGTGCCTCCCACAGCCCTGACCTTAATACGTGAATGTCTCGGGATATCCCTTAACGAGAAGGCTTTAGCCTGGAAAGCTGTTGCTCAGCCTCATCTGCCCATGGCACTACTCGCACAGATGCACAGAGACTGGGGCTACTTGCTTGCCTTGCCACCTCAAACTTCAAACATAGCCCAGGGGTCCCTGCTGGGTGCCTCTAGCAGCACTGCACCGAAAACGCGAACGTCTCCAGATAGCACGCACCCAGAAGGGGCTAGCCTGGAAAGCTGTTGCTCAGCCTCACCTGCCCATGGCACTGCTCGCACAGATGCACACAGACTGGGGCTGCTTGCTTGCCTTGCCACCTTAAACTTCAAACGTAGCCTAGGGGGTCTTTGCCATGCTCCTTCCGCAGCCCTGACCCGAATATGCAAACGTCTCAGGATATCACTTACCAAGTATTGGCTAGCTTGGAAAGCTGTTGCTCAGCCTCATCTGCCCATGGCACTGCTCGCACAGGCTCACAGAGACTGGGTCTGCTTGCTTGCTTTTCCACCTCAACTTCAAACATAGCGCGGGACTCCGTGCTTTGTGCCTCCAGCAGCCGTGCTCAGAAAATGCTAACGTCTCCAGATAGCTCGCATCCAGAATGGGCTAGTGTTGGCGTGGGTTACGGATCCTTTGTAACGATGTGACCCCAGTATGAGTATGATCGTTCAGTCTTTAGTAGTCAGCAAAACAATGTTTATATAGGAAAACTATTACAGCATCTGAATGGTTAAAACCCCAACCCATATATAGGCAAAACTACTGCAACTCGTGATCGGTGCAGAGCTGCATCTCGAAGTGAAAACAGTACTGTGGCAGGAAACAACAACGTGGCAGGAAGGAAGTGACAGTGTGGCAGGAAACGGTGACGTTCCCCCTGCTCCAGTGTCCCGAGCTCGTCGCTCTCCCTTCCCAGCAGGGTTCCGTGTCAGCCGCTCCCAAGGTTCACTTCCGGATCTGAACCTGGGTTGCTCAACGCACCAAGCTATGTCCCCTCTTATCCAGCCAGGACTCCACAAGTCCCCCTTTGCCGCGTTTGAGAGACGGGACACCTGCTTGATACAAGCAGAATGTTCGTTTTATTGTCCTTACACACATACATTTATACAGATCAAAAGGCAGCGTGTTTTAAACTGATTGGTTAAGTTTCAAACTAGGCACCTATTGATTGGTTAACACAGTTGCTAACACAGACACATTCTTTTCCTAAGCTTATCTAAACTAAGGCCATGCAGACACATTCTTTTCTTATCTTATCTAAGGCCCTGCTTCCTCCTTCAGGATGGCTCGGCACTATCTCCCTTCTTCCCAGGGTTTATGGCCCACAAGTTCCAGCACATCCTTCCTTATCAATTGCACCGCGCTGGGGGCCCTGCTGAGGCCCACATCTCCCCCTTCCTGTTGTACAATAAGAATTCCTTTTACTGAGCGTGTTATTAGTTTTTGCAAACACTGCAACAGGCATGGAAGAAGTAATAGCAACAAAATAAAAACTATTAAAACATAAACTGCTATTTTTACTGGGCTTCTTAACCATCCAGACAGACCCCATCTTCCAAAAAGTTTATCTAGCCAATCCCACTTGTCATCCTGACGGAGTTTGGGAACTCCGTCCTTAAGCTTTAGGATGCTGGCATGGATTGACTTAGAGTGATCAGAAAGATTCATACAACACATGCCCTCAAAGTCCTCACAGCCATGGCCCTGTGCTAAAAGCAAAAAATCTATGGCAGCTCTATTTTGTAATGTTGCATGGCGAACGCTATCTACATCTAATAAAAGACCCGACAATGCACTGCTAGTAGCATTCGTTTGTTTAGCAAGCCAGCAGCCAAGCTTATCTAATGTTGCCAATGCTTTTCCAGGTAAAAAGAGAGAGGCGGCAAAACGCTGACTAAAGGACCAGAATTCTACATTATCATCACACTCAGGGGTGTAGGCATGAACACTACGTTTTGCCCTATGGGAGAGGCGGTATTGCAAAATCATAGATGTGTTAGGGGTCAATACTGACAAGCGCCCAAGACTACACGGACCTCCTTTTATATGCGAGGGGATACCGGGCCATGCTCTGTCTCCACAAATAAAAAATATCCCTGGAGGCAACAAGAGGGGAGCATTAGTAGACTTAGACAAATTCGTTGCTGTATAATTGCACTAGACAGTGTTATTTTTGAAGATAGGGTGAGCAGGCGAAACATCCCATGCCTTAGATTGATTCTTTCCCGTGTAGTTAAACTTGACACAAAAGTCCATCTTTACAGACCCTAACAGCTCAATTTCTTGTGGCTCCAGAGTAGCAAGTGGAAGCTGGGGGGTCCACATGTCGCAACAGTCTGTTACATTTCGAGACACGTTTTTAGATGGGAAGATATGCTGAAGATCCCTGGGAATCGGCCAGTCGTTTAATGGCAAGCCCACAAGACAGGTAGAAAAAGGGTTGTTAGGAGAAGCTGTAGCGAGGCACAAGGTATCCTGTCCCGTAAGATTCGCTAGTGTCACCCATACGTTAACTTTGGGCAATGCAGGCAAAAATGAATAGTTAGATGCCTCCCCTATCATAACCATAATTAGAAGTATTATTTTCAGAGCAGTTTTCTGCCCTTTTTCACCTTCCAAGCAAACCGTTTTTTGCATCGTTCTTTCGTTCGATTCCAGTCCTTTTTTAAGACAGACCATATAGCAGGCACTAGGTTAGTTCTACTACACTCTAACTTAGAAAATGATATATCCTCTGCTCTTTTTAGTACTAGATTTGGCCCACTCAGCACAGTTATAAAAGTATCGGTTGCTGCCCGATTGTTCGTGCCCGGTAACGAGTAGAAGTCTAGCCACATCAATTTCCCTTTCTAAGCAAGCATCACACCAACGTCTGGCGAGTGTCACCCGACGCCACCATTCCTGCCCACAAGTATAGCATTTACACAAAACCCACGGTTCACAAGTGTTACAGAAAAGACACGAAACTCTCGTGACTGGTGTTTCTATATGCTGGTTCATACAGTCCTTCTATGTTTATGATTCAGCCGTCCTGATTGTCCAGGTCCTCTGGAGGAGGTTCACCAACTTGCTGCTCTGAAGGTTGGTCCCGGGTGCGATCCGATTCGTCCTCAGATGGTTGTGGCAACGATTCGCGGAAAGGCCGCACGCTTTTCGCTGGAATCCATCGGGGGCCTCTTTCTGTGGAAACACAAGCATAACCTCTGCCCCACGTGATAAGGGTGTAAGGCCCCATGATCTTACCTGTTTCGGGATCTCGAATCAATACTGGAGCCTTGATTGTTGCTTCAAACGAAGCGTTTGTATTAAAATGACGAACTATCAGAGGGTTGCTGTCTAACAGAGAACAATTTAAAAAAATTAAAAACATATAAGGCTTTCTGTAGACGCTCCTCAGGGGTAGCAGTCCCTACTCCCCCTTTTTGTTGTTGTAACAAGCGTTTCAGAGATTGATGAGAGTGTTCAATTAAGGATTGGCCTGTAGGGGAGTGAGGAATGCCAGTAAAGTGAGTAATCCCCCAGGAGTTAAAAAAAGCTTTTGTTGCGGCGGACACGTAGGCAGGGTCGTTGTCCGTCTTGATCTGAGAGGGTATACCTAAAGTAGCAAAGGCACGCATTAAATGTTTTTGAACATCACGTGTCTTTTCTCCTGTGTGGCAGGAGGCAAATAAGGCACCAGAAAAGGTATCAATGGAAGAGTGAATACATTTTAGATGACCAAATTCTGAAAAGTGGGTTACATCGGTTTGCCACAGTTGTAAGCTCTGCAGTCCCCTAGGATTAACCCCTCCCGCTACCGACGGAAAGGAGTGTTTTTGACAGTCAGGACACACGGCGATAATATTAGTTGCTTGCTGAGTAGTGAGGACGAATTGTCGTTTAAGACCTCCAGCATTCTGGTGAAAGAAAGAATGGCTGAGTTTAGCCTGTGCTACGTGATCCGGTAATACTTGCACTGGTAACGTAAGCATATCAGCTTGTCGATTCCCTTCTGCAATAAAACCAGGTAAAACAGTATGTGCTCTGACGTGCATGACAAAATAGGGATGAGGGCGCGAGTCCAGGAGGAAAATAAGTTCCTGCAATAAAGCAAACAATTCAGAATGTGAGACATCACGTAACACAGATGCTTCAGCCCGTTCAACAATTCCTGCAACATAAGCTGAGTCAGTAATTATGTTAAGCGGTGTGGACCACTTTCGAAAGACTCGAACAACTGCGGTCAGCTCTACTATCTGAGGAGAACCAGGCACAGTCTCTATATCCGAGTCCCATTGTCCACGCTGGTCATCCCACCATAAGATGACCGATTTATGCGACTTTCCAGAGCCGTCCGTAAACACAGTGAGGGCCTGCAAGGGTTGGTCGCTTCTTTTTGGCCTGGACAGAAGATGAAGTCAGCATTGAGTAGCTTATGAGATGGCGGGTGAGAGGTAAGTTGGCCTGTATAGCCAGCTATCGCTATACTGAAGGCGTCGGATTGTTGGTGGAGCCACTGTAAATAAGTACTTGCCACAGGCAAACAGATGCAGGCAAAGTCCATTCCTGATAGTGTCAGTAAACGTTGCCGGGCTCTAATGATTAAAGATGCAAACATCTCGTGCTGTGTTGAAATAGACTTTGTGGACTGATTGGGGAAGAAAATCCATTCAATAATCAGCAGTGGGTCTGATTTCTGAGAATCCCACTGAAATATTAGCGCATGAGGTTGTCGAGCGGGGTTCAAAATAATCAGAAAAAAAGGTAGCTCGGGAGCCCATTAATGTGCTTGTCGGAGACTAATTGCTGTAGTAACCTTTTGCAGGGAGGTAGTGGCTTCAGGGTCAAGACTGCGGGGGGAGCGTAAGTCAGTGTCCCCTTTTAGCAGTCTAAATAAAGGACTTAAATCTGCATTAGAAATCCCCAACAGTGGTCGAACCCAATTGATTGTTCCCAACAATTTCTGTACATCATGTAAATTTTGTATGTCTGTCTGTATCTGCAGAGGTTGGGGAATTATAGTCTGGGCCCTGATGCGCCAACCTAAGTATTTCCATGGAGATATTTTTTGAATTTTTTCCGGCGCAATACAGAGGCCTGCCGAGTTAATGGCAGCCATGACAAGGGCTACAGCTTCCTCCATGACCTCATGGAGTTGTGCAGCCACCAGGATGTCATCCATATAGTGATACAACAAGACACTAGGCATTGTGGTTCTAACAGGGGTGAGTACTTTAGCTACATACCATTGACAAATCGTAGGACTATTCTTCATTCCCTGTGGCAGCACAGCCCACTGGTATCTTTGCAACGGGGCTTGCATGTTGACGCTTGGAACTGAAAAGGCAAATTTAGGAGCATCGTCTGGATGCAGTGGGATATTAAAAAAGCAGTCTTTGAGGTCAATAACAGTCAAGTGCCAATCTCGAGGGATCATAGTAGGGGACGGGAGTCCTGGTTGAAGGGCTCCCATATCTTCCATAGCGTCATTAATTTTTCTAAGGTCATGGAGTAAGCACCACTTGCCAGTTTGTTTTTTGATGACAAAGACAGGTGAATTCCAAGGGCTAGTGGAGGGCACGATGTGCCCTTTTGTCAACTGCTCCGTGACTAATTCCTGGAGGGCGCGAAGCTTTTCCAGAGGGAGGGTGTGGGGGGATGGCAAGGCTCGACCGAATTGCTTGTTGTAGAAAATCCATTTTAAGCTTAGCACACGGTGTCCTTGACAGAACAAGGAATTTAACAAATCAACTCTGCGGTTAGCAAGAATGTGAAAAACAGGTTGCAGCTGGAGAAGAATGAGGGAGTATGGGCGGAGTTGACATTTAGCTGGCTAGCCAATAATGAGCTCTAACTTTGCAATATGTAGTAGCTAATTAATCACTCTATAAATTGTGTAACCAAACTGTAATAAACGAAGCTTGCTTATCACTCACATTGAGTCGGCTGCATTCTTCCGCCGCTTCTCCAGGTTCGCGACCCTCGGGGTAGAACTTCGCCCCGACATTTGGCGCCCGAACAGGGACCTGGAGCAGCGGCAAGGAGCGGGGCACTGGGAGCAGCGACCAGGGGGCAGAAGCGACCGAACACTGCGCTGTGGTGTGTCGACTTAGGAGCCTGACTACGTGATTTTGCGTACGCTCGCCACCGCAAGGGCTACAGGTTAAGGGCTGCAAGGATATCGCTTCGGCAGGTATATGTTTTTAATTGTTGTTAAAGGATAAAGGCTTATTGTTAAAGGTATGGATAAGGAAGTAGCCCTAGAGTTATTACAGTGCTTTTTAGAAAAGCGGGGAGTAGAGCTTGGTTGTATTAAACAGCTAGCGGGACTAGTGGCAACCGGTAAGCTCAAGGGGTTTTTTAAGACTCCAGATTCGTTATTTGAGGAGAAGGAGTGGAGGGATTTTGGAGACGTGTTATGGGATATGGTGATTGATGATGACAAGATAGGTAAAAAGTTAATGAAGCCGTGGCGGGAGGTTATCAATTGCATTAAGAGGTATAAAGTTGAGAAAAACCTTGCGGCCGTTGTTACTCAGAAGTTGGAAAAGGTAGAGCCGTCAGCCCCCCCGCCGGAGGCGGGATGTTCCTTGTTTTCTAGTGGAACCACGGCACCCCCTGGAGACAATGCCTTGTTATTTAGCACGAGTAAGGTCCCGGAGCCTCCGTGCTGGGAAAAAGTGAAGGTGACGATGGAGGGGTCTAGTAACAATCAAGAGGCTGAGGAAGAAAAGGAGTTAGGGATAGGGCGGAAGGTGGAGCAGCAAGGGATGGAGCAAGGAAAGGGGGAGCAAGGGAATAAAGAAACGGGAAAGGATAGTGGGACCTGTAGGAGACCGATGGGTATTAATTGGAGGAAGGTGGCAGACGAAGCGTCTGAGGCAGGGGAATTTCTCCCCTTGGCCTTTCCGGTAGCGTTTGAAGAAGATGCG
Organism: Opisthocomus hoazin; assembly: GCF_030867145.1. NCBI lineage: Eukaryota > Metazoa > Chordata > Aves > Opisthocomiformes > Opisthocomidae > Opisthocomus > Opisthocomus hoazin. The sequence continues at coordinate 17,177,187 of NC_134453.1, forward strand.
CATGGGGATTATCATGGTAATCATGCTCCGTTAGGCTGGAAATTGTTGTCACAGTTACGGAACACGGTGAATGAATCAGGTTTACACGGCGAGCCATCTAAGCAGATGTTGAATTATATATGGGGGGGTGCTGTGCTTTGTCCTGAGGATATTAAGGTTATTATGCGAATGATTATGACTCAGTCGCAGTTATTGCTGTGGCAGGCTCATTGGCAACGATATTGTGAAGCGTCCGCTCAAACGCCGCGGGAGCAGGGCGATCCGCTGCGAGGTGTAACAGTGGAACAACTGATGGGGGCGGGTCCTTTTGTCACGATCAGAGCACAGTTGCAGATGGGGCCGCAGCGATGCTTGGAGGCTATGCGTACGGCTAGAGCTGCTCTTGAACACGTTAAAACTGCACAGCCCTCGCCGTCCTATATGGGCATTAAGCAAGGAAGGGAGGAAACTTTTGCTCGCTTTATTGATCGCCTCACTAGTGCCATAGAACAGTCAGATGTACCGGAATGGATGAGGGCAGCTTTGCTGAGGCAGTGTGTTATTCAGAATTCGAATACTCAAACTAGAAACATCATAAGTTCTTTACCCGCTGATGCCACAGTAGAACTAATGTTGGATAGAATGAGTAGGGTACCGGTAGGACCACAAGCTATGTTGGTCGAGGCTATGAAGCAGTTAGGGAGCGATATCCTTCAAGCCCAACAACAGGCCTTCGCAGCCCAACAGCAAATCCAACAGCAAGTGTTCGCCGCTCTGCAACCCCTTCGAGTTAATGCTGCGGAGGCACGACCGAAGCCGCCACGAAACTTTAAGTGTTACCGATGTGGGCGAGAAGGACATATGAGACGTAATTGTCAAGCCACCAGGGTGTGGTGTGAGAACTGCCGTACGAACAATCACAATACTGAGATATGTCTCAAGTCGGGAAACGGACGGATGAGCGCGTCGAGCCATCGCGCCCCGACACAAGTAGCAGCTCCAGCAGTGCAGCAAGTGACTGCCAACTTATAAACGCCCACAGCGACATCAGCAGCCAGTTACAACCAGCTGCAGCCGGCAGCCTCGGAATGGATGTGGCAACGGCAGTAGCTGTCACCCTATTGGATCAAAGACCCCAACGAGTACCAAGCAATGTAAAGGGACCAGTGATTATTAATAAACAAGCATGTGAATCGTTATTACTCGGCCGCTCGTCAACAAGCCTAAAAGGTTTGACGGTCATCCCAAGATTCATTGACACCGATTTTACCGGGACTATTAGCATCATTGTCCAGACATCGTTTCCGCCAATACATATTCCAACAGGCAGCAAAATTGCCCAATTGATACCGCTGCCGCACCTGACTGCGGGTATTTCCCCGAAAATCACCACCCCCCGGGAGGACCGAGGGTTTGACTCAACGGGAGCAGGAGTATTTCTGACCATGTCGATGAACCATCGACCGACTACGATGGCTACACTAGAGGCCCGGGGTCAACAGATCCACCTCTCGCTGCTGTTGGATACAGGTGCTGACTTAACTATTGTAGAAGAAGGGGTCTGGCCTAAAACATGGCCTACGAAACCAATGGAGCGAGGAGTTGAAGGAGTGGGAGGATACACTCCGGTACAACGGAGCGTGGACCGTATTTTAATAATCATAGACAACAGACATGCGACCGTGCCAGTCACTGTCACGCCCCTCCCGACTGGAGTGAATGGTCTAATTGGAAGAGATGTTCTTGACCAATTGGGGGTGGTGCTAACCACCGAGAAGGTTTTTCAGTAACGGTCACTGCAACCTGGGCTTTCCCGATCCCATTGCAGTGGATAACGAACGAACCAGTGTGGGTCGAGCAGTGGCCGTTAAAGCAGGAAAGCCTCGCCGCCGCTCATCAAATAGTGCAAGAACAACTAGACCAAAAACATCTACGTTTATCGACAAGCCCTTGGAATACCCCAATTTTTGTGATCAAGAAAAAATCTGGAAAATTTAGGCTAGTACATGACTTAAGGGCAGTTAACACTCAAATGCAATCGATGGGAGCGCTGCAGCCAGGACTACCTAACCCCGCTATGTTACCAGAGCATTGGAGACTGTTGATAGTGGATTTAAAAGATTGCTTTTTTACTATTGCATTACACGAGCAAGATATGCAACGCTTCGCGTTTACTTTGCCCTCTGTTAACAAAGAGGCGCCAGCACAGCGTTTTGAATGGACAGTATTACCACAAGGAATGAAAAATAGTCCCACGCTGTGCCAGTTGTATGTGGACAATGCACTACAACCCTTAAGGAAATTATGGCCACACACGTTAATTTATCATTATATGGATGATATCCTGCTCGCGCGGGAGTCGGAGTTCAGCGCCGAACAAGTTCAGCTATTACATACGACACTGAGAGAGAATGGCTTAATAATAGCTGTTGAAAAAATTCAAACGAAAGCGCCATGGCTATATCTAGGCTGGAAGATTGCTGACTCTCAGATCCACCCACAAAAACTGCAACTCAACACGTCAATCAAGACACTGCATGACGCCCAGAGGCTGATGGGAGACATCCAATGGATCCGTCCTGTCGTCGGAATATCCAACGCACAGCTGGACAGCCTTCGACCGTTACTACGTGGGACAGACCCAACTACACCGGTGCAACTTACGTCGGAACAGCAGCGTATCCTCTCTCAAATTGCTGACCAGATTGCCTCACGTTTTGTCCACCGCCGTGACCCCGACCTCCCTATTGACTTTTGTGTATTTTTAACAAATTCTCATCTATTAGGAGCCCTGTCGCAATTTAAAAAGAAAAAGGGGGAGGTGGAGGGTGAAGGCAAGGGCGTGAAGGAAGAAATACGGGTGTTAGAATGGGTTTTTCCTAGACTTCAGCCAAGAAAATCGATACAGACTAGGGTAGAATCATTAGCAGAGTTGATTAAGAAAGGGCAAAAACGCATATGGCAGGTTACAGGGCAAGAGGTTAAAACAATATATCTTCCCCTGCACAAGGAAGCCATTGACTGGTATTTGGCAAATAGCTCAGAATTTTGTGAGGCATTATTGACCACAGGACTGGAAATTGTAATAGCACCCCTAAAATCACCGTTGGTACAATGGATCGGCCATAACGAATGGATTCAACAGCCACTGTACAGCGAAATCCCCTTGAAAGAGGCTCAAACAGTATTCACCGATGCGGGAAAAAGGTCAAAAAGGGCGGCAGTCACATGGTTTGTCAACAATGAGTGGCACCACCACTTGTTGGAGGCAGCCAGTGGCGATTCGCTACAAACCTTAGAACTCGCTGCGGTGGTGTGGGCCCTGGGGAAGTGGCTAGAAAACCGACTTAATATTGTGACTGACTCCCTGTATGTGGCCGGGGTGCTGCAAAGAATTGAGGATGCACAGATTAAAGAAGTTAGAAATACCAGGCTTGGGCAGCTATTTCGCCAGCTATATACACTGGTACGAGGGAGAAGGGTTCCTTATGCGGTTATACACATACGGAGCCATATGTGGGACATTGGCCTCGGGGAAGGGAATCAAAAGGCAGATCAGCTGGTTATGGCTACCGCTCCGGTTAGCGAGTTCGTGAAGGCTAGGGAATCACACAATGCCTTCCACCAAAATGCTAGAGGCCTTCAAAAGCAATTTCATATCACAACAGAAGAAGCAAGAGGTATCGTGAGAACATGCCCACAGTGTAGTCATCATGGTCCTGGCTTAGGGATAGGGGTCAACCCACGAGGTCTCGGCCCGAATGAAATATGGCAAATGGACGTGACGCATGTCCCGTCGTTTGGTCAACAGAAATATTTACATGTCACCATTGATACCTTCAGTCACTTTGTCTGGGCCACTGCACAAAGGGGGGAGAAAGCTATCCATGTAGCCAGGCACCTCACTAGTTGTTTTGCCGTTATGGGTCTACCAAAACAGATAAAGACAGATAACGGCCCGGCATATAAAAGTGAAAAGATTAGAAAGTTTGTTCAGCAATGGGGCATTCAGCACGTCACAGGAATTCCGCATTCACCTACCGGTCAGGCCATCGTAGAGCGGATGAATCAAACCTTAAAGGATTATTTAAACAAATTTGGAGATGTATCAGATATTAGTGAGAGGGTTAACAAAACGCTGTTTGTGCTTAATTATTTGTGTATATTTGAGGGACACCAGGAACCCCCTGTGAGAATACACGCCGGAACGGCTCCCCAAGAGTCACCCAAGATGCGGGTAATGTATAGAGACCCAGACTCTGGACAATGGTTAGGCCCTGCTGCCGTACAGTATATAGGTAGAGGTTATATGTGTGTCATTACTCCTGTAGGCCCGAAGTGGATACCTGCCAGATGGACTCGGCCGGTGTGCCAATTGGATGAGGAGAAGAACTGAAGATTGAGAACTGGATCAACAGCGAATTACCAACAGGAACATGGGTTCATGGATGACTGGTTAGAAAGGTTATTTGGGAATATTCCTATATGGCTGAAGGGGTTAATCAAGGAAGGTTTGCGCTTGCTATTATATATCTTAGTTTTAATTTTAGGGGTAGGGATAGCCATTAAGTGTGTGAAGAAAACGGTGCATGCAGTAGTTGGTCAAGTCTGGCTTGCCCAAAAAGAAAAAGGGGGAAGTGTGGGGGGATGGCAAGGCTCGACTGAATTGCTTGTTGTAGAAAATCCATTTTAAGCTTAACACACGGTGTCCTTGACAGAACAAGGAATTTAACAAATCAACTCTGCGGTTAGCAAGAATGTGAAAAACAGGTTGCAGCTGGAGAAGAATGAGGGAGTATGGGCGGAGTTGACATTTAGCTGGCTAGCCAATAATGAGCTCTAACTTTGCAATATGTAGTAGCTAATTAATCACTCTATAAATTGTGTAACCAAACTGTAATAAACGAAGCTTGCTTATCACTCACATTGAGTCGGCTGCATTCTTCCGCCGCTTCTCCAGGTTCGCGACCCTCGGGGTAGAACTTCGCCCCGACAGGAGGGGCCATTGATCTACCCAAATAGGGTCATTGGTTTTCCAAGTTAATTTCAGGGTGTCGCGCACTTCAACGGCCCCATCTAAAAATGGGTCCGAATGGACATTCCCCACTGAGACAGTACGTCGCGCCCCCACAGGACCATAGGAACAGGCAACACAAAAGGCTTAACAGAAGCTGTATGCCCTTCCGGACCTTGGATTTGGATTAATTCTACGCTTTGTTGGCTTTTACCAGTTCCCCCAATTCCAGCCAATGTCTGGGAAACATTAGCCAGAGGCCATTGTGGAGGCCACTTGGCCTGGGATATTACTGTGACATCAGCTCCAGTATCAATAATCCCATTTAATATTACTTGCTGCCCCCCACGAAAAAGGGTACATTGGTACACAGGTCATTTCTGGGAAATAGACTGTACCCACAGAATTTGTGGGTTCCCCGTAGATCCAAACCCACCCTGCCTTTGTTGAGGCTGGTTAGGAACTGGGGAGTCCGTCACTGCGGGAATCAATATCAATTGTGCTATACGGCTGCCTTCTGGCACCGTGCAGGGAGGAAACGGGGTCCATGCCATGATTTTAATTTCATCATTACTGTCAGAATCAATAACCTCTGGTAGTACAAAAAGTCCTGACAAGGTGGTAGATGATCTTCCTAACAAAAGCGCTTGGGTTTTTGGGGGTAGGGGCCCCGAAACATTTGTTAACAATAAGTGAACCGAGGAATCGAGCAACGTTACTGTGTGAGAGGTTGCCAGGTCCAATCCGGCGCTACCAGCTGCTGTTGGGTGGAGACTTGAGACACTGCTGGTTCCCTCCGTAGGGGTTGAAACGTCGGCTGCGATACTTGTGTCTGCGCGCGTCGCTGCCCCGCGCTCCGCGATCGGTTTCCCTGTATCGGTTGACCCTGGAAATCATACTTAGACCGACATTGATTAGCATAATGACGTCCTTTTTGGCATCTAGGGCAGACCCCAGGGGCCTGGTGCCTGGTACCAGCATTGGTAGCCAAACAGTTTTTTTTCAAATGACCTGGTTTGCCGCAACCATAACAATTCCCGGGCCCCCCAGAGCTGTGCATGGCCGCGAAAGCAGCAGCCATGGCTTCAAATTTATGATCCATAGTGCCAATTCTATTACAAGCCTCTACCATTTCCACCAGTGTGGGGTTTGGATTTGGGAGAGATTTCAGTAAATTTTTACAATCCACATTAGCATTTTCTACAGCCAATTTTAACAACAAAATCTCCCGCGCTTCCGTATTGACTATCTGACGCTCCAGGGCTTGCTTCAGCCTGTCAATAAACTGCATATAAGGTTCCTGGGGGTCCTGGGTAATCGTAGTGAAGGTTTTTTGCGGTTTTTGTGAGTCAGGGACCTTAAAAAGGGCTTTTTTAGCTTCTTCACGAGTCGCATCAAGAGCTTCCCGTGGGATATCCCGGGCTTGAGCCACTGGATCAGAATACTGACCCGTGCCAGTAAGGTGTTCTATAGTCAGCGCAGCTATAGCTGCATTGCCATGACCCACGTAAGTCGTGAGAAGTGCCTGGAGTCCCCCCCTCCAGTGTGACTCCCACAGGGAGTACTGTGTCGGAGTCAGTAACAGTTGCGCTAAAGATTTTAAATCATGCGGAGTCATAACATAAGTGTCAAAAACAGAAGACAGCAAACTTGCAAAATATGGAGACGAAAGCCCGTGCTCAGTAACAGTACGACGCAGTTCCTTAACTACCGAGAAAGATAAAGCCTCCCACTGAGCCCCCCGACCCTGATAGTGATTTCTAACTCCCCCTCCTTCAAGGCTTGGCGTTTTATATTAGCCCACACATCGCGCGGGTTAGGGGGGTAGAGATCCGGTTCTTTTTCAGGATCCACCGGACCTGGGTCAAAAGGATCCCTCCCCGGGGGGTATCCTGCAGCACACACTCTTAAAGGTTTGTTCTCCGACAGCACCGGAGGCGCCGTGGGAGAGTTATCCTCCTCCCCTGCTTTGTCTTTATGATTTTTCTCTTGCGCTTTTAAAGTCTCAAAAACACTTCTCCACCAGGGGAGCATACAGTGGGCTTCGGCGTTCCCTGTCGTTGCCGCGTCCCATAGTTTCACCCCCACATCGTCCCAAAGTTCCCGCGTAAAGATAGTAGACGCAGTTACAGTGGGCATCTTCACCTGTACCCATTTAAGTATCAGTTTGAGATCGTGCCCAGAAATATTCTTTCCATGTCTTTTAAGGAGAGCTTTCATAAGCTCGTATACGTCTCTCTCTGGGGAAGACGTCTGACTTCCCATGTTTCCCACAGCTCACCTCTCAGCTCCGGAGGGATTGTTTAAGCCGGCTCCTGCTTCCTTTCAGCAGCTCATTCAACGTCCTGTGGGACTCGCAGCATGCCACGCAGATAGGTGGTTTTTCTCCGAATCACATCGGGGTCACCAATTTGCCGCGACTGAGAGACGGGACACCTGCTTGATGCAAGCGGGATGATCGTTTTATTGTTCTTACACACATACATTTATACAGATCAAAAGGCAGCGTGTTTTAAACTGATTGGTTAAGTTTCAAACTAGGCACCTATTGATTGGTTAACACAGTTGCTAATACAGACACATTCTTTTCCTAAGCTTATCTAAACTAAGGCCATGCAGACACATTCTTTTCTTATCTTATCTAAGGCCCTGCTTCCTCCTTCAGGATGGCTCGGCACTATCTCCCTTCTTCCCAGGGTTTATGGCCCACAAGTTCCAGCACATCCTTCCTTATCAATTGCACCGCGCTGGGGGCCCTGCTGAGGCCCACACCCCTTCTTGTTTTTGAGCAAGCCAGGTTTGCTTCGTCATCTTGGAGAGCGCCCTTTTAAGACAGCTAAAGCAAATACATATTATAATTCCAACAGCAAGTAACACGATACATATGCGCAAAATTTCTACAATTAAACTGTTAAGCCAAGCGGGCAGATTACCAAAGAGAGAGATGAGCAATCCATCAAAAAATCCCTGGTTTTGTTGTATTTGATTGGCGTGCTGTTCGAGCCATTGTAATTGCTTGTGGATGGACTTACTATGATCGGACAAGTTCATACAGCACATGCCTTCAGAATCTTCACAGCCATGTCCCTGGGCCAGCAGTAAAAATTCAATTGCGGCTCTATTTTGCAATACCGCATGTCGTAGACTACTCTGATCTTCTAGCAGGGATTGCAAGACTTTTGTGGTAACACTGGCTTGCTTCTCTGCCCAGTGTTCAGTGTTTGCCAATCTACTTCTGTAGCAGTGTTCCGTGTTCACTACTTTCAAGGTCTATCTCCATTACCAAGCCTGGGTTGCTCAACAGCACCAAACTATGTCCCCTCTCGCCCAGCCAGGACTCCACAATTCCCCCTTTTTGTTTTTTTGAGCAAGCCAGGTATAGTTGATGAGGTTGTTGATGATGATGAGAGCTGACATAATTTTGGTCTTCAGCTTGCTACCACTTTTTCAGAGGCCCACACAAACTACAATACTAACAGATATAAGAACACAAATGCTAGTTGAAGACATAGAGATGTGAAGTGCATACCACAACCTGCTGGATATAAAGAAAGATTAAATTAACTTGAGAATGATACATACTGATGGTAAATCCGTTACCTAGCATATGGGTGTAGATTGATTTACTTGTATTCAATTTTCTTGCTGGATTTACTTGTATCCAATTTTCTTCCGGTGTGGATGGTGGGACTAAAGTACCGCTTGACCACAACATATCATTATTGTCAATGGGAGGGGATGCATCTCATCGCGTTAGGCGTCGAAATAGCAGTGTATCAATAATATGAGCTCAGTGAATTTGCACTTGGGTTATAGGTATACTTATCACATATACAAACATCCATAACATTTAGTATTGGCTATCCATATTAATCACCTAGGTTAAGATCAATGTACCTAGAACTATGACTCATTAACTATATAGGCTAAAATTAATGTACATAAAAGCATAAAGCTGCAAACATCACCACATCTATTCCCTGCTGCATCAAATGCTTCCGAAGTTTTGATAAATCAGAGTCCAAATACAACAATCTAAAGTCAAAAACCAGAAATAGTCAATACCTGCAGAACTTACCAAACCAAAAGACACAAAACAGTTACTTATTCCAGACAAATCCGTCAGATCACAGAAACCAAATAAATCCATCAGAACACAGAAATACAAGCACTGTAACATAAAATCACACGTTCATGGTCGCGACCACACACACACACACACAGGCACACCAAGTTTTCAGCATAAATCCAAATACTGCAAAGACAGGACTTACAATAATATTCAACATTTACCAGACAAATTCCCAAGCTTCAGTTTCAGGAAGAGTACTCTCTTTTCAATTCAGGATTAGAAAGGATGCTTTCCTTTCTCGTCAGGGATATAGCTCAATGGTGTGAAGCTTTTACTATGACTAACAAATAGGCAACAAGAAACAATACTGGAAGAATGCCTTTGCCTTATTAATGGTTCCTGCTCATAACTTTTTGGTCCAGTGATCAGAGGTTCTCCCCGAGAACCCCTCGGTGCCGGCTGGAGGTCCTGCAATCCCTCGGACCACTGAAGTTCAAGAGCAGCGTCCTACCTGGGTACCCAAAATCTATTACTAGAAAGCAGCAAAATAATTAACTTCCTAAAACTTAATGTTGGAGTTATAGAAAGCAGGCATTCTTTACTGCAGTACTGAACGCAGAGGGAATAGCTCTACTCAAATGTGTGTACCGAAAAGACACTCTTACTAGATATTTATGCCATGTTAACATACATAATCATTACATTTCTGCAAAGTACTTCTCATTCTCCATTTCTCCCCCCTTTTTTTTTTTTTAATATATTTATATATTAATGTCTTTTGCACATGCATATTGGCACCTCTGGGCAGTCGTCGAGAGCCCTCATGTGAAGGTTTATACTTTTCCTCACAATGTCTGCTAGTTGACCTTTGCTCTTGTGCAGACGCACTTCTAAAATCACGTATACCGTGTCCTCCAAGATTGCTTCGTTATACAAAAGCTGTTGTGGGAGATAATTGCCAAATATGCAAGGAATGTATTAATTGGTGTGGGTGATGCACCCACTGCAGTCATCAGAGTACTTGCGTTTGCTGTAATTTTTTCAGTGTTCCCTGTGTAATAGGATCATCCAGAGTGGATCTCTTCTGCTTCCATGTCAGAGGTTGCTCCCTGAGAGTGAGCGTGGTCACCTCTGGCGTCGGATTCTGTGTTACGTTCTTTCAGCTCATGATATGGCTTCACATATTTTGCTGGTAACCATCGAGGGCCTGTTGAAAGAAGAACACGCGCATACCCTCTTCCCCACATTATTAGTTCTATAGGACTTGTCCATTGCGATTCCCCAAATTCTTTATACCATACCTTTGGTCGAACCACAAATGGAGGGACCATCCCGAATTGACGGTCAGCTGCTGTTGTAAATAATTGATCATCAGAACGATTTTAAAAATTAAGTACATTAACTGTTCCTGTGGGGTAACACTGCCCATAGGATTCCCCCTTTTTTGTTTATTTAGCATAGCTTTGAGGGTCCCGTGGACACTTTCGACAATGGCTTGTGCAGTAGAAGAATGTTGTATACCTGTAACATGTTGTATACTCCAGTCCTGTAGGAAAACAGAAATTGTCCGTGAAACGTTCCTTTTCTCCCGTATGTGCCGTGGCTACCAGAAATCCTGAGAAAGTATCCACATTAACATGTACACAGTGCAGTCGACCAAATGTTGATATACGTGTAACATCACTTTGCCACAACTCATCAGCTCGTAAACCACGAGGGTTCACTCCTGCACACGATGGTACGGGTGTAATACATTGACAGTCAGGGCATGCATGAACATTTTCTGTGGCTTGCCCCCGGGGCAAAGCAAATTGTTTATGCAAGGAAGAGGCATTTTGATGAAAGAAGTCATGAGATAATCGGGCTTGCTTGAAACTGTGTGGCAGTACTGCTGCCATTGTCAATTGATCTGCTACAACTTTTTCTTCAGTTATTGGTTTTAGTAGAGTAGCATGTAACTATATATGCATTATAAAATATACACGTACATGATTTTCTAATTTCAATAGCAAGGAAAAAAAAATTGTTATTGACTTCTCTTATCGTTGCATCTGCAATGCGTTAAACAATATTCACAACATATGCAGAATCTGTGACAACATTGAGTGGTTCAGTCGAAAACAATTCAAAGACGTGCAAGGCCGCTGATAGCTTAACAATTTGTGTGGATCCTTCAACGACTAAAATAGATGATTACTAATCGGATGAATTTGTTTGTTTCCGAAACACTGTTCGTGCTCCTTTAATAGGAACAGAAACACATCGGTTTTTTGGCTGCAATGAAATTTGAGAGAGGGAATGTAACTGCTTATGTTGTGGAAGGGTATAACGTATGTTATTTAAATAATCAGCTAGAGCGGCTTGCAGTGATAAGGATTCACTGTTTAATGCCACAAAGTCATCTTTAGCCAGCAGCAGGCAAATAGTATCAACTTGCTGACAGTGATTCCAACCTTGTGCTGTTAAGGACACTATGATGTGTACCTTTGAAGTCAATGTTTTCATGGGCGTATGAGACAAAAAGATTCATTCCAGAGTCTTCAACTTCTGCGTGTTAACACACCACTGATCGAAAAGAGGGTAAGGCTGTAAAACAAAACCTTCATAAATGATATACAAATTTGTTGGCAATTCGACATTAATTCTGAAGGTAAAGGCAATTGCAATTCTATCTGAAATCTTTTGTAAAACAGTTTTTGCTTTTGGCATTGATCTTCAGGAAAATAATAAATCTGAGTCCCTTTTGACAAAGTAAATAGAGGGGACAACTCTTCAGTCATAATGTCAATATTTTCACCTTTCAGCAGAGTGAATAACATCATGTAGGTAGACCATCTGAACCTTGGAAAGATAATAAAGTCCAGCTGTTTGTTCAGAAGGAATTCTACTGCAGTAATTGAATTGTATACATTTTTTGTAACCAAGTCCTTGAATGTCAGAAAGATGGTTCTGGCCGCGCAGCTTCTGGGCTGGCCGGGACGGGCCGGCGCGCTGGGATCGAGGGAAGGGGGGGGGAAAAAGGGTGGGGGGTTGGGGGGGGAACCGTGCCGCCGGTTGCCTGGGGGGAGCCATGTGCCCCACCAGGTGTAAGGTTTGCTGACCCGTTCGATGCGGTGACTGCTGGCGCGGCGGCTGTACAGCGTCTGAGGGACTGTGCAGTTTTATGTTGGAATTCACCTCGTTTTGATCTCAGGTCGGGTACGCCAGTTGCTGTCGAGAGACCCTGTCGTGCACTTTCGGGATGCCGGATTTTTACACCCCACTTCCCATTTCTCTGGATTCAAAGGATCGCCTTGTTCTGGCAGATTTACTTCCTGCATTACTCATGTTCGGTAGGAATTTCGTCGTATGTAGGGTTAAATTTCAACAGACTGCTGCTCTGTCCTTGCTTTTGAGATAACAGTGGAGGAGTAGCAGCTGCTTCTGAGATAGTCTCTGTAAGTTTTAGAGCATTTAAAGCTGTATGCACTGATTTCCAAGTAATGATTTTCTCAGGGATTTTAAACTGCAAGACTTTGTTCTTTCAAACTTCACTGTAAAAAGTTCTTTAATGGAGCCTTCGCTCCTTTTCTCAGTGACTGTCCCATTCTCCAGCGAGCCGGGGGGTGGGGGGAACAGACCTGATTCCTGCTCAGGGTCTGTTGGACCCAGCCCCTGCTCACGGCTTTCTTCACGTGGTAACTTAGTGGCCACTCCTCCGGCCAAACACCTGTGCTTATGATTGTCATCCATTAACCTGTTGCACAGGACAGGCTAAGGCTTGTGTACCTCTGATAATGGTGGCAACGTTCCACTGTCCATCTAAGATGGCATCTCTTATAGCACTGCTCCAGCGGGTAGGTGTGATCCGTGCCAGAGGCCCAGCTAAACATCTCGGAGAGGAAGCCTCATTTTCCCGGTGGGGGGGTTGGTAACGATTGACATATGCTTGAACTGCGAGCTCTTGTCTTGAAGATGCTGCAAAACTGACTGCAACAGATCGCACGGTGGTTTTTTGGGGGGTTTTTGTTTTTGGTGGTTTTTTTTTTTTTTTTGCAATTAGTTCTGGCCGCCATCAGAGGGCGTCAGGAGTGGAGACGTCTCGCTGGAAGACGGCAGGGGTGGATAGAGAAGAGGGGCCGATGTTGCAGGTCGCGCCCCAGGAGGGGCCGATTTTGTAAGCCGCGCCCCTTCTCCCTCCCCCTCTGGGGGTGGTACTAGCCGCTCCTCCCCTCTTCCGAAAGGTAGCCATTCCTCCCCTCTTCCGAAAGGCAGCCGCACTTCCGCGCCCGACTCCTCCCCGTTCCCTGGGGGCGGTCGTACTACCGCGTCTGACTCGCATTTCGAGTTGATGTCTCTGGCAGCAACTTCCGGTGGGCCAACCCCCTCTGCGCCCAGACTGGAACTGCACTCTGCACTCGCTCGAATCTCGGCAATTGTGTTACAAGTGATCCCAGTCATCCCTCTAACAGCAGGTAGCCCGAAAACCCGTGCTAATGTCCCAGGCTTAGGCGCGTGATCTTTCCCGGGCTCCGGAGCTAGCATCTGAGCTGCAGCACACGCCACCTCTCGTTCAGCTTTTATGGCTTTTAAGGTCTGTAATACTGTTCGCCAGAGCTCGCGGATGGCTTTTAACTCCTTTTCCTCCTTGTCCTCCACCGTTATTGTCCTTTCCCACATCATCTCTCCTAACTCTTGCCATTCCGAGACGGAAAACAGTAGCGGGCTATCCGCAAAGTGACCCCATCTTTGCCCCAGTTAAATCAACTTCATGAGTTGCTTTGCCGTTGCGTCTATTCCTCTCTTAGAGAGAATACCGACTAGCAACGTTGCCGCAGCCCCTATCTCCGTACTTGCGACCACGGCCTCCACGTTAAATTTTAGCTGCGCCAGGTAGCTGGAGTGTGGCTCGAAAATTCCTGGGAGTCAGCCGTCCGTGTCTGCCCTGCGCGTTCACACCCAGGCAGGACCCGCCCAACCGTTGTTCCCACGCCCCCTCTCTAGCTGCTCACTGCAGACCGAGTGACTCCTGCAGGGAAACCGTCCATCCTCTGCTACCAAATGTTGGCGTGGGTTACGGATCCGTTGTAACGATGTGACCCCAATATGAGTATGATCGTTCAACCTTTATTAGTCAGCAAAACAAGGTTTATATAGCAAAGCAATTACAGCACCTGAATGGTTAAAACCCCAACCCATAGATAAGCAAAACTACTGCAACTCGTTGTGATTGGTGCAGAGCTGCATCTCGATGTGAAAACACTACTGTGGCAGGAAACAACAACGTGGCAGGAAGGAAGTGACAGTGTAGCAGGAAACAGTGACGTTCCCCCTGCTCCAGTGTCCCGAGCTCGTCACTCTACCTTCCCAGCAGGGTTCCGTGTCAGCCGCTCCCAAGGCTCACTTCCAGATAGGAACCTGGGTTGCTCAACACACCAAACTATGTCCCCTCTCGTCCAGCCAGAACTCCACAGGCTAGCCTGGAAAGCTGTTGCTCAGCCTCATCTGTCCATTGCACTGCTCGCACAGGCGCACAGAGACTGAGGATGCTTGCTAGCCTTGACACTTCAAACTTCCAGCGTATCTCAAGGGACCCTTGCCAGGGGCCTCCAGCAGCCCTGACCCGAATATGCGAACGTCTCAGTATATCTCTTACCAAGAAGGGGCTAGCCTGGAAAGCTGTTGCTCAGCCTCATCTGCCCATGGCACGGCTCGCACAGATGCACAGAGACTGGGGCTACTGGCTTTCCTTGCCAAATGAAACTTCAAACGTAGCCCTGGTGTCCGTGCCGGGTGCCTCCAGCAGCCCTGCACCAAAGGTGCAAATGTCTCCAGACAGCTGACACCAAGAAAGGGCTAGCCTGGAAAGCTGTTGCTCACCCTCATCTGTCCATGGCACTGGTCGCACAGATGCACAGGGACTGGGGCTGCTTGCTTGCTTTCCTTGCCACCTCAAACTACAAAGGTAGCCAGGGGCTCCCTGCCGGGTTCCTCCAGCAGACCTGCACTGAAAATGCGAACATCTCCAGATAGCTCGCACCCAGAAGGGGCTAGCCTGGAAAGCTGTTGCTCAGCCTCATCTGCCCATGGCACTGCTCGCACAGGTGCACAGCGACTGGGGCTGCTTATTTACCTTGCCACCTCAAACTGCAAACGTACCCTAGGGGATCCTTGCTGGGGGCCTCCCGCAGCCCTGACCAGAATATGCAAAAGTCTCAGGATATCTCTTACCAAGTATTGGCTAGCCTTGAAAGCTGTTCCTCAGCCTCATGTGCCCATGGCACTGCTTTCACAGATGCACATATAATGGGGCTGCTTGCTTGCCTTTCTACCTCAAACTTAAAACATAGCCCGGGTGTCCCTTTCGGGTGCCTCCAGCAGCCCTGCCCCAAATAGGAGAACTTCTCCAGATAGCTCGCAACCAGAATGGGCTAGCCTGGAAAGCAGTTTCTCAGCCTCCTCTGCCCATGGCACTGCTCGCACAGGCAGACAGAGACTGAGTCTGCATGCTTGCTTTACCACCTCAATCTTCCAACGTAGCCTGGGGATCCGTATCGGGTAACTCCAGCAGACCTACACTGAAAATGCAAACATCTCCAGATAGATCGCACCCAGAAGGGACGAGCCTTGAAAGCTGTTTCTCAGCCTCATCTGCCCATGGTACTGCTCTCACAGATGCACAGAGACTGGGGCTGCTTTCTTCCCATGCCACGTTAAACTTCAAACGTAGCCTAGGGGGTCTTTGCCGGGCCCCTGCCACAGCCCTGACCTGAATATATAAACGTCTCAGGATATTTCTTACCAAGAAGGGGCTAACCTGCAAAGCTGTTGCTCAGCCTCATCTGCCCATGGCACTGCTCACACAGGCACACAGAGAGACTGAGGCTTCTTGCTTGCCTTGCCACCTCAAACTGCAAACAAATCCCGGGCGTCCCTGACGGGTGCATCCAGCAGAACTGCACCGAAGATGCGAAAGTCTCCAGATAGCTCGCACTCAGAAGAGGCTAGCCTGGAAAGGTGTTGCTCAGCCTCATCTGCCCATGGCTCTGCTCGCACGGGCGCATGAAGACCGGGGCTGCTTGCTTGCCTTGCCTCCTCAAACTTCAGAAGTAGCCTAGGGGGTCCTTGACAAGCTCCTTCCGCAGACCTGACCCTAATATGCCAACGTCTCAGGATAGCTATTACCAAGAAGGGTTTAGCCTGAGAAGCAGTTGCTCAGCCTCATCTGCACAAGGCACTGCTTGCACAGATGCATAAACACTGGGGCTGCTTGCTTGCCTTGCCACCTCAATTTTCAAACGTATCCCGGGGATCCCTGCCGGGTGCCTCAAGCAGACCTGCACTGAAGATGCGAACGTCTCTGGATATCTCTTACCAAGTATTGGCTAGCGTAGAAAGCAGTTGCTCAGTCTCATCTGCCCGTGGAACTGCTCACATAAGCGCAAAGAGACTGGGGCTGCTTGCTTGCCTTGCCACCTCAAACTTCAAACGTAGCCTAGGGGATCCTTGCTGGGGGCCTCCCGCATCCCTCACCCGAATATGCAAACATCTCAAAATATCACTTACCAAGTATGGAATAGCCTGGAAAGCTGTTGCTCAGTCTCATTTGCGCATGGCACTGCTCGCACAGGCACACAGAGACTGGGGCTACTTGCTTGCTTTGCTACTTCAGTTTCCAAACGTAGCCCGTAGATCCCTGCTGGGTGTATCCAGCAGCCCAGCGCCGAAAATGCGAAAGTCTCCGGATAGCCCGCACCCAGAAGGGGCTAGCCTGTAAAACTCTTGCTCAGCCTCATCTTCCCATGGCACTACTCGCACAGGCGCACAGAGAGACTGGTGCTGCTTGCTTGCCTTGCCACCTCAATCTTCAAACATAGACCGGGGATCCCAGACGGATTCCTCCAGCAGACCTGCACTGAAAATGAGAACATCTCCAGATACCTCGCACCCTGAAGTTTCTGGCCTGGAAATGTGTTTCTCAGACTCATCTGCCCATGGCACTGCTCGCACAGGCACACAGAGACTGGGGTTGCTTGACTGTCTTGCCACCTGTAACATCAAACATAACCTGGTGGTCCTTGCCAGGTGCCTCCAGCAGCCCTGCACATAGAATGCGAACGTCTCAGGATATGTCTTACTAAGAAAGGTTTAGCCTTGAAAGGTGTTGCTCAGCCTCATCTGCCCATGGCACTGCTCACACAGGCACACAGAGACTGTGGCTGCTTGCTTGCCTTGCCACCTTAATCTTCAAACGTAGCCGGGGACTCCCTGCCAGGTGCCTCCAGCAGCCCCGCACCGAAAATGAGAATGTCTCAGGATATCTCGTACCAAGAAGGCTTTAGCCTGGAAAGCTGCTGCTCACTCATCTGCCCATGGCACTGCTCACACAGGCGCACAGAGACTGGGGCTGCTTGCTTGCCTTGACAGCTCAAACTTCAAATGAACCCTAGGGGGTTTTTAACAGGCGCCTGCCACACCCCTGTCCTACAATATGCAAGCGTCTCAGGATATATCTTACCAAGAAGGGGTAGCCTTGAAAGGTGTTGCTCAGCCTCATCTGCCCATGGCTCTGCTCGCACAGACGCACAGAGACTGGGGCTGCTTGCTTGCCTTGCCACCTCAAACTTTAAACGTAGCCAAAGGCTCCCTGCTGGGTGCCTCCAGCAGCCCTGCAACGAATATGCGAATGTCTCCAGATAGTTTGCACACAGAAGGGGCTAGCCTGGAAAGCTGTTGCTCAGCCTCATTTGCCTATGGTACTACTCTCACAGGCGCACAGAGACTGGGGCTGCTTGCTTGCCTTGCCACCTCAATATTCCAAGGTAGCTCGAGACTCCCTGCCAGGTGCCTCCAGCAGACCCGCACTGAAAATGAGAAAGTCTCAGGATATCTCGTACCAAGAAGGGGTTAGTCTGGAAAGCTGTTGCTCACTCATCTGACCATGGCACTGCTCAAACAGGCGCACAGACACTGGGTCTGCTTGCTTGCCTTACCTCCTCACACTTCAAACGTATCCTAGGGGGTCCTTGCCAGGCGCCTGCCACACCCGTGTCCTAAATATGCAAGCGTCTCACGATATCTCTTACCAAGAATGGGCTAGCCTTGAAAAGTGTTGCTCAGCCTCATCTGCCCATGGCACTGCTCGCACAGATGCACAGAGACTGCGGCTTCCTGCTTGCCTTGCCACCTTAAACTTCAAACATAGCCCGGGGGTCCCAGCCGGGTGCCTCCAGCAGCCCTGCCCCCAATTTGAGAACGTCTCCATATAGCTCGCAACCAGAAGGGGCTAGCCTTGAAAGGTGTTGCTCAGCCTCATCTGCCCATGGCACTGCTCACACAGATGCACAGAGACTGGGGCTGCTTGCTTGCCTTGCCACTTCAAACTTCACACTTTCCTCAGGGCTCCCTGCCGGGTCCCTCCAGCAGCCCTGCACCGAGAATGCTAATGTCTAAGGATATCTGGTACCAAGAAGGGTTTTGCCTGGAAAGCTGTTGCTCAGCCTCATCTGCCCATGGCACTGCTCGCAGAAGCGCACAGAGACTGGGGCTGCTTGCTTGCCTTGCCACCTCAAACTTCAAACGTAACCCGGGTCTCCGTGCCGTGTGCCTCCAGCAGCCCTGCAACTAGAATGCGAACGTCTCAGGATATCTGTTACCAGGAAGGGTTTAGCCTGGAAACCTGTTGCTCAGCCTCATCTTCCCATGGCACTGCTCGCACAGGCGCACAGAGACTGGGGCTGCTTGCTTGCCTTGCCACCTGAAACCTCAAACGTAGCCTAGGGGGCCCATGGCGGGGGCCTCCCTTAGCCCTGACCCGAATATAAGAACGTCATAGGATATCTCGTACCAAGAAGGGGCTATCCTTGAAAGCTGTTGCCCAGCCTCATCTACCCATGGCACTGCTCGCTCAGGCGCACAGAGACTGGGGATGCTTGCTTGCCTTGCCTCCTCAAACTTCAAACGTACCTTAGGGGGTCTTTGCCAGGCGCCTGCAACACTCCTGTCCTAAATATGCAAGCGTCACACGATATGTCTTACCAAGAAGGGGCTAGCCTGGAAAGCTGTTGTTCAGCCTCATCTGCCCATGGCACTGCTCGTACAGATGCACAGAGACTGGGGCTGCTTGCTTGCCTTGCCTCCTCAAACTTCAAACATAGCCCAGGTGTCCCAGCCGGGTGCCTCCAGCAGCCCTGCCCCAAATATGAGAATGTCTCAGGATATTTCTTACCAAGAAGGGGCTAGCCTTGAAAGGTGTTGCTCAGCCTCATCTGCCAATGGCACTGCTCAAACAGGCACACAAAGACTGGGGATGCTTGCTTGCCTTACCACATCAAATTTCACACTTACCTCAGGGCTCCCTGCCGTGTCCCTCCAGCAGCCCTGCACCGAGAATGCTAACGTCTAAGGATATCTCTTACCAAGAAGGGTGTAGACTTGAAAGCTGTTGCTTAGCCTCATCTGCCCATGGCACTGCTCGCACAGGCAAACAGTGACTGGGGCTGCTTGCTTGCCTTGACACCTCAAAGTTCAAACGTAGCCTAGGTGGTCTTTTTCGGTTGCTTCCACACCCCTGTCCCAAATGTGCGAGCGTCTCAGGATATCTCTTACCAAGAAGGGGATAGACTGCAAAGCTGTTGCTCAGCCTCATCTGCCCAGGGCACTGGTCACGCAAGCGCACACAGACTAGGGCTGCTTGCTTGCCTTGCCACCTCATAATTCAAATGTTGCCCTGGTGTCCCTTCTGAGTGACTCTAGCAGCCCTGCACCGAAAATGCAATCGTTTCCAGATAGATCGCAACCAGAATGGGCTAGCCTGGAAAACTGTTGCTCAGCCTTATCTGCCCATGGCACTGCTTGCACAGATGCACAGAGACTGGGGGTGCTTGCTTGCCTTACCACCTCAAACTTCAAAACGTACCAGAGGGGGTCTTTGCCGGGGTCCTTTCCCAGCCCTGCACCGAAAAAGCAAATGTCTCAGGAGATCTCTTAGCAAGAAGGGGCGAGCCTGGAAAGCTGTTGCTCAGCCTCATCTGCCCATGGCACTGCTCGCACAGGCGCACAGAGACTGGGACTGCTTGCTTGTCTTGCCACCTCAAACTTCAAACGAAGCCTAGGTGGTCTTTGCCGGTTTCCTGCCTCACCCCTGTCCCAAATGTGCGAGCGTCTCAGGATCTCTCTTACGAAGAAGGGGCTAGCCTAGAAAACTGTTGCTCAGCCTCATCTGCCCATGGTACTGGTCGCACAAGCGTACAGAGACTGGGGCTGCTTGCTTGCCTTGCCACCTCAAACTTCAAACGTAGTCCAGGAAGTCCCTGCCGGTTGCCTCCAGCACCCCTGCCACAAATATGAGAATGTCTCCAGATAGCTCGCAACCAGAAGGGGCTAGCCTGGAAAACTGTTGATCAGCTTCATCTGCCCATGACGTTGCTGGCACAGATGCACAGAGACTGGGGCTGCTTGCTTGCCTTGCCACCTCAACTTCAAAAGTTTCCTAGGGGGTCTTTGCCGAGCGCCTGCTGCAGCCCTGTCCCGAATATGCGAGCGTCTCAGGATATTTCTTACCAAGAAGGGGATAGCCTGCAAAGGCGTTGCTCAGCCTCATCTGCCCATGGCACTGCTCGCACAGAGGCACAGAGACTGGGGCTGCTTGCTTGCCTTGCCACCTCATACTTCAAACGTAGCCTAGGTGGTCTTTTTCGGTTGCTTACACACCCCTGTCCCAAATGTGCGAGCGTCTCAGGATATCTCTTAACAAGAAGGGGCTAGCCTGGAAAACTGTTGCTCAGCCTCATCTGCCCATGACACTGCTCACACAGGCGCACAGAGACTGGGGCTGCTTGCTTGCCTTGCCACCTCAAACTTCAAACGTAGCCCTGGTGTCCCTCCCAGGTGCCTCCAGCAGCCCTGCACCGAAGGTGCAAACGTCTCCAGATAGCTCGAACCCAGAAGGGGCGAGCCTGGAAAGCTGTTGCTCAGCCTCATCTGCCCATGGCACTGCTCGCACAGGCGCACGGAGACTGGGGCTGCTTGCTTGCCTTACCACCTCAAACTTCAAAATGTACCCTAGGGGGTCTTTGCCGGGGTCCTTTCCCAGTCCTGACCCGAATATGCAAATGTCTCAAGATATCTCTTAACAAGAAGGGGCTGTCCTGGAAAGCTGTTGCTCAGGCTCATCTGCCCACGGCACTGCTCGCACAGATGCACAGAGACTGGGGCTGCTTGCTTGCCTTGCCACCTCAAACTTCAAACGTAGCCTAGGTGGTCTTTTTCGGTTGCTTCCACACCCCTGTCCCAAATGTGCGAGCGTCTCAGGATATCTCTTAGCAAGAAGGGGCTAGCCTGCAAAGCTGTTGCTCAGCCTCATCTGCCCATGGCACTGGTCACACAGGCGCACACAGACTGGGGCTGCTTGCTTGCCTTGCCACCTCATACTTCAAACGTAGCCGAGGGGGTCCTTGCCAAGCTCCTTCCGCAGCCCTGACCCGAATATGCGAATGTCTCAGGATATCTCTTAACAAGTATTGGCTAGCCTGGAAAGCTCTTTTTCAGCCTCAACTGCCCATGGCACTGCTAGTACAGGTGCACACAGACTGGGGTTGCTTGCTTGCCTTGCCGCCTTAAACTTTAAACATAGCCCGGGTGTCCCAGCCGGGTGCCTCCAGCAGCCCTGCCCCTGTCTCCAGATAGCTCGCAATCAGAAGGGGCTAGCTTGGAATGCTGTTGCTCAGCCTCATCTGCCCACGGCACTGCTTGTACAGGCTCACAGAGACTGGGGTTGCTAGCTTGCCTTGCCACCTCAAACTTCAAACGTAGCCCAGGGATTCCTGCAGGGTGCCTCTAGCCGCACTGCACCGAAAATGCAACCGTCTCCATACAGCTTGCACCCAGAAGGGGCTAGCCTGGAACGTGGGTGCTTAGTCTCATATGCCCATGACATTGCTGGCACAGATGCACAGAGACTGGGGCTGCTTGCTTGCCTTGCCACCTCAAACTTCCAACGTAGCCTAGGGGTCCCTGTCGGGTGCCTCAGGCAGCCCTGCACCGAAGGTGTGAACATCTCCAATTAGCTCGCACGCAGACGGGGCTAGCCTGGAAAGCTGTTGCTCAGCCTCATCTGCCCATGGCACTGCTCACACAGGCACAGAGAGAATGGGGCAGCTTGCTTGCCTTGCCACCTCAAACTTCAAGCGTAGCCTAGGTGGTCTTTACCCGTTTCCTGCCGCACCCCTGTCCCAAATGTGCGAGCGTCTCAGGATATCTCTTAGCAAGAAG
Source organism: Opisthocomus hoazin (assembly GCF_030867145.1). Classification (NCBI taxonomy): domain Eukaryota; kingdom Metazoa; phylum Chordata; class Aves; order Opisthocomiformes; family Opisthocomidae; genus Opisthocomus; species Opisthocomus hoazin. The sequence continues at coordinate 17,199,503 of NC_134453.1, forward strand.
GGGCTAGCCTGCAAAGCTGTTGCTCAGTCTCATCTGCCCATGGTACTGATCACACACGCGCACACAGACTGGGGCTGCTTGCTCTCGCTTGCCTTGCCACATTAAACTTAAAAATATCCCGGGTTTCCCTTCCGGGTGACTCCAGCAGCCCTACCCCAAATATGAGAATGTCTCCAGATAGCTTGCAACCAGAAGGGGCCAGCCTGGAAAACTGTTGCTCAGCATCATCTGCCCATGGCACTGCTCGCACAGATGCACAGAGACTGGGGCTGCTTGCTTGCCTTGCCAACTCAAACTTGAAACATATCTCTGGTGTCCCTGCTGGGTGCCTCCAGTAGCCTTGCACCGAAGGTGCAAACATCTCCAGATAGCTCGAACCCAGAAGGGGCGAGCCTGGAAAGCTGTTGCTCAGCCTCATCTGCCCACGGCACTGCTCGCACAGGCTCACAGAGACTGGGGGTGCTTGCTTGCCTTGCCACCTCAAACTTCAAACGAAGCCTAGGTGGTCTTTGCCGGTTTCCTGCCGCACCCCTGTCCCAAATGTGCGAGCGTCTCAGGATATCTCTTACGAAGAAGGGGCTAGCCTAGAAAACCTGTTGCTCAGCCTCATCTGCCCATGGTACTGTTCGCACAAGCGCACAGAGACTGGGGCTGCTTGCTTGCCTTGCCATCTTAAACTTCAAATGTAACCAGGAAGTCCCTGATGGTTGGTCCAGCACCCCTGCCCCAAATATGAGAACGTCTCCAGATAGATCGCAGCCAGAAGGGGCTAGCCTGGAAAACTGTTGATCAGCTTCATCTGCCCATGACTTTGCTGGCACAGATGCACAGAGACTGGGGCTGCTTGCTTGCCTTGCCACCTCAAACTTCAAAAGTTTCCTAGGGGGTCTTTGCCGGGCGCCTGCTGCAGCCCTGTCCCGAATATGCGAGCGTCTCAGGATATTTCTTACCAAGAAGGGGATAGTCTGCAAAGGCGTTGCTCAGCCTCATCTGCCCATGGCACTGCTTGCACAGGCGCACAGAGACTGGGGGATGCTTGCTTGCCTTGCCACCTCAAACTTCAAACGTAGCCTAGGTGGTCTTTTTCGGTTGCTTCCACACCCCTGTCCCAAATGCGCGAGCGTCTCAGGATATCTCTTAACAAGAAGGGGCTAGCCTGGAAAACTGTTGCTCAACCTCATCTGCCCATGGCACTGGTCGCACAAGCGCACAGAGACTGGGGCTGCTTGCTTGCCTTGCCACCTTAAACTTCAAATGTAACCAGGAAGTCCCTGCCAGTTGCCTCCAGCAGCCCTGCACCGAATGTGCAAACGTCTCCAGATAGCTCGAAACCAGAAGGGGCGAGCCTGGAAAGCTGTTGCTCAGCCTCATCTGCCCATGGCACTGCTCACACAGATGCACAGAGACTGGGGCTGCTTGCTTGCTCTTTCACGTCAAACTTCAAATGTAACATAGGAGGATTTTCCTGGGCGCCTGCCGCAACCCTGACCCTAATATGCGAGCGCCTCAAAATATATTATGCCAGGAAGGGTCTAGCCTGGAAAAACGTTGCTCAGCCTCCTCTGCCCATGGCACTGGTTGCACAGGCGCACAGAGAGTGGGGCTGCTTGCTTGCCTTGCCACCTCAAACTTCAAACGTAGCCTAGGAGGTTTTTTCCGGGCGCCTGCCGCAACCCTGAACCTAATATGCGAGCGTTTCAACATATATTACGCCAAGAAGGAGCTAGACTGGAAAGCTTTTGCTCAGCCTCATCTGCCCATGGCACTGCTCACACAGGCGCACAGAGACTGGGGCTGCTTGCTTCCCTTCCCACCTCAATTTTCACATGTATCCTAGGGGTCCCTGCCGGGTGTCTTCAGCAGCCCTGCACCGTAGGTGTGATCGTCTCCAGAGAGCTCGCACCCAGAAGGTTCTAGGCTGGAAAGCTGTTGCTCAGCCTCATGTGCCCATGGCACTGCTCGCATAGATGCACAGAGACTGGGGCTGCTTGCTTGCCTTGCCACCTCAAACTTCCAACGTAGCCTAGGGGTCCCTGTCGGGTGCCTCAGGCAGCCCTGCACCGAAGGTGTGAACATCTCCAATTAGCTCGCACGCAGACGGGGCTAGCCTGGAAAGCTGTTGCTCAGCCTCATCTGCCCATGGCACTGCTCACACAGGCACAGAGAGAATGGGGCAGCTTGCTTGCCTTGCCACCTCAAACTTCAAGCGTAGCCTAGGTGGTCTTTACCCGTTTCCTGCCGCACCCCTGTCCCAAATGTGCGAGCGTCTCAGGATATCTCTTAGCAAGAAGGGGCTAGCCTGCAAAGCTGTTGCTCAGTCTCATCTGCCCATGGTACTGATCACACACGCGCACACAGACTGGGGCTGCTTGCTCTCGCTTGCCTTGCCACATTAAACTTAAAAATATCCCGGGTTTCCCTTCCGGGTGACTCCAGCAGCCCTACCCCAAATATGAGAATGTCTCCAGATAGCTTGCAACCAGAAGGGGCCAGCCTGGAAAACTGTTGCTCAGCATCATCTGCCCATGGCACTGCTCGCACAGATGCACAGAGACTGGGGCTGCTTGCTTGCCTTGCCAACTCAAACTTGAAACATATCTCTGGTGTCCCTGCTGGGTGCCTCCAGTAGCCTTGCACCGAAGGTGCAAACGTCTCCAGATAGCTCGAACCCAGAAGGGGCGAGCCTGGAAAGCTGTTGCTCAGCCTCATCTGCCCACGGCACTGCTCGCACAGGCTCACAGAGACTGGGGGTGCTTGCTTGCCTTGCCACCTCAAACTTCAAACGAAGCCTAGGTGGTCTTTGCCGGTTTCCTGCCGCACCCCTGTCCCAAATGTGCGAGCGTCTCAGGATATCTCTTACGAAGAAGGGGCTAGCCTAGAAAACCTGTTGCTCAGCCTCATCTGCCCATGGTACTGTTCGCACAAGCGCACAGAGACTGGGGCTGCTTGCTTGCCTTGCCATCTTAAACTTCAAATGTAACCAGGAAGTCCCTGATGGTTGGTCCAGCACCCCTGCCCCAAATATGAGAACGTCTCCAGATAGATCGCAGCCAGAAGGGGCTAGCCTGGAAAACTGTTGATCAGCTTCATCTGCCCATGACTTTGCTGGCACAGATGCACAGAGACTGGGGCTGCTTGCTTGCCTTGCCACCTCAAACTTCAAAAGTTTCCTAGGGGGTCTTTGCCGGGCGCCTGCTGCAGCCCTGTCCCGAATATGCGAGCGTCTCAGGATATTTCTTACCAAGAAGGGGATAGTCTGCAAAGGCGTTGCTCAGCCTCATCTGCCCATGGCACTGCTTGCACAGGCGCACAGAGACTGGGGGATGCTTGCTTGCCTTGCCACCTCAAACTTCAAACGTAGCCTAGGTGGTCTTTTTCGGTTGCTTCCACACCCCTGTCCCAAATGCGCGAGCGTCTCAGGATATCTCTTAACAAGAAGGGGCTAGCCTGGAAAACTGTTGCTCAACCTCATCTGCCCATGGCACTGGTCGCACAAGCGCACAGAGACTGGGGCTGCTTGCTTGCCTTGCCACCTTAAACTTCAAATGTAACCAGGAAGTCCCTGCCAGTTGCCTCCAGCAGCCCTGCACCGAATGTGCAAACGTCTCCAGATAGCTCGAAACCAGAAGGGGCGAGCCTGGAAAGCTGTTGCTCAGCCTCATCTGCCCATGGCACTGCTCACACAGATGCACAGAGACTGGGGCTGCTTGCTTGCTCTTTCACGTCAAACTTCAAATGTAACATAGGAGGATTTTCCTGGGCGCCTGCCGCAACCCTGACCCTAATATGCGAGCGCCTCAAAATATATTATGCCAGGAAGGGTCTAGCCTGGAAAAACGTTGCTCAGCCTCCTCTGCCCATGGCACTGGTTGCACAGGCGCACAGAGAGTGGGGCTGCTTGCTTGCCTTGCCACCTCAAACTTCAAACGTAGCCTAGGAGGTTTTTTCCGGGCGCCTGCCGCAACCCTGAACCTAATATGCGAGCGTTTCAACATATATTACGCCAAGAAGGAGCTAGACTGGAAAGCTTTTGCTCAGCCTCATCTGCCCATGGCACTGCTCACACAGGCGCACAGAGACTGGGGCTGCTTGCTTCCCTTCCCACCTCAATTTTCACATGTATCCTAGGGGTCCCTGCCGGGTGTCTTCAGCAGCCCTGCACCGTAGGTGTGATCGTCTCCAGAGAGCTCGCACCCAGAAGGTTCTAGGCTGGAAAGCTGTTGCTCAGCCTCATGTGCCCATGGCACTGCTCGCATAGATGCACAGAGACTGGGGCTGCTTGCTTGCCTTGCCACCTCAAACTTCCAACGTAGCCTAGGGGTCCCTGTCGGGTGCCTCAGGCAGCCCTGCACCGAAGGTGTGAACATCTCCAATTAGCTCGCACGCAGACGGGGCTAGCCTGGAAAGCTGTTGCTCAGCCTCATCTGCCCATGGCACTGCTCACACAGGCACAGAGAGAATGGGGCAGCTTGCTTGCCTTGCCACCTCAAACTTCAAGCGTAGCCTAGGTGGTCTTTACCCGTTTCCTGCCGCACCCCTGTCCCAAATGTGCGAGCGTCTCAGGATATCTCTTAGCAAGAAGGGGCTAGCCTGCAAAGCTGTTGCTCAGTCTCATCTGCCCATGGTACTGATCACACACGCGCACACAGACTGGGGCTGCTTGCTCTCGCTTGCCTTGCCACATTAAACTTAAAAATATCCCGGGTTTCCCTTCCGGGTGACTCCAGCAGCCCTACCCCAAATATGAGAATGTCTCCAGATAGCTTGCAACCAGAAGGGGCCAGCCTGGAAAACTGTTGCTCAGCATCATCTGCCCATGGCACTGCTCGCACAGATGCACAGAGACTGGGGCTGCTTGCTTGCCTTGCCAACTCAAACTTGAAACATATCTCTGGTGTCCCTGCTGGGTGCCTCCAGTAGCCTTGCACCGAAGGTGCAAACGTCTCCAGATAGCTCGAACCCAGAAGGGGCGAGCCTGGAAAGCTGTTGCTCAGCCTCATCTGCCCACGGCACTGCTCGCACAGGCTCACAGAGACTGGGGGTGCTTGCTTGCCTTGCCACCTCAAACTTCAAACGAAGCCTAGGTGGTCTTTGCCGGTTTCCTGCCGCACCCCTGTCCCAAATGTGCGAGCGTCTCAGGATATCTCTTACGAAGAAGGGGCTAGCCTAGAAAACCTGTTGCTCAGCCTCATCTGCCCATGGTACTGTTCGCACAAGCGCACAGAGACTGGGGCTGCTTGCTTGCCTTGCCATCTTAAACTTCAAATGTAACCAGGAAGTCCCTGATGGTTGGTCCAGCACCCCTGCCCCAAATATGAGAACGTCTCCAGATAGATCGCAGCCAGAAGGGGCTAGCCTGGAAAACTGTTGATCAGCTTCATCTGCCCATGACTTTGCTGGCACAGATGCACAGAGACTGGGGCTGCTTGCTTGCCTTGCCACCTCAAACTTCAAAAGTTTCCTAGGGGGTCTTTGCCGGGCGCCTGCTGCAGCCCTGTCCCGAATATGCGAGCGTCTCAGGATATTTCTTACCAAGAAGGGGATAGTCTGCAAAGGCGTTGCTCAGCCTCATCTGCCCATGGCACTGCTTGCACAGGCGCACAGAGACTGGGGGATGCTTGCTTGCCTTGCCACCTCAAACTTCAAACGTAGCCTAGGTGGTCTTTTTCGGTTGCTTCCACACCCCTGTCCCAAATGCGCGAGCGTCTCAGGATATCTCTTAACAAGAAGGGGCTAGCCTGGAAAACTGTTGCTCAACCTCATCTGCCCATGGCACTGGTCGCACAAGCGCACAGAGACTGGGGCTGCTTGCTTGCCTTGCCACCTTAAACTTCAAATGTAACCAGGAAGTCCCTGCCAGTTGCCTCCAGCAGCCCTGCACCGAATGTGCAAACGTCTCCAGATAGCTCGAAACCAGAAGGGGCGAGCCTGGAAAGCTGTTGCTCAGCCTCATCTGCCCATGGCACTGCTCACACAGATGCACAGAGACTGGGGCTGCTTGCTTGCTCTTTCACGTCAAACTTCAAATGTAACATAGGAGGATTTTCCTGGGCGCCTGCCGCAACCCTGACCCTAATATGCGAGCGCCTCAAAATATATTATGCCAGGAAGGGTCTAGCCTGGAAAAACGTTGCTCAGCCTCCTCTGCCCATGGCACTGGTTGCACAGGCGCGCAGAGAGTGGGGCTGCTTGCTTGCCTTGCCACCTCAAACTTCAAACGTAGCCTAGGAGGTTTTTTCCGGGCGCCTGCCGCAACCCTGAACCTAATATGCGAGCGTTTCAACATATATTACGCCAAGAAGGAGCTAGACTGGAAAGCTTTTGCTCAGCCTCATCTGCCCATGGCACTGCTCACACAGGCGCACAGAGACTGGGGCTGCTTGCTTCCCTTCCCACCTCAATTTTCACATGTATCCTAGGGGTCCCTGCCGGGTGTCTTCAGCAGCCCTGCACCGTAGGTGTGATCGTCTCCAGAGAGCTCGCACCCAGAAGGTTCTAGGCTGGAAAGCTGTTGCTCAGCCTCATGTGCCCATGGCACTGCTCGCATAGATGCACAGAGACTGGGGCTGCTTGCTTGCCTTGCCACCTCAAACTTCCAACGTAGCCTAGGGGTCCCTGTCGGGTGCCTCAGGCAGCCCTGCACCGAAGGTGTGAACATCTCCAATTAGCTCGCACGCAGACGGGGCTAGCCTGGAAAGCTGTTGCTCAGCCTCATCTGCCCATGGCACTGCTCACACAGGCACAGAGAGAATGGGGCAGCTTGCTTGCCTTGCCACCACAAACTTCAAACGTATTCTAGGAGGTCTTTGCCGGGCGCCTGCCTCAGCCGTTACCTGCCGCGACTGAGAGACGGGACACCGCTTGATGCAAGCAGGATGATCGTTTTATTGTTCTTACACACATACATTTATACAGATCAGAAGGTAGCGTGTTTTAAACTGATTGGTTAAGTTTCAAACTAGGCACCTATTGATTGGTTAACACAGTTGCTAATATAGACACATTCTTTTCCTAAGCTCATCTAAACTAAGGCCATGCAGACACATTCTTTTCTTATCTTATCCAAGGCCTTGCTTCCTCCCTCAGGATGGCTCGGCAATATCTCTCTTCTTCTCAGGGTCAGGATGGCTAGGCACTAACTCCCTTCTTCCCAGGGTTTATGGCCCACAAGTTCCAACACATCCTCCCTCATCAATTGCACCGCGCTGGGGGCCCTCCTGAGGCCCACATCTCCCCCTTCCTCTTGTACAATAAGAATTCCTTTTACTGAGCGTGTTATTAGTTTTTGGAAACACTGCAACAGGCATGGAAGAAGTAATAGCAACAAAATAAAAACTATTAAAACATAAACTGCTATTTTTACTGGGCTTCTTAACCATCCAGATAGACCCCATCTTCCAAAAAGTGTGTCTAGCCAATCCCACTTGTCGTCCTGACGGAGTTTGGAGACTCCGTCCTTAAGCTTTTGGATGCTGGCATGGATTGACTTAGAGTGATCAGAAAGATTCATACAACACATGCCCTCAAAGTCCTCACAGCCATGGCCCTGTGCTAAAAGCAAAAAATCTATGGCAGCTCTATTTTGTAATGTTGCATGGCGAACGCTATCTACATCTAATAAAAGGCCCGACAATGCACTGCTAGTGGCATTTGTTTGTTTAGCAAGCCAGCAGCCAAGCTTATCTAATGTTGCCAATGCTTTTGCAGCGGCAGCTCCAGGTAAAAAGAGAGAGGCGGCAAAACGCTGACTAAAGGACCAGAATTCTACATTATCATCACACTCAGGGGTGTAGGCATGAACACTACGTTTTGCCCTATGGGAGAGGCGGTATTGCAAAATCATAGATGTGTTAGGGGTCAATACTGACAAGCGCCCAAGACTACACGGACCTCCTTTTATATGCGAGGGGATACCGGGCCATGCTCTGTCTCCACAAATAAAAAATATCCCTGGAGGCAACAAGAGGGGAGCATTAGTAGACTTAGACAAATTCGTTGCTGTATAATTGCACTAGACAGTGTTATTTTTGAAGATAGGGTGAGCAGGCGAAACATCCCATGCCTTAGATTGATTCTTTCCTGTGTAGTTAAACCTGACACAAAAGTCCATCTTTACAGACCCTAACAGATCAATTTCTTGTGGCTCCAGAGCAGCAAGTGGAAGCTGGGGGGTCCACATGTCCCAACAGTCTGTTACATTTTGAGACACGTTTTTAGACGGGAAGATGGACTGAAAAGCTCTGGGGATCGGCCAGTTGTTTAATGGCAAGCCCACAAGACAGGTAGAAAAAGGGTTGTTAGGAGAAGCTGTAGCGAGGCACAAGGTATCCTGTCCCGTAAGATTCGCTAGTGTCACCCATACGTTAACTTTGGGCAATGCAGGCAAAAATGAATAGTTAGATGCCTCCCCTATCATAACCATAATTAGAAGTATTATTTTCAGAGCAGTTTTCTGCCCTTTTTCACCTTCCAAGCAAACCGTTTCTTGCATCGTTCTTTCGTTCGATTCCAGTCCTTTTTTAAGACAGACCATATAGCAGGCACTAGGTTAGTTCTACTACACTCTAACTTAGAAAATGATATATCCTCTGCTCTTTTTAGTACTAGATTGGCCCACTCAGCACAGTTATAAAAGTATCGGTTGCTGCCCGATTGTTCGTGCCCGGTAACGAGTAGAAGTCTAGCTACATCAATTTCTCTTTCTAAGCAAGCATCACACCAACGTCTGGCGAGTGTCACCCGACGCCACCATTCCTGCCCACAAGTGTAGCTTTTACACAAAACCCACGGTTCACAAGTGTTACAGAAAAGACACGAAACTCTCGTGACTGGTGTTTCTATATGCTGGTTCATACAGTCCTTCTATGTTTATGATTCAGCCGTCCTGATTGTCCCGGTCCTCTGGAGGAGGTTCACCAACTTGCTGCTCTGAAGGTTGGTCCCGGGTGCGATCCGATTCGTCCTCAGACGGTTGTGGCAACAATTCGCGGAAAGGCCGCACGCTTTTCGCTGGAATCCATCGGGGGCCTCTTTCTGCGGAAACACAAGCATAACCTCTGCCCCACGTGATAAGGGGTTAGGGTCCCATGATCTTACCTGTTTCAGGATCTCGAATCAATACTGGGGCCTTGATTGTTGCTTCAAACGAAGCGTTTGTATTAAAATGACGAACTATCGGAGGGTTGCTGTCTAACAGAGAACAATTTAAAAAATTAAAAACATATAAGGCTTTCTGTAGACGCTCCTCAGGGGTAGCAGTCCCTACTCCCCCTTTTTGTTGTTGTAACAAATGTTTCAGAGATTGATGAGAGTGTTCAATTAAGGATTGGCCTGTAGGGGAGTGAGGAATGCCAGTAACGTGAGTAATCCCCCAGGAGTTAAAAAAAGCTTTTGTTGTGGTAGACACGTAGGCAGGGCCGTTGTCCGTCTTGATCTGAGAGGGTATACCTAAAGTGGCAAAGGCATGCATTAAATGTTTTTGAACATCACGTGTCTTTTCTCCTGTGTGGCAGGAGGCAAATAGGGCACCAGAAAAGGTATCAATGGAAGAGTGAATGCATTTTAGATGACCAAATTCTGAAAAGTGGGTTACATCAGTTTGCCACAGTTGTAAGCTCTGCAGTCCCCTAGGATTAACCCCTCCCGCTACCGACAGAAAGGAGTGTTTTTGACAGTCAGGACACACAGCGATAATGTTAGTTGCTTGCTGGGTAGTGAGGTCAAATTGGCGTTTAAGACTTCCAGCATTCTGGTGAAAAAAAGAATGGCTGAGTTTAGCCTGTGCTACGTGATCCGGTAATACTTGCACTGGTAACGTAAGCATATCAGCTTGTCGATTCCCTTCTGCAATAAAACCAGGTAAAACAGTATGTGCTCTGACGTGCATGACAAAATAGGGATGAGGGCGCGAGTCCAGGAGGAAAATAAGTTCCTGCAATAAAGCAAACAATTCAGAATGTGAGACATCACGTAACACAGATGCTTCAGCCCGTTCAACAATTCCTGCAACATAAGCTGAGTCAGTAATTATGTTAAGCGGTGTGGACCACTTTCGAAAGACTCGAACAACTGCATTCAGTTCTACTATCTGAGGAGAACCAGGTACAGTCTCTACATCCGAGTCCCATTGTCCACGCTGGTCATCCCACCATAAGATGACCGATTTATGCGACTTTCCAGAGCCGTCCGTAAACACGGTGAGGGCCTGCAAGGGTTGGTCGCTTCTTTTTGGCCTGGACAGAAGACGAAAGTCAGCATTGAGTAGCTTATGAGATGGCGGGTGAGAGGTAAGTTGGCCTGTATAGCCAGATATTGCTACACTGAAGGCATCGGATTGTTGGTGGAGCCACTGTAAGTAAGTACTTGCCACAGGCAAACAGATGCAGGCAAAGTCCATTCCTGATAGTGTCAGCAAACATTGCCGGGCTCTAATGATTAAAGATGCAAACATCTCGTGCTGTGTTGAAATAGTCGTTGAAGACTGATTGGGGAAGAAAACCCATTCAATAATCAGCAGTGGGTCTGATTTCTGAGAATCCCACTGAAATATTAGCGCATGAGGTTGTCGAGCGGGGTTCAAAATAATCAGAATAAAGGGTAGCTCGGGAGCCCATCGGTGTGTTTGTCGGAGACTAATTGCTGTAGCAACTTTTTGCAGGGAAGTAGTGGCTTCAGGGTCAAGACTGCGGGGGTATCATAAGTCAGTGTCCCCTTTTAGCAGTCTAAATAAAGGACTTAAATCTGCATTAGAAATCCCCAACAGTGGTCGGACCCAATTGATTGTTCCCAACAATTTCTGTACATCATGTAAATTCTGTATGTCTGTCTGTATCTGCAGAGGTTGGGGAATTATAGTCTGGGCCCTGATGCGCCAACCTAAGTATTTCCATGGAGATATTTTTTGAACCTTTTTCGGTGCAATACAGAGGCCTGCCGAGTTAACGACAGCCATGACAAGGGCTACGGCTTCCTCCATGACTCCATGGAGTTGTGCAGCCACCAGGATGTCATCCATATAGTGATACAACAAGACACTAGGCATTGTGGTTCTAACAGGGGTGAGTACTTTAGCTACGTACCACTGACAAATCGTAGGACTATTCTTCATTCCCTGTGGCAGCACAGTCCACTGGTATCTTTGCAATGGGGCTTGCATGTTGACACTTGGAACTGAAAAGGCAAATTTAGGAGCATCGTCTGGATGCAGTGGGATATTGAAAAAGCAGTCTTTGAGGTCAATAACAGTCAAGTGCCAATCTCGAGGGATCATAGTAGGGGACGGGAGTCCTGGTTGAAGGGCTCCCATGTCTTCCATAGCATCATTAATTTTTCTGAGGTCATGGAGTAAGCGCCACTTGCCAGTTTGTTTCTTGATGACAAAGACAGGTGAATTCCAAGGGCTAGTGGAGGGCACGATGTGCCCTTTTGTCAACTGCTCCGTGACTAATTCCTGGAGGGCGCGAAGCTTTTCCAGAGGGAGGGGCCATTGATCTACCCAAATAGGGTCATTGGTTTTCCAAGTTAATTTCAGGGTGTCGCGCACTTCAACGGCCCCATCTAAAAATGGGTCCGAATGGACATTCCCCACTGAGACAGTACGTCGCGCCCCCACAGAACCATAGGAACAGGCAACACAAAAGGCTTAACAGAAGCTGTATGCCCTTCCGGACCTTGGATTTGGATTAATTCTACGCTTTGGTGGCTTTTACCAGTTCCCCCAATTCCAGTCAATGTCTGGGAAACGTTAGCCAGAGGCCATTGTGGAGGCCACTTGGCCTGGGATATTACTGTGACATCAGCTCCAGTATCAATAATCCCATTTAATATTACTTGCTGCCCCCCACGAAAAAGGGTACATTGGTACACAGGTCGTTTTGGGGAAATAGACTGTACCCATAAAATTTGTGGGTCCCCCGTAGATTTAAACCCTCTCTGCCTTTGTTGAGGCTGGTTAGGAACTGGGGAGTCCATCACTGCGGGAATCAATATCAATTGTGCTATACGGCTGCCTTCTGGTACCGTGCAAGGAGGAAACGGGGTCCATGCCATGATTTTAATTTCATCATTACTGTCAGAATCAATAACCTCTGGTAGTACAAAAAGTCCTGACAAGGTGGTAGATGATCTTCCTAACAAAAGCGCTTGGGTTTTTTGGGGGTAGGGGCCCCGAAACGTTTGTTAACAATAAGTGAACCGAGGAATCGAGCAACGTTACTGTGTGAGAGGTTGCCAGGTCCAATCCGGCGCTACCAGCTGCTGTTGGGTGGAGACTTGAGACACTGCTGGTTCCCTCCGTAGGGGTTGAAACGTCGGCTGCGGTACTTGTGTCTGCGCGCGTTGCTGCCCCGTGCTCCGCGATCGGTTTCCCTGTATCGGTTGACCCTGGAAATCATAATTAGACCGACATTGATTAGCATAATGACGTCCTTTTTGGCATCTAGGGCAGACCCCAGGGGCCTGGTGCCTGGTACCAGCATTGGTAGCCAAACAGTTTTTTTTCAAATGACCTGGTTTGCCGCAACTATAACAATTCCCGGGCCCCCCAGAGCTGTGCATGGCCGCGAAAGCAGCAGCCATGGCTTCAAATTTATGATCCATAGTGCCAATTCTATTACAAGCTTCTACCATTTCCACCAGTGTGGGGTTTGGATTTGGGAGAGATTTCAGTAACTTTTTACAATCCACATTAGCATTTTCTACAGCCAATTTTAACAACAAAATCTCCCGCGCTTCCGTATTGACTATCTGACGCTCCAGGGCTTGCTTCAGCCTGTCAATAAACTGCATATAAGGTTCCCGGTGGTCCTGGGTAGTCGTAGTGAAGGTTTTTTGCGGTTTTTGTGAGTCAGGGACCTTAAAAAGGGCTTTTTTAGCTTTTTCACAAATCGCTTCAAGAGCTTCCCGTGGGATATCCCGGGCTTGAGCCACCGGATCAGAATACTGACCCGTGCCAGTAAGGTGTTCTATAGTCAGCGCAGCTATAGCTGCATTGCCATGACCCACGTAAGTCATGAGAAGTGCCTGGAGTCCCCCCCTCCAGTGTGACTCCCACAGGGAGTACTGTGTCGGAGTCAGTAACAGTTGCGCTAAAGATTTTAAATCATGCGGAGTCATAACATAAGTGTCAAAAACAGAAGACAGCAAACTTGCAAAATACGGAGACGAAAGCCCGTGCTCAGTAACAGTACGACGCAGTTCCTTAATTACTGAGAAAGATAAAGCCTCCCACTGAGCCCCCCGACCCTGATAGATCACAGGGGCTACAATTGTTTTAGCGATTTCTAACTCCCCCTCCTTCAAGGCTTAGCGTTTTATATTAGCCCACACATCGCGCGGGTTAGGGGGGTAGAGATCCGGTTCTTTTTCAGGATCCACCGGACCCGGGTCAAAAGGATCCCTCCCCGGGGGGTATCCTGCAGCACACACTCTTAAAGGTTTGTTCTCCGGCAGCACCGGAGGCGCCGTGGGAGAGTTATCTTCCTCCCCTGCTTTGTCTTTATGATTTTTCTCTTGCGCTTTTAAAGTCTCAAAAACACTCCTCCACCAGGGGAGCATATGCTGCGCTTCAGCGTTCCCTGTTGTTGCCGCGTCCCATAGTTTCACCCCCACATCGTCCCAAAGTTCCCGCATAAAGATAGTAGACGCAGTTACAGTGGGCATCTTCACTTGTACCCATTCAAGCATTAGTTTAAGATCATGCCCAGAAATATTCTTTCCATGTTTTTTAAGGAGAGCTTTCATAAGCTCATATACGTCTCTCTCTGGGGAAGACGTCTGACTTCCCATGTTTCCCACAGCTCACCTCTCAGCTCCGGAGGGATTGTTTAAGCCGGCTCCTGCTTCCTTTCAGCAGCTCATTCAACGTCCTGTGGGACTCGCAGCATGCCACGCAGATAGGTGGTTTTTCTCCGAGTCACGTCGGGGTCACCAATTTGCCGCGATTGAGAGACGGGACACCACTTGATGCAAGTGGGATGATTGTTTTACTGTTCTTACACACATACATTTATACAGATCAAAAGGCAGCATGTTTTAAACTGATTGGTTAAGTTTCAAACTAGGCACCTATTGATTGGTTAACACAGTTGCTAATACAGACACATTCTTTTCCTAAGCTCATCTAAACTAAGGCCATGCAGACACATTCTTTTCTTATCTTATCCAAGGCCTTGCTTCCTCCCTCAGGATGGCTCGGCACTATCTCTCTTCTTCTCAGGGTCAGGATGGCTAGGCACTAACTCCCTTCTTCCTACGGTTTATGGCCCACAAGTTCCAACACATCCTCCCTCATCAATTGCACCGCGCTGGGGGCCCTCCTGAGGCCCACAGTACCCGAATATGTGAGCATATCAAGATATCTTATGCCAAGAAAGGTCTAGCCTGGAAACCTGTTGCTCAGCCTCATCTGCCCTTGGCACTGGTCGCAGAGGCGCACAGAGACAGGGGCTGCTTGCTTGCCTTGCCACTGCAAACTTCAAACCTAACCTAGGGGGTCGTTGTTAGGCACCTCCCACAGACCTGACCTGAATATGCAAACCCCTCAGGATATCTCGTACCAAAATTGTCTAGCATGGAAAGCTGTTTCTCAGCCCATTCTGCCCATGGCACTACTCATACAGGCGCAGAGAGACTGAGAGTGCTTGCTTAACTTGCCATCTCAAAACTCATACGTCCTGGAGGTCCCTACATGGCGCCTCCAGCAGCCCTGCCCCAAAAGGTAGAATGTCTCAAGATATCTCTTACCAAGAAGGGGCTAACCAGGAAAGCTGTTGGTCAGCCTCCTCTGCCCATGGCACTGCTCGCACAGGCGCACAGAGACTGGGGCTACTTGCTTGCCTTGCCACCTCAAACTTTAAACATATCCTAGGAGGTTTTTTCCGGGCGCCTGCAGCAACCCTGAACCTAATACGCGAGCGTCTCAACATATATTATGCCAAAAAGGGGCTACCCTGGAAAGCTGTTGCTCAGCCTCATCTGCACATGGCACTGCTCGCACAGATGCACGGAGACTGGGGCTGCTTGCTTGCCTTGCCACCTCAAACTTCAAACGTATTTTAGGGTGTCTTTGACAGTCACCTGCCGCAGCCCTGACTCGAATATGCGAGCGTCTCAGGATATCTCTTACCAAGAAGGGGCTAGCCTGGAAAGCTGTTGCTCAGCCTCATCTGCCCATGGCACTGCTCGCACAGGCGCACGGAGACTGGGGCTGCTTGCTTGCCTTGTCACCTCAGAATTGAAATGTAGCTTAGGGGTCCCTGCCGGGTGCCTCCAGCAGCCCTGTAATGAAGGTGTTAACGTCTCCAGATAGCTCGCACCCAGAAGGGGCTAGACTGGAAAGCTGTTGCTCAGCCTCATCTGCCCATGGCACTGCTCGCACAGGCGCCCAGAGTCTGGAGCTGCATGCTTGCCTTGCCACCTAAAATTTCAAACGTAGCCCGGGACTCCCGGCCTGGTCCATCCAGCACCCTGCACCGAAAATGTGAACGTCTCGGTTTACCTCTTACTAAGAAGGGGTTAGCCTGGAAAGCTGTTGCTCAGCCTCATCTGCCCATGGCACTGCTCGCACAGGCGCACAGAGACTGGGGCTGCTTGCTTGCCTTGCCACCTCAAACTTCCAACGTAGACTAGGGGGTCTTTGCCAGGCTCCTGCCACACCCCTGTCCTAAATATGCGAGCGTCTCATGATATCTCTTACCAAGAAGGGGCTAGCCTGGAAAGCTGTTGCTCAGCCTCATCTGCCCATGGCGCTGCTCGCATAGACGCACAGAGACTGGGGCTGCTTGCTTGCCTTGCCACCTTAAACTTCAATCATAGCCCGGGTGTCCCAGCCGGGTGCCTCCAGAAGCCCTGCACCGAGAATGGTAACGTCTAAGGATATCTCTTACCAGGAAGGGTGTAACCTGGAAAGCTGTTGCTCAGCCTCATCTGCCCATGGCGCTGCTCGCATAGACGCACAGAGACTGGGGCTGCTTGCTTGCCTTGCCACCTTAAACTTCAATCATAGCCCGGGTGTCCCAGCCGGGTGTCTCCAGAAGCCCTGCACCGAGAATGGTAACGTCTAAGGATATCTCTTACCAGGAAGGGGATAGCCTGGAAAGCTGTTGCTCAGCCTCATCTGCCCATGGCACTGCTTGCACAGGCACCCAAAGTCTGGGTCTGCTTGCTTGCCTTGCCACCTCAATCTTCAAAAGTAACCAGGGGTCCCTGACGGGTGCCTCCAGCAGCCCTGCAACGAATACGCGAACGTCTACAGATAGCGTTCAACCAGAACGGGCTAGCCTGGAAAGCTGTTGCTCAGCCTCATCTGCCCATGGCACTGCTCGCACAGGCTCCCAGAGACTGGTGTATCTTGCTTCCTTTGCAACCTTAAACTTCAAACGTAGCCTAGGGGGTCTTTGCCAGGCGCCTGCCGCAGCCCTGACCTAAATATGCAAACGTCTCAGGATATCTCTTACCAAAAAGGGGCTAGCATGGAAAGCTGTTGTTCAGCCTCATCTGCCCATGGCACTGCTCACACAGATGCACAGAGACTGGGGCTGCTTGCTTGCCTTGCCACCTCAAACTTCAAACATAGCCTAGGGGGTCCTTGGCAAAGGCCTCTTGCAGCCCTGATCTGAATATGCGAATATATCAGGATATCACTTACCAAGAAGGGACTAGCCTGGAAAGCTGTTGCTCAGCCTCATCCGCCCGTGGCACTGCTCGCACAGGCGCACAGAGACTGGGGATGCTTGCTTACTTTGCAACGTCAAACTTCAAAGGTAGCCCAGGGGTCCCTTCCAGGTGCCTCCAACAGCCGTGCACCGAATATGCGAACGTCTCCAGAGAGATCGCACCCAAAACTTGCTAGCCTGGAGAGCTGTTACTCATCCTCATATGCTCATCCACTGCTTGCATAGGTGATCAGAGACTGGGGCTTCTTGCTTGCTTTGCCACCTCAAACTTCAAACGTATCCCGGGGCTCCCTGCCCGGTCCCTTCAGCAGCCCTGCACTGAAAATGAGATTGCTTCAGGTTATCTATTACCAAGAAGAGGCTAGCCTGGAAAGCTGTTGCTCAGCCTCATTTGCTCATGGCACTGCTTGCACAGGTGCTCAGAGACGGGGGCTGCTTGCTTGCCTCGCCATGTCAATCTTGAAACGTATCTTGGGGATTCCTGCCGGGTGCCTCCAGCAGCCCCGCACCGAAAATGGGAACGTCTCAGGATATTTATTACCAAGAAGGGGCTACCCTGGAAAGCTGTTGCTCAGCCTCATCTGCCCATGGCCCTGCTCGCACAGGCGTGCAGAGACTGGGGCTGCTTGCTTGCCTTCCCACCTCAAACTTCTAAATTAGCCTAGGAGGTCCTTGCCGGGCCTCTCCCACAGCCCTGAATTTAATATGCGAACGTCTCAGGATATCTCTTACCAAAAAGGGGCTAGCCTGGAACGCTGTTACTCAGCCTCATCTGCCCATGGCACTGCTCGCACAGGCATACAGAGACTGGGGCTGCTTGCTTGCCTTGCCACCTCAAACTTCAAACGTAGCCCGGGGCTCCCTGCCGGGTCCCTCCAGCAGCCCTTCACGGAGAATGCGAACGTCTCAAGATATCTCTTACCAAGAAGTGGCTAGCCTGGAAATCTGTTGCTCAGCCTCATCTGCTAATGGCACTGCTCGCACAGGTGCACAGAGATTGGCGCTGCTTGCTTGCCTTGCCACCTGAAACTTCAAACGTAGCTTAGGCGGTCCTTATAGGGGGGCTCCCGCAGCCCTGACGCGAATATGCGAACGTCTCCAGATAGCTCGTACCTAGAAGGGACTAGCCTGGAAAGTTGTTGCTCAGCCTCATCTGCCCATGGAACTGCTCACACAGGCGCACAGAGACTGGGGCTGCCCGCTTGCCTTCCCACCTCAAAGTTCAAACTTACTTTGGGGGTCCCTGCTGGGTGCCTCCAGCAGCCCTGCACGGAATATGCGAACGTCTCAGGATGTCTCTTAACAAGAAGTGGCTAGCCTGGAAAGCTGTTGCTCAGCCTCATGTGCCCATATCACTGCTCCTACAGGCGCACAGAGACTGGGGCTGCTTTCTTGCCTTCCCACATCAAACTTCAAACGTATCCATGTGGTCTCTACTGGTTGCCTCCAGCAGCCCCGCACCGAAAAGGGGAACGTCTCAGGATATCTATTACCAAGAAGGGGATAGCCTGGAAAGCTGTTGCTCAGCCTCATCTGCCCATGGCACTGCTTGCACAGGTGCACAGAGACTGGGGCTGCTTGCTTGCCTTGCCACCTCAGACTTGAAACCTATCTGGGGTTCACTACCGGGTGCCTCCAGCAGACCTGCACCGAAGGTGCGAACGTCTCCAGATACTTTCCACCCAGAAGGTGCTAGCCTAGAAAGCTGTTCCTCAGCATCATCTGCCCATGGCACTGCTTGCACAGGCGCACAGAGACTGGGGCTGCTTGCTTGCCTTGCCACCTCAAACTTCAAACGTATCCCGGGGTTCCCTTCCCGGTCCCTCTAGCATCTCTGCACCGAAAATGCGAACGTCTCAGGATATCTCTTATCAAGAACGAGTTAGCCTGGAGAGCTCTTGCTCAGCCTCATCTGCACATGGCACTGCTCGCACAGGTGCTCAGAGACTGGGGCTGCTTGCTTGCCTTGGCACCTCAATATTCAAACCTATCAAGGGGTTCCCTGCCGGTTGCCTCCAACAGCCCTGACCCGAATAGGCGAACGTCTCGAGGTAGATTCCACCGAGAAGGGTTTAGCCTGGAAAACTGTTGCTCACCCTCATCTGCCCATGGCACTGCTCCCACAGGCACACAGAGACTGGGGCTGCTTGCTTGCCCTGCCGCCTCAATTTTCAAACATAGCCCTGGGATCCCTGCTGGGTGCCTCCAGCTGACATGCACTGAAGATGCGATCATCTCCAGATAGATCGCACCCAGAGGGGACTAGCCTGGAAAACTGTTTCTCAGCCTCATCTGCCCATGGCACTGCTCGCACAGGCGCACAGAGACTGGGGCTGCTTGCTTGCCTTGCCACCTCAAACTTGAAACGTAATATAGGGGGTCCTTGCTAAGCTCCTTCCGCAGCCCTGACCCGAATATGCCAACAATCTCGGGATATCTCTTACCATGAATGGTTTAGCCTGGAAAGCAGTTGCTCAGCCTCAGCTGCCCATGGCACTGCTCGCACAGGCGCACAGAGAGACTGGGGCTGCTTGATTGCCTTGCCACCTCAGTTTTCAAATGTAGCCCGGGGATACGTGCCGGGTGCCTCCAGCAGACCTGCACTGAAGACGAGAACGTCTCAGGATATCTCTTACAAAGTATTGGCTAGCCTGGAAAGCTGTTGCTCATCCCCATCTGCCCATGGCACTGGTCGCACAGGCGCACAGAGACTGGGGCTGCTTGCTTGCCTTGCTACCTCAAACTTCAAACGTAGCTCGGGACTCTGTGTTTTGTGTCTCCAGCAGCCGTGCTCCCAAAATGCGAACTTCTCCAGATAGTTGGCACCCAGCAGGGTCTAGCCCAGAAAGCTGTTGCTCAGCCTAACCTGCCCATGGCACTGCTCGCACAGGCGCACAGAGACTGGGCTTCTTGCTTGCCTTGCCACCTCAAACTTCAAACGAATACTAGGGGGTCTTTGCCGGGTGCCCGACGCACCCTTGTCCCGAATATGCTAGCGTCTCAGTATATCTCTTACCAAAAAGAGACTAGCCTGGAAAGCTGTTGCTCAGCCTCATCTGCCCATGGCACTGCTCGCACAGGCGCACAGAGACTGGGGCTGCTTGCTTGCCTTGCCACCTCAATTTTTAAACGTAGCCCTCGGATCCCTGCCGGGTGCCTCCAGCGGACCTGCACTGAAGATGCGATCATCTCCAGATAGATCGCACCCAAAAGGGACTAGCCTGGAAAACTGTTTCTCAGCCTCATCTGCCCATGGCACTGCTCGCACAGGCGCACAGAGAGACTGGGGCTGCTTGCTTGCCTTGCCACCTCAAACTTCAAACTTATCCTAGGGGGTCCTTGGCGAGGGCCTCCTGCAGCCCTGACCCTAATATGAAAACATGTCAGGATATCTCTTACCAAGAAGGGTTTAGCCTGGAAAGCAGTTGCTCAGCGTCATCTGCCCATGGCACTGCTCGCACAGGCGCACAGAGACTGGGGCTGCTTGCTTGCCTTGCCACATCAAACTTCAAAAGAAGCCCAGGACTCTGTGCTTTGTGCCTCCAGCAGCCATGCTCCCAAAATGCGAACTTCTCCACATAGCCTGCAGCCAGCAGGCTCTAGCCCAGAAAACTGTTTCTCAGCCTCACCTGCCCATGGCATTGCTCGCACAGGGGCAGAGAGACTGGGGCTGCTTACTTGCCTTGCCACCTCAAAGTTGAAACGTAGCCTAGGGGTTCCTTGCCAAGGTCCTTCCGCAGTCCTGACCCGAATACGCCAACAGTCTCAGGATATCTCTTACCAAGAAGGGTTTAGCCTGGAAAGCAGTTGCTCAGCCTCATCTGCCCATGGCACTGATCATACAGGCACACAGAGAGACTTGAGCTGCTTGCTTGCTTTGCCAACTCAGTTTTCAAACGTAGCTCGGGGATCCCTGCCTGGTGACTCCAGCAGATCTGCACTGAAGATGCGAACGTCTTAGGATATCTCTTTCCAAATATTGGCTAGCCTGGAAAGCTGTTGGTCAGCCTCATCTGCTCATGGCACTGCTCACACAGGCGCACAGGTACTGGGGCTGCTTGCTTGCCTTGCCACCTGAAACTTCAAACATATCATAGGGATTCCTTGCCAATCTCCTCCCGCAGCCTTGACCCGAATATGCGAATGTCTCAGGATATCTCTTACCAAGTATTGGCTAGCCTGGAAAGCTGTTGATCAGCCTCATCTGTGCATGCCACTCCTCGCACAGGCGGGCGCACAGAGACTGGGGCTGCTTGCTTGCCTTGCCACCTCAATTTTCAAACGTAGCTTGGGGATCCCTGCCAGGTGCCTGCAGCAGACCTGCACTGAAGATGCGAACGTCTCAGGATATCTCTTACCAAGCATTGCTAGCCCAGAAAGCTGTTGCTCAGCCTCACCTGCCCATGGCACTGCTCGCACAGGCGCACAGAGAGAGTGGGGCTGCTTGCTTGCCTTGCCACCTCAATTTTCAAACGTAGCCCAGGGATCCCTGACGGGTGCCTTCAGCAGACCTGCACTGAAGATGCGAACATCACCAGATAGATCGCACCCAGAAAGGGACTAGCCTTGAAAACTGTTTCTCAGCCTCATCTGCCCATGGCATTGCTCGCACAGGGGCAGAGAGACTGGGGCTGATGTTTGCCTTTCCACCTCAAAGTTGAAACGTAGCCTAGGGGATCCTTGCCAAGGTCCTTCCGCAGCCCTGACCCGAATATTCCAACAATCTCAATATATCTCTTACCTAGAAGGGTTTAGCCTGGAAAGCAGTTGCTCAGCCTCATCTGCCCATGGCACTGCTCGCACAGGCGCACAGAGACTGGGGCTGCTTGCTTGCCTTGCCACCTGAAACTTCAAACATATCATAGGGATTCCTTGCCAATCTCCTCCCGCAGCCTTGACCCGAATATGCGAATGTCTCAGGATATCGCTTACCAGGTATTGGCTAGCCTGGAAAGCTGTTGATCAGCCTCGTCTGTGCATGCCACTCCTCGCACAGGCGGGCGCACAGAGACTGGGGCTGCTTGCTTGCCTTGCCACCTCAATTTTCAAACGTAGCTTGGGGATCCCTGCCAGGTGCCTGCAGCAGACCTGCACTGAAGACGCGAACGTCTCAGGATATCTCTTACCAAGCATTGCTAGCCCAGAAAGCTGTTGCTCAGCCTCACCTGCCCATGGCACTGCTCGCACAGGCGCACAGAGAGAGTGGGGCTGCTTGCTTGCCTTGCCACCTCAATTTTCAAACGTAGCCCAGGGATCCCTGATGGGTGCCTTCAGCAGACCTGCACTGAAGATGCGAACATCACCAGATAGATCGCACCCAGAAAGGGACTAGCCTTGAAAACTGTTTCTCAGCCTCATCTGCCCATGGCATTGCTTGCACAGGGGCAGAGAGACTGGGGCTGATTTTTGCCTTGCCACCTCAAAGTTGAAACGTAGCCTAGGGGATCCTTACCAAGGTCCTTCCGCAGCCCTGACCCGAATATTCCAACAATCTCAATATATCTCTTACCTAGAAGGGTTTAGCCTGGAAAGCAGTTGCTCAGCCTCATCTCCCCACGGCACTGCTCGCACAGGCGCACAGAGAGACTGCGGCTGCTTGCTTGCCTTGCCACCTCAAACTACAAACGTATCCTAGGGGGTCCTAAGCGGGGCCTCCCGCAATCTGACCCGTATATGCGAACGTCTCAGGATATCTCTTACCAAGAAGGGTTTAGCCTGGAAAGCTGTTGCTCAGCCTCATCTGCCCATGGCACTGCTCGCACAGGCACACAGAGACTGAGGTTGCTTGCTTGCCTTGCCACATCAAACTTCAAACGTAGCCCGGGACTCAGTGCTTTGTGCCTCCAGCAGCCATGCTCCCAAAATGCGAAATTCTCCAGGTAGCCTGCACCCAGAAGGGGCTTTCCCGGAAATCTGTTGCTCAGCCTCACCTGCCCATGGCACTGCTCGCACAGGCGCACGGAGACTGGGGCTGCTTGCTTGCCTTGCCACCTCAAACTTCAAACGTATTCCGGGACTCTGTGCTTTGTGCCTCCAGCAGCCGTGCTCCCAAAATGCGAACTTCTCCAGATAGCCTGCACCCAGCAGGGTCTATTCCAGAAATCTATTGCTCAGCCTCACCTGCCCATGGCACTGATCACACAGGCACACAGAGAGACTTGGGCTGCTTGCTTGCTTTGCCACCTCAGTTTTCAAACGTAGCCTAGGGGGTCTTTGCTGGGGGCCTCCCGCAGCCCTCACCCGAATATGCGAAAGTCTGCGGATAGCTCGCACCCAGAAATGGCCAGCCTGGAAAGCTGTTGCTTGTAGGCATGGGTAACGGACCGTTGTAACGATGTGACCCCAATATGAGTATGATCGTACACCTTTATTAGTCAGCAAAACAAGGTTCATATAGCAAAGCAATTACAGCATCTGAATGGTTAAAACCCCAACCCATATATAGGCAAAACTACTGCAACTCGTTGTGATCGGTGCAGAGCTGCATCTCGAAGTGAAAACAGTACTGTGGCAGGAAACAGCAACGTGGCAGGAAGGAAGTGACAGTGTGGCAGGAAACGGTGACGTTCCCCCTGCTCCAGTGTCCCGAGCTCATCGCTCTGCCTTCCCAGCAGGGTTCCGTGTCAGCCGCTCCCAAGGCTCAGCTCCGGATCGGAACCTGGGTTGCTCAACGCACCAAGCTATGTCCCCTCTCGTCCAGCCAGGACTCCACAATTCCCCCTTCTTGTTTTTTGAGCAAGCCAGGTTTGCTTGATCATCTTGGCGAGAGCCTTTTTAAGACAGCTAAAGCAAATACATATTATAACTCCAACAGCAAGTAACACGATACATATGCGCAAAATTTCTGTAATTAAACTGTTAAGCCAAGCGGGCAGATTACCAAAGAGCGAGGTGAGAAATCCATCAAAAAATCCCTGGCTTTGTTGTATTTGATTGGCGTGCTGTTCAAGCCATTATAATTGCTTGTGGATGGACTTACTATTATCGGACAAGTTCATACAGCACATGCCTTCGAAATCCTCACAACCATGTCCCTGGGCGAGCAGTAAAAAATCAATTGCGGCTCTGTTTTGCAATACTGCATGTCGTAGACTACTCTGATCTTCTAGCAGGGATTGCAAGACTTTTGTGGTAACACTGGCTTGCTTCTCTGCCCAGCATTCAGTGTTCACCAATCTACTTCTGTAGCAGTGTTCCGTGTTCGCTACTTTCAAGGTCTATCTCCATTACCAAGCCTGGGTTGCTCAACAGCACCAAACTATGTCCCCTCTCGTCCAGCCAGGACTCCACAATTCCCCCTTTTTGTTTTTTGAGCAAGCCAGGTATAGTTGATGAGGTTGTTGATGATGATGAGAGCTGACATTAATTTTGGTCTTCAGCTTGCTACCACTTTTTCAGAGGCCCACACAAACTACAATACTAACAGATATAAGAACACAAATGCTAGTTGAAGACATAGAGATGTGAAGTGCATACCACAACCTGCTGGATATAAAGAAAGATTAAATTAACTTGAGAATGATACATACTGATGGTAAATCTGTTACCTAGCATATGGGTGTAGATTGATTTACTTGTATTCAATTTTCTTGCTGGATTTACTTGTATCCAATTTTCTTCCGGTGTGGATGGTGGGACTAAAGTACCGCTTGACCACAACATATCATTATTGTCAATTGGAGGGGATGCATCTCACCACGTCAGGCATCGAAATAGCAGTGTATCAATAATATGAGCTCAGTAAATTTGCACTTGGGTTATAGGTATACTTATCATATATACAAACATCCATAACATTTAGTATTGGCTATCGATATTAATTACCTAGGTTAAGATCAATGTACCTAGAACTATGACTCATTAACTATATAGGCTAAAATTAATGTACATAAAAGCATAAAGCTGCAAACATCACCACATCTATTCCCTGCTGCAGCAAATGCTTCCGAAGTTTTGATAAATCAGAGCCCAAATACAACAATCTAAAGTCAAAAACCAGAAATAGTCAATACCTGCAGAACTTACCAAACCAAAAGACACAAAACAGTTACTTAGTCCAGACAAATCCGTTAGATCACAGAAACCAAATAAATCCATCAGATCACAGAAATACAAGCACTGTAACATAAAATCACACGTTCATGGTCGCGACCACACACACACACAGGCACACCAAGTTTTCAGCATAAATCCAAATATTGCAAAGACAGGACTTACAATAATATTCAACATTTACCAGACAAATTCCCAAGCTTCAGTTTCAGGAAGAGTACTCTCTTTTCAATTCAGGATTAGAAAGGACGCTTTCCCTTCTCGTCAGGGATATAGCTCAATGCTGTGAAGCTTTTACTATGACTAACAAATAGGCAACAAAAAACAATACTGGAAGAATGCCTTTGCCTTATTAATGGTTCACGCTCATAACTTTTTGGTCCAGTGATCAGAGGTTCTCCCCGAGAATCCCTCGGTGCCGGCTGGAGGTCCTGCAATCCCTTGGACCATTGAAGTTCAAGAGCAGCGTCCTACCTGGGTACCCAAAATCTATTACTAGAAAGCAGCAAAATAATTAACTTCCTAAAACTTAATGTTGGAGTTCTAGAAAGCAGGCATTCTTTACTGCAGTACTGAACACAGAGGGAATAGTTCTACTCAAATGTGTGTACCGAAAAGACACTCTTACTAGATATTTATGCCATGTTAACATACATAATCATTACATTTCTGCAAAGTACTTCTCATTCTCCATTTCTCCCCCCTTTTTTTTTTTTTAATATATTTATATATTAATGTCTTTTGCACATGCATATTGGCACCTCTGGGCAGTCGTCGAGAGCCCTCATGTGAAGGTTTATACTTTTCCTCACAATGTCTGCTAGTTGACCTTTGCTCTTGTGCAGACGCACTTCTAAAATCACGTATACCGTGTCCTCCAAGATTGCTTCGTTATACAAAAGCTGTTGTGGGAGATAATTGCCAAATATGCAAGGAATGTATTAATTGGTGTGGGTGATGCACCCACTGCAGTCATCAGAGTACTTGCGTTTGCTGTAATTTTTTCAGTGTTCCCTGTGTAATAGGATCATCCAGAGTGGATCTCTTCTGCTTCCATGTCAGAGGTTGCTCCCTGAGAGTGAGCGTGGTCACCTCTGGCGTCGGATTCTGTGTTACGTTCTTTCAGCTCATGATATGGCTTCACATATTTTGCTGGTAACCATCGAGGGCCTGTTGAAAGAAGAACACGCGCATACCCTCTTCCCCACATTATTAGTTCTATAGGACTTGTCCATTGCGATTCCCCAAATTCTTTATACCATACCTTTGGTCGAACCACAAATGGAGGGACCATCCCGAATTGACGGTCAGCTGCTGTTGTAAATAATTGATCATCAGAACGATTTTAAAAATTAAGTACATTAACTGTTCCTGTGGGGTAACACTGCCCATAGGATTCCCCCTTTTTTGTTTATTTAGCATAGCTTTGAGGGTCCCGTGGACACTTTCGACAATGGCTTGTGCAGTAGAAGAATGTTGTATACCTGTAACATGTTGTATACTCCAGTCCTGTAGGAAAACAGAAATTGTCCGTGAAACGTTCCTTTTCTCCCGTATGTGCCGTGGCTACCAGAAATCCTGAGAAAGTATCCACATTAACATG
The DNA here is from genome assembly GCF_030867145.1 of Opisthocomus hoazin. Lineage (NCBI taxonomy): Eukaryota > Metazoa > Chordata > Aves > Opisthocomiformes > Opisthocomidae > Opisthocomus > Opisthocomus hoazin. Next base: position 17,225,831 of record NC_134453.1, read on the forward strand.
TACACAGTGCAGTCGACCAAATGTTGATATATGTGTAACATCACTTTGCCACAACTCATCAGCTCGTAAACCACGAGGGTTCCCTCCTGCACACGATGGTACGGGTGTAATACATTGACAGTCAGGGCATGCATGAACATTTTCTGTGGCTTGCCCCCGGGGCAAAGCAAATTGTTTATGCAAGGAAGAGGCATTTTGATGAAAGAAGTCATGAGATAATCGGGCTTGCTTGAAACTGTGTGGCAGTACTGCTGCCATTGTCAATTGATCTGCTACAACTTTTTCTTCAGTTATTGGTTTTAGTAGAGTAGTATGTAACTATATATGCATTATAAAATGTACACGTACACGATTTTCTAATTTCAATAGCAATTGCATCTGCAATGCGTTGAACAATATTCACACCATATGCAGAATCTGTGACAACATTGAGTGGTTCAGTCGAAAACAATTCAAAAAACGTGCAAGGCCGCTGATAGCTTAACAATTTGTGTGGATCCTTCAACGACTAAAATAGATGATTGCTAATCGGATGAATTTGTTTGTTTCCGAAACACTGTTCATGCTCCTTTAATAGGAACAGAAACACATCGGTTTTTTGGCTGCAATGAAATTTGAGAGAGGGAATGTAACAGCTTATGTTGTGGAAGGGTATAACGTATGTTATTTAAATAATCAGCTAGAGCGGCTTGCAGTGATAAGGATTCACTGTTTAAAGGCACAAAGTCATCTTTAGCCAGCAGCAGGCAAATAGTATCAACTCGCTGACAGTGATTCCAACCTTGTGCTATTAAGGACACTATGATGTGTACCTTTGAAGTCAATGTTTTCATGGGCGTATGAGACAAAAAGATTCGTTCCAGAGTCTTCAACTTCTGCGTGTTAACACACCACTGATCGAAAAGAGGGTAAGGCTGTAAAACAAAACCTTCCTAAATGATATGCAAATTTGTTGGCAATTGGACATTAATTCTGAAGGTAAAGGCAATTGCAATTCTATCTGAAATCTTTTGTAAAACAGTTTTTGCTTTTGTCATTGTCCTTCAGGAAAATAATAAATCTGAGTCCTTTTTGACAAAGTAAATAGAGGGGACAAATCTTCAGCTGTAAAGTCAATATTTTCACCTTTCAGCAGAGTGAATAACATCATGTAGGTAGACCATCTGAACCTTGGAAAGATAATAAAGTCCAGCTGTTTGTTCACAAGGAATTCTACTGCAGTAATTGAATTGTATACATTTTTTGTAACCAAGTCCTTGAATGTTAGAAAAGATGGTTCTCGCCGCGTTGCTTCTGGGCTGGCCGGAACGGGCCAGCGCGCTGGGATCGAGGGAAGGTGGTGGTGGGGGGGAAAGTGGGGGGTGGGGGGGGAACCGTGCCGCCGGTTGCCCGGGGTGAGCCATGTGCCCCACCAGGTGTAAGGTTTGCTGACCCGTTCCATGCGGTGACTGCTGGCGCGGCGGCTGTACAGCGTCTGAGGGACTGTGCAGTTTTATGTTGGAATTCACCTCGTTTTGATCTCAGGTCGGGTACGCCAATTGCTGTCGAGAGACCCTGTTGTACACTTTCGGGATGCCGGATTTTTACACCCCACTTCCCGTTTCTCTGGATTCAAAGGATCGTCAGGTTTTGGCAGATTTACTTCCCGCATTTCTCATGTTCGGTAGGAATTTCGTCGTATGTAGGGTTAAATTTCAGCAGACTGCTGCTCTGTCCTTGCTTTTGAGATAAGGACAGAGGTATAGCAGCTGCTTCTGAGATAGTCTCTGTAAGTTTTAGAGCATTTCAAGCTGTATGCACTGATTTCCAAGTAATGATTTCCTCAGGTATTTTAAACTGCAAGACTTTTTTTTTTCAAATTTCATTGTAAAAAAATTCTTTAATGGAGCCTTCGCTCCTTTTCTCAGTGACTGTCCCATTCTCCAGCGAGCCGGGGGGGGGGCGGGGAAAACAGACCTGATTCCTGCTCAGGGTCTGTTAGACCCAGCCCCTGCTCACGGCTTTCTTCACGTGGTAACTTAGTGGCCACTCCGCCGGCCAAACACCTGTACTTACGATTGTCATCCATTAACCTGTTCCACAGGACAGGCTGAGGCTTGTGTACCTCAGATAATGGTGGCAACGTTCCACAGTCCATCTAGGATGGCATCTCTTGTAACACCACTCCAGCGGGTAGGTGTGATCCGTGCCAGAGGCCCAGCTAAACATCTCGGAGAAGAAACCTCATTTTCCCGGTGGGGGGGGTTGGTAACGATTGACATATGCTGGAACTGCGAGCTCTTGTCTTGAAGATGCTGCAAAACTGACTGCAACAGATTGCACGGTTTTTGGCTTTTTTTTTTTTTTTTTTTTTTTTTTTTTTGAGTAATTTGTTCTGGCTGGCATCAGAGGGCGTCGTGAGTGGAGACGCCTCGCTGGAATGTGGCAGGGGTGAATAGAGAGGAGGGGCTGATGTTGCAGGCCGCGCCCCAGGAGGGGCCGATTTCGTAAGCCGCGCCCCTTCTCCCTCCCCCTCTGGGGGTGGTACTAGCCGCTCCTCCCCTCTTCCGAAAGACAGTCGCAGTTCCGCGCCCGACTCCTCCCCGCTCCCTGGGGGCGGTCGTACTACCGCGTCCGGCTCGCATTTCGAGTTGATGTCTCTGGCAGCAACTTCCGGTGGGCCACCCCCCTCTGCGCCGAGACCGGAACCGCACTCTGCACTTGCTCAAATCTCGGCAATTGTGTTACAAGTGATCCCAGTCATCCCTCTAACGGCAGGTAGCCCGAAAACCCGTGCTAATGTCCCAGGCTTAGGCACGTGATCTTTCCCGGGCTCCGGAGCTAGCATCTGAGCTGCAGCACACGCCACCTCTCGTTCAGCTTTCATGGCTTTTAAGGTCTGTAAAACTGTTCGCCAGAGCTCACAGACGGCTTTTATCTCCTTTTCCTCCTTGTCCTCCCCCGTTATTGTCCTTTCCCACATAGTCTCTCCTAACTCTTGCCATTCCGAGACGGAAATCAGTAGCGGGGTATCCGCAAAGTGACCCCATCGTTGCCCCAGTTTAATCAACTTCATGAGTTGGTTTGCCGTTGTGTCTATTCCTCTCTTAGAGAGAATACCGACTAACAACGTTGCCGCGGCATCCACCTCCATGCCAGCGACCCCGGCCTCCACGTTAAAATTTAGCTGCGCCAGGCAGCCCCAGTGTGGCTCGAAAATCCCTGGGAGTCGGCCGTCCGTACCTGCCCTGCGCATCCGCACCCAGGCAGGACCCTCCCAGCCGTTACTCCCTCGCCCCCCTCTCTAGTTGCTCACCGCACACCGAGGGCCTCCTGCAGAGGAAACCGTCCATCCGCTGCTACCAAATGTAGGCGTGAGTAACGGACCGTTGTAACGATGTGACCCCAATATGAGTATGATCGTACACCTTTATTAGTCAGGAAAACAAGGTTCACATAGCAAAACTATTATAGCATCTGAATGGTTAAAACCCCAATACATATATAGGCAAAACTACTGCAACTCGTGATTGGTGCAGAGCTGCATCTCGAAGTGAAAACAGTACTGTGGCAGGAAACAGCAACGTGGCAGGAAGGAAGTGACAGTGTGGCAGGAAACGGTGACGTTCCCCCTGCTCCACTGTCCCGAGCTCGTCGCTCTGCCTTCCCAGCAGGGTTCCGTGTCAGCCGCTCCCAAGGCTCAGCTCCGGATCAGAACCTGGGTTGCTCAACGCACCAAACTATGTCCCCTCTCGTCCAGCCAGGACTCCACAGTTGCTCAGCCTCATCTGCCCATGGCACTGCTCGCACAGGCGCACAGAGACTGGGGCTTCTTGCTTGCCTTGCCACCTGAAACTTCAAACATATCATAGGGGTTCCTTGCCAATCTCCTCCCGCAGCCTTGACCCGAATAAGCGAATGTCTCAGGATATCTCTTACCAAGTATTGGCTGGCCTGGAAAGCTGTTGCTCAGCCTCATCTGCGCATGGCACTCCTCGCACAGGTGGGCGCACAGAGACTGGGTCTGCTTGCTTGCCTTGCCACCTCAATTTTCAAACGTAGCTTGGGGATCCCTGCCAGGTGCCTTCAGCAGACCTGCACTGAAGATGCGAACGTCTCAGGATATCTCTTACCAAGTATTGCTAGCCCAGAAATCTGTTGCTCAGCCTCATCTGCCCATGGCACTGCTCGCACAGGCGCACAGAGAGTGGGGCTGCTTGCTTGCCTTGCCACATCAAACTTCAAACGTAGCCCGGGCCTCTGTGCTTTGTGCCTCCAGCAGCCGTGCTCCCAAAATGCGAACTTTTCCAGATAGCCTGCACCCAGCAGGGTTTAGCACAGAAAGCTATTGCTCACCCTCACCTGCCCATGGCACTGATCACACAGGCACACAGAGATACTTGGGCTGCTTGCTTGCTTTGCCACCTCAATTTTCAAACGTAGCTCGGGGATCCCTGCCTGGTGACTCCAGCAGACCTGCACTGAAGATGCGAACGTCTTAGGATATCTCTTACCAAGTATTGGCTAGCCTGGAAAGCTGTTGCTCAGCCTCATCTGTGCATGGCACTCCCTGCACAGGCGGGCGCACAGAGACTGGGTCTGCTTGCTTGCCTTGCAACCTCAATTTTCAAACGTAGCTTGAGCATCCCTGCCAGGTGCCTCCAGCAGACCTGCACTGAAGATGCGAACGTCTCAGGATATCTCTTACCAAGTATTGCTAGCCCAGAAATCTGATGCTCATCCTCACCTGCCCATGGCACTGCTCGCACAGGAGCACAGAGAGTGGGCCTGCTTGTTTGCCTTGCCACCTCAAACTAGAAAAGTAGTATAGGGGGTCCTTGTCAAGCTCCTTCGGCAGCCCTGACCCGAATATGCCAACAATCTCAGGATATCTCTTACCAAGAAAGGGCCAGCCTGGAAAGCTGTTGCTCAGCCTCATCTGCCCATGGCACTGCTCGCACAGGCACACAGAGAGACTGGGGCTGCTTGCTTGCCTTGCCACCTCAAACTACAAACGTATCCTAGGGGGTCCTAAGCGGGGCCTACCGCAATCTGACCCGAATATGCGAACGTCTCAGGATATCTCTTTCCAAGTGTTGGCTAGCCTGGAAAGCTGTTGCTCAGCCTCATCTGCACATGGCACTCCTCGCACAGGTTGGCGCACAGAGACTGGGTCTGCTTGCTTGCCTTGCCACATCAATTTTGAAACGTAGCTTGCGAATCCCTGCCAGGTACCTCCAGCAGACCTTCACTGAAGATGCGAACGTCTCAGGATATCTCTTACCAAGTATTGCTAGCCCAGAAATCTGATGCTCATCCTCACCTGCCCATGGCACTGCTCGCACAGGCGCACAGAGACTGGGGCTGCTTGCTTGCCTTGCCACATCAAACTTCAAACGTAGCCCGGGCCTCTGTGCTTTGTGCCTCCAGCAGCCGTGCTCCCAAAATGCGAAAGTCTCCACATAGCTCGCAACCAGAAAGGGATAGCCTGGAAAACTGTTGCTCAGCCTCATCTGCCCATGGCACTGCTCACACAGATGTAGAGACTGGGGCTGCTTGCTTGCCTTGCCAACTCAAACTTCAAACGTAGCCCAGGTATCCCTGCCGGGTGCCTCCAGCAGACTTGCACTGTAAGATGCGAACATCTGCAGATAGACCGCACCCAGAAGGGACTAGCCTTGAAAACTGTTTCTCAACCTCATCTGTCCATGGCACTGCTCGCACAGGGGCAGAGAGACTGGGGCTGCTTGCTTGCCTTGCCACCTCAAAGTTGAAACGTATCCTAGGGGGTCCTTGCCAAGCTCCTTCTGCAGCCCTGACCCTAATATGAAAACATCTCAGGATATCTCTTACCAAGAAGGGTTTAGCCTGGAAAGCAGTTGCTCAGCCTCATCTGCCCATGGCACTGTGTCCTGGGTTTGGCTAGGACAGGGTTAATTTTCACCGGACTCCAGGAAGGGGCACAGCCGGGGGGTTGGGGCTGACCCCACCTGGCCAAACAGAGCCCGGTATTCCATACCATGTGACGTCACGCTGGGTTCCGGTGGGGGGGGCGGCGTGGTGGGAACGCACTCACGGCTTGGGGGGGGCGCGGCGCCGGTGCTGTTCGCGAGAGCGGCTGTCTGGGTCGTACGGTTCGTATTTGTGTTTTTTCTCCTTATTTGTATCGTTGTTGTTACTGTTTCCCTCTGTTTGCTGTTCTGTTAAACTGCCCTTATCCCGACCCACCAGTTTCTGCCTCTTTCTTTTCATTCTCCTCCGCACGCCGGCGGGGGGAGGGGCGGCCGCGTGGCGCTTTTGTTGCCGGCGGCAGCCGAAACCAAGACATTAATTTGGCGCCCAACGTGGGGCGGGGATAACGGCAGGGCTGAGCAGCGGGTGTTAAAACTGCTTTCTTAGATTTTGTTAAATTTTGTTATACGCATTTTTCTGTGTTAAAATAGTCGCCGGTAAAAATGTTTCTGTCATTCATCAGATGGTTGTGGTTTTTGAATCCGTACTTGCTGTACTTGTTCCCTGTGGTGCTATTCATCGTCACGGGGAAAAGGATCAGGTTTATGATTTTACTGTACTGTACGATATCGACTTATGACATGATAACGTCAATGTGCATGAAATTAGTCTTGTATTTGCATGCGGCACTGCGGTCATTTACGTACCTCGGATCCTATGTCTTAGATTTTGTTAATAATCAAACCCAGTCTGTGGGGAAAACCGAAGGGGATACCTTCCCCCACTCTTTCACACCCCCTCTCTCCCTCAGGCTGGTCCTAACTGCTTTTGAGAATTTCGAGTACCCGTGGGATGCTCAGGGCAGCACTCTCCTTTTGTTATGCCTCCTGAATGGGTTGCAGGTTTTGTTTAGGGTTAAGCGAGTCGTTAAGAACATCTGGCAGAGACCTGCCCCGGGGCTGGATAGCTGTGAGTGGCTGGGTGTGTGGGACAGCATGGGCAGGTGTCTAGAGCAGTGGGCACCACCGGTGTTTTTTAAACTCACCCCTGAACAAATACAGAATCCAGACAATCTGGTAAAATATCTGAAAAAAGTGTGCTGCCACCCTGGGAACTCGAGAGAGACACAGATCACCGCAATGTGCTGGGGTCTGGCCCACGCCTACCGAGCCCTGTTCAACCTGATTCAGTGCCCTAAAGGGGAAAGGGGGGGAAACGAAGCAGCAGGCACTGTGACTGGCGCCGCCCCCCCAGCCGGCCCTGCAGCCCCTCCAGCCCAGCAGGCAGTCACAGCCCCCCCGACCGGCACCACCGCTGCTGCAGCCACTGGCGTTGTCCCTGCTCCCCCAGTGGGCACGGCAGCTGCTGCAGCTCCAGCCACAGGCACAGTGACTGAGCCCAATGATCAACCTGTGCCAGTAGCAGTCGCCCCTGTAAAACTAAAGACGCAAAGAGAGCAGATCGCTCCGGGAGGGATGACGATGAGCCAGGGTCATCGCGGGAGATAGAGACAGAGATCATCACCCGGTCCCTGTCCCTGGGCGAGCTGCGAGACATGCGGAAAGATTTCAGCCGCCAGCCAGGCGAGCACATTGCCACCTGGCTGCTGCGGTGCTGGGATAACGGGGCCAGCAGCTTGGAATTAGAGGGCAAGGAAGCCAAGCAGCTGGGATCCCTGGCCAGGGATGGGGGCATTGACAAGGCCATTGGGAAAAAGGAACAAATCCTCAGCCTCTGGAGGAGACTTCTGTCAGGCGTGAGGGAGAGGTACCCCTTCAGTGACGATTTTGTATGCTATCCTGGCAAGTGGACCAATATGGAAAGGCGTATTCAGTACTTGAGGGAATTAGCTGTGCGGGAGCTGGTTTACTGTGACACAGACAATGAGCAGGTACCCACAGACCCAGATGAACTCCAGTGCTCACAATCCATGTGGAGGAAGTTTGTGCGGAGCGCACCCTCCTCGCATGCCAACTCACTGGCAGTTGTAAACTCGAAAGGGAAAGACGCACCAACAGTGGATGAGGTGGCTGTCAGACTCCGCCAATACGAGGAAAGTCTCTCTTCCTCCCTTGTCTCAGCTGTGGAGAAACTGGTCAAGCGACTAGACAGGAATATGTCCTACTCCCCACCTGTACGGGCCAGTGTCTCAGCTATTAGGGGCAAGCGTTTCTCTGCTCAGGAGAGGGAATACAGAGGCTATACACCCCGGGGCACCCTGTGGTTCTACCTGCGTGACCACGGAGAGGACATGAGGAAGTGGGATGGAAAACCCACCTCAAGTCTAGAGGCACGAGTACGTGAGTTGCGAGGTAAAACAATCACCAAAGGGGATTCTGTTAGGAAATGTGCCGCTCCAGTTGCCAGAAGCCAGCTCTCCAGGCCAGGTAGGCAGTTTGATCTTGATTCCGATCCTCTGGAGGGGACCTCCAAGTCATTTTTACAGCAGGTGAGCAGCAAATTCTCTGACGAGGATTAGAGGGGCCCTGCCTCCAGCCAGGTGGAGGAAAGGGACAACCGTGTTTATTGGACGGTGTGGATTCGGTGGCCTGGCACGTCAGATCCACAAGAGTATAAAGCTCTAGTGGACACTGGTGCACAGTGTACCTTAATGCCATCAGAGTTCAAAGGGTCAGAGTCCATTTGCATTTCGGGAGTGACAGGGGGGTCCCAAGAGCTGAGTGTACTGGAGGCTGAAGTGAGCCTCACTGGGCAGGACTGGCAAAAGCACCCCATTGTGACTGGCCCCGAGGCTCCGTGCATCCTTGGGATAGACTATCTTAGGAGAGGCTATTTCAAGGACCCAAAGGGGTATCGGTGGGCTTTTGGCATAGCTGCTGTGGAGACGGAAGAAATTAAACAGCTGTCCATTTTGCCTGGTCTCTCGGAGGATCCTTCCGTTGTGGGGTTGCTGAGGGTTGAAGAACAACAGGTGCCAATCGCAACAACAACGGTGCACCGGCGACAGTATCGTACCAACCGAGACTCCCTTCTCCCCATTCATCAGCTGATCCGCCAGCTGGAGAGTCAAGGTGTGATCACCAAAACTCGCTCACGCTTTAATAGTCCCATATGGCCAGTGAGAAAATCTACTGGAGAGTGGAGACTGACAACAGACTACCGTGGCCTGAATGAAGTCACACCACCGCTGAGTGCTGCCGTGCCAGACATGCTAGAACTTCAATATCAGCTGGAGTCAAAGGCAGCCAAGTGGTACGCTACAATTGACATCGCTAATGCATTCTTCTCCATCCCTTTGGCAGCAGAGTGCAGGCCACAGTTTGCTTTCACCTGGAGGGGCATCCAGTACACCTGGAATCGACTGCCCCAGGGGTGGAAACACAGTCCCACCATTTGCCATGGACTAATCCAGACTGCACTGGAAAAGGGTGAAGCCCCAGAACATCTGCAGTACATCGATGACATCATTATATGGGGCAACACAGCGGAGGAGGTTTTCGAGAAAGGGGAGAAAATAGTTCAGATCCTTCTGAAAGCCGGTTTCGCCATTAAGCGAAGTAAAGTAAAGGGACCTGCGCAAGAGATCCAGTTTTTGGGAATAAAATGGCAGGATGGGCACCGTCAAATCCCAATGGATGTCATCAACAAAATAGCAGCTATGTCTCCACCAACCAGCAAAAAGGAAGCACAGGCCTTCCTGGGTGTTGTGGGTTTTTGGAGGATGCACATCCCAAATTACAGCCAAATTGTGAGTCCTCTGTACCACGTGACCCAGAAGAAGAATGATTTAGAATGGGGCCCTGAGCAACGACAGGCATTTGAACAGATTAAAAGGGAGATAGTTCATGCCGTAGCCCTTGGTCCAGTCCGGTCAGGGCAAGATGTTAAAAACGTGCTCTACACCGCAGCCGGGGAGAATGGCCCAACCTGGAGTCTCTGGCAGAAGGCACCAGGGGAGACTCGAGGTCGACCCCTGGGGTTCTGGAGCCGGGGATACAAAGGATCCGAGGCCCGCTATACTCCCACTGAAAAAGAGATTCTGGCAGCATATGAAGGCGTTCGAGCTGCTTCAGAAGTGGTCAGCATTGAAGCACAGCTCCTCCTAGCACCACGATTGCTGGTCCTGGGCTGGATGTTCAAAGAGAGGGTCCCCTCTACGCATCATGCCACCGATGCTACGTGGAGTAAGTGGGTCGCGCTGATCACCCAGCGCGCCCGAATGGGAAACCCCAGTCGCCCAGGAATTCTGGAGGTAATCATGGACTGGCCAGAAGGCAAAGATTTTGGAGCATCGCCAGAGGAGGAGGTGACATGTGCTGAAGAGGCCCCACTGTATAACCAGCTGCCAGAAGATAAGAAACAGTATGCCCTGTTCACGGATGGGTCCTGTCGCATTGTGGGGAAGCAGCGGAGGTGGAAGGCTGCTGTATGGAGCCCTACACGACAAGTCGCAGAAACTGCCGAGGGAGAAGCTGAGTCCAGCCAGTTTGCAGAGGTGAAAGCCATCCAGCTGGCTTTAGACATTGCCAGTCGAGAGAAGTGGCCAGTGCTCTATGTTTACACTGACTCTTGGATGGTGGCCAATGCCTTGTGGGGGTGGCTGCAGCAATGGAAGAAGAACAACTGGCAGCGCAGAGGCAAACCTATCCGGGCTGCCCCATTGTGGCAAGATATTGCTGCCCGGCTAGTGCAGTTGGCTGTAAAAGTCCGTCACGTGGACGCCCACGTCCCTAAGAGTCGGGCCACTGAAGAACATCAAAACAACCACCAGGTAGATCAGGCTGCTAAGATTGAAGTGGCTCAGGTGGATCTGGACTGGCAACATAAGGGTGAACTCTTTATAGCTCGGTGGGCCCATGACACCTCGGGCCACCAAGGAAGAGACGCGACATACAGATGGGCTCGTGACCGAGGGGTGGACTTGACCATGGACACTATCGCACAGGTTATCCATGAATGTGACACATGCGCTGCAATCAAGCAAGCCAAGCGGGTAAAGCCTCAGTGGTATGGAGGACGATGGCTAAAATATAAATATGGGGAGGCTTGGCAGATTGACTACATCACACTGCCACAAACCCGCCAAGGCAAGCGCTATGTGCTCACAGTGGTGGAGGCCACCACCGGATGGCTGGAAACCTACCCTGTGCCCCATGCCACCGCCCGGAATACCATACTGGGCCTGGAAAAACAAGTCCTGTGGCGACATGGCACTCCCGAAAGAATTGAGTCGGACAACGGGACTCATTTTCGCAACAGCCTCATAGACACCTGGGCCAAAGAACACGGTATTGAGTGGGTGTATCACATCCCCTACCATGCACCAGCCTCTGGAAAGATCGAACGTTACAATGGGCTGCTAAAAACCACTTTGAGGGCAATGGGGGGTGGGACTTTCAAAAATTGGGATACCCATTTAGCAAAGGCCACCTGGTTGGTTAACACCAGAGGGTCCACTAACCGGGCTGGTCCTGCCCAGTCAAAACCTCAGCGCCCCGTAGAAGGGGATAAGGTCCCTGTAGTGCACATGCAGAACTTGTTAGGGAAGCTGGTTTGGGTTAGTCCTGCCTCGGGCAAAGGCAAGCCCGTCCGTGGGATTGCTTTTGCTCAAGGACCTGGGTGTACCTGGTGGGTAATGCGGAAGCATGGGGAAGTCTGATGTGTACCTCATGGGGATTTGATTTTGGGTGAAAATAGTCCATAAATAAATTGTATAAAGTTAATTGTTAAATAACCCTGTCACTGTCTGTTATCACTGTTATAATTGTTATATTTTGTACCAGTAGTAGCATAGTAAGAATCGTCCAGATTAAAGAAGGATGGACTTTTTCGATGAAAACCTAGCAGAGCACAGCGATGATGGAACTGGACCTGGTTTTCAACAACTGGCACCCAGCAACTTCATCAAGATCAACATTTTCCTGCAGACTGTGGGCACGGGCCGCACCAGACACATCAGCCGTGAGCTCCGGATGCAGCAAGTGACCGCCCATCACCACACATCACCTCTCCTGCCACGGAAGACCATTACGACAGATGGAGCCTGAAGTCATGGATTAAATGAACTCGACGGACGCTTTAGAGTGATGATCCATAGACTAAGGGAATGATATCTGGAGACAGGAGAAGTGGTGGTGATCAACTGGACAATGGGGGACCTGGGCATGACGTAGATGGTATGGAATAAGGGGTGGATAATGTCCTGGGTTTGGCCAGGACAGGGTTAATTTTCACCGGACTCCAGGAAAGGGCACAGCCGGGGGGTGGGGGCTGACCCCACCTGGCCAAACAGAGCCCGGTATTCCATATCATGTGAAGTCACGCTGGGTTCCGGTGGGGGGGGCGGCGCGGCGGGAACGCACTCACGGCTTGGGGGGGGCACGGCGCCCGTGCTGTTCGCGAGAGCGGCTGTCTGGGTCGTACGGTTCGTTGTTGTGTTTTTTCTCCTTATTTGTATCGTTGTTGTTCCTGTTTCCCTCTGTTTGCTGTTCTGTTAAACTGCTCTTATCCCGACACACCAGTTTCTGCCTCTTTCTTTTCATTCTCCTCCGCACGCCGGCGGGGGGAGGGGTGGCCGCGTGGCACTTTTGTTGCCGGCGGCAGCCGAAACCAAGACACACTGCTCCCACAGGCGCACAGAGACTGGGGCTGCTTTCTTGCCTTGCCACATCAAACTGCAAACGTAGCCCGGGTCTCTGTGCTTTGTGCCTCCAGCAGCCGTGCTCCCAAAATGCGAACTTCTCCACATAGCCTGCACCCAGCAGGGTCTAGCCCAGAAAGCTGTTGCTCAGCCTCACCTGCCCATGGCACTGCTCGCACAGGCGCACAGAGAGACTGGGGCTGCTTGCTTGCCTTGCCACCTCAATTTTCAAACTTAGCCCAGGGATCCCTGACGGGTGCCTCCAGCAGACCTGCACTGAAGATGCGAACATCACCAGATAGATCGCACCCAGAAAGGGACTAGCCTTGAAAACTGTTTTTCAGCCTCATCTGCCCATGGCACTGCTCGCACAGGCGCACAGAGACTGCGGCTGCTTGCTTGCCTTGCCACCTCAATTTTCAAACGTAGGCCGGGGATCCCTGCCGGGTGCCTCCAGCAGACCTGTACTGAAGATGCGAACGTCTCAGGATATCACTTACCAAGTACTGGCTAGCCTGGAAAGCTGTTGCTCAGCCTCACCTGCCCATGGCACTGCTCGCACAGGCGCACAGAGAGTGGGGCTGCTTGCTTGCCTTGCCACCTCAAACTTCAAACGTAGCCTAGGGGGTCCTTGGTGGGCACTCGCGGCACCCCTGTCCCGAATATGCGAGCGTTTCAGGATATCTCTTACCAAGAAAGGTCTAGCCTTGAAAGCTGTTGCTCAGCCTCATACGCGCATGGCACTCCTCGCACAGGCACACAGAGACTGGGTCTTCTTGCTTGCCTTGCCACCTCAAACTTCAAACATAGCCTAGGTGGTTCTTGCTGGGGGCCTCTCGCAGCCCTCACCTGAATACGCGATCGTCTCAGGATATCTCTTACCAGATATTGGCTAGCCTGGAAAGCTCTTGCTCAGTCCCATCTGCCCATGGAACAGCTCACACAGGTGCACAGAGACTGGGGCTGCTTGCTTACCTTGCCACCTCAAACTGCAAACGTAGCCTAGGTGGTTCTTGCTGGGGGCCTCTCGCAGCCATCACCTGAATACGCGAACGTCTCAGGATATCTCTTACCAAGTATTGACTAGCCTCGAAAGCTGTTGCTCACCCTCATCTGCCCATGGCACTGCTCGCACAGGCACACAGATACTAGGGCTTCTTGCTTGCCTTGCTATCACTACCTTCAGATGTAGTCTAGGTGGTGTTTGCAAGGCGCCTGGTACAACCCTGACCAGAATACGCGAGCGTCTCAGGATATTTCTGACCAAGAAGGGGCTAGCCTGGAAAACTGTTGCTCAGCCTCATCTGCCCATGGCACTACTCGCACATGCGCACAGAGACTGGGGCTGCTTGCTTGCCTTGCCACCTCAAACTTCAAACATAGCCCGGGTGTTTCTGCCGGGTGCCTCCAGGAGCCCTGCACCGAAAATGCGAACGTCTCGGGATATCTCTTAACAAGAAGGGTTTAGCCTGGAAAGCTCTTGGTCAGCCTCATCTGCCCATGGAACTGCTCACATAGGTGCACAGAGACTGGGGCTGCTTGCTTGCCTTGCATCCTCAAAGTTCAAACATATCCTAGGAGGTCCTTGCCAAGCTCTTTCCGCAGCCCTCACCCGCATATGCGAACGTCTCAGGATATTTCTTACCAAGAAGGGGCTAGCTAGACTTTTTCGATGAAAACCTAGCAGAGCACAGCGATGATGGAACTGGACCTGGTTTTCAACAACTGGCACCCAGCAACTTCATCAAGATCAACATTTTCCTGCAGACTGTGGGCACGGGCCGCACCAGACACATCAGCCGTGAGCTCCGGATGCAGCAAGTGACCGCCCATCACCACACATCACCTCTCCTGCCACGGAAGACCATTACGACAGATGGAGCCTGAAGTCATGGATTAAATGAACTCGACGGACGCTTTAGAGTGATGATCCATAGACTAAGGGAATGATATCTGGAGACAGGAGAAGTGGTGGTGATCAACTGGACAATGGGGGACCTGGGCATGACGTAGATGGTATGGAATAAGGGGTGGATAATGTCCTGGGTTTGGCCAGGACAGGGTTAAATTTCACGGGACTCCAGGAAGGGGCACAGCCGGGGGGTGGGGGCTGACCCCACCTGGCCAAACAGAGCCCGGTATTCAATAGCATGTGACGTCACGCTGGGTTCCGGTGGGGGGGGCGGCGCGGCGGGAACGCACTCACGGCTTGGGGGGGGCGCGGCGCCGGTGCTGTTCACGAGAGCGGCTGTCTGGATCGTACGGTTCGTTGTTGTGTTTTTTCTCCTTATTTGTATCGAGGTTGTTCCTGTTTCCCTCTGTTTGCTGTTCTGTTAAACTGCCCTTATCCCGACCCACCAGTTTCTGCCTCTTTCTTTTCATTCTCCTCCGCACGCCGGCGGGAAGAGGGGCGGCCGCGTGGCGCTTTTGTTGCCGGCGGCAGCCGAAACCAAGACACACTGCTCGCACAGGCGCACAGAGACTGGGGCTGCTTGCTTGCCTTGCCACATCAATTTTCAAACGTAGCCCAGGGATCCCTGATGGGTGCCTTCAGCAGACCTGCACTGAAGACGCGAACATCACCAGATAGATCGCACCCAGAAAGGCACTAGCCTTGAAAACTGTTTCTCAGCCTCATCTGCCCATGGCATTGCTCGCACAGGGGCAGAGAGACTGGGGCTGATGCTTGCCTTGCCACCTCAAAGTTGAAACGTAGCCTAGGGGATCCTTGCCAAGGTCCTTCCGCAGCCCTGACCCGAATATGCCAACAATCTCAGGATATCTCTTACCAACAAGGGTTTAGCCTGGAAAGCAGTTGCTCAGCCTCATCTGCCCATGGCACTGATTGCACAGGCACACACAGAGACTTGGGCTGCTTGCTTGCATTGCCACCTCAATTTTCAAACATAGCTCAGGGATCACTGCCTGGTGACTCCAGCAGACATGCACTGAAGATGCGAACGTCTTAGGATATCTCTTACCAAGTATTGGCTAGCCTGGAAAGCTGTTGCTCAGCCTCATCTACCCATGGCATTGCTTGCACAGGCGCACAGAGACTGGGGCTGCTTGCTTGCCTTGCCACATCAAACTTCAAACGCAGCTTGGGGATCCCTGCCAGGTGCCTCCAGCAGACCTGCACCAAAAATGCAAACGTCTCAGGATATCTCGTACAAAAAGGGGCTAGCCTGGAAAACTGTTGCTCAGCCTCACCTGCCCATGGCACTGCTCGCACAGGGGCACAGAGACTGAGAGTGCTTGCTTAAGTTGCCACTTCAAATTTCAAACCTTCCCTAGGGGGTCGTTGCCGGGCATCTCCCACAGACCTGACCTGAATATGCAAACGCCTCAGGATATCGCGTACCAAAAAGTGTCTAGCCTGGAAAGATGTTGTTCAGCCTCATCTGACCATGGCACTGCTCGTACAGGTGCAGAGAGACTGAGAATGCTTGCTTACCTTGCTACCTCAAACTTCAAACGTCCCGGGGGTCCCTACCAGGCAGCTCCAGCAGCCCTGCCCCAAAAGGTAGAATGTCTTGCGACAGCTCTCACCCAGAAGGGGCTAGCCTGGAAAGCTGTTGCTCAGTTTCATCTGCCCATGGCACTGCTTGCACAGGCGCACAGAGACTGAGGCTGCTCCCTTGCTTTGCCACCTCAAACTTCAAATGTAGCATAGGAGGTTTTTTCGGGCGTCTGCCGCCTCCCTGACCCGAATACGCGAGCATCTCCAGATATCTCACACCCAGAAAGGGCTAGCCTGGAAAGCTGTTGCTCAGCCTCATCTGCCCATGACACTGGTCGCACAGGTGCACAGAGACTGGGGCTGCTTGCTTGCCTTGCCACCTCAAACTTCAAACGTATCCTAGGAGGTCTTTGCCGGGCGCCTCCCACAGACCTGACCTGAATATGCGAACTCCTCAGGATATCTCGTCCCAGAACTGCATAGCCTGGAAAGCTGTTTCTCAGCCTCATCTGCCCATGGCACTGCTCACAGAGGCGCAGAGAGACTGAGAATGCTTGCTTAACTTGCGACCCCAAAATTCATACGTCCTGGGGTTTCCTACCAGGCGCCTCCAGCAGCCCTGCCCGAAAAGGTAGAATGTCTTCAGATAGCTCACACCTAGAAGGGGCTACCCTAGAAAGCTGTTGCTCAGCCTCATCTGCCCATGGCACTGCTCACACAGGCGCACAGAGACTGGGGCTGCTTGCTAGACTTGCCACCTCAAACTTCCACAACGTAGCCTAGAGGTCCGTGCCGGGTGACTCAGGCAGTCCTGCAACGAAGGTGTGAACGTCTCCAGAGAGCTCGCACCCAGAAGGGGCTAGCCTGGAAAGCTGTTGCTCAGCCTCATCTGCCCATGGCACTGCTCGCCCAGGCGCACAGAGACTGGGGCTACTTGCTTGCCTTGCCACCTCAAAATTGCAGTGTAGCCTAGGGGTCCCTGCTGGATGCCTCCAGCAGCCCTGCACAGAAGGTGTGAACGTCTCCATATAGGTCGCACTTAGAAGGGGCTAGGCTGGAAAGCTGTTGCTCAGCCTCATCTGCCCATGGCACTGCTCGCACAGGTGCACAGAGACTGGGGCTGCTTGCTTGACTTGCCACCTCAAACTTCAGTCTTAGCTTAGGGGGTCCTTTCCAGGCGCTTTCCGCAGCCCGGACCTAAATATGCGAACGTCTCAGGATATCCCTTAGCAAGAAGGGGTAGACTGGAAAGCTTTTGCTCAGCCTTATCTGCCTATGGCACTGCTTGCACAGGTGCTCAGAGACTGGGGCTGCTTGCTTGCCTTGCCACCTCAACCTTCAAAAGTATCCCGGGGATCCCTACTGGGACCCTCCAGCAGCCCTACACCGAAAATGCGAACGTCTCAGGATGTCTCTTAGCAAGAAGGGGTAGACTGGAAAGCTGTTGCTCAGCCTCATCTGCCCATGGCACTGCTCGCACAGGTGCACAGACACTGGGGCTGGTTGCTTCCCTTGCCACCTCAATCTTCAGACGTAATCAGGGGGTCCCTGCTGGGTGCCTCCAGCAGACCTGCACCAAAAATGCGAACATCTCCAGATAGCTTGCATGCAGAAGGGGCTAGCCTTGAAAGCTGTTGCTCAGCCTCATCTGCCCATGGCACTGCTCGCACAGGCGCCCAGAGTCTGGGGCTCCTTGCTTGCCTAGCCACCTCACTCTTCAAACGTACCCAGGGCATTCCTGACGGGTGCCTCCAGCAGCCCTGCAAAGAATATGCAAATGTGTCCAGATAGCTCGCACCGACAACAGGCTAGGCTGGAGAGTTCTTGCTCAGCCTCATCTGCTCATGGCACTGCTTGCACAAATACTCAGACACTGGGGCTGCTTGCGTGCCTTGCCACCTCAATCGTCAAACGTAGCTTGCGGATCCCTGCCGGGTGCCTCCAGTAGACCTGCACCAAAAAAGCAAACATCTCCACATAGATAGCACCCAGAAGGGGCTAGCCTTGAAACCTGTTGCTCAGCCTCATCTGCTCATGGCACTGCTCGCACAGATGCACATACACTGGGGCTGCCTGCTTGCCTTGCCACCTCAAACTTCAAATGTAGCCCGGGCCTCCCTGCCTGGTACCTCCAGCAGCCCTTCACCGAATATGCGAACGTCTCAGGATGTCTCTTACCAAGAAGGGGCTGCCCTGGAAAGCTGTTGTTTAGCGTCATCTGCCCATGGCACTGCTTGCACAGGCGCCCAGAGACTGGGGCTGCTTGCTTCCCTTGACACCTCAAGCTTCAAACATAAACCATGGATTCCCTGCTGGTTGCCTCCAGCAGACGTGACCCGAATAGGCGAACTTCTCCAGAAAGATTCCACCGAGAAGGGTTTAGCCTGGAAAGCTGTTGCTCCGCCTCATCTGCCCATAGTACTTCTCGCACAGACGCACAGAGACTGGGGCTGCTTGCTTGCCTTGCCACCTCAAACTTCAAACGTATCCCGGGGCTCCCTGCCCCATCACTCCAGCAGCCCTGCACTGAAAATGCGAACGCCTCCGGTTATCTATTTCCAAGAAGGGGTTAGCCTGGAAAGCTATTGCTCAACGTCATCTGCTCATGGCACTGCTTGCACAGGTGCTCAGACACTGGGGCTGCTTGCTTGCCTTGCCACCTCGATTTTCAAACGTAGCTTGGGGATTCCTGCCAGGTCCCTCCAGCAGATCTGAACGAAAAATTCGAACATCTCCAGATAGATCGCACCCAGAAGGGGCTAGCCTTGAAACCTGTTGCTCAGCCTCCTCTTCCCATGCCACTGCTCGCACAGATGCACATACACTGGGGCTGCTTGCTTGCCTTGCCACCTCAAACTTCAAACGTATACCGGGGCTCCCTGCCCGGTCCCTCCAGCAGCCCTGCACAGAAAATGCGAACGCCTCGGGTTATCTATTACCAGGAAGGGGTTAGCCTGGAAAGCTTTTGCTCAGCCTCATCTGCTCATGGCACTGCTTGCACAGGTGCTCAGACACTGGGGCTGCTTGCTTGCCTTGCCACTTCAATCTTCAAACGTAGCCTGGGGATCCCTGCCGGGTGCCTCCAGCAGACCTGCACCAAAAATGCGAACATCTCCAAATAGTTTGCATCGAGAAGGGGCTAGCATGGAAAGCTGTTGCTCAGCCTCATCTGCCCATGGCACTGGTCGCACAGGTGCCCAGAGCCTGGGGCTGCTTGTCTGCCTTGCCATCTGAAACTTCAAAAGTATCCCGGGGATCCCTACCGCGTGCCTCCAGCAGCCCTGCACCGAGAATGCGAACATCTTGGGATATCTCTTACCAAGAAGGGTTTAGGCTTGAAAGCTGTTGCTCATCCTCATCTGCCCAGGGCACTGCTTGCACAGGTGCTCAGAGACTGGGGCTGCTTGCTTGCCTTGCCACCTCAAACTTCAAACTTATCCGAAGGGTCCCTGATGGGTGTCTCCAACAGCCCTGCAACGAATATGCGAACGTCTCCAGATACATTGCACCCAGAATGCGCTAGCCTTAATAGCTGTTGCTCAGCCTGATCTGCCCATGGCACTGCTCGCACAGGCACACAGAGACTGGGTCTGCTTGCTTGCCTTGCCACCTCAATCTTCAAACGTAACCAAAGGGGTCTTTGACCGGCACGTCCAGCAGCTGTGACCTGAATATGTGAACGTCTCACAATTTCTCTTACAGAGAATTGGCTAGCATGGAAAACTGTTGCCCAGCCTCATCTGCCCATTGCACTGCTCGCACAGACGCACAGAGACTGGAGCTGCTTGCTTGCCTTGCCACCTCAAACCTCAAACTTAGCATAGGATGTCCTTGCCGTGCCCCTTCCACAGCCCTGACCTGAATTTGCGAACGTCTCAGGATATCTCTTACCAAGTAGGGGCTAGCCTGGAAAGCTGTTACTCAACCTCATCTGCCCATGGCACTGCTCGCACAGACGCAAAGAGACTGGGGCTGCTTGCTTCCCTTGCCACCTTAAACTTCAGACATATCCTAGGGGGTCCTTGGCAGGGGGCCTCCCGTAGCCCTGACCCAAATAATCGAATGTCTCAGGATATCTCTTACCAAGAAGGGTCTAGCCTTGAAAGCTGTTGCTCAAACTAATCTGCCCATGGCACTGCTCTCACAGGTGCACAGAGACTGGGCCTGCTTGCTTGCCTTACCTCCTCAAACTTCAAACGTACCCTAGGGGGTCCTTGCCGCGACTCTCCAACAGCCCTGACCCGAATATGCGAACGTCTCAGGATATCTTTTACCAACAGGTTTTAGCCTGGAAAGCTGTTGCTCAGCCTCATCTGTCCATGGCACTGCTCACACAGGCGCCCAGAGACTGGGGCTGCTTGCTTGCCTTGACACCTCAGATGTCAAACGTAGCCTAGGGGGTCCTTGCCGGGCACCTCCCACAGCCCTGACCTTAATATGCGAACAACTCAGGATATCACCTAACGAGAAGGAGCAAGCCTGGAAAGCTGTTGCTCAGCCTCATATGACCATGACACTGCTCACAAAGTCGCTCAGAGACTGGGGCTGCTTGCTTGCCTTGACACCTCAGTCTTCAAACGTAATCAGGGGGTCCCTGCCGGGTGCCTCCATAAGCCCTGACCCTAATATGCGAACGTGTCCAGATAGCTCGCAAGCAGAAGGGGCTAGCCTGGAAAGCTGTTGCTCAGATTCATCTGCCAATGGTACTGCTCGCAAAGGCTCACAGAGACTGGGGCTGCTTCCTTGCCTTGCCACCTCAAACTTCATTCGCAGCCTAGGGGGTCCTTGCCGGGCCTCTCCCACAGCCCTGACTTTAATATGTGAACATCCCAGGATATCTCTTACCGAGTAGAGGCTAGCCTGGAAAGCTCTTGCTCAGCCTCATCTGCCCATGGCACTGCTCACACAGGCGCACAGAGACTGGGGCTTCTTGCTTGCCTTGCCACCTTAAACTTCAAACATAACTCGTGTGTCCCAGCTGGGTGCCTCCAGCAGCCCTGCCCCGAATATGAGAACGTCTCCAGATAGCTCGCAACCCGAAGGTGCTAGCCTTGAAAGCTGTTGCTCAGCCTCATCTGCCCATGGCACTGCTCGCACAGGCGCACAGAGACTGGGGCTGCTTGCTTGCCTTGCCACCTCAAACTTCAAACGTAGCCCGAGGCTCCCTGCTGGGTCCCTCCAGCACCCCTGCACGGAGAATGCGAACGTCTCAGGATATCGCTTACCAAGTAGGGTTTAGCCTGGAAAGCTGTTGCTCAGCTTCATCTGCCCATGGCACTGCTCACACAGGCGCACAGAGACTGAGGTATCTTTCTTGCCTTGCCACCTCAAACTTCAAACGTAGCCTACGGCGTCGTTGCCGGGTCCCTCCCAAAACCCTGAGCTTTAAATGCGACAGTCTCAGTATATCTCTTACCAAGTAAGGGCTATCCTGGAAAGCTCTTGCTCAGCCTCATCTTCCCATGGCACTGATCACACAGGCGCACAGAGACTGGGGCTGCTTGCTTGCCTTGCCACCTCAAACTTCAAACTTATCCGAAGGGTCCCTGATGGGTGTCTCCAACAGCCCTGCAACGAATATGCGAACGTCTCCAGATACATTGCACCCAGAATGCGCTAGCCTTAATAGCTGTTGCTCAGCCTGATCTGCCCATGGCACTGCTCGCACAGGCACACAGAGACTGGGTCTGCTTGCTTGCCTTGCCACCTCAATCTTCAAACGTAACCAAAGGGGTCTTTGACCGGCACGTCCAGCAGCTGTGACCTGAATATGTGAACGTCTCACAATTTCTCTTACAGAGAATTGGCTAGCATGGAAAACTGTTGCCCAGCCTCATCTGCCCATTGCACTGCTCGCACAGACGCACAGAGACTGGAGCTGCTTGCTTGCCTTGCCACCTGAAACTTCAGATATATCCTAGGGGGTCCTTGGCAGGGGGCCTCCCGCAGCCCTGACCCAAATAATCGAATGTCTCAGGATATCTCTTACCAAGAAGGGTCTAGCCTTGAAAGCTGTTGCTCAAACTAATCTGCCCATGGCACTGCTCTCACAGGTGCACAGAGACTGGGCCTGCTTGCTTGCCTTACCTCCTCAAACTTCAAACGTACCCTAGGGGGTCCTTGCCGCGACTCTCCAACAGCCCTGACCCGAATATGCGAACGTCTCAGGATATCTTTTACCAACAGGTTTTAGCCTGGAAAGCTGTTGCTCAGCCTCATCTGTCCATGGCACTGCTCACACAGGCGCACAGAGTTGGGGCTGCTTGCTTGCCTTGTCACCTCAAACTTCAAACGTAGCCTAGGGTATCTTTGCCAGGCGCCTGCCGCAGCCCTGACTCAAATTTGCGAGCGTCTGTGGATATCTCTTACCAGGAAAGGGACTAGCCTGGAAAGCTGTTGCTCAGCCTCATCTGCCCATGGCACTAATCGTACAGGTGCAGAGACTGAGAATGCTTGCTTACCTTGCCACCTTAAACTTCAAACTTCTCGGGGGACCCTACCAGGCACCTCCAGCAGCCCTGTCCAAAAAGGCAGCATGTTTTCAGATAGCTCGCACTCAGAAGGGGCTAGCCTGGACAGCTGTTGCTCAGCCTCATCTGCCCATGGCACTGCTCACACAGGCGCACAGAGACTGGGGTTTCTTGCTTGCCTTGCCAACTCAAACTTCAAACGTAGCCCTGGTGTCCCTGCCGAGTGCCTCTAGCAGCCGTGCACCGAAAACGCAAATGTCTCCAGACAGCTTGCACCCAGAAGGGGCTAGCCTGGAAAGCTGTTTCTCAGCCTCATCTGCCCATGGCACTGCTCACACAGGCACACAGAGACTGGGGGTGCTTGCTTGCCTTGACACCTCAGATGTCAAACGTAGCCTAGGGGGTCCTTGCCGGGCACCTCCCACAGCCCTGACCTTAATATGCGAACAACTCAGGATATCACCTAACGAGAAGGAGCTAGCCTGGAAAGCTGTTGCTCAGCCTCATATGACCATGACACTGCTCACAAAGTCGCTCAGAGACTGGGGCTGCTTGCTTGCCTTGACACCTCAGTCTTCAAACGTAATCAGGGGGTCCCTGCCGGGTGCCTCCATAAGCCCTGACCCTAATATGCGAACGTGTCCAGATAGCTCGCAAGCAGAAGGGGCTAGCCTGGAAAGCTGTTGCTCAGATTCATCTGCCAATGGTACTGCTCGCAAAGGCTCACAGAGACTGGGGCTGCTTCCTTGCCTTGCCACCTCAAACTTCATTCGCAGCCTAGGGGGTCCTTGCCGGGCCTCTCCCACAGCCCTGACTTTAATATGTGAACATCCCAGGATATCTCTTACCGAGTAGAGGCTAGCCTGGAAAGCTCTTGCTCAGCCTCATCTGCCCATGGCACTGCTCACACAGGCGCACAGAGACTGGGGCTTCTTGCTTGCCTTGCCACCTTAAACTTCAAACATAACTCGTGTGTCCCAGCTGGGTGCCTCCAGCAGCCCTGCCCCGAATATGAGAACGTCTCCAGATAGCTCGCAACCCGAAGGTGCTAGCCTTGAAAGCTGTTGCTCAGCCTCATCTGCCCATGGCACTGCTCGCACAGGCGCACAGAGACTGGGGCTGCTTGCTTGCCTTGCCACCTCAAACTTCAAACGTAGCCCGAGGCTCCCTGCTGGGTCCCTCCAGCACCCCTGCACGGAGAATGCGAACGTCTCAGGATATCGCTTACCAAGTAGGGTTTAGCCTGGAAAGCTGTTGCTCAGCTTCATCTGCCCATGGCACTGCTCACACAGGCGCCCAGAGACTGGGGCTGCTTGCTTGCCTTGCCACCTCGATCTTCAAACATCAGTCGGGAATCCCCGCTGGTAGCCTCCAGCAGCCCTTCACCGAAAATGCGAACATCTCTAGATATCTCTTACCAAGAAGGGACTAGCCTGGAAAGCTGTTTCTTAGCCTCATGTGCCCATGGCACTGCTCACTCAGGCGCACAGAGACTGGGGCTGCTAGCTTGCCTTGACACCTCAGTCTTCAAACATAGCCCGGGTATCCCAGCCAGGTGCCTCCAGCAGCCCTGCAATGAATATGCGAATGTCTCCAGATAGCTTGCACTCAGAAGACGCTAGCCTTGAAAGCTGTTGCTCAAGCTCATCTGCCCATGGCAGTGCTCACACAGGTGCACAGAGACTGGGGCTGCTTGCTTGCCTTGACACCTTGATCTTCAAACATAGGTCGGGGATCGCTGCTGTCAGCCTCCAGCAGCCCTTCACCGAACATGCGAACATCTCTAGATATCTCTCACCAAGAAGGGGCTAGCCTGGAAAGCTGTTGCTCAGCCTCATCTGCCCATGGCACTGCTCACACAGGCACACAGAGACTGGGGCTGCTTGCTTGCCTTGCCATCTCAAACTTCAAACGTAGCTTATGGGATCTTTGCCGAGCACCTGCCGCAGCCTTGACAAAAGTATGTGAACGTCTCAAGATATCTCTTACCAAGAAGGGGCTAGCCTGGAAAGCTGTTGCTCAGCCTCATCTGCCCATGGCACTGCTCACACAGATGCACAGAGACTGGGACTTCTTGCTGCTTTGCCACCACAATGTTCAAACGTAGCCGGGGACTCCCTGACAGGTGCCTCCAGAAGCCTCGCACCGAAAATGAGAATGTCTCAGGGTATTTCTTACCAAGAAGGGGCTAGCCTGCAAAGCTGTTTCTCATCCTCATCTGCCCATGGCACTGCTCACACAGGCGCACAGAGACTGGGGCTGCTTGCTTGCCTTGCCACCTCAAACTTTAAAGGTAGCCTAGGGGGTCTTTGCCAGGCGCCTGCCACACCCCTGTCCTAAATATGCGAACGTCTCAGGATATCTCTTATAAAGAAGGGGCTAGCATGGAGAGCTGTTGCTCAGCCCCGTACCCGGGGACTCCGTGCCAGGTGCCTCCAGCAGCCTCGCACCGAAAATTAGAATGTCTCAGGATATCTCGTACCAAGAAGGGTTTAGCCTGGAAAGCTGTTGCTCACTCATCTGCCCATGGCACTGCTCGCACAGGCGCACAGAGACTGGGTCTGCTTGCTTGCCTTGCCACCTCAAACTTCAAACGTAGCCTAGGGGCTCTTTGCCAGGCGCCTGCACACCCCAGTCCTAAATATGCGAGCGTTTCACGATATCTCTTACCAAGAAGGGGCTAGCCTTGAAAGGTGTGGCTCAGCCACATCTGCCCATGGCACTGCTCGCACAGATACACACAGACTGGGGCTTCTTGCTTGCCTTGCCACCTTAAACTTCAAACATAGCCCGGGTGTCCCAGCGGGGTGCCTCCAGGAGCCCTGCCCCCAATATGAGAACGTCTCCAGATAGCTCGCAACAAGAAGGTGCTAGCCTTGAAAGCTGTTGCTCAGCCTCATCTGCCCATGGCACTGCTCTAACAGGCGCACACAGACTGGGGCTGCTTGCTTGCCTTGCCACCTCAAACTTCAAACGTAGCCTGAGGCTCCCTGCTGGGTCCCTCCAGCACCCCTGCACGGAGAATGCGAACGTCTCAGGATATCTCGTACCAAGAAGGCTTTAGCCTGGAAAGCTGTTGCTCAGACTCATCTGCCCATTGCACTGCTCGCACAGACGCCCAGAGACTGGGGCTGCTTGCTTGCCTTGACACCTCAAACTTTAAACGTAAACCAAGGCTCCCTGCCGGGTGCCTCCAGCAGCCCTGCAACGAATATGCGAATGTCTCCAGATACCTTGCACCCAGAAGGGGCTAGCCCTGAAAGCTGTTGCGCAGCCTCATCTGCCCATGCCACTGCTCGCACAGGCGCACAGAGACTGGGGCTGCTTGCTTGCCTTGACACCTCAAACTTCAAACGTAGCCCGAGGCTCCCTGCTGGGTCCCTCCAGCACCCCTGCACGGAGAATGCGAACGTCTCAGGATATCGCTTACCAAGTAGGGTTTAGCCTGGAAAGCTGTTGCTCAGCTTCATCTGCCCATGGCACTGCTCACACAGGCGCCCAGAGACTGGGGCTGCTTGCTTGCCTTGCCACCTCGATCTTCAAACATCAGTCGGGAATCCCCGCTGGTAGCCTCCAGCAGCCCTTCACCGAAAATGCGAACATCTCTAGATATCTCTTACCAAGAAGGGACTAGCCTGGAAAGCTGTTTCTTAGCCTCATGTGCCCATGGCACTGCTCACTCAGGCGCACAGAGACTGGGGCTGCTAGCTTGCCTTGACACCTCAGTCTTCAAACATAGCCCGGGTATCCCAGCCAGGTGCCTCCAGCAGCCCTGCAATGAATATGCGAATGTCTCCAGATAGTTTGCACTCAGAAGACGCTAGCCTTGAAAGCTGTTGCTCAAGCTCATCTGCCCATGGCAGTGCTCACACAGGTGCACAGAGACTGGGGCTGCTTGCTTGCCTTGACACCTTGATCTTCAAACATAGGTCGGGGATCCCTGCTGTCAGCCTCCAGCAGCCCTTCACCGAACATGCGAACATCTCTAGATATCTCTCACCAAGAAGGGGCTAGCCTGGAAAGCTGTTGCTCAGCCTCATCTGCCCATGGCACTGCTCACACAGGCGCACAGAGACTGGGGCTGCTTGCTTGCCTTGCCATCTCAAACTTCAAACGTAGCTTATGGGATCTTTGCCGAGCACCTGCCGCAGCCTTGACAAAAGTATGTGAACGTCTCAAGATATCTCTTACCAAGAAGGGGCTAGCCTGGAAAGCTGTTGCTCAGCCTCATCTGCCCATGGCACTGCTCACACAGATGCACAGAGACTGGGACTTCTTGCTGCTTTGCCACCTCAATGTTCAAACGTAGCCGGGGACTCCCTGACAGGTGCCTCCAGAAGCCTCGCACCGAAAATGAGAATGTCTCAGGGTATTTCTTACCAAGAAGGGGCTAGCCTGGAAAGCCTTTGCTCAGCCTCATCTCCCCATGGCACTGCTCACACAGGCGCACAGAGACTGGGGCTGCTTGCTTGCCTTGCCACCTCAAACTTCAAAGGTAGCCTAGGGGGTCTTTGCCAGGCGCCTGCCACACCCCTGTCCTAAATCTGCGAGCGTCTCACGATATCTCGTACCAAGAAGGCTTTAGCCTGGAAAGCTGTTGCTCGGCCTCATCTGCACATGGAGCTGCTCGCACAGACGCACAGAGACTGGGGCTTCTTGCTTGCCTTGCCACCTCAATCTTCAAACGTAGCCCAAGGCTCCCTGCCGGCTGCCTCCAGAAGCCCTGCAATGAATAGGCGAATGTCTCCAGATAGCTTGCACCCAGAAGGGGCTAGCATGGAAAGCTGTTACTCACCCTCATCTGCCCATGGCACTGCTCACACAGATGCACATAGACTGCGGCTTCTTGCTGCTTTGCCACCTCAGTCTTCAAACGTATCCCGGGACTCCCTGCCACGTGTCTCCAGCAGCCCCGCACCGAAAACGAGAATGTCTCAGGATATTTCTTACCAAGAAGGGGCTAGCCTGGAAAGCTGTTGCTCAGCCTCATCTGCCCATGGCACTGCTCGTACAGATGCACAGACTGGGACTGCTTGCTTGCCTTGCCACCTCAAATTTCAAACATAGCCCGGGTATCCCACCCCGATGCCTCCAGCAGCTCTGCAACGAATATGCGAATGTCTCCAGATAGCTTGCACCCAGAAGGGGCTAGCCTGCAAATCTGTTGCTCAGCCTCATCTGCCCATGGCATCGCTCACACAGGCGCACAGAGACTGGGGCTGCTTCCTTGCCTTGCCACCTCAAACTTCAAAGGTAGCCTAGGGGGTCTTTGCCAGGCGCCTGCCACACCCCAGTCCTAAATCTGCGAGCGTCTCACGATATCTCGTACCAAGAAGGGTTTAGCCTGGAAAGCTGTTGCTCAGCCTCATCTGCCCAAGGCACTGCTGAAACAGGCGCACAGAGACTGGGGCTGCTTGCTTGCCTTGCCACCTCAAACTTCAAACGTAACCCGGGTGTCCCAGCCGGGTGCCTCCAGAAGCCCTACAACGAATATGCGAATGTCTCCAGATAGCTCGCAACCAGAAGGGGCTACCCTGGAAAGCTGTTGCTCAGCCTCATCTGCCCATGGCACTGCTCGCACAGGCGCACAGAGACTGGGGCTGCTTGCTTGCCTTGCCACCTCAAACTTCAAACATAGCCTAGGGGGTCCTTGCTGGGGGCCTCCCGCAGCCCTCACCCGAATATGCGAACGTCTCACGATATCTCTTATGAAGTATTGACTAGCCTGGAAAACATTTGCTCGGCCTCATCTGCACATGTCACTGGTCGCACAGCCACACACAGACTGGGGCTGCTTGCTTGCCTTGCACATTAAACTTCAAACATAGCCCAGCTGTCTTTTTTGTGTGCGTCCAGCAGACCTGCCCCAAATATGAGAACGTCTCCAGATAGCTCGCAACCAGAAGGGGCTAGCCTGGAAAACTGTTGCTCAGCCTCATCTGCCCATGGCACTGCTCGCACAGGCGCACAGAGACTGGGGCTGCTAGCTTGCCTTGCCACCTCGATCTTCAAACGTAGCCTAGGGGGTCCTTGCCAATCTCATCCCGCAGCCCTGCACCGAAAATGCAAACGTCTCAGGATATCTCTTACCAAGAAGGGGCTAGCCTGGAAAGCTGTTGTTAAGCCTCATCTGCCCATGCCAATGGTCCCACAGATGCACAGAGACTGGAGCTGCTTGCTTGCCTTCCCACCTCAGACTTCAAACATAGCCTAGGGGTCTCTGATGGGTGAGTCCTCGAGCCCTGCACCGAAAATGCGAACGTCTCCAGATAGCTCGCACCCAAAAGGGGCTAGCCTGGAAAACACTTGCTCAGCCTCATCTGTCCATGGCACTGCACGCACAGGCACACAGAGACTGGGGCTGCTTGCTTGCCTTGCCACCTAAAACATCAAAAAAAATCCTGAGCGACCCTGCCGGGTACCTTCAGCAGCCCTGCACCAAAAATGCGAATGTCTCCAGAGAGCTCGCACCCAGAAAGGGTTAGCCTGGAAAACTGTAGCTCAGTCTCATCGGCACATGGCACTGTTCGCACAGGCGCACAGAGAGACCGGGGCTGCTTGCTTGCCTTGCCACCTCAAACTACAAGTGTATCCTAGGGGGTCCTTGGCAGGGGCCTCCCGCAACCCTGACCCGAATATGCGAACGTCTCACAATATTCCTTACCAAGAAGGGGGTAGCCTGGAAAGCTGTTGCTCAGCCTCATCTGCCCATGGCACTGCTTGCAAAGGCGCACAGAGACTGGGGCTGCTTGCTTGCCTTGCCACTTCAGACTTCAAACAAATCCCAGGCATCTCTGCCACGTGCCTCCAGCAGCCCTGCAGAGCAAATGTGAAAGTCTCCGGATAGATCGCACCCAGAAAGGCCTAGCCTGGAAAGCTGTTGCTCAGCCTCATCTGCCCTTGGCACTACTCGCAAAGGCGCACAGAGACTGGGGCTGCTTGCTTGCCTTACCACCTCAAACTTAAAACTTAGCCTAGGGGGTCCTTGCTGTGGGCCTCCCACAGCCCTGACCCAAATATGTGAACGTTTCACGATATCTATAACCAAGTATTGACTAGCCTGGGAAGCTGTTGCTCAGCCTCATCTGCCCATGGCACTGCTCGCACAGGCGCACAGAGACTGGGGCTGCTTGCTTGCCTTGCAAACTCAAACTTCAAACGTAGCGCAGGTATCCCTGCCGGGTGCCTCCAGCAGACTTGCACTGTAAGATGCGAACATCTCCAGATAGATCGCACCCAGAAGGGACTAGCCTTGAAAACTGTTTCTCAGCCTCATCTGTCCATGGCACTGCTCGCACAGGCGCACAAAGAGACTGGGGCTGCTTGCTTGCCTTGCCACCTCAAAGTTGAAACGTATCCTAGGGGGTCCTTGCCAAGCTCCTTCCGCAGCCCTGACCCTAATATGAAAACATCTCAGGATATATCTTACCAAGAAGGGTTTAGCCTGGAAAGCAGTTGCTCAGCATCATCTGCCCATGGCACTGCTCGCACAGGCGCACAAAGAGACTGGGGCTGCTTGCTTGCCTTGCCAACTCAAACTTCAAAGGTAGACCAGGTATCCCTGCCGGGTGCCTCCAGCAGACTTGCACTGTAAGATGTGAACATCTCCAGATAGATGGCACCCAGAAGGGACTAGCGTTGAAAACTGTTTCTCAGCCTCATCTGTCCATGGCACTGCTCGCACAGGGGCAGAGAGACTGGGGCTGCTTGCTTGCCTTGCCACGTCAAACTTCAAACGTAGCTTAGGTGGTCCGTGCCGGGGGCCTCCGGCAGCCCTGCTCTGAAAATTCGAACGTCTGCAGATAGCTCTCAGCCAGAAAGAGCTAGCCTGGAAAGCTGTTGCTCAGCCTCATCTGCCCATGGCACTGCTCGCACAGAGGCACAGAGACTGGGGCTGATGCTTGCCTTGCCACCTCAAAGTTGAAACGTAGCCTAGGGGATACTTGCCAAGGTCCTTCTGCAGCCCTGACCCGAATATGCCAACAATCTCAGGATATCTCTTACCAAGTATTGGCTAGCCTGGAAAGCTGTTGCTCAGCCTCATCTGCCCATGGCATTGCTTGCACAGGCGCACAGAGACTGGGGCTGCTTGCTTGCCTTGCACCTGAAACTTCAAACATATCATAGGGGTTCCTTGCAAATCTCCTCCCGCAGCCTTGACCCGAATATGTGAACTTCTCAGGATATCTCTTACCAAGTATTGGCTAGCCTGGAAAGCAGTTGCTCAGCCTCATCTGCGCATGGCACTCGTCGCACAGGTGGGCGCACAGAGACTGGGTCTGCTTGCTTGCCTTGCCACCTCAATTTTCAAACGTAGCTTGGGGATCCCTGCCATGTGCCTCCAGCAGACCTGCACTGAAGATGCGAACGTCTCAGGATATCTCTTACCGAGAAGGGGCTAGTCTGGAAAGCTGTTGCTCAGCCTCATCTGCCCATGGCACTGCTCGCACAGACGCACAGAGACTGGGACTGCTTGCTTGCCTTGCCACATCAAACTGCAAACGTAGCCCGGGACTCTGTGCTTTTTTGTCTCCAGCAGCCGTGCTCCCAAAATGCGAACTTCTCCACATAGCCTGCACCCAGCAGAGTCTAGCCCAGAAAGCTGCTGCTCAGCCTCACCTGCCCATGACACTGCTCGCACAGGTGCACAAAGAGACTGGGGCTGCTTGCTTGCCTTGCATCCTCAAACTTCAGACAAATCTCGGGCGTACCTGCCGGGTGCCTCCAGCAGCCCTGAACCGAAAATGCGAAAGTCTCCACATAGCTCGCAACCAGAAAGGGATAGCCTGGAAAACTGTTGCTCAGCCTCATCGGCCCATGGCACTGCTCACACAGATGTAGAGACTGGGGCTGCTTGCTTGCCTTGCCAACTCAAACTTCAAACGTAGCCCAGGTATCCCTGCCGGGTGCCTCCAGCAGACTTGCACTGTAAGATGCGAACATCTCCAGATAGATGGCACCCAGAAGGGACTAGCCTTGCAAACTGTTTCTCAGCCTCATCTGTCCATGGCACTGCTCGCACAGGGGCAGAGAGACTGGGGCTGCTTGCTTGCCTTGCCACATCAAACTTTAAATGTAGCGTAGGGGGTCCGTGGCGAGGGCCTCCCGCAGCCCTTACCCAAATATATGAACGGCTCACGATATCTCTTACCAAGTACTGACTAGCCTGGAAAGCTGTTGCTCAGCCTCATCTGTCCGTGACACTGCTCGCACAAGCGCACAGAGACTGGGGCTGCTTTCTTGCCTTGCCACATCAATTTTCAAACATAGCCCAGGGATCCCTGCCGGGTGCCTCCAGCAGATCTGCACTGAAGATGCGAACATCTCCAGATAGATCGCACCCAGAAGGGACTAGCCTTGAAAACTGTTTCTCAGCCTCATCTGCCCAAGGCACTGCTCGCACAGGCGCACAGAGACTGGGGCTGCTTGCTTGCCTTGCCACCTCAAACTTGAAACGTAGTATAGGGGGTCCTTGCCAAGCTCCTTCCACAGCCCTGACCCGAATATGCCAACAATCTCAGGATATAGCTTACCATGAATGGTTTAGCCTGGAAAGAAGTTGCTCAGCCTCATCTGCCCATGGCACTGCTCGCACAGGCGCACAAAGAGACTGGGGCTGCTTGCTTGCCTTGCCACCTCAAACTTCAAACGTAGCCTAGGGGGTCCTTGCTGAGCGCCTATCGCAGCCCTGAGTCGAATATGCGAGCGTCTCCAAATAGCTCACACCCAGAAGGGGCTAGCCTGGAAAGCTGTTGCTCAGTCTCATCTGCCCATGGCACTGCTCGCACAGGCACACAGAGACTGGGGCTGCTTTCTTGTCTTGCCACCTCAAACTTCAAACGTATCCTAGGGGATCCCTGCCGGGTGACTCCAGCAGACCTATACTGAAGATGCGAACGTCTCAGGATATCTCTTACCAAGAAGGGGCTAGCCTGGAAAGCTGTTGCTCAGCCTCATCTGCCCATGGCACTGCTCCCACAGGCGCACAGAGACTGGGGCTGCTTTCTTGCCTTGCCACATCAAACTGCAAACGTAGCCCGGGTCTCTGTGCTTTGTGCCTCCAGCAGCCGTGCTCCCAAAATGCGAACTTCTCCACATAGCCTGCACCCAGCAGGGTCTAGCCCAGAAAGCTGTTGCTCAGCCTCACCTGCCCATGGCACTGCTCGCACAGGCGCACAGAGAGACTGGGGCTGCTTGCTTGCCTTGCCAACTCAATTTTCAAACTTAGCCCAGGGATCCCTGACGGGTGCCTCCAGCAGACCTGCACTGAAGATGCGAACATCACCAGATAGATCGCACCCAGAAAGGGACTAGCCTTGAAAACTGTTTTTCAGCCTCATCTGCCCATGGCACTGCTCGCACA
The DNA here is from genome assembly GCF_030867145.1 of Opisthocomus hoazin. NCBI lineage: Eukaryota > Metazoa > Chordata > Aves > Opisthocomiformes > Opisthocomidae > Opisthocomus > Opisthocomus hoazin. The sequence goes on from NC_134453.1 coordinate 17,258,656, forward strand.
GGCGCACAGAGACTGCGGCTGCTTGCTTGCCTTGCCACCTCAATTTTCAAACGTAGGCCAGGGATCCCTGCCGGGTGCCTCCAGCAGACCTGTACTGAAGATGCGAACGTCTCAGGATATCACTTACCAAGTACTGGCTTGCCTGGAAAGCTGTTGCTCAGCCTCACCTGCCCATGGCACTGCTCGCACAGGCGCACAGAGAGTGGGGCTGCTTGCTTGCCTTGCCACCTCAAACTTCAAACGTAGCCTAGGGGGTCCTTGGTGGGCACTCGCGGCACCCCTGTCCCGAATATGCGAGCGTTTCAGGATATCTCTTACCAAGAAAGGTCTAGCCTTGAAAGCTGTTGCTCAGCCTCATACGCGCATGGCACTCCTCGCACAGGCACACAGAGACTGGGTCTTCTTGCTTGCCTTGCCACCTCAAACTTCAAACATAGCCTAGGTGGTTCTTGCTGGGGGCCTCTCGCAGCCCTCACCTGAATACGCGATCGTCTCAGGATATCTCTTACCAGATATTGGCTAGCCTGGAAAGCTCTTGCTCAGTCCCATCTGCCCATGGAACAGCTCACACAGGTGCACAGAGACTGGGGCTGCTTGCTTACCTTGCCACCTCAAACTGCAAACGTAGCCTAGGTGGTTCTTGCTGGGGGCCTCTCGCAGCCATCACCTGAATACGCGAACGTCTCAGGATATCTCTTACCAAGTATTGACTAGCCTCGAAAGCTGTTGCTCACCCTCATCTGCCCATGGCACTGCTCGCACAGGCACACAGATACTAGGGCTTCTTGCTTGCCTTGCTATCACTACCTTCAGATGTAGTCTAGGTGCTGTTTGCAAGGCGCCTGGTACAACCCTGACCAGAATACGCGAGCGTCTCAGGATATTTCTGACCAAGAAGGGGCTAGCCTGGAAAACTGTTGCTCAGCCTCATCTGCCCATGGCACTACTCGCACATGCGCACAGAGACTGGGGCTGCTTGCTTGCCTTGCCACCTCAAACTTCAAACATAGCCCGGGTGTTTCTGCCGGGTGCCTCCAGGAGCCCTGCACCGAAAATGCGAACGTCTCGGGATATCTCTTAACAAGAAGGGTTTAGCCTGGAAAGCTCTTGGTCAGCCTCATCTGCCCATGGAACTGCTCACATAGGTGCACAGAGACTGGGGCTGCTTGCTTGCCTTGCATCCTCAAAGTTCAAACATATCCTAGGAGGTCCTTGCCAAGCTCTTTCCGCAGCCCTCACCCGCATATGCGAACGTCTCAGGATATTTCTTACCAAGAAGGGGCTAGCCTTGAAAGCTGTTGGTCAGCCTCATCTGCCCATGGAACTGCTCACACAGGTGCACAGAGACTGGGGCGGCTTGCTTGCCTTGCACCTCAAACTTCAAATGTAGCCTAGGGGATCCTTGCTATGGGCCTCCTGCAGCCCTCACCCGAATTTGCGAACGTCTCAGGATATCTCTTTCCACGTATTTTGTAGGGTGTAAAGCTGTTGCTCAGCCTCATCTGCCCATGGCACTACTCGCACAGGCGCACACAGACTCGGGCTGCTCGCTTGCCTTGCCAAACTTCAAACATTGCCAAGGGGTTCCTGCTGGTTGCCTCTAGCAGCACTGCACCGAAAATGCGAACCAGTCCAGATAGCTCGCACCCAGAAGGGGCTAGCCTGGAAAGCTGTTGCTCAGCCTCAACTGCCCATGGCATTGCTCACACAGGTGCTCATAGAGAAAGGGACTGCTTGCTTGCCTTGCCACCTCAAAATTCAAACTAATCCCGGGCGTCCCTGCCCGGTGCCTCCAGCAGACCTGCACAGAAAAAGCGAAAGTCTCCGGATAGCCCACACCCAGAAGAGGCTAGCCTGAAAGCTGTTGCTCAGTTTCATATGCTCATGGCACTGCTCGCACAGGCGCACAGAGAGTGGGTCTGCTTGCTTGCCTTGCCACCTCAAACTTCAAACGTAGCCTAGTGGGTCCTTGCCAAGTTCCAAACGCAGCCCTTACCCGAATATGCGAACGTCTCATGATATCTCTTACCAAGAAGTTGATAGCCTGGAAAGCTGTTGCTCAGCCTCACTGCCCATGGCACTGCTCTCATATGTGCACAGAGACTGGGGCTGCTTGCTTGCCTTGCTACCTCAAAATTCTGTCGTAGCCTAGAGGGTCATTCCCAGGCGCCTGCCACAGCCCTGACCTGAATACGCGAACATCTCAGCACATCACTTACCAAAAAGGGACTAGCCTGGAAAGCTGTTGCTCAGCCTCAACTGCCCATGGAACTGCTCGCACAGGCGCACACAGACTGGGGCTGCTTGCTTGCCTTGCCACCTCAAACTTCAAACATAGCCTAGGGGGTCCTTCCCAAGCTACTCCCGCACCCGTGTCCCGAATATGCGAGCATCTCACGATATCTCTTACCAAGAAGAGTTTAGCCTGGAAAGCTGTTGCTCAGCCTCATCTCCCATGGCACTGGTCACACAGGCGCACACAGACGGGGGCTGCTTACTTTCCTTGCCACCTTAAACTTCAAACATAGCCCGGGTGTCCCTTCTGGGTGCCTCCAGCATCCGTGCCCTAAATATGTGAACGTCTCCAGATAGCTCGCAACCAGAAGGGGCTAGCTTTGAAAAATGTTGCTCAGCCATATCTGCCCATGGCAGTGCTCGCACAGACGCGCAGAGACTGGGGTTGCTTGCTTGCTTTGCCAACTCAAACATTAAACGTAGCCCTGGTGTCCCTGCCAGGTGCCTGTAGCAGCCGTACACCGAAGGTGCAAACGTCTCAGATAGCTCGACCCAGAAGGGGCTACCCTGGAAAGCTGTTTTTCAGCCTCATCTGCTGATAGCATTGCCTCCACAGACGCACAGAGACTGGGTCTGCTTGCTTGCCTTGCCACCTCAAACTTCAAACATAGCCCAGGGGACTCTTGCCAGGGGCCTCCCGCAGCCCTGACCCGAATATGCGAACATCTCAGGATATCTCTTACCAAAAAGGGGCTAGCCTGGAAAGCTGTTGCTCAGCCTCATCTGCCCATGGCACTGCTCGCACAGGCGCACACAGACTGAGAGTGCTTGCTTACCTTGCCACCTCAAACTTCAAAAGTAGCGCGGGGCTCCCTGCTGGGTCCCTCCAGCACCCCTGCACGGAGAATGCGAACGTCTCAGGATATCTCTTACCAAGATAATTTTAGCCTGGAAAGCTGTTGCTCAGCCTCATCTGCCCATGGCACTGCTCACACAGGTGCACAGAGCCTGGGGCTGCTTGCTTGCCTTGCCACCTCAATCCTCAAACGTATCGCGGGACTCCCTGCCAGGTGCCTCCGTGATTCGAAGATCCGGTAAGAAAAACCTAACAGTACAATGTATACTGTTAAGCAGGTATTCTTTATTGCGGCGCCGGGCACACGGGGGATTTCTCCTCCAAACGTGCGCGCCAGACACCCTGTTGCTTCAGGTTAAATACAATCACACAGGTAATTATTCATTATATTTGTAGGAACTAATTAGCATATGTAAATATCTTTCACGCATGTCTGTTAGTATCTTTGGGTGGTCTTCGGGGGTCCCAAGATGAAGGCCCATCCTCTTCATCACGCTGTTCACTGATTGACATTTGTTTCTGCGCAAACTCAGTTCTAGCATCACGTATATCATGTCCTTCAGGTTGTTTTGCTCCGGTCTTGTTGCTCTCTTGGTGCCTCCTTATCTCTGTAGCTTAGCGCATTTGCCCTCCCAAGGCTGAGCTGTCTGGAGTAGAGTTATTTAGGAGTCTCTTTTATCCCACAATTATCCCAATTATTTGCCGAGAATCAAGACCACTTTTGTTTCACTTAATTATTTTGTCTAACGACTAAGTGATAGCTTGTGCCCACGTCCTTCCACTACATTCCTTAATGAGAAAACAGGGATTAGTGTAACAGTTACATCGTTAGATCACTATGCATGCAGAAATACAAGTTACAGTACTAAAGACTACTAAAAACTAGAAAACATTCAGGCTTTTTTGTTATAGTTTAACATTTCTTACAATCCCCTCTATCACACCTCAAACTGCAAACATATGCCGGGGCTCCCTACCCAATCCCTCCAGCAGCCCTGCACCGAAAATGAGAATGCCTCGGGTTATCTGTTACCAAAAAAAGGCTAGCCTGGAAAGCTGTTGCTCAGCCTCATCTGCCCGTGGCACTGCTTGCACACTTGCTCAGACACTGGGCTTCTTGCTTGCCTTGCCACCTCAAACTTCAAAGTAGTTTGGGGATCCCTGCCGGGTGCCTCCAGCATACCTCCACCAAAAATGCGAACATCTCCAGATAGCTTCCATCCAGAAGGGGCTAGCCTGGAAAGCTGTTGCTCAGCCTCATCTGCCCATGGCACTGCTCGCACAGATGCACAGAGAATGGGGCTGCTTCCTTGCCTTGCCACCTCAAACTTCAAACGTAGCCTAGGGGGTCCTTGCCGGGCGCCTCCCACAGCTCTGACCCGAACATGCGCGCGTCTCACTATATCTCTTACAAAAAAGGGGCTAGACTTGAAAGCTGTTGCTCAGCCTCATCTGCCCATGGCACTGCTCGCACAGACACACAGAGAGTGGGGCTGCTTGCTTGCCTTGCCACCTCAAACTTAAAACGTAGCCTAGGGGAAACCTTGCTGGGGGCCTCCCGCAGCCCTGATCCTAATATGCGAACGTCTCCAGATAGATCGCACCCAGAAAGGTCTAGCCTGGAATCTTGTTTCTCAGCCGCACCTGCCCATGGCACTGCTCACACAGGTGCAAAGAGACTGGGGTATCTTGCTTCCCTTGCCACCTCAGTCTTCAAAATTAGCTTAGGTAGTCTTTGCCGGGCGCCTGCCACAGCCCTGACCTGAATATGCGAACGTCTCAGGATATCTCTTACCAAGCAGGGGCTAGCCTCTAAAGCTGTTGCTCAGCCTCATCTGCCCATGGCACTGCTCGCACAGACGCACAGAGACTGGGGCTGCTTGCTTGCCCTACCACCTCACTCTTCACACGTAGCCTAGGGGGTGATTGCAGGGCGCCTCCCGCAGCCCTGACCCGAATATGCGCACGTCTCACAATATCTCTTACCAAAAAGGGGCTAGCCTGGAGATCTGTTGCTCAGCCTCATCTGCTCATGGCACTGCTTGCACAGATGCTCAGACACTGGGGCTGCTTGCTTGCTTGCTACCTCAATCTTCAAATATAACCAGGGGTTCCCTGACGGGTGTGTCCAGCGGCCTTGCAACAAATATGTGAAAGTCTCCATATAGCTTGTACCCAGAATGGGCTAGCCTGGAGAACTATTGCTCAGCCTCATCTGCCCATGGCACTGCTCGCACAGATGCACAGAGACTGAGGCTGCTCTCTTGCCTTGCCATCTCAATCTTGAAACGTATCTCGGGGATCCCTGCCGGGTGCCTCCAGCAGACCTGCACCAAAAATGCGAACATCTCCAGATAGATTGCACCCAGGAAGCGCTAGCCTTGAAAGCTGTTGCTGAGCCTCATCTGCCCATGGCACTGCTCGCACAGGCGCACAGAGACTGAGGCTGCTTGCTTGCCTTGCCACCTCAAACTTCAGACGTAGCCCGGGGCTCCCTGCCGGGTGCCTCCAGCAGCCCCGCACCGAAAATGGGAACGTCTCAGGATATCTATTACCAAGAAGGGGCTAGCCTGGAAAGCTGTTCCTCAGCATCATCTGCCCATGGCACTGCTTGCACAGAAGCACAGAGACTGGGGCTGCTTGCTTGCCTCTCCATCTCAAACTTCAAACGTAGCCTAAGGGGTCCTTGCCGGGCGCATCCCACACCCCTGAACCGAATATGCGCACGTATCACTATATCTCTTACCAAAAAGGGGCTAGACTTTAAAGCTGTTGCTCAGCCTCATCTGCCCTTGGCACTGCTCGCACAGACACACAGAGAGTGGGGCTGCTTGCTTACGTTGCCACCTCAATCGTCAAAAGTATCCCGGGGCTCCCTGCCCAGTCCCTCCAGCAGCCCTGCACCGAGAATTCGAACGCCTCGGGTTATCTATTACCAAGAAGGGGTTAGCCTGGAAAGCTGTTGCTCAGCCTCATCTGCTCATGGCACTGCTTGCACAGGTGCTCAGACACTGGGGCTTCTTGCTTGCCTTGCCACCTCAATCTTCAAATATAACCAGGGGGTCCCCGACGGGTGCGTCCAGCAGCCTTGCAACAAATATGCGAACGTCTCCATATAGCTCGTACCCAGAAGGGGCTAGCCTGGAGAACTGTTGCTCAGCCTCATCTGCCCATGGCAGTGGTCGCACAGGCGCACAGATACTGGGGCTGCTTGCTTGCCTTGCCACCTCAATCTTCAAACATAGCCCGGGACTCCCTGCCGGGCGCATTCCAAACCCCTGTCGCAAATAGGAGCGGGTCTCAGGATAGCTCTAAGCAAGAAGGGACTAGCCTGGAAAGCTGTTGCTCAGCCTCATCTGCCCATGGCACTGCTCACACATGCGCACAGAGACTGGGGCTGCTTGCTTGCCTTGCCACCTCAAACTTCAAACGTAGCTCGGGGCTCCCTGCTGGGTCCCTCAAGCAGCCGTGCAAAGAATATGCGAATGCCTTCAGATAGCTCACACCCAGAAGGGGCTACCCTTGAAAGGTGTTGCTCAGCCTCATCTGCCCATGGCACTGCTAGCACAGATGCACAGAGACTGGGGCTGCTTGCTTGCCTTGACACCTCAGTCTTCAAACGTAGCCCGGGACTTCCTGACAGGTGCCTCCAGCAGACCTGCACCGAAGGTGCAAATGTCTCCAGATAGCTCGAACCCAGAAGGTGTTAGCCTGGAAAGCTGTTGCTCAGCCTCATCTGCCCACGGCACTGCTCTCAAATATGCACAGAGACTGGGGCTGCTTGCTTGCCTTGACACCTCAAACTTCAAACGTAACCCGGGGCTCTCTCCCTGGTGCGTCCACCAGCCCTGCACTGAAAATCTGAACGTCTCCGGTTATCTCTTAACAAGAAGCGGTTAGCCTGGAAAGCTGTTGCTCAGCCTCAGGTGCCCATGGCACTGCTTGCACACGTGCTCAGAGACTGAGGGTGCTCGCTTGCCTTGCCTTCTAAAACTTCAAACATATCCCGGGAGTCCCTGCTGGGTCCCTCCAGCAGCCCTGCATGGAGAATGCGAACGTCTCAGGATATCTTGTACCAAAAAGGGACTACCCTGGAAAGCTGTTGCTCAGCCTCATCTGCCCATGGCACTGCTCACACAGGCGCATGGAGACTGGGGATGCTTGCTTGCCTTGCCACCTCAAACTTGAAACGTAGCCCGGGACTCCCTGCCAGGTGCCTCCAGCAGCCCCGCACAGAAATTGAGAATGTCTCAGGATATTTCTCTTACCAAGAAGGGTTTAGCCTGGAAAGCTGTTCCTCAGCATAATCTGCCCATGGCACTGCTTACACAGGCGCACAGAGACTGGGGCTGCTTGCTTGCCTTGCCACCTCAAACTTCAAACATAGCCTAGGGGGTCTCTGCAGGGCGCTTGCCGCAGCCCATACCCAAATATGCGAGCGTCTCCAGATATCTGACAGCAAGAAGGGGCTAGCCTCTAAAGCTGTTTCTCAGTCTCTTCTGCCCATGGCACTGGTCGCACAGGTGCACAGAGTCTGAGGTTTCATTCTTGCCTTGCCATCTCAAAATTCATATGTAGCGTAGGGGTCCTGCCGGATTGCCTCCAGTAGCCCTGCACTGAAAATGTGAACATCTCAGGATATCTCGTACCAAAATTGTTAGCCTGGAAATCTGTTGTTCAGCCTCCTCTGCCCATGGAACTGCTTACACAGGCGCACAGAGACTGGGGGTGCTTGCTTGCCTTGCCACGTCAAACATCAAACATATCCTAGGGGGTCTTTGCCAGGAACCTTCCGCAGCCCTGACTCGACTTTGCGAGCGTCTCTGGATATCTCGTACCAAACAGGGGCTAGCCTGGAAAGCTGTTGCTCGGCCTCATCTGCCAATGGCAGTGGTCGCACAGGCGCACAGAGACTGGGGCTGCTTGCTTGCCTTGCCACAGCAAACTTCAAACATAGCCGAGGGGGTCGTTGTTGGGAACTTCCCACAGACCTGACCCGAATATGGAAACGCCTCAGCATATCTCGTACCAAAATTGTCTAGCCTGGAAAACTGTTGCTCAGCCTCATCTGCCCATTGCACTGCTCGCACAGGTGCACAGAGACTGAGAATGCTTGCTTACCTTGCCACCTCAAACTTCAAAATTCCCGGGTGTCCCTACCGGGCACCTCCAGCAGCCCTGCCCCAAAAGTGAGAACGTCTTCAGATAGCTGGCACCCAGAAGGGGCTAGCCTGGAAAGGTGTTGCTCAGCCTCATCTGCCCATGGCACCGCTCACACAGGTGCACAGAGACTGGGGCTGCTTGCTTGCCTTGCCACAGCAGACTTCAAACCTAGCCGAGGGGGTCGTTGTTGGGCACCTCCCACAGACCTGACCCGAATATGCGAACGCATCAGGATATCTCGAACAAAAATTGTCTAGCCTTCAAAGCTGTTGCTCAGCCTCATGTGCCCATGGCACTGCTCGTACAGGTGCAGAGAGACTGAGAATGCTTGCTTACCTTGCCACTTCAAACTTCAAAATTCCCGGGGGTCCCTACTGGGCACCTCCATCAGCCCTGTCCCTGAAGGTAGAATGTCTTCAGATAGCTCTCACCCAGATAAGGCTAGACTGGAAAGCTGTTGCTCAGCCTCATCTGCCCATGCCACTGGTTTCACAGGCGCCCACAGACTGGGGCTGCTTGCTTGCCTTGCCTCCTCAAAATTCAAATGTAACCTAGGGGATCCCTGCTGGGTGCCTCCAGCGGCCCTGCACCGAAGGTGTGAACGTCTCCAGATTGCTCGCACCCAGAAGGGGCTGGTCTGGAAAGCTGTTGCTCAGCCTCATGTGCCCATGGCACTGCTTGCACAGGTGCACAGAGACTGCGGCTGCTTGCGTGACTTGCCACCTCAAACATTAATCGCAGCCTAGGGAGTCCTTGCCGGGCGCCTACTGCAGCCCGGACATAAATATGCGAACGTCTCAAGATATCTCTTACCAAGAATGGGCTAGACTGCAAAGCTTTGGCTCAGCCTTATCTGCCCATGGCACTGCTCATACAGGCGCACAGAGACTGAGGCTGCTCTCTTGCCTTGCCACCTCAAACTTCAAACGTATCCTAGGAGGTTTTTTACAGGCGCCTGCCGCAATACTGACCCCAATATGCGAGCGTCTCAACAGAGCTTATGTCACGAAGGGGCTAGCCTGGAAAGCTGTTGCTCAGAGTCCTCTGCCCAAGGCACTGCTCGCACAGGCCCCTGAGACTGGGGCTGCTTGCTTGCCTTGCCACCTCAGACTTCAAATGTAACCGAGGCGGTTTTTTACAGGCACCTGTTGCAATCCTGACTCGAATAGGCGAGCTACTCAACATATCTTATGCCAAGAAGGGGCTCGCCTGGAAAGCTGTTGCTCAGCCTCATCTGCGCATGGCACTGCTCGCACAGGCGCACAAAGACTGGGGCTGCTTGCTTGCCTTGCCACCTCAAAATTCAAATGTAGCCTAGGGGTCCCTGACAGGTGCCTCCAGTAGCCCTGCACCGAAAATGCGTATGTCTCAGGATATCTCGTATCAAAAAGGAGCTAGCCTGGAAAGCTGTTGCTCAGCCTCATCTGCCCATGGCAGTGCTCGCACATGCGCACAGAGAGTGGGGCTGCTTGCTTGCCTTGCCACCTCAAACTTCAAACGTAGCCTAGGGGGTCTCTGCAGGGCGCTTGCCGCAGCCCATACCCAAATATGCGAGCGTCTCCAGATATCTCACAGCAAGAAGGGGCTAGCCGTGAAAGCTGTTTCTCAGCCTCATCTGCCCATGGCACTGGTCGCACAGGTGCACAGAGTCTGAGGTTTCTTTCTTGCCTTGCCATCTCAAAATTCATATGTAGCGTAGCGGTCCTGCCGGATTGCCTCCAGTAGCCCTGCACCGAAAATGTGAACATCTCAGCATATCTCGTACCAAAATTGTTAGCCTGGAAATCTGTTGTTCAGCCTCCTCTGCCCATGGCACTGCTTACACAGGCGCACAGAGACTGGGGGTGCTTGCTTACCTTGCCACCTCAAACTTCATACGTAACCAGGGGGTCCCTGACAGATGCCTCCAGTAGCCCTGCATGGAGGCTGTGAACGTCTCCAGATAGCTCGCACCCAGAAGGGGCTACCCTGGAAAACTGTTACTCAGCCTCGTCTGCCCATGGCACTGCTTGCACAGGCGCCCAGAGACTGGGGTTTCTTGCTTGCCTTGCCACGTCAAACATCAAACATATCCTAGGGGGTCTTTGCCAGGAACCTGCCGCAGCCCTGACTCGACTTTGCGAGTGTCTCTGGATATCTCGTACCAAACAGGGGCTAGCCTGGAAAGCTGTTGCTCGGCCTCATCTGCCCATGGCACAGCTCGCACAGGCGCACAGAGACTGGGGTTTCTTGCTTGCCTTGCCACCCCAAAATTCAAATGTACCGTAGGGGTCCCTGCCGGGTTGCCTCTTGTAGCCCTGCACCGAGAATGCGAATGTCTCAGGATATCTCGTGAAAAAAAGGGGCTAGCCTGGAAAGCTGTTGCTCAGAGTCCTCTGCCCAAGGCACTGCTCACACAGGCCCCTGAGACTGGGGCTGCTTGCTTGCCTTGCCACCTCAGACTTCAAATTGTAACCGAGGTTGTTTTTTACAGGCGCCTGTTGCAATCCTGACTCGAATAGGCGAGCTACTCAACATATCTTATGCCAAGAAGGGGCTCGCCTGGAAAGCTGTTGTTCAGCCTCATCTGCCCGTGGCACTGCTCGCACAGGTGCAGAGAGACTGAGAATGCTTGCTTACCTTTCCACCTCAAACTTCAAATATCCCGGGGGTCTCTGCCGGGCACCTCCAGCACCCCTGCCCCAAAAGGTACAATGTCTTCAGATAGGTTGCACCCAGAAGGGTCTAGCCTGGAAAGCTGTTTCTCAGTCTCATCTGCCCATGGCACTGCTCGCACAGGCGCACAGAGACTGGGGCTGCTTGCTTGCCTTGCCACCTCAAACTTCAAACGTATCCCTGGGGTCCCTTCCTGGTTGCCTCCGGTAGCCCTGCACTGAAAATGCGAACGTCTCAGGATATCTCGTACCAAAAAGGGGCTAGCCTGGAAAGCTGTTGCTCAGCCTCATCTGCCCATGGCACTGCTCGCACAGGCGCACAGAGACTGGGGCTGCTTGCTTGCCTTGCCACCTCAAACTTCAAACGTATCCTAGGAGGTTTTTTACAGGCGCCTGCCGCAATTTTGACCTGAATATACGAGCGTCTCAACATATCTTATGTCATGAAGGGGCTAGCCTTGAAAGCTGTTGCTCAGCCTCATCTGCCCATGGCACTGCTCACACAGGCGCACAGAGACTGGGGCTGCTTGCTTGCCTTGCCACCACAAACTTCAAACCTAGCCTACGGGGTCTTTGCTGGGCACCTCCCTCAGACCTGACCTGAATATGCGAACGCCTCACGATATGTCGTACCAAAATTGTGTAGCCTGGACAGCTGTTGCTCAGCCTCATCTGCCCATGGCACTGCTCGTACACGCGCAGAGTGACTGGGGTTTTTTGCTTGCCTTGACACCTCAAAATTCACATCTAGCGTAGGGGTCCCTGCCGGATTGCCTCCAGCAGACCTGCACCGAAAATGTGAACGTCTCAGGATATCTCGTACCAAACAGGGGCTAGCCTGGAAAGCTGTTGCTCAGCCTCATCTGCCCATGGCAGTGGTCGCACAGGCACACAGAGACTGGGGCTGCTTGCTTGCCTTGCCACCTCAAACTTCAAACATACCGCGGGGCTCGCCGCCCGGTCCATCCAGCAGCCCTACACTGAAAATGTGAGCGTCTCAAGTTATCTCTTACCAAGAAGGGGTTAGCCTGCAAAGCTGTTGCTCAGCCTAATCTGCCCATGGCACTGCTCACAGAGGCGCACAGAGACTGGGGCTGCTTCCTTGCCTTGCCACCTCAAACCTCATTTTAGCCTAGGGGATCCTTGTCGGGGGCCTCCTACAGCCCTGACCTGTATATACAATCGTGACAGGATATCTCGTACCAAAAAGGGGCTAGCCTGGAAAGCTGTTGCTCAGCCTCATCTGTCCATGGCACTGCTCGCACAGGCGCACAGAGACTGGGGCTGCTTGCTTGCCTTGCTACCTCAAACTTCAAACATATCCCTGGGGTCCCTGCTGTATTGCCTCCAGTAGCCCTGCACCGAAAATGTGAACATCTCAGGATATCTCCTACCAAAATTGTTAGCCTGGAAATCTGTTGTTCAGCCTCCTCTGCCCATGGAACTGCTTACACAGGCGCACAGAGACTGGGGGTGCTTGCTTGCCTTGCCACGTCCAACTTCAAACGTAGCCTAGGGGGTCTTTGCCAGGAACCTGCCGCAGCCCTGACTCGACTTTGCGAGCGTCTCAGGATATCTCGTACCAAACAGGGGCTAGCCTGGAAAGCTGTTGCTCGGCCTCATCTGCCAATGGCAGTGGTCACACAGGCACACAGAGACTGGGGCTGCTTGCTTGCCTTGCCACAGCAAACTTCAAACATAGCCGAGGGGGTCGTTGCTGGGAACTTCCCACAGACCTGACCCGAATATGGAAACGCCTCAGCATATCTCGTACCAAAATTGTCTAGCCTGGAAAACTGTTGCTCAGCCTCATCTGCCCATTGCACTGCTCGCACAGGTGCACAGAGACTGAGAATGCTTGCTTACCTTGCCACCTCAAACTTCAAAATTCCCGGGTGTCCCTACCGGGCACCTCCAGCAGCCCTGCCCCAAAAGTGAGAACGTCTTCAGATAGCTGGCACCCAGAAGGGGCTAGCCTGGAAAGCTGTTGCTCAGCCTCATCTGCCCATGGCACCGCTCACACAGGTGCACAGAGACTGGGGCTGCTTGCTTGCCTTGCCACAGCAGACTTCAAACCTAGCCGAGGGGGTCGTTGTTGGGCACCTCCCACAGACCTGACCCGAATATGCGAACGCATCAGGATATCTCGAACAAAAATTGTCTAGCCTTGAAAGCTGTTGCTCAGCCTCATGTGCCCATGGCACTGCTCGTACAGGTGCAGAGAGACTGAGAATGCTTGCTTACCTTGCCACTTCAAACTTCAAAATTCCCGGGGGTCCCTACTGGGCACCTCCATCAGCCCTGTCCCTGAAGGTAGAATGTCTTCAGATAGCTCTCACCCAGATAAGGCTAGCCTGGAAAGCTGTTGCTCAGCCTCATCTGCCCATGCCACTGGTTTCACAGGCGCCCACAGACTGGGGCTGCTTGCTTGCCTTGCCTCCTCAAAATTCAAATGTAACCTAGGGGATCCCTGCTGGGTTCCTCCAGCGGCCCTGCACCGAAGGTGTGAACGTCTCCAGATTGCTCGCACCCAGAAGGGGCTGGTCTGGAAAGCTGTTGCTCAGCCTCATGTGCCCATGGCACTGCTTGCACAGGTGCACAGAGACTGCGGCTGCTTGTGTGACTTGCCACCTCAAACATTAATCGCAGCCTAGGGAGTCCTTGCCGGGCGCCTACTGCAGCACGGACATAAATATGCGAACGTCTCAAGATATCTCTTACCAAGAATGGGCTAGACTGCAAAGCTTTGGCTCAGCCTTATCTGCCCATGGCACTGCTCATACAGGCGCACAGAGACTGAGGCTGCTCTCTTGCCTTGCCACCTCAAACTTCAAATGTATCCTAGGAGGTTTTTCACAGGCGCCTGCCCCAATAATGACCCCAATATGCGAGCGTCTCAACAGAGCTTATGTCACGAAGGGACTAGCCTGGAAAGCTGATGCTCAGAGTCCTCTGCCCAAGGCACTGCTCGCACAGGCCCCTGAGACTGGGGCTGCCTGCTTGCCTTGCCACCTCAGACTTCAAATGTAAACGAGGTAGTTTTTTACAGGCACCTGTTGCAATCCTGACTCGAATAGGCGAGCTACTCAACATATCTTATGCCAAGAAGGGGCTCGCCTGGAAAGCTGTTGTTCAGCCTCATCTGCCCGTGGCACTACTTACACAGGCGCACAGAGACTGGGGGTGCTTGCTTGCCTTGCCACCTCAAACTTCATACGTAACCAACGGGTCCCTGACGGATGCCTCCAGTAGCCCTGCATGGAGGCTGTGAACGTCTCCAGATAGCTCGCAACCAGAAGGGGCTACCCTGGAAAACTGTTACTCAGCCTCGTCTGCCCATGGCACTGCTTGCACAGGCGCCCAGAGACTGGGGTTTCTTGCTTGCCTTGCCACGTCAAACATCAAACATATCCTAGGGGGTTTTTGACAGGAACCTGCCGCAGCCCTGACTCGACTTTGCGAGCGTCTCTGGATATCTCGTACCAAACAGGGGCTAGCTGGAAAGCTGTTGCTCGGCCTCATCTGCCCATGGCAGTGGTCGCACAGGCGCCCAGAGACTGGGGTTTCTTGCTTGCCTTGCCACGTCAAACATCAAACATATCCTAGGGGGTCTTTGCCAGGAACCTGCCGCAGCCCTGACTCGACTTTGCGAGCGTCTCTGGATATCTCGTATCAAACAGGGGCTAGCCTGGAAAGCTGTTGCTCGGCCTCATCTGCCCATGGCAGTGGTCGCACAGGCGCACAGAGACTGGGGCTGCTTGCTTGCCTTGCCACAGCAAACTTCAAACATAGCCGAGGGGGTCGTTGTTGGGAACGTCCCACAGACCTGACCCAAATATGGAAACGCCTCAGCATATCTCGTACCAAAATTGTCTAGCCTGGAAAGCTGTTGCTCAGCCTCATCTGCCCATTGCACTGCTCGCACAGGTGCACAGAGACTGAGAATGCTTGCTTACCTTGCCACCTCAAACTTCAAAATTCCCGGGTTTCCCTACCGGGCACCTCCAGCAGCCCTGCCCCAAAAGTGAGAACGTCTTCAGATAGCTGGCACCCAGAAGGGGCTAGCCTGGAAAGCTGTTGCTCAGCCTCATCTGCCCATGGCACCGCTCACACAGATGCACAGAGACTGGGGCTGCTTGCTTGCCTTGCCACAGCAGACTTCAAACCTAGCCGAGGGGGTCGTTGTTGGGCACCTCCCACAGACCTGACCCGAATATGCGAACGCATCAGGATATCTCGAACAAAAATTGTCTAGCCTTGAAAGCTGTTGCTCAGCCTCATGTGCCCATGGCACTGCTCGTACAGGTGCAGAGAGACTGAGAATGCTTGCTTACCTTGCCACTTCAAACTTCAAAATTCCCGGGGGTCCCTACTGGGCACCTCCATCAGCCCTGTCCCTGAAGGTAGAATGTCTTCAGATAGCTCTCACCCAGATAAGGCTAGCCTGGAAAGCTGTTGCTCAGCCTCATCTGCCCATGCCACTGGTTTCACAGGCGCCCACAGACTGGGGCTGCTTGCTTGCCTTGCCTCCTCAAAATTCAAATGTAACCTAGGGGATCCCTGCTGGGTTCCTCCAGCGGCCCTGCACCGAAGGTGTGAACGTCTCCAGATTGCTCGCACCCAGAAGGGGCTGGTCTGGAAAGCTGTTGCTCAGCCTCATGTGCCCATGGCACTGCTTGCACAGGTGCACAGAGACTGCGGCTGCTTGCGTGACTTGCCACCTCAAACATTAATCGCAGCCTAGGGAGTCCTTGCCGGGCGCCTACTGCAGCCCGGACATAAATATGCGAACGTCTCAAGATATCTCTTACCAAGAATGGGCTAGACTGCAAAGCTTTGGCTCAGCCTTATCTGCCCATGGCACTGCTCATACAGGCGCACAGAGACTGAGGCTGCTCTCTTGCCTTGCCACCTCAAACTTCAAATGTATCCTAGGAGGTTTTTCACAGGCGCCTGCCCCAATAATGACCCCAATATGCGAGCGTCTCAACAGAGCTTATGTCACGAAGGGACTAGCCTGGAAAGCTGTTGCTCAGAGTCCTCTGCCCAAGGCACTGCTCGCACAGGCCCCTGAGACTGGGGCTGCTTGCTTGCCTTGCCACCTCAGACTTCAAATGTAAACGAGGTAGTTTTTTACAGGCACCTGTTGCAATCCTGACTCGAATAGGCGAGCTACTCAACATATCTTACGCCAAGAAGGGGCTCGCCTGGAAAGCTGTTGTTCAGCCTCATCTGCCCGTGGCACTACTTACACAGGCGCACAGAGACTGGGGGTGCTTGCTTGCCTTGCCACCTCAAACTTCATACGTAACCAACGGGTCCCTGACGGATGCCTCCAGTAGCCCTGCATGGAGGCTGTGAACGTCTCCAGATAGCTCGCAACCAGAAGGGGCTACCCTGGAAAACTGTTACTCAGCCTCGTCTGCCCATGGCACTGCTTGCACAGGCGCCCAGAGACTGGGGTTTCTTGCTTGCCTTGCCACGTCAAACATCAAACATATCCTAGGGCGTTTTTGACAGGAACCTGCCACAGCCCTGACTCGACTTTGCGAGCGTCTCTGGATATCTCGTACCAAACAGGGGCTAGCCTGGAAAGCTGTTGCTCGGCCTCATCTGCCCATGGCAGTGGTCGCACAGGCGCCCAGAGACTGGGGTTTCTTGCTTGCCTTGCCACGTCAAACATCAAACATATCCTAGGGGGTCTTTGCCAGGAACCTGCCGCAGCCCTGACTCGACTTTGCGAGCGTCTCTGGATATCTCGTATCAAACAGGGGCTAGCCTGGAAACCTGTTGCTCGGCCTCATCTGCCCATGGCAGTGGTCGCACAGGCGCACAGAGACTGAGAATGCTTGCTTACCTTGCCACCTCAAACTTCAAAATTCCCGGGTTTCCCTACCGGGCACCTCCAGCAGCCCTGCCCCAAAAGTGAGAACGTCTTCAGATAGCTGGCACCCAGAAGGGGCTAGCCTGGAAAGCTGTTGCTCAGCCTCATCTGCCCATGGCACAGCTCGCACAGGCGCACAGAGACTGGGGTTTCTTGCTTGCCTTGCCACCCCAAAATTCAAATGTAGCGTAGGGGTCCCTGCCGGGTTGCCTCTTGCAGCCCTGCACCGAGAATGCCAACGTCTCAGGATATCTCGTAAAAAAAAGGGGCTAGCCTGGAAAGCTGTTGCTCAGAGTCCTCTGCCCAAGGCACTGCTCGCACAGGCCCCTGAGACTGTGGCTGCTTGCTTGCCTTGCCACCTCACACTTCAAATGTAACCGAGGTGGTTTTTTACAGGCGCCTGTTGCAATCCTGACTCGAATAGGCGAGCTACTCAACATATCTTATGCCAAGAAGGGGCTCGCCTGGAAAGCTGTTGTTCAGCCTCATCTGGCCATGGCACTGCTCGCACAGGTGCAGAGAGACTGAGAATGCTTGCTTACCTTTCCACCTCAAACTTCAAATATCCCGGGGGTCTCTGCCGGGCACCTCCAGCACCCCTGCCCCAAAAGGTACAATGTCTTCAGATAGGTTGCACCCAGAAGGGTCTAGCCTGGAAAGTTGTTTCTCAGTCTCATCTGCCCATGGCACTGCTCGCACAGGCGCACAGAGACTGGGGCTGCTTGCTTGCCTTGCCACCTCAAACTTCAAACGTATCCCTGGGGTCCCTTCCTGGTTGCCTCCGGTAGCCCTGCACTGAAAATGCGAACTTCTCAGGATATCTCGTACCAAAAAGGGGCTAGCCTGGAAAGTTGTTGCTCAGCCTCATCTGCCCATGGCACCGCTGACACAGGTGCACAGAGACTGGGGTTGCTTGCTTGCTTTGCCACCTGAAACTTCAAACGTAGCCTAGGAGGTTTTTTACAGGCGCCTGCCACAATTGTGACCTGAATATACGAGCGTCTCAACATATCTTATGTCATGAAGGGGCTAGCCTTGAAAGCTGTTGCTCAGCCTCATCTGCCCATGGCACTGTTCCCACAGGCGCACAGAGACTGGGGCTGCTTGCTTGCCTTGCCACCTCAAACTTCAAATATATCCTAGGGGGTCTTTGCTGGGCCTCCTGCTGCACCCCTGTCCCAAATATGCGAGCGTCTCCACATATCTCACAGCAAGAAGGGGAGAGCCGTGAAAGCTGTTTCTCAGCCTCATCTGCCCATGGCACTGGTCGCACAGGTGCACACAGTCTGAGGTTTCTTTCTTGCCTTGCCATCTCAAAATTCATATGTAGCGTAGGGGTTCTGCCGGATTGCCTCCAGTAGCCCTGCACCGAAAATGTGAACGTCTCAGCATATCTCGTAAAAAAAAGGGGCTAGCCTGGAAAGCTGTTGCTCAGAGTCCTCTGCCCAAGGCACTGCTCGCACAGGCCCCTGAGACTGGGGCTGCTTGCTTGCCTTGCCACCTCAGACTTCAAATTGTAACCGAGGTGGTTTTTTACAGGCACCTGTTGCAATCCTGACTCGAATAGGCGAGCTACTCAACATATCTTATGCCAAGAAGGGGCTCGCCTGGAAAGCTGTTGCTCAGCCTCATCTGCCCGTGGCACTGCTCGCACAGGCGCACAGAGACTGGGGGTGCTTGCTTGCCTTGCCACCTCAAACTTCATACGTAACCAGGGGTCCCTGACGGATGCCTCCAGTAGCCCTGCATGGAGGCTGTGAACGTCTCCAGATAGCTCGCACCCAGAAGGGGCTACCCTGGAAAACTGTTGCTAGGCCTCATCTGCCCATGGCACTGCTTGCACAGACGCACAGAGACTGGGGCTTCTTGCTTCCCTTGCCACGTCAAACATCAAACATATCCTAGGGGGTCTTTGCCAGGAACCTGCCGCAGCCCTGACTAGACTTTGCGAGCGTCTCAGGATATCTCGTACCAAACAGGGGCTAGCCTGGAAAGCTGTTGCTCGGCCTCATCTGCCCATGGCAGTGGTCGCACAGGCGCACAGAGACTGGGGCTGCTTGCTTGCCTTGCCACAGCAAACTTCAAACCTAGCCGAGGGGGTCGTTGTTTGGAACATCCCACAGACCTGACCCGAATATGGAAACACCTCAGCATATCTCGTACCAAAATTGTCTAGCCTGGAAAGCTGTTGCTCAGCCTCATCTGCCCATTGCACTGCTCGCACAGGTGCACAGAGACTGAGAATGCTTGCTTACCTTGCCACCTCAAACTTCAAAATTCCCGGGTGTCCCTACCGGGCACCTCCAGCAGCCCTGCCCCAAAAGTGAGAACGTCTTCAGATAGCTGGCACCCAGAAAGGGCTAGCCTGGAAAGCTTTTGCTCAGCCTCCTCTGCCCATGGCACTGCTCACACAGGCGCACAGAGACTGAGAATGCTTGCTTGCCTTGCCACCCCAAAATTCACATGTAGCGTAGGGGTCCCTGCCGGGTTGCCTCTTGTAGCCCTGCACCGAGAATGCGAACGTCTCAGGATATCTCGTAAAAAAAAGGGGCTAGCCTGGAAAGCTGTTGCTCAGAGTCCTCTGCCCAAGGCACTGCTCGCACAGGCCCCTGAGACTGGGGCTGCTTGCTTGCCTTGCCACCTCAGACTTCAAATTGTAACCGAGGTGGTTTTTTAAGGCACCTGTTGCAATCCTGACTCGAATAGGCGAGCTACTCAATATATCCTATGCCAAGAAGGGGCTCGCCTGGAAAGCTGTTGTTCAGCCTCATCTGGCCATGGCACTGCTCGCACAGGGACACAGAGACTGGGGCTGCTTGCTTGCCTTTCCACCTCAAACTTCAAATATCCCGGGGGTCTCTGCCGGGCACCTCCAGCACCCCTGCCCCAAAAGGTAGAATGTCTTCAGATAGGTTGCACCCAGAAGGGTCTAGCCTGGAAAGCTGTTTCTCAGTCTCATCTGCCCATGGCACTGCTCGCACAGGCGCACAGAGACTGGGGCTGCTTGCTTGCCTTGCCACCTCAAACTTCAAACGTATCCCTGGGGTCCCTTCCTGGTTGCGTCCGGTAGCCCTGCAACGAAAATGCGAACGTCTCCGGATATCTCGTACCAAAAAGGGGCTAGCCTGGAAAGCTGTTGCTCAGCCTCATCTGCCCATGGCACTGCTCGCACAGGCGCACAGAGACTGGGGCTGCTTGCTTGCCTTGCCACCTAAAACTTCAAACGTAGCCTAGGAGGTTCCCTGCCCGATCCCTCCAGCAGTCCTGCACTGAAAATGCGAACACCTCGCGTTATCTGTTACCAAGAAGGGGTTAGCCTGGAAGGCTGTTGCTCAGCCTCATCTACCCATGGCACTGCTTGCACAGATGTACAGAGACTGGGGCTGCTTGCTTGCCTTGCCACCTCGATTTTCAAACGTAGCTTGGGGATTCCTGCCAGGTCCCTCCACCAGATCTGAACCAAAAATGCGAACATCTCCACATAGATCGCACCCAGAAGCGGCTAGCCTTGAAACCTGTTGCTCAGCTTCATCTGCCCATGGCACTGCTCGCACAGACATACAGAGACTGGGGATGTTTGCTTCCCTTGCCACCTCAAACCTCAAACGTATCCCGGGGCTCCCTGCCCGGTCCCTCCTGCAGCCCTGCACAGAAAATGCGAACGCCTCGTGTTATCTATTTACCAAGAAGGGCTTAGCCTGGAAAGCTTTTGCTCAGACTCATCTGCTCATGGCACTGCTTGCACAGGTGCTCAGACACTAAGGCTGCTTTCTTGCCTTGCCACCTCAATCTTCAAATGTAGCATGGGGATCCCTGCCGGGTGCCTCCAGCAGACCTGCACCAAAAATGCGAACATCTCCAGAGAGCTTGCGTCCAGAAGGGGCTAGCATGGAAAGCTGTTGCTCAGCCTCATCTGCCCAATGGCACTACTCGCACAGGCGCACACAGACTGGGGGTGCTTGTGTGCCTTGCCACCTTAAACTTCAAACGAAGCCCGGGGCCCCCTGCCCGTCCCTCCAGCAGACCTGCACAGAAAATGTGAACGTCTCAGGATGTCTCAAACTTCAAAATTAACCAGGGAGTCCCTGCCGGTTGCCTCCAGCAGCCGTGACCCGAATAGGCGAACTTCTGCAGATAGCTTCCACCCAGAAGGGGCTAGCATGGAAAGCTGTTGCTCAGCCTCATTTGCCTATGGCACTGGTCTCACAGGCGCATAGAGACTGGTGTATTTGATTCCTTTGCCACCTTAAACTTCAAATGTATCCAGCGGGTCTTTGTCAGGCACCTGCCACAGCCCTGACCCAAATATGCGCGCGTCTCCGGATATCTCTTACCAAGAAGGGGCTAGTCTTGAAAGCTGTTGCTCAGCCTCACCTGCCCTTGACACTACTTGCACAGGCGCCCAAATTCTGGGGCTGCTTGCTTGTCTTGCCACCGCAGTCTTCAAACGTAAAGAGGAGGTCCCTGACGGGTGCCTCCAGCAGCCCTGCAAAGTATATGCGAACGTCTCCAGATAGCTTGCACCCAGAACGCGCTAGCCTGGAGAGCTGTTATTCAGCGTCAGCCGCTAATGGAACTGCTCGCACAGGTGCTCAGAGACTGGGGCTGCTTGCATGCCTTGCCACCTAAAACTTCAAACGTAGCCTAGGAGGTTCCCTGCCCGATCCCTCCAGCAGTCCTGCACTGAAAATGCGAACACCTCGCGTTATCTGTTACCAAGAAGGGGTTAGCCTGGAAGGCTGTTGCTCAGCGTCATCTGCCCACGGCACTGCTCACACAGGCGCACAGAGACTGGGGCTGCTTGCTAGCCTTGCCACCTCAAACTTGCACAACGTAGCCTAGAGGTCCGTGCCGGGTGCTTCAGGCCGCCCTGCAACGAAGGTGTGAACGTCTCCAGAGAGCTCGCACCCAGAAGGGGCTAGCCTGGAAAGCTGTTGCTCAGCCTCATCTGCCCATGGCGCTGCTCGCACAGGCGCACAGAGACTGGGGCTGCTTGCTTGCCTTGCCACCTCAAACTTCATTTGCATCCTAGGGGGTCCTTGCTGAGCGCGGACCGCAGAACGGATCTAAATATTCGAACGTCTCAAGATATCTTATGCCAAGAAGGGTCTAGACTGGAAAGCTGTTGCTCAGCCTCATCTGCCCATGGCACTGCTCGCACATGCACCCAGAGACTGGGGCTGCTTGCTTTCCTTGCCACCTCAAACTTCAAACGTAACCTAGGAGGTTTTTCCCGGGCGCCTGCCGCATCCCTGACCCGAAAATGCGAGCGTCTCAAGATATCTTATGCCAAGAAGGGGCTAGACTGGAAAGCTTTTGCTCAGCCTCATCTGCCCATGGCACTGCTCGCACAGAGGCACAGAGACTGGGGCTGCTTGCTTGTCTTGCCCCCTCAAACTTCAAATGTAGCAGTGGGGGTGCATGCCGGGTGCCTCCAGCATCCCTGCTCCCAAAATGCGAACGTCTGCAGATAGCTCGCAGGCAGAAAGAGCTAGCCTGGAAAGCTGTTGCTCAGCCTCATCTGCCCATGGCACTGCTCGCACAGATGCACCGACACTGGGGCTGCTTGCTTCCCTTGCACCTCAAACTTCAAACCTAACCAGGGAGTCCCTGCCGGTTGCCTCCAGCAGCCGTGACCCGAATATGCGAGCCTCTCAAGATATCTTATGCCAAGAATGGGCTAGCCTGGAAAGCTGTTGCTCAGCCTCATCTGCCCATGGCACTGCTCGCACAGGCGCAGAGAGACTTGGGCTGCTTGCTTGCCTTGCCACCTCAAACTTCAAACGTAGCCTAGGAGTTTTTTTCCAGGCGCCTGCCGCAGCCCTGACCCGAATATGCGAGCTTCTCAAGATATCTAATGCCAAGAAGTATTTAGCCTGGAAAGCTGTTGCTCAGCCTCATCTGCCCATGGCACTGCTCACACAGGCGCAGAGAGACTGGGGCTGCTTGCTTGCCTTGCCAACTCAAACTTCAAATCTAGCCTAGGGGATCGTTGCCGGGCACCTCCCACAGACCTGACCTGAATATGCGAACGCCTCAGGATATCTCGTATCAAAATTCTCTAGCCTGGAAAGCTGTTGCTCAGCCTCATCTGCCCATGGCACTGCTCATACAGGCGCAGAGAGACTGAGAGTGCTTGCTCAACTTGCCACCTCAAAATTCAGACGTCCTGGGGGATCCTTCCGGGTGCCTTCAGCAGCCCTTCCCGAAAACGTAGAATGTCTTCAGATAGCTCGCACACAGAAGGGGCTAGCCTGGAAAGCTATTGCTCAGCGTCATCTGCCCATGGCAGTGCTCGCACAGGCACACAGAGACTGGGGCTGCTTGCTTTGCTTGCCACCTCAAACTTCAAACGTAGCCTAGGGGAACCTTGCTGGGACCCTACCGCAGCCCGGATCTAAATATTCAAACATCTCATGATGTCTCTTACCAAGAATGGCTAAACTGGAAAGCTGTTGCTCAGCCTCATCTGCCCATGGCACTGCTCGCACAGGCGCACAGAGACTGGGGCTGCTTGCTTGCCTTGCCACCTCAAAGTTCAAACGTAACCAGGGGGTCCCTGACGGGTGCCTCCATCAGCCCTGCAAAGTATATGCGCACGTCTCCAGATAGCTTCCACCCAGAAAGGTCTAGCCTGGAAAGCTGTTGCTCAACCTCCTCTGCCCATGGCAGTGCTCGCACAGATGCACAGAGACTGGGGCTGCTTGCATGCCTTGCCAAGTCAAACTCGAAACGTAGTTTAGGGGGTATGTGACAGGCACCTGTCGCAGCCGGGACTCGAATATGCGAGCGTCTCAGGATATCTCTTACCAAGAAGGGGCTAGCCTTGAAAGGTGTTGCTCAGGCTCATGTGCCCATGGCACTGCTCGCACAGGCGCACAGAGTCTGGGGCTGCTTGCTTGCCTTGCCACCTCAAAATTGAAATGTAGCTTAGGGGTCCCTGCCGGGTGCCTCCAGCAGCCCTGTAATGAAGGTGTGAATGTCTCCAGATAGCTCGCACCCAGAAGGGGCTAGCCTGGAAAGCTCTTTCTCAGCCTCATCTGCCCATGGCACTGCTCACACAGGCGCCCAGAGTCTGGGGCTGCTTGCTTGCCTTGCCACCTCAAACTTCAAACGTAGCCTAGGAGGTTTTTTCCGCGCGCCTGCCGCAACCCTGACCCTAATATGCGAGCGTCTCAACATATATTATGCCAAGAAGGGGCAAGCCTGGGAAGTTGTTTCTCAGCCTCATCTGCCCATGGCACTGCTTGCACAGGTGCTCAGAGACTTTTTCTGCTTCCTTGCCTTACCATCTCAATCTCCAAATGTTACCAAATGGTCCCTGACGGGAGCCTCCAGCAGCCCTGCAATGAATGTGCGAACATCTACAGATAGCTCGCAACCAAACGGGTTAGCCTGGAAAGCTGTTGCTCAGCCTCATCTGCCCATGGCAGTGCTCGCACAGATGCACAGAGACTGGGGCTGCTTGCTTGCCTTGCCACCTCAAACTTCAAATGAAACCAGGGGGTCCCTGACGGTTGCCTCCAGCAGCCGTGACCCGAATAGGCCAACGTCTCCAGATAGCTTCCACCCAGAAGGGGCTAGTCCGGAAAGCTGTTGGTCAGCCTCCTCTGCCCATGGCACTGCTCGCACAGAGGCAAATAGACTGAGGCTGCTTGCTTGCTTTGCCACCTCTTCAAACGTATCCAGGGGCTCCCTGCTCGGTCCCTCCGTCAGCCCTGCAACGGAAATGCGAACGTCTCCAGATAGCTTGCAACCAGAAGGGGCTAGCCTGGAAAGATGTTGCTCAGCCTCATCTGCCCATGGCACTGCTCGCACAGATGCACCGACACTGGGGCTGCTTGCTTCCCTTGCACCTCAAACTTCAAACCTAACCAGGGAGTCCCTGCTGGTTGCCTCCAGCAGCCGTGACCCGAATATGCGAGCCTCTCAAGATATCTTATGCCAAGAATGGGCTAGCCTGGAAAGCTGTTGCTCAGCCTCATCTGCCCGTGGCACTGCTCGCACAGGCGCACAGAGACTGGGGCTGCTGGCTTGCCTTGCCACCTCAAACTTCAAACGTAACCTAGGAAGTCTTTGCCCGGCGCCTGCCGCAGCCCTAACCCGAATAAGTGAATGTCTCAAGATATAGTATGCCAAGAAAGGTCTAGCCTGGAAACCTGTTTCTCAGCCTCATCTGCCCATGGCACTGGTCGCAGAGGTGCGCAGAGACTGGGGCTGCTTGCTTGCCTTGCCACCTCAAACTTCAAACCTAGCCTAGGGGATCGTTGCCGGGCACCTCCCACAGACGTGACCTGAATATGCGAACGCCTCAGAATATCTCGTACCAAAATTGTCTAGCCTGGAAAGCTGTTGCTCAGCCTCATCTGCCCATGGCACTGCTCATACAGGCGCAGAGAGAGTGAAAGTCCTTGCTTAACTTGCCACCTCAAAATTCAGATGTCCTGGGGGTTCCTACTGGGCGCCTCCAGCAGCCCTGTTCCAAAAGGTAGAATGTCTTCAGATAGCTCGCACCCAGAAGGGGCTAGCCTAGAAAGCTGTTGCTCAGCCTCATCTGCTCATGGCACTGCTTGCACAGGCGTCCAGAGACTGGGGCTGCTTGCTTGCCTTGCCACCTCAAACTTCATTCGCATCCTAGGGGATCCTTGCCAGGCGCCTACCACAGCCCGGACCTAAATATGCAAACGTCTCAGGATATCTCTTACCAAGAAGGGGCTAGACTGGAAAGCTTTTTCTCAGCCTTATCTGCCCATGGCACTGCTCGCACAGGCACCCAGAGACTGGGGCTGCTTGCTTGTCTTGCCACCTCAAACTTCCAACGTAGCATAGGAGGTTTTTTCCGGGAGCCTGCCGCAGCCCTGCCCCAAATATGCGAGCGTCTCAAGATATCTTATGCCAAGAAGGGGCTAGCCTGGAAATCTTTTGCTCAGCCTTGTCTGCTCATTGCACTGCTCACACATGCGCACAGAGACTGGGCTTTCTTGCTTGCCTTGCCACCTCAAAATTCAAATGTAGCCTAGGGTTCCCTGCCGATTTCCTCCAGCAGCCCTGCACCGAAAGTGTGAAGGTCTCCAGATAGCTCGCACCCAGAAGGGGCTAGCCTTGAAAGCTGTTTCCCAGCCTCATCTGCCCATGGCACTGCTCGCACAGGCGCACAGAGACTGGGGCTGCTTGCTTGCCTTGCCACCTCAAACTTCAATCGCATCCTAGGGGTTCCTTGCCGTGCGCCTACCGCAGCCCGGACCTAAATATGCGAACATCTCAGGATATCTGTTACCAAGAAGGTGCTAGCCTGCAAATCTTTTGCTCCGCCTCAGCTGCCCATGGCACTGCTCGCACAGGCACACAGAGATTGGGGCTGCTTGCTTGCCTTGCCACCTCAAACGTCAATCGCAGCCTAGGAGGTTTTTTCCAGTGCTTGCCACAACCCTGACCCTAACCTTGCTAGCCTTGCCACCTCAAACTTCCAACGTAGCCTAGGTGTTTCTGCCGGGTGCCTCAGGTTGCCCTGCAATGAAGGTGTGAACGTCTCCAGAGAGTTCGCACCCAGAAGGGGCTAGCCTGGAAAGCTGTTGCTCAGCCTCATCTGCCCATGGCACTGCTCGCACAGATGCACCGACACTGGGGCTGCTTGCTTCCCTTGCACCTCAAACTTCAAACCTAACCAGGGAGTCCCTGCCAGTTGCCTCCAGCAGCCGTGACCCGAATATGCGAGCCTCTCAAGATATCTTATGCCAAGAATGGGCTAGCCTGGAAAGCTGTTGCTCAGCCTCATCTGCCCATGGCACTGCTCGCACAGGCGCACAGAGACTGGGGCTGCTGGCTTGCCTTGCACCTCAAACTTCAAACCTAACCTAGGAAGTCTTTGCCCGGCGCCTGCCGCAGCCCTAACCCGAATAAGTGAATGTCTCAAGATATAGTATGCCAAGAAAGGTCTAGCCTGGAAACCTGTTGCTCAGCCTCATCTGCCCATGGCACTGCTCACACAGGCGCAGAGAGACTTGGGCTGCTTGCTTGCCTTGCCACCTCAAACTTCAAACGTAGCCTAGGAGTTTTTTTCCAGGCGCCTGCCGCAGCCCTGACCCGAATATGCGAGCTTCTCAAGATATCTAATGCCAAGAAGTATTTAGCCTGGAAAGCTGTTGCTCAGCCTCATCTGCCCATGGCACTGCTCACACAGGCGCAGAGAGACTGGGGCTGCTTGCTTGCCTTGCCAACTCAAACTTCAAATCTAGCCTAGGGGATCGTTGCCGGGCACCTCCCACAGACCTGACCTGAATATGCGAACGCCTCAGGATATCTCGTATCAAAATTCTCTAGCCTGGAAAGCTGTTGCTCAGCCTCATCTGCCCATGGCACTGCTCATACAGGCGCAGAGAGACTGAGAGTGCTTGCTCAACTTGCCACCTCAAAATTCAGACGTCCTGGGGGATCCTTCCGGGTGCCTTCAGCAGCCCTTCCCGAAAACGTAGAATGTCTTCAGATAGCTCGCACACAGAAGGGGCTAGCCTGGAAAGCTATTGCTCAGCGTCATCTGCCCATGGCAGTGCTCGCACAGGCACACAGAGACTGGGGCTGCTTGCTTTGCTTGCCACCTCAAACTTCAAACGTAGCCTAGGGGAACCTTGCTGGGACCCTACCGCAGCCCGGATCTAAATATTCAAACATCTCATGATGTCTCTTACCAAGAATGGCTAAACTGGAAAGCTGTTGCTCAGCCTCATCTGCCCATGGCACTGCTCGCACAGGCGCACAGAGACTGGGGCTGCTTGCTTGCCTTGCCACCTCAAAGTTCAAACGTAACCAGGGGGTCCCTGACGGGTGCCTCCATCAGCCCTGCAAAGTATATGCGCACGTCTCCAGATAGCTTCCACCCAGAAAGGTCTAGCCTGGAAAGCTGTTGCTCAACCTCCTCTGCCCATGGCAGTGCTCGCACAGATGCACAGAGACTGGGGCTGCTTGCATGCCTTGCCAAGTCAAACTCGAAACGTAGTTTAGGGGGTATGTGACAGGCACCTGTCGCAGCCGGGACTCGAATATGCGAGCGTCTCAGGATATCTCTTACCAAGAAGGGGCTAGCCTTGAAAGGTGTTGCTCAGGCTCATGTGCCCATGGCACTGCTCGCACAGGCGCACAGAGTCTGGGGCTGCTTGCTTGCCTTGCCACCTCAAAATTGAAATGTAGCTTAGGGGTCCCTGCCGGGTGCCTCCAGCAGCCCTGTAATGAAGGTGTGAATGTCTCCAGATAGCTCGCACCCAGAAGGGGCTAGCCTGGAAAGCTCTTTCTCAGCCTCATCTGCCCATGGCACTGCTCACACAGGCGCCCAGAGTCTGGGGCTGCTTGCTTGCCTTGCCACCTCAAACTTCAAACGTAGCCTAGGAGGTTTTTTCCGCGCGCCTGCCGCAACCCTGACCCTAATATGCGAGCGTCTCAACATATATTATGCCAAGAAGGGGCAAGCCTGGGAAGTTGTTTCTCAGCCTCATCTGCCCATGGCACTGCTTGCACAGGTGCTCAGAGACTTTTTCTGCTTCCTTGCCTTACCATCTCAATCTCCAAATGTTACCAAATGGTCCCTGACGGGAGCCTCCAGCAGCCCTGCAATGAATGTGCGAACATCTACAGATAGCTCGCAACCAAACGGGTTAGCCTGGAAAGCTGTTGCTCAGCCTCATCTGCCCATGGCAGTGCTCGCACAGATGCACAGAGACTGGGGCTGCTTGCTTGCCTTGCCACCTCAAACTTCAAATGAAACCAGGGGGTCCCTGACGGTTGCCTCCAGCAGCCGTGACCCGAATAGGCCAACGTCTCCAGATAGCTTCCACCCAGAAGGGGCTAGTCCGGAAAGCTGTTGGTCAGCCTCCTCTGCCCATGGCACTGCTCGCACAGAGGCAAATAGACTGAGGCTGCTTGCTTGCTTTGCCACCTCTTCAAACGTATCCAGGGGCTCCCTGCTCGGTCCCTCCGTCAGCCCTGCAACGGAAATGCGAACGTCTCCAGATAGCTTGCAACCAGAAGGGGCTAGCCTGGAAAGATGTTGCTCAGCCTCATCTGCCCATGGCACTGCTCGCACAGATGCACCGACACTGGGGCTGCTTGCTTCCCTTGCACCTCAAACTTCAAACCTAACCAGGGAGTCCCTGCTGGTTGCCTCCAGCAGCCGTGACCCGAATATGCGAGCCTCTCAAGATATCTTATGCCAAGAATGGGCTAGCCTGGAAAGCTGTTGCTCAGCCTCATCTGCCCATGGCACTGCTCGCACAGGCGCACAGAGACTGGGGCTGCTGGCTTGCCTTGCCACCTCAAACTTCAAACGTAACCTAGGAAGTCTTTGCCCGGCGCCTGCCGCAGCCCTAACCCGAATAAGTGAATGTCTCAAGATATAGTATGCCAAGAAAGGTCTAGCCTGGAAACCTGTTTCTCAGCCTCATCTGCCCATGGCACTGGTCGCAGAGGTGCGCAGAGACTGGGGCTGCTTGCTTGCCTTGCCACCTCAAACTTCAAACCTAGCCTAGGGGATCGTTGCCGGGCACCTCCCACAGACGTGACCTGAATATGCGAACGCCTCAGAATATCTCGTACCAAAATTGTCTAGCCTGGAAAGCTGTTGCTCAGCCTCATCTGCCCATGGCACTGCTCATACAGGCGCAGAGAGAGTGAAAGTCCTTGCTTAACTTGCCACCTCAAAATTCAGATGTCCTGGGGGTTCCTACTGGGCGCCTCCAGCAGCCCTGCTCCAAAAGGTAGAATGTCTTCAGATAGCTCGCACCCAGAAGGGGCTAGCCTAGAAAGCTGTTGCTCAGCCTCATCTGCTCATGGCACTGCTTGCACAGGCGTCCAGAGACTGGGGCTGCTTGCTTGCCTTGCCACCTCAAACTTCATTCGCATCCTAGGGGATCCTTGCCAGGCGCCTACCACAGCCCGGACCTAAATATGCAAACGTCTCAGGATATCTCTTACCAAGAAGGGGCTAGACTGGAAAGCTTTTTCTCAGCCTTATCTGCCCATGGCACTGCTCGCACAGGCACCCAGAGACTGGGGCTGCTTGCTTGTCTTGCCACCTCAAACTTCCAACGTAGCATAGGAGGTTTTTTCCGGGAGCCTGCCGCAGCCCTGCCCCAAATATGCGAGCGTCTCAAGATATCTTATGCCAAGAAGGGGCTAGCCTGGAAATCTTTTGCTCAGCCTTGTCTGCTCATTGCACTGCTCACACATGCGCACAGAGACTGGGCTTTCTTGCTTGCCTTGCCACCTCAAAATTCAAATGTAGCCTAGGGTTCCCTGCCGATTTCCTCCAGCAGCCCTGCACCGAAAGTGTGAAGGTCTCCAGATAGCTCGCACCCAGAAGGGGCTAGCCTTGAAAGCTGTTTCCCAGCCTCATCTGCCCATGGCACTGCTCGCACAGGCGCACAGAGACTGGGGCTGCTTGCTTGCCTTGCCACCTCAAACTTCAATCGCATCCTAGGGGTTCCTTGCCGTGCGCCTACCGCAGCCCGGACCTAAATATGCGAACATCTCAGGATATCTGTTACCAAGAAGGTGCTAGCCTGCAAATCTTTTGCTCCGCCTCAGCTGCCCATGGCACTGCTCGCACAGGCACACAGAGATTGGGGCTGCTTGCTTGCCTTGCCACCTCAAACGTCAATCGCAGCCTAGGAGGTTTTTTCCAGTGCTTGCCGCAACCCTGACCCTAACCTTGCTAGCCTTGCCACCTCAAACTTCCAACGTAGCCTAGGTGTTTCTGCCGGGTGCCTCAGGTTGCCCTGCAATGAAGGTGTGAACGTCTCCAGAGAGTTCGCACCCAGAAGGGGCTAGCCTGGAAAGCTGTTGCTCAGCCTCATCTGCCCATGGCACTGCTCGCACAGATGCACCGACACTGGGGCTGCTTGCTTCCCTTGCACCTCAAACTTCAAACCTAACCAGGGAGTCCCTGCCGGTTGCCTCCAGCAGCCGTGACCCGAATATGCGAGCCTCTCAAGATATCTTATGCCAAGAATGGGCTAGCCTGGAAAGCTGTTGCTCAGCCTCATCTGCCCATGGCACTGCTCGCACAGGCGCACAGAGACTGGGGCTGCTGGCTTGCCTTGCCACCTCAAACTTCAAACGTAACCTAGGAAGTCTTTGCCCGGCGCCTGCCGCAGCCCTAACCCGAATAAGTGAATGTCTCAAGATATAGTATGCCAAGAAAGGTCTAGCCTGGAAACCTGTTGCTCAGCCTCATCTGCCCATGGCACTGCTCACACAGGCGCAGAGAGACTTGGGCTGCTTGCTTGCCTTGCCACCTCAAACTTCAAACGTAGCCTAGGAGTTTTTTTCCAGGCGCCTGCCGCAGCCCTGACCCGAATATGCGAGCTTCTCAAGATATCTAATGCCAAGAAGTATTTAGCCTGGAAAGCTGTTGCTCAGCCTCATCTGCCCATGGCACTGCTCACACAGGCGCAGAGAGACTGGGGCTGCTTGCTTGCCTTGCCAACTCAAACTTCAAATCTAGCCTAGGGGATCGTTGCCGGGCACCTCCCACAGACCTGACCTGAATATGCGAACGCCTCAGGATATCTCGTATCAAAATTCTCTAGTCTGGAAAGCTGTTGCTCAGCCTCCTCTGCCCATGGCACTGCTCGTACAGGCGCAGAGAGACTGAGAGTGCTTGCTCAACTTGCCACCTCAAAATTC
Source organism: Opisthocomus hoazin (assembly GCF_030867145.1). NCBI lineage: Eukaryota > Metazoa > Chordata > Aves > Opisthocomiformes > Opisthocomidae > Opisthocomus > Opisthocomus hoazin. Next base: position 17,290,121 of record NC_134453.1, read on the forward strand.
AGACGTCCTGGGGGATCCTTCCGGGTGCCTTCAGCAGCCCTTCCCGAAAACGTAGAATGTCTTCAGATAGCTCGCACACAGAAGGGGCTAGCCTGGAAAGCTATTGCTCAGCGTCATCTGCCCATGGCAGTGCTCGCACAGGCACACAGAGACTGGGGCTGCTTGCTTTGCTTGCCACCTCAAACTTCAAACGTAGCCTAGGGGAACCTTGCTGGGACCCTACCGCAGCCCGGATCTAAATATTCAAACATCTCATGATGTCTCTTACCAAGAATGGCTAAACTGGAAAGCTGTTGCTCAGCCTCATCTGCCCATGGCACTGCTCGCACAGGCGCACAGAGACTGGGGCTGCTTGCTTGCCTTGCCACCTCAAAGTTCAAACGTAACCAGGGGTTCCCTGACGGGTGCCTCCATCAGCCCTGCAAAGTATATGCGCACGTCTCCAGATAGCTTCCACCCAGAAAGGTCTAGCCTGGAAAGCTGTTGCTCAACCTCCTCTGCCCATGGCAGTGCTCGCACAGATGCACAGAGACTGGGGCTGCTTGCATGCCTTGCCAAGTCAAACTCGAAACGTAGTTTAGGGGGTATGTGACAGGCACCTGTCGCAGCCGGGACTCGAATATGCGAGCGTCTCAGGATATCTCTTACCAAGAAGGGGCTAGCCTTGAAAGGTGTTGCTCAGGCTCATGTGCCCATGGCACTGCTCGCACAGGCGCACAGAGTCTGGGGCTGCTTGCTTGCCTTGCCACCTCAAAATTGAAATGTAGCTTAGGGGTCCCTGCCGGGTGCCTCCAGCAGCCCTGTAATGAAGGTGTGAATGTCTCCAGATAGCTCGCACCCAGAAGGGGCTAGCCTGGAAAGCTCTTTCTCAGCCTCATCTGCCCATGGCACTGCTCACACAGGCGCCCAGAGTCTGGGGCTGCTTGCTTGCCTTGCCACCTCAAACTTCAAACGTAGCCTAGGAGGTTTTTTCCGCGCGCCTGCCGCAACCCTGACCCTAATATGCGAGCGTCTCAACATATATTATGCCAAGAAGGGGCAAGCCTGGGAAGTTGTTTCTCAGCCTCATCTGCCCATGGCACTGCTTGCACAGGTGCTCAGAGACTTTTTCTGCTTCCTTGCCTTACCATCTCAATCTCCAAATGTTACCAAATGGTCCCTGACGGGAGCCTCCAGCAGCCCTGCAATGAATGTGCGAACATCTACAGATAGCTCGCAACCAAACGGGTTAGCCTGGAAAGCTGTTGCTCAGCCTCATCTGCCCATGGCAGTGCTCGCACAGATGCACAGAGACTGGGGCTGCTTGCTTGCCTTGCCACCTCAAACTTCAAATGAAACCAGGGGGTCCCTGACGGTTGCCTCCAGCAGCCGTGACCCGAATAGGCCAACGTCTCCAGATAGCTTCCACCCAGAAGGGGCTAGTCCGGAAAGCTGTTGGTCAGCCTCCTCTGCCCATGGCACTGCTCGCACAGAGGCAAATAGACTGAGGCTGCTTGCTTGCTTTGCCACCTCTTCAAACGTATCCAGGGGCTCCCTGCTCGGTCCCTCCGTCAGCCCTGCAACGGAAATGCGAACGTCTCCAGATAGCTTGCAACCAGAAGGGGCTAGCCTGGAAAGATGTTGCTCAGCCTCATCTGCCCATGGCACTGCTCGCACAGATGCACCGACACTGGGGCTGCTTGCTTCCCTTGCACCTCAAACTTCAAACCTAACCAGGGAGTCCCTGCTGGTTGCCTCCAGCAGCCGTGACCCGAATATGCGAGCCTCTCAAGATATCTTATGCCAAGAATGGGCTAGCCTGGAAAGCTGTTGCTCAGCCTCATCTGCCCATGGCACTGCTCGCACAGGCGCACAGAGACTGGGGCTGCTGGCTTGCCTTGCCACCTCAAACTTCAAACGTAACCTAGGAAGTCTTTGCCCGGCGCCTGCCGCAGCCCTAACCCGAATAAGTGAATGTCTCAAGATATAGTATGCCAAGAAAGGTCTAGCCTGGAAACCTGTTTCTCAGCCTCATCTGCCCATGGCACTGGTCGCAGAGGTGCGCAGAGACTGGGGCTGCTTGCTTGCCTTGCCACCTCAAACTTCAAACCTAGCCTAGGGGATCGTTGCCGGGCACCTCCCACAGACGTGACCTGAATATGCGAACGCCTCAGAATATCTCGTACCAAAATTGTCTAGCCTGGAAAGCTGTTGCTCAGCCTCATCTGCCCATGGCACTGCTCATACAGGCGCAGAGAGAGTGAAAGTCCTTGCTTAACTTGCCACCTCAAAATTCAGATGTCCTGGGGGTTCCTACTGGGCGCCTCCAGCAGCCCTGCTCCAAAAGGTAGAATGTCTTCAGATAGCTCGCACCCAGAAGGGGCTAGCCTAGAAAGCTGTTGCTCAGCCTCATCTGCTCATGGCACTGCTTGCACAGGCGTCCAGAGACTGGGGCTGCTTGCTTGCCTTGCCACCTCAAACTTCATTCGCATCCTAGGGGATCCTTGCCAGGCGCCTACCACAGCCCGGACCTAAATATGCAAACGTCTCAGGATATCTCTTACCAAGAAGGGGCTAGACTGGAAAGCTTTTGCTCAGCCTTATCTGCCCATGGCACTGCTCGCACAGGCACCCAGAGACTGGGGCTGCTTGCTTGTCTTGCCACCTCAAACTTCCAACGTAGCATAGGAGGTTTTTTCCGGGAGCCTGCCGCAGCCCTGCCCCAAATATGCGAGCGTCTCAAGATATCTTATGCCAAGAAGGGGCTAGCCTGGAAATCTTTTGCTCAGCCTTGTCTGCTCATTGCACTGCTCACACATGCGCACAGAGACTGGGCTTTCTTGCTTGCCTTGCCACCTCAAAATTCAAATGTAGCCTAGGGTTCCCTGCCGATTTCCTCCAGCAGCCCTGCACCGAAAGTGTGAAGGTCTCCAGATAGCTCGCACCCAGAAGGGGCTAGCCTTGAAAGCTGTTTCCCAGCCTCATCTGCCCATGGCACTGCTCGCACAGGCGCACAGAGACTGGGGCTGCTTGCTTGCCTTGCCACCTCAAACTTCAATCGCATCCTAGGGGTTCCTTGCCGTGCGCCTACCGCAGCCCGGACCTAAATATGCGAACATCTCAGGATATCTGTTACCAAGAAGGTGCTAGCCTGCAAATCTTTTGCTCCGCCTCAGCTGCCCATGGCACTGCTCGCACAGGCACACAGAGATTGGGGCTGCTTGCTTGCCTTGCCACCTCAAACGTCAATCGCAGCCTAGGAGGTTTTTTCCAGTGCTTGCCGCAACCCTGACCCTAACCTTGCTAGCCTTGCCACCTCAAACTTCCAACGTAGCCTAGGTGTTTCTGCCGGGTGCCTCAGGTTGCCCTGCAATGAAGGTGTGAACGTCTCCAGAGAGTTCGCACCCAGAAGGGGCTAGCCTGGAAAGCTGTTGCTCAGCCTCATCTGCCCATGGCACTGCTCGCACAGATGCACCGACACTGGGGCTGCTTGCTTCCCTTGCACCTCAAACTTCAAACCTAACCAGGGAGTCCCTGCCGGTTGCCTCCAGCAGCCGTGACCCGAATATGCGAGCCTCTCAAGATATCTTATGCCAAGAATGGGCTAGCCTGGAAAGCTGTTGCTCAGCCTCATCTGCCCATGGCACTGCTCGCACAGGCGCACAGAGACTGGGGCTGCTGGCTTGCCTTGCCACCTCAAACTTCAAACGTAACCTAGGAAGTCTTTGCCCGGCGCCTGCCGCAGCCCTAACCCGAATAAGTGAATGTCTCAAGATATAGTATGCCAAGAAAGGTCTAGCCTGGAAACCTGTTGCTCAGCCTCATCTGCCCATGGCACTGCTCACACAGGCGCAGAGAGACTTGGGCTGCTTGCTTGCCTTGCCACCTCAAACTTCAAACGTAGCCTAGGAGTTTTTTTCCAGGCGCCTGCCGCAGCCCTGACCCGAATATGCGAGCTTCTCAAGATATCTAATGCCAAGAAGTATTTAGCCTGGAAAGCTGTTGCTCAGCCTCATCTGCCCATGGCACTGCTCACACAGGCACTCAGAGACTGGGGCTGCTTGCTTGCCTTGCCACCTCAGTTTTCAAACGTAGCCCAGGGATCCCTGGCGGGTGCCTCCAGCAGACCTGCAGTGAAGATGCGAACATCTCCAGATAGATCGCACTCAGAAGGGACTAGCCTTGAAAGCTATTGCTCAGCGTCATCTGCCCATGGCAGTGCTCGCACAGGCACACAGAGACTGGGGCTGCTTGCTTTGCTTGCCACCTCAAACTTCAAACGTAGCCTAGGGGAACCTTGCTGGGACCCTACCGCAGCCCGGATCTAAATATTCAAACATCTCATGATGTCTCTTACCAAGAATGGCTAAACTGGAAAGCTGTTGCTCAGCCTCATCTGCCCATGGCACTGCTCGCACAGGCGCACAGAGACTGGGGCTGCTTGCTTGCCTTGCCACCTCAAAGTTCAAACGTAACCAGGGGGTCCCTGACGGGTGCCTCCAGCAGCCCTGAATCGAAAATTCGAAAGTCTCCAGATAGATCGCACCCAGCAGGGAATAGCCTGGCAAGCTGTTGCTCAGCCTCATCTGCCCATGGCACTGCTCTCACAGGAGCACAAACACTGGGGCTGATGCTTGCCTTGCCACCTCAAACTTCTAACGTAGCCCAGGGGTCCCTGCTGGGTCCCTCTAGCAGCCCTACACTGGAAATGTGTACGTCTCAATTAATCTATTACCAAGAACGGTTTAGCCTGGAAAGCTGTTGCTCAGCCTCATCTGCCCATGGCACTGCTCACACATGCGCACAGAGACTGGGGATGCTTGCTTGCCTTGCCACCTCAATCTTCAAACGTAGCCCGGGGCTCCCTGCTGGGTTCCTGCAGCAGCCCTGCAAAGAATATGCGAATGTCTTCAGATAGCTCACACCCAGAAGGGGATACCCTTGAAAGGTGTTGCTCAGCCTCATCTGCCCATGGCACTGCTCGCACAGGCATACAGAGACTGGGGATGCTTGCTTGCCTTGACACCTCAAATTTCAAACGTAGCCCGGGGCTCTCTCCCTGGTCCATTCAGCAGCCGTGCACTGAAAATGTGAACGTCTCGGGTTATCTCTTACCAAGAAGCGGTTAGCCTGGAAAGCTGTTGCTCAGCCTCATGTGCCCATGGCACTGCTTGCACACGTGCTCAGAGACTGGGGCTGCTTGCTTGCCTTGTCACCTCAAACTTCAAACGTAGCCTGAGGATCCCTGCAGAATGCTTCAGGCAGACCTGCACCAAAAATGCGAACGTCTCTAGAAAGATCGCACCCAGAAGGGGCTAGCCTGGGAAGCTGTTGCTCAGCCTCGTCTGCCCTTCGCACTGCTCGCACAGACACACAGATACTGAGGCTGCTTGCTTGCCTTGCCACCTCAAACTTCAAACGTAGGCTAGGGGGTCCTTGCCGGGCACCTCCCACAGCTCTGACCTTAAAACGCGAACGTCTCAGGATATCTCTTAACGAGAAGGGGCTAGCCTGGAAAGCTGTTGCTCAGCCTCATCTGCCCATGGAACTGCTCGCACAGGCGCACAGAGACTAGGGCTGCTTGCTTGCCTTGACACCTCAATCTTCAAACGTAACCAGGGGGTCCCTGCCAAGTGCCTCCATCAGCCCTAACCTTAATATGTGAACATGTCCAGATAGCTCGCACCCAGAAGGGGCTAGCCTGGAAAGCTGTTGCTCAGCCTCCTGTGCCCATTGCACCGGTTGCACAGACGCCCAGAGACTGCGGCTACTTGCTTGCCTTGCCACCGCAAACTTCAAACTTAACCGAGGGGGTCGTTGCCGGGCACCTCCCACAGACCTGACCCGACTATACGAGCGCCTCAGGATATCTCCTACCAAAGTGTTCTAGCCTGGAAAGTTGTTGCTGAGCCTCATCTTCCAATGGCACTGCTCGTACACGCGCAGAGAGACTGGAGAATGCTTGCTTAACTTGCCATCTCAAACTTCAAACGTCCCGGGGGTCCCTACCGAGCGCCTCCAGCAGCCCTGCCCTAAAAAGTAGAATGTCTTCAGATAGCTCGCAGCCAGAAGGGGCTAGCCTGGAAAGCTGTTGCTCAGCCTCATGTGCCCATGGCACTACTCACACAGACGCAAAGAGACTGGGGTTTCTTGCTTAACTTGCCACCTAAAAATTCAAATGTAGCCTAGGGGTCCCTGCCGTGTCCCTCCAGCAGCCTTGCCCCATAAGGTAGAATGTCTTCAGATAGCTCGCACCCAGAAGGGGCTAGCCTAGAAAGCCGTTGCTCAGCCTCATCTGCCCATGGCACTGCTCTCACAGATGCACAGAGACTGGGGCTGCTTGATTAACTTGCCACGTAAAAATTCAAATGTAGCCTAGGAGTCCCTGCTGGGTGCCTCATGTAGCCCTGCACCGAAGGTGTGAACGTTTCCAGATAGCTCGCAGCAAACCGGGGCTAGGTTGAAAAGCTGTTGTTCAGCCTCATCTGCCCATGGCACTGCTCACACAGGCGCACAGAGACTTGTGTTGCTTGCCTTGCCACCTCTAACTTCAAACGTATCCCTGGGGTCCCTGCAGGATTGCCTCCAGTAGTCCTGCACTGAAAATGCGAACATATCAGGATATCTTGTACCAAAAAGGGGCTAGCCTGGAAAGCTGTTGCTCAGCCTCATCTGCCCATGGCACTGCTCGCACAGGCGCACAGAGACTGGGGCTACTTGCTTGCCTTGACACCTCAAACTTCAAAAATATCTCTGGCGTCACTGACGGGTGCCTTCAGCAGCCCTGCACCGAAAATACGAAAGTCTCCAGGTAGCTCACACCCAGAAGGGGCTAGCCTGGAGAGCTGTTGCTCAGACTCATCTGCCCATGGCACTGCTCGCACAGGCGCACAGAGTCTTGGGTTTCTTGCTTGCCTTGCCACCTCAAAATTCAAATGTAATCTAAGGGTCCCTCCAGGTGCCTCCAGCAGACCTGCACTGAAGATGCAAACGTCTCAGGATATCTCTTACCAAGAAGGGGCTCGACTGGAAAGCTATTGCTCAGCCTCATCTGGCCATGGAACTGCTTGCACAGGTGCACAGAGACTGGGGCTGCTTGCTTGCCTTGACACCTCAAACTTCAAACAAATCCTGGGCGTCCGTGACGGGTGCCTTCAGCAGCCCTGCACCGAAGATGCGAAAGTCTCTGGGTAGCTCGCACCCAGAAACGGCTAGCCTGGAAAGCTGTTGCTCAGCCTCATCTGCCCATGTTACTCCTTGCACAGGCGGGCGCACAGAGACTGGGTCTGCTTGCTTGGCTTGCCACCTCAATTTTCAAACGTAGATCGGGGATCCCTGCCGGGTGCCTCCAACAGACCTGCACTGAATTTGCGAACGTGTTAGGATATGTCTTACCAGGAAAAGGCTAGCCTGGAAAGCTGTTGCTCAGCCTCATCCGCCCATGGCACTGCTCGTACAGGCGCAGAGACACTGAGAGTGCTTGCCTGCCTGGCCACCTGAAAGTTCAAACTTCCCAAGGGTCTCTACCGGGCGCCTCCAGCAGCCCTGCCGCAAAAGGTAGATTGTCTTCAGATAGCTTGCACCCAGAAAGGGCTGCCCTGGAAAGCTGTTGCTAAGCCTCATGTGCCCATGGCACTGCTCCCACAGGAGCACAGAGACTGCGGTTTCTTGCATGCTTTGCCACCTCAAAATTCAAATATAGCCTAGGGGTCCCTCCGGGTGCCTCCAGCAGCCCTGCACCGAAGGTGTGAATGTCTGCAGATAGCTCGCACCCAGAAGGGGCTAGTCTGGAAAGCTATTGCTCAGCCTCATCTGCCCATGGCACTGCTCGCACAGGCGCACAGAGACTGGGGTGCTTGCTTGCCTTGCCACCTCAAACTTCAAACGTAGCCTAGGGGATCTTTGCTGGGCGCTTGCCGCAGCCCAGACCCGAATATGCGAGCGTCTCAAGATATCTTATGCCAGGAAGAGGCTAGCCTGGAAAGCTGCTGCTCAGCCTCATCTGCCCGTGGCACTGCTCGCACAGGCACACAGAGTCTTGGGTTTCTTGCTTGCCTTGCCACCTCAAAATTCAAATGTAGTCTAAGGGTCCCTCCAGGTGCCTCCAGCAGCCCTGCACCGAAGGTGTGAACGTCTCAGGATATCTCGTACCAAGAAGGGGCTAGCCTGGTAAGCTGTTGCTCAGCCTCATCTGCCCATGGCGCTGCTCGCACAGGCGCACAGAGACTGGGGCTGCTTGCTTGCCTTGCCACCTTGACGTGTGGAATCAAACTTCACAACTCAGAGAGTTATAAATCAGGTGTGTTTATTGCGGCACCGGGCGCAAGTGGTTTCGCTCCTCCTAACTTGCACACCGAGTCACGAAGCATGCACCTATTTATTACAAAGCTTATCTAAGTAGGCTGGACTATTGTAATTATTTCTAGGAATTCATTATCATACTCCACCCCCCTTTAGCTTTTGCGCAGTGTCGTATGGTGGTCGTCTGTGGGGGTCTTATGGATGAAGGCTCGTGGTCTTCCTCGCTGTGTGCTTTCAGTTTTGGCTCAAAAATTCCTGTGCTGTCTGTGTTGGCTGAGTCCCAAACCATAGAACCAGTTTCAGCTAGAGAGTTGCTTCTTATAGACAACACAGTTCTGGTTATCAGTCCTTGTTTCTCTTCGTCTTTCTCGCAAGCAGTCCTTGTTAGCTACATTTGAGCCACAACAGTCCTTGTTAGCAAGATTACAAAGAGCAGAACTAAATTAATTAAGTGTTTAACTCTTACCTTAACACAGAAGCAAAGTTATATAACCAAATTAATCTAAAGCTATAGCAAAATCGAACTAACTGTCAATTTCCCACATCAATATCTCGTACCAAAAAGTGTCTAGCCTGGAAAGCTGTTGCTCAGCCTCATCTGCCCATGGCACTGCAAACACAGATGCACAGAGACTGGGGCTGCTTGCTTGCCTTGCCACCTCAAACTTCAAACGTAGCCCGGGACTCCCTGCCAGGTGCCTCGAGCAGCCCCCTCACCGAAAATGAGAATGTCTCAGGATATCTCTTACCAAAAAGGGGCTAGCCAGGAAAGCTGTTGCTCAGCCTCATCTGCCCATGGCTCTCGTCGCACAGGCGCACAGAGACTGGGTCTGCTCCCTTACCTTGCCACCTCAAACTTCAAACATGGCCTAGGAGGTTTTTTCGGGAGTCTGCCACAACCCTGACCTGAATATGCGAGCTTCTCCAGATATCTCACACCCAGAAGGGGCTAGCCTGGAAAGCTGTTGCTCAGCCTCATGTGCCCATGGCACTGCTGGCACAGGCGCACAGAGACTGGGGCTGCTTGCTTGCTTTGCCACCTCAAACTTCAAACGTAGCCTAGGTGGTCTTTGCCAGGCCCTTGCCGCACCCCATACCCAAATATGCGAGTGTCCCTAGATATCTCACACCCAGAAGGGGCTAGCCTGGAAAGCTGTTGCTCAGCCTCATCTGCCCATGGCTCTCGTCGCACAGGCGCACAGAGACTGGGGCTGCCTGCTTTCCTTGCCACCTCAAAGCTCAAACCTAGCCTAGGAGTTCGCTGAGGGGCACCTCCCACAGGCCTGACCCGAATATGCGAACGCCTCAGCATATCTCGTGCCAAAATTGTCTAGCCTGGAAAGCAGTTTCTCAGCCTCATCTGCCCATGGCACTGCTCGTACAGGTGAAGAGAGACTGAGAATGCTTGCTTACCTTGCCACCTCAAACTTCAAACGTCCCGGGGGTCCCTACCGGGCGTCTCCCGCAGCCCTGCCCCAAAAGGTAAAATGCCTCCAGATAGCTTGCACCCAGAAGGGGCTAGCCAGGAAAGGCATTGCTCAGCCTCATCTGCCCATGGCTCTCGTCGCACAGGCGCACAGAGACTGGGGCTGCTTGCTTGTCTTGCCACCTCAAACTTCAAACGTAGCCTAAAAGGGTTTTCGGGCGTCTGCCTCAACCCTGACCCGAATATGCGAGCTTCTCCAGATATCTCACACCCAGAAGGGGCTAGCCTGGAAAGCTGTTCCTCAGCCTCATCTGCCCATGGCACTGCTCGCACAGGCGCACAGAGACTGGGGTTTCTTGCTTGCTTTGCCTCCTCAACCTTCAGATGTATCCCTGGGGTCCCTGCAGGATTGCCTCCAGTAGCCCTGCACCGAAAATGCGAACGTCTCAGGATATCTCGTACCAAAAAAAGGCTAGCCTGGAAAGCTGTTGCTCAGCCTCATCTGCCCATGGCACTTGTCGCACAGGTGCCCAGAGACTGGGGCTACTTGCTTGCCTTGCCACCGCAAACTTCAAACCTAACCGAACGGGTCGTTGCCGGGCACCTCCCACAGACCTGACCCGACTATGCGAACACCTCAGGATATCTATTACTAAAATTGTCTAGACTGCAAAGCTCTTGCTGAGCCTCATCTGCCCATGGCACTGCTCGTAGAGGTGCAGAGAGACTGGAGAATGCTTGCTTAACTTGCCATCTCAAACTTCAAATATCCCGGGGGTCCCTACCGAGGGCCTCCAGCAGCCCTGCCCCAAAAGGTAGAATGTCTTCAGATAGCTCGCACCCAGAAGGGGCTAGCCTGGAAAGCTGTTGCTCAGCCTCATCTGCCCATGGCACTGCTTGCACAGGCGCACAGAGCCTGGGGTTTCTTACTCGCCTTGCCACCTCAAGTTCAAATGTATCCTAGGGGTCCCTGCCAGGTGCCTCCAGCAGCCCTGACGCGAAGGTGCAAACGTCTCCATATAGCTCGCACCCAGAAGGGGCTAGCCTGGAAAGCTCTTGCTCAGCTCATCTGCCCATGGCACTGCTCGCACAGGCGCACAGAGATTGGGGCTGCTCCCTTGCCTTGCCACCTCAAACTTCAAACGTAGCCTAGGAGGTTTTTTCGGGCGTCTTCCGCAACCCTGACCCGAATATGCAAGCGACTCCAGACAACTCACACCCAGAAGGGTCTAGCTTAGAAAGCTGTTACTCAGCCTCCTCTTCCACTGGCACTGCTCACACAGGCGCACAGAGACTGGGGCAGCTTGCTTGCCTTGCCACCTCAAACTACAAACGTACCCATGGGGTCCCTGCCGGGTGCCTCGAGCAGACCTGCACCGAAGGTGTGAACGTCTCCAGATAGCTCGCACATAGAACGGGCTAGGCTGCAAAGTTGCTGCTCAGCCTCATCTGCCCATGACGCTGCTCGCACAGGCGCACAGAGACTGGGGCTGCTTGCTTGCCTTGCCACCTCAAACTTGAATCGCAGCCTAGGAGGTTTTTGTCGGGTGCCTGCCACAGCCCTGACCCGAATATGCGCGCGTCTCACTATATCTCTTACAAAAAAGGGTCTAGACTTGAAAGCTGTTGCTCAGCCTCATCTGCCCATGGCACTGCTCGCACAGACACACAGAGACTGGGGCTGCTTGCTTGCCTTGCCACCTCAAACTTCAAACGTAGCCTAGGGGATCCTTGCTGGGGGCCTCCCGCAGCCCTGATCCTAATATGCGAACGTCTCCATATAGATCGCACCCAGAAAGGTCTAGCCTGGAATCTTGTTTCTTAGCCGCACCTGCCCATGGCACTGCTCACACAGGTGCACAGAGACTGGGGTATCTTGCTTCCCTTGCCACCTCAGTCTTCAAAATTAGCTTAGGTAGTCTTTGCGGGGCGCCTGCCACAGCCCTGACCTGAATATGCGAACGTCTCAGGATATCTCTTACCAAGCAGGGGCTAGCCTCTAAAGCTGTTGCTCAGCCTCATCTGCCCATGGCACTGCTCGCACAGACGCACAGAGACTGGGGCTGCTTGCTTGCCCTACCACCTCACTCTTCACACGTAGCCTAGGGGGTGATTGCAGGGCGCCTCCCGCAGCCCTGACCCGAATATGCGCACGTCTCACAATATCTCTTACCAAAAAGGGGCTAGCCTGGAGATCTGTTGCTCAGCCTCATCTGCTCATGGCACTGCTTGCACAGGTGCTCAGACACTGGGGCTGCTTGCTTGCCTTGCCACCTCAGTCTTCAAATATAACCAGGGGGTCCCTGACGGGTGTGTCCAGCCGCCTTGCAACAAATATGCGAAAGTCTCCATATAGCTCGTACCCAGAATGGGCTAGCCTGGAGAACTATTGCTCAGCCTCATCTGCCCGTGGCACTGCTCGCACAGATGCACAGAGACTGAGGCTGCTCTCTTGCCTTGCCATCTCAATCTTGAAACGTATCTTGGGGATCCCTGCCGGGTGCCTCCAGCAGACCTGCACCAATAATGCGAACATCTCCAGATAGATTGCACCCAGGAAGCGCTAGGCTTGAAAGCTGTTGCTGAGCCTCATCTGCCCATGGCACTGCTCGCACAAGTGCACAGAGACGGGGGCTGCTTGCTTGCCTTGCCACCTCAGACTTGAAACCTATCTGGGATTCACTAACTAGTGCCTCCAGCAGACCTGCACTGAAGGTTCGAACGTCTCCAGATAGTTTCCACCCAGAAGGTGCTAGCCTGGAAAGCAGTTCCTCAGCCTCATCTGCCCATGGCACTGCTCACACAGGCGCACAGAGACTTGTGTTGCTTGCCTTGCCACCTCAAACTTCAAACGTATCCCTGGGGTCCCTGCAGGATTGCCTCCAGTAGTCCTGCACTGAAAATGCGAACATATCAGGATATCTTGTACCAAAAAGGGGCTAGCCTGGAAAGCTGTTGCTCAGCCTCATCTGCCCATGGCACTGCTCGCACAGGCGCACAGAGACTGGGGCTGCTTGCTTGCCTTGACACCTCAAACTTCAAAAATATCTCTGGCGTCACTGACGGGTGCCTTCAGCAGCGCTGCACCGAAAATACGAAAGTCTCCAGGTAGCTCACACCCAGAAGGGGCTAGCCTGGAGAGCTGTTGCTCAGCCTCATCTGCCCATGGCACTGCTCGCACAGGCGCACAGAGTCTTGGGTTTCTTGCTTGCCTTGCCACCTCAAAATTCAAATGTAATCTAAGGGTCCCTCCAGGTGCCTCCAGCAGACCTGCACTGAAGATGCAAACGTCTCAGGATATCTCTTACCAAGAAGGGGCTCGACTGGAAAGCTATTGCTCAGCCTCATCTGGCCATGGAACTGCTTGCACAGGTGCACAGAGACTGGGGCTGCTTGCTTGCCTTGACACCTCAAACTTCAAACAAATCCTGGGCGTCCGTGACGGGTGCCTTCAGCAGCCCTGCACCGAAAATGCGAAAGTCTCTGGGTAGCTCGCACCCAGAAACGGCTAGCCTGGAAAGCTGTTGCTCAGCCTCATCTGCCCATGTTACTCCTTGCACAGGCGGGCGCACAGAGACTGGGTCTGCTTGCTTGGCTTGCCACCTCAATTTTCAAACGTAGATCGGGGATCCCTGCCGGGTGCCTCCAACAGACCTGCACTGAATTTGCGAACGTGTTAGGATATGTCTTACAAGGAAAAGGCTAGCCTGGAAAGCTGTTGCTCAGCCTCATCTGCACATGGCACTGCTCGCCAGGCGCACAGAGACTGGGGCTGCTTGCTTGCCTTGCCACCTCAAACTTCAAAAAAATCCCGGGCATCCCTGCCAGGTGCCTCCAGCAGCCCTGAACCGAAAATGCGAAAGTCTTCAGAGAGCTCGCACCCAGAAGTGTTTAGCCTGGAAAGCTGTTGCTCAGCCTCATCTGCCCATGGCACTGCTCGCACAGGCGCACAGAGACTGGGGCTGCTTGCTTGCCTTGCCACCTAAAACTACAAAAGTATCCTAGGGGGTCCTTGGCGAGGGCCTCTGGCAACCCTGACCCGAATATGAGAACGTCTCAGGATATCTCTTACCAAGTATTGGCTGGCCTGGAAAGCTGTTGCTCAGCCTCATCTGCCCATGGCACTGCTCTCACAAACGCACAGAGACTGGGGTTTCTTTCTTAACTATCCACCTCAAAATTCTTATGTAGCCTAGGGGTCCCTGCCGGGTGCCTCCAGCAGCCCTGCAACGAAGTTGTGAACGTCTCCAGATAGCACGCACCCCGAAAAGTCTAGCCTGGAAAACTGTTTCTCAGCCTCATCTGCCCAAAGCACTTCTTGCACAGGCGCCCAGAGACTGGGGCTGATTGCTTGCCTTGCCACCTCAAAATTCAAACGTAGCCTAGAGGGTCCTTGACATGCACCTACCGCAGACCTGACACGAATATGCGAACTTCTCAACATATCTTATGCCAAGAAGGGGCTAGCCTGGAAAGCTGTTGCTCAGCCTCATCTGCCCATGGCACTGCTCGCACTAGCGCACAGAGACTGGGGCTGCTTGCTTGCCTTGCCACCTCAAACTTGAATCGCAGCCTAGGAGGTTTTTGTCGGGTGCCTGCCACAGCCCTGTCCCGAACATGCGAGCGTCTCAGGATATCTTACGCCAGGTAGGGTCTAGCCTGGAAAGCTGTTGCTCAGCCTCATCTGCCCATAACACTGCTTGCACAGGTGCACGGTGACTGACGTTTCTTGTTTGCCTTGCCACCTCAAAATTTACATGTAGCTGAGGGGTCCCTCCGGGTGCCTCCAGCAGCCCTGCATCGAAGGTTTGAACTTCTCCAGATAGGTCGCACCCTGAAGGGGCTAGCCTGGAAAGCTCTTTCTCAGCCTCATCTGCCCATGGCACTGCTCACACAGGCGCCCAGAGACTGGGGCTGATTGCTTGCCTTGCCACCTCAAAATTCAAACGTAGCCTAGAGGGTCCTTGACATGCACCTACCGCAGACCTGACACGAATATGCGAACTTCTCAACATATCTTATGCCAAGAAGGGGCTAGCCTGGAAAGCTGTTACTCAGCCTCCTCTGCCTATGGAACTGCTCGCACAGGCGCACAGAGACTGGGGTTTCTTGCTTGCTTTCCCTCCTCAAACTTCAGACGTAGCCTAGGAGGTTTTTTACAGGCACCTGTTCAATCGTGACTCGAATAGGCGAGCGTCTCAACATATCTTATGCCAAGAAGGGGCTAGCCTGGAAAGCTGTTGCTCAGCCTCCTCTGCCCATGGCACTGCCCACACAGGCGCACAGAGACTGGGGTTTCTTGCTTAACTTGCCACCTCAAAATTCAAATGCAGCCTAGAGGTCCCTGCCGGGTGCCTACAGCATTCCTGCACCGAAGGTGTGAAAGTGTCCAGATAGCTCGCACCCAGAAAGCGCTAGCCTGGAAAGCTGTTGCTCAGCCTCATCTACCCATGGCACTGCTCGCACAGGTGCCCAGAGACTGGGGCTGCTTGCTTGCCTTGCCACCTCAAACTTCAAAAAAATCCCGGGCATCCCTGCCAGGTGCCTCCAGCAGCCCTGAACCGAAAATGCGAAAGTCTTCAGAGAGCTCGCACCCAGAAGTGTTTAGCCTGGAAAGCTGTTGCTCAGCCTCATTTGCCCATGGCACTGCTCGCACAGGCGCACAGAGACTGGGGCTGCTTGCTTGCCTTGCCACCTAAAACTACAAAAGTATCCTAGGGGGTCCTTGGCGAGGGCCTCTGGCAACCCTGACCCGAATATGAGAACGTCTCAGGATATCTCTTACCAAGTATTGGCTGGCCTGGAAAGCTGTTGCTCAGCCTCATCTGCCCATGGCACTGCTCTCACAAACGCACAGAGACTGGGGTTTCTTTCTTAACTATCCACCTCAAAATTCTTATGTAGCCTAGGGGTCCCTGCCGGGTGCCTCCAGCAGCCCTGCAACGAAGTTGTGAACGTCTCCAGATAGCACGCACCCCGAAAAGTCTAGCCTGGAAAACTGTTTCTCAGCCTCATCTGCCCAAAGCACTTCTTGCACAGGCGCCCAGAGACTGGGGCTGATTGCTTGCCTTGCCACCTCAAAATTCAAACGTAGCCTAGAGGGTCCTTGACATGCACCTACCGCAGACCTGACACGAATATGCGAACTTCTCAACATATCTTATGCCAAGAAGGGGCTAGCCTGGAAAGCTGTTGCTCAGCCTCATCTGCCCATGGCACTGCTCGCACTAGCGCACAGAGACTGGGGCTGCTTGCTTGCCTTGCCACCTCAAACTTGAATCGCAGCCTAGGAGGTTTTTGTCGGGTGCCTGCCACAGCCCTGTCCCGAACATGCGAGCGTCTCAGGATATCTTACGCCAGGTAGGGTCTAGCCTGGAAAGCTGTTGCTCAGCCTCATCTGCCCATAACACTGCTTGCACAGGTGCACGGTGACTGACGTTTCTTGTTTGCCTTGCCACCTCAAAATTTACATGTAGCTGAGGGGTCCCTCCGGGTGCCTCCAGCAGCCCTGCATCGAAGGTTTGAACTTCTCCAGATAGGTCGCACCCTGAAGGGGCTAGCCTGGAAAGCTCTTTCTCAGCCTCATCTGCCCATGGCACTGCTCACACAGGCGCCCAGAGACTGGGGCTGATTGCTTGCCTTGCCACCTCAAAATTCAAACGTAGCCTAGAGGGTCCTTGACATGCACCTACCGCAGACCTGACACGAATATGCGAACTTCTCAACATATCTTATGCCAAGAAGGGGCTAGCCTGGAAAGCTGTTACTCAGCCTCCTCTGCCTATGGAACTGCTCGCACAGGCGCACAGAGACTGGGGTTTCTTGCTTGCTTTCCCTCCTCAAACTTCAGACGTAGCCTAGGAGGTTTTTTACAGGCGCCTGTTCAATCGTGACTCGAATAGGCGAGCGTCTCAACATATCTTATGCCAAGAAGGGGCTAGCCTGGAAAGCTGTTGCTCAGCCTCCTCTGCCCATGGCACTGCCCACACAGGCGCACAGAGACTGGGGTTTCTTGCTTAACTTGCCACCTCAAAATTCAAATGCAGCCTAGAGGTCCCTGCCGGGTGCCTACAGCATTCCTGCACCGAAGGTGTGAAAGTGTCCAGATAGCTCGCACCCAGAAAGCGCTAGCCTGGAAAGCTGTTGCTCAGCCTCATCTACCCATGGCACTGCTCGCACAGGTGCCCAGAGACTGGGGCTGCTTGCTTGCCTTGCCACCTCAAACTTCAAACGTAGCCTAGGGGGTCTTTGCCAGGCGCCTGCCGCAGCCCTGAATCGAATTTGCGAACGTCTCTGGATATCTTGTACCATAAAGGGGCTAGCCTTGAAAGCTGTTGCTCAGCCTTCTCTGCCCCTGGCACTGGTCGCACAGGCCCCAGAGACTGGGGCTGCTTGCTTCCCTTGCCACCGTAAACTTCAAACCTAGCCTAGGTGGTCGTTGTTGGGCACCTCCCACAGACCTGACCCGAACATGCGAACGTCTCATGATGTCTCTTAGCAAGAATGGGCTAGCCTGGAAAGCTGTTGCTCAGCCTCATCTGCCCATGGCACTGCTCGCACAGGCGCACAGAGACTGGGGCTGCTCCCTTGCCTTGCCACCTCAAACTTCAAACATATCGTAGGAGGTTTTTTCGGGTGTCTGCCGCAACCCTGACCCGAATGTGCGAGCGTCTCCAGACAACTCACACCCAGAAGGGTCTAGCCTAGAAAGCTGTTGCTCAGCCTCCTCTTCCACTGGCACTGCTCACACAGGCGCAAAGAGACTGGGGCTGCTTGCTTGACATGCCACCTCAATATTCAAATATATCCCTGGGGTCCCTGCCGGATTGCCGTGAGTAGCCCTGCACTGAAAATGCGAACGTCTCAGGATATCTCGTACCAAAAAGGGGCTAGCCAGGAAAGCTGTTGCTCAGCCTCATCTGCCCATGGCTCTCGTCGCACAGGCGCACAGAGACTGGGTCTGCTCCCTTACCTTGCCACCTCAAACTTCAAACATGGCCTATGAGGTTTTTTCGGGCGTCTGCCACAACCCTGACCTGAATATGCGAGCTTCTCCAGATATCTCACACCCAGAAGGGGCTAGCCTGGAAAGCTGTTGCTCAGCCTCATGTGCCCATGGCACTGCTGGCACAGGCGCACAGAGACTGGGGCTGCTTGCTTGCTTTGCCACCTCAAACTTCAAATGTAGCCTAGGTGGTCTTTGCCAGGCCCTTGCCGCACCCCATACCCAAATATGCGAGTGTCCCTAGATATCTCACACCCAGAAGGGGCTAGCCTGGAAAGCTGTTGCTCAGCCTCATCTGCCCATGGCTCTCGTCGCACAGGCGCACAGTGACTGGGGCTGCCTGCTTTCCTTGCCACCTCAAAGCTCAAACCTAGCCTGGGAGTTCGCTGAGGGGCACCTCCCACAGGCCTGACCCGAATATGCGAACGCCTCAGCATATCTCGTGCCAAAATTGTCTAGCCTGGAAAGCAGTTTCTCAGCCTCATCTGCCCATGGCACTGCTCGTACAGGTGAAGAGAGACTGAGAATGCTTGCTTACCTTGCCACCTCAAACTTCAAACGTCCCGGGGTTCCCTACCGGGCGTCTCCCGCAGCCCTGCCCCAAAAGGTAAAATGCCTCCAGATAGCTTGCACCCAGAAGGGGCTAGCCAGGAAAGGCATTGCTCAGCCTCATCTGCCCATGGCTCTCGTCGCACAGGCGCACAGAGACTGGGGCTGCTTGCTTGTCTTGCCACCTCAAACTTCAAACGTAGCCTAAAAGGGTTTTCGGGCGTCTGCCTCAACCCTGACCCGAATATGCGAGCTTCTCCAGATATCTCACACCCAGAAGGGGCTAGCCTGGAAAGCTGTTCCTCAGCCTCATCTGCCCATGGCACTGCTCGCACAGGCGCACAGAGACTGGGGTTTCTTGCTTGCTTTGCCTCCTCAAACTTCAGATGTATCCCTGGGGTCCCTGCAGGATTGCCTCCAGTAGCCCTGCACCGAAAATGCGAACGTCTCAGGATATCTCGTACCAAAAAAAGGCTAGCCTGGAAAGCTGTTGCTCAGCCTCATCTGCCCATGGCACTTGTCGCACAGGTGCCCAGAGACTGGGGCTACTTGCTTGCCTTGCCACCGCAAACTTCAAACCTAACCGAACGGGTCGTTGCCGGGCACCTCCCACAGACCTGACCCGACTATGCGAACGCCTCAGGATATCTATTACTAAAATTGTCTAGACTGCAAAGCTCTTGCTGAGCCTCATCTGCCCATGGCACTGCTCGTAGAGGTGCAGAGAGACTGGAGAATGCTTGCTTAACTTGCCATCTCAAACTTCAAATATCCCGGGGGTCCCTACCGAGGGCCTCCAGCAGCCCTGCCCCAAAAGGTAGAATGTCTTCAGATAGCTCGCACCCAGAAGGGGCTAGCCTGGAAAGCTGTTGCTCAGCCTCATCTGCCCATGGCACTGCTTGCACAGGCGCACAGAGCCTGGGGTTTCTTACTCGCCTTGCCACCTCAAGTTCAAATGTATCCTAGGGGTCCCTGCCAGGTGCCTCCAGCAGCCCTGACGCGAAGGTGCAAACGTCTCCATATAGCTCGCACCCAGAAGGGGCTGGCCTGGAAAGCTCTTGCTCAGCTCATCTGCCCATGGCACTGCTCGCACAGGCGCACAGAGATTGGGGCTGCTCCCTTGCCTTGCCACCTCAAACTTCAAACGTAGCCTAGGAGGTTTTTTCGGGCGTCTTCCGCAACCCTGACCCGAATATGCAAGCGACTCCAGACAACTCACACCCAGAAGGGTCTAGCTTAGAAAGCTGTTACTCAGCCTCCTCTTCCACTGGCACTGCTCACACAGGCGCACAGAGACTGGGGCAGCTTGCTTGCCTTGCCACCTCAAACTACAAACGTACCCATGGGGTCCCTGCCGGGTGCCTCGAGCAGACCTGCACCGAAGGTGTGAACGTCTCCAGATAGCTCGCACATAGAACGGGCTAGGCTGCAAAGTTGCTGCTCAGCCTCATCTGCCCATGACGCTGCTCGCACAGGCGCACAGAGACTGGGGCTGCTTGCTTGCCTTGCCACCTCAAACTTGAATCGCAGCCTAGGAGGTTTTTGTCGGGTGCCTGCCACAGCCCTGACCCGAATATGCGCGCGTCTCACTATATCTCTTACAAAAAAGGGTCTAGACTTGAAAGCTGTTGCTCAGCCTCATCTGCCCATGACACTGCTCACACAGGCGCACAGAGATTGGGGCTGCTTGCTTGCCTTACCACCTCAAACTTCAAACGTATCCATGTGGTCCCTGCTGGGTACCTCCAGCAGACCTTCACCAAAAATGCGAACGTCTCCAGATATTCCCACCCAGAAAGGGGCTAGCCTGGAAAGCTGTTGCTCAGCCTCATCTACCCATAGCACTGCTCGCACATGCGCACAAAGACTGGGACTGCTTATTTGCCTTGCACCTCAAACTTCAAAAGTAGTCCGCGGGTCACTGCCGCGTGCCTCCGGCAGCCCTGCAACAAATATGCAAAAGTCTCAGGATGTCTCTTACCAAGGACGGGGTAGCCTGGAAAGCTGTTGCTCAGCCTCATCTGCGCATGGCACTGCTCGCACAGGCGCACAGAGACTGGGGCTGCTTGCTTGCCTTGCCACCTCAAACTTCAAACTTATCCCGGGGCTCCCTGCCCGTTCCCTCCAGCAGCCCTGCACCGCAAATGCAAACGCCTCGAGTCATCTATTATCAAGAAGGGGTTAATCTGTAATGCTGTTGCTCATCCTCGCTGCTCATGGCACTGCTTGCACAGGTGCTCAGAGACTGGGGCTGCTTGCTTGCCTTGCCACCTCAGTCTTCAAATATAACCAGGGGGTCCCTGACGGGTGTGTCCAGCCGCCTTGCAACAAATATGCGAAAGTCTCCATATAGCTCGTACCCAGAATGGGCTAGCCTGGAGAACTATTGCTCAGCCTCATCTGCCCGTGGCACTGCTCGCACAGATGCACAGAGACTGAGGCTGCTCTCTTGCCTTGCCATCTCAATCTTGAAACGTATCTTGGGGATCCCTGCCGGGTGCCTCCAGCAGACCTGCACCAAAAATGCGAACATCTCCAGATAGATTGCACCCAGAAGGCGCTAGGCTTGAAAGCTGTTGCTGAGCCTCATCTGCCCATGGCACTGCTGGCACAAGTGCACAGAGACGGGGGCTGCTTGCTTGCCTTGCCACCTCAGACTTGAAACCTATCTGGGAGTCACTAACTAGTGCCTCCAGCAGACCTGCACTGAAGGTTCGAACGTCTCCAGATAGTTTCCACCCAGAAGGTGCTAGCCTGGAAAGCAGTTCCTCAGCCTCATCTGCCCATGGCACTGCTCACACAGGCGCACAGAGATTGGGGCTGCTTGCTTGCCTTGCCACCTCAAACTTCAAACGTATCCATGTGGTCCCTGCTGGGTACCTCCAGCAGACCTTCACCAAAAATGCGAACGTCTCCAGATAGTTCCCACCCAGAAAGGGGCTAGCCTGGAAAGCTGTTGCTCAGCCTCATCTACCCATAGCACTGCTCGCACATGCGCACAGAGACTGGGACTGCTTATTTGCCTTGCACCTCAAACTTCAAACGTAGTCCGCGGGTCACTGCCGTGTGCCTCCGGCAGCCCTGCAACAAATATGCAAAAGTCTCAGGATGTCTCTTACCAAGGACGGGGTAGCCTGGAAAGCTGTTGCTCAGCCTCATCTGCGCATGGCACTGCTCGCACAGGCGCACAGAGACTGGGGCTGCTTGCTTGCCTTGCCACCTCAAACTTCAAACTTATCCCGGGGCTCCCTGCCCGCTCCCTCCAGCAGCCCTGCACCGCAAATGCAAACGCCTCGAGTCATCTATTATCAAGAAGGGGTTAATCTGTAATGCTGTTGCTCATCCTCGCTGCTCATGGCACTGCTTGCACAGGTGCTCAGAGACTGGGGCTGCTTGCTTGTCTTGCCACCTCAAACTTCAAACGTAGCCTAAGGGATCCTTGCGGGGCGGCTCCTGCAGCACTGACCCGAATATGCGAACGTCTCCAGATAGCTCGTACCTAGAAGGGACTAGCCTGGAAAGTTATTGCTCAGCCTCATCTGCCCATGGCAGTGCTCACACAGGCGCCCAGAGACTGGAATATGTTGCTTTCTTTGCCACCTCAGTCTTCAAAATTAGCTTAGGTAGTCCTTGCCGGGCCCCTCCCACAGCCCTGTCCTTAATGTGGGAAAGTCTCAGGATATCTCTTACCAAGAAGGGGCTAGCCTCTAAAGCTGTTGCTCAGCCTCATCTGCCCTTGGCACTGCTCGCACAGACACACAGAGAGTGGGGCTGCTTGCTTACCTTGCCACCTCAATCGTCAAACGTATCCCGGGGCTCCCTGCCCAGTCCCTCCAGCAGCCCTGCACCGAGAATTCGAACGCCTCGGGTTATCTATTACCAAGAAGGGGTTAGCCTGGAAAGCTGTTGCTCAGCCTCATCTGCTCATGGCACTGCTTGCACAGGTGCTCAGACACTGGGGCTTCTTGCTTGCCTTGCCACCTCAATCTTCAAATATAACCAGGGGGTCCCTGACCGGTGTGTCCAGCAGCCTTGCAACAAATATGCGAACGTCTCCATATAGCTCGTACCTAGAATGGGCTAGCCTGGAGAACTGTTGCTCAGCCTCATCTGCCCGTGGCACTGCTCGCACAGACGCACAGAGACTGAGGCTGCTTGCTTGCCTTGCCACCTCAAACTTGAAACGTAGCCCGGGGCTCCCTGCGCGGTCCCTCCAGCAGCCTTGTACCGAATATGCAAACGTCTCAAGATGTCTCTTATCAAGAAGGGGCTAGCCTGGAAAGCTGTTGCTCAGCCTCTTCTGCCCATGGCACTGCTCGTACAGGCGCACAGAGACTGGGGATGCTTGCTTGCTGTAATCGATGGCCTTGCTGGACAAATCCATGGCCTTGCAAGACAAAAGACAAACGGACTGAGGCATCAAGAGCCGAAGAGCTAACAAAGGAAGTAAATAACTGCTGCTTATCTTATCAGACAAAAGTAAGGGGGGATAGCCCATCACTGTAAACTCAGTGATCTGTGGGGCGCCGCGGAGGCTGCGCAGCCAGAGATTGCTTCAGAGATTGCTTTGGACAAAGCACAGATGGCCCCTGAATACACATACCAAGATGCCCGCTCCGAAGGCGTGTCACACTGCTGAGTCCCGCTTCTGACGACACGACATTCCATGCCAAGAGCCAATCGATACACAATAATTGACTTAGTCCCACCTCGCAAAAAGATTTCCAAACATATAAAAATTGGCACTTGAAAACTCTCTTTGGGAGGAGGAGCCAAGCGAGAACTTCACCTGACGGACGGGTCGATGGGCCTGAACCTCTCTTCCCCCCCCAAGAAGGGACGCCTTTTTGGTAAGAGTCGCGCGTCTGACTTTGTCAGACGTACCCCCGGGAACACATTGTTAACTAAAGCGCTAAACTATTACTTTGAGCTCAACTTTTGTAGACAGTGAATTTATCAACGGCAATTCCGAATCTGTGATAACTTTCGCTTGAATATATTACCTATTGTTTCAACTTCGCGAAACTGTTTCAGTGAAAGTCCTAGGAAGGGCTCTGGCAGGCTAGTTGAATATCAGATTCCCCTTACCCCCCCTTTAACGCGACACTTGCCTTGCCACCTCAATCTTCAAACATAGTCCGGGGTTCCCTGCCCCGTGCCTCCAGCGGCCCTGCAGTGAATATGCGAACGTCTCAGGATGTCTCTTACGAAGAAGGGGCTAGCCTCTAAAGCTGTTGCTCAGCCTCATCTGTCCATGGCACTGCTCGCACAGATGCACAGAGACTGGGGCTGCTTGCTTGCCTTGCCACCTCAATCTTCAAACGTAACCAGGGGGTCCCTGACGGGTGCCTCCAGCAGCCCTGCACCAAAAATGCGAAAGTCTCCACTTAGCTCCCACCCAGAAAGGAGCTAGCCTGGAAAGCTTTTGCTCAGCCTCATCTGACCATGGCACTGCTTGCACAGGTGCTCAGAGACTGGGGCTGCTTGCTTCCCTTGCCACCTCAAACTTCAAAGGTATCCCAGGGCTCTCTGTCCGGTCCCTCCAAGAGCCCTGCACTGAAAATGACAACGCCTCGGGTTATCTATTACCAAGAAGGGGTTAGCCTGGAAAGCTTTTGCTCAGCCTCATCTGCTCATGGCACTGTTTTCACAGGTGCTAAGACACTGGGGCTGATGGCTTGCCTTGCACCTCAATCTTGAAACACATGTTGGGGATCCCTGCCGGGCGCCTGCCACAGCCCTGACCTGAATATGCGAACGTCTCAGGATATCTCTTAACAAGAAGGGGCTAGCCTGGAAAACTGTTGCTCAGCCTCATCTGCTCATGGCACTGGTCGCACAGGCGCCCAGAAACTGGGGCTGCTTGCTTGCCTTCCCACCTCAAACTTCAGACGTATTTTTGGCGGTCTTTGCCGGTTGCCTGCCACACCCCTGTCCCGAATATGCGAGCGTCTCAGGATATCTCTTACCAAGAAGGGGCTAGCCTGGAAAGCTGTTGCTCAGCCTCATCTGCCCATGACACTGCTCGCACAGGCGCACAGAGACTGGGGCTGCTTGCTTGCCTTGCCACCTCAATTTTCAAACGTAGCCCAGGGATCCCTGCCAGGTGCCTCCAGCAGACCTGCACTGGAAATGCAAACATCTCCAGATAGATCGCACCCTGAAGGGAGTAGCCTTCAAAGCTGTTTCTGAGCCTCATCTGCACATGGAACTGCTCGCACAGATTCACAGAGACTGAGGCGGCTTGCTTGCCTTGCCACCTCAAACTACAAACGTAGCCTAGGGGGTCTTTGCCAGGCGCCTGCCGCACCCGTGTCCCGAATATGCGAACGTCTCAGGATATCTCTTACTAAGAAGGGTCTAGCCTGGAAAGCTGTTGCTCAGCCTCATCTGCCCACGGCACTGGTCACAGAAGTGCAAACACACTGGGGCTGCTTGCTTGCCTTGCCACCTCAGTCTTCAAATGTAGCCCAGGGATCCCTGCCAGGTGCCTCCAGCAGACCTCTACTGAAAATGGAACATCTCCACATACATCGCACTCAGAAGGGACTATGCTGGAAAGCTGTTTCCAGCCACATCTGCCCATGGCACTGCTCGCACAGGCGCACAGAGACTGGGGCTGCTTGCTTGCCTTGCCACCTCAAACTTCAAACATTGCCTAGGGGATCGTGGCCGGGCACCTCCCACAGACCTAACCTGAATATGCGAACGCCTCAGAATATCTCGTACCAAAATTGTCTAGCCTGGAAAGCTGTTGCTCAGCCTCATCTGCCCATGGCACTGCTCATACAGGCGCAGAGAGAGTGAAAGTGCTTGCTTAACTTGACACCTCAAAATTCAGATGTGTAGGGGGTTCCTACTGGGCGCCTCCAGCAGCCCTGCCCCAAAAGGTAGAGTGTCTTCAGATAGCTCGCACTCAGAAGGGACTAGCCTAGAAAGCTGTTGCTCAGCCTCATCTGCCCATTGCACTGCTCACACAGGCACCCAGAGACTGGGGATTCTTGCTTGCCTTGCCACCTCAAAATTCAAATGTAGCCTAGGGATCCGTGCTGGGTGCCTCCAGCAGCCCTGTACCGAAGGTGTGACCATCTCCAGATAGCTCGCACCCAGAAGGGGCCGGGCTGGAAAGCTGTTTCCCAGCCTCATCTGCCCATGGCACTGCTCACACAGGTGCAGAGAGAGTGGGGCTGCTTGCTTGCCTTGCCACCTCAAACTTCAAACGTAACCTAGGAGGTCTCTGCCGGGCGCCCGCCGCAGCCCAGACACGAATATTTGAGCGTCTCAAGATATTTTATGCCAAGAAAGGTCTAGTCTTGAAATCTGTTTCTCACCCTCCTCTGCAATGGCACTGGTTTCACAGGCGCCCAGAGACTGTGGCTGCTTGCTTGCCTTGCCACCTCAATCTTCAAACGTAACCAAAGGGTCCCTGACTGGTGCCTCCAGCAACCCTGCACGAAATATGCGAACGTCTCAGGATGTCTCTTACCAAGAAGGGGATAGCCTGGAAAGCTGTTGCTCAGCCTCATCTGCCCATGGCACTGCTTGTACAGGTGCACAGAGACTGAGGCTGCTTGCTTGCCTTGCCACCTCAATCTTCAAACGTAACCAGGGGGTCCCTGCTGGTTGCATCCAGCAGCCCTGCACCAAAAATGCGAAAGTCTCCACTTAGCTCCCACCCAGAAAGGGGCTAGCCTGGAAAGCTGTTGCTCAGCCTCATCTGCTCATGGCACTGCTTGCACAGGTGCTCAGAGACTGGGGCTGCTTGCTTGCCTTGCCATCTCAATCTTGAAACGTATCTTGGGGATCCCTGCTGGGTGCCTCCAGCAGACCTGCACCAAAAATGCGAACATCTCCATATAGATTGCACCCAGAAGGCGCTAGCCTTGAAACCTGTTGCTCAGGTTCATCTGCCCATGGCACTGCTCGCACAGACGCACAGAGACTGGGGCTGCTTGCTTGCCTTGCCACCTCAAACTTCAAATGTAGCCGGGGTCTCCCTGCCGGGTGCTTCCAGCAGCCCCACACCGAAAATGGGAACGTCTCAGGATATCTGTTACCAAGAAGGGGCTAGCCTGGAAAGCTGTTGCTCAACCTCATCTGCCCATGGCACTGCTCGCACAAGTGCACAGAGACGGGGGCTGCTTGCTTGCCTTGCCACCTCAGACTTGAAACCTATCTGGGAGTCACTAACTAGTGCCTCCAGCAGACCTGCACTGAAGGTTCGAACGTCTCCAGATAGTTTCCACCCAGAAGGTGCTAGCCTGGAAAGCAGTTCCTCAGCCTCATCTGCCCTTGGCACTGCTCGCACAGACACACAGAGAGTGGGGCTGCTTGCTTACCTTGCCACCTCAATCGTCAAACGTATCCCGGGGCTCCCTGCCCAGTCCCTCCAGCAGCCCTGCACCGAGAATTCGAACGCCTCGGGTTATCTATTACCAAGAAGGGGTTAGCCTGGAAAGCTGTTGCTCAGCCTCATCTGCTCATGGCACTGCTTGCACAGGTGCTCAGACACTGGGGCTTCTTGCTTGCCTTGCCACCTCAATCTTCAAATATAACCAGGGGGTCCCTGACCGGTGTGTCCAGCAGCCTTGCAACAAATATGCGAACGTCTCCATATAGCTCGTACCCAGAAGGGGCTAGCCTGGAGAACTGTTGCTCAGCCTCATCTGCCCGTGGCACTGCTCGCACAGACGCACAGAGACTGAGGCTGCTTGCTTGCCTTGCCACCTCAAACTTCAAACGTAGCCCGGGGCTCCCTGCGCGGTCCCTCCAGCAGCCTTGTACCAAATATGCAAACGTCTCAAGATGTCTCTTATCAAGAAGGGGCTAGCCTGGAAAGCTGTTGCTCAGCCTCTTCTGCCCATGGCACTGCTCGTACAGGCGCACAGAGACTGGGGATGCTTGCTTGCTGTAATCGATGGCCTTGCTGGACAAATCGATGGCCTTGCAAGACAAAAGACAAACGGACTGAGGCATCAAGAGCCGAAGAGCTAACAAAGGAAGTAAATAACTGCTGCTTATCTTATCAGACAAAAGTAAGGGGGGATAGCCCATCACTGTAAACTCAGTGATCTGTGGGGCGCCGCGGAGGCTGCGCAGCCAGAGATTGCTTCAGAGATTGCTTTGGACAAAGCACAGATGGCCCCCGAATACACATACCAAGATGCCCGCTCCGAAGGCGTGTCACACTGCTGAGTCCCGCTTCTGACGACACGACATTCCATGCCAAGAGCCAATCGATACACAATAATTGACTTAGTCCCACCTCGCAAAAAGATTTCCAAACATATAAAAATTGGCACTTGAAAACTCTCTTTGGGAGGAGGAGCCAAGCGAGAACTTCACCTGACGGACGGGTCGATGGGCCTGAACCTCTCTTCCCCCCCCAAGAAGGGACGCCTTTTTGGTAAGAGTCGCGCGTCTGACTTTGTCAGACGTACCCCCGGGAACACATTGTTAACTAAAGCGCTAAACTATTACTTTGAGCTCAACTTTTGTAGACAGTGAATTTATCAACGGCAATTCCGAATCTGTGATAACTTTCGCTTGAATATATTACCTATTGTTTCAACTTCGCGAAACTGTTTCAGTGAAAGTCCTAGGAAGGGCTCTGGCAGGCTAGTTGAATATCAGATTCCCCTTACCCCCCCTTTAACGCGACACTTGCCTTGCCACCTCAATCTTCAAACATAGTCCGGGGTTCCCTGCCCCGTGCCTCCAGCGGCCCTGCAGTGAATATGCGAACGTCTCAGGATGTCTCTTACGAAGAAGGGGCTAGCCTCTAAAGCTGTTGCTCAGCCTCATCTGTCCATGGCACTGCTCGCACAGATGCACAGAGACTGGGGCTGCTTGCTTGCCTTGCCACCTCAATCTTCAAACGTAACCAGGGGGTCCCTGACGGGTGCCTCCAGCAGCCCTGCACCAAAAATGCGAAAGTCTCCACTTAGCTCCCATCCAGAAAGGAGCTAGCCTGGAAAGCTTTTGCTCAGCCTCATCTGACCATGGCACTGCTTGCACAGGTGCTCAGAGACTGGGGCTGCTTGCTTCCCTTGCCACCTCAAACTTCAAAGGTATCCCAGGGCTCTCTGTCCGGTCCCTCCAAGAGCCCTGCACTGAAAATGACAACGCCTCGGGTCATCTATTACCAAGAAGGGGTTAGCCTGGAAAGCTTTTGCTCAGCCTCATCTGCTCATGGCACTGTTTTCACAGGTGCTAAGACACTGGGGCTGATGGCTTGCCTTGCACCTCAATCTTGAAACACATGTTGGGGATCCCTGCCGGGCGCCTGCCACAGCCCTGACCTGAATATGCGAACGTCTCAGGATATCTCTTAACAAGAAGGGGCTAGCCTGAAAACTGTTGCTCAGCCTCATCTGCTCATGGCACTGGTCGCACAGGCGCCCAGAAACTGGGGCTGCTTGCTTGCCTTCCCACCTCAAACTTCAGACGTATTTTCGGCGGTCTTTGCCGGTTGCCTGCCACACCCCTGTCCCGAATATGCGAGCGTCTCAGGATATCTCTTACCAAGAAGGGGCTAGCCTGGAAAGCTGTTGCTCAGCCTCATCTGCCCATGACACTGCTCGCACAGGCGCACAGAGACTGGGGCTGCTTGCTTGCTTTGCCACCTCAATTTTCAAACGTAGCCCAGGGATCCCTGCCAGGTGCCTCCAGCAGACCTGCACTGGAAATGCAAACATCTCCAGATAGATCGCACCCTGAAGGGAGTAGCCTTCAAAGCTGTTTCTGAGCCTCATCTGCACATGGAACTGCTCGCACAGATTCACAGAGACTGAGGCGGCTTGCTTGCCTTGCCACCTCAAACTACAAACGTAGCCTAGGGGGTCTTTGCCAGGCGCCTGCCGCACCCGTGTCCCGAATATGCGAACGTCTCAGGATATCTCTTACTAAGAAGGGTCTAGCCTGGAAAGCTGTTGCTCAGCCTCATCTGCCCACGGCACTGGTCACAGAAGTGCAAACACACTGGGGCTGCTTGCTTGCCTTGCCACCTCAGTCTTCAAATGTAGCCCAGGGATCCCTGCCAGGTGCCTCCAGCAGACCTCTACTGAAAATGGAACATCTCCACATACATCGCACTCAGAAGGGACTATGCTGGAAAGCTGTTTCCAGCCACATCTGCCCATGGCACTGCTCGCACAGGCGCACAGAGACTGGGGCTGCTTGCTTGCCTTGCCACCTCAAACTTCAAACATTGCCTAGGGGATCGTGGCCGGGCACCTCCCACAGACCTAACCTGAATATGCGAACGCCTCAGAATATCTCGTACCAAAATTGTCTAGCCTGGAAAGCTGTTGCTCAGCCTCATCTGCCCATGGCACTGCTCGCACAGGCGCACAGAGACTGGGGCTGCTTGCTTGCCTTGCCACCTCAATTTTCAAACGTAGCCCAGGGATCCCTGCCAGGTGCCTCCAGCAGACCTGCACTGGAAATGCAAACATCTCCAGATAGATCGCACCCTGAAGGGAGTAGCCTTCAAAGCTGTTTCTGAGCCTCATCTGCACATGGAACTGCTCGCACAGATTCACAGAGACTGAGGCGGCTTGCTTGCCTTGCCACCTCAAACTACAAACGTAGCCTAGGGGGTCTTTGCCAGGCGCCTGCCGCACCCGTGTCCCGAATATGCGAACGTCTCAGGATATCTCTTACTAAGAAGGGTCTAGCCTGGAAAGCTGTTGCTCAGCCTCATCTGCCCACGGCACTGGTCACAGAAGTGCAAACACACTGGGGCTGCTTGCTTGCCTTGCCACCTCAGTCTTCAAATGTAGCCCAGGGATCCCTGCCAGGTGCCTCCAGCAGACCTCTACTGAAAATGGAACATCTCCACATACATCGCACTCAGAAGGGACTATGCTGGAAAGCTGTTTCCAGCCACATCTGCCCATGGCACTGCTCGCACAGGCGCACAGAGACTGGGGCTGCTTGCTTGCCTTGCCACCTCAAACTTCAAACATTGCCTAGGGGATCGTGGCCGGGCACCTCCCACAGACCTAACCTGAATATGCGAACGCCTCAGAATATCTCGTACCAAAATTGTCTAGCCTGGAAAGCTGTTGCTCAGCCTCATCTGCCCATGGCACTGCTCATACAGGCGCAGAGAGAGTGAAAGTGCTTGCTTAACTTGACACCTCAAAATTCAGATGTGTAGGGGGTTCCTACTGGGCGCCTCCAGCAGCCCTGCCCCAAAAGGTAGAGTGTCTTCAGATAGCTCGCACTCAGAAGGGACTAGCCTAGAAAGCTGTTGCTCAGCCTCATCTGCCCATTGCACTGCTCACACAGGCACCCAGAGACTGGGGATTCTTGCTTGCCTTGCCACCTCAAAATTCAAATGTAGCCTAGGGATCCGTGCTGGGTGCCTCCAGCAGCCCTGTACCGAAGGTGTGACCATCTCCAGATAGCTCGCACCCAGAAGGGGCCGGGCTGGAAAGCTGTTTCCCAGCCTCATCTGCCCATGGCACTGCTCACACAGGTGCAGAGAGAGTGGGGCTGCTTGCTTGCCTTGCCACCTCAAACTTCAAACGTAACCTAGGAGGTCTCTGCCGGGCGCCCGCCGCAGCCCAGACACGAATATTTGAGCGTCTCAAGATATTTTATGCCAAGAAAGGTCTAGTCTTGAAATCTGTTTCTCACCCTCCTCTGCAATGGCACTGGTTTCACAGGCGCCCAGAGACTGTGGCTGCTTGCTTGCCTTGCCACCTCAATCTTCAAACGTAACCAAAGGGTCCCTGACTGGTGCCTCCAGCAACCCTGCACGAAATATGCGAACGTCTCAGGATGTCTCTTACCAAGAAAGGGCTAGCCTAGAAAGCTGTTGCTCAGCCTCATCTGCCCATGGCACTGCTTGTACAGGTGCACAGAGACTGAGGCTGCTTGCTTGCCTTGCCACCTCAATCTTCAAACGTAACCAGGGGGTCCCTGCTGGTTGCCTCCAGCAGCCCTGCACCAAAAATGCGAAAGTCTCCACTTAGCTCCCACCCAGAAAGGGGCTAGCCTGGAAAGCTGTTGCTCAGCCTCATCTGCTCATGGCACTGCTTGCACAGGTGCTCAGAGACTGGGGCTGCTTGCTTGCCTTGCCATCTCAATCTTGAAACGTATCTTGGGGATCCCTGCTGGGTGCCTCCAGCAGACCTGCACCAAAAATGCGAACATCTCCATATAGATTGCACCCAGAAGGCGCTAGCCTTGAAACCTGTTGCTCAGGTTCATCTGCCCATGGCACTGCTCGCACAAGTGCACAGAGACGGGGGCTGCTTGCTTGCCTTGCCACCTCAGACTTGAAACCTATCTGGGAGTCACTAACTAGTGCCTCCAGCAGACCTGCACTGAAGGTTCGAACGTCTCCAGATAGTTTCCACCCAGAAGGTGCTAGCCTGGAAAGCAGTTCCTCAGCCTCATCTGCCCATGACACTGCTCACACAGGCGCACAGAGACTGGGACTGCTTGCTTGCCTTGCCACCTCAAACTTCAAACGTATCCATGTGGTCCCTGCTGGGTACCTCCAGCAGACCTTCACCAAAAATGCGAACGTCTCCAGATAGTTCCCACCCAGAAAGGGGCTAGCCTGGAAAGCTGTTGCTCAGCCTCATCTACCCATAGCACTGCTCGCACATGCGCACAGAGACTGGGACTGCTTATTCGCCTTGCACCTCAAACTTCAAACGTAGTCCGCGGGTCACTGCCGCGTGCCTCCGGCAGCCCTGCAACAAATATGCAAAAGTCTCAGGATGTCTCTTACCAAGGACAGGGTAGCCTGGAAAGCTGTTGCTCAGCCTCATCTGCCCATGGCACTGCTCGCACAGGCGCACAGAGACTGGGGCTGCTTGCTTGCCTTGCCACCTCAAACTTCAAACTTATCTCGGGGCTCCCTGCCCGTTCCCTCCAGCAGCCCTGCACCGCAAATGCAAACGCCTCGAGTCATCTATTATCAAGAAGGGGTTAATCTGTAATGCTGTTGCTCATCCTTGCTGCTCATGGCACTGCTTGCACAGGTGCTCAGAGACTGGGGCTGCTTGCTTGTCTTGCCACCTCAAACTTCAAACGTAGCCTAAGGGATCCTTGCGGGGCGGCTCCTGCAGCACTGACCCGAATATGCGAACGTCTCCAGATAGCTCGTACCTAGAAGGGACTAGCCTGGAAAGTTGTTGCTCAGCCTCATCTGCCCATGGCAGTGCTCACACAGGCGCCCAGAGACTGGAATATGTTGCTTTCTTTGCCACCTCAGTCTTCAAAATTAGCTTAGGTAGTCCTTGCCGGGCCCCTCCCACAGCCCTGTCCTTAATGTGGGAACGTCTCAGGATATCTCTTACCAAGAAGGGGCTAGCCTCTAAAGCTGTTGCTCAGCCTCATCTGCCCTTGGCACTGCTCGCACAGACAGACAGAGAGTGGGGCTGCTTGCTTACCTTGCCACCTCAATCGTCAAACGTATCCCGGGGCTCCCTGCCCAGTCCCTCCAGCAGCCCTGCACCGAGAATTCGAACGCCTCGGGTTATCTATTACCAAGAAGGGGTTAGCCTGGAAAGCTGTTGCTCAGCCTCATCTGCTCATGGCACTGCTTGCACAGGTGCTCAGACACTGGGGCTTCTTGCTTGCCTTGCCACCTCAATCTTCAAATATAACCAGGGGGTCCCTGACCGGTGTGTCCAGCAGCCTTGCAACAAATATGCGAACGTCTCCATATAGCTCGTACCCAGAAGGGGCTAGCCTGGAGAACTGTTGCTCAGCCTCATCGGCCCGTGGCACTGCTCGCACAGACGCACAGAGACTGAGGCTGCTTGCTTGCCTTGCCACCTCAAACTTCAAACGTAGCCCGGGGCTCCCTGCGCGGTCCCTCCAGCAGCCTTGTACCGAATATGCAAACGTCTCAAGATGTCTCTTATCAAGAAGGGGCTAGCCTGGAAAGCTGTTGCTCAGCCTCTTCTGCCCATGGCACTGCTCGTACAGGCGCACAGAGACTGGGGATGCTTGCTTGCTGTAATCGATGGCCTTGCTGGACAAATCCATGGCCTTGCAAGACAAAAGACAAACGGACTGAGGCATCAAGAGCCGAAGAGCTAACAAAGGAAGTAAATAACTGCTGCTTATCTTATCAGACAAAAGTAAGGGGGGATAGCCCATCACTGTAAACTCAGTGATCTGTGGGGCGCCGCGGAGGCTGCGCAGCCAGAGATTGCTTCAGAGATTGCTTTGGACAAAGCACAGATGGCCCCCGAATACACATACCAAGATGCCCGCTCCGAAGGCGTGTCACACTGCTGAGTCCCGCTTCTGACGACACGACATTCCATGCCAAGAGCCAATCGATACACAATAATTGACTTAGTCCCACCTCGCAAAAAGATTTCCAAACATATAAAAATTGGCACTTGAAAACTCTCTTTGGGAGGAGGAGCCAAGCGAGAACTTCACCTGACGGACGGGTCGATGGGCCTGAACCTCTCTTCCCCCCCAAGAAGGGACGCCTTTTTGGTAAGAGTCGCGCGTCTGACTTTGTCAGACGTACCCCCGGGAACACATTGTTAACTAAAGCGCTAAACTATTACTTTGAGCTCAACTTTTGTAGACAGTGAATTTATCAACGGCAATTCCGAATCTGTGATAACTTTCGCTTGAATATATTACCTATTGTTTCAACTTCGCGAAACTGTTTCAGTGAAAGTCCTAGGAAGGGCTCTGGCAGGCTAGTTGAATATCAGATTCCCCTTACCCCCCCTTTAACGCGACACTTGCCTTGCCACCTCAATCTTCAAAAATAGTCCGGGGGTCCCTGCCCCGTGCCTCCAGCAGCCCTGCAGCGAATATGCGAACGTCTCAGGATGTCTCTTACGAAGAAGGGGCTAGCCTCTAAAGCTGTTGCTCAGCCTCATCTGTCCATGGCACTGCTCGCACAGATGCACAGAGACTGGGGCTGCTTGCTTGCCTTGCCACCTCAATCTTCAAACGTAACCAGGGGGTCCCTGACGGGTGCCTCCAGCAGCCCCGCACCAAAAATGCGAAAGTCTCCAGTTAGCTCCCACCCAGAAAGGGGCTAGCCTAGAAAGCTTTTGCTCAGCCTCATCTGACCATGGCACTGCTTGCACAGGTGCTCAGAGACTGGGGCTGCTTGCTTCCCTTGCCACCTCAAACTTCAAAGGTATCCCAGGGCTCCCTGTCCGGTCCCTCCAAGAGCCCTGCACTGAAAATGACAACGCCTCGGGTTATCTATTACCAAGAAGGGGTTAGCCTGGAAAGCTTTTGCTCAGCCTCATCTGCTCATGGCACTGTTTTCACAGGTGCTAAGACACTGGGGCTGATGGCTTGCATTGCACCTCAATCTTGAAACACATGTTGGGGATCCCTGCCGGGCGCCTGCCACAGCCCTGACCTGAATATGCGAACGTCTCAGGATATCTCTTACCAAGAAGGGGCTAGCCTGGAAAGCTGTTGCTCAGCCTCATCTGCCCATGACACTGCTCGCACAGGCGCACAGAGACTGGGGCTGCTTGCTTGCCTTGCCACCTCAATTTTCAAACGTAGCCCAGGGATCCCTGCCGGGTGCCTCCAGCAGACCTGCACTGGAAATGCAAACATCTCCAGATAGATCGCACCCAGAAGGGAGTAGCCTTCAAAGCTGTTTCTGAGCCTCATCTGCACATGGAACTGCTCGCACAGATTCACAGAGACTGAGGCGGCTTGCTTGCCTTGCCACCTCAAACTACAAACGTAGCCTAGGGGGTCTTTGCCAGGCGCCTGCCGCACCCGTGTCCCGAATATGCGAACGTCTCAGGATATCTCTTACTAAGAAGGGTCTAGCCTGGAAAGCTGTTGCTCAGCCTCATCTGCCCACGGCACTGGTCACAGAAGTGCAAACACACTGGGGCTGCTTGCTTGCCTTGCCACCTCAGTCTTCAAATGTAGCCCAGGGATCCCTGCCAGGTGCCTCCGTGGACCCCTACTGAAAATGGAACATCTCCACATACATCGCACTCAGAAGGGACTATGCTGGAAAGCTGTTTCCAGCCACATCTGCCCATGGCACTGCTCGCACAGGCGCACAGAGAGTGAAGCTGCTTGCTTGCCTTGCCACCTCAAACTTCAAACGTATCCTAGGGGGTCCTTGTCGGGGGTCTACCACAGCCCTGACCCGAATATGACAACGTCTCAGGATATCCCTTACTAAGAAGGGGATAGCCTGGAAAGCTGTTGCTCAGCCTCATCCACCCATGGCACTGCTCGCACAGGCGCACAGAGACTGAGGCTGCTTGCTTGCCTTGCCACCTCAATCTTCAAACGTAACCAAAGGGTCCCTGACTGGTGCCTCCAGCAGCCCTGCACGAAATATGCGAACGTCTCAGGATGTCTCTTACCAAGAAAGGGCTAGCCTAGAAAGCTGTTGCTCAGCCTCATCTGCCCATGGCACTGCTTGTACAGGTGCACAGAGACTGAGACTGCTTGCTTGCCTTGCCACCTCAATCTTCAAACGTAACCAGGGGGTCCCTGCTGGTTGCCTCCAGCAGCCCTGCACCAAAAATGCGAAAGTCTCCACTTAGCTCCCACCCAGAAAGGGGCTAGCCTGGAAAGCTGTTGCTCAGCCTCATCTGCTCATGGCACTGCTTGCACAGGTGCTCAGAGACTGGGGCTGCTTGCTTGCCTTGCCACCTCAAACTTCAAACTTATCCCGGGGCTCCCTGCCCGTTCCCTCCAGCAGCCATGCACCGCAAATGCAAACGCCTCGAGTCATCTATTATCAAGAAGGGGTTAATCTGTAATGCTGTTGCTCATCCTCGCTGCTCATGGCACTGCTTGCACAGGTGCTCAGAGACTGGGGCTGCTTGCTTGTCTTGCCACCTCAAACTTCAAACGTAGCCTAAGGGATCCTTGCGGGGCGGCTCCTGCAGCACTGACCCGAATATGCGAACGTCTCCAGATAGCTCGTACCTAGAAGGGACTAGCGTGGAAAGTTGTTGCTCAGCCTCATCTGCCCATGGCAGTGCTCACACAGGCGCCCAGAGACTGGGGTTTCTTGCTTAACTTGCCACCTCAAAATTCAAATGTAGCCTACGGGTCCCTGCCGGGTGCCCCCAGGAGCCCTGCACCAAAGGTGTGAACGTCTCCAGATAGCTCGCACCAAGAAGGGGCTAGCCTGGAAAGCTGTTGCTCAGCCTCCTGTGCCCATTGCACCGGTTGCACAGACGCCCAGAGACTGGGGCTACTTGCTTGCCTTGCCTCCGCAAACTTCAAACTTAACCGAGGGGGTCGTTGCCGGGCACCTCCCACAGACCTGACCCGACTATACGAGCGCCTCAGGATATCTCCTACCAAAGTGTTCTAGCCTGGAAAGTTGTTGCTGAGCCTCATCTTCCAATGGCACTGCTCGTACACGCGCAGAGAGACTGGAGAATGCTTGCTTAACTTGCCATCTCAAACTTCAAACGTCCCGGGGGTCCCTACCGAGCGCCTCCAGCAGCCCTGCCCTGAAAAGTAGAATGTCTTCAGATAGCTCGCAGCCAGAAGGGGCTAGCCTGGAAAGCTGTTGCTCAGCCTCATGTGCCCATGGCACTACTCACACAGACGCAAAGAGACTGGGGTTTCTTGCTTAACTTGCCACCTAAAAATTCAAATGTATCCTAGGGGTCCCTGCCGTGTCCCTCCAGCAGCCTTGCCCCAAAAGGTAGAATGTCTTCAGATAGCTCGCACCCAGAAGGGGCTAGCCTAGAAAGCCGTTGCTCAGCCTCATCTGCCCATGGCACTGCTCTCACAGATGCACAGAGACTGGGGCTGCTTGATTAACTTGCCACGTAAAAATTCAAATGTAGCCTAGGGGTCCCTGCTGGGTGCCTCATGTAGCCCTGCACCGAAGGTGTGAACGTCTCCAGATAGCTCGCAGCAAACTGGGGCTAGGTTGAAAATCTGTTGCTCAGCCTCATCTGCCCATGGCACTGCTCACACAGGCGCACAGAGACTTGTGTTGCTTGCCTTGCCACCTCTAACTTCAAACGTATCCCTGGGGTCCCTGCAGGATTGCCTCCAGTAGTCCTGCACTGAAAATGCGAACATATCAGGATATCTTGTACCAAAAAGGGGCTAGCCTGGAAAGCTGTTGCTCAGCCTCATCTGCCCATGGCACTGCTCGCACAGGCGCACAGAGACTGAGGCTGCTTGCTTGCCTTGACACCTCAAACTTCAAAAATATCTCTGGCGTCACTGACGGGTGCCTTCAGCAGCCCTGCACCGAAAATACGAAAGTCTCCAGGTAGCTCACACCCAGAAGGGGCTAGCCTGGAGAGCTGTTGCTCAGACTCATCTGCCCATGGCACTGCTCGCACAGGCGCACAGAGACTGGGGATTCTTGCTTGCCTTGCCACCTCGATTTTCAAACGTAGCCCAGGGATCCCTGCCAGGTGCCTCCAGCAGACCTGCACTGGAAATGCAAACGTCTCAGGATATCTCTTACCAAGAAGGGGCTCGACTGGAAA
Organism: Opisthocomus hoazin; assembly: GCF_030867145.1. Classification (NCBI taxonomy): domain Eukaryota; kingdom Metazoa; phylum Chordata; class Aves; order Opisthocomiformes; family Opisthocomidae; genus Opisthocomus; species Opisthocomus hoazin. The sequence goes on from NC_134453.1 coordinate 17,327,847, forward strand.
GCTATTGCTCAGCCTCATCTGGCCATGGAACTGCTTGCACAGGTGCACAGACACTGGGGCTGCTTGCTTGCCTTGACACCTCAAACTTCAAACAAATCCTGGGCGTCCGTGACAGGTGCCTTCAGCAGCCCTGCACCGAAAATGCGAAAGTCTCTGGGTAGCTCGCACCCAGAAACGGCTAGCCTGGAAAGCTGTTGCTCAGCCTCATCTGCCCATGTTACTCCTTGCACAGGCGGGCGCACAGAGACTGGGTCTGCTTGCTTGGCTTGCCACCTCAATTTTCAAACGTAGATCGGGGATCCCTGCCGGGTGCCTCCAACAGACCTGCACTGAATTTGCGAACGTGTTAGGATATGTCTTACCAGGAAAAGGCTAGCCTGGAAAGCTGTTGCTCAGCCTCATCTGCACATGGCACTGCTCGCCAGGCGCACAGAGACTGGGGCTGCTTGCTTGCCTTGCCACCTCAGTCTTCAAATGTAGCCCAGGGATCCCTGCCAGGTGCCTCCAGCAGACCCCTACTGAAAATGGAACATCTCCACATACATCGCACTCAGAAGGGACTATGCTGGAAAGCTGTTTCCAGCCACATCTGCCCATGGCACTGCTCGCACAGGCGCACAGAGAGTGAAGCTGCTTGCTTGCCTTGCCACCTCAAACTTCAAACGTATCCTAGGGGGTCCTTGTCGGGGGTCTACCACAGCCCTGACCCGAATATGACAACGTCTCAGGATATCCCTTACTAAGAAGGGGATAGCCTGGAAAGCTGTTGCTCAGCCTCATCCGCCCATGGCACTGCTCGCACAGGCGCACAGAGACTGAGGCTGCTTGCTTGCCTTGCCACCTCAATCTTCAAACGTAACCAAAGGGTCCCTGACTGGTGCCTCCAGCAGCCCTGCACGAAATATGCGAACGTCTCAGGATGTCTCTTACCAAGAAAGGGCTAGCCTAGAAAGCTGTTGCTCAGCCTCATCTGCCCATGGCACTGCTTGTACAGGTGCTCAGAGACTGGGGCCGCTTGCTTCCCTTGCCACCTCAAACTTGAATCGCAGCCTAGGAGGTTTTTGTCGGGTGCCTGTCCTGAACATGCGAGCGTCTCAGGATATCATACGCCAGGTAGGGTCTAGCCTGGAAAGCTGTTGCTCAGCCTCATCTGCCCATAACACTGCTTGCACAGGTGCACGGTGACTGACGTTTCTTGTTTGCCTTGCCACCTCAAAATTTACATGTAGCTGAGGGGTCCCTCCGGGTGCCTCCAGCAGCCCTGCATCGAAGGTTTGAACTTCTCCAGATAGGTCGCACCCAGAAGGGGCTAGCCTGGAAAACTGTTGCTCAGCCTCATCTGCCCATGGCACTGCTCGCACAGGCACAAAGAGACTGGGGCTGCTTGCTTACCTTGCCACCTCAAACTTCAAACATCCTGGGGGTCCCTACCGGGCACCTCCAGCAGCCCTGCCCCAAAAGGTAGAGTGTCTTCAGATAGCTAGCACCCAGAAGGGGCTAGCCTGGAAAGCTGTTGCTCAGCCTCATCTGCCCATGGCACTGCTCAAACAGGTGCACCGAGACTATGGCTGCTTGCTTGCCTTGCCACCTCAAACTTCAAATGTAGCCTAGGTTGTTTTTTACAGGCGCCTGTTGCAATCCTGACTCGAATAGGCGAGCGTCTCAACATATCTTATGCCAAGAAGGGGCTAGCCTGGAAAGCTGTTGCTCAGCCTCATCTGCCCATGGCACTGCTCGCACAGGCGCAGAGAGAGTGGGGCTGCTTACTTGCCTAGCCACCTCAAACTTCAGACCTAGCCTATCTGGTCTTCGCCGGGTGCCTGCCGCAGCCCAGACCCGAATATGTGAGCATCTCAAGATATCTTATGCCAAGAAGGGTCTTCCCTGGAAAGCTGTTACTCAGCCTCCTCTGCCTAGGGCACTGATTGCACAGGCGCCCAGAGACTAGGGCTGCTTGCTTGCCTTGCCACCGCAAACTTCAAACGTAGCCTAGGGGGTCGTTGCCGGGCACCTCCCACAGACCTGACACGAATATGCGAACATATCAGGATATCTCTTACCAAGAAGGGGCTAGCCTCTAAAGCTGTTACTCAGCCTCCTCTGCCTATGGAACTGCTCGCACAGGCGCACAGAGACTGGGGTTTCTTGCTTGCTTTTCCTCCTCAAACTTCAGACGTAGCCTAGGAGGTTTTTTACAGGCGCCTGTTCAATCGTGACTCGAATAGGCGAGCGTCTCAACATATCTTATGCCAAGAAGGGGCTAGCCTGGAAAGCTGTTGCTCAGCCTCCTCTGCCCATGGCACTGCCCACACAGGCGCACAGAGACTGGGGTTTCTTGCTTAACTTGCCACCTCAAAATTCAAATGCAGCCTAGAGGTCCCTGCCGGGTGCCTACAGCATTCCTGCACCGAAGGTGTGAAAGTGTCCAGATAGCTCGCACCCAGAAAGCGCTAGCCTGGAAAGCTGTTGCTCAGCCTCATCTACCCATGGCACTGCTCGCACAGGTGCCCAGAGACTGGGGCTGCTTGCTTGCCTTGCCACCTCAAACTTCAAACGTAGCCTAGGGGGTCTTTGCCAGGCGCCTGCCGCAGCCCTGAATCGAATTTGCGAACGTCTCTGGATATCTTGTACCATAAAGGGGCTAGCCTGGAAAGCTGTTGCTCAGCCTTCTCTGCCCCTGGCACTGGTCGCACAGGTGCTCAGAGACTGGGGCTGCTTGCTTCCCTTGCCACCGTAAACTTCAAACCTAGCCTAGGTGGTCGTTGTTGGGCACCTCCCACAGACCTGACCCGAATATGCGAACGTCTCATGATGTCTCTTAGCAAGAATGGGCTAGCCTGGAAAGCTGTTGCTCAGCCTCATCTGCCCATGGCACTGCTCGCACAGGCGCACAGAGACTGGGGCTGCTCCCTTGCCTTGCCACCTCAAACTTCAAACATATCGTAGGAGGTTTTTTCGGGTGTCTGCCGCAACCCTGACCCGAATGTGCGAGCGTCTCCAGACAACTCACACCCAGAAGGGTCTAGCCTAGAAAGCTGTTGCTCAGCCTCCTCTTCCACTGGCACTGCTCACACAGGCGCAAAGAGACTGGGGCTGCTTGCTTGACATGCCACCTCAATATTCAAATGTATCCCTGGGGTCCCTGCCGGATTGCCTCCAGTAGCCCTGCACTGAAAATGCGAACGTCTCAGGATATCTCGTACCAAAAAGGGGCTAGCCAGGAAAGCTGTTGCTCAGCCTCATCTGCCCATGGCTCTCGTCGCACAGGCGCACAGAGACTGTGTCTGCTCCCTTACCTTGCCACCTCAAACTTCAAACATGGCCTAGGAGGTTTTTTCGGGCGTCTGCCACAACCCTGACCTGAATATGCGAGCTTCTCCAGATATCTCTCACCCAGAAGGGGCTAGCCTGGAAAGCTGTTGCTCAGCCTCATGTGCCCATGGCACTGCTGGCACAGGCGCACAGAGACTGGGGCTGCTTGCTTGCTTTGCCACCTCAAACTTCAAACGTAGCCTAGGTGGTCTTTGCCAGGCCCTTGCCGCACCCCATACCCAAATATGCGAGTGTCCCTAGATATCTCACACCCAGAAGGGGCTAGCCTGGAAAGCTGTTGCTCAGCCTCATCTGCCCATGGCTCTCGTCGCACAGGCGCACAGAGACTGGGGCTGCCTGCTTTCCTTGCCACCTCAAAATTCAAACCTAGCCTAGGAGTTCGCTGCGGGGCACCTCCCACAGGCCTGACCCGAATAGGCGAACGCCTCAGCATATCTCGTGCCAAAATTGTCTAGCCTGGAAAGCAGTTTCTCAGCCTCATCTGCCCATGGCACTGCTCGTACAGGTGAAGAGAGACTGAGAATGCTTGCTTACCTTGCCACCTCAAACTTCAAACGTCCCGGGGGTCCCTACCGGGCATCTCCAGCAGTCCTGCCCCAAAAGGTAAAATGCCTCCAGATAGCTTGCACCCAGAAGGGGCTAGCCAGGAAAGGCATTGCTCAGCCTCATCTGCCCATGGCTCTCGTCGCACAGGCGCACAGAGACTGGGGCTGCTTGCTTGTCTTGCCACCTCAAACTTCAAACGTAGCCTAAAAGGGTTTTCGGGCGTCTGCCTCAACCCTGACCCGAATATGCGAGCTTCTCCAGATATCTCACACCCAGAAGGGGCTAGCCTGGAAAGCTGTTCCTCAGCCTCATCTGCCCATGGCACTGCTCGCACAGGCGCACAGAGACTGGGGTTTCTTGCTTGCTTTGCCTCCTCAAACTTCAGACGTATCCCTGGGGTCCCTGCAGGATTGCCTCCAGTAGCCCTGCACCGAAAATGCGAACGTCTCAGGATATCTCGTACCAAAAAAAGGCTAGCCTGGAAAGCTGTTGCTCAGCCTCATCTGCCCATGGCACTTGTCGCACAGGTGCCCAGAGACTGGGGCTACTTGCTTGCCTTGCCACCGCAAACTTCAAACCTAACCGAACGGGTCGTTGCCGGGCACCTCCCACAGACCTGACCCGACTATGCGAACGCCTCAGGATATCTATTACTAAAATTGTCTAGACTGCAAAGCTCTTGCTGAGCCTCATCTGCCCATGGCACTGCTCGTAGAGGCGCAGAGAGACTGGAGAATGCTTGCTTAACTTGCCATCTCAAACTTCAAATATCCCGGGGGTCCCTACCGAGGGCCTCCAGCAGCCCTGCCCCAAAAGGTAGAATGTCTTCAGATAGCTCGCACCCAGAAGGGGCTAGCCTGGAAAGCTGTTGCTCAGCCTCATCTGCCCATGGCACTGCTCACACAGGCGCACAGAGACTGGGACTGCTTGCTTGCCTTGCCACCTCAATTTTCAAACGTAGCCCGGGGATCCCTGACGGGTGCCTCCAGCAGACCCGCACAGAAGATGTGAACTTCTTAGGATATCTCTTACCACGTATTGGCTAGCCTGGAAAGCTTTTGCTCAGCCTCATCTGCTCATGGCACTGCTCGCACAGGCGCACAGAGACTGGGGCTGCTTGCTTGCCTTGCCACTTCAAACTTCAAATGTACCCCGGGACTCCATGGTTTGTGCCTCCAGCAGCCGTACTCCGAAAATGCGAATGTCTCCAGATAGCCTGCACCCAGAAAGGACTTGTAGGCGTGGGTTACGGACCCGTTGTAACGATGTGACCCCAATATGGGTATGATCGTACAGCTTTATTAGTCAGCAAAACAAGGTTTATATAGTAAAACTATTATAGCATCTGAATGGTTAAAACCCCAACCCATATATAGGCAATACTACTGCAACTCGTTGTGATTGGTGCAGAGCTGCATCTCGAAGTGAAAATAGTACTGTGGCAGGAAACAGCAACGTGGCAGGAAGGAAGTGACAGTGTGGCAGGAAACGGTGACGTTCCCCCCTGCTCCAGTGTCCCGAGCTCGTCGCTCTGCCTTCCCAGCAGGTTTCCGTGTCAGCCGCTCCCAAGGCTCACTTCCGGATCGGAACCTGGGTTGCTCAGCGCACCAAACTATGTCCCCTCTCGTCCAGCCAGGACTCCACAATTCCCCCTTCTTGTTTTTTACCAAGCCAGGTTTGCTTCGTCATCTTGGAGAGAGCCCTTTTAAGACAGCTAAAGCAAATACATATTATAATTCCAACAGCAAGTAACACGATACATATGCGCAAAATTTCTACAATTAAACTGTTAAGCCAAGCGGGCAGATTACCAAAGAGCGAGGTGAGCAATCCATCAAAAAATCCCTGGTTTTGTTGTATTTGATTGGCGTGCTGTTCGAACCATTGTAATTGCTTGTGGATGGACTTAGTATGATCGGAGAAATTCATACAGCACATGCCTTCAAAATCCTCACAGCCATCTCCCTGGGCCAGCAGTAAAAAATCAATTGCAGCTCTATTTTGCAATACTGCATGTCGTAGACTACTTCGATCTTCTAGCAGGGATTTCAAGGCTTTTGTGGTAAGACTGGCTTGCTTCTCTGCCCAGCGTGTCAATTTCCCTAGCTGGTTTAACGCTGCGCCGGCAGCGGCACCGGGCACTAATAACGCCAGAAATACTCGCTCGGTGGTACTTGGGAGAGTGATTCGATCATCGCAGTTAGGAGGAAGACCCGTAACACCTCGCTTGGGACGAGTTGTCACCTTCTTCCACCACTGTCGATCTGGAGCTAGTAGTGTCAGCTGACCTAAGTAACACGGGCCGCCATAGATGTTACGAGGAATTCCTTGACATGCCCTGTCGCCACAGATTAAGAACACGTCAGGAGGCAAGGCTTTAGGCGTAGCATTATTCCACAAGGGAGAACCACCTTCCACCCCGTAGGCGCCCAGACTTTGGAGGCTTCTTTTGTTCGTATCATTGGTGCCACAGAAGGTGACTGCTCTAGAGTGGCCCTGATAGTCATAATAAGAAGCAATTGGAGTGACATTGGCCCACCCTGACTGGTTGAAGAAATGGCGATGGTTAGGCCTAGCAATAGCAGGCCCTGCAAATACAAAACAAGTCCGAGTCCAATTTTTGGTCGTGTTACCAATCCTCATCGATCCTAACAAGTTCAGCACTTGAGCATCCCAGGGCAATGTGCGATTCAGACCTTGTATGAGCTTGGCACTGCAACTACTCACCTGAATCTCCTTTGTATATCTGCCTGCACTATAATTAGCAAAATGAGTAACATTATAGCTAGGTACCCCTATTAGACAGGTGCGAAAAGGTTCTGTTGCGGAAGCAAGAGACAAACAAAATGCTGATTGGCCCGTTTTGTTCGCCCAGGTAACCCATAGATTTTGTCGGGGCTCTATGCGGTAAAGGGTTTCTTCGCCTACTATAATCTGACAACACGTAAAGACTACGGCTAACAGGGTAATCACTTGCTTTACGGCCATTCCCTTCAAAACTGATGTAAGCACCGCACTCTCGTCTTTCCCCCTCCGCTTTGGGGACGGTCCAAACAGCAGGCACTAACTTACTTTGACTATATTAAAAGAACTACTTACCCTTACGGTTTTAACTCTCTGGTTTGCTAACCTTACCCACTTCAAACTGCTACAGAAATAAGCATCGCTTCCTTTTGTCTTGAGCTTTGTAACAATTAAAGCGCGAGCTACGCTGCGCCCTATTAAAGGCACTGATCACACCGATGCTTCCCACACGATATTCGACGCTGCCGCTATGGTTAGCAAGTGTAACAATTACATAAAACCCGAGGCTTACAGATCTTGCAAAACATCACAGGTGGTATCGGTGACAAGTACCTCCTGGTAACCACTCCTATACTCTTCCCTCTACTCAGGTTACTTCTACTTGATTGCTCTGCTCGTGAGAGTCTGCTTGTTGCTCCTCGGCTAACTTGTCTTGCTGATTCAAAGCAGGCTTCACGGCTCGGCTAGGCACCCAGACTGGACCGCGATCTGTGGAAACACACATATAACCTCGACCGTTAAATATCACTGGTACGGGTCCAGCCCATTCTCCAGTAGTCGGGTCTCTATAAATCACTTGAAACCGCGGTAAAGTCGTTGCACTATTGAATTTTAAATTCTGGTGATGCACCACAACAGGCGGTGCCTCCTGATCACCCATAAGGCACAAATAGTTTAAAGTAAAAAGAACTCGATGCAACCTTGATTGCGCTTCTGTTTCAGCTCCTCGCTGTTTATCTAAGTAGTCTTTCAGCACACGATGAGTGCGCTCTAGGAGGCCTTGCCCTGTCGGAGAATGCGCAATTCCCGAGGTGTGCTTAATTCCCCACGTCAACAAGAATGATCTCATCTTTTGACTGACGTAGGCAGGTCCATTATCGGTCTTAATTTCTTCAGGGACCCCCAGTACTGCAAAACACGAAAGCAGATGTTTACAAACATGTTGCACTTTCTCCCCAGGTAAAGCAGAGGCCCATATCATTTTTGAAAAGGTGTCTATTGTGACATGAATGTACTTCAGTCGCCCAAATTCGGAGAAGTGCGTGACGTCCATCTGCCACAGCGCAAGTGCCTGTAGCCCTTTTGGATTTACTCCTTGGCCTATACCTGGTCCTTGGTTTCCGCACTTAGGACAGGCCTGTACAATATAACGAGCCTCATTCTCTGTCAGTCCAAATTGCCTTCGCAGACCTCTTGCATTTTGGTGAAAATTCTCATGACTCTGTCTGGCCTGCTGAAACTTGTCTACTGGAGGCATAGGGCATGCGGGACTGACTAAGTTGTCAGCAATCTGATTGCCGTGCCCTAGTCCCAGATCCCGTTGGTGGCTACGCACATGAATGACACAACAAGGTACGGCCCGTTGAGACAGTACGGTCCGCAACTGGATAAACAGCTTGCCTAATCTAGAATTGACTGCCTCCCTAAGCAAGGCATCCGGTATTCGAGGCACTATCCCGGCTACATAAAGGGAGTCAGTTACAACATTTAAAGGCTCATTTAACCAATTAGTTAAAGCCCAGACCACGGCAGTCAGCTCTAAAATTTGCAGCGAATCTCCATCCTGTCCTTGTATCATATGATGACACCACCGGCCCCCTTCTTGCCAAACACAAACTGCCTTACGCAGCCTCCTGCCTGCATCTGTATACACTGTGATTCCTTCAGCCAGCGGCTTCTCCTGAACTCTGGACCTCTCAAGCCATAGATTACGCTTCAAGAACTGCCACAATCTCCCTTTCGGCTGTCGGGAATGTATCCTCCCATCATAGCCTAACAGAGCTTCCTGTATGGGTGGAGCATGCCTCAACCACCATTCCAAATCTGCTGCTTTGACCGGTATACTGATGTCCTGCAGCTCTTCCTCTGATATTTCCACTATCCTCGTCCTACCCTTTCTGATTAGCTCTCCCACAGCTTCTGATCGTGTCTGTGTACTAGTCTTTGGCTGCACACTTAAAAACACCCATTCTAGTATGTAAAATAGATCATCGCCCCTAATAGGTTTGTCAGTGGCAAAGTCAGGACTATTCAACGATGCTGTACAGGAAGGAGTCTCCCCCTTCTTGTTTTGCCACTGACAAACAAGGGCATACGGTGACTCTGCAGGGTTACAAATAAGCAAGGAAACAGGTAGGGTTAGCAATTGCCTAGCAGTCCAGGCTGTTTGAAGCTTCTGTACGATGTGCTGCAAAGCTGCTTGTTGCGTCTGTGGTAAGGTGACTGCTGTGCTGGGATGTGAGCCACGTAGTAATAATGTCAATGGTGCAATGTCAGCATTGGAAATTCCAGCACAGTTGCGCACCCACTGGATATCTCCAAGTAAAGTCTGTACATCAGTCAATGTGCGCAAATTTGTCGCTAACTCCACCTTTTGTGGTCGGATCTTAGCGTCAGAGATGCGCCACCCCAAATACTTCCATGGTGTAGATCGCTGTACCTTTTCCGGGGCAATGACAAGGCCCTTGCTGGCTAAAACAGTACTCAGCTGTGTCAAGGAATCGTCATTGAACGCTTCCTGTTGACAGCAGAGGATGTCATCCATATAATGATAAATGAGTGTATTCGGCCATTGCTCCCTGAGTGGAGCTAAGGCCCAAGCCACATAAAGTTGACACAGCGTGGGTGAGTTTCTCATGCCTTGCGGCAAGACAACCCACTCATATCGCTCTGAAGGTGCTGCTTTGTTGGTTACCGGTATCGAAAAGGCAAACCATTGAGTGTCTCGCGGATGTAAAGGTATAGTGAAAAAACAGTCTTTTAGGTCAACAACGATCACATGCCAACCCGACGGAAGCATAGCAGGTGATGGCATTCCAGGTTGTACAGCTCCCACGGGTTGCATCTGCTCATTAATCTTACGTAGTTCGTGTAAGAGGCGCCATTTGCCGCTCTTTTTCGGAATGACGAAAATGGGGGTATTCCATGGGCTGACTGAAGGCTTGATGTGGCCTGCAGCAAGTTGTTCTGCTACCAATTGCCTTGTTATTTGCAGTCGCTCTTCTGTCATGGACCACTGGTCAACCCACACGGGTTCGTTGGAAAGCCAGGTTAGCCATGGGTTGGGCGACTGCTCGCCAGTGCCCATAACTAAAAAGGGGTAGTAGTTAGTACAACTCCAATTTGACTCAAAACGTAGCGGCCAATTAGGGCTGAAAGAGTTTCGGGCAGCTGCATGACATAGACCTTTAGACTGACCTTCTGTCCTTCAGGAAAAGTTATTTGTACAGGGTATTGGCTCATCATGGGAATGGATTGTCCCCCCACACCTGCGATAGCCATTGTGGGAACACTCAGTGGCCACTCCTCCGGCCAAACACCCGTACTTACGATCGTGATGTCTGCTCCGGTGTCTAGCATGGCATAGGTTTGTACTGATGCGTTTTTCTGACTCAACACAATGCGCATATTAGGGCGACGGTCCATCTTTGTAGTGAAGCAAACTGCAGGGTCTGTGGAATCAAGACTTCGGTTTTCACGAGAAGTCTTTGCTAAAGAATGGTCGATTGAGCTGCCTGTCACTAAAACCTGTGCTATCTTACTGCCTTTTGGAACAAACAAAGGAGGACAAAGGGTATGGACCATAATATGAATCTGGTCTGCATAGTTTACATCAATAACCTTAGGAACAATTAGCAGTCCCTTAACGCCGGCAGAAGAACGTCTCACTAAAAGTCCTTTCATTCTGCCGTCGGAATTAATCCTTGGCCCGACCGCATTGCTAGGGATCTCATGTACGGTTGTGTCGTTAAGGACAACGTCTATTGTGGTTGCCAAGTCGATTCCCAAGCTGCCTCTGGTTGCGGCTTGAGGCTGTTGTAAAAAACTCTTGCGTCGCTCGGAGGATTGATTTGTTTCCTCACACGGCCTCTGTCTGCGCTCCTCCTCTCGTTTCCCGGACATACTTTTGTGGCATGGGTATCCTTTTGACATTTGTCACACCAGACGGCGCTACGGCAGCAACGTCTGACATGCCCCTTTTCCCCACACCGATAGCAAATACGGCAGACTGAAAATTGCGCCTGCAGAGGACTGTTTTGCTGCACTGCAGCTGCAAGTGGTTGGACAACTTCTCTGACCGCTCCTTGCACAGCAACAGCGATCGTTGCCTGTTGCTTGTGTTCTCCAGCCCTCTGGACCCTGGACAGCATGTCTTCAACTCCTGCCTCTCTCGGCAGACCTGCCAGAAGCTGTTTGGTAGCCTTATTGGCGTTGTCAAAGGCTAGCACACGAAACATTTGCTGCTTGGTTTCGTCATTTACATCTGGATGATTCATTAACGCACTATACAGCCGGTCGATGAAGTTGCTGTAAGTTTCAGTGGCTCCTTGCACTACAGTTCCGAAAGATGGAACAGACGAACCAGGCAGTGCCAAGAAAGCTTCCAGGGCAAGACGTGCTGACAACTGAAGCACATGGGCGGGGAAGGTCAATTGCTGTTCCAGGGTAGCATAAACTCCTTGTCCGGTAAGTATGTCCACTGTTATTCCATGATAAGGATCTTGCTGGTCCTGATGTCACATTGACTCATCTATAGCCCGTTGTGTCCACGCTGCTCCCCACAACAAGAACTCAGTAGGGGTGAGTAACAATCGCATTAAACTTCGACAGTCATATGGACACATCAGGTCAGCGGAGTAAATCCAGGTAACAATTTGTCGAGTGGCCTCAGACTTCACCCCATATTGTGTTATGGTGCTACGGGCCTGTTGCAAAATTTTCCAGTCATGTGGTTCCCATTTACTTTGTCCATTAACCTGTACCACAGGACAGGCTAAGGCTTGTGTACCTCCCATAGTGGTGGCAATGTTCCACTGTCCATCTAGGATGGCATCTCTTATAACACTGCTCCAGTGGGTAGGTGTGACAGGTGCTGGAGGCCCAGCTAAACACCTCGGAGAGGAAGCCTCATTTTCCCAGTGGGGGGGGCTGGTAACGATTGACATATGCTGTAACTGCAAGCTCATATCTCGAAGACTCTGCAAAACTGACTGCAACAGATCGCACGGTTTTTTTCCTTGCAATTCGTTCTGGCCGCCATCAGAGGGCATCGGGAGTGGAGACGCCTCGCTGGAATGTGGCAGGGGTGGATAGAGAGGAGGGGCCCATGTTGCAGGCCGCGCCCCAGGAGGGGCCGATGTTGTGAGCCGCGCCCCTTCTCCCTCCCCCTCTGGGGGTGGTACTAGCCGCTCCTCCCCTCTTCCGCAAGACAGTCGCACTTCCGCGCCCGACTCCTCCCCGTTCCCCGGGGGCGGTCATACTACCGCGTCCGGCTCGCATTTCGAGTTGATGTCTCTGGCAGCAACTTCCGGTGGGCCACCCCCCTCTGCGCCGAGACCGGAACCGCACTCTGCACTCGCTCGAATCTTGGCAATTGTGTTACAAGTGATCCCAGTCATCCCTCTAACGGCAGGTAGCCCGAAAACCCGTGGTAATGTCCCAGGCTTAGGCGCGTGATCTTTCCTGGGCTCCGGAGCTAGCATCTGAGCTGCAGCACACGCCACCTCTCGTTCAGCTTTCATGGCTTTTAAGGTGTGTAATACTGTTCGCCAGAGCTCGCGGACGGCTTTTATCTCCTTTTCCTCTTTGTCCTCCCGGGTTATTGTCCTTTCCCACGTCGTCTCTCCTAAGATTGCCATTCCGAGACAGAAAACAGTAGCGGGGTGTCCGCAAAGTGACCCCATCGTTGCCCCAGTTTAATCAACTTCATGAGTTGCTTTGCCATTGTGTCTATTCCTCTCTTAGAGAGAATACCGACTAACAACGTTGCCGCGGCATCCACCTCCATGCCTGCGACCACGGCCTCCACGTTCAAATTTAGCTGCGCCAGGCAGACCCAGTGTGGCTCGAAAATCCCTGGGAGTCGGCCGTCCGTGCCTGCCCTGCGCGTTCGCACCCAGGCAGGACCCTCCCAGCCATTACTCCCGCGCCCCCTCTCTAGCTGCTCACCGCAGACCGAGGGCCTCCTGCAGGGAAACCGTCCACCCGCTGCTACCAAATGTAGGCGTGGGTTACGGACCCGTTGTAACAATGTGACCCCAATATGAGTATGATCGTACACCTTTATTAGTCAGCAAAACAAGGTTTATATAGCAAAGCAATTGCAGCATCGGAATGGTTAAAACCCCAACCCATATACAGGCAAAACTACTGCAACTCGTTGTGATTGGTGCAGAGCTGCATCTCGAAGTGAAAACAGTACTGTGGCAGGAAACAGCAACGTGGCAGGAAGGAAGTGACAGTGTGGCAGGAAACGGTGACGTTCCCCCTGCTCCAGTGTCCCGAGCTCGTCGCTCTGCCTTCCCAGCAGGATTCCGTGTCAGCCGCTCCCAAGTCTCACTTCCGGATCAGAACCTGGGTTGCTCAACGCACCAAACAATGTCCCCTCTCGTCCAGCCAGGAATCCAGGGACTAGCACTGAAAGATGTTCCTCAGCCTCATCTGCCCATGGCACTGCTCGCACAGGTGCACAGAGACTGGGGCTGCTTGCTTGCCTTGCCACCTCAAACTACAAACGTAGCCCATGGCTCCCTGTCTGGTGCCTACTGCAGCCCTGCACTGAAGGTGCAAATGTCTCCAGATAGCTTGAACCCGAAAGGGTTTAGCCTGGAAAGCTGTTGCTCAGCCTCATCTGCCCATGGCACTGCTTGCACAGTGTACAGAGACTGGGGCTGCTTGCTTGCCTTGCCACCTCAAAGTACAAACGTAGCTCGGGGCTCCCTGCTTGGTGCCTCCTGCAGCCCTGCACTGAAAATGCGAACGTCTCAGGGTATCTATTACCAAGAAGAGGCTAGCCTTGAAAGCTGTTGTTAAGCCTCATTTGCTCATGGCATTGCTTGCAGTCACACACAGAGACTGGGGCTGCTTGCTTGCCTTGCCACCTCATACTTGAAACGTCGCCCGGGGATCCCTGCCGGGTGCCTCCAGACTCCCTGCACTGAAAATGCGAACATCTCACAGAATCACAGAATCACAGAATAGTAGGGGTTGGAAGGGACCTCTGTGGGTCATCTAGTCCAACCCCCCTGCCGAAGCAGGGTCACCTACAGCAAGCTGCACAGGACCTTGTCCAGGCAGGTCTTGAATATCTCCAGAGAAGGCGACTCCACAACCTCCCTGGGCAGCCTGTTCCAGTGCTCCGTCACCTTCAGAGGGAAGAAGTTCTTCCTCATGTTCAGACGGAACTTCCTGTGCCTCAGTTTGTGCCCATTGCCCCTTGTCCTGTCACTGGGCACCACTGAAAAGAGCTTGGCCCCATCCTCCTGACACCCACCCTTCAGATGTTTGTAGGCATTTATAAGGTCCCCTCGCAGCCTTCTCTTCTTCAGGCTGAACAAGCCCAGTTCCTTCAGCCTCTCCTCATACGGGAGATGTTCCAGTCCCCTCATCATCCTCGTAGCCCTCCGTTGGACTCTCTCCAGTAGCTCTTCATCTTTCTTGAACTGGGGAGCCCAGAACTGGACACAGTACTCCAGATGAGGCCTCACCAGGGCAGTGTAGAGGGGAAGGAGAACCTCCCTCGTCCTGCTGGCCACACTCTTCTTGATGCACCCCAGGATCCCATTGGCTTTCTTGGCAGCCAGGGCCCACTGCTGGCTCATGGTAAACCTGTCGTCCACCAGGACACCCAGGTCCCTCTCCTCAGAGCTGCTCTCCAGCAGGTCCACCCCAAGCCTGTACTGGTGCACGAGGTTGTTCCTCCCCAGGTGCAGGACCCTGCATTTGCCTTTGTTGAACCTCATCAGGTTCCTCTCTGCCCAGCTTTCCAGCCTATCCAGGTCACGCTGAATGGCAGCACAGCCTTCTGGTGTATCTACCACACCTCCCAGTTTGGTGTCATCAGCAAACTTGCTGAGGGTACATTCTAACTCTTCATCCAGGTCGTTGATGAAGAAGTTAAACAAGACTGGGCCCAGTACTGACCCCTGGGGGACACCACTTGTTACCAACCTCCAACTAGACTCAGCGCCGCTGATGACAACCCTCTGAGTTCTGCCATTCAGCCAGTTCTCTATCCACTTCACCGACCACTCATCCAGCCCACACTTCCTCAGCTTCCCTAGGAGGATATCATGGGAGACTGTGTCGAAAGCCTTGCTGAAGTCAAGGTAGACAACATCCACGGCTCTCCCTTCGTCTAGCCAGCCAGTCATGTCATCGTAGAAAGCTATCAGATTGGTCAGGCATGATTTCCCCTTGGTGAATCCATGCTGACTACTCCTGATAACCTTCTTTTCTTCCACTTGCTTCATGATGGCCTCCAGGATAAGCTGCGCCATCACCTTTCCTGGGATGGAGGTGAGGCTGACCGGCCTGTAGTTCCCTGGGTCCTCCTTCTTGCCCTTTTTGAAGATTGGAGTGACATTGGCCTTTCTCCAGTCCTCGGGCACCTCTCCTGTGCTCCAGGACCTCTCAAAGATGATGGAGAGTGGCTCAGCAATGACATCCGCCAGCTCCCTCAGCACTCGTGGGTGCATTCCATCGGGGCCCATGGATTTGTGGATATCCAGATCACTTAAGCGATCCCTCACACAGTCCTCCTCGACCAAGGGAAAGTCGTCCTCTTTGTAGGCTTCTTCTCTTACCTCCGGGGCCTGGGATTCCTGAGGGCCAGTCTTAGCACTGAAGACTGAAGCAAAGAAGGCATTCAGTAGCTCTGCCTTCTCCGCATCCTCCGTCACCAGGACACCCGCCTCATTCAGCAGCGGCCCCACGTTGTCCCTAGCCTTCCTTTTGCTGCTGATGTAGTTGAAGAAGCCCTTCTTGTTGTTTTTGACATCCCTTGCCAGCTTCAATTCCAGGTGAGCCTTGGCCTTCCTCGTCGCATCCCTGCACGCTCTCACCACGTTTCTGTACTCTTCCCAAGTGGCCTGCCCCTCTTTCCACATTCCATGGACCTTTCTCTTCTGCCTGATCTCCGCTAGAAGCTCCTTGTTTAACCATGCAGGTCTCCTGCCTCCTTTGCTCGATTTCTTTCTCAGGGGGATGCATTGCTCCTGTGCATGGAAGAAGTGTTGTTTAAAGAGCGACCAGCACTCATGGACCCCCCTGCCTTCGAGAGCCCTGGCCCACGGGATGCCTCCCAGTAGCTCCTTGAAGAGGGCAAAGTCAGCCCTCCTGAGGTCCAGGGTTTTGATCCTGCTTATCGCCCTGCTTCCTCCACGCAGGATCCTGAACTCGACCATTTCATGGTCACTGCAGCCGAGTCTACCTCCAACCTTCACATCCTCCACCAGTCCCTCCTTGTTTGTTAATACGAGGTCCAGCAGCGCGCCTTTCCTTGTTGGTTCCTCCACCACTTGCATCAGAAAGTTATCATCGATGCTCTGTAGGAACCTCCTGGATTGCGCCTGCCTAGCTGTATGGTCTTCCCAGCTGATGTCAGGGTGGTTGAAGTCCCCCATGAGAACCAGGGCCTGTGACTGTGAGGCTGCTTGCAGCTGCCTGTAGAAGGCCTCATCAACCTCCTCCTCCTGGTCAGGTGGCCTGTAGTACACACCCACCGTAATGTCACCCTTATGAGCCTGTCCCTTAATTCTAACCCACAAGCTTTCAACTTGTTCCTCATTTGCCCCCAGGCCAAGCTCAATGCATTCTACTTGCTCCCTCACATATAGAGCAACTCCCCCACCTCTCCTTGTTGGTCTGTCTTTCCTAAAGAGTCTGTAGCCATCTATGACAGCATGCCAGTCATGCGAGTTGTCCCACCATGTTTCTGTGATGGCGACCAAGTCGTAGCTGTCCTGCTGTATAATGGCTTCCAGCTCCTCCTGTTTATTGCCCATGCTACGTGCATTGGTGTAAACACACTTGAGCTGGGCTGTCAATCTCACCCCTGGCCTTGGCACTCCAAGCCTAGGCTCATCCCTAGTGAGCTGGGCAATATCCCCTTCCCCCTTCGAACCTAGTTTAAAGCCCTCTCAATGAGCCCCGCCAGCTCGTGGCCAAGAATTCTTTTTCCCCTTTGAGATAGCTGAGTTCCACCTGTCGCCAGCAGGCCCGGTGCTGTGTACACCTCCCCATGATCAAAGAAGCCAAAATTTGACCGATGGCACCAGTCCCTGAGCCACCTGTTAACCAGGTGAGTTTTCCTGCCCCTTTCAGTGCTGTTCCCTGCCACTGATGGGATGGAGGAAAACACCACCTGCGCCCCTGATCCCTCAACCAATCGCCCCAGTGCCCTGAAGTCCCTTTTGATGGCCTTGGGATTTCTTTCTGCTATCTCATCCCCGTCAACCTGCATTACCAAGAGGGGGTAGTAATCAGAAGGCCGCACCAGACCAGGGAGTTTCTTCGCAACATCCCTAACCCGGGCCCCAGGGAGGCAGCAGACTTCCCTGTGGGATGGGTCCGGTCGGCAGATCGGGCCCTCTGTTCCCCTCAGAAGGGAATCACCTATGACAATGACCCTCCTTTTTTTCTTAGTTGAGGCAGTCGTAATTCTTGGGGCTGTCTGACTCGTTCTAGGCAACCCCCTGGATGGAGCCTCACCTTCACCCACATCCTCTGTGGCCGGTCCCTCACATTCCAGAGCCCCATATCTGTTGCTTAAGGGCAACTGGGCCGGTGAGGGAGGCCGGGGGGAGATTCGCTTGGCCCCCCAGCAGGGACCCGTTTCCATTCCCCCCCATCTCTTAGGCCCCCTCTTTCTGCTCGGTGGCAAGAGGGTAGGGGGTTCTCTGCTTTCTGTGGAGCCGCTTCCTGCTGCCTCTGCCTCAGGGAGGGCAGGGTGCGGCTCCACCAGTCGATCTCCCTCTCACACTCCCGGATGCTCCTCAGCCTCTCCACTTCCTCCTTCAGCTCTGCCACCAGGCTGAGCAGGTCATTCACCTGCTCGCACCGAACACAGCCGTTGTCTCTGCTGTCCGCCGGTACGAGCGCCAGGCTCAGGCACTCCCTGCAGCCAGAGACCTGGACACTCGCGTTCTTGCGTGGGGCCTCCGTCTGGGTCCCCACACTCCTTCGAGCAACAGCTTTACCACGGGTGGTAACCATGGCTAGAATATCTCCTGGAAGAGCGATGCCCACTACTTGAGTTGCCAGAAGGGGCGGCTGTACCCTGCCAGTCGCCTTTCCCGCTCGCCCTGCCTGCACGAACTGCCGCGCAAACTGCTGCGCCGCTCCCGGGCTGCTGCGCCACCTCTGTTTGCCGGCTCTGTTCGCCCGCGCTCCCTGGGGGCTGCTCTTATCCGTGAGGGGGTTTGACCACTGTCACACTCGACTCCGCCCCCGCTGAGTCAGACCTGCCGCTTGTTGGCACCTCCCAACTTCCCGCTCTGGGGGGGGGCTGGGGTCTCCTCTCTCTCTCTTGGCGCTTTTTGCCGCCTCGCCGCTGCGGTTTTGCCACCAGAGAAAGGGTCCCTCGGCGCGAGCCTCTGCTCCAGAACCCTTCACCTTCAGTAGCTTCGCTGAAATGGTCGAAATGGCGGGCACACCGGCTTTTAAACTGCCGCTGTCACACTCGACTCTGCCCCCGCTGAGTCAGAGCTGCCGCTCGTTGGCACCTCCCACTTTCCCGCTCGGGGGGGGGGGCTGGGGTCTCCTCTCTCTCTCTCGGCGCTTTTTGCCGCATAGCCGCTGCGGTTTAGCCACCGGAGAAAGGGTCCCTCGGCGCGAGCCTCTGCTCCAGAACCCTTCACCTTCAGTAGCTTCGCCAAAAAATCTCCATATAGATCACTGCGAAAAAGGACTAGCCTTGAAAGCTGTTGCTCAGCCTCATCTGCCCATGGCACTGCTCGCACAGATGCACAGAGACTGGGGCTGCTTGCTTGCCTTGCCAACTCAAACTTCAAACGTAGCCTTGGTGTTCCTTCCGGGTGCCTCTAGCAGACCTGCATCGAAAATGTGAAAGTCTCCAGACAGCCCGCACCCAAAAGGGGCTAGCCTGGAAAGCTGTTGGTCAGCCTCATCTGCTCATGGCATTGCTTGCACAGACGCGTGGAGACTGGGTCTACTTGCTTGCCTTCTCACCTCAAACTTCAAACTCATCACAGGGGGTCCTTGCCATGCCCCTTCCACAGCCCTGACCTGAATATGCGAACGTCTCAGGATATCTCTTACCAAGTATTGGCTAGCCTGGAAAGCTGTTGCTCAGCCTCATCTGCCCATGACACTGCTCGCACAAGCACACAGAGACTGGGTCTGCTTGCTTGCCTTTCCACCTCAAACTTCAAACATAGCGCGGGACTCCGTGCTTTGTGCCTCCAGCAGTCGTGCTCAATAAATGCGAACGTCTCCAGATAGCTCGCATCCAGAATGGGCTTGTGTTGGCGTGGGTTACGGATCCGTTGTAAAGATGTGACCCCAATATGAGTATGATCGTTCACTCTTTAGTAGTCAGCAAAACAAGGTTTATATAGCAAAACTATTACAGCATCTGAATGGTTAAACCCCCAACCCATATATAGGCAAAACTACTGCAACTTGTTGTGATTGGTGCAGAGCTGCATCTCGAAGTGAAAACAGTACTATGGCAGGAAACAACAACGTGGCAGGAAGGAAGTGACAGTGTGGCAGGAAACGGTGACGTTCCCCCTGCTCCAGTGTCCCGAGCTCGTCGCTCTGCCTTCCCAGCAGGGTTCCGTGTCAGCCGCTCCCAAGGCTCACTTCCGGATCGGAACCTGGGTTGCTCAACGCACCAAGCTATGTCCCCTCTCGTCCAGCCAGGACTGCACAATTCCCCTTTTGCCACGATTGAGAGACGGGACACCTGCTTGGTACAAGCAGAATGTTCGTTTTATTGTTCTTACACACATACATTTATACAGATCAAAAGGCAGCGTGTTTTAAACTGATTGGTTAAGTTTCAAACTAGGCACCTATTGATTGGTTAACACAGTTGCTAACACAGACACATTCTTTTCCTAAGCTTATCTAAACTAAGGCCATGCAGACACATTCTCTTCTTATCTTATCTAAGGCCCTGCTTCCTCCTTCAAGATGGCTCGGCACTATCTCCCTTCTTCTCAGGGTTTATGGCCCACAAGTTCCAGCACATCCTTCCTTATCAATTGCACCGCGCTGGGGGCCCTGCTGAGGCCCACATCTCCCCCTTCCTGTTGTACAATAAGAATTCCTTTTACTGAGCGTGTTATTAGTTTTTGCAAACACTGCAACAGGCATGGAAGAAGTAATAGCAACAAAATAAAAACTATTAAAACATAAACTGCTATTTTTACTAGGCTTCTTAACCATCCAGACAGACCCCATCTTCCAAAAAGTTTATCTAGCCAATCCCACTTGTCGTCCTGACGGAGTTTGGAGACTCCGTCCTTAAGCTTTAGGATGCTGGCATGGATTGACTCAGAGTGATCAGAAAGATTCATACAACACATGCCCTCAAAGTCCTCACAGCCATGGCCCTGTGCTAAAAGCAAAAAATCTATGGCAGCTCTATTTTGTAATGTTGCATGGCGAACGCTATCTACATCTAATAAAAGACCCGACAATGCACTGCTAGTAGCATTCGTTTGTTTAGCAAGCCAGCAGCCAAGCTTATGTAATGTTGCCAATGCTTTTGCAGCGGCAGCTCCAGGTAAAAAGAGAGAGGCGGCAAAATGCTGACTAAAGGACCAGAATTCTACATTATCATCACACTCAGGGGTGCAGGCATGAACACTACGTTTTGCCCTATGGGAGAGGCGGTATTGCAAAATCATAGATGTGTTAGGGGTCAATACTGACAAGCGCCCAAGACTACACGGACCTCCTTTTATATGCGAGGGGATACCGGGCCATGCTCTGTCTCCACAAATAAAAAATATCCCTGGAGGCAACAAGAGGGGAGCATTAGTAGACTTAGACAAATTCGTTGCTGTATAATTGCACCAAACAGTGTCATTTTTGAAGACAGGGTGAGCAGGCGAAACATCCCATGCCTTAGATTGATTCTTTCCCGTGTAGTTAAACTTGACACAAAAGTCCATCTTTACAGACCCTAACAGCTCAATTTCTTGTGGCTCCAGAGTAGCAAGTGGAAGCTGGGGGGTCCACATGTCCCAACAGTCTGTTACATTTCGAGACACGTTTTTAGATGGGAAGATATGCTGAAGATCCCTGGGAATCGGCCAGTCGTTTAATGGCAAGCCCACAAGACAAGTAGAAAAAGGGTTGTTAGGAGAAACTGTAGCGAGGCACAAGGTATCCTGTCCCGTAAGATTCGCTAGTGTCACCCATACGTTAACTTTGGGCAATGCAGGCAAAAATGAATAGTTAGATGCCTCCCCTATCATAACCATAATTAGAAGTATTATTTTCAGAGCAGTTTTCTGCCCTTTTTCACCTTCCAAGCAAACCGTTTTTTGCATCGTTCTTTCGTTCGATTCCAGTCCTTTTTTAAGGCAGACCATATAGCAGGCACTAGGTTAGTTCTACTACACTCTAAGTTAGAAAATGATATATCCTCTGCTCTTTTTAGTACTAGATTTGGCCCACTCAGCACAGTTATAAAAATATCGGTTGCTGCCCGATTGTTCGTGCCCGGTAACGAGTAGAAGTCTAGTGACATCAATTTCCCTTTCTAAGCAAGCATCACACCAACGTCTGGCGAGTGTCACCCGACGCCACCATTCCTGCCCACAAGTATAGCATTTACACAAAACCCACGGTTCACAAGTGTTACAGAAAAGACACGAAACTCTTGTGACTGGTGTTTCTATATGCTGGTTCATACAGTCCTTCTATTTTTATGATTCAGCCGTCCTGATTGTCCCGGTCCTCTGGAGGAGGTTCACCAACTTGCTGCTCCGAAGGTTGGTCCCGAGTGCGATCCGATTCGTCCTCAGATGGTTGTGGCAACGATTCGCGGAAAGGCCGCACGCTTTTCACTGGAATCCATCGGGGGCCTCTTTCTGTGGAAACACAAGCATAACCTCTGCCCCACGTGATAAGGGGGTAAGGCCCCATGATCTTACCTGTTTCGGGATCTCGAATCAATACCGGGGCCTTGATTGTTGCTTCAAACGAAGCGTTTGTATTAAAATGACGAACTATCGGAGGGTTGCTGTCTAACAGAGAACAATTTAAAAAATTAAAAACATATAAGGCTTTCTGTAGACGCTCCTCAGGGGTAGCAGTCCCTACTCCCCCTTTTTGTTGTTGTAACAAGCGTTTCAGAGATTGATGAGAGCGTTCAATTAAGGATTGGCCTGTAGGGGAGTGAGGAATGCCAGTAACGTGAGTAATCCCCCAGGAGTTAAAAAAAGCTTTTGTTGCGGCGGACACGTAGGCAGGGTCGTTGTCCGTCTTGATCTGAGAGGGTATACCTAAAGTAGCAAAGGCACGCATTAAATGTTTTTGAACATCACGTGTCTTTTCTCCTGTGTGGCAGGAGGCAAATAAGGCACCCGAAAAGGTATCAATGGAAGAGTGAATACATTTTAGATGACCAAATTCTGAAAAGTGGGTTACATCAGTTTGCCACAGTTGTAAGCTCTGCAGTCCCCTAGGATTAACCCCTCCCGCTACCGACGGAAAGGAGTGTTTTTGACAGTCAGGACACACGGCGATAATATTAGTTGCTTGCTGAGTAGTGAGGCCGAATTGTCGTTTAAGACCTCCAGGATTCTGGTGAAAGAAAGAATGGCTGAGTTTAGCCTGTGCTACGCGATCCGGTAATACTTGCACTGGTAACGTAAGTATATCAGCTTGTCGATTCCCTTCTGCAATAAAACCAGGTAAAACAGTATGTGCCCTGACGTGCATAACAAAATAGGGATGAGGGCGCGAGTCCAGGAGGAAAATAAGTTCCTGCAATAAAGCAAACAATTCAGAATGTGAGACATCACGTAACACAGATGCTTCAGCCCGTTCAACAATTCCTGCAGCATAAGCTGAGTCAGTAACTATGTTAAGCGGTGTGGACCACTTTCGAAAGACTCGAACAACTGCGGTCAGCTCTACTATCTGAGGAGAACCAGGCACAGTCTCTATATCCGAGTCCCATTGTCCACGCTGGTCATCCCACCATAAGATGACCGATTTATGCGACTTTCCAGAGCCGTCCGTAAACACGGTGAGGGCCTGCAAGGGTTGGTCGCTTCTTTTTGGCCTGGACAGAAGATGAAAGTCAGCATTGAGTAGCTTATGAGATGGCGGGTGAGAGGTAAGTTGGCCTGTATAGCCAGCTATCGCTATACTGAAGGCGTCGGATTGTTGGTGGAGCCACTGTAAATAAGTACTTGCCACAGGCAAACAGATGCAGGCAAAGTCCATTCCTGATAGTGTCAGTAAACGTTGCCGGGCTCTAATGATTAAAGATGCAAACATCTCGTGCTGTGTTGAAATAGACTTTGTGGACTGATTGGGGAAGAAAATCCATTCAATAATCAGCAGTGGGTCTGATTTCTGAGAATCCCACTGAAATATTAGCGCATGAGGTTGTCGAGCGGGGTTCAAAATAATCAGAAAAAAAGGTAGCTAGGGAGCCCATCGATGTGCTTGTCGGAGACTAATTGCTGTAGCAACCTTTTGCAGGGAGGTAGTGGCTTCAGGGTCAAGACTGCGGGGGGAGCGTAAGTCAGTGTCCCCTTTTAGCAGTCTAAATAAAGGACTTAAATCTGCATTAGAAATCCCCAACAGTGGTCGGACCCAATTGATTGTTCCCAACAATTTCTGTACATCATGTAAATTCTGTATGTCTGTCTGTATCTGCAGAGGTTGGGGAATTATAGTCCGGGCCCTGATGCGCCAACCTAAGTATTTCCATGGAGATATTTTTTGAATTTTTTCCGGCGCAATACAGAGGCCTGCCGAGTTAACGGCAGCCATGACAAGGGCTACAGCTTCCTCCATGACCTCATGGAGTTGTGCAGCCACCAGGATGTCATCCATATAGTGATACAACAAGACACTAGGCATCGTAGTTCTAACAGGGGTGAGTACTTTAGCTACATACCATTGACAAATCGTAGGACTATTCTTCATTCCCTGTGGCAGCACAGCCCACTGGTATCTTTGCAACGGGGCTTGCATGTTGACGCTTGGAACTGAAAAGGCAAATTTAGGAGCATCGTCTGGATGCAGTGGGATATTGAAAAAGCAGTCTTTGAGGTCAATAACAGTCAAGTGCCAATCTCGAGGGATCATAGTATAGGACGGGAGTCCTGGTTGAAGGGCTCCCATATCTTCCATAGCGTCATTAATTTTTCTAAGGTCATGGAGTAAGCGCCACTTGCCAGTTTGTTTCTTGATGACAAAGACAGGTGAAATCCAAGGGCTAGTGGAGGGCACGATGTGCCCTTTTGTCAACTGCTCCGTGACTAATTCCTGGAGGGCGCGAAGCTTTTCCAGAGGGAGGGGCCATTGATTTACCCAAATAGGGTCTTCGGTTTTCCAAGTTAATTTCAGGGTGTCGCGCACTTCAACGGCCCCATCTAAAAATGGGTTCGAATGGACATTCCCCACTGAGACAGTACGTCGCGCCCCCACAGGACCATAGGAACAGGCAACACAAAAGGCTTAACAGAAGCTGTATGCCCTTCCGGACCTTGGATTTGGATTAACTCTACGCTTTGGTGGCTTTTACCAGTTCCCCCAATTCCAGCCAATGTCTGGGAAACGTTAGCCAGAGGCCATTGTGGAGGCCACTTGGCCTGGGATATTACTGTGACATCAGCTCCAGTATCAATAATCCCATTTAATATTACTTGCTGCCCCCCACGAATAAGGGTACATTGGTACACAGGTCGTTTCTGAGAAATAGACTGTACCCATAGAATTTGTGGGTCCCCCATAGATCCAAACCCACCCTGCCTTTGTTGAGGCTGGTTAGGAACTGGGGAGTCCGTCACTGTGGGAATCAATATCAATTGTGCTATACGGCTGCCTTCTGGCACCGTGCAGGGAGGAAACGGGGTCCATGCCATGATTTTAATTTCATCATTACTGTCAGAATCAATGACTCCTGGTAGTACAAAAAGTCCTGACAAGGTGGTAGATGATCTTCCTAACAAAAGCGCTTGGGTTTTTGGGAGTAGGGGCCCCGAAACATTTGTTAACAATAAGTGAACCGAGGAATCGAGCAACGTTACTGTGTGAGAGGTTGCCAGGTCCAATCCGGCGCTACCAGCTGCTGTTGGGTGGAGACTTGAGACACTGCTGGTTCCCTCCGTAGCGGTTGAAACATCGGCTGCGGTACTTGTGTCTGCGCGCGTCGCTGCCCCGTGCTCCGCGATTGGTTTCCCTGTATCGGTTGACCCTGGAAATCATACTTAGACCGACATTGATTAGCATAATGACGCCCTTTTCAGCATCTAGGGCAGACCCCAGGGGCCTGGGGCCTGGTACCAGCATTGGTAGCCAAACAGTTCTTTTTCAAATGACCTGGTTTGCCGCAACCATAACAATTCCCGGGCCCCCCAGAGCTGTGCACGGCCGCGAAAGCAGCAGCCATGGCTTCAAATTTATGATCCATAGTGCCAATTCTATTAAAAGCCTCTACCATTTCCACCAGTGTGGGGTTTGGATTTGGGAGAGATTTCAGTAACTTTTTACAATCCACACTAGCATTTTCTACAGCCAATTTTAACAACAAAATCTCCCGCGCTTCCGTATTGTCTATCTGACGCTCCAGGGCTTGCTTCAGCCTGTCAATAAACTGCATATAAGGTTCCCGGGGGTCCTGGGTAATCGTAGTGAAGGTTTTTTGCGGTTTTTGTGAGTCAGGGACCTTAAAAAGGGCTTTTTTAGCTTCTTCACGAGTCGCCTCAAGAGCTTCCCGTGGGATATCCCGGGCTTGAGCCACCGGATCAGCATACTGACCCGTGCCAGTAAGGTGTTCTATAGTCAGCGCAGCTATAGCTGCATTGCCATGACCCACGTAAGTCGTGAGAAGTGCCTGGAGTCCCCCCCTCCAGTGTGACTCCCACAGGGAGTACTGTGTCGGAGTCAGTAACAGTTGCGCTAAAGATTTTAAATCATGCGGAGTCATAACATAAGTGTCGAAAACAGAAGACAACAAACTTGCAAAATATGGAGACGAAAGCCCGTGCTCAGTAACAGTACGACGCAGCTCCTTAATTACCGAGAAAGATAAAGCCTCCCACTGAGCCCCCCGACCCTGATAGATCACGGGGGCTACAATTGTTTTAGCGATTTCTAACTCCCCCTCCTTCAAGGCTTGGCGTTTTAGATTAGCCCACACATCGCGCGGGTTAGGGGGGTAGAGATCCAGTTCTTTTTCAGGATCCACCGGACCCGGGTCAAAAGGATCCCCCCTGGGGGGTATCCTGCAGCACACACTCTTAAGGGTTTGTCCTCCGGCAGCACCGGAGGCGCCGTGGGAAAGTTATCCTCCTCCCCTGCTTTGTCTTTATGATTTTTCTCTTGCGCTTTTAAAGTCTCAAAAACACTCCTCCACCAGGGGAGCATATGCTGGGCTTCGGCGTTCCCTGTCATTGCCGCATCCCATAGTTTCACCCCCACATCGTCCCAAAGTTCCCGCGTAAAGATAGTAGACGCAGTTACAGTGGGCATCTTCACCTGTACCCATTTAAGTATCAGTTTGAGATCGTGCCCAGAAATATTCTTTCCATGTCTTTTAAGGAGAGCTTTCATAAGCTCATATACGTCTCTCTCTGGGGAAGACGTCTGACTTCCCATGTTTCCCACAGCTCACCTCTCAGCTCCGGAGGGACTGTTTAAGCCGGCTCCTGCTTCCTTTCAGCAGCTCATTCAACGTCCTGTGGGACTCGCAGCATGCCACGCAGGTAGGTGGTTTTTCTCCGAATCACATCAGGGTCACCAATTTGCCGCGATTGAGAGACGGGACACCTGCTTGATGCAAGCGGGATGATCGTTTTATTGTTCTTACACACATACATTTATACAGATCAAAAGGCAGCGTGTTTTAAACTGATTGGTTAAGTTTCAAACTAGGCACCTATTGAATGGTTAACACAGTTGCTAACACAGACACATTCTTTTCCTAAGCTTATCTAAACTAAGGCCATGCAGACACATTCTTTTCTTATCTTATCTAAGGCCCTGCTTCCTCCTTCAGGATGGCTCGGCACTATCTCCCTTCTTCCCAGGGTTTATGGCCCACAAGTTCCAGCACATCCTTCCTCATCAATTGCACCGCGCTGGGGGCCCTGCTGAGGCCCACACCCCTTCTTGTTTTTGAGCAAGCCAGGTTTGCTTCGTCATCTTGGAGAGAGCCCTTTTAAGACAGCTAAAGCAAATACATATTATAATTCCAACAGCAAGTAACACGATACATATGCGCAAAATTTCTACAATTAAACTGTTAAGCCAAGCGGGCAGATTACCAAAGAGAGAGATGAGCAATCCATCAAAAAATCCCTGGTTTTGTTGTATTTGATTGGCGTGCTGTTCGAGCCATTGTAATTGCTTGTGGATGGACTTAGTATGATCGGACAAGTTCATACAGCACATGCCTTCAGAAGCTTCACAACCATGTCCCTGGGCCAGCAGTAAAAAATCAATTGCGGCTCTATTTTGCAATACTGCATGTCGTAGACTACTCTGATCTTCTAGCAAGGACTGCAAGACTTTTGTGGTAACACTGGCTTGCTTCTCTGCCCAGCATTCAGTGTTCGCCAATCTAATTCTGTAGCAGTGTTCCGTGTTCGCTACTTTCAAGGTCTATCTCCATTACCAAGCCTGGGTTGCTCAACAGCACCAAACTATGTCCCCTCTCGTCCAGCCAGGAATCCACAATTCCCCCTTTTTGTTTTTTTGAGCAAGCCAGGTATAGTTGATGAAGTTGTTGATGATGATGAGAGCTGACATAATTTTGGTCTTCAGCTTGCTACCAGTTTTTCAGAGGCCCACACAAACTACAATACTAACAGTATAAGAACACAAATGCTAATTGAAGACATAGAGATGTGAAGTGCATACCACAACCTGCTGGATATAAAGAAAGATTAAATTAACTTGAGAATGATACATACTGATGGTAAATCTGTTACCTAGCATATGGGTGTAGATTGATTTACTTGTATTCAATTTTCTTGCTGGATTTACTTGTATCCAGTTTTCTTCCTGTGTGGACGGTGGGACTAAAGTACCGCTTGACCACAACATATCATTATTGTCAATGGGAGGGGATGCATCTCATCGCGTTAGGCGTCGAAATAGCAGTGTATCAATAATATGAGCTCAGTAAATTTGCACTTGGGTTATAGGTATACTTATCACATATACAAACATCCATAACATTTAGTATTGGCTATCGATATTAATTACCTAGGTTAAGATCAATGTATCTAGAACTATGACTCATTAACTATATAGGCTAAAATTAATGTACATAAAAGCATAAAGCTGCAAACATCACCACATCTATTCCCTGCTGCACCAAATGCTTCTGAAGTCTTGATAAATCAGAGTCCAAACACAACAGTCTAAAGTCAAAAACCAGAAATAGTCAATACCTGCAGAACTTACCAAACCAAAAGACACAAAACAGTTACTTAGTCCAGACAAATCCGTTAGATTACAGAAACCAAATAAATCCATCAGATCACAGAAATGTAAGCACTGCAACATAAAATCACACGTTCATGGTCGCGACCACACACACACACACACAGGCACAACAAGTTTTCAGCATAAATCCAAATATTGCAAAGACAGGACTTACAATAATATTCAACATTTACCAGACAAATTCCCAAGCTTCAGTTTCAGGAAGAGTACTCTCTTTTCAATTCTGGATTAGAAAGGACGCTTTCCTTTCTCGTCAGGGATATAGCTCAATGCTGTGAAGCTTTTACTATGACTAACAAATAGGCAACAAGAAACAATACTGGAAGAATGCCTTTGCCTTATTAATGGTTCCTGCTCATAACTTTTTGGTCCGGTGATCAGAGGTTCTCCCCGAAAATCCCTCGGTGCCAGCTGGAGGTCCTGCAATCCCTCGGACCACTGAAGTTCAAGAGCAGCGTCCTACCTGGGTACCCAAAATCTATTACTAGAAAGCAGCAAAATAATTAACTTCCTAAAACTTAATGTTGGAGTTCTAGAAAGCAGGCATTCTTTACTGCAGTACTGAACGCACAGGGAACAGTTCTACTCAAATGTGTGTACCGAAAAGACACTCTTACTAGATATTTATGCCATGTTAACATACATAATCATTACATTTCTGCGAAGTACTTATCATTCTCCATTTCTGCCCCCCTTTTTTTAATATATATATATATTAATGTCTTTTGTACATGCATATTGGCACCTCTGGGCAGTTGTCAGGAGCCCTCAGGTGAAGGTTTATACTTTTCCTCACGGTGTCTGCTAGTTGACCTTTGCTCTTGTGCAGACGCAGTTCTGAAATCACGTATACCGTGTCCTCCAAGATTGCTTCGTTATAGAAAAGCTGTTGTGGAAGATAATTGCCAAATATGCAAGGAATGTATTAATTGGTGTGGGTGGTGCACCCACTGCAGTCATCAGAGTACTTGCGTTTGCTGTAATTTTTTCAGTGTTCCCTGTGTAATAGGATCATCCAGAGTGGATCTCTTCTGCTTCCATGTCAGAGGTTGCTCCCTGAGAGTGAGCGTGGTCACCTCTGGCATCGGATTCTGCGTTACGTTCTTTCAGCTCATGATATAGCTTCACATATATTGCAGGTAACCATCGAGGGCCTGTTGAAAGAAGAACACACGCATACCCTCTTCCCCACATTATTAGCTCTATAGGACTTGTCCATTGTGATTCCCCAAATTCTTTATACCATACTTTTGGTCGAACCACAAATGGAGGGACCATCCCGAATTGACGGTCAGCTGCTGTTGTAAATAATTGATCATCAGAACGATTTTAAAAATTAAGTACATTAACTGTTCCTGTGGGGTAACACTGCCCATAGGATTCCCCCTTTTTTGTTTATTTAGCATAGTTTTGAGGGTCCCGTGGACACTTTTGACAATGGCTTGTGCAGTAGAAGAATGCTGTATACCTGTAACAAGTTGTATACTCCAGTCCTGTAGGAAAACAGAAATTGTCCGTGAAAAGTTCCTTTTCTCCCATATGTGCCGTGGCTACCAGAAATCCTGAGAAAGTATCCACATTAACATGTACACAATGCAGTTGACCAAATGTTGATATATGTGTAATATCACTTTGCCACAACTCATCAGCTCGTAAACCACGAGGGTTCCCTCCTGCACACGATGGTACGGGTGTAATACATTGACAGTCAGGGCATGCATGAACATTTTTTGTGGCTTGCCCCTGGGGCAAAGCAAATTGTTTATGCAAGGAAGAGGCATTTTGATGAAAGAAGTCATGAGATAATCGGGCTTGCTTGAAACTGTGTGGCAGTACTGCTGCCATTGTCAATTTATCTGCTACAACTTTTTCTTCAGTTATTGGTTTTAGTAGAGTAGTATGTAACTATATATGCATTATAAAATACACACGTACACGATTTTCTAATTTCAATAGCAAGGAAAAAAAAATTGTTTGTTATTGACTTCTCTTATCATTGCATCTGCAATGCGTTGAACAATATTCACAACATATGCAGAATCTGTGACAACATTGAGTGGTTCAGTCGAAAACAATTCAAAGACGTGCAAGGCCGCTGATAGCTTAACAATTTGTGTGGATCCTTCAACGACTAAAATAGATGATTGCTAATCGGATGAATTTGTTTGTTTCCGAAACACTGTTCGTGCTCCTTTAATAGGAACAGAAACACATCGGTTTTTTGGCTGCAATGAAATTTGAGAGAGGGAATGTAACAGCTTATGTTGTGGAAGGATATAACGTATGTTATTTAAATAATCAGCTAGAGCAGCTTGCAGTGATAAGGATTCACTGTTTAATGCCACAAAGTCATCTTTAGCCAGCAGCAGGCAAATAGTATCAACTTGCTGACAGTGATTCCAACCTTGTGCTGTTAAGGACACTATGATGTGTACCTTTGAAGTCAATGTTTTCATGGGCGTATGAGACAAAAAGATTCATTCCAGAGTCTTCAACTTCTGCGTGTTAACACACCGCTGATCGAAAAGAGGGTAAGGCTGTAAAACAAATCCTTCATAAATGATATACAAATTTGTTGGCAATTCGACATTAATTCTGAAGGTAAAGGCAATTGCAATTCTATCTGAAATCTTTTGTAAAACAGTTTTTGCTTTTGGCATTGATCTTCGGGAAAATAATAAATCTGAGTCCCTTTTAACAAAGTAAATAGAGGGGACAAATCTTCAGCTGTAAAGTCAATATTTTCACCTTTCAGCAGAGTGAATAACGTCATCTAGATAGATCATCTGAACCTTGGAAAGATAATAAAGTCCAGCTCTTTGTTCACAAGGAATTCTACTGCAGTAATTGAATTGTATACATTTTTTTGTAACCAAGTCCTTGAATGTCAGAAAGATGGTTCTCGCCGCGCCGCTTCTGGGCTGGCCGGGACGGGCCGGCGCACTGGGATCGAGGGAAGGGGGGGGGGGGAACCGTGCCGCCGGTTGCCTGGGGGGAGCCATGTGCCCCACCAGGTGTAAGGTTTGCTGACCTGTTCGATGCGGTGACTGCTGGCGCGGCGGCTGTACAGCGTCTGAGGGACTGTGCAGTTTTATGTTGGAATTCACCTCGTTTTGATCTCAGGTCGGGTACGCCAATTGCTGTAGAGAGACCCTGTCGTGCACTTTTGGGATGCCGGATTTTTACACCCCACTTCCCATTTCTCTGGATTCAAAGGATCGTCAGGTTCTGGCAGATTTACTTCCCGCATTTCTCATGTTCGGTAGGAATTTCGTCGTATGTAGGGTTAAATTTCAACAGACTGCTGCTCTGTCCTTGCTTTTGAGATAACAGTGGAGGAGTAGCAGCTGCTTCTGAGATAGTCTCTGTAAGTTTTAGAGCATTTCAAGCTGTATGCACTGATTTCCAAGTAATGATTTTCTCAGGGATTTTAAACTGCAAGACTTTGTTCTTTCAAACTTCACTGTAAAAATTTTTTGATGGAGCTTTCGCTCCTTTCTTGGTGACTATCCCATCCTCCAGAGAGCCGGGGGGGGGATCAGACCCAGCCCCTGCTCACGGCCTTCTTCAGGGGATACCGCGGTACAGGATTTGGGGACACCGTGGTACAGGATTTGGGGACGTGGGATGATCGGAAGGGGCAGTGGCGGCGCCCGGCCGACCTGCGGGCGGTGGCGCCTCAGCAAATCCCTCTCCGCGGCATGGTGGCGGTGGTGGTCACTCTGGCGGTGGGGGTGGAAACCCCTGTGCCAGTGGGTCTCGCCGCGCGTACTGCTTTTCCTGGACCGCAGGTTTCCCTGCCTCCACGGGCTGCCGAATCGGACCCCCTCCTGCTTTCACCGGCGGCATACAGCGGTAGCATGGCTGCCCAAATTACATCGCTCACACCACACAGACGGAGCTCGGCATTGTCTCCGGTAATGTCCCTCTCAGCCACACCAAAAACACTCATCATTTTTAGTCCCGAGGGCTTTGCGTGCTTTGGGGCGGGCGTCCAGTTGCTTTAAAGGGGCTAGTGCCGCGAAAGCTTGAGTTTGCGCTTGGATTAAATCTCTCCCTAACTCCTTCATCGCCTCAACTAGCATCGCTTGTGATCCTACTGGCACCCTACTCATACATTCTAACATGTCTTCTACCGTAGCATTTCCCGGCAGAGTTAGCAAAATAGACTTAGTGGCTGAGTTAGTATTTTCCATAATGCACTGTCGTAACAGCGCTCCCTTCATCCATTCTGGTATATCCGCCTGATCAATAGCACTCGTTACCTTATCTACAAAAGACGCAAATGATTCCTCCCTCCCCTGCTTAAGAGACATATAGGATGGAGAGGGAGGGGCTGTTATCATAGACCCGATATACTTCCTGCCATACTGTAATCCTTGGCCTCCACTGCATGCCTCATGATTTCCCCCCAGTTAACTCGTAATGGTCGCGGGAGCCGAGGAGGGGTTGAACAAGGCGCTGGAGTCTCGTTTCCAGAGCCCTTACTTTCAAAAGGGGGAGCTGATGGTTCACTGTGGTCGGTCTCATCGGCGGGGGGCACAGTATCTGACTGTTCTGCCGCTGGCCGTTTAACTGCCACCGGCCCTCCAGTATGAGGCATCGGACTGTAGCCCGCACCGTAAGACAGCAACCCAGGAATAGGGGTGCCCCCACCCAGCTGTTCTGTAGCTACTGCCACCATCCTTTTCTCCACCTGATACCTTTTAACCTCATTTGTCACCTCCCTCCATGGTTTCATAAGTTTCTTTGCTGTTTGATCTTCCTCTATTATTAAGTCCCATAACTTGTCTCCAGACTTCCTCCACTCCTCCAAAGTAAATAGTAAGTCCGGTTCCTTAAAAAATCCCTGCACTCTCCCGAACGTCACTAACCCACTTAACTGTTTGATACAATCTACATTCCGCTTTTCTAAAAAGCGTTGCAATAATCGTAGGGCTACCTCAATTTCCATTTTGCGCGCGTCTTCCCCTTGCAGCGTTTCTGGCAGCCCCGCGGACGGCGAACCCCTTTTGGACGCTCCAGGCACTCCTCTAAGTGATCGCGGCGATAGTCCGGCTACGTCTTTGCAACCTCGACCCCCCGACAGCTGCTAGTCGGTGCTTTTCTGCATCCATCGCTCCTTTCAATGCTCCATTTCAGGTCCCTTCGCCATTTCGGGTCCCTGTTCGGGCGCCACTTGCGAGCGACGGAGGAAAACAGGCAAACGACTCAATATGAGTGATAACGCACTGAATCCGTTTATTGTCCAGATAGCTCTCCTTTTATCCTGTTAGTTTTAATTATGCCTACTAGTCAAGCAGTAATTGGCCATAGCTCTAAAGGTTACATTCACATAGTCCTCCTACTTGCGGTTATCTTGCGGTTACAGCTGCAGCTGGCTTTCTCTTCTGAAATCCTGTTTGCGTGCTGCTGGGGATCTCCAGACCCGTCAAGGACACAGTGTCCTTGATGGGCGCCCGCGGCCTAGTCATGCTAAGCTCTCTAGGCTCTGCTCGTACAACTGTTCCATGGAGTCGTGGCCTCTCTCCTTTAGCCAATTCCCAACAGGGCTGCTTGCTTGCCTTGCCACCTCAAACTTCAAACATAGCCCAGGGGTCTCTGCTGGGTGCCTCTAGCAGCACCGCACTGAAAATGCGAAAGTCTCCAGATAGCTCGCACCCAGGAGGGGCTAGCCTGGAAAGCTGTTGCTCATCCTCATCTGCCCATGGCACTGCTCTCACAGATGCACAGAGACTGGGGCTGCTTTCTTGCCTTGCCACCTTTAATTTCAAACGTAGCCTAGGGGGTCTTTGCTGGGCATCTGCCACAGCCCTGACCTGAATATGCAAACGTCTCCGGATATCACTTACCAAGTATTGGCTACCCTGGAAAGCTGTTGCTCAGCCTCATCTGCCCATGGCACTGCTCGCACAAGCGCACATAGACTGGGGCTGCTTGCTTGCCTTGCCACCTCAAACATCAAACATAGCGTGGGACTCCGTGCTTTGTGCCTCCAGCAGCCGTGCTCAGAAAATGCGAACGTCTCCAGATATCTCGCATCCAGAAGGGGCTAGCCTGCAAAGCTGTTGCTTAGTCTCATCTGCCCATGGCACTGCTCGCACAGGTGCACAGAGACTGGGGCTGCTTGCTTGCCTTGCCACTTCAAACTTGAAACGTATCCCAAGGGACCCTTGCCAGGGGCCTCCCGCAGCCCTGACCCGAATATGTGAACGTCTCAGGATATCTCTTACCAAGTATTGGCTAGCCTGGAAAGCTGTTGCTCAGCCTCATCTGCCCATGGCACTGCTCGCACAGGCGCACAGAGACTGGGGCTGCTTGCTTGCCTTGCCACCTTAAACTTCAAACATAGCCCGGGTGTCCCTTCCGGGTGCCTCCAGCAGCTCTGCCCCAAATATGAGAACGTCTCCAGATAGCTCGAACCCAGAAGGGGCTAGCCTGGAAAGCTGTTGCTCAGCCTCATCTGCTCATGGCACTGCTTGCACAGGCGCACAGAGACTGGGGCTGCTTGCTTGCCTTGCCAACTCAAACTTCAAACGTTGCCTAGGGGGTCCTTGCCATGCTCCTTCCGCAGCCCCGACCCGAATATGCAAACGTCTCAGGATATCTCTTACCAAGTATTGGCTAGCCTGGAAAGCTGTTGCTCAGCCTCATCTGCCCATGACACTGCTCGCACAAGCACACAGAGACTGGGTCTGCTTGCTTGCCTTTCCACCTCAAACTTCAAACATAGCGCGGGACTCCGTGCTTTGTGCCTCCAGCAGTCGTGCTCAATAAATGCGAACGTCTCCAGATAGCTCGCATCCAGAATGGGCTTGTGTTGGCGTGGGTTACGGATCCGTTGTAAAGATGTGACCCCAATATGAGTATGATCGTTCACTCTTTAGTAGTCAGCAAAACAAGGTTTATATAGCAAAACTATTACAGCATCTGAATGGTTAAACCCCCAACCCATATATAGGCAAAACTACTGCAACTTGTTGTGATTGGTGCAGAGCTGCATCTCGAAGTGAAAACAGTACTATGGCAGGAAACAACAACGTGGCAGGAAGGAAGTGACAGTGTGGCAGGAAACGGTGACGTTCCCCCTGCTCCAGTGTCCCGAGCTCGTCGCTCTGCCTTCCCAGCAGGGTTCCGTGTCAGCCGCTCCCAAGGCTCACTTCCGGATCGGAACCTGGGTTGCTCAACGCACCAAGCTATGTCCCCTCTCGTCCAGCCAGGACTGCACAATTCCCCTTTTGCCACGATTGAGAGACGGGACACCTGCTTGGTACAAGCAGAATGTTCGTTTTATTGTTCTTACACACATACATTTATACAGATCAAAAGGCAGCGTGTTTTAAACTGATTGGTTAAGTTTCAAA
The DNA here is from genome assembly GCF_030867145.1 of Opisthocomus hoazin. Lineage (NCBI taxonomy): Eukaryota > Metazoa > Chordata > Aves > Opisthocomiformes > Opisthocomidae > Opisthocomus > Opisthocomus hoazin. The sequence goes on from NC_134453.1 coordinate 17,363,567, forward strand.
CTAGGCACCTATTGATTGGTTAACACAGTTGCTAACACAGACACATTCTTTTCCTAAGCTTATCTAAACTAAGGCCATGCAGACACATTCTCTTCTTATCTTATCTAAGGCCCTGCTTCCTCCTTCAAGATGGCTCGGCACTATCTCCCTTCTTCTCAGGGTTTATGGCCCACAAGTTCCAGCACATCCTTCCTTATCAATTGCACCGCGCTGGGGGCCCTGCTGAGGCCCACATCTCCCCCTTCCTGTTGTACAATAAGAATTCCTTTTACTGAGCGTGTTATTAGTTTTTGCAAACACTGCAACAGGCATGGAAGAAGTAATAGCAACAAAATAAAAACTATTAAAACATAAACTGCTATTTTTACTAGGCTTCTTAACCATCCAGACAGACCCCATCTTCCAAAAAGTTTATCTAGCCAATCCCACTTGTCGTCCTGACGGAGTTTGGAGACTCCGTCCTTAAGCTTTAGGATGCTGGCATGGATTGACTCAGAGTGATCAGAAAGATTCATACAACACATGCCCTCAAAGTCCTCACAGCCATGGCCCTGTGCTAAAAGCAAAAAATCTATGGCAGCTCTATTTTGTAATGTTGCATGGCGAACGCTATCTACATCTAATAAAAGACCCGACAATGCACTGCTAGTAGCATTCGTTTGTTTAGCAAGCCAGCAGCCAAGCTTATGTAATGTTGCCAATGCTTTTGCAGCGGCAGCTCCAGGTAAAAAGAGAGAGGCGGCAAAATGCTGACTAAAGGACCAGAATTCTACATTATCATCACACTCAGGGGTGCAGGCATGAACACTACGTTTTGCCCTATGGGAGAGGCGGTATTGCAAAATCATAGATGTGTTAGGGGTCAATACTGACAAGCGCCCAAGACTACACGGACCTCCTTTTATATGCGAGGGGATACCGGGCCATGCTCTGTCTCCACAAATAAAAAATATCCCTGGAGGCAACAAGAGGGGAGCATTAGTAGACTTAGACAAATTCGTTGCTGTATAATTGCACCAAACAGTGTCATTTTTGAAGACAGGGTGAGCAGGCGAAACATCCCATGCCTTAGATTGATTCTTTCCCGTGTAGTTAAACTTGACACAAAAGTCCATCTTTACAGACCCTAACAGCTCAATTTCTTGTGGCTCCAGAGTAGCAAGTGGAAGCTGGGGGGTCCACATGTCCCAACAGTCTGTTACATTTCGAGACACGTTTTTAGATGGGAAGATATGCTGAAGATCCCTGGGAATCGGCCAGTCGTTTAATGGCAAGCCCACAAGACAAGTAGAAAAAGGGTGGTTAGGAGAAACTGTAGCGAGGCACAAGGTATCCTGTCCCGTAAGATTCGCTAGTGTCACCCATACGTTAACTTTGGGCAATGCAGGCAAAAATGAATAGTTAGATGCCTCCCCTATCATAACCATAATTAGAAGTATTATTTTCAGAGCAGTTTTCTGCCCTTTTTCACCTTCCAAGCAAACCGTTTTTTGCATCGTTCTTTCGTTCGATTCCAGTCCTTTTTTAAGGCAGACCATATAGCAGGCACTAGGTTAGTTCTACTACACTCTAAGTTAGAAAATGATATATCCTCTGCTCTTTTTAGTACTAGATTTGGCCCACTCAGCACAGTTATAAAAATATCGGTTGCTGCCCGATTGTTCGTGCCCGGTAACGAGTAGAAGTCTAGTGACATCAATTTCCCTTTCTAAGCAAGCATCACACCAACGTCTGGCGAGTGTCACCCGACGCCACCATTCCTGCCCACAAGTATAGCATTTACACAAAACCCACGGTTCACAAGTGTTACAGAAAAGACACGAAACTCTTGTGACTGGTGTTTCTATATGCTGGTTCATACAGTCCTTCTATTTTTATGATTCAGCCGTCCTGATTGTCCCGGTCCTCTGGAGGAGGTTCACCAACTTGCTGCTCCGAAGGTTGGTCCCGAGTGCGATCCGATTCGTCCTCAGATGGTTGTGGCAACGATTCGCGGAAAGGCCGCACGCTTTTCACTGGAATCCATCGGGGGCCTCTTTCTGTGGAAACACAAGCATAACCTCTGCCCCACGTGATAAGGGGGTAAGGCCCCATGATCTTACCTGTTTCGGGATCTCGAATCAATACCGGGGCCTTGATTGTTGCTTCAAACGAAGCGTTTGTATTAAAATGACGAACTATCGGAGGGTTGCTGTCTAACAGAGAACAATTTAAAAAATTAAAAACATATAAGGCTTTCTGTAGACGCTCCTCAGGGGTAGCAGTCCCTACTCCCCCTTTTTGTTGTTGTAACAAGCGTTTCAGAGATTGATGAGAGCGTTCAATTAAGGATTGGCCTGTAGGGGAGTGAGGAATGCCAGTAACGTGAGTAATCCCCCAGGAGTTAAAAAAAGCTTTTGTTGCGGCGGACACGTAGGCAGGGTCGTTGTCCGTCTTGATCTGAGAGGGTATACCTAAAGTAGCAAAGGCACGCATTAAATGTTTTTGAACATCACGTGTCTTTTCTCCTGTGTGGCAGGAGGCAAATAAGGCACCCGAAAAGGTATCAATGGAAGAGTGAATACATTTTAGATGACCAAATTCTGAAAAGTGGGTTACATCAGTTTGCCACAGTTGTAAGCTCTGCAGTCCCCTAGGATTAACCCCTCCCGCTACCGACGGAAAGGAGTGTTTTTGACAGTCAGGACACACGGCGATAATATTAGTTGCTTGCTGAGTAGTGAGGCCGAATTGTCGTTTAAGACCTCCAGGATTCTGGTGAAAGAAAGAATGGCTGAGTTTAGCCTGTGCTACGCGATCCGGTAATACTTGCACTGGTAACGTAAGTATATCAGCTTGTCGATTCCCTTCTGCAATAAAACCAGGTAAAACAGTATGTGCCCTGACGTGCATAACAAAATAGGGATGAGGGCGCGAGTCCAGGAGGAAAATAAGTTCCTGCAATAAAGCAAACAATTCAGAATGTGAGACATCACGTAACACAGATGCTTCAGCCCGTTCAACAATTCCTGCAGCATAAGCTGAGTCAGTAACTATGTTAAGCGGTGTGGACCACTTTCGAAAGACTCGAACAACTGCGGTCAGCTCTACTATCTGAGGAGAACCAGGCACAGTCTCTATATCCGAGTCCCATTGTCCACGCTGGTCATCCCACCATAAGATGACCGATTTATGCGACTTTCCAGAGCCGTCCGTAAACACGGTGAGGGCCTGCAAGGGTTGGTCGCTTCTTTTTGGCCTGGACAGAAGATGAAAGTCAGCATTGAGTAGCTTATGAGATGGCGGGTGAGAGGTAAGTTGGCCTGTATAGCCAGCTATCGCTATACTGAAGGCGTCGGATTGTTGGTGGAGCCACTGTAAATAAGTACTTGCCACAGGCAAACAGATGCAGGCAAAGTCCATTCCTGATAGTGTCAGTAAACGTTGCCGGGCTCTAATGATTAAAGATGCAAACATCTCGTGCTGTGTTGAAATAGACTTTGTGGACTGATTGGGGAAGAAAATCCATTCAATAATCAGCAGTGGGTCTGATTTCTGAGAATCCCACTGAAATATTAGCGCATGAGGTTGTCGAGCGGGGTTCAAAATAATCAGAAAAAAAGGTAGCTAGGGAGCCCATCGATGTGCTTGTCGGAGACTAATTGCTGTAGCAACCTTTTGCAGGGAGGTAGTGGCTTCAGGGTCAAGACTGCGGGGGGAGCGTAAGTCAGTGTCCCCTTTTAGCAGTCTAAATAAAGGACTTAAATCTGCATTAGAAATCCCCAACAGTGGTCGGACCCAATTGATTGTTCCCAACAATTTCTGTACATCATGTAAATTCTGTATGTCTGTCTGTATCTGCAGAGGTTGGGGAATTATAGTCCGGGCCCTGATGCGCCAACCTAAGTATTTCCATGGAGATATTTTTTGAATTTTTTCCGGCGCAATACAGAGGCCTGCCGAGTTAACGGCAGCCATGACAAGGGCTACAGCTTCCTCCATGACCTCATGGAGTTGTGCAGCCACCAGGATGTCATCCATATAGTGATACAACAAGACACTAGGCATCGTAGTTCTAACAGGGGTGAGTACTTTAGCTACATACCATTGACAAATCGTAGGACTATTCTTCATTCCCTGTGGCAGCACAGCCCACTGGTATCTTTGCAACGGGGCTTGCATGTTGACGCTTGGAACTGAAAAGGCAAATTTAGGAGCATCGTCTGGATGCAGTGGGATATTGAAAAAGCAGTCTTTGAGGTCAATAACAGTCAAGTGCCAATCTCGAGGGATCATAGTATAGGACGGGAGTCCTGGTTGAAGGGCTCCCATATCTTCCATAGCGTCATTAATTTTTCTAAGGTCATGGAGTAAGCGCCACTTGCCAGTTTGTTTCTTGATGACAAAGACAGGTGAAATCCAAGGGCTAGTGGAGGGCACGATGTGCCCTTTTGTCAACTGCTCCGTGACTAATTCCTGGAGGGCGCGAAGCTTTTCCAGAGGGAGGGGCCATTGATTTACCCAAATAGGGTCTTCGGTTTTCCAAGTTAATTTCAGGGTGTCGCGCACTTCAACGGCCCCATCTAAAAATGGGTTCGAATGGACATTCCCCACTGAGACAGTACGTCGCGCCCCCACAGGACCATAGGAACAGGCAACACAAAAGGCTTAACAGAAGCTGTATGCCCTTCCGGACCTTGGATTTGGATTAACTCTACGCTTTGGTGGCTTTTACCAGTTCCCCCAATTCCAGCCAATGTCTGGGAAACGTTAGCCAGAGGCCATTGTGGAGGCCACTTGGCCTGGGATATTACTGTGACATCAGCTCCAGTATCAATAATCCCATTTAATATTACTTGCTGCCCCCCACGAATAAGGGTACATTGGTACACAGGTCGTTTCTGAGAAATAGACTGTACCCATAGAATTTGTGGGTCCCCCATAGATCCAAACCCACCCTGCCTTTGTTGAGGCTGGTTAGGAACTGGGGAGTCCGTCACTGTGGGAATCAATATCAATTGTGCTATACGGCTGCCTTCTGGCACCGTGCAGGGAGGAAACGGGGTCCATGCCATGATTTTAATTTCATCATTACTGTCAGAATCAATGACTCCTGGTAGTACAAAAAGTCCTGACAAGGTGGTAGATGATCTTCCTAACAAAAGCGCTTGGGTTTTTGGGAGTAGGGGCCCCGAAACATTTGTTAACAATAAGTGAACCGAGGAATCGAGCAACGTTACTGTGTGAGAGGTTGCCAGGTCCAATCCGGCGCTACCAGCTGCTGTTGGGTGGAGACTTGAGACACTGCTGGTTCCCTCCGTAGCGGTTGAAACATCGGCTGCGGTACTTGTGTCTGCGCGCGTCGCTGCCCCGTGCTCCGCGATTGGTTTCCCTGTATCGGTTGACCCTGGAAATCATACTTAGACCGACATTGATTAGCATAATGACGCCCTTTTCAGCATCTAGGGCAGACCCCAGGGGCCTGGGGCCTGGTACCAGCATTGGTAGCCAAACAGTTCTTTTTCAAATGACCTGGTTTGCCGCAACCATAACAATTCCCGGGCCCCCCAGAGCTGTGCACGGCCGCGAAAGCAGCAGCCATGGCTTCAAATTTATGATCCATAGTGCCAATTCTATTAAAAGCCTCTACCATTTCCACCAGTGTGGGGTTTGGATTTGGGAGAGATTTCAGTAACTTTTTACAATCCACACTAGCATTTTCTACAGCCAATTTTAACAACAAAATCTCCCGCGCTTCCGTATTGTCTATCTGACGCTCCAGGGCTTGCTTCAGCCTGTCAATAAACTGCATATAAGGTTCCCGGGGGTCCTGGGTAATCGTAGTGAAGGTTTTTTGCGGTTTTTGTGAGTCAGGGACCTTAAAAAGGGCTTTTTTAGCTTCTTCACGAGTCGCCTCAAGAGCTTCCCGTGGGATATCCCGGGCTTGAGCCACCGGATCAGCATACTGACCCGTGCCAGTAAGGTGTTCTATAGTCAGCGCAGCTATAGCTGCATTGCCATGACCCACGTAAGTCGTGAGAAGTGCCTGGAGTCCCCCCCTCCAGTGTGACTCCCACAGGGAGTACTGTGTCGGAGTCAGTAACAGTTGCGCTAAAGATTTTAAATCATGCGGAGTCATAACATAAGTGTCGAAAACAGAAGACAACAAACTTGCAAAATATGGAGACGAAAGCCCGTGCTCAGTAACAGTACGACGCAGCTCCTTAATTACCGAGAAAGATAAAGCCTCCCACTGAGCCCCCCGACCCTGATAGATCACGGGGGCTACAATTGTTTTAGCGATTTCTAACTCCCCCTCCTTCAAGGCTTGGCGTTTTAGATTAGCCCACACATCGCGCGGGTTAGGGGGGTAGAGATCCAGTTCTTTTTCAGGATCCACCGGACCCGGGTCAAAAGGATCCCCCCTGGGGGGTATCCTGCAGCACACACTCTTAAGGGTTTGTCCTCCGGCAGCACCGGAGGCGCCGTGGGAAAGTTATCCTCCTCCCCTGCTTTGTCTTTATGATTTTTCTCTTGCGCTTTTAAAGTCTCAAAAACACTCCTCCACCAGGGGAGCATATGCTGGGCTTCGGCGTTCCCTGTCATTGCCGCATCCCATAGTTTCACCCCCACATCGTCCCAAAGTTCCCGCGTAAAGATAGTAGACGCAGTTACAGTGGGCATCTTCACCTGTACCCATTTAAGTATCAGTTTGAGATCGTGCCCAGAAATATTCTTTCCATGTCTTTTAAGGAGAGCTTTCATAAGCTCATATACGTCTCTCTCTGGGGAAGACGTCTGACTTCCCATGTTTCCCACAGCTCACCTCTCAGCTCCGGAGGGACTGTTTAAGCCGGCTCCTGCTTCCTTTCAGCAGCTCATTCAACGTCCTGTGGGACTCGCAGCATGCCACGCAGGTAGGTGGTTTTTCTCCGAATCACATCAGGGTCACCAATTTGCCGCGATTGAGAGACGGGACACCTGCTTGATGCAAGCGGGATGATCGTTTTATTGTTCTTACACACATACATTTATACAGATCAAAAGGCAGCGTGTTTTAAACTGATTGGTTAAGTTTCAAACTAGGCACCTATTGAATGGTTAACACAGTTGCTAACACAGACACATTCTTTTCCTAAGCTTATCTAAACTAAGGCCATGCAGACACATTCTTTTCTTATCTTATCTAAGGCCCTGCTTCCTCCTTCAGGATGGCTCGGCACTATCTCCCTTCTTCCCAGGGTTTATGGCCCACAAGTTCCAGCACATCCTTCCTCATCAATTGCACCGCGCTGGGGGCCCTGCTGAGGCCCACACCCCTTCTTGTTTTTGAGCAAGCCAGGTTTGCTTCGTCATCTTGGAGAGAGCCCTTTTAAGACAGCTAAAGCAAATACATATTATAATTCCAACAGCAAGTAACACGATACATATGCGCAAAATTTCTACAATTAAACTGTTAAGCCAAGCGGGCAGATTACCAAAGAGAGAGATGAGCAATCCATCAAAAAATCCCTGGTTTTGTTGTATTTGATTGGCGTGCTGTTCGAGCCATTGTAATTGCTTGTGGATGGACTTAGTATGATCGGACAAGTTCATACAGCACATGCCTTCAGAAGCTTCACAACCATGTCCCTGGGCCAGCAGTAAAAAATCAATTGCGGCTCTATTTTGCAATACTGCATGTCGTAGACTACTCTGATCTTCTAGCAAGGACTGCAAGACTTTTGTGGTAACACTGGCTTGCTTCTCTGCCCAGCATTCAGTGTTCGCCAATCTAATTCTGTAGCAGTGTTCCGTGTTCGCTACTTTCAAGGTCTATCTCCATTACCAAGCCTGGGTTGCTCAACAGCACCAAACTATGTCCCCTCTCGTCCAGCCAGGAATCCACAATTCCCCCTTTTTGTTTTTTTGAGCAAGCCAGGTATAGTTGATGAAGTTGTTGATGATGATGAGAGCTGACATAATTTTGGTCTTCAGCTTGCTACCAGTTTTTCAGAGGCCCACACAAACTACAATACTAACAGTATAAGAACACAAATGCTAATTGAAGACATAGAGATGTGAAGTGCATACCACAACCTGCTGGATATAAAGAAAGATTAAATTAACTTGAGAATGATACATACTGATGGTAAATCTGTTACCTAGCATATGGGTGTAGATTGATTTACTTGTATTCAATTTTCTTGCTGGATTTACTTGTATCCAGTTTTCTTCCTGTGTGGACGGTGGGACTAAAGTACCGCTTGACCACAACATATCATTATTGTCAATGGGAGGGGATGCATCTCATCGCGTTAGGCGTCGAAATAGCAGTGTATCAATAATATGAGCTCAGTAAATTTGCACTTGGGTTATAGGTATACTTATCACATATACAAACATCCATAACATTTAGTATTGGCTATCGATATTAATTACCTAGGTTAAGATCAATGTATCTAGAACTATGACTCATTAACTATATAGGCTAAAATTAATGTACATAAAAGCATAAAGCTGCAAACATCACCACATCTATTCCCTGCTGCACCAAATGCTTCTGAAGTCTTGATAAATCAGAGTCCAAACACAACAGTCTAAAGTCAAAAACCAGAAATAGTCAATACCTGCAGAACTTACCAAACCAAAAGACACAAAACAGTTACTTAGTCCAGACAAATCCGTTAGATTACAGAAACCAAATAAATCCATCAGATCACAGAAATGTAAGCACTGCAACATAAAATCACACGTTCATGGTCGCGACCACACACACACACACACAGGCACAACAAGTTTTCAGCATAAATCCAAATATTGCAAAGACAGGACTTACAATAATATTCAACATTTACCAGACAAATTCCCAAGCTTCAGTTTCAGGAAGAGTACTCTCTTTTCAATTCTGGATTAGAAAGGACGCTTTCCTTTCTCGTCAGGGATATAGCTCAATGCTGTGAAGCTTTTACTATGACTAACAAATAGGCAACAAGAAACAATACTGGAAGAATGCCTTTGCCTTATTAATGGTTCCTGCTCATAACTTTTTGGTCCGGTGATCAGAGGTTCTCCCCGAAAATCCCTCGGTGCCAGCTGGAGGTCCTGCAATCCCTCGGACCACTGAAGTTCAAGAGCAGCGTCCTACCTGGGTACCCAAAATCTATTACTAGAAAGCAGCAAAATAATTAACTTCCTAAAACTTAATGTTGGAGTTCTAGAAAGCAGGCATTCTTTACTGCAGTACTGAACGCACAGGGAACAGTTCTACTCAAATGTGTGTACCGAAAAGACACTCTTACTAGATATTTATGCCATGTTAACATACATAATCATTACATTTCTGCGAAGTACTTATCATTCTCCATTTCTGCCCCCCTTTTTTTAATATATATATATATTAATGTCTTTTGTACATGCATATTGGCACCTCTGGGCAGTTGTCAGGAGCCCTCAGGTGAAGGTTTATACTTTTCCTCACGGTGTCTGCTAGTTGACCTTTGCTCTTGTGCAGACGCAGTTCTGAAATCACGTATACCGTGTCCTCCAAGATTGCTTCGTTATAGAAAAGCTGTTGTGGAAGATAATTGCCAAATATGCAAGGAATGTATTAATTGGTGTGGGTGGTGCACCCACTGCAGTCATCAGAGTACTTGCGTTTGCTGTAATTTTTTCAGTGTTCCCTGTGTAATAGGATCATCCAGAGTGGATCTCTTCTGCTTCCATGTCAGAGGTTGCTCCCTGAGAGTGAGCGTGGTCACCTCTGGCATCGGATTCTGCGTTACGTTCTTTCAGCTCATGATATAGCTTCACATATATTGCAGGTAACCATCGAGGGCCTGTTGAAAGAAGAACACACGCATACCCTCTTCCCCACATTATTAGCTCTATAGGACTTGTCCATTGTGATTCCCCAAATTCTTTATACCATACTTTTGGTCGAACCACAAATGGAGGGACCATCCCGAATTGACGGTCAGCTGCTGTTGTAAATAATTGATCATCAGAACGATTTTAAAAATTAAGTACATTAACTGTTCCTGTGGGGTAACACTGCCCATAGGATTCCCCCTTTTTTGTTTATTTAGCATAGTTTTGAGGGTCCCGTGGACACTTTTGACAATGGCTTGTGCAGTAGAAGAATGCTGTATACCTGTAACAAGTTGTATACTCCAGTCCTGTAGGAAAACAGAAATTGTCCGTGAAAAGTTCCTTTTCTCCCATATGTGCCGTGGCTACCAGAAATCCTGAGAAAGTATCCACATTAACATGTACACAATGCAGTTGACCAAATGTTGATATATGTGTAATATCACTTTGCCACAACTCATCAGCTCGTAAACCACGAGGGTTCCCTCCTGCACACGATGGTACGGGTGTAATACATTGACAGTCAGGGCATGCATGAACATTTTTTGTGGCTTGCCCCTGGGGCAAAGCAAATTGTTTATGCAAGGAAGAGGCATTTTGATGAAAGAAGTCATGAGATAATCGGGCTTGCTTGAAACTGTGTGGCAGTACTGCTGCCATTGTCAATTTATCTGCTACAACTTTTTCTTCAGTTATTGGTTTTAGTAGAGTAGTATGTAACTATATATGCATTATAAAATACACACGTACACGATTTTCTAATTTCAATAGCAAGGAAAAAAAAATTGTTTGTTATTGACTTCTCTTATCATTGCATCTGCAATGCGTTGAACAATATTCACAACATATGCAGAATCTGTGACAACATTGAGTGGTTCAGTCGAAAACAATTCAAAGACGTGCAAGGCCGCTGATAGCTTAACAATTTGTGTGGATCCTTCAACGACTAAAATAGATGATTGCTAATCGGATGAATTTGTTTGTTTCCGAAACACTGTTCGTGCTCCTTTAATAGGAACAGAAACACATCGGTTTTTTGGCTGCAATGAAATTTGAGAGAGGGAATGTAACAGCTTATGTTGTGGAAGGATATAACGTATGTTATTTAAATAATCAGCTAGAGCAGCTTGCAGTGATAAGGATTCACTGTTTAATGCCACAAAGTCATCTTTAGCCAGCAGCAGGCAAATAGTATCAACTTGCTGACAGTGATTCCAACCTTGTGCTGTTAAGGACACTATGATGTGTACCTTTGAAGTCAATGTTTTCATGGGCGTATGAGACAAAAAGATTCATTCCAGAGTCTTCAACTTCTGCGTGTTAACACACCGCTGATCGAAAAGAGGGTAAGGCTGTAAAACAAATCCTTCATAAATGATATACAAATTTGTTGGCAATTCGACATTAATTCTGAAGGTAAAGGCAATTGCAATTCTATCTGAAATCTTTTGTAAAACAGTTTTTGCTTTTGGCATTGATCTTCGGGAAAATAATAAATCTGAGTCCCTTTTAACAAAGTAAATAGAGGGGACAAATCTTCAGCTGTAAAGTCAATATTTTCACCTTTCAGCAGAGTGAATAACGTCATCTAGATAGATCATCTGAACCTTGGAAAGATAATAAAGTCCAGCTCTTTGTTCACAAGGAATTCTACTGCAGTAATTGAATTGTATACATTTTTTTGTAACCAAGTCCTTGAATGTCAGAAAGATGGTTCTCGCCGCGCCGCTTCTGGGCTGGCCGGGACGGGCCGGCGCACTGGGATCGAGGGAAGGGGGGGGGGGGAACCGTGCCGCCGGTTGCCTGGGGGGAGCCATGTGCCCCACCAGGTGTAAGGTTTGCTGACCTGTTCGATGCGGTGACTGCTGGCGCGGCGGCTGTACAGCGTCTGAGGGACTGTGCAGTTTTATGTTGGAATTCACCTCGTTTTGATCTCAGGTCGGGTACGCCAATTGCTGTAGAGAGACCCTGTCGTGCACTTTTGGGATGCCGGATTTTTACACCCCACTTCCCATTTCTCTGGATTCAAAGGATCGTCAGGTTCTGGCAGATTTACTTCCCGCATTTCTCATGTTCGGTAGGAATTTCGTCGTATGTAGGGTTAAATTTCAACAGACTGCTGCTCTGTCCTTGCTTTTGAGATAACAGTGGAGGAGTAGCAGCTGCTTCTGAGATAGTCTCTGTAAGTTTTAGAGCATTTCAAGCTGTATGCACTGATTTCCAAGTAATGATTTTCTCAGGGATTTTAAACTGCAAGACTTTGTTCTTTCAAACTTCACTGTAAAAATTTTTTGATGGAGCTTTCGCTCCTTTCTTGGTGACTATCCCATCCTCCAGAGAGCCGGGGGGGGGATCAGACCCAGCCCCTGCTCACGGCCTTCTTCAGGGGATACCGCGGTACAGGATTTGGGGACACCGTGGTACAGGATTTGGGGACGTGGGATGATCGGAAGGGGCAGTGGCGGCGCCCGGCCGACCTGCGGGCGGTGGCGCCTCAGCAAATCCCTCTCCGCGGCATGGTGGCGGTGGTGGTCACTCTGGCGGTGGGGGTGGAAACCCCTGTGCCAGTGGGTCTCGCCGCGCGTACTGCTTTTCCTGGACCGCAGGTTTCCCTGCCTCCACGGGCTGCCGAATCGGACCCCCTCCTGCTTTCACCGGCGGCATACAGCGGTAGCATGGCTGCCCAAATTACATCGCTCACACCACACAGACGGAGCTCGGCATTGTCTCCGGTAATGTCCCTCTCAGCCACACCAAAAACACTCATCATTTTTAGTCCCGAGGGCTTTGCGTGCTTTGGGGCGGGCGTCCAGTTGCTTTAAAGGGGCTAGTGCCGCGAAAGCTTGAGTTTGCGCTTGGATTAAATCTCTCCCTAACTCCTTCATCGCCTCAACTAGCATCGCTTGTGATCCTACTGGCACCCTACTCATACATTCTAACATGTCTTCTACCGTAGCATTTCCCGGCAGAGTTAGCAAAATAGACTTAGTGGCTGAGTTAGTATTTTCCATAATGCACTGTCGTAACAGCGCTCCCTTCATCCATTCTGGTATATCCGCCTGATCAATAGCACTCGTTACCTTATCTACAAAAGACGCAAATGATTCCTCCCTCCCCTGCTTAAGAGACATATAGGATGGAGAGGGAGGGGCTGTTATCATAGACCCGATATACTTCCTGCCATACTGTAATCCTTGGCCTCCACTGCATGCCTCATGATTTCCCCCCAGTTAACTCGTAATGGTCGCGGGAGCCGAGGAGGGGTTGAACAAGGCGCTGGAGTCTCGTTTCCAGAGCCCTTACTTTCAAAAGGGGGAGCTGATGGTTCACTGTGGTCGGTCTCATCGGCGGGGGGCACAGTATCTGACTGTTCTGCCGCTGGCCGTTTAACTGCCACCGGCCCTCCAGTATGAGGCATCGGACTGTAGCCCGCACCGTAAGACAGCAACCCAGGAATAGGGGTGCCCCCACCCAGCTGTTCTGTAGCTACTGCCACCATCCTTTTCTCCACCTGATACCTTTTAACCTCATTTGTCACCTCCCTCCATGGTTTCATAAGTTTCTTTGCTGTTTGATCTTCCTCTATTATTAAGTCCCATAACTTGTCTCCAGACTTCCTCCACTCCTCCAAAGTAAATAGTAAGTCCGGTTCCTTAAAAAATCCCTGCACTCTCCCGAACGTCACTAACCCACTTAACTGTTTGATACAATCTACATTCCGCTTTTCTAAAAAGCGTTGCAATAATCGTAGGGCTACCTCAATTTCCATTTTGCGCGCGTCTTCCCCTTGCAGCGTTTCTGGCAGCCCCGCGGACGGCGAACCCCTTTTGGACGCTCCAGGCACTCCTCTAAGTGATCGCGGCGATAGTCCGGCTACGTCTTTGCAACCTCGACCCCCCGACAGCTGCTAGTCGGTGCTTTTCTGCATCCATCGCTCCTTTCAATGCTCCATTTCAGGTCCCTTCGCCATTTCGGGTCCCTGTTCGGGCGCCACTTGCGAGCGACGGAGGAAAACAGGCAAACGACTCAATATGAGTGATAACGCACTGAATCCGTTTATTGTCCAGATAGCTCTCCTTTTATCCTGTTAGTTTTAATTATGCCTACTAGTCAAGCAGTAATTGGCCATAGCTCTAAAGGTTACATTCACATAGTCCTCCTACTTGCGGTTATCTTGCGGTTACAGCTGCAGCTGGCTTTCTCTTCTGAAATCCTGTTTGCGTGCTGCTGGGGATCTCCAGACCCGTCAAGGACACAGTGTCCTTGATGGGCGCCCGCGGCCTAGTCATGCTAAGCTCTCTAGGCTCTGCTCGTACAACTGTTCCATGGAGTCGTGGCCTCTCTCCTTTAGCCAATTCCCAACAGGGCTGCTTGCTTGCCTTGCCACCTCAAACTTCAAACATAGCCCAGGGGTCTCTGCTGGGTGCCTCTAGCAGCACCGCACTGAAAATGCGAAAGTCTCCAGATAGCTCGCACCCAGGAGGGGCTAGCCTGGAAAGCTGTTGCTCATCCTCATCTGCCCATGGCACTGCTCTCACAGATGCACAGAGACTGGGGCTGCTTTCTTGCCTTGCCACCTTTAATTTCAAACGTAGCCTAGGGGGTCTTTGCTGGGCATCTGCCACAGCCCTGACCTGAATATGCAAACGTCTCCGGATATCACTTACCAAGTATTGGCTACCCTGGAAAGCTGTTGCTCAGCCTCATCTGCCCATGGCACTGCTCGCACAAGCGCACATAGACTGGGGCTGCTTGCTTGCCTTGCCACCTCAAACATCAAACATAGCGTGGGACTCCGTGCTTTGTGCCTCCAGCAGCCGTGCTCAGAAAATGCGAACGTCTCCAGATATCTCGCATCCAGAAGGGGCTAGCCTGCAAAGCTGTTGCTTAGTCTCATCTGCCCATGGCACTGCTCGCACAGGTGCACAGAGACTGGGGCTGCTTGCTTGCCTTGCCACTTCAAACTTGAAACGTATCCCAAGGGACCCTTGCCAGGGGCCTCCCGCAGCCCTGACCCGAATATGTGAACGTCTCAGGATATCTCTTACCAAGTATTGGCTAGCCTGGAAAGCTGTTGCTCAGCCTCATCTGCCCATGGCACTGCTCGCACAGGCGCACAGAGACTGGGGCTGCTTGCTTGCCTTGCCACCTTAAACTTCAAACATAGCCCGGGTGTCCCTTCCGGGTGCCTCCAGCAGCTCTGCCCCAAATATGAGAACGTCTCCAGATAGCTCGAACCCAGAAGGGGCTAGCCTGGAAAGCTGTTGCTCAGCCTCATCTGCTCATGGCACTGCTTGCACAGGCGCACAGAGACTGGGGCTGCTTGCTTGCCTTGCCAACTCAAACTTCAAACGTTGCCTAGGGGGTCCTTGCCATGCTCCTTCCGCAGCCCCGACCCGAATATGCAAACGTCTCAGGATATCTCTTACCAAGTATTGGCTAGCCTGGAAAGCTGTTGCTCAGCCTCATCTGCCCATGACACTGCTCGCACAAGCACACAGAGACTGGGTCTGCTTGCTTGCCTTTCCACCTCAAACTTCAAACATAGCGCGGGACTCCGTGCTTTGTGCCTCCAGCAGTCGTGCTCAATAAATGCGAACGTCTCCAGATAGCTCGCATCCAGAATGGGCTTGTGTTGGCGTGGGTTACGGATCCGTTGTAAAGATGTGACCCCAATATGAGTATGATCGTTCACTCTTTAGTAGTCAGCAAAACAAGGTTTATATAGCAAAACTATTACAGCATCTGAATGGTTAAACCCCCAACCCATATATAGGCAAAACTACTGCAACTTGTTGTGATTGGTGCAGAGCTGCATCTCGAAGTGAAAACAGTACTATGGCAGGAAACAACAACGTGGCAGGAAGGAAGTGACAGTGTGGCAGGAAACGGTGACGTTCCCCCTGCTCCAGTGTCCCGAGCTCGTCGCTCTGCCTTCCCAGCAGGGTTCCGTGTCAGCCGCTCCCAAGGCTCACTTCCGGATCGGAACCTGGGTTGCTCAACGCACCAAGCTATGTCCCCTCTCGTCCAGCCAGGACTGCACAATTCCCCTTTTGCCACGATTGAGAGACGGGACACCTGCTTGGTACAAGCAGAATGTTCGTTTTATTGTTCTTACACACATACATTTATACAGATCAAAAGGCAGCGTGTTTTAAACTGATTGGTTAAGTTTCAAACTAGGCACCTATTGATTGGTTAACACAGTTGCTAACACAGACACATTCTTTTCCTAAGCTTATCTAAACTAAGGCCATGCAGACACATTCTCTTCTTATCTTATCTAAGGCCCTGCTTCCTCCTTCAAGATGGCTCGGCACTATCTCCCTTCTTCTCAGGGTTTATGGCCCACAAGTTCCAGCACATCCTTCCTTATCAATTGCACCGCGCTGGGGGCCCTGCTGAGGCCCACATCTCCCCCTTCCTGTTGTACAATAAGAATTCCTTTTACTGAGCGTGTTATTAGTTTTTGCAAACACTGCAACAGGCATGGAAGAAGTAATAGCAACAAAATAAAAACTATTAAAACATAAACTGCTATTTTTACTAGGCTTCTTAACCATCCAGACAGACCCCATCTTCCAAAAAGTTTATCTAGCCAATCCCACTTGTCGTCCTGACGGAGTTTGGAGACTCCGTCCTTAAGCTTTAGGATGCTGGCATGGATTGACTCAGAGTGATCAGAAAGATTCATACAACACATGCCCTCAAAGTCCTCACAGCCATGGCCCTGTGCTAAAAGCAAAAAATCTATGGCAGCTCTATTTTGTAATGTTGCATGGCGAACGCTATCTACATCTAATAAAAGACCCGACAATGCACTGCTAGTAGCATTCGTTTGTTTAGCAAGCCAGCAGCCAAGCTTATGTAATGTTGCCAATGCTTTTGCAGCGGCAGCTCCAGGTAAAAAGAGAGAGGCGGCAAAATGCTGACTAAAGGACCAGAATTCTACATTATCATCACACTCAGGGGTGCAGGCATGAACACTACGTTTTGCCCTATGGGAGAGGCGGTATTGCAAAATCATAGATGTGTTAGGGGTCAATACTGACAAGCGCCCAAGACTACACGGACCTCCTTTTATATGCGAGGGGATACCGGGCCATGCTCTGTCTCCACAAATAAAAAATATCCCTGGAGGCAACAAGAGGGGAGCATTAGTAGACTTAGACAAATTCGTTGCTGTATAATTGCACCAAACAGTGTCATTTTTGAAGACAGGGTGAGCAGGCGAAACATCCCATGCCTTAGATTGATTCTTTCCCGTGTAGTTAAACTTGACACAAAAGTCCATCTTTACAGACCCTAACAGCTCAATTTCTTGTGGCTCCAGAGTAGCAAGTGGAAGCTGGGGGGTCCACATGTCCCAACAGTCTGTTACATTTCGAGACACGTTTTTAGATGGGAAGATATGCTGAAGATCCCTGGGAATCGGCCAGTCGTTTAATGGCAAGCCCACAAGACAAGTAGAAAAAGGGTGGTTAGGAGAAACTGTAGCGAGGCACAAGGTATCCTGTCCCGTAAGATTCGCTAGTGTCACCCATACGTTAACTTTGGGCAATGCAGGCAAAAATGAATAGTTAGATGCCTCCCCTATCATAACCATAATTAGAAGTATTATTTTCAGAGCAGTTTTCTGCCCTTTTTCACCTTCCAAGCAAACCGTTTTTTGCATCGTTCTTTCGTTCGATTCCAGTCCTTTTTTAAGGCAGACCATATAGCAGGCACTAGGTTAGTTCTACTACACTCTAAGTTAGAAAATGATATATCCTCTGCTCTTTTTAGTACTAGATTTGGCCCACTCAGCACAGTTATAAAAATATCGGTTGCTGCCCGATTGTTCGTGCCCGGTAACGAGTAGAAGTCTAGTGACATCAATTTCCCTTTCTAAGCAAGCATCACACCAACGTCTGGCGAGTGTCACCCGACGCCACCATTCCTGCCCACAAGTATAGCATTTACACAAAACCCACGGTTCACAAGTGTTACAGAAAAGACACGAAACTCTTGTGACTGGTGTTTCTATATGCTGGTTCATACAGTCCTTCTATTTTTATGATTCAGCCGTCCTGATTGTCCCGGTCCTCTGGAGGAGGTTCACCAACTTGCTGCTCCGAAGGTTGGTCCCGAGTGCGATCCGATTCGTCCTCAGATGGTTGTGGCAACGATTCGCGGAAAGGCCGCACGCTTTTCACTGGAATCCATCGGGGGCCTCTTTCTGTGGAAACACAAGCATAACCTCTGCCCCACGTGATAAGGGGGTAAGGCCCCATGATCTTACCTGTTTCGGGATCTCGAATCAATACCGGGGCCTTGATTGTTGCTTCAAACGAAGCGTTTGTATTAAAATGACGAACTATCGGAGGGTTGCTGTCTAACAGAGAACAATTTAAAAAATTAAAAACATATAAGGCTTTCTGTAGACGCTCCTCAGGGGTAGCAGTCCCTACTCCCCCTTTTTGTTGTTGTAACAAGCGTTTCAGAGATTGATGAGAGCGTTCAATTAAGGATTGGCCTGTAGGGGAGTGAGGAATGCCAGTAACGTGAGTAATCCCCCAGGAGTTAAAAAAAGCTTTTGTTGCGGCGGACACGTAGGCAGGGTCGTTGTCCGTCTTGATCTGAGAGGGTATACCTAAAGTAGCAAAGGCACGCATTAAATGTTTTTGAACATCACGTGTCTTTTCTCCTGTGTGGCAGGAGGCAAATAAGGCACCCGAAAAGGTATCAATGGAAGAGTGAATACATTTTAGATGACCAAATTCTGAAAAGTGGGTTACATCAGTTTGCCACAGTTGTAAGCTCTGCAGTCCCCTAGGATTAACCCCTCCCGCTACCGACGGAAAGGAGTGTTTTTGACAGTCAGGACACACGGCGATAATATTAGTTGCTTGCTGAGTAGTGAGGCCGAATTGTCGTTTAAGACCTCCAGGATTCTGGTGAAAGAAAGAATGGCTGAGTTTAGCCTGTGCTACGCGATCCGGTAATACTTGCACTGGTAACGTAAGTATATCAGCTTGTCGATTCCCTTCTGCAATAAAACCAGGTAAAACAGTATGTGCCCTGACGTGCATAACAAAATAGGGATGAGGGCGCGAGTCCAGGAGGAAAATAAGTTCCTGCAATAAAGCAAACAATTCAGAATGTGAGACATCACGTAACACAGATGCTTCAGCCCGTTCAACAATTCCTGCAGCATAAGCTGAGTCAGTAACTATGTTAAGCGGTGTGGACCACTTTCGAAAGACTCGAACAACTGCGGTCAGCTCTACTATCTGAGGAGAACCAGGCACAGTCTCTATATCCGAGTCCCATTGTCCACGCTGGTCATCCCACCATAAGATGACCGATTTATGCGACTTTCCAGAGCCGTCCGTAAACACGGTGAGGGCCTGCAAGGGTTGGTCGCTTCTTTTTGGCCTGGACAGAAGATGAAAGTCAGCATTGAGTAGCTTATGAGATGGCGGGTGAGAGGTAAGTTGGCCTGTATAGCCAGCTATCGCTATACTGAAGGCGTCGGATTGTTGGTGGAGCCACTGTAAATAAGTACTTGCCACAGGCAAACAGATGCAGGCAAAGTCCATTCCTGATAGTGTCAGTAAACGTTGCCGGGCTCTAATGATTAAAGATGCAAACATCTCGTGCTGTGTTGAAATAGACTTTGTGGACTGATTGGGGAAGAAAATCCATTCAATAATCAGCAGTGGGTCTGATTTCTGAGAATCCCACTGAAATATTAGCGCATGAGGTTGTCGAGCGGGGTTCAAAATAATCAGAAAAAAAGGTAGCTAGGGAGCCCATCGATGTGCTTGTCGGAGACTAATTGCTGTAGCAACCTTTTGCAGGGAGGTAGTGGCTTCAGGGTCAAGACTGCGGGGGGAGCGTAAGTCAGTGTCCCCTTTTAGCAGTCTAAATAAAGGACTTAAATCTGCATTAGAAATCCCCAACAGTGGTCGGACCCAATTGATTGTTCCCAACAATTTCTGTACATCATGTAAATTCTGTATGTCTGTCTGTATCTGCAGAGGTTGGGGAATTATAGTCCGGGCCCTGATGCGCCAACCTAAGTATTTCCATGGAGATATTTTTTGAATTTTTTCCGGCGCAATACAGAGGCCTGCCGAGTTAACGGCAGCCATGACAAGGGCTACAGCTTCCTCCATGACCTCATGGAGTTGTGCAGCCACCAGGATGTCATCCATATAGTGATACAACAAGACACTAGGCATCGTAGTTCTAACAGGGGTGAGTACTTTAGCTACATACCATTGACAAATCGTAGGACTATTCTTCATTCCCTGTGGCAGCACAGCCCACTGGTATCTTTGCAACGGGGCTTGCATGTTGACGCTTGGAACTGAAAAGGCAAATTTAGGAGCATCGTCTGGATGCAGTGGGATATTGAAAAAGCAGTCTTTGAGGTCAATAACAGTCAAGTGCCAATCTCGAGGGATCATAGTATAGGACGGGAGTCCTGGTTGAAGGGCTCCCATATCTTCCATAGCGTCATTAATTTTTCTAAGGTCATGGAGTAAGCGCCACTTGCCAGTTTGTTTCTTGATGACAAAGACAGGTGAAATCCAAGGGCTAGTGGAGGGCACGATGTGCCCTTTTGTCAACTGCTCCGTGACTAATTCCTGGAGGGCGCGAAGCTTTTCCAGAGGGAGGGGCCATTGATTTACCCAAATAGGGTCTTCGGTTTTCCAAGTTAATTTCAGGGTGTCGCGCACTTCAACGGCCCCATCTAAAAATGGGTTCGAATGGACATTCCCCACTGAGACAGTACGTCGCGCCCCCACAGGACCATAGGAACAGGCAACACAAAAGGCTTAACAGAAGCTGTATGCCCTTCCGGACCTTGGATTTGGATTAACTCTACGCTTTGGTGGCTTTTACCAGTTCCCCCAATTCCAGCCAATGTCTGGGAAACGTTAGCCAGAGGCCATTGTGGAGGCCACTTGGCCTGGGATATTACTGTGACATCAGCTCCAGTATCAATAATCCCATTTAATATTACTTGCTGCCCCCCACGAATAAGGGTACATTGGTACACAGGTCGTTTCTGAGAAATAGACTGTACCCATAGAATTTGTGGGTCCCCCATAGATCCAAACCCACCCTGCCTTTGTTGAGGCTGGTTAGGAACTGGGGAGTCCGTCACTGTGGGAATCAATATCAATTGTGCTATACGGCTGCCTTCTGGCACCGTGCAGGGAGGAAACGGGGTCCATGCCATGATTTTAATTTCATCATTACTGTCAGAATCAATGACTCCTGGTAGTACAAAAAGTCCTGACAAGGTGGTAGATGATCTTCCTAACAAAAGCGCTTGGGTTTTTGGGAGTAGGGGCCCCGAAACATTTGTTAACAATAAGTGAACCGAGGAATCGAGCAACGTTACTGTGTGAGAGGTTGCCAGGTCCAATCCGGCGCTACCAGCTGCTGTTGGGTGGAGACTTGAGACACTGCTGGTTCCCTCCGTAGCGGTTGAAACATCGGCTGCGGTACTTGTGTCTGCGCGCGTCGCTGCCCCGTGCTCCGCGATTGGTTTCCCTGTATCGGTTGACCCTGGAAATCATACTTAGACCGACATTGATTAGCATAATGACGCCCTTTTCAGCATCTAGGGCAGACCCCAGGGGCCTGGGGCCTGGTACCAGCATTGGTAGCCAAACAGTTCTTTTTCAAATGACCTGGTTTGCCGCAACCATAACAATTCCCGGGCCCCCCAGAGCTGTGCACGGCCGCGAAAGCAGCAGCCATGGCTTCAAATTTATGATCCATAGTGCCAATTCTATTAAAAGCCTCTACCATTTCCACCAGTGTGGGGTTTGGATTTGGGAGAGATTTCAGTAACTTTTTACAATCCACACTAGCATTTTCTACAGCCAATTTTAACAACAAAATCTCCCGCGCTTCCGTATTGTCTATCTGACGCTCCAGGGCTTGCTTCAGCCTGTCAATAAACTGCATATAAGGTTCCCGGGGGTCCTGGGTAATCGTAGTGAAGGTTTTTTGCGGTTTTTGTGAGTCAGGGACCTTAAAAAGGGCTTTTTTAGCTTCTTCACGAGTCGCCTCAAGAGCTTCCCGTGGGATATCCCGGGCTTGAGCCACCGGATCAGCATACTGACCCGTGCCAGTAAGGTGTTCTATAGTCAGCGCAGCTATAGCTGCATTGCCATGACCCACGTAAGTCGTGAGAAGTGCCTGGAGTCCCCCCCTCCAGTGTGACTCCCACAGGGAGTACTGTGTCGGAGTCAGTAACAGTTGCGCTAAAGATTTTAAATCATGCGGAGTCATAACATAAGTGTCGAAAACAGAAGACAACAAACTTGCAAAATATGGAGACGAAAGCCCGTGCTCAGTAACAGTACGACGCAGCTCCTTAATTACCGAGAAAGATAAAGCCTCCCACTGAGCCCCCCGACCCTGATAGATCACGGGGGCTACAATTGTTTTAGCGATTTCTAACTCCCCCTCCTTCAAGGCTTGGCGTTTTAGATTAGCCCACACATCGCGCGGGTTAGGGGGGTAGAGATCCAGTTCTTTTTCAGGATCCACCGGACCCGGGTCAAAAGGATCCCCCCTGGGGGGTATCCTGCAGCACACACTCTTAAGGGTTTGTCCTCCGGCAGCACCGGAGGCGCCGTGGGAAAGTTATCCTCCTCCCCTGCTTTGTCTTTATGATTTTTCTCTTGCGCTTTTAAAGTCTCAAAAACACTCCTCCACCAGGGGAGCATATGCTGGGCTTCGGCGTTCCCTGTCATTGCCGCATCCCATAGTTTCACCCCCACATCGTCCCAAAGTTCCCGCGTAAAGATAGTAGACGCAGTTACAGTGGGCATCTTCACCTGTACCCATTTAAGTATCAGTTTGAGATCGTGCCCAGAAATATTCTTTCCATGTCTTTTAAGGAGAGCTTTCATAAGCTCATATACGTCTCTCTCTGGGGAAGACGTCTGACTTCCCATGTTTCCCACAGCTCACCTCTCAGCTCCGGAGGGACTGTTTAAGCCGGCTCCTGCTTCCTTTCAGCAGCTCATTCAACGTCCTGTGGGACTCGCAGCATGCCACGCAGGTAGGTGGTTTTTCTCCGAATCACATCAGGGTCACCAATTTGCCGCGATTGAGAGACGGGACACCTGCTTGATGCAAGCGGGATGATCGTTTTATTGTTCTTACACACATACATTTATACAGATCAAAAGGCAGCGTGTTTTAAACTGATTGGTTAAGTTTCAAACTAGGCACCTATTGAATGGTTAACACAGTTGCTAACACAGACACATTCTTTTCCTAAGCTTATCTAAACTAAGGCCATGCAGACACATTCTTTTCTTATCTTATCTAAGGCCCTGCTTCCTCCTTCAGGATGGCTCGGCACTATCTCCCTTCTTCCCAGGGTTTATGGCCCACAAGTTCCAGCACATCCTTCCTCATCAATTGCACCGCGCTGGGGGCCCTGCTGAGGCCCACACCCCTTCTTGTTTTTGAGCAAGCCAGGTTTGCTTCGTCATCTTGGAGAGAGCCCTTTTAAGACAGCTAAAGCAAATACATATTATAATTCCAACAGCAAGTAACACGATACATATGCGCAAAATTTCTACAATTAAACTGTTAAGCCAAGCGGGCAGATTACCAAAGAGAGAGATGAGCAATCCATCAAAAAATCCCTGGTTTTGTTGTATTTGATTGGCGTGCTGTTCGAGCCATTGTAATTGCTTGTGGATGGACTTAGTATGATCGGACAAGTTCATACAGCACATGCCTTCAGAAGCTTCACAACCATGTCCCTGGGCCAGCAGTAAAAAATCAATTGCGGCTCTATTTTGCAATACTGCATGTCGTAGACTACTCTGATCTTCTAGCAAGGACTGCAAGACTTTTGTGGTAACACTGGCTTGCTTCTCTGCCCAGCATTCAGTGTTCGCCAATCTAATTCTGTAGCAGTGTTCCGTGTTCGCTACTTTCAAGGTCTATCTCCATTACCAAGCCTGGGTTGCTCAACAGCACCAAACTATGTCCCCTCTCGTCCAGCCAGGAATCCACAATTCCCCCTTTTTGTTTTTTTGAGCAAGCCAGGTATAGTTGATGAAGTTGTTGATGATGATGAGAGCTGACATAATTTTGGTCTTCAGCTTGCTACCAGTTTTTCAGAGGCCCACACAAACTACAATACTAACAGTATAAGAACACAAATGCTAATTGAAGACATAGAGATGTGAAGTGCATACCACAACCTGCTGGATATAAAGAAAGATTAAATTAACTTGAGAATGATACATACTGATGGTAAATCTGTTACCTAGCATATGGGTGTAGATTGATTTACTTGTATTCAATTTTCTTGCTGGATTTACTTGTATCCAGTTTTCTTCCTGTGTGGACGGTGGGACTAAAGTACCGCTTGACCACAACATATCATTATTGTCAATGGGAGGGGATGCATCTCATCGCGTTAGGCGTCGAAATAGCAGTGTATCAATAATATGAGCTCAGTAAATTTGCACTTGGGTTATAGGTATACTTATCACATATACAAACATCCATAACATTTAGTATTGGCTATCGATATTAATTACCTAGGTTAAGATCAATGTATCTAGAACTATGACTCATTAACTATATAGGCTAAAATTAATGTACATAAAAGCATAAAGCTGCAAACATCACCACATCTATTCCCTGCTGCACCAAATGCTTCTGAAGTCTTGATAAATCAGAGTCCAAACACAACAGTCTAAAGTCAAAAACCAGAAATAGTCAATACCTGCAGAACTTACCAAACCAAAAGACACAAAACAGTTACTTAGTCCAGACAAATCCGTTAGATTACAGAAACCAAATAAATCCATCAGATCACAGAAATGTAAGCACTGCAACATAAAATCACACGTTCATGGTCGCGACCACACACACACACACACAGGCACAACAAGTTTTCAGCATAAATCCAAATATTGCAAAGACAGGACTTACAATAATATTCAACATTTACCAGACAAATTCCCAAGCTTCAGTTTCAGGAAGAGTACTCTCTTTTCAATTCTGGATTAGAAAGGACGCTTTCCTTTCTCGTCAGGGATATAGCTCAATGGTGTGAAGCTTTTACTATGACTAACAAATAGGCAACAAGAAACAATACTGGAAGAATGCCTTTGCCTTATTAATGGTTCCTGCTCATAACTTTTTGGTCCGGTGATCAGAGGTTCTCCCCGAAAATCCCTCGGTGCCAGCTGGAGGTCCTGCAATCCCTCGGACCACTGAAGTTCAAGAGCAGCGTCCTACCTGGGTACCCAAAATCTATTACTAGAAAGCAGCAAAATAATTAACTTCCTAAAACTTAATGTTGGAGTTCTAGAAAGCAGGCATTCTTTACTGCAGTACTGAACGCACAGGGAACAGTTCTACTCAAATGTGTGTACCGAAAAGACACTCTTACTAGATATTTATGCCATGTTAACATACATAATCATTACATTTCTGCGAAGTACTTATCATTCTCCATTTCTGCCCCCCTTTTTTTAATATATATATATATTAATGTCTTTTGTACATGCATATTGGCACCTCTGGGCAGTTGTCAGGAGCCCTCAGGTGAAGGTTTATACTTTTCCTCACGGTGTCTGCTAGTTGACCTTTGCTCTTGTGCAGACGCAGTTCTGAAATCACGTATACCGTGTCCTCCAAGATTGCTTCGTTATAGAAAAGCTGTTGTGGAAGATAATTGCCAAATATGCAAGGAATGTATTAATTGGTGTGGGTGGTGCACCCACTGCAGTCATCAGAGTACTTGCGTTTGCTGTAATTTTTTCAGTGTTCCCTGTGTAATAGGATCATCCAGAGTGGATCTCTTCTGCTTCCATGTCAGAGGTTGCTCCCTGAGAGTGAGCGTGGTCACCTCTGGCATCGGATTCTGCGTTACGTTCTTTCAGCTCATGATATAGCTTCACATATATTGCAGGTAACCATCGAGGGCCTGTTGAAAGAAGAACACACGCATACCCTCTTCCCCACATTATTAGCTCTATAGGACTTGTCCATTGTGATTCCCCAAATTCTTTATACCATACTTTTGGTCGAACCACAAATGGAGGGACCATCCCGAATTGACGGTCAGCTGCTGTTGTAAATAATTGATCATCAGAACGATTTTAAAAATTAAGTACATTAACTGTTCCTGTGGGGTAACACTGCCCATAGGATTCCCCCTTTTTTGTTTATTTAGCATAGTTTTGAGGGTCCCGTGGACACTTTTGACAATGGCTTGTGCAGTAGAAGAATGCTGTATACCTGTAACAAGTTGTATACTCCAGTCCTGTAGGAAAACAGAAATTGTCCGTGAAAAGTTCCTTTTCTCCCATATGTGCCGTGGCTACCAGAAATCCTGAGAAAGTATCCACATTAACATGTACACAATGCAGTTGACCAAATGTTGATATATGTGTAATATCACTTTGCCACAACTCATCAGCTCGTAAACCACGAGGGTTCCCTCCTGCACACGATGGTACGGGTGTAATACATTGACAGTCAGGGCATGCATGAACATTTTTTGTGGCTTGCCCCTGGGGCAAAGCAAATTGTTTATGCAAGGAAGAGGCATTTTGATGAAAGAAGTCATGAGATAATCGGGCTTGCTTGAAACTGTGTGGCAGTACTGCTGCCATTGTCAATTTATCTGCTACAACTTTTTCTTCAGTTATTGGTTTTAGTAGAGTAGTATGTAACTATATATGCATTATAAAATACACACGTACACGATTTTCTAATTTCAATAGCAATTGCATCTGCAATGCGTTGAACAATATTCACAACATATGCAGAATCTGTGACAACATTGAGTGGTTCAGTCGAAAACAATTCAAAGACGTGCAAGGCCGCTGATAGCTTAACAATTTGTGTGGATCCTTCAACGACTAAAATAGATGATTGCTAATCGGATGAATTTGTTTGTTTCCGAAACACTGTTCGTGCTCCTTTAATAGGAACAGAAACACATCGGTTTTTTGGCTGCAATGAAATTTGAGAGAGGGAATGTAACAGCTTATGTTGTGGAAGGGTATAACGTATGTTATTTAAATAATCAGCTAGAGCAGCTTGCAGTGATAAGGATTCACTGTTTAATGCCACAAAGTCATCTTTA